>NC_090926.1:1307049369-1308422703 GCF_040938575.1 Ambystoma mexicanum | reverse complement strand
CCTTTGTGTGGCGTGTGCGTTTTTGTGTTGCAGTGTTGGCTTTGGCCATTTGAGGCTGTAACGTATTATCTGAAGCTCTACTAAGGAGGTCTTCCCTCATATTGGGCATGTGCAGTGAGCAGGTACCCTTCATCAATTGTGTGTGTTTGTTTTTCTGAAGCGAGCCCTGACATGATTTAATTCCACTAGTGGTTCTATTTGTGGTCTGCTTAAATCAATTAATGTGGTTTATTTATTTATTTTTATTTGGTGACCTTATTCTTGTTTTTTGTTTTTTTAGTTTTAGGAATCCTGTGACTTGGTTTTAACACTGTGGAGACTAGCACACCCACTCATCAAAAATGTGCAACTGCTCAGTGGATAGCCCCTGATGAATGTCCTACTACGTGTTATAGGGACAGAAACATGTTGGGCTGACTTTTTATGTGCACAAATTGGGTAATTGCGGATTTGGTCTTTTGTCCAGTTGTGGGTGAATGTTAATTGGTAATGTGTGTTCGTATTTTGATTTATGTACATTGTGTTTTTTGTGGGGGTTTTTTTGAGGTTTTTTTTACACAGTCCAATGGTCATTTTATGAGTATGCTATCAAATATTGGTCACCAATATTTTTGTTAACTGTTTTCTCTTCTCTTTATTTACTCATATACACTGTAACAGAAACATTTCTACTGACGGGTGTAATACTAACATTTTAAAAATGTAACATAAAATCAGGGGTTTATGGTAAAATTCTAGTCCTTCACCTAAAACTCCATGGACCTAAGGGCCACCCTGGAAGAATGTCCAAATGCAGGTGACCTTTGCCCTTCAAAGTCACTGTTGAGTTTCCGGTAGGTTGCATAGTTCCCCAGCGGAATCAATGTGACAGTCAGTAGGCCCAGCCGTGATTATAGAGAAAAGGGAGACCAGTCTCAGTTCTACCCCACAGGTGCAGAGAAGTCAGTGACTGGTGCCAACAGATAGAGGAGACCTTCTTGAAGAGATCAAATGGCAGGTTCGAGACTCAGCAGACCCAGGAAGACTAGCAGCAAAAAGGGGTTCAAGCCAATGCAAGTGAATGGCAAAACACAATAGGGGGACCTACAGAAACTCCCGACCATGGATCATAGGAATGCACTGGGGTAAGTATCTTGAATAACGTGCTTGCCCAGGGCTTAGAGGGAAGCACTTGCAGTGATCGCTCCCAAAAACACAGAATGGCAAAACCACCTTGAGAGTAATCGCTTCTCTTGCAGGTCATTTTCCAGGATCCAATGACCAAGGGACTTGTACTCGGGACCAAGGGCAACCTGAACGGGCCAAAGTAGTTACATCAGCGTACCCTGAAGTGCAACCTATCTGCCAGTAGTAAAAACAATGGTTAAGATGGCTCCAGAAAGATGAAAGAACCCGACCAAGCAGGTTCCAGCATCTCTGTGAACAAAGAGGGGGAGACAATCAACCCGAAAATTGTTCTGCGTAGGAAACTGAGAATGATCCAACGTGGTCCTAACAAGCTAGAGAAGTGAGGTAGAATTTCAGTTTTTGGAGTTGTATGGTCACTTTTTGGGTCGTTGTTAGGGAGAATTCTCATTCTATGGCTAATTTCCCTCATCTAGTGAGTCCCCCAGCTGCTTTGCTGGATTTCTGGAGTTTATTTTTTCCACTTGATAAGAGTGTGAGCCTTTTTCCCACTCTTACATGTATTTTGCCATGTGTATTTCTACTGTTTGTGAGGTCTTGGGCTCTGGAGCAAACCACACCATGAGCCCCACTTTTTATGTGTGTGTTACACAGCACCTTCAGTGCAGTGACACAGGGTTTTCTTTGAGACTTCCCACTGACTCCATTTTTCTGGGGCCGACTACAGTCCCCCAGAAACAGGTAAAGTTGCCATTTACTTTATGTAGTCATTACACCCCAGTCTTACATGGAGTACTGGAAAGGGTTAATTCCTATCCCTTTCTGTCTGTGCCTCTCTGAGCTTTGTTTTGCTCTTTTAACATTTAGAGTTGGCTGGTGGCAGTGGTATCTACCCTAACTCTTCTACCGTGATTATACTATATAAACGTGGTACTGTTTTAGGCTATTATATTAGCCTCGAACATAAACCTGCTTGACCAAATAATCTTTCTTTTGGCTCCGGTCGGGTTTATTCGCCATTTCTTTTTGTTAAAGTCCTTCTTTTGTTTAACTTTATATGGCAAACCAGGTTTGCCTTCTTTGTTCACCGTCTTTTGGCAGGCTTCTGCGAAGCAGCCCTCCTCTTGACGCCTGGGTGTCTAGGTGGGCTGAATGTGAGGGAGGGGTGTAGTGACCCTTTGCACAGGGTATCCTTGGAAACCCAAGTCGCACTTTGTCGTGATTGGCTGGGGTGGTTGTCCCGGCCGGACAACCCCCTGCTGTGTGATTGACAGCCAGGCTGTGTGAATGGGGGATTTTCACATAAAAGGCAGGACTCTTGGGCTGGAAGTCAGAGTGGCCACTGGAACTGCAAGGAACCTAAGAGAAGCGGAGAAGAAGACGGCTGCTGCAACCCCGAGTCCCGGTGAAGCCCTGCTGCAGTCCTGAGTTATCTACCCTTCAACAACCAGAGACGATCCAGTCCGCAGTCTTCTTCCCTTGAGCCTGGTGGGGTCAACCAGCTCATCTTCCACAGCTAGAGGATCCTCTTCGTGGTCTAAATTGCTGCACACTGCTGTAGTGGTCCGGATAGCCATCTGAAGAGCCTCTCCTGTTTTAAAGGAGCGCACCTTTTATTCACTGTTGCTTTTGCTGCTGCTGGCTTCATCCCTGGGTAGTGCAGATCGCTCCAGATGTCCTCCTTCTTGTCCCCACGACTGAAGCTCCAGGAACCGTGAGTCTGCAGGAACTACCAGGAAAAACTGCCATAGCACCAGCTCTTCTTCACTTGAATAAGGTACTGTGTCCAACTTCGAGGAACTAGGGTGAACCCTTTTCTCCTCACTAAAGGTTTGTCCTTATCTTCCTTTCCTCTTATAACTTTTGCTTCCTCTTTTGACAATATCTAAGTACTCCTGGCAATCTCGAATCGTGAACTGTACTAACAGTGTGATCCTCGACAACAGGAACCCTGTTCCACTTGACACTGGCACAGGCCTATTGACTTTTATTCACTTGTAGGAAAGTGTCCTCTGATTCTATCTGCCTTGACAAAAGTATTGCCTATGATTTTTAACCCCAACTCTCTTGTGTTGATTCATGTGTTTTCTTCCCGTGGGTACGCGTATCTTTAGTAAGACCGAACTGTCATTACTGTCAAAAAGTGACGTATCTGTATCCCCGGTAACGTCTTTGTTTCACAACACCAGTCTGTCAAAACCAAAGGTACTTACCTTGAATTGTGCTGCACAAAGTGAATTGGTTGTGTGTAGTGTATTTTACATTTGGTTTTAATATTAATAGAAGTGAAGTGTTTTACGAACAGATGGTTTAAAAAGAAATGTACTTTTACTTTTTAACCAAAAATCTTGAGTTAGTGTTTGCTTGAGTCACTGTAATTGTGGTGCCTTTGTGTAATCTCTACTACTGCTCATTTGCTCTTGAGATAAGTCTGGCTGCTCCGCTACTGCTACCACTCTAACTGTGTAGTACAGGCTTGTACCAAAGGTGAAATTGTACTACCACCTGTAGTCTTAATCTTGTGTAGTGGTCCCTAAGGGGAGCAATAATACTACACATCTCGCTTCCTTTATAATATCACAACAAGAAAAAAAAAACAACCGAACTACTCATTGTGAAAAATAAATATGTGTATCCGGAGTTTGCCTGACTTCTTCCTGAGAACCACCAACGGCGAAACCCACTCGCTGGCATCGATACTTTCAATGATTCCCTGATCTTCCAGTATTCTGATTTCCTTCTTGACTTCATCTCGCATGGACAAGGGTATGTTCCTCAACTTCTGGGCTACTGGAATATGATCAGTTTTTAATCGTATGTCATGCACGTAACCGCGAAGACAACAGATACCTTCACGAAATACTGCCTTTTTGACATGAATTGTCGCGCCTCACTGTATCAGAGGCATCATCAGAATTTCTGGTATCATTGTTGATTGCAAAGACAGATTCTTCTGCAGCAGAGTCTAATTTTACTTGTAGTTTACTCTGAGTCCAACTCAATAGGGGCGTTTTGCCTACACTGGTAATGTATATTTTCCCTTTAGCTTTCCTATTTTTGAATTTCAACTTGCCCCAAGACCATCCTATTGTGTCAATCTTTACGCCACCACATGCTCTGGGGTTGATATCTGTTTCGTGTAGGTATTCATGTTTCTCTTTATTCCATAGCTGTTGTGGTATCAATGTGTATTTCGCACCAGAGTCTATCATCATGTTCAACTCTACTCCACCATCAGAAACTGCGGCCTTGGGACTCTCTAGGACCTCTTCATCATCATCATCCATTATAACAAATACACATTCTTCACCTTCCTCTCCATCACTGTGGCCACTGTCAGAGTTGCCTCCTATCCAATTAGTAGACGTATTGCGAAATATGCAGCACCTGAAATAATGGCCTTTCCCTTTGCATCTCCAATATGATACTAAGTTTCTTCTCGTAATGTTTATCAATCTATTCATTAATATCTACATCCTCATCAGCTGGGATTTCAGGTAAGGTTTCATACTTTTCTTGACCAGCTGGACCCAAACAGTGTAGTAATAATGATTTCCTACTCTCTGCGCTGCAATTCGGGCCACAAACCACCCGTGCGTAATGTTCAAAGGGCCTAATCCACCTCTTCCATGGTATGCTGGGTTCATTAGTGTCAGGCATGAAGAACATGGGTGGAGGAACACTGCTGAATGCCATTTCAACTGCGATGCCTTAACTCTTTATATTGTTTGTTTACTTTTGATATTCTTCCTGAGCAAATATAACGTGTCTCTGTAATGTTTATATGTGTTTCCTTCCAAACGTATAATGCATTCGCTTTGTAGTGGTCAAGGAAAGATTTGAGGAGATGTATGTGTATGAACGTTCAACATTCACTAGAGTCCATTGTTAAATCACGCAACTGTTATGCAGTATAAACAATGTGCGTACCGCTTTAACAGCAGTGCTTTTGTTGCGTACGCAAGCTTAGTTGCAAATGTAGAAAACAAAACGCTTATGCGCGTATGTAAGGATGAAAGATAACAGAAGAAAACACCAGCCGTGTGTAGCAGCTCCGCAGCAGTGTAAAGGACCGTTGCTTCACCCAGACTGACAGCACCCGGGGCCGCTACAACGCTCGGATAGAGCAGAGCGGCGACACTGGTAAAACAGAAAGCACGTTACCTCCTCAGGATTCACCACGCCCGGGGCCGCTGCACCGCTCGGGCATTAGCGGAGCAGCCTCAACAGCAACACAGCAAGGTACTCGAAACCGCCGCTGTGGGTAAAGTCCTTGCCGCCAATTTGTAGTGTTGGGACCAGGTAAATAATATAAACATGGGGCAAACCACGATGAGTTAACACTTGTGTTTATTGAATATATACATATATAGATACATGGGAAACAGGAGGGAACAAGTGTCGTCCAGCTGCTGCGGTTCCACCAGCTGTTGTAGTTTGACTCGCGTTCGGATTCTCCATGGTGAAGAAGAGAATCCATGGCTCGCTCCCCACGCACAGAAGGTAGGCAGACCGTGATATATCTGATCATGCCTATCTTCCAGTGGGAGCAAGAATACTACATGTTTGCATCTTGCAGGTTCACCCGACCAAAAGAATACTCTAACCTAGAACCCCTGCACATCTCCCACTGGAACAAAGGACGGAAGACAGAGCTCCCAGCAAACCCATCTTGATCCCAGTCAGAGTCAAGTGGGAAAGTAAGCATAATTGTACCTGTCCAGCCTGACCTTTATAGGCTATCATTGGGAACAAGCACCTTTGTTTCCTAGCTCCCTCTCACTCACCTTGCCTTGGGTCTGGAAGAGAAGAACTTACCTCTATTCTGATACTTTTAAATCACTACCGCAAGCCCATTGCATCCTTCTTAAGAGAACCTGTAGCTCTGAGAAACCCTGTGTTGGAGCCTGAGATATGTGGGCACTGGCCCAATACATCTTAGCCTTGGGCTTGACTTCTAATGAAGGGGATACTGTACTTGTGACTGGTTTCCATCATGTCCCTGCATGGCTTCTTTAAGTTATTTGATTATCGATATTAAGTTAACCTAATGGCGATTGTGTATTTGTATAATAGAGTGTTGTGTGTTAACACTACCTGGTAGTTTCATTTTCCGGTGTGTTCTAAAGGCTTAAATAAATAACTTTCTAAGCTGAATATGCCATTTTGTGTGGACTCATTGAGGGCCCATGACCACGCTCAACTCTCCCGAGACTAATCCTTGACTGCTCCCCATTGCTACCTTCATTGGGTTTTGTCTAGGCTCAGAGCTCCTTTTCACCATAGCTACTAGGGAGGGGGGGGCTCCTAGAACCTGTCCACCAGACCAGATTCTAGAAATCTGCTTAACTGTCCTTATGGACGCCAGCACTGACAAATACCTACCTGTAACCCAATCGCCACAGCAATTGGAAATACTGTTGCTCATGGAGCCACAGCCCAGCAAACTATCACAGCCAAGTCGGCAATCTTTGCGTGGAAGTCTTATGTCAAGAATTCTGAGTCGACCCCAGGAAGGAATGATCTTGTGGACAGTGTGTAAAGAATGCTCAAAGAGGCTTCCAGTACCTGCATTACTTGTACACACATCTTTAATTACCTTCAATGAGATAATGTAGACTTGTGTACACAGTTGGCATTCCCTTCCATAAAGTAATACTGGTTACGCTGTGTTCTGGTTTACTACACTCCCCTGTTCAGAGGAGACTGCTCAGTCATGGCTACCTCCATGTGATCCAAGGAAAAAGTCTGGATTGTCTACCCACCTATGGGTGGAGATTCTTCCCATCCACACCCTAAAACACAAGATCAGGAGAAACCCAAGAAACTATTATTAACAAACAGGAGCCGGAGATCAAAACCCCATAGTAGGTAAACTCGGATCAGCATCATACTACTATGGAAAATACCCACCATATGACAAATAGTCACTGGAGCCATCTCCAAGTCACATGACTTACATTAAAAAAAGAATGCATTTATTTTACAATATTCTTTTAAAAAAAGTCATTTTCAAGATGCACTCTTTAATTTCAATGTTTTTATATTTTCAAAATACACTAATCCCATATAGAATATAGGTGTCACCTTCATAGAAGACATCCCTTCTACATAAAGTTCAAAAGATCACATTTGGCAAAAGAAAAATCCCAAATCTTCATCTGCCCGTTGCAGAACTTTTTGTCAATACTTAGCTATTTTTCACACTCCTGATGAATGTTCAATATTTATTGTGTCAATGAACAGAAACATGGCGGATACTAGGGCATATATGAGGAATCTAACACTTACAGTAAGAAAAGAAAAATTTGTTTGAAACCGGATATTAGGGTCAGCAGTTTGATGGAGTGTTGTTGCACTGCTAACACAGAGTGGATCTGTATTAACTGCACAATGAGTCATACAATGAACTTTATGTAGAAATAATGTCTTATGAAGAAGGTGAAATATATTTTTTATATGGTTTTGTGTATTTTTAAAATATTTTAATTTTTAAAAAAATTAAAGAAAGTGCATTTTGAAAATAAAACTTTTTTTGAAGTGCAGGATTTGTTGTATGCAAGTCATATGGCTTGGAGATACCTGCAGTGACTATTGTTGCTATGGTAGGTATTTTCTATAGACATCTTAGTAACACCATGCCATGCCGTCTCATCCAGGTAATGGACCATGGGGTGCGCATTCTGGGTTGAAGAAGTCAGAGTGTGCATATTTGCCGATGTTAGAGCAGAATTCTATGTTTGCGGTCTCTGGTGTTCCTTTTATGGGACCCCTAAAGGTTTGTGTCCCCCCTCTTGTTTTTTAAGGTCCCTGAACATGTGGCCAGAGTGCATTCTAGTGCCACTGTAACCTTTTTAATAGATAGACCTATGGCAGCCCACATGGCTCCTAAAACTGGGGTACTAGTTGAAAATCACCATAGAGCGAAAGAGAGGTGCTTATCACCCAATGCTCATTGTATAGAGGAAGTGGATGGCAGCTAGCTGTAATTTAAGTTTGGCTTCACCAGGAGTGCAAGCTGATTTACTGCATTAAAAGCTCAACGATTCTCATTCCTGCTCTCTACCATTTTGTTTTTAGGCTTTCCCTTGTTTAGGTCGAGTATGAGGCAGGCCTACAGTGTCCTCTGTGCTCATATGGGAATAATCAAGCCCAGCACCATCTATAGTGGTTCAGGCTGGTTTAGACCAGTCTGGCAATAGACAACCTCACACACATACTGTTTTGGTGGGCCTAGCTGTTGGTAGTTTTTGGGGCCAACCTGATTGACTGACTGTGAAAACTTTGTTTTAGTGCCCCTTTGCAACTGGAGGACTGGCCTAATCTAGGGGAGAAGCCAACTCTGAATTCTGCTGGATTTTTGCTATAATCCAGCAGAACTCTGCAGGTTTACTTACTTGCTGGGGGATTTTTCACCAAAAACCACCTCCAATGTTGGAACGGTTTGGCCATGCAGGCTGGGCATGTGTCCCATACCCTTCGATCTTTCTCCTCACCCTTCCTCTCCTCCCCACCCACTACCCCCCTCCCAAGCCTCCTTGCCCAGAGTAAGCTCCCCTGTGCTGACAGTTCTCTGGGCCATGTTAGCACTTTCTTTTAAAATAATACAGTCGTCATGCACCTTGGGGTAGGAATCTGCCAACTTCTAGAAGGGTATTGGGACACTTAAAGGGGTTTTTGCACAAGCTTCTGGTGAAGGCTGTACAACCACAAACCTTAAGGTGGGACAGAGCACTCAGCCCAAAAGGAGAGCTGAATCTAATTTTTGTAAAAATAGTTCAGTGGCAGCATTGGTAATGTTTATTTTTTATAGCGCCTTTACACAAGGCAGTGTTTCAAGGCGCTCAAGGTGGGAGGGAACGGGGAAGAAAAAATAACAATTCTGAGCCCTTGAGTTGAACGATAACTGGTCTGCCCAGGCAATGCAGCATTAAGATGATTTAATAAATCTGGCCCGTGGACAGATTTTTGGAGGTCTTTCTAGTTATAGTGAACAAGAGAACTCTAGAGAGGTTAGCCAAAACCCAATCAAGGTAGCGATGGAGAGCAGACAAGGCCAACCTCAGCAGCGTGAGGGTGGGGTCCGGGGTATACAAAGAGTCAACAATAATTCAATTTAGACAGAAATGTATAACAATACAACATTTATTCTAGGTCTTAAAATGAAGCAAGCAGGTGATAATATCTCACAGCACTCAATAAACATATACACAGTCACAATAGGTTCTTAAAATGCATACAATGGCTGAAACCAGCAAAGGAGCCATGTACAGTGATGCAGTTAGAAGCAACCAAGTCACTAGGGATATTCTGTGCTTCAGAAGTCCAATCCCTAAGAAGAGTGGGGACTTGTGCCCAAAAGTCAGCATGCTTCTCCCACCCCTCCCCCAGCCCCATAAAGAATGTATCTGATGCAGGTAAGTTATTTAGTTGCATCTCTTCCTTTGAACAATCACCAACACAGTGCACCAATGCAACCCTATTCAGGACACAAAGGACAGGGGAGTGGGGAGAAAGTGTTCCAGGGACAGCCACCACACACAGATTACAGTGGGCATCATTCCAGTCGCAGATGTCCTACCAGGACAGGATCCATTGAAGCTGGAAGGCTGAAATTCGGCAGGAAGCGACTTCTTCCACATTCTGGGGGCCTGTGATTTTCGCCCCGCCATCGCGTATGGAATGAAATATAGGTTAACCCTTTCCCAGCTGTACAAGTAAGGATTACGCTACGGCGGGTGCGAAAAGGCCCGGGGTCCAGAGAGAGAGAAGCCTGAGAAGACAGTCCTTGCGCTATCAAAGGGAGATCGTAGCGGCATAGTGATATAGAGGATATGTTTTGAAAGTAGATATCCAACTGGGGACACTTTCAAATAATTGAACCTACGAAGATGCTTGCAGATGATACCAACTGGGACATCATGAGATGCTCTATCCATATAGAGTGCAGACATTCAACTGGGCTATGAAGAATCCTTCTCAACTAATTCATGATACATCCTAACTATCGGATAGTGATATCAGCAACATTGTGTTTCTCGTTTTTGAGTGGTGTAACTCACCCTACTTGGTTAAATGGGAATGATGCAATTCCCCATTGTGGTCCTGACGAAGGTTGCGTTATCAAGTGGACGAATTTGTGGAAGTCCAACTGGTCAACCAAAACATGTGTAGACATTCGAATCTGTGTAATTTTTTAAACACAGATAGTACCATCTGAGAGTCAGTTGGAGGGCATTTTAACAGTGAAATAGATGTTCACCAAGTGGTCAACGAGATAGGTGTGATTTATATACTTTTTAAGTAAGTGAATGGATGGTAGGATGGAATGCATGTGAGATGAATTTTGAGAAATGTTTTTGATATGTTTTATGAATTGACATTTTATATTTGTGCATGATAAATAAAATGTAATTTGAATCTAAAGAGTGACATTTATTTTTATTTGTAAAAAGATAAATGTAGAATATGTACCATTCCCTATCCTACTTGTCCAATTTTGTGATTTATTAGTTACTAGCCTGGAGGACCAGGGATTTTGCCCAGGCACCCCTTTGTTTATAAGATTATCTCAAGAGGGCTCAATGTGAGCTGTAGGGTTGTAATGTAGAGATTCAGTGACGGGTATTCAAATAACACTTCTACTCAAGGTTTCTTGATTAAAATAATTATTTATTAATTTAACAGTCAGTTTTAAAATGAGCCTTCTTTAGAAGGGGGCAATATGCAACACTTAAATACACCTCAAAAATACACTCCTTCAGTTAAGTAAGTAGATACCCTTTTGAGATGGCACACAGACACTTCCTACACCCTCAGGTGACTTCAATAGTTCGAACACTGTGGACATTAATATATCACTTTTTACACTTAAATGCACTCCTGAAGTTAATGCAAAAAGGAAAAGGTTAGGGAAGGAAACAGGTAAGCACTTTTCAGTCCCCCAATGAAATATAGGTTAACGCTTTCCCAGCTGTACATGTAAGGTATGTATGACTTTTTGGAGGGACAGATCAACACAAAGTCAACGGGTAAGAAGAGTCTCCAGGGAGCCAGGGCAGCCAGTGTCAATTGAGCAAAGTCCAGGAGAGCTGAGGCACTTCTTGAAGATAGGACAAAAGTCTTGCACAATGTTAAAGAGAGTTTTGTTGTAAATGAAATCACTGTTGGGCCACAAGCTGGGAGGCTTGTGAAGGGCAAAAATGCAAGCCACTCCGAAAAGTGAGAGCAAGCAAGCAAGCTACACACAAGAGGTAAGTACCCCTAGTTATACAGTACCTTGAGTCTGAGGAAAAGGTTCCAGCTGGCTTCTGTTCCTGTTGTAGTCCTGCAGATCCTGTTGTTCCTGGGCCTCAGTCGTGGGACAAGAGGAAGGATGTTTGGGGACTCCTGCACTACGGTTTGAAGGTTGGCTGCAGCAATGGGCACACTTCAGATCAGCGGCACTTCATGGTTTCGGTTGCTCGCAAATAGCGCTACTGCGGTTCTTGGACACTTTGTGGACTTTCCTTGCTCATGGGGTCCAGCACGCTGTTGAGGTGGCTCAGGCTTGATTAGTCCGGCTGCGAGGGAGTCCAGAGGATCTTCCTGGAGCTCGGGTCCAGCTTAAAGGCGATTCACTGGTCCTGGTGATCCTGTTCTCTGGCACTCAGTTCCTGCAGCAGCAAAGAAGTACAGCCAGCAGAGAGAGGGGTTCCAGGCAAGTTGGTCTTGGGGTCGATTAGTCCCACCAACCCGAGGGGAGAAGTCCTCCTTTCTGGGCTTCTCTAGTCGATTAGAAATTCGGAGCTTCAACACTGCAGCAGGGCTTCACCAGGTAAACAAATGGTCCAGGAGGGTGCAGCAAGCTTCTCTCCCAGTTTCTTCTTCGGTTCCTTCGTCCAGTGGTCAACTCTGCCTTCCTTGCAAAAGACCTCACCTTTTATGCAATTCTCTCCCATTAATTTGCAGCCTAGCTGTCAATCGCACAGCAGGCTGGCTGTCCTACAAGGATAGCCAGCCAGCCAATCACCTTTGGGGGCATTCCTGTAACCAAAGAGACTAACCACAGGGAGTTCCGGGAACCACAGTATTCGCCCGGCACTTTCGCAGACAGCAGCTCCGTGCAAGAGCTGTTGCTGGACTATGTTTTGATTAAACACAAGAAAATCCACTTGTCTCCTCGGATTCCTCTTGGAGGGGACGCATGTACCCAACATAGGCACCTCCAGTACAGTAATGCTGGATAAGTAAAATGTGTTTTTCCTCTAATCACAGTCCTGACGAAGATGGCTCACTTATCTAAAGCCATCGAAACCGGTCGACCCCCAAGGTCGTGAGGGCTCTCATGACCTGTCTATCTCCCGTTGGAATTGAGAGATACTGGTTGGACTAATCAGATTGCGTACTCACAGATATGGAGTGAGCATTTCTATAAGAGCCATTTTAGCTTTTTTCTTTGTAGCAGGCATTCCGACTGTACTCGTTGTATTCCATTAACTGAGACCCATGGGCACAATTAAACTTGCACTTAGTTTGGAATTCAACTAGTTCACCTGTCTTCCAGGTTGCCATCACCCAGAGCTGGCTGTGACAGAATCTAATACACAGTTCTGTCCTTTGTTGCATCAGCCAGTCGGAAATGTTCTGAATGTATGACACTGTGTTCGATAAGGTATATTCCACCACTGTAGAAGGTTAGGGACAGCTCTCTTCTCTATTGATTTTAGATAGGCGTTGCACCACACGCCACCTAGGGTGAGGAACCCCCGATAGGGTCAGGGTGTCCTTCCCCAGGGCTACATGTTAGCTTGGTTGTCTCCCTTTTTTTCAGACTGTGTCCATGTTACATTATTTAATACACTGTAATTTTGAATAACCTCTCCTACTGAACCGTTAGTTTTGTGCTACCATATTGTATCTAGTTAACGGTTAATGACAATAACGGCTTGCCCGTCTCTCCTTGCTCTTACGAATTTACCCTGTTTGTTTGCAATCCAACTGGGCAGACAGACAGAAGTGATCACAGTTCAAGGGTGTTTATTGAACTTCAAAGGGTTGGATAAACGCCATTCTAACCCTAAATCTAAGGATGGAAGCAAGCTACAACCATCAAAGTAAAAATAACGCAGTCTGAGTTTAGTCTTGTCAAAATACATAAGGGCCTATACTAATACATCTATTGCCAATCCTTACTTCTAAATTCAAATGGTGTGGGAAAATGATGTATGCAAAACAGTGTTCAGAAAATAATAGGTCAGAATGACTCAGTAAATGTGTTCACTTCCCCACGTTTTCAGCATGAGACAAGGTGCCACACTTAAGCTTTGAACACACTCTGGCTACTGTGGCGAGAAGATGCAGTTCAGGACATAAGTCAGGACTTTCTGCAACAAAGTTCGCAGGATTCCTGGACACATACAAAACAGTTCCTTATCTCCTTCAGGTTTTTTCAAAGTTCTCAAGTTTAAGAGTTCACTGATTCCAATGGGTCTCCCTCAGCCAGGCTCAGACCTGTCATTCGCAATTGGTCTCCCTCGATCGGGTTCGGACTACGAATCTCCCTCGTTCAGGCTCAGACCCCTTAAGCACAATGTTCATAATTGGTCTCCCTCGTTCGGGCTCGGACCCCTTATTCACACGTTTACAGATCTCCCTCACCTTAGCTCGGACCTGTTGTTCACAATTCCTTCTCCCTTAGATAATCAGACTTTCGACTGTGCTAGGCCTTTGCTTAACCTCCATGACTTTGATGTAGTTCACATTAATTCCTTTGACACTTCCACGCACCAGGTTTCTTTCGTTCTCAGAAATTCACTTTTTGCCGTGTTCATAGTTCTTCTGTATTTTAACTTTGTTCAGGGCATCACCAGCAGTTTGCAGCCTGCCTTCTCCTGTTTTCCTGGAGATACATTTCACTAGCCATGCCACAGCCTCTCTCCAGCACTGAGTCAGCGTCTCTGCTCCATGTTACCATCCGGTCTCTCAAGGCTTCTTTCTGCACTCTGGCTTTCTGGTCCTATCAGTGCCCTCGGCTTCTTCCCAAAAGATCTTTGGGTTCTTGGACCCTTCCTTAATGTTCACACACAAGTGTCTCCCTCAACCCGGTTTGGAACCCTTTCAGTTTTCAAAAAGAAATGATTTTGGACTTCCAGTTGTATTTTTCTTCAGCTTCAGAAGCTCACTGAAAACTGCATCTGTGCGGTTTGGGCGCTACAGGAGCACAAGGGGATGTTTGACTGAGGCAAGGGTCCTACCACCAGCCCCTCAAAGGCCTGTGCTACAATTTTCAACCCTAGGGGAAGGAGCTCTGATGGGATAGCTGCCAGCCAATGCCAGCTGATCTTGGTTTGGCTCCCTGGAGGCACAGCTCCCACTCAACACTGCAGCCTCACCTGCGTTCACAGGTCCAGTGTCTGGGCAGGTCTTCCTCCTCCAGGCCTTCCAGATTCTCTCCAGCTTGATTCATCTCCCTCGGGCTTCTCTGCAACCCCCAGTATCCCCTGCTCGCTCGGTGTGCTCCTGTGCTCGGCTTCTTATACTGGTGAGGAGGTTTAACCAGTTTCAGGTGTGGGTGGTTGAAAAGGGAGGCCTGACTCTTTCTGTCCTCGTTAATGGGACAAGATGGAGACTGCCCATAGGAATCCATGGTACATTGGTTCCTATGGGCAATCTTCATAGCTCTGTTTCTCTTCTTTATCCCAGTGGTTTTCGAAATTGGGGAGCGGGAGACAGGGTGAGATTCACAATATCCTACTGGGCTTGTGAAAGAATAGGATGTTTGGTAATTAGGGAAAGGGGAATAACGTGATTCACCCGTGGACATCCCACTCCCAATGCCCCTCAACCAGGTGATCATTATTTAGTAGTAAATGGGCTCTCTAAAGACCACCCCTCGCTCTAGTCTAGAGATGGGCATCCCCTCCCTAACTTGGGTGTCTCTCGACCCTGGGATGGTCACTAGAGATCACCAACGCCTACTATCTACCTGACTCCAGAGGATTGCTTAAAGGCCAAATGCCTTATCTATCTAAACTCCCTGGGGAACAGGCTAGAGGATCACTGCCCTAAGATTACCCAATATGGAATTTAAGGGTTTCGTGCCTTCCAGACACTCAGCCCACAGTTGGTCTTACCCTTCCACGCTCTACTCTTCCTCTCCCTATATATTTCTGTCACTCTCTCAACTGCTACTACTTTTATCCCCCTACCCCACCCATCGTTTCTCCTTTCTCTCCCTGATGCCCCCACTTCTGGCCCTCCGCTGTTCCTCTTTGTCCTACCTCCAGCCTCGATCTTGCTCTCTCTCTCCCTTCTCCATTCTATGACTCCGCACTCCACTCTACTATTACTACTACTACTTCCCTCTCCATCCAGACCTTCTCCCACAAACTTCCTCCTTTCGTTTCCACCAGTCTCCTTATCAATAACTCAGTCTCCCACCTTACATGCTCACTCACACACTTTGAAACGGAACAAAGGGCTTGAAACATCCCACGAGACTTGCCCTCTTTGCCAGCACAGGACTGGTAACAGTCTTTGATGGCTCTGGGTCCTGTTGTTTGTCTGGTTTGTTGTCTTGGTCTCACCACAGTGACATAACTGACTTTCTGGCATGCAGGAAACTGTTCCCCTCAGTTTTTCAAAATGATACACGGGTTGCCGCAGTTCTGTCCAATGGGCCGTTTGCTTCTTCCTTTTCTGCAGAGGGTTCTGGGATCTGTTACTGAAAGAGCACATGCTGGAATGGTGTACGTCAGGCATTGGGTGATTGAGGGTGGTTCCTTTCATTTGTAACAAGACACAAAAGCGAGAGCAGAGAGTGGGGCATTCGCAACGTCCTGGACTATGGAAAACAGCTGGGTTATGTCCCCCCCTTTCCCGGTTTAGAGGGGTCCCTATCCCCCCCATACCAGTCAAGTCATGTGCCCCGAATAGAGATTCCAGCTTTAAATGTGCCTGGTAATCCTCAAATACACCAGCTTGAGCAGCAGTAAGTGACCTATTTTCATACTCTCTCCTGCATTTCTCTTTGAAAATAAGAGCTCTAGGCCAGAAACCCAACACTTCTAAAGCAATAGATAATCTATGCCCCTTCTTGTCCCTATGAATCCTCTTGTTTTATTCATCCAGGTATGTTTTAAAAATAGCTGACGTGCTTAGCGGTTGGAGGTGTGTTAAGACCATTGCGCCAAACATACTCAACATGCCAGTTATTGGGAATCTGCACCTGGTTAATGATGGCTGTGTGTGGGGTCCATCCATGAACCATCTTTTACGGTATTGGCTAAACATGAACCCACTGCACAGCCCTTGTATCAAAGCACAATCATGTCCCTACAGACATTATTCTGAGCACGACCGCCCCAGGGATGCCAGAGCCCTCGAGGGAATGTCTGTGAGTGGTTCTTTGCTCTGAAGCCCTACACTGACCTTTTACATCACTGTCAAGGTGGGCCCAACGATTTGTACTTGGGAGGTACAGATCTGCTGTGCTCTCAGCACCTCACCAGCCCCCTGTGCATTTTCTCTGTTACTCGTGTTTTTTGCTGGTGTTTCCATCTGAGAGTGATGGGCATTCTTTTCTTTTCAGCAAATCAATGGCAGTAAAGTCAATGTCTTGTACTCCACGCCCAGCTGATACCTATGGGGGCTGCATCAGTCCAACCTCACCTGGTAAGGCTGCTCTTTTGTTCACCTGTCACGCTGGATCCACCGTAGCTTAAGAACCTTGGGGGTAGTGCACCAAATGTATGGAGACCACCATCATTCAGTGCATGGATGGGGCATGGACTGCTCTTCATCAGTCAAGTTCTCAAACCTGGCATTATTACAGAACTGGCATTTGTATTTTGTTTTTCTTTTCTCTGCATAGGTCTGTGAAAACAGATGACTTTTTCCCCTATGCTGACGGCCCACACCGATTCTGGACCGGCTATTTCACAAGTCGACCAGCATTCAAGCGCTACGAACGGATGACCAACAACTTCTTGCAGGTCAAGTAGCTGCACAGGCTGAGTTGCTTTGAGAAAGTTGGTGGAGTTTGCAGATTTGCTGTTTTAGACCACAACATTTCTATTTGCCAAGAGCTACTTTTTAAAATATCTTAACGGATGGTCAATGTTAATCTGAAGGGGCTCCTAAGACCATTTGTGGCTGTGGTTTTCGGCTGTAGGTTCTGCATTGATACCAGAGCACTGCTTTCATACTTTTACTGGGGTAATTGAACACTTGTAGGCTCTGGGCAGCTGCATACTTTTAGATGGAGTCTTAGGGCCTCATTACGACCCTGGCGGTAATCCGCCGTCATTACCGCCATGGCGTAATGAACGTTAACGCCGTGGGACGATGGCGTAAAGTGCGCCACATTACGACCCATCGCGCACGAGCATTACGCCATGGCGGTAATGTAAACTGCGCCATGGCGGTAATGCCCCCAAAACGGCACCTACCGGCATCGTATGCGGCGCAAGGTGCACCACCGCCACCGCCGTACATAGCGGTGACCGTAGTTAGCGGTCACCGCAATTAGCGTTGACCGTAGATAAGCGGAACCGGAAGTAGCGTCACCGCGGCGGAACGGGAAAGAGCACGGCGGCCATCTTTAAAAACACAATCCATTGCCATCCTCCGAAACCACTGGACATCCGAGCCTGAGACCCCGCAAATACCGGCTTCAACCTTCTACCTGCAGGAAGATGCCTAAAGTGGTGAAAAAAGCCTGTGACCGCCAGCGGCAAGACCGCTTCTCCAGAGAGGAGCTTACCATGCTAGCGGAGACCCTCCAGGAGAACGCTGCAGTGGTATTCTCCAACCAACTGACAAGACCGGCCATATCCAAGAAGAAGGCCATATGGGCACTGGTAGCTCAGCGGGTCAGTGCCGTGGGAACAACACCCCGCAATGTCAAACAGTGCCGCAAGCGGTGGGACGATCTCCGGCTCAGAGTCAGGAGCATACTATCAGCTAACATGAACCTGGCAATGGCAACTGGGGGAGGATCGGAGTCCCCTATAAAATTGCAGCCATGGGAGGAAATCTGTGCCTCCACAATCGGAATGCAGAGCATTGAAGGAGTAGGAGGAATGGAGAGAGGAGCCCCGACATCGGGCGATGCAGGTAGGTGGCTCAAATCAAGGCATGCAAATCTCACCTAAGTCCATTCATGTGAAGTACAATGTTGGCCCATAGTGTAAATGCAACACATCAGCAGGAGACTGCCCACAGATACATCCGATCTGCACCCTGTACACATGCAGCATGCACACCCTAACTGCAGGCACCCACATACCTCCATGCTACTTCCACACAAAAGGGAGACAACTTTTTTCCCCTGCATGAAATGTGCCACATGTACTAACTGATAAGATGCCAGTCGCCACAATGCCCGGCCAATGTCCGCAGACCCATCAATAACACTCTCCCTCCTCTGTCCCACCACAGGCTCAAATTCCGACCTTGAGGAAGAGGACACCACTGCCTCCACACCCACCAAGAGGGCCAGGCCAACTGTGCCAACACCACAACCCTCCACCTCTGCCGTCCCGAGGAAAACCCCACAGCAGCCAAAATCCATGCAAGGGAAACAGGACAGGGCACAGACAGCCACCCCAGCAGGCAGTACAGCAGCAGCAGCAGCAGCAGACATCACACAAATCATGCCCACAGAAGCCACAGCCTCTGCTGCAAGCAGCACAATTGGGGAAACTGCTGCCATTGCTGCCTCCTCCGATAGCGAAGCAGGGATCTTTGAGGAGAGTGATGTCAGAAGCCCCACAGGCCACCCTCATTCCCCCTACCTGTCCCTAAGCAGCCCGCATGCGGATGCCACACAGGGTCAGCCAGAGGATGACGATTGGCCAGCCACTCCATCCCCGCTGCAGGGGCTGATCAGCCCAATGGGAATACCACTGCCATTAGCCATGGGCCAGAATACCAACCATTCTCTGGAGGCGATTGCCACCCGGCAGCAGCAACTTTCCTCGCTGCTCGAAGAACATGTTGCTGAATGTGGGGGGTCAAGTGCAGCAATGGAGAAATGTGCAGAGACAGTGAAGGCAGCTATAGAGTCGTCCACAAAGGACATCTGCGCGGAACTAGCTGCTGTGCGGCACGCCATCACTGACCTTGTGCAGACAATACGGGCCATGCGTCCAAATGAGCAGGCAGGATCCTCCTCGGTTGCCAGCTCGACACCGAGCAGCCCCATCCGCCGATCGGGGAGGAACCTCCGCAGCACAGGCAGGGGTGCCCCGGGGGCCAGTGGAGGGGGCTGCCAATAGTGGCCGGACAGTGTAGGAATCCTACTTCTGACACTGCTGCACAGACTAACTCACACCTTTGTTGGGATTCCAGGGGGGGGGGAGGGTGGAGGGGGGAGTGGGTGTGTTGGGGTGTGCAGGGGGGTGGCGGGGAGGTGTGTTGGGGAGTTAAGGGGGGAGTTTGGGGGGGGGTGTGTGCAGGGGGGAGGTGGTGGGTCACGACGTTCCATGTCTTGAATACACTTTTACCTTGAAAAAAAAACCAGAGTGTGTTGATTTTTTCTTTGCGCATGTGTGCTTTATTGGTGTACAGTCCACAGTGTGCATGTCCCGGTGCCACACAGTGCCCCAAGTGCAGTCACCATATGACACACACCAGCCATGTGTGCTAGAAGCAGTGGTCGATGATAGTTTGGCGCATTGCACGCCCCTCCTGTGCATCGCCTCCTCCATGGGGTGCCGCCCCATCTGCTCCCTCCTCATCCTCATCGTCAGGTGGTTGTAGTTCTGCGTCAGGGGGCAGGGGCACATTCTGCCTGACGCACATATTGTGTAGCATTACACATGCCATGACGATCTTTGCCACCTTCTCATGGCCATACAGGAGTGCCCCACCAGACCTACTGAGGCTTCGGAACTGTGCCTTCAATAGGCCGAATGTCTGCTCTATGACCACACGAGTACGTGTATGTGCACGGTTGAAGTCCTCCTCGTGCTGGTTCTGCGGGTTCCGGACTGGTGTAAGGAGCCAACTCTTCAGGGGATAGCCAGCATCACCTGTATGTAGGCGAGAATGTATGTGTCAGTCATGTTGTCTGATCAGGAACATGATGTTCCATCATGGCTTGCTTCCAACTGTTAATTTGGCTCACATCTACATGACCTAATTTATTCACACAATGCTACCTGTATATGCTCATGGCTTCCATGGCCTGTTTTGCATGCCATCACCCAATGTATGCAGAGGGGTTGTGTGCATTGTAAGTGCCCATCCTCTGTCTCCGATCTCCGTGTTACTCACAGCCAGGTGGAGTATGCATCCCCCCCCCTTTCATCCAGGTGGAGTATGCATCCCCCCCCTTTCATCCAGGTGGAGTATGCATCCCCCCCCCTTTCATCCAGGTGGAGTATGCATCCCCCCCCCACCTTTCAGCCAGGTGGAGTATGCATTCCCCCCCCCCTTTCTGCCAGGTGGAGTATGCATCCCCCCCCACCTTTCAGCCAGGTGGAGTATGCATTCCCCCCCCCCCTTTCTGCCAGGTGGAGTATGCATCGGTACGTCATTCACCTGCCCACTTCCATTACATTGGACTCACCGAGTAGCCAGGATCTTGGGCCTGCATGTTGCTCCATGTAGCGTGGTATTGTGGAGTTCCTCAGGACCATGGAATCATGGGTTGATCCGGGGAATCGGGCACAACAATGTGTGATGATCTTGTTGGAGTCACAGACCATTTGCACGTTGATTGAGTGGAACTGTTTCCGGTTGCGGTACGGTACCTCCACGGCACGTGGAACCACCAATTCCACATGGGTGCAGTCGATGGCACCAATGCAACCGGGTATGCCGGCTAGTGCATGGAAACCCACTTTGGTGTTAGCTATCTCCTGTGCAGTCCGTGGTAATGAGATGTGGTTGTCTGTGTGCTTGAGGAGGGCATCGAGCACTTGGATGAGTGTTTGCGAGAATAATGGTTGTGAAATGCCATGCAGGTGCCCCACTGTGTGCTGGTAGCTGCCTGTGGCCAGGAAGTGGAGTACAGCCACTACCTTCAGTAGGGGGGGGATGGCGGTTGGACTTTCTATCATGCTGACGATGTCGTTGTGTGTCATGTCTACGATGGCGGTGATGGTGTCCCGGTCCAAACGGTACAGGGTGTGGATCTGCTCAGCAGTGAGGTTGAATGGATTGGCTCTGATGCGTGGGATTGGGGGCTGCCTGCGTGGTGGCACTGGCTGTGCAGGTGGGGCTTGCTGGGCCTGCCTTGCCCTCCTTCTCCTCCTGCGTCTCCTCTGTGCTGCCTGGTGTTGTTGCTGTTGTAGTAGTTGTTGTTGTTGTTGTTGCTGTTGTAGCACATGCATTGCTATCAGGTCCTCCAGCCCCAACATTGCCATTCGAATTGGTATCATTGTGGAGTGTGTCTGGGTGTGGGAAGGGGTGGGGTGGGCTCTTTTTGTACTTCCTGAGTCTGTATTGCCTTCACCTGTGCTGTTTCAGTGCACCTGTGGCAGCTGCATTCACTTAACATGGCCCTTTACGGTTGGTTCGCGATGGCGTTGTTAGCACCATGGTGGTAAGGTACTTAACGGGCTGGGTGATGGCGTTAGGTGCATGTCCGCTTGGGTCGGGATTTGCGTAACTTTCCGCCATGGCGCTAAGTACGGTGTGGGCGGGCGCGGGCGCGCACCCTTGTCGCAGTTAGCGGCAGCGTTGACTACGATGCCGCTAATGGCATCGTAGTTAACGGTCACATGTCATGATCGGACCTGGCGGAAAAAGATGGCGGTAACCATTTACCGCCATCGTTTTTCACTTAGCGCCAGGGTCGTGATGAGGCCCTTAGTGTGTTTTTGAGTGTCGTTTGAGCTTTGCTTTTTCTCCCTCTCCCCTATGGACTGGGAGACAGTTCTGTACTGAGTATGATGGCTTAATGTTACTTGCTACAGCGCCAGAATGCAGTCTTCTTACCATTAGGGGTATCACCCCACACTCTATGGTGTTGGTTAGCTTCCCAGGTCCTTGGCTAGAGGAATTGTGCATTACTGAGGCGCTAACAAATGGTCTGCTTCTACCTGCAGACCATCTATAGAGAAGGGAAGCCTCGAAAAAAGGAAGCAGTTAGGTGAGATCTTGCAGGGCACTATGGGTCTATGTGACCATCTTGAATATTTTTGGGATCTTATGGGAAGCCACTGGTCCGTGCCATGTTATTGCATCTGTGAATGTTTGTTGCTTTTATTCCAGCAGTATTGAACAAGACGTGGAGGGATTAAGGACTTTCTTGGGGTGGAGTTCATTGCAGTAATATGGTCTTCTCCGATCATGACCTTGCCTGTGCAGGCAAAGTTGCACTAGGAGTAGTACACTGAGTGTCTAGCCTGATGTAATATCATAGGGTACGTCTTACTATGGAGCTGGCATGTGAAGCCTTGGATAGGGCACTTCGATGGTGACACCCATGGTTTTAGGTTTGTATGTTATGGGACAAAGCATCAGTGAGGCTACCTCTGACATATTCCTATTTTGATAATGGTAATGAGAGCCCTGCGCTGTCTTTGGTTGGCTTAGTAAACCTTGCTGCATCCACAAATCGATTGTGTTGAAGCTGTGAGGGATTGGCATTGCCATTAAAAATCAATGGCAACATGCATGACTCCTGGGGAACACGCGTGACTTCACAGGCAGAAGACTGTGGAGTCCAATTTGACCAAGTCCTCTTTGGCATGAAAGAAGTGGACCAATTGTGTGTGGTTTCTGCCAGTCCCCCACATGCTCTAGTTTGGTTTTGGGGGGTAGGGGTGCTGTGGTTCAGTGTGTTGGAAGCCGCTGATGGGTCTAGGAGCACTAGTATACTTGCATCTCCTTAATCTAGGATCAGGCGCGAGTTCTTCTTCTCTAGTTCATCAAAAGAAAGGTGCTCCTACTGGAATATTCATAGGCAGAAAAAGTGGAACTATTTACAGTTCTCTTAGCAGACTATCATTTAGTCGAACAAATGTCACTGTAAAGGATTCAAAATTACCTAAGGGCAACATATGCACAGGAATACAGAAGGCATTTTTTTATTTAAGCAACAATAAGCCAAGACCAACTTAAGATGGAAAAATATTGCATATTCAAAAAACAAATAAAATCCTTTATAAAGTCACAATCCTTAAATACCAGTACTGTAAAGTGAGAAAAATAATTTTGAAATTGTGACTTTGTGTTTGTAATACAATCCTCCACAATATGAAGGAGTCTCTATTGTTCTTTGAGGTGATTGTATTATGAACACTATTTCACAATTATGTTTTCTAGAGTCTCTCTATTAAGAAATGTGAATCTTTAAAGGGTTTTGCTTACTTTTGTTTTTGGCATCACAGAAGTCTGTAAAAATGCTTTTTGGTAGGAAAAGGGACTCGCAAATATCATAAATATCGACATAAAGGTTTTTGTGCACCTTTGTGTTGATAATGTCCTATTTCCCGTCTTCTATCTAACAAGGGACTCTTCTATTGTAAAGATGTGTTCATGTCTAGTTCGGCTTTCTGTCTCTGCACGGCAGAAAACCAGACCGCCATTAGAGGCGCCTTCATTTAAAACAATAAAACAATTAGTGAAAGGCCAATAGTTGATTGATTTGTGTGGTACAACATACCCCCAAGGGTCGGTCTGAGTATTTGTACCTCGCTCTTAAAATGAGCATTTAAGGCCTGTAAGTGTGGCAAGAAATTAGCAGTTAAGGCCTGTAAGTGTTAACAGGGGCATGTAGTACTTGTTGCGATCGTAATGATATGGGTTTGGTTAGTGGTAGCCAGAAACGAAGGCCTTGCAGGAGCTTTTTGGTAGGGATTGCTATGCACACCAAGAAGGTGGGCAGCGACAGATTGACGAGAGGCAATGGGTAGGCAAGACTGTCATGTTCTGGAGATAGGGGGGGGGCGCGAGGGGGCAGTGTAATGCATGGTGCCCTTCACAAGCATTGTTTGTAATCTGCTGACTTTGCTAGATTATGGCATTGCATTCTTTGCAACTTCCCATTGCTCATGTCTGCTCTCACCAGCCCTGGCCTGGTTCGGGGCTCCGCTCCACCGCCCTACCCGTTCTTGTGTTACCCTCTGACTCCCCCGAACCTCCTGGCAGGTGACCACCTCATAGTTACATTTACTTCAAAAAGACAACCATGACGCATGAGGTACAGCCTTTATTGGTTCCAGTCATACCAGACAGGAGTGGTTGAGGCTGTTGCTGGGACAGAAGCTTGTATAATAAATTAACTTTGTTTAGGGATGTTATGTGGTCTCAATAGCAGTTGGTGGGGCTTTGGTACAACTGCACAATAAACCTCTAGATCTGTGCATCATTGAAAAGATCAAGAAGTCATCCCTGGACACCAAAGTACGATCACTCACCAAATTCCATCCGCATTACTTGGATCAGAGGATCAAACTTTCCAAAGGGCAGAGACGACAGGACATCAAGTCCCTATGGGGTCAGGACCTTTCCAAAGTGGATTAGTTAAATCAATAAAGTAACACCTGTCACAGAAACATTATTAAATCCTTAAAATATGATCTCTACTTTAGAGATACCAGTCCATGCTGAGGACTCTATTGAATGCAATTTTGTGCCTGTATTAACAAATCGGGTTGTAGCAATTCTTCACTTGGCGATTCTATCCAAGAACATGCCTGGGTGCTATTCTTTTCTAAGAAATGTAGCACTCCGGCTAGATTCACTTATTGTCCTGATGCCCTTGGTGGCTTTGTTAGTACCGGTCCTTGCCCTTGGGAAATAGATGATCTAGTGTGGGCAATCAATGAACTCAAACCGTCAAGGTTCCCTGGACCGAACGGTCTCCCACTGTTTTATCCAGAAAAAGGATCCCTCCATTTGGGCTCATTTTCTCAAGCCCCACTTTGACTCCATCTATAAAACACACATTGTTCCCTCTTCCTGATCCCAGTCAATAGTTATTCCCATGTATAAGAAGGGAGATCCGGCTGATGCAGGCAATTATAGCCCAATTGCCCTGATCGACACATTGAGCGAAGTTGTTGCTATTGTCATGATGCCTACCCCCGGGCATCCGGATTGAGTCCATCAGCCCCGGAAGCAGGCATCCAGATACTCATTAAAACCCCAACAGCCCCAGCTGGGGGCTGTTTGGATTCAGTCCTGGCGCTTGGGCGCCAGGCTCATCATAGAAATCAGTCCTGGCGCCATAGGCACCAGGCTCATAGACTTAACTTACCTTATGCAGACCATGCTACAAATGAGTCCAAGCCAACGTGAGGCCTGGATGGGACTATTTTATTACAGGGACTATTTTTTACTCGGGTGTGGTTCTGGGGATCTTCTGACCTGGGACTACTTTGCAGACTATTTAAACCACACCCGAACAGCAGCACATGCTTCGTGTTATTCTGCATCCAGCAGCGTAACGGTCACCGTGTCTGCAAGTCAGCATCCAGTCTTCTGCCACGCCCGCCTCGAATCTGGAGCTCCTAGAAAAAAGGAAAAGAAAGGAGAAGAGGTTAGGTCACAGACATTATTTGATTCCTTACCTGATTCCGGACCCAGCACATCTCCGAGCCTGGAAAGGATATTATTTCAGCACACGTCGCTTCGCCAGCAGCAGCGCCGCGTAATACTCACCAGTCCACCGCATCTTTCAACTCGGCGCTGCCTCCATCATTTTCTTCGTCGAAACCCAGCACCTGGGAGGAAAACAAAAGGAATTACAAGGTGAGCCGAGAAAACCGACAAAGATAATCTCTTTGCCACCCTAGGCTTACCTGCTTTACCACCGGAGGTATTATCCTTTAATTCGCCGCATCTTTCTATCCCGCACCTATAAAGGGAGAGAAAACGGCAAGTTAAACTCATGCAACTTTTACCAGGCAGTGGCCCTCATTCTGACTCAGGCGTTAAGGGGTTTACGGCGCCGTAAACGGCGCCGACCCTTAACGCCTGATTACAAGGTTCCCTTTGCGGGATGGGTTTTAACGGCTGCTTTTTTGCAGCCGTTAAAATCCATGCCGCAAAGGGACCTTGGCGATAATTACGGCACCGTAATTTACGGTGCCGTAATTATCGCCTTTCCCCATTCCCATTATGCCCTATGGGGTGAAAATGGGAATGGGGAAGGGTAAAATGGGAAATGGGGATTTACCGCCCCACTCACCTTGGAATGGGGCGGTAAATCCGCCAACCACCATGGAGTAAACATAGTTTACGCCATGGTGGTAAGGGTACGACCCAGGCGGTAACTTACCGCCTGGGTCGTAATGAGGGCCAGTGTTTGGTAATAAAGACTCTTACCTGAACACCATCAGCTGCCTCCAGGCAATATTCTTTTGGACCCAGCTGCAACCTAACGAGGGAATGGAACAAGAGTGAACATCGGACATATTGAACTCTTTGAACTTTATAGACACTGGAGTCAATATTCCTCCAGAACTCCTCCAGCACCTTCAAACCAGTGAAGTAACTGGTATCTACGCGCCCCTGCATGCCATACAGGATGGAGAGCTCATCATTTAAAAACATAAGGTGAGGTTACCAAGAGGCAATATCAGAGGTGATAAGTGGGGAGAACGAGAACAGTTGGGGGGGGCATCACTAAAGTCCACAGGTGGCTAAATCCCTTTCTCCACTTGCATGAGAATACTTCTACGAGTCCAGCAGACAAGATTAGGCGGGCCAGTCCAGACTGTCATCTCTTCACTACGCATCACGTTGGGGTGACCGCAGCTGTCCGGGTCCGATCGATGCCTCTGTGGGAACCAGGTGAGCGTAACAGAACACAAAGCCTATCTACAAATCCCCACCCGGGCGTAATGGAGACCTCAGAAACCGACCAACTAGCCCAATTGTTAGGAGAACTTAGGGCAGAAGTGCACTCCGCGCGCCAAGAAACTAATGCCCTCAGGAGAGAACTGATTGTGTCAATGGAGCGCACTGATGTTCTTGCCAGACAACTGCTGCAAAATCAAGCCGGGCAAACACCACTACCTGGACTTGGGGGGAATTCAACCCCCGTTTCATCAAGCAGCCCTGTGCAAGTGGTTCTACCAGGGAGCATTCCTTTAGCTCCACCCGAACGCTTTGCTGGGGACCCGAAAAGGTTTGCCGTGTTCATGAACCAATGCTGCTTGCACTTTTTATGCAGACCAGGAGCTTTTCCAAATGACCAAGCCAAAGTAGCCTTTTTACTGTCATACCTCAGTGGCAGCGCAGCGGATTGGTCAATTCCATTAATCAACCAGGATGACCCTCTTCTTCGGGATTTTCAGGGTTTTCAATTGAGCATGGAAAGACTATTTGCCAGACATTCACAGGGACAGGCCCTGGATAATGAACTTCTATCCCTACGACAAGGAAACCAGGACCTGCTAACTTATATCGCAACCTTCAATAGGTTGGTGGTGGAAACCCGATGGCCAGAGGTAAAGCGAATTACATTATTTCAT
Organism: Ambystoma mexicanum; assembly: GCF_040938575.1. Lineage (NCBI taxonomy): Eukaryota > Metazoa > Chordata > Amphibia > Caudata > Ambystomatidae > Ambystoma > Ambystoma mexicanum. The sequence continues at coordinate 1,308,395,161 of NC_090926.1, read as the reverse complement.
CGTGGACTTCAGGGTGAACTCAAAGATGTTTTGGCCCAAGTTGTGAACCCACCTCAGGATTGCGCAGAATATATAGACTTAGTGGTCCAGCTAGACCACCGACTTCAGAATAGAAAAGATGATAGTGCTAAGTTCGAGAATCGGGTATTGGTTAAACCCAATGTTACTCCCAAAGGAACAGATGCATCAGAACCAATGTAGATCGGGGTGGTTAAGGGACCCTTAACTCAAAAAGAAAGAGAAAGGAGATGACAGATGCAGTTTTGTCTGTACTGTGGGGCCTCAGGACATTTTCTAAGGGATTGCCCTATAAAACCATCCAAGAAAGTAGTCAGAGTTGCTGATAGAAATCAAACAGAGCCTGATTCGGGAAATGACCACGCCCGACAAGCGTAGATGTCCGCTTGCCGAGCTTAAAGAAGGACACTCAGACCTCACACCTAATCATACCAATGGTCCTTATTGATCCAAGGCAGCCATCACGTATGCACGCAGTTAGGGCATACATTGATAGCGGGGCCGTAGAAAAATATGTGGACCACGAATTGGCTTCTAGGATGAATCTACCTCTCTGCAAAAAGACCACTTCGGATGTTATCACCACAGTCGATGGAACTGAAATTGCCTCTCGGCCTGTAACTCATTCCACCACAGAGATGACACTGTTGGGTCAAGATGGGCATCGAGAGACTATTGTGTTTGACTTAATCAAAGCCCCGCAGTTCCAAATAATACTGGGGATACCTTGGTTGGAAACACATAATCCTAGTATTGATTGGCGAGAGAAGAGAGTAACCTTCCCGGAGTGTGCACACACCTTTTACCCGGAAAAAACCTTGAGCAAAAGACTGGCCACAGTCGCTAATCCAGTCATGCAGTTACCTCAGGAATATCAAGAATTCCAGGATTTTTTCCAAAAAGAACAGGCAAACACCTTACCACCTCATAGATCATACGATTGTCAAATCAACCTCATACCCGGTGCACAACCTCCATGCAGTAGGATCTACGCCCTTACAGAACCCGAAAACCGTCACCTACGACAATACTTGGACCAATACCTTGCTAATGGCTTCATTCGTCCATCTAAGTCCCCCGCATCTTCAGCTTTATTCTTCGTGCCCAAAAAGGAAGGTGACCTCAGAACGTGCATAGACTACCGCGCATTAAACCAGATCACGGTGAAGAACCGATATCCATTGCCTCTGATCCCCGAACTACTAGACCAAGTAAAGGATGCTTGCATCTACACTAAATTAGATCTCCGAGGGGCATATCATCTGGTACGTGTAAAGAAGGGCGACGAATGGAAGACCGCTTTTCACACCAACTACGGATTATTTGAATATCAGGTGATGTCCTTCGGGTTGTGCAATGCACCAGCAGCCTTCCAGTATTTTATGAACGATGTCCTTCGTGAACTCATTGACGTCTGTGTTGTCGTATACATAGACGATATTCTAGTGTACTCCTCCTCAGAATCAGACCATGTTAAGCACGTTTGTGCAGTACTTGAGAAACTACACCAGCACAAGTTATATGCAAAATTGGAAAAATGTGTTTTTCATGCTACAGAAGTTGAATTCCTTGGATTTATCCTGACTCCAAAAGGAGTCCGAATGGACTCTCGAAAGGTGGACGCAATTCTCAAGTGGCCATCACCCAGTTCAGTTAAAGGGGTGCAAAGCATGCTTGGATTTGCTAATTTCTACCGCAGATTTATTCCTGACTTCTCAAATGTTGTACACAGCACTTTTGCGAAAAAACAAACGCTTCTTGTGGACCGACGAGGCTAAAAAAGCCTTCCAAGAACTGACACTGGAGTCAATATTCCTCCGGAACTCCTCCAGTACCTTCAAACCAGTGAAGTACCTGGTATCTACGCGCCCCTGCATGCCATGCAGGATGGAGAGCTCATCATTTCAAAACATAAGGTGAGGTTACCAAGAGGGGATATCGGAGGTGATTAGTGGGGAGAACGAGAACAGTTGGGGGGGGCCATCACTAAAGTCCACGGGTGGCTAAATCCCTTTTTCCACTTGCAGGAGAATACTTCTACGAGTCCAGCAGACAAGATTAGGCGGGCCAGTCCAGACTGTCATCTCTTCACTACACATCACGTTGGCGGAGACCGCAGCTGTCCGGGTCCGATCGACGCCCCTGTGGGAACCAGGTGAGCGTAACACTATTCTGCTGAGATCTAAATAGTTTCCTGAGTCAGTCCGACTCCTTATCTCTCGTTCAAGTGAGTTTTCGAAAAAACATGGGCCCGTCTCAGAACGCTGCTGTACTGAAACATCTACTGCTCAATGTAAAAATTAATCGGGGCAGTAACCTCTCTATGGCCTCGCTGGATTTGTCTTCGGCATGTGAGTGCGTTGTGCGCAAGCAGATGTGGCTAAGGATAAGCTCCTAGCGGTCTGTTTAAGCTGGTCTAGCTGATCGCCCTCCTGCACCACAACTCCACTCTGACAATCAGACTAAATAAGGAAGTAGCAGTTTCTGGGCCACTTGTGGTTCATCTTGGTCTTAGAATCTTGGCGCCCACTCTTTTCACCATGTACCTAAGTGACCTAGATCTATGGCGTACCCTAGACTTAATACCTGTAAAGCTGGGCCACCTAAAGATTCATTGGGTGGCCTTCGCAGATGATATTATACTTTTTGCTAGGACGCCATGTGGCCACCAACAAAAACTAAACCTCTTGTACTCCTATGCGTTAAGGAATAACCTGGTGGCCAACGGAGTGAAATCTGAGGTGGTTTTCTTTTCAAATCAAAAGAAACCTAAAACTATGTGGTGGTCTATGGGCTCTGAAAGGGTTGAACTGGTGGTATCACTACGCTACTTGGGATACAATCTAACTAACGTTTCCTCTCTATCCATGTGGAAGGCAGTCTTGAAAGACAAGCTCTCTCCTCTATTAGCACACATAAAATACATTTTTGGGCAATTCTGTATATTTTCTGTACTTATATTATGAAACATTATTTGGTAAAGATCGAGCCAGTCTTACTATTCGGGCTGAACTTGGCGAGTGTAAATTTGGGCCCTTATCTCGACTACGTACAGGGCCTTATTTGGAAGGTTTTGCGGCTTTCCATTTCAATCCCAAATGCTGTTATACGCCACAAAATGAATTTAATATCTCTACAGGCGCAGTATCATTGGCGGCAGTTTTTGATCTTTTCCAGGCTTTTGTCTCCTCCGCCCAATTCCCTCTTCACAGACTTGCATCAGATCCTGGTAGACTGTTCTGTACCCTCAGTCACTAATTTCAGGAATCTTATGCAAAATCTTTTGGAGCAAATAGGCTCTTCAGAGTTGGAGCTTATGTCCAATCCTACAGCGACTAAATCCAAACTCTTTAGCGAGGATTGGCAGCTGACCATTGAAGTCCTGTCCACTTATCATTAATGTCGTGAATATTGGCCAGTGCTGCATCTAGATAGCAATGTGGAGATATTCGCGTGCCACATCTAGAAAGAATTTGGAATTTAGCATGTATCGCATCTAGATAGCGAGGCCACTAACCAACCCACTAACAATCTCACCCTTACCAAACTCTAACCAAACACAACCACACCCCTAAAGCACAGCAAACCGCACAAACATCACTACACAGCAACAACAACAACAAATCACACATAGCTTCGCACAACAGAACACAACGGCGATAGTGCACAGAACAAATTTCCATTTATATTAACGTATCGTGAGTATACTAGGTTTCCCTGTAGCAATGGCCTTCTACCAGTGTACCCAAGATGCTTTCCCTGCTACAAGAATCGTAATACATACTTGTGCTTCAAATTGAATCAGTTGCATACCAAAGAGAGCAACCATCATTGGTCTAACGACACACCTTTTGGATTTGCTTCTTGACCCCCTGTTTTTTTCGATTTTTGTAATTCTTTTATGGAGAATTCTCAGATATTTGCTAATTCCTCTCTACCTTAGAGACCCCCAGCACCTTTGCTGGATTCTGAGGACTTTTTGTACCTGGAGAGAGTGAGACCCTTTTTTCCCACTCTCTCGTGTATTTCTTCTGTGATTTGAACTCTTTTTCTTTTTTCTTTTGGTTATGGAGTCTGACAAACTCCAGAGGCATCATCTTTTACATTGTGTCACACAGCACCTTCAGTGCAGTGGCACAGGGAAGTCTTCCAGATTTCCCACAGGTTTAAATACCTTCTCTTGGAAAACTACTGTTTCCCAGAGCAGTAAAGTGAAAATGACTTAACTGACATTTGTAACTTTCTAGACCCAGCACACACTATCTTACAATAGGGTGCTGGAGTGGCTACTTACTATCCCCTTTGTCTAGTTTCTCATGTGACATTTTTATGTTACCCTTTCTACGATTAATGGCTGGTGACAATGGTTTACTTTTAACTACCATTGGGAGTTTTTATTGCAGGCTGCGTTCGCAGCTGCAGTAGAGCACTCTTGGGTGCCATTTTTGTCAAAATGGCCCCAGTCTTTTTTTCGCCATTTCTTTGTGGAAATGTCCTTCTTGAGATTTACTCAAACCAGGTTTGGTCCCTTTGTTCGTTTTGTCTTTGGCAGGATTCACAAGTGAAGCCCGCCTCTGGCTCCAGAGTGTCTGGCAGGGGCAGGAAGTGAAGGAGGTGCCCGGAACTCCCTGTGCTTAATCCCCTTGGTTACAGGAATGCACCCAACGGTGATTGGCTGGCTGGCTGCCCGTCAAGGACAGCCACCCTGCCGTTTGACTGGCAGCTAGGATGGAGAAACCTGCATAAAAGGTGAGGCATTTTGGCTTGGAAGGCAGAGTCAACCACTGGACGAATGAATCCAAAGAACTTCTTGATAGACGCCTGCTGCAACTCCGGGACCCTTGATTTGCCCGGTGAAGCCCTGCTGCTGTGCTGAAGCTCCGAATTCGCCTCGACTAGAGAAGCCCTGCAAGGACGACTTCTCCCCTTGAGTTGGTGGGACCAATCAACTCCAAAGTGAACTCGTCTGGATATCCTCTCTGAGCTGGCTGTACTTCCTTGCTGCTGCAGGAACCGAAGTGCCAGGGAGAGGAACACCAGATTGGAGTGAGTCAATTTTAAGTTGGCCAAGAGCTCCAGGAAGATTCTCCAGACTCCCAGGAAGCAGGACTGACCAAGCCTGAGCCACTTCCACAGAGTGCTGGACCCCAGATGCAAGGAAAGCCCATCTGAACAGCCAAGAACCGTGGTGGTGCTATTTGCTATAGACGCGAGGAGCTGAAACCGCAAAGTGCCACTGAATTGAAGTTTGCCCTTTGCTGCTGCTGACCGTCACATTACAGTGCAGAAGTCCTCCCTCTTGTCCCCACGACTGAGGCCCAGGAACAACAGCATCTGCAGAGCTGCACAGGAACAGAAGCCAACTGGAACCATTTCTTCCAACCAAAGGTACTGTACAGTCTAAGAACTTGCCTCTTTTTGTGTAGCCTTACTTGTTCTCAGTTGAGACTTGTCTTGGTTGCTTCTGTAGAGTTGCTAACAGCTTCTTTACCTCACAAGCCTAAACAGGTTGTGGCCCTACTTAGATTCTTCTTTTCTACAAAGACTTCTAAAACATTGTACAAGACTTTTACCTACCTGTAAGAAGTGCTTCAGTTCACCTAGACTTTTGCCCAATTGGCATTGGCCTGGCCTGGCTCCCTGAATGACTCTTCCCTCTGACTGTGTGTTTGGTCTTCCTTCGAGGAAGGGGTTAACTTGTAATGCATTGGGGGTTTCAAAAAGTGCTTACCTGCTTCAGAATATTTGTGTGATCTCGTTTTATTCTAATAACCCTTTTCTTTGACACCCATCTCAGTATTGCTCTAAATGTACCAGTAATGTCCAGTGTCCTAGTTATTTAAGTCACCTGAGGGTGTAGGAAGTGTCTTTGTGCCATCCCCAATTGGTATTTGCTGATTTAGAGAAACTAAGTGTGTGTATTTTGGAGTGTATTTGTGTTACTATTATATTGCCCCTTCTGAAGGCTTATTCAAATTGACTGTCAAATAAATGAATGATTGTTTTATGAAGAAACCTTGCGTGTACGTTTTTATTTGAATACTTGTCACTGTGAATCTCTGTGTAACTCCCCTACGGCTCACATTGACCCCTCTTGAGATACGCCTGACTGCTCAACCACTCTACCAGCCTGTTTAGTACAGACTTGTACCAAAGGTTGGGTTTCTATTGCCAAGAGCTCAAGCTTGTTGTAGTGCACCCAAAGGGTACTGCTCCAAATCCTGCCTAACATAACTCAACCTCCGAAACACTAAGGCACTGGGTTTTGGACTGTTGTGCTTTGGCAGAAACTCAAACCATCTCCTTTTCGAGGGGATTGTACAGCTTCACTAGTGACTATTCAAAAGAACTACTGTGGTCTAGACTCAGTTGGGTCGACAACATATCCTTAGTTATTGAACTTGTTCGTTTTTTGCATGAAATTGAATCAATGTATGGCTGAATTCTGTTCCCATTTTTGTGTACTCATACTTTTCTTTTTTTTTAAATGTGTGAAAGCTTTTTTTTAAACCAGTTAATAATAAAAAAAAAAGCGGATGGCTATATGATCTTTTATTCTTCTAGAGAGAGCGATGGGTGTGGCACGGCGCAACAGTACGTTTCGGATGACTATGCCAAGTGCTTGCAGAGGGCCGCAGCTCCTGTCAGGTAAAGCTCATTGAGCTTCCGCAGCACGTGTGCTTGGAAGGGCTCAACAGCTGAGGAGTTCTGTGGTCTGTCAGTGGATCCCTTTTTAACTTTTGCCGCCGAGCCGGGCCTGTACAGACTGTTGATGTATTTCACTCCCCAACATGGCACCTTGTGTTCTCAATTATTAATGCAGAATGACATGTTTTGGTGCGGGGCGGGAATCAGCTGATCTTTTAATGAACTATTTGGCTTTATTTTGTTTTTTTGTTATCCTTTTTGTTTTTCACTCTCATCTTTGAAGTCAGCATGTCCTCTGCTGAAGTCTGCCTACCATGGCAATGCTTTTTATTTTAACATTTTTTTCTTTTTGTTTTAGTAAGTGATCTTCGGGGAACCAGAAGGAGTCAGACTCACTGACATATATATTTCAAGTGTGTTTATTCGCTTTAAAAATAAAAAGAATGCCTATATAGACTTATTGCTATGAGGGTTTCCCTTTCTATGAAACTATACCAAGGGTGCTCGTCTTAGGACCAATCAAAATATAGTCCTCTAACTGGACCTACCACTTTAACAAAATAGAACTCCAAACGTTAGTCGGAGCCCGCGTGTTCTGTGCTCCAACTACTTTACTTCAAAACCCATTTGGGATCTCAGGCCCCAGCTTTATCCTGTGTGGTATTTCCAAAACTGGGTTATAATTTCTCAAAGGAAATTTCCCCAAGTCCCTCTCAATCCACTCAATGAGAAGTTGATCTTTTAATAAACCAAATGTCCCAACTTGTCTTCTTGGAGATATGCTTTCCTTTATCAGTCTCCACAAATGTATCTTTCTTTTCTCTGGCTTCTACAAAAATGGAGCTCCATCACTGTCCCTTTATTCTGTTCCTGCTTTAACTGATTGGACCCTTCATGACTCAGTCCTTCTGACTTTGACTTTGTCTTTCTTAGTCCCAGGGGCAGATTCCCTCGTATTTGCCAATCTCTAGTGCACAGTATTTCAGGGTTCCCGTAACCCTACTGGATAGTCTTTCTCTGACGGTCTGCTGACTGACCCGTAGGTAGCTTCTGCCCACTGGCTTCTCTGTTCACTTTTGTTGTTTCTGCGATTTGCCTCACTCCAGCCTGGGCAACTCCATTAACTTTGTTTCTTTCGGGTATGCTCCATTAGGGTAGCATCTCGCGACCAGGCCGCTATTTGCTCCCTCCAGCGTCTGAGAGAGTGGCGCTTGGCTGCGGGGCCCCAGTCAGCTTTTCTGTTCTCGTCTTCGTCTTCTCCAGAAACTGAGTATTCGTTCCATCATTGTTCCCCATTCTTAGCGTTTGCTGGCTTCCAGCCCAACACAACTGCTGTATTGTTCACACCACCAGGTAAATCAAGGTTTCTACCGCTTTCGACTTGTTACTTTGGGGCTTATCTGCACCAGCCGCCGTCCCTTCAGGAGGCATGCCATCCCTCCAGGAGGCATGCCGTCTCCTTTCAGCTGTTAAGCTATTCAGCATTACCTTCATCCAGCAATGTTGCAACTTCCAACTTGGGGACCCCACATCAGTCTTCTCCAGTCCCATATAGGCAGATAGGATATTTGTGACAGGGAGTTCCTCGGGAGTCCTTGTCCCCTCAAGGGGAGTCACTCCTCGTGAGGTCCCGCTTTCGCAAATCCCTAGCCAGGGTTTTGCTAAGCAGGCTCGCCTCCCTAGCCTCAAAGGGTGAGGCTCCCCCTGGGAAGAACCCACGGATTCCCTCAATTCGTCACAGGTCCCATGGTTGCCCAGAGCTTGTCTTGGGGAGTAAGGTGCTGTAATTTAGGTTTGTCTTCACCAGTTGTGATATCTTAAACAAATATTAGTAACTCAATGGCTCGTCTAAGTCCTGTTCTCTGAGCCCAGGCCTGTACCCTCTTTTGTGGTTGGTTCTGGTTTAGACCAGTCCCTATCCCCACACAAGCAATTCCACACACTGTGTGGGTGGACCTGAACGTTTAGCAACTTTTTGGGATAACCTGATTGGCTGGTCCCCAAAACCTTTGTTTAGGTGCCTTGGTGTGTGTGATTAGAGGGCTGGCTTAGGATAACTGTGAGTGTATGAATATGTCTAGGGGAGACCCTAATTCAGTCACAATTCCCTTGAACTCTGCTGGTACACTTACCTGTTGGAGCATTTTGAGATTATGTTTGTCCATGCTGGCTGTGCTTGTCTCATTACCTTTGCTCTGGTTTGGAGTTTTAGCTGCTGGATGTCGGTTCAGGCCTGTCTTCGTTGGCTGGACTGGGACTTCTGTGCTGGTACCGTCTCTGGACCATTGTACTGCTACCATCACTTTCCCATTTTTACTGCCTTGATGCATGTTAGGGAGAATTATCTCTTTAGGCTGAATTTCCTATCCTAGTGAGTCCCCCAGCAGCTTTACTGGATTTCTGGAGTTTGTTTTTTCCTCCTGCCAAGAGTGAGACTCTTTGTCTCCCACTCTTGGACATGATTTATGGTGTTCCTTGGACTGGTAATGTGTTTTATGGGCTATGGGGTCCTTTACTCCATAGGGTCTCATGTGTTTTTATTATGTGTGTTACACAGCACCCTCCGTGCAGTAATACAGGGGTGTCATAGTGACACCCCACCATGGACTCCATACCCTGTGACTGACTACTGTCTCCCAGGGCATGTAAAGTCACCATTGGCTTTACTAGTGCCAAATTATTAACAGAAACCAGTACAAACCATCATATTGTGGACGTACTGGTCGGGGCAATTCGATTGCCCCAGGGTCTGTTAGTCGAGGGGGCACGTCTCCGTCCCCCCTGATCGAGTTTTGGCTGGTGGCAGTGGAAACTACTTGTTATATTCGAATGCGAATATTTTCCTATGGGATTTTCCCATTGTTCGAGGCTACCAACTTTAATTATTTAATTCTCATAGCCTCGAACATACCGCCAGTTTATTTAATTAATATTAATTCGCCGGTTGGTATTTTTTGCCAGGACTCGATTCTAAAATGGCGTTTGTGTTCTCTTCAGTAACTCCAACCGAAGTCGAGCCCTTCGTTCCACTTTTTGGCGGGCTTCTACACAGAAGCCTCCAAAAGTGGTGCCACTCTGTCTGGGTACCACAGGGGGTGTGGGAAGGGGTTTAGGCACCCTGGACTGAGTTACCTTGGTAACTCAAGTCGCACTCTTGTGTGATTGGCCCAAGTGGTGAGCCGGCTGGCTCACCACTTAGCATGTTTGATTGACAGCTAGGCTGAGTGAATGGGGGTATGCTGCATAAAAGCAGGGCTTTGGGGACTAGAACTTCAGAAGTCGCCACAGGACCTGAGAATCCGACAAGGGAGAAGCTGAGCCGACCTACCACGACAACACCACCGGTGGAGCCCTTCGGAACCGACTCACCACTTCCCGACGACAGGGAAGGTCTCCCGGCTGGAGAGGCTTCTTCCCCTGACTGGTGGGCACAACCAGTTTTACCTTCTTTCTTCGCACCCCAGACCGGTTTGTGGTCGAACTGCCCATGCCAAGCACCCCGGCGGCCGGATAGCCACTCACCACTGAACCGCGAATCAACTGACCACTCCTTGTACCTGAAAAACTCTGCGGCTGGTTTCTTCCCTGGCAGTGCAACGAACTCCTGTATTCCTCCACGACGAGACCCTCTCTTCCCCTGGACGAAGAACCGACTTGCATCCGCTGCCAGGAACAACTGCCCCCGCTGTAGTGTTCTCACCACTTTAAGGTAACGTGTCCACCAGGCCTCCCTTTCTAAATATTGCTACGAGGTAATAATAACCCCTTAACCTTCTGGACTGGGCTGGCCGCCTTGGCCCTCTAACTAGTCCCTTTCTTTGGTCCAACTCCCTTTTGAACCATTACAAGACTTCTGTGCACTGCAACCGTGTGACCTTGGACACATTTCGTTTCGATCCTCTTAAAGCGGATCCGGCCTAATCCACGGTTTTACTTTGCCGTCCTCTCTTGTTATGTTCTTGTAAAAGTGTTGGGATCTGTTTCAATTTGTTCTCTGCTTTTCTCTCCCTTTTTAAAACGAACTATTAGAGTGCCATCTACGTTAAGCGCTCACCGCTGTCTGAAATTAAGTGGGGCTTTACTTAAGACTTGTCTAATATTCTTTTAAGGGAGTGTATATCTTTTAGTGACCGTGTTTTTGAATTACTTACTATTAGTGCCTGTGTGTTTATCTAGATGTGGTTTTAAATAAATTATTATATCTCTTTTACACCAAGCCCTGGTCAGTGTTTACTTGTTCTATTGTTCTCTCTTGACCTATTGTGAATACTCTGTATACTGCCTAACTCTTCTTGAGGGAAGTCTGACTGCTCAGCCACAGCTACCAAGTGAATCTGTGTGGTACAGACTGCTACCAAGTGGGTTTACTGCCAAACACCTGTAGTCTTAAATCTTTTGCAGTGGTCCCAGAGGGGACTGCACAGGTTTCTGCCTGACAATGCAGGAAGCTGCCGTCTCCCAGAAGGGTATTGGGACATCAATAGTCTGCCTCTCGCATTCATTTGGGCAGTCTTAAACCACCTCCCCTTCTGCCTTTGTCATTGGGCCGTTTTAGTGCTGGTTGGTTGCCCCTAAGTTAATTGAGCCCCCGGAACCTGCTTGCTTGGGCTCTTGGGTCTTCCTGGAGCCACTCTTGCTGGTGGGTCCCCCTCCAAGGAGGGCAGATTGTTTTGGGTTGAAGATCAAGTGACTGGGTGACTGGGTACTGTAATCTGCCCTGCAAAAGAAGACTTTCTACTCGCTGGTTTGTTTCACCATTCATGATTTGACTTTTTGGGAACCACAACTGTGTACTTATCACTGGGTCCTGTGTTGGTGATTAGAGTGTCTCTAGCCCCCCCCCCCATTCAATTACATTTGTCATAGAATTCCATTGGCCCAAATCCTGCTGCACTTCTCGTCTTCGCGGGTCTCGAACCTGCTGTTAGGAAAGATGTATTTTCTTGCCACTTTCCCTCCTTGGTTTCCTATGGAAGCCCATTCTCTTTGTTCTGTTCGATCCTGTCCTGACTCTTTGAAGGGAAGTAAAGCTCACCGCTTGCTCATGGTTATGGGGAAAATTCTTCACCATCAGCACTGGGGAAATGTTTCCCTTTTTAATTCTTGTACTTTTTAACTTTGCGCACAGCACCTTACAGTGCAATGCAATGGGTTTTTTTACACGTAAGCTTTTTGATTACTTTTAGGTTTGCCTAAAGACAAGCTGGTGGCAGTAGTTAAATCTGTATGTTTTTGTATTATTATTGGTGTGCACATTTGTGTAGGCAGCGTATGGCTATTAAATGTGGCTAGTGCCCTAAAATGGCAGTGCCACATGAATGTCGCTTGTTCTTTTGCCATAATGCAGTGTGTCCTTCTTCCTGCCTTCTCAAGTCAGGAAAGTCCTCATAAGGCCATGCACTTGCCCAGAAGTGTGTGTGTCTGTATTAGCCATTTCTTCAGATCATCGTTGGAGCCAAGAATCCCCCAAAGAATAGCAGCTTGGTGAGGATTTGACGACTCCTTGTGAAGTGGCCCAGCATCCCTTCCAGTAGCCAACCCAGTGAAGCGCTGTTCCTCTGATGACCCGAGTGATGCTTTAATCCTTGGACTAGTGGGACCAACTAGTATCAACGCCATCTTGAGGATCCTGCCCTTCTGAGCTTTCGGAATGTCCCTGGACTGCCCAACTCCCTCTGGGCTACCTTTCCCGAAGTGTTGCCTTTCTGCATTTGTTAGGGGAGTTTTCCTGAAGTCCTACAGGTAGTAAGACTTTAGTAAGCTATCCCAGTCGTTTGTAAATCCCCAACTCTTAGTATCAGTCTGTATTAACTCAGTACCTTGGTAGAGTGGCAGAGCAGTCAGGCTTATTTTAAGAGGAAGATGTGAGCTGTAGATAAGTACACTGAACCTTAGTTAGACATGCACACCAAAGGAATTCTGGAGCAGACAACTATGGTGACCTCATCAGGTGTGATAGGAGAGAAAGAGGAGAGAAAGGCAGAGGGAGAAACGGAGGACACAGGAGGCAAGAGGGTGGGTGAAGGGGAGGGGAAGAGGGTGTCTAGGGTGCTCAGGATGTCCTGTGTTTTAGCAGTGAAGTGTGTGGCCAGTCCGTTGCAGAGGGCCTGGGAGGTAAGAGGTGAGGAGGAGACTGCAGAGGGGTTGGCTAGTTCCCTGCAGATTTGAAAGAGTTCAGCCGTGTTGTTGGATGTAGAAGAGATGTGGGCCTGGATGTGGGGCCTTTTCTTGGTGCGAATGGAGAGTCTGTATTGCCTTTGGAGCAAGCGACAGGACAGTTTGTCAGAGGGTGAGCCTGAGGTCTGCCTCTTCCATTCCGTAGCTCTTTCAGGGCTGCAAGTTTGGTGTCGTACCAAGTGTTATGCTTAGAAGCATGTTTCAGGCAGATCCTTATGACTGGAGCAAGAATGTCAAGGGTATTAGTAATGGCAAGATGGAGGTTGCTGAGAGCGGACTCAGAGGTAGAGTCTGTAGTGGGGAGAGAGGGGAATGAAGGTAGATGCAAAGGCAGCAACTGGCACTTGTTTTATCCGATGGATGTTCGTGAATGAGGTTGGCATTGCTGGGAGAGGCTGGGTCAGAGGGCCGAGAGGACACAGACGAGAGGAGAAGAGATAGGGCCTCATTACACGGACGGCGGTAAGGGTTAACAGTCACCGTTAATGGTACCGGTGACTGTTAACCCTTACTGCCTTACTACGAGGTCCCTTTGCTGGTTGGAGACTTTAACGTCTGCTTTTTGCAGGCGTTAAAAACGAACCCGCAAAGGGACCAGGGAGCTAATTACGGTACCGCAATTTGCGGTGCCGTAATTAGCACCTTCCCCATTCCCATTATGCCCTATGGGCAAAAATGGGAATGGGGAAGGGCAATGGGGGAAGGGGGAATTACCGCCCCACCAACCTTGGAATAGGGCGGTAATTCCCCTTTCCTCCAAGACGGTGCCGGTATTTTACCGGCATGGACCAAGGTGCTAATAGCACCTTGGTCCACCGTCGTCCGTATAATGAGGCCCATAGTCTTCAAACCAGGAGAGTAGCGAGGTCAGTGAGGAGGAGAGTAAAATATTGGTGTGGATGATAGCATCCAGAGTGTTTCCAGGCGAGTGGGTAGGACGAGAAGGGAGAATGGAGAGGGATAGTGAGGTGCAAAAGTAATGGAAGAGATTGTAAGCCATGATAGAGGAGTCAAGGTGGATGTTAAAATCACTCATGAGAAGGAGTATAGTGGTATTTGTGAGGAGAGAGGAGAAATCAGCCCATTCAGAGAGGAACAGGGTGGTATAGCCAGGTGGCTGGTAGATGGTAGCAATGGTCAGTGAGGAGGTGGGAGAGATAACCAACTTGAAAACCAGGCTCTCAAAGGAAGAGTAAGGCTGGGTGGATATGAGGGAAGAAGGGACCCACTCAGGGAAGATAAGAGCAACCCCACCTCCTGCACAGTTAGGGTGAGGCTTGAAGATGACCTTATATCCATCAGGGAGCAGGGAGTCAAAAGAAGTGCCTGAAATGGGCTTGAAACACATCACAGTAAGAGCAAGGATATCGAGGTCAAGGTCTTCAAGAAGGAGGTAGATGTTGGCAGAATGTTTGTTGGCAGAGCACACATTAATCATGGCTAGATGCAAGCGATCTCCACTTTTGAAAGTTTTACAAGGAGGGGGTACAGTGGCATGGTACACCAGTTGGAGGTGGGCAGAGAGAGGGAAAGAAGGAGTTTGCAGGAGTGGGGGGAAGGAAGTAAATGAGGGACTGCAAGCACTGGTCAAAGAGGAGGAGGTTGGGTTGAAGATAGTTCCAGTGTGATAGACATTAACGATGCACCTGGATGATGCAAAGCCCACCAAGAGGACTTCCCAGTTAGTGCCACCATTAATGGGTGAGGATGAGATGAGGAGTCCATAGATCTGGAGACGGGGCAGAGAAGAGGATACCAGTAAGGATCTGTCTGGATGTTGCACTGACATCAGTGTCTGAGATAGGTAGGCCAGGGTTCGTGGTCAGGATATCTGTTTTAAGCTTTTTTCTTCCAGACTTTGTGAGAGAGGGAGGATAGGTGATAGTATAGCAGTTAGAAAAGATGGGGGCGATGGGGAGTGCCATAGTGGTGGAAGAAGGAGAAAGAGGAGGGGCTGCACAGCACAGTACAAGCACAAACCCACTTGATGGCCTAGTAGCCAAGGGAAGCAAGAGGCAGATGTACTGGAATAGCAATCTAAGCAGCGGTATTTGATGCAAGGCACTCTGAACACACTAAACAAACTTAGCAGCACAACTACAACCTTCTTGGCTCTATGGTATCTCACCTGATGCAGAGGCTACTGCCAATGCTGCCCTCACATTCTTCCCAAGTATTGCCGCTTGCATCCTTAGCGCAGCTCCCACTCGGAACAATAATGAGGATGATGGCGATGGCACACTTTCTGTCATAACCCCCAGACAGCCATTTCATGTCCCTTCTAGGCGAGCGCCCCACCTGCCATCTTGGTTTTTGTGGTAAAATGTTCCTTTACCTCTCGCTTGCTTTTCATTAATTTACCATTGCGGGTCCCTTCCTCTGCCGCCATGCGGGCGCCTCAACGCCTTGCTGGCACTGGCCGAGCCTTCCGGCATTGCCTCCTCTGTACCAGGCCCACTTCCTTTTCCAGCCATCCCGGTCTTTGCCCTATGGCTGTCTGATAGGGTACCGTGCTGCCCAGGGTTGTCTAGTTATGGGCGGTTCAACAGGTACGGATCTTCTAATGTACACTGGGCAGAGTGCCATTGCAGCTCTCTGTTGGTTAATTTGCTCTTCATACGTCACGTACCTTGGCGAGTACCTTCCTGGTAGCTCAAAATGAGGGGCAGGGGTGTTCGGCCATGCACCCAAGACTCTAGGCCCTGGTCACAACCACAGCAGCATATCACACCCATAGAATGAAACATTTTAACTGCGGCATATGGTCTATTTTTATATCCGCTGACACCGCCCCTGTCCTTAGAACATTTTCAACTTGCCTGCGGACAGCACGGACGGGAATACTATCCTTAGGACACCCCTCATTTTCACTAATTACGAACATCCCGGACAGCAGCGCGGCAATAATGAATACATCAGTAGCACCTGCCACCTAAACCAATACAGTATTTCACCCATCTCTTACTCCCCAAACCTCCCCAAGCACTCTTGCACACCAAAACACTTGCCAAAACTGCATTTTGCCTCTGTTCGCCGCCGCGCTGTCTGCGGATCCAAGATGGAGGGCACATCGGAACAATCTGACGCACATCACGCCTCACTCCAGCCAATCGGCGGACACGTTTCTTGTCCGCGGACATGACACGAGCCAATTAGCCAATCGGTGTCCTGCCCGCAGAGCGAACAGGGAAGTGTGTCCGCGGAACGGAAATAGATGTCACTAATATTTTGAGACCTACTTTTTGATTGTTTTAAAAAAAAACTACTGGACAGATTGTCACCAAATTTACAAAAGCACGCCAAGGTACGTGACGTATGAAGAGCAAATTAACCAACAGAGAGCTGCAATGGCACTCTGCCCAGTGTACATTAGAAGATCCGTACCTGTTGAACCGCCCATAACTAGACAACCCTGGGCAGCACGGTACCCTATCAGACAGCCATACCAGCCGCTGATACGAAATGAGGAGTACCTACATACGGTCCACAAAGAGACCCCAAGAACCGTAATGGAAGGCCAGTAGAAATGACATAAATACCTGAACAGACTCGCAAATGAACAAATACGGCTATCGAAGATAACACGCCAGTGCGAAAAATCATGAAAATAGATGTAATGAACACAGAAGAAAGACAATGCTAAAATGCTAGGAAACGTGTTACAAGACAGGATGACAGTAACCAACCAGTCAAATGTGTGTAAATAGGCTTGGAACACAAGAAGCTAAGGAAACGATACTGCTTGCTATGCTTAGTAGAATATTAGAGGCGGCATTTGCCAACTATATATCTACCTCAAGAAGTACACTATACAAGTACGACTCCATTTTGTAAAGCAAAAATGTGCCCAGGCTGCCTGAGGCCTAATAGGCCCAGTTTCATAACCCAGCCGGAACAGCGAGGAAAAGCGGAATCGAAACTCAACAGAGAGCGGCTCATGCCGGGGAAATCGAGGTCACCCAGTGAATAGGAGGAGAATGTCAACTCACAAGAATCAAACCCCAGAGCATACGAGCTTGCCCGTGAAGGTCAAGATAAGAGAGGCCCAGGCAGGTGGCAGAGGCAAAGCAGAATTAAATACAATAAAAGCTGAAAACTGACCAGATTCAAGGTGAACAGACACGTGACCGGCCAGGCGCAAAGAGGTACCACCGCCTGATGTCATCCAGAACCAGAGGATGCCATAACTTTTCCTGATAAGAGACTACAGTTCCAAGGCCATACCCAGCCAACTAATTGACACATAGCCCTAAGATACTGATTGATGGAAGGGAGGCAGGGTGAAACTTGGGACACCAGGCACCTGGATGTCGATTCTGCATGCTGATAAATAAAATGGGGATTTATGTCTAGGGGTGTAACCCGCCCAATCACAATGGACCATGTAATCTAGGGTCCTATAGATACTAGAACCAATAGGACGTCGTACTTAAAGTGACGTCAATCACGTGTGATGTAGAAGGAGGGACGTAGATGCCCACCCGATAAGAGTTATCCAATCCACATGCTCTGTTACCACATACAGATATAGCACCTATACTTAAGTTACCTTTCCTAACTAATTTTATTGCATGATGATTTGTTATAGAGTTAGACTTCAGTGATGATGAGTTTGAGGTATAAAAATTGCTGTTCAACTGAAGTTCGAGGAAGTTGGGGCAAGACAGGTGATCGCAACGATGCTGATTCCTATTTGCTTCCCTGTTTGATGTACATGTCATTAAACAGACTTCCCTTTGCCAAACTACTGAGTCCTTATTATTGAGTCGTGTTGGAGTAAGTGAATCCTGCACCCCCTGTCCTCACATGGTGCAGCTATCTTGTCTTACAAGCTCTAGAGGGTGAGCGCTGACCTATGGGCCCGTCGGTGAATTCTTCTCCTCCTGAACACTTGGTAGCGTGAGGATGGGTACGGCCATTGATTATCAATTATCGATTGATATAGTTATAAGACACCTTTAAGACCGACGGAGGGGGGCACCTGAGAAAAAAAAAACATAAGGATTTGCCTTGTTCCTGCGCTTTAAAGAGTGGTCAGAAGGAACGTGAACCCATAGCCCACAGAGGGGGGACAATTAGGCTACGGTGATGTTTAAAGATGTCATTAAGGGGGTTTGTTCACATCCCATGACAGAGTATCGATTAGAAGGCAGGTGTACGTATGACCAGCTGGTGTCTGTCTAGTCTATCAATGTCTGTCATATGTGTTTTGTTGTATGTCAAATGTAAAATAATTGCATTGGTGATTGTTTGAAGTGCATTCTGGTTTTACACGATTCCATAACTAAGAGGGAATTGCCATTGAATTGATGGGTTTTGAGTAAATTATTGATATAAGATTTAGCGGGAAAAGCTTGGATTGGAGCTTGCGTATGTGGTGCTCGCTCATACTATTGTAAAGTTAAAGAACTACATAGACATTATTAATGATGAAATTAAACATGGAGGAAGTTACTCCGCTTGCGCATTTGTGTAAGCAACTGCCCAAGCATGCACCAAAGCTGAAAAAATACAGCCAGGAGTGGGTTAAGGGTACCGCCAATAAGATGTTTTTGCCGTGGCCCCAGAATGGGTCACTCTCTAAGGCTGTGTTACAACATATGACTACCTTCTTACATGCCACATATTCTGGCAAGAAGCTAGAGAAACGTCTTGCCGTTCTAGAATTGTGGAAGATTTTTGAAGAAACGCAGGTGGAAGAACCACCCACAGATTGGATATTAAATGTATGTACGGAGGGGGGTGAGACGCATACCGCGCCACCAGCCCCACCTGAACCGGTAATTGAAGGGAGCAAGTCGGAGGGTCTTTACCCACTAAGAAAACTTAAGGCAGCCATGGGGTACAGCAACCCAGCATATGAGTCACCTACATGCAGTAGTGACGAAATCAAAGAAAAGGAGCTGGAAAGTAATCTTGCCTCCGAAGTCCCAAGGGACATGGAGAGACGCAATAATGAAGGAAAGGATAAGGCACAGAGTAGTGCGGCTCTCAAGATAGAGAGAGAGAGGGAAAGAAGCAAAAAGGGGGTGATGAGTTAACATTTGCAAAAGACGAATGGATGGAAGGACAGATACTATTGAAATTAGATGGAAAGGGAAGTGATGATGTAAGACCGAGAGAACGGTCTGATGAGGTGCAGAAAAAAGAAAGAGAAGAAAAAGGACATGAGAGATGAGAAGGTAAGAAAGAAAGATAGATTAAGGCAGGAACAACTGTATTGCGAAGAGCAAGGAATACCACTCAGTCGCACACAATATGTAGCATATGAAAAGTACAGGCAGAACATGATAAGGTTGGATGAAGAAAGAAGAGTGCACAAGAGGAAAGTAAGAAAGCGAGAAGACGAGGAAAGTAGAAGGGAAAAAGAACGTAGAAATGAATGGATGAGGGAAGTAGATAAAGCTAGAGAAGAAGTGAATAAGCGAAAAGAAATAAATGAGGAAGCAGAACGCAAGCGCAGACAGAGGGCACGAGATCTTGAATATTTGGAGCGGGAAGTTAAAAAACCCAATCCTTTTGGAGAATGGGAAGGCATAGAAGAATTCTTTCCTGAAAGCGATCCAGTACCAGGTACAAGCAGGACACATTTTGAAGATGACTTCGACACCAGAAGCATCGGGGAAACGATTGATAGAATATATGATGAGATGGGGTTGGAACAGATATCCCATGAGGGAAGGGAAGACGAGCGCTTGGAGAGCACTCAGATGTATGACACTGAAGATGTCACTCGGAGTAATGGGGCAAGGGGGCTATCCCTAGACAGACTAGAGATAAGACAGAATGAAGAGGATGCAAGGAGTTGTGTTAATTGGGAACACTCAGGATCTGACTCCAGTGGGGAAACGGAGGATGAGATATATGAGGAAGGGAGACGGCGCGAAAAATGGCTCCCAAGGAACCAGGGGGTACGATGGTCAGACGCTAGTGGGTCCATAATAAGGACACCAAAGTCTGCTGTACAATCCAGCCGACATGAAGAAACAGCCCATGGTCAGAGGGGGGATTCAGCACCTGCCTATGCAGACAGATTAAGGGTATTGCCAGGTAGACGGAAAGGCAGGAATGCTACTCCGGCAATAGACCGGAGAGCTATGGGAAAAGAGAAGGAGGACTGTGCATTCCAATTCCCGTTGCTAGAAAAAGGGGGAGCAAGACCACAATATATCCCATGGCCACACATGGATCGAGAGAGCCTGAAAAATAAACTTCCAATGCTGACATCGGGAGCTGGGAAGTGGATACATGAGTTAGAAAAAATGACAGGAGGTGTCAAGTCACCCTAGCCATAGGGGACATTAAGGGTCTGCTAATTGCGATACTTGGTGAAAGAGCAGACGATGCGTGGAAAAGGGCAGGCTACCCTAGAGTAACCATAACCAACACCTCCCATGACAGAGCACCATTTAATAATTGTAGAGCAGCAGTGTGGAAAGTGCTACGAACGCTATATCGAGACACTTCTGATATGGGAGCTATAATGACTCGGAAAAGGAAAGAGTCAGAAGATCCGTTGATTTATATCCAGAATTTTCAAGACGTGTGGGTGCTCGAAACGCATGAGTCTTGGACGAAATCTATCCCTGTATTTTACCATATATTGTGCCAAGGGTTACCAGAACCGGTGCAAAAACAGCTCAAGAAATGTGTAGGAATAGAAGATAAACCATTGCCCAAAATACAGTTGACTATCGCACACTACTGTAGATTGTTGAAAGAAAAGAATCAAAAAAGGAGGTAACTCGTAAGGGTGAGGATGCGAAGCTGGTGCAAAAGAAGCTCTCAAAGTATGCTCTCGAGGGAGCCATGTTGACAAGCATGGCTGAGCCAAGTACACAGCAAGAGACTTACCCACCACAGAATAATCAGGGTAACGTGGGATTTTACCCGAGGGGAAGGGGTTTTGGAGGAAGAGGATGGCAGAGTAATCAGGGAGGGTTCCGAGGGAACCAAGGAGGTTTTCAGAATGTTCAAGGTAGCATTCAGAACGCGCAAATGGGCAGTCCAGCTATGCCAGATGGACAGATGGCCCGAACACCATCAGTGTGCTGGCTGTGTGGAACAACAGGACACGTGGCACGTGTGTGCAGGAGCCAAGGCATGTGGTAAAATAACCAAGGAATGAGGGCAGTAATGGTGAATCAGCCTGCCGTCCCGCAACAGAGCAGTGCACAAAATCACCAAGTGCAGCAACAGGCGTCAGGCTTGCAGCAAGGTGCACAGCAAGTGGTTCAACCCTCGAACATGGGGAATCTGCCACAGGGACAACCCCAGCAGGCACCGCCACAAATGGCACAGAGTATTAGTCCCAGAGGGGGAATTAACTCTGGAAATGGGGGAAACCCACAAGTATATAGTGGACCGAACCCATATATGAAATTGGACAGCTCACGGGAGATTCTGATGTGCTCTATCCTATCAGTGACACCAGACCCTAATAGGGAACCTAGGGTAAATGTCGTTATAGGGGGTAAAGAATATTCCTTCTTATTTGACACGGGTGCAATGTGCTCGTGTATACGAGAAGGCAAGTTTTCCTTGTCTGGCAAGGCCATAGATACTCAGAGTTTTACTGGAGCTCATAGTAGAGTTCCCTTTACAGATGCACTCCCAGTCTCTGTGGGAGAGCGCAAAATGAATGTACCTCTATTATATTCACGTCAGACCCCAGTAAACATCCTGGGTCGGGACTTGATGACTAAACTAAACATGACATCTCGTTTACAGAGAATGGTATAGTGTGCTCCACTCCAGGAATGCATTACTGAAACGTGTGCGAAATGATTAGAGCATTCTCGGGACGTGTAGCCATGAGAGCTGTACCGTTAGAACCAGACGTTTTTGCATATGGCGTGCGAGTGCTTATGGCGGGATTGCCAGGCCTCGCAGACAAAACTATGAGAACTCCTGATGAGTTTCTATTCAGACCAAGAATACCCATGCACGAAGAGGAGGGACAAGTATTTCCCTTAATGATACAATCTGCCGCAGTGTGGGGGAAAGTTGTATTGGTCGAAGGATATGATGATGAAGGCAGACAATGGTGTGCAATTATCACCATTTAAGAAGGGTATCGAGTGACTGACGTCACCGATGATGATCTGTTCGAAGAACACCCTGACCTAGAAGAGAAGGGTGGAAGTAAGTCTCATATTTTGGGTCAAAATGATCAAACGAGAGGTGCCTCAGAGAATGATTTTGGCACTAACACGCCCAGAATACTTTGATGACGATATAGCCCAAGTGCCTGCCACAGTATGGACTACAGGACCCTATGATGTAGGTCTCCTGAAAGGAGCAGGTGAAGTGAAAATAAAACTGAAACCCGGAGCAATTTTGCCATGGGCGCGACAATATCCCATGTCCAGAGAGGCAGATGAAGGGATCGCAAAAACAATCTCCACCATGATGGAGCAAGGCATCCTAGTGACGTCAGAATCACTGTGATTTATCCTGTCAAAAAATCAAACGGAGGGTCTTGCAGTTTGATCCAAGATTTAAGAGCATTAAACGATATTGTTGAAGCTGAGTTCCCTCTAGTCCCGAACCCCTCTACAATTCTATGCAATATACCCATTGAGGCAAAGTATTTCACGGTGATCGATTTGAAAAATGTGTTTTTCCCAATTCCGTTGCACCGTGACTCAGAAGACCTGACGTCATTCACTTTCAGACAAATGCGCCTGAAAAGCACAAGGTTGCCACATGGGTACTGCGAGTCCCCGTCTATTTTTAACAGAGTCCTGCAAATGGATCTAAACAATATTCCGGTGGACAGTGTTGTGTTGCAGTATGTGGACGACATTCTGATCTGCAGCACCACTGAAGAGCAATGCAGGTGCGATTCTGTCCAGCTATTGACTATACTGGCTGAGAAGGGATACAAAGTTGACAAGGATAAGTTACAGTACTGTCAACAAGAGGTATTTTACATAGGGCAACTCATCTCTCATGAAGGGAAGAAAGTAACCCCAGAAAGGGCTGAAGCTATTATGAACACGGCCAAGCCGCGCACGATAAAGCAAATGCAAAGCTTCTTAGGCCTGTGCAATTACGTCAGAGCATGGGTCTTTGACTACAGCTCATATACCAAGCCCTTGCTTCAGGCCCTAAAGAAGGCCCAGGCAACAAGGGAAGATATCGAATGGACCGAGGCAATGGAAAAGGGATTTACAGAACTCAAGGAGGCGATTTGTAAGGCCCCAGTTCTTGGGATTCCTAATTATGCAGAGGAATTCTATCTGTCCTCACATACTGATGGCAATTTTATGACAGGAGTGCTCGTGCAGCGAACCTCGCTGGGGTACAAGCCCCTAGCATATTACAGTGGGAGTCTGGACCCGGTCATGGGGAGCCACTTCCCATGCGAACAAAATCTAGCTGCTGCCACGTTCGCCATCGAGAAGGCGTCATCCATCGTGATGGGATGCTCCATGACATTGTATGTTGAGCACTCGCTGTTCGCCATACTAGTGAAACCAAAGGGCTCCATAACATCTCAGAGAGCATCAGCATATGAGGTGATTATCTCTAACCCATCGATTAAAATAGTGCGATGTAAAACTGTAAATCCTGCCACGTTCAAAGCTGAGCCAGTCACAGAGGGAGAACCCTAAGACTCTGATAAACGGTAAATAAGACATTTCCTGAGAACTAAAACTATATCCTGAAGTATCCCGTATCAAGACTTTGCACACAGAACTTATGGTATCCCCCAGTAGAAATATCACAAAGGACGTGCTTTCCTGTTTCCGGCTAGTATTAGAGACATATCCATCACTTGTAGGGAGAAACACCAGTATCCCAGATTTCTTCCAAAATCCAGCTAATAGAAAGATAATACGGCAACTGCTGACTGTCCTTGCGGAGGCTTTTCCAAAGTACCAGAATACTGGGAATAAGGACACAAATGCTTCCACCACAAGTGATCATTGATGAACTGACTTACACGTTGTTATAGAAGAGTGCCCAGGACTCGTTGGGAGAACCACAGATACCCTAACCTTCATCAGAGATCCAAGAAACAACAACAAAGAAGCTCCTGGGAGCCATCGTAGCGCAACTGAGGAGCAATTATGGTCATCCACTGCTGAGGAGAGCCTTAGAAGGAGGAGATCCACAATAAGATTTTTCTTACTGTCCTTTTCGCCATTTTTCCAACGTGGAGCAGATCGAGGAGAGAGACACTGTTCATCAACTGCCGCTGAAAGACAGATTGAACAGAAGAGACAAGAACTTCACTGGCATATTTTTCTATTTTTCCTGACATTTCTATTTTTATTTGTATTTTTTCATTTTTATTTTTATTTTTATTTTTTGTATCTTTATTTCTCTTTTTGAACAATATTTTATGTTTTGAGACTTTTTTAGAGAACTTCACAGACTCAGCGTTCACCATCTCTACTTTTATTTCATTTTTTTATTTTTATCCTCACAACATTTTATGATCTTGATTTTTAAGCAGTACCATCTTTTCATTCTTTCGCATTGGGCAAGATTCAGCATGTCCTCAGGACCAAAGCAAATTCGAGGCGTGCATCAGGACCTCATCTATTATCAACATGCATAAATAAATGTGATGTACCAAAGTTGATAGCCTAACCTTTTCCCATAGTTTAACAAACGGAACTGTGCTACATAACCAGAGACTAACACCTTCACCCGAAAGAGGGGGGACACTTGGAAACCACTCGACACTTTAGTGATAATAAACTTTTGAATTGAGATACTCCAAGTAAGAAAAGAGATAAAATACTGACTATGGACCTGGTCAAAATGGGGGCCCAAAGTAGCAACTTGGTTCTACCACCAGCAGAGCTGCGCCCGCACTTTCCTGGAAGAAAATGCTGCCAGATGTCCTACAAATCTATCATGTGTATATGCGTGGTAATCATTATTGTTTTTCCTTCATTAACAATTAGAACAGCTTTCTTTATAGGTGCGCAAAGTGTCCCAATGTCAGTGCACCCGTCAGATAATGAACGCCTAGGTTCCACAAAAGCGCCCAGACCCTACATAGCAATTCCAGTTCCAAGAGAAGCTAACAATGAAGCAAATGATTTAAGAGTAAATGTAATTAGCAGTGATACATACGCAATTGAGGTGATGAATGGGGAGAAAAGCTGGAGACAGGGTCAGCACGGAATGAATGATAATGTAGCACTGACCATGGCACGCACCCACACACAGAATGCACACAGACAAGGGCACGTGTCAATGGGGGTCATTACGACCCAGGCGGTAAGTACGCCAACTTTACCACCATGGTGTAAACTATGTTTACATCATGGTGGATGGCGGATTTACCGCCCCATTCCAAGGTGAGTGGGGCGGTAAATCCCCATTTCCCATTTTACCCTTCCCCATTCCCATTTTTGCCCCATAGGGCATAATGGGAGTGGAGAAGGCGCTAATTACGCCACTGTAAATTACGGTGGCGTAATTGGCACCAAGGCGGTTTAGCGCCATGGATTTTAACGGCTGCTAGTAGCAGCCGTTAAAATCGGAATCAGGCGTTAAGGGTTAACGACGGCGTTAACCCTTAACGCCTGAGTTGTAATGAGGCCCAATGGCTACAGGGCCTCAAACGAAGGCAGCAGAGAAGGGGAGACTGCCTGCCGAACATTCTGTTCCAGAGAATAGTGGAAATGACCAAGAGAAGCCAAGTGAAATACCAAAGAAAGAGGGAATAGCAAAATCCCTCAAAAGAACAGTGGCCATGAAAGAATTCACAGAGAAGACACAAATGCTAATAGACTATTTGTTCCCATTCATAGTTCAATTAAAGAAACTGCACAAGGAACTAAGGAACAGAACCATAGAGACTATAACTGAAAGCACACCAGCTCCAACGCAAAGAATAAGCTTTAGTCCTACAACAAATCCGCGTTTTGGAAGGTTGGCAAGCCAATGGTGGCTGGAGAATGTCTACAACAGACTACAAAAGGAAAGGAAAGGAAGCACAACACCTTCTCCTACCGCAGCGATACAGTCAAGGCAGCCAGCCCCACTAAGCTACTCAAAGAGGAAAAGCAGCACAGACACATTCAGAGACATAGTAATAGCAAACTACAGGAAGACGCTGAGGATCAAGAGAAGCCCTCACGAAGACAACAATGAGCTTAATGATTACCTGGACAGCACAGCCCATCTTGGAAACAACATATGGTACCAGCACATGAAGGAAGTAGGACAAAGGCAGTCAGGAGGAGAATGCTTCGTCTGTGCACTCCTGCCGTACAGTATGGGAAAATCCAAGATCTTTGTAGCTGTAGAAATTGATATCCAGACAGCAGACTGTTTGTCACACGAGCAATGTGCAAGACCAGAGGCCAGTTCATGGGCAGTGATGCCTCCCTGAAATGGGCTACTGAAGCAACTGACCCAGACGAAGATAGTTATGTTCAAGACATGGGGCCTCATCATGACCTTGGCGGTAGCGGTAGCGCTATTAGCGCGGGGGCTATTAGCGCGACCGCCATAGCCCCTGGCGCTATTAGCGCGGGATCAGGAGTTGGGCGGACTTGAAAGTCCCCATTCCCTATTGAGCCCATTCGGGAATGCCCCATTCCCCATTGGGCTCAATGGGGAAATTTCGCGCTCATACCGCCGGCGGATTTCCCGCCGGCGGTATTAGCACGAATTCTCGGCGGATTTCAAACCAGCTCAGAGCTGGTTTGAAATCCGCCAAAGCCCTGATCCGGCGGACCCTTAAATCAGGTGGTAATTGCGCTACCGCCGGATTTAAGGGTTACCGCCGAGGTCGTGATGAGGCCCATAAAGACAAGAAACATAGCCTATACTAAGAATCATGTAATCAGTTACGAGAACCCTGGAGTAAAAGGGGCTGGAGTCAGATGGGAGGTGAATCAGAAGCTAAAGGTTCAAGGAAAAACTCCAGAGGAGGTTCGAAGTTGGAAGAACAGAGGACAAATGCAGATTTGGGGGACAGTGCTATCATCAGACTGATGGGAGAAAAGGAGTGGTGATCTGCAGAGCCCGGATGGTCATTGGACAATACGAACCTACCATTAACATAGTGCGGAATGGTTGCAAGCCATTATGGCCAAAACTTGCAAAATTGCTCACATGGGTCAAAGACAGAGGGGGACCCCTGCAGATAGTACCATTGGAGAAACCAAAACTCTGCTTCAGAAGCAATGGTACGAGGAAGATGGGAGAGAATCAGAACTGTGGAAGAGTCTTTGACGCCCCAGGAATGGTGCATGGAACCGCAGTGATTATGGACCACTACTGAGCGTATGGATCCAAGGCATATATAAAACTACCAAAGAATTGGGGAGGCATATGCACACTAATGAACGTCCATGTTCCTGCACTAGTGATCCCCAAGAATGACCTAAATTTAGACAATTTCCCAAAAGCAGATGCTCACCTACGGAGAAGGAGATCTGCGGAACTAGTTTCCAGAATGAAAATGGAAAACTACTTTTCTGCCAAATCAGAAGAGGCATTCCTAGCAATCCCTTACGAACACAGGCTATTTAGCCTTACCTCAACAGTGTACACCACAATGCTTTTACCGCACGTCCAAGTTGGAGTAAATACTAAATGATTGCAGATAGACCGGCTCATGCTGGGGAAATCGAGGTCACCCAGTGAATAGGAGGAGAACGTCAACTCACAAGAATCAAACCCCGGAGCATACCAGCTCGCCTGTGAAGGTCAAGATAAGAGAAGCCCAGGCAGGTGGCAGAGCCAAAGCAGAATTAAATACATTAAAATCTGAAAACTGAAGCAGATTCATGGTGAACAGATGAACAGACACGTGACTGTCAAGGCACAAAGAGGTACCACCACCTGATGTCATCCAGAACCAGAGAATGCCATAACTTTTCCTGATAAGAGACTACAGTTCTGAGGCCATACCCAGGCAACTAATTGACAGATAGCCCTAAGATACTGATTGATGGAAGGGAGGCAGGGTGAAACTTGGGACACCAGACACCTGGATGTCCATTCTGCATGCTGCTAATTAAAATGGGGATTTATGTCTAGGGGTGTAACCCGCCCAATCACAAAGGACCATGTAATCTAGGGTCCTATAGATATTAGAATCAACAGGACGTTGTTCTTAAAGTGACGTCAATCACGTGTAATGTAGAAGGAGGGGCGTAGATGCCCATCCGATAAGTTATCCAATCCGCATGCCCTATTATCATATACAGATATAGCACCTATACTTAAGTTACCTTTCCTAACCAATTATATTGCATGATGATTTGTTATAGAGTTAGACGTCAGTGATGACAGAGTTTGATGTATAAAAATTGCTGTCCAACTGAAGTTCGAGGAAGTTGGAGCAAGACAGGTGATCGCAACGATGCTGATTCCCATTTGTTTCCCTGTTTGATGTACTTGGCATTAAACAGGCTTCCCTTTGCCAAACTACTGAGTCCTCGTTATTGAGTCGTGTTGGAGTAAGTGAATCCTGCACCCCCAATCTTCGCATGGTGCAGCTATCTTGTTTTAACAAGTTCTAGAGGGTGAGCGCTGACCTATGGGCCTGTCCGTGAATTCCTCTCTTCCTGAACACTGTAGCCATGGAGCATTTAGCTCCATGGCTGCCACGAAACCGGGCTCATTTACCGGGTACCTGCAATGAGGAATAACCGGGTCATTCCAACATTGGAGGGCCCGGTAATTCCTCCTTGCAGGTACATTCCATGGAGGTAACAACGGGCAGATTACAACTGGCCCATTGTTTCCTCCTTCTTCCCCTCGCGGGACCCAGAAAGCAGGCCTGGTTTTACCAGGTGTCCGATCCGGGTCCCGCAATGGGATCCTTGTAATAGAGCGGAGTGGGTTTAACCGCGCCGACACCATTACCCGAGCCGTTAAACCCATTCCGCACTAGTTGTAATGAGGACCATGGTTTCCAAATTGGTACTCCTGTTCGGGTAGTATGTATCTAGTAAATTGTTTTTCAAAATGTCTTGGCTGTTGAGATCATTTTTGGCTATTGTTTCTATGTCCTCATATGATTTGAGAACTATTTTTTCTAGATTTAGCAGGACCAAGACTTAGGGCCTCATTACACGGAAGGCGGTAATCCAGGGTGCTATTAGCACCCTGGACCATGCCGGTAAATTACCGGCACCGCCTTGGCGGAAAGGGGATTTACCGCCCCATTCCAAGGTTGGAGGGGCGGTAAATCCCCCTTCCGCCATTGCCCTTCCCCATTCCCATTTCTGCCCCATAGGGCTCTATGGGAATGGGGAAGGCGCTAATTACGGCACCGCAATTTTGCGGTGCCGTAATTATCTCCGAGGTCCCTTAGCGGGTTGGTTTTTAACGCCTGCAAAAAGCAGGCATTAATTCCTCCAACCCGCAAAGGGACCTCGTAGTACGGCGGTAAGGGTTAACGGTCACCGTTGCCATTAACGGTGACCGTTAACCCTTACCGCCGTCCGTGTAATGAGGCCCTTAGCCATATTATATTTTCAGATTTTCCATACAAAGCAGTACCGCTTAAACGATCTGCAGCTTCATAGGTGCCACATTCTCTATGAGAGAGCATTTTTATTCCTAAGCTGTACAATTTCTGAGATAGTGTTTTGTCTGATGATAGGTCATTCCAGAGGTCTTCAAGCTCTTTTTTTTCTGCTTTTGTTAAGTAGGCTGTAACATATCATGCAACTGCAGTGGAATTGTCTGCAATGTACTGCACATCTATGTTTGCATTCCAAAAGAGGGCAATGATTGTATTGTAATCATTGATATATTTTGATTCTTCTGTTCTTTTTATGTAATATGTGTTTTTAGGTGATTTACCTTTAACACTATGGGCCTCATTACGACTTTGGTGGTTGCCCTGCCGCAATTTGCAGCATGGCTGCCTCCAAAATCGGGTCGGGGTTCCCTGAATGAGGAATTACCAGGCCATTCTGAGTTCGGAGGGCCCGGTAATTCCTCCTTCAGGGAAACCAGGCCCAGACCTTCCCCCCATTTGATCCCCCATAGGGCTCAATGGGAATGGGGGAGGGAGCTAACAATGGGCCAAATATGACCGGCCCGTTGTTAGCTCCCTGGTTCCCTCGCGGGACACGCTCTGCACGTAAAACTAGACGTGCAATCGGGTCCTGCGAAGGGATCATGTCCGGTGCCCAGTATCCCTTTGCGCCCTACTTGTAATGACCCCCATGAAGTTGTTCATTTCACCTGTTTCTGTAACTGGTCTAGGGAAACCAAAGCAGCATTTGGTGTAGTATTTCCCTTTGTTTTTGTATTTGCGACAACAATATTTGCCACATTTGTGTCTTTGCAATTATACAATTTGTGCATGAAGATCACTATTTGTTGCTTTCGATGGAATTTCAAAAATGACATATTTTTTGATAAAATGTAAAACAGTGGCATCACTGTCTTGACCAAATTTAGGAGCATCTTTAATCTATAAAAGCATGTGGATATGTGGTGCTCCTCTGGCTTGGTATTCTTTTCTCCAAAAGAAGTGTTGCACTTCTCCGAGGGGAGGAACAGTTTTTTTACAAATAAAGTGTAGCATAGCAATGACTCGATGATGGAAATATCTTGAAACATTAACAGGATCTAGAAAGCAAAGTTCTCCAGGTGTTAGTATTTCTATGTTTGTTTTGTTTTTGCTTGATATGCGTAGGAACTCATGTAAATCTTCCCATGCATATTCTGCACAACTTAATGTCACAAAAGAAGTGGGTGGGCCAAGGTTTCCTATCATACGACGTACATCTCCGTGACGTCGGAACCAGTACTCTTTCATACCACGCATGTTTGCAAACAGATTTGTAATGCTTGATTGTAAAACCTCATCTTTTTCTTGCACTTTTTGTATTAATTGCGTAGCTGACATATTTTGAAAGTGGGTTCCTGATTTCAATATGTGTGCAACTCCGTAACATAGAGTTGCTAGTTCTCTTTCAAAGAGTAGGTGGAATATGTATTCCACATTTTGTCTAAATCGGGGATCTTCAGAATACATTCGTAATGAGCGGTATTCTGAAGCTGTTATCTGAATAGGTCTATCATCGTACCTTCCTCCTTTGCCAGTAGGAAAGAGTAGAGGAAATGCATGTGCTTCTATACTTTTTTCCCATATGCTGATTGGTGATCCTTTGGTTCGTCGCATTTGGTACGTTTCTAGTGCATCATCTATGGTGTCATTAGAGTGTAATGGATGAATTGTATAATGGTCTAAAATATTGAATTATGTAGCAGGATCTACAAGTTCAAATTTACCAGTTTCTGGTGACTCTTGAATTATTTCAGTTGTTTCCCTTAAGTTTTCTTCAATATTTATTTCTTTGTAGTATTCATTATTGTCTTTTAGATATTTCAAGGCTTGTCTAACTTTATTTAAGTCCACGAGTTGTTGCCAAATGTGTTTGTCTTTTTTTGGTACACCATTAACTAAGACAATTAAAGATTGCTGTATTGGACGTTGCACTCCCAGAGTGTGCACATTTTCTTTCAGATCTAATGGTAAATAAACTAATTTGCCACAAATGCCCTTCACAAATTCAGTGTGAGGTAATTTTGCTGTTTTGGGTTGAAGGCGTATTATTGCTTGAAATGGGTGCACTATTTGAATTATGATGCTCTCATGTATATTGAGTTGGTAAAGCCTTGTGCGAGTTAAGGGCGGTCTGCATTTCGAAGACACTGTTTCGCTGTGCTGCTTGCTACGGGTGTACTTTTTTTTTTACTGCTACTTCCACGAGTGAGCGGATTCTCTACACTGCTTCTTGCTCTGTGCCAGCACTAAGTGAGCCTCGAGGAGCAACACGCACAAGTTGGAGAGAGGCTGGTGAGAAGCAAGGGATTTTTTAAGCTGGTGGACGAGTGAAGAAGACTCCAACTCCCACAACCACCTGCATCCTGGCTCCCAAGCCCCTTTCCTCTAAGGAAATTGAACTGTTGGGCTCCTCCTACAGAAAGCTGGCTACATAATCACAGGACCGGCACCCTTGCAGCGTAAATCCCGGCGCGAGTTAAGGGCGGTCTGCATTTCGAAGACACTGTTTCGCTGTTTGCTGCTTTGCCATACGCTGTGTGCCGTGACCAGGACTCATATACACGACTCGCCCCATTTGCACGTAGCTAGCAGAGGGACGATATTGTGTGCTGTACCACCAGCAGCCAGAAAGGGTAGTGACCAGCACCTAGGTTTGCACAGGCTGCACGAGACTTCAGAGGAAAGGAACGCCAGCAACTTTTAGTCAAGGTAAACAACATCTTACTACTAACACTTTTTTTTTTTTGGCAACTACTGACTTTCAAGTCAACTCTACAAACAATGTCAAGGGTTGTGTTATCACCTTCCATTGAAATCTCTAAAGTAACATTATCATATGAAAACCAACTCCAACCACACGGGGTCTCCACGGACCGACAAGCCCGATTAACCCCGTCGCTAAACACAAATGAAACGACTGATTTAACTCCCAATACCGCGACTAAGCCCTCGTTCCCAGAAAACACAGCCGTGGAAGTGGAAGCTAAGGAGGATAATCTTTCACATGGGGAAACGGGTGAGGAGGTACTAAATCCAACGGCTAGTCCACTATATCCCCCAAAAAGACAGCCTACCACTGGACCAAGGAGGCTTGTCGTCTCTGGTTAATTCACCCCAAGTGGTCGGCCAGAGCGGCAGTTCAGATGCTGTCTTGGCTCCACGGGACTTATTTACCTTTGGAATAGACACCCACCTCAAACAGAAAATATTACGTTACAATGTAACCGCTAAAAGTTGGAACCCACCTGGCCTTACCTCCAACTTAGGTCCCTACCCTGACATTTGTAGCACCGGACAAAGCCCTACAATGGCCCAAGTCAATGTGGGGCCACACTCAATTCAGGATTTACTACTGCCGGTTCACCAACAAAAAAGAGTTGGAGCTGGTCTCAAGGCTCGCCTAAATGTTGTAGAAAAACCATTACATCAAAGGCCTGTGCCACAATGGTCAGGGGGGGTTTCTAGTAGGCTGTCATGAGCCTGGGTCATGCCCCTAGATTAGCCTCTAAGAATTCGTGGACCATGGCTTATCATGCTTGGTCTGTAACACGGAAAGAACCATGTTTGGGCTATAGGGGAAAGACACTTCCTCATCACCTAAGATGGCGGCTTATGGGGTTCTATGGGAAGTGACCGTCACGGTCTAGTGCTTCACACTCACTGCATATATAAGTCCCTTCTCTCACCTGCTCCGCGCTTCGCGTCGTCTGCTTCGCAGTGTACGCTTACCGCGGCTCCGTTTTCGTCACAGTTTACTTCAGCCATTTCATATCATCTCCTGTCATAGTTCCATGGTTTTCCCTCTGTAGTTTAGAGTACATTCTGTCACTTCCACAGTATTTCCCTGGTGTTAGATTTTAGTAAGTGCCTTCACAGTTACCTCATACATTACCGCGCTCATTCCTGTCAGCGGAACATTCGCAAAATCTCCTTCAGCAGTTCGAAGCTGTGTTGTTTTCGTCAAGCGACAGTTACCGCAAGTATTGGCTGTTGTAGCGCATTTGTTTTTAGCGTGTCTTTTCAGTCAGCAGAGTGTTCATGTTGTAACTACAGTAATAAGCTGTTCTCCGCACATGCTAGGTAGGGCTCCGAGTTGGTGATAAGATTATTAGTTGTCAATTCTGGGGAAAAGTTACAGTTGCTTCCTATCAGCTAGATTACTATTTGTTGGTTGTGGAAAGTGTTCTTCACAAGTTAGTACGCACCACATGTTAAAGTGACAGAGAAATATTACTAGTCTCTGCAGTTAACCAATTTTCTGTCCAATAGCTCACACGCAGATTGAGTTGCTTCTCATTAGTTGGATTAGATGTGACTAGGTGTTCATTCAAGTCAATATAGAGGAACAGCTTCTTATTGTGCCCAATTCCTTATCCATTCCTCGCATCCCCATTATTTACTAGTCACACTCTCCCGCCATCCTTCCTTCCCTCAGAAAATCGCATTCCATTTTCCCTTCTCCAGAACTAGCGCCCCTGCGTAGAAGCAGGATGGAGAGCTCCCCAAACACAAACTACAGGTAACGCCTCCTGATGGGTATGAGAGATAATTATTGAATGGGCGCATTAGACTAGTAGACTAAGGATTACTGAATGTTCTTGTTTGTAGATAACCAGACTGCATAGATTAACTACGCACCCTGAGAATAGCGCCCAAACAGAATTCCTGTTCTGACTTGAGTGTCGTGTAGACCGATGAGACCTCCGTCCCCAAGTGACGCACAGGGGAACTAAATAGAAACCCGCTGTACGACCCTTGAGGCCACAGGTGAGAGATGTCTTCTCGGATCCACGGAGCCTCTTGGAACACCGATGCTGCTGTCAAGGGAGGAATGAGGTTAAGTACCAGGCAAGCACAATACAATGAAGAAGACAAGTAACTAAAGTGTCTTACCTATCTGGTGTAATGGAGACCCAGGTGACCTAGTATGGAGGTTCGAGGCTCATTAGATGCGGCGATCCTTGGAGTGGTAGAACCGCAGGTTCAGCGTGGATGAAGGGGAGCCACCTGTGGGAGTTAGGGCTTGACTTGAATCCCCAATGGGGAAGAAGGCGTAGAAGATCAGCAAGGTACCAAGGGATGATCCAAAGACAAGTCGAGGTGTAGTCCAAAAATCCGGCAACGGGTGAACAGTTCCAAGCAAAAGTACCAAGGGGTGTCCGAGGGAGTCCGAGATAGAGTTCCGTGATCAGGGTAACAAGGAGCAAGTTGTAACGCCAAACAGTGTCCGAAGCCAGCTGAGAAGCAATGAGCGTTCTGTCTCTCAGACCTTTATACTGATCGCCCCTGGGTCATGTGACTTCTCTGGATCATGTGACGTCCACCAAGATCACATGGGGAACGCCGCAGTGTATCACGTGACTGGCGGGAAGACGTAAGGCCGCCCTTACTGCTATACGTTCTCCAAGGCAGTTGCCAATGCAGAAAGGGTTGCAATCGAGCCCGTACACTGGTACGGAGCTTTCGGTTCCGTGGGTTCACCGAATCACTTGAGCCTCGAAGCTTGGGAGGAGATGTTGGGGGAATGTGGGCAGTGTTCTGATGTGTCGTGGCCTGGTGCGCAGAGGATCGCCTAACATAGCCCCCCCCCAACGGCCCACGACCCCGTGGGCAGGACGGATGATCCCTATGGAAGCGGGCTACCAACCGCGGGGCGTTCACATCAGATGCGGAAACCCACGAACGCTCCTCCGGGCCGTAACCCGTCCAATCCACCAGATACTGGAGCCTACCCCTAAACCACCTGGAACCCAAAATGGCCGACACCTCAAAAACATCAGGAGAGGTCAGGGACACCGGCGCAACGGGTGTACGAAGACGGACTGAGTCAGGACAGGGTTTGAGGAGGGAGACATGAAACACAGGATGGATACGCCAAGAGCTGGGGAGAACTAGACGGAAAGCCACCGGATTAACAACCTGCGAGATCACATACGGCCCGACAAAGCGAGGCAGCAATTTCCGGCAACCCACCAGGCGAAGATGTCGGGAAGACAACCAGACCCTAGAACCCACCACCAGGGGGGGAGCAGCACGACGCTTGCCATCCACACGGGCCTTCATAGAGGCCTTTGCTTCAGTGAGATGAACCACTGTACTCGCATGAATAGCAGAAAGATCCCTAAGACACGTCGTGGCCGCAGGATTCAAAGAACCAGAGGCATCAGGGACCGGCAAGACCTTGGGATGTTGACCATGGAGGGCGTAAAAAGGAGAATAACCAGTAGCTGAATGAGCCGCGTTGTTATACGCGAACTCCGCAAGCCGCAAAACGGCCAACCAAGAGGACTGATGTTGCAATATGAGGCAACGAAGGTATTGTTCCATCGATTGATTCGTCCTTTCGGTCTGACCATCGGTCTCCGGATGATAGGCCGAAGAATACCTCGTATCGATGCCCAATAGTTTCGTCAAGGCCCTCCAAAACCGAGAGGTGAACTGTGTACCTCGATCGGAAACTATGACCGAAGGGAGGCCGAATAGCATAAACACATGTTCAAAAAACAAGTCCGCCAAGACAGGGGCCGAAGGGATACCCCTACAAGGAACAAAACGGGCCATTTTAGTGAATGTGTCCACCACTACCCAGACGGTGTCAAAGCCTTTTGACTTGGGGAGATCGGTAACGAAATCCATTGTTAACGTATGCCAGGGCCTGGGAGGTACCGGAAGTGGAAGCAACAATCCAACCGGTCGACCCCTTTGATGTTTAGCCTGAGCACAAACCGCACAAGATCTGACATAACACTCCACATCGCGCTTCATAGAAGGCCACCAACACCAACGCTTGAGTAGATCTAAAGTGCGCTCTTGTCCGGGATGGGCATTGAAGGGAGCGTCATGAGACCACTCAAGAGCTAGGTTACGTGTATCAGGTGTAGGAAGAAACAGGCGTTCATGTACGAAGGGTAAACCATCAGAATATACAGGATCCCATTCTCGCAACTGGTCAGAATGAACGCTAGTCCAGGACCGGACTGAATCCAATAGTGACAATGAGGGTGTACATAGACAAATCACATGG
The DNA here is from genome assembly GCF_040938575.1 of Ambystoma mexicanum. NCBI lineage: Eukaryota > Metazoa > Chordata > Amphibia > Caudata > Ambystomatidae > Ambystoma > Ambystoma mexicanum. Next base: position 1,308,358,778 of record NC_090926.1, on the reverse strand, counting down.
CTCTTACCGAGAACAGTGTCGGGGAATGTAGGCAACTGGACCCCTCCCGGAGAACGTGACAAGGCATCCGCCTTCCCATGTGAAGTGCCAGGACGGTGCATGATATGGAAATCAAAGGCGGAAAAGAAAAGATGCCATCGGACCTGTCTGCTATTAATGCATTTCAAAGAAGCCAGATCCTGTAAGTTCCGATGATCGGAGTATACCGTGATGGGATGCCTAGCCCCCAGAAGATGATGACGCCAGACACGGAAAGCATCCATAACAGCCAAGAGTTCCTTCTCCGTAACGGTATAATGAGACTCAGTACTGGAAAACTTACGAGAATGATATGCAACTGGATGTAATTTGCCTGTATTTGGACATGTTTGTGATAATACCGCACCGAGGGCAAAGGAAGAGGCATCCGCCTCTACTATGAACGGAAGATCAGGATTTGGATGTTGGAGTACCGGTGCGGTAGTAAAGGCGGTTTTCAAAGCCTCAAAAGCCTCCTGCTGTTCCCTCTGCCATTGATAAGATACCTGAGGACTAGTCAGGGCCGTAAGCGGGGCTACAATTGTGGAGAAGGAAGAAATTAAACGTCTGTAAAAGTTGGCGAATCCTAAAAAAGCCTGCAAGGATTTGAGTGTTCGAGGTACTGGCCAATCTAATACTGCTTTGACCTTAGATTCATTCATGGACAACGCCCCAGGGGTGATATGAAAACCCAAAAACTCAACAGTTGTCTTATGGAACTGACATTTCTCAGGTTTGGCAAACAAGGAGTGTTCTCTCAAACGGGTCAGTATTTCTCGGACATGGTTCACGTGTTCGTCAAGATCACGAGAAAAGATTAAGATATCGTCCAAGTACACAACCATATATACATCCAGTATATCCCTGAATATGTCGTTCATGAATCGTTGGAAAGTGGCCGGGGCGTTACATAGGCCAAAGGGCATGACCAGATATTCGTACAGGCCATACCGAGTGCAGAAGGCGGTCTTCCACTCGTCTCCCTCGCGGACGCGTACCAAGTTGTATGCGCCGCGTAGGTCGAGCTTAGTGAAAATGGAAGCGTGTGTTAAATGGTCTAGAAGTGGAGTGATTAACGGGATGGGATACCTATCCTTTTTCGTGATAGCGTTAAGACGCCGATAATCTACACAAGGGCGTAAATCCCCCTCCTTCTTGGGTACAAAGAAGATAGGACTTGCCGCGGGTGAAGTGGAGGGGCGGATGTGTCCTAATCGTAGGGCGTTCTGTACATAGTCTTTCAGCGCCAGTTCCTCCGAAGGAGACAAAGAATAGATCCTGCCCGAAGGAATATTGGAATCGGGAAGCAGTTCGATTGGGCAGTCATATGGTCTGTGTGGAGGGAGTACCTCAGACGAGCCCCGGTCGAACACTGTCTCAAATTCTCTGTATTCTGGCGGAATCCCAGATACCAACCCCCCAACAGTATGTGTATGCACAAGCTCTGGATCGTCGACAGTCAGTGTGAGTTGGGCTAAGGCCCCCAAGGCCCGAGAAGGTGTGTCAGGGGCTTGATGGACCGGAAGACAATAGTTCTGACAGATATCAGACTCAAAGACTACAGTACCTGACTGCCAATTGATCAATGGATTATGTTCATGTAACCATGGAATCCCTAGTATGATGCCAAATTGGGGTGTGGTGATCAAATCAAAACTCAGGGTTTCGGTGTGTACTTCTTGTATGGTTAACAGGAGGGGTGCGGTTTGATGTCTGACAGGACCAGAAACCAGTGCAGAGCCGTCTACGGCTTGGACATGTTCCGGTCGTGTTTTCACCACTAAAGGTAGGTTGAGGGAATGGGCCAAATCAATATCTATGTAATTACCAGTGGCACCTGAATCGATAATGATATTGACTGCATGAAGAAGGCCTGTAGAGGGACATAGGGTAGCCTTTACAGAAATGGGTTGCACACGAGTAAAGGCAAGGGAGGTACCCGGAGAAGATGACGGAACACTCGACCTGTTCTCCGGTTCTAAGGTCGAGCCGTCCGAAAAACCTGACTCTTCCTGGGCCGTCGAGGACACTCTTTCACGAAATGTCCAGTGGTACCACAATAAAAGCATGCATTATCCACCCTTCTACGTTCTCTCTCAGATGTTGTAATGGGACTACGTAACCCTCCCACTTGCATAGGTTCTTCGGTACTGGAAGCAGGTGTGCCAACAAGAGTGGGAGAGGAAGAGGCCCCTATTTCAGCTCTGCGCTCCGATCGTCGTGCATCTACCTGCAAGACCAGGTCAACCAATTCCTGATACTGAGTAGGCATAGAAGGGATCACTGCTAAAGCATCTTTCATGGTGTTACTCAACCCCCTATAGAAAACCACCGCCCTCTTGTTTTCTGGCCATGATGTTTCCGCAACTAGCTGATTGAATCGGGTGATGTAATCTATCAGAGACCTTTTACCCTGAGTCAATTCCAACAACTCCAAATCCCTAGACTGTACCTTGTGTCGGGTATCGAATACTCGGGCCATTTCTAGGACCAACAAATCAAAGTCATAAAGAAGTGGGCTATTGTTCTCTAACAGGGGATTAGCCCAAGCAGCTGCTGTTCCGGCCAAATGGGAAAGGGCGAAGGCAGCTTTAGCAGTGGTGGTAGGAAAAGCCAAAGGTCTGCATAGGAAATGTAACTTGCACTGATTAATAAAGGTTCTGAACTTCTTGGGATCCCCTTGATAGCGTTCAGGAGCAGCTAAGGGGGAAGGAGTTGGGAGTATCATCGGAGTCGGGACTACAGGAGCAGTAACGGGAGAGGGTGTAGTGGAGGAGCCGGTATCGCCAAACTCAGGGTCTGCAGGGAGGGAATGTTGAACACTTTGTATGGAATCCAACCTTTGATGGATCACAGTGTTTGCGGCGGCCATATCTGCCCTTAATATTGTAATTGCCTGAACTAAAGCAGCTATGGGTTCATCCGTGGATCCCTGCATCGTCTAACACGACTATACGGCTTCTCAGTCTGTTCTGACTTGAGTGTCGTGTAGACCGATGAGACCTCCGTCCCCAAGTGACGCACAGGGGAACTAAATAGAAACCCGCTGTACGACCCTTGAGGCCACAGGTGAGAGATGTCTTCTCGGATCCACGGAGCCTCTTGGAACACCGATGCTGCTGTCAAGGGGGGAATGAGGTTAAGTACCAGGCAAGCACAATACAATGAAGAAGACAAGTAACTAAAGTGTCTTACCTATCTGGTGTAATGGAGACCCAGGTGACCTAGTATGGAGGTTCGAGGCTCATTAGATGCGGCGATCCTTGGAGTGGTAGAACCGCAGGTTCAGCGTGGATGAAGGGGAGCCACCTGTGGGAGTTAGGGCTTGACTTGAATCCCCAATGGGGAAGAAGGCGTAGAAGATCAGCAAGGTACCAAGGGATGATCCAAAGACAAGTCGAGGTGTAGTCCAAAAATCCGGCAACGGGTGAACAGTTCCAAGCAAAAGTACCAAGGGGTGTCCGAGGGAGTCCGAGATAGAGTTCCGTGATCAGGGTAACAAGGAGCAAGTTGTAACGCCAAACAGTGTCCGAAGCCAGCTGAGAAGCAATGAGCGTTCTGTCTCTCAGACCTTTATACTGATCGCCCCTGGGTCATGTGACTTCTCTGGATCATGTGACGTCCACCAAGATCACATGGGGAACGCCGCAGTGTATCACGTGACTGGCGGGAAGACGTAAGGCCGCCCTTACTGCTATACGTTCTCCAAGGCAGTTGCCAATGCAGAAAGGGTTGCAATCGAGCCCGTACACTGGTACGGAGCTTTCGGTTCCGTGGGTTCACCGAATCACTTGAGCCTCGAAGCTTGGGAGGAGATGTTGGGGGAATGTGGGCAGTGTTCTGATGTGTCGTGGCCTGGTGCGCAGAGGATCGCCTAACAATTCCAGAGAAGTGCTCCCGCAGAGTTTCTGAGGTAAGCGTTACAGAACGCGAAGCCGTGCTGAAATTATACTCTGCCTGAGCATTCATGGAAAATACAGAAATGGATCAGTTAACTCAACTTCTGGGGGAATTACGAGCTGAAGTCCACGCAGCTCGGTCAGAAACCAATGCCCTGAGAAGAGAGCTGGTGGTGAATAAGGATCGAACAGAAGAATTGGCTCGTCAGCTATTACAGACTCAAGCAGGGCAGGTACCGCTGCCATTAAATAATTCCCAGGCTTCTGCATCTACGGTGCCTCAGGCTCCAGTCCAAGTGGTCATTCCTGGAAATGTTCCGTTGGCTCCTCCGGAGCGCTTCACCGGAGATCCAAAGAAATTTGCTGTGTTCTTAAATCAATGCAGACTACATTTTTTGTGCAGACCGGCCGTGTTCCCCACAGACCAATCAAAGGTGGCCTTCGTTTTATCTTATTTGGGCGGCTATGCGGCCGACTGGTCCATACCCCTGGTGAATAGGGATGATCCGGTGTTGCAAAACTTCCAGGAATTTCAGAAAGAGTTGGAAAGACTTTTTGCTCGACACACTCAAGGGCATGCATTGGATGGTGAGTTGTTGTCATTGAAGCAAGGCAATCAAGAATTGCTGGCCTATGTGGCCACATTTAATAGGTTAGTGGCAGAAACCAATTGGCCTACAGAAAAAAGAACGACCTTATTTTACCGAGGTCTGCGCAGTGAATTAAAGGACGTTTTGGCACAAGTGGTGAACCCTCCGGAGGATGTCAATGACTTCATTGATCTGACTATTCAGTTAGACCACAGGCTACAAGATCGTAGAACTGATCGCGCTCGCCTAGACAGTCGAGCGTATGTGATTCGCCCTAGAGAATCAATTGCAAGATCTGGCCCAGAAACTCACTCCGAACCCATGCAATTGGGGGGAATTCGAGGCCCAATTTCCCAGACGGAGAGAGAGAGAAGACGTCAACAGAAGCTATGTCTATATTGTGGTAAGGCGGGTCACTTTTTAAAGGACTGCCCAGTGAAACCGGCACGAAAACCTTTGGGAGGTGTGGGAGAAGATCAGAAGGACCAGAATTCGGAAAACTCCAGTGCCCGGCAAGTTTAGAGGTCAGCTTGTCGAGCGTGAATAAGGTTGCAATGACCTCCCACTTTGTGTTTCCAATCATCCTATTCAGTCCTGAGTTTCCTACAATCAGACATGAGTTGACTGCATACATTGACTGTGGAGCTGTGGGCAATTATATGGATCTTCACCTGGCTAGCAAATTGGGATTTCCCTTAACGGATAAGTTAAAGGCAGAAAATGTATCCGGGGTCGACGGCACTCCCTTAGTGTCAGGGCCGGTTACACAATGCATTAACAATCTATCTATGCTCTGCCAGGAGGAACACAGAGAGAGGATCTCTTTTGACCTGATTCGAGCTCCACAGTTCCAGATTATCTTGGGAATGCCGTGGTTAGAAAAGCATAACCCATTGATCAATTGGCGAACACGAACCTTGACCTTTGCTCTTGACTGCCAAAACTCTTGCCATTCCATGGAAGGTTCAGTGAAGATGATGCCACAGGAGGGATCCGCAGATGTTACCTTAGGTCTTATAGGCTCCTTGCCCCATGAATACCGGAAATTTCAAGATGTATTCCAAGAAGAAAAACAAGCCGAAGTATTGCCCCCTCACAGACCTTACGACTGTCAAATTGATTTAATTCCTGGATCTCAGCTTCCGTGCAGTCGAATTTATGCTTTGACAGAAAAGGAAAATGTCCATTTAAAAACCTATTTGGATCAATATCTGGCTAATGGATTCATCAGACCATCTAAGTCCCCGGCAGCATCGCCCCTATTTTTTGTCCCCAAAAAAGAAGGAGAATTGAGAACGTGTATTGACTACCGAGCTCTAAATCAAATCACTGTAAAGAATCGCTACCCTCTTCCACTCATTTCTACATTGTTGGACCAAGTAAAAAAGGCGCAGATCTTCACCAAGCTAGACCTCCGAGGGGCATATCATCTAATTCGCATAAAGGAGGGAGATGAGTGGAAAACTGCATTTCGAACCAGATACGGGCTTTTTGAATACATGGTGATGCCTTTTGGGCTGTGCAACGCGCCAGCAGCTTTTCAATCCTTTATGAATGACATTTTCAGAGATATGTTGGATATTTTTGTGGTGGTCTATGTGGACGACATTCTAATTTTTTCTGATGAACCTCTTGAACATGTCAAGCATGTAACTGCAGTTCTCCAACGACTCAAGGAAAACGCTCTATATGTTAAACTGGAAAAATGTCACTTCCACGTTCCAGAAGTTGAGTTCTTGGGGTTCATATTGTCGGCGCTAGGAGTCAAGATGGACAACCGAAAAGTTGATGCAATTCTCACCTGGCCTGCACCCACGTCAGTTAAGGGAATTCAAAGTTTTCTAGGGTTTGCAAATTTTTATCGACGGTTTGTGTCCGATTTCTCACAATTGGTTCATCCCATCACATCTTTGCTCAAGAAGAAAACAAAATTTAATTGGACTACAGAGGCAGATGAGGCCTTTAAGAAATTAAAGGAAAAATTTACCGCAGCCCCTGTCCTCCAGCATCCCCGGCCGGACCTTCCGTTTGTGGTGGAAACAGATGCTTCAAATGTGGCCATGGGAGCAGTGTTATCACAGCGAAATCCGGACTCCCACGAATTGCATCCTGTGGCCTTTTGGTCAAAAAAATTCTCCTCTACAGAGCTCAATTATACAATTACGGATAAGGAATTGTTGGCCATCAAGAGTGCCCTTAAGGAATGGAGACATCACCTCCTTGGGGCAAGACACACCGTTACCATTTTTACGGACCACCGCAACCTGCAGTACCTCCGTTCGGCTAAGGCTCAATCCTCCCGTCAACTACGTTGGGCCCTCTTCTTTGCCGAATACGACTTCGTCATCACATTTAGGCCGGGGGTACGAAATGGAAAGGCGGATGCCCTATCTCGTATTGGAAAAGGTGAAGAAGCTTATGTGCCTCCCACTCCTGTGGAAATAATTCCTGGGGAAAAAGTGCTTGGAGTTGTGGGTGCTACAGATTCGTCTTGGGAGAAACTGAGAGAGGAAATCAAAATCAGCATGAACACTGACGAACTGCAGAAATGGGAGGCAAAGGGTGAAAATTTTAGTGTTCTGGATGGTTTGCCATTCTATCGGAATCGCCTGTATTTGCCCACGCACAGGTTGCGAGTTCAAGTAATTTCCAACTATCATGGAGCCTTGCTGGAGGGTCATCCTGGAATTGCCAAAACCCTGGAGAAAGTGAAAAGATCGTATTGGTGGCCCACATGGCGAAAAGATGTAGTTCAATTCTTGAACACTTGCGGAATTTGTGCTCAAAACAAGAATCAAAAGAGTAAACCTGCTGGTCTTCTTCAACCGCTGAGTGTGCCACCTGCTCCCTGGCATACTCTCTCTATGGACTTTATCACAGATCTACCCATGTGCGAGGGATTTGATACCATTTTGGTGGTGGTAGACCTTTTTTCAAAAATGGCGCATTTTGTAGCCTTGAAAGGGTTACCTACAGCATCGGCTCTGGCTAAAACCTTCTTGGAGAATGTAGTAAAACTCCATGGTTTTCCATCAATAATAGTGTCTGATCGAGGAAGCCAGTTTGTTTCTAAATTCTGGAAAAAATGCTGCGAACTGGCCAAGGTGGAGATTCGCTTGTCCACCAGTCATCATCCCCAAACGGACGGTCAAACCGAGAGAACTAATCAAACCTTGGAACAATACCTCCGATGTATGTTGCATCAGTCTGAAGACACCTGGTATAATGTCTTGTGGGTAGCTGAATACGCTTACAACAACTCTGTGCACGCCTCTACAGGTTTAAGTCCATTTTTTACCCTATATGGCCGGCACCCTCAGACGTCTGTCTATGATCCTCCTGAATCCTTAGAAATGCCAGCTGTGAAAACCCTGCATGAATAAATTGCCACCGCATTGGTCAAGGCACGAGAGCATTTGTTAGCTGCCAAAGAGACCCAGAAGAAATTTGCTGATCTCAAAAGAAAAAACCCTCCCGATTACAAGGTTGGAGATTTAGTGTGGCTGTCTACCAAAAACTTAACATTAAAGGGGTCACGAAAATTCCTTCCAAGATTTCTGGGACCATTTCCAATCGAAAAAATGATTAATCCTGTGGCCTTGAAGTTGACTCTTCCAAAAAATTTGAAAATCCATCCAGTGTTTCATGTTTCCCTGTTGAAGCCAGTCAGCCCAAATACCAGAATTCCTGAGGTTCCACCCCCAGTGGAAGTTGAGACTGATCAGCCAGAGTATGAAGTCAAGGCTATTCTGGATTCCAAGGTGGTGCGCAAGAAATTGTTCTATTTGGTGGACTGGAAGGGGTATGGTCCTCAGGATAGAACATGGGAACCCCAAGAGAATATACATGCGCCTAGATTGTTGAGAGCCTTTCATAGAAATAACCCGTGCAAGCCCACCAAGGGGAATGCTGACTTAGGAGGGGTTTTGGGGGGGAATACTGTCATGAGCCTGGGTCATGCCCCTAGATTAGCCTCTAAGAATTTGTGGACCATGGCTTATCATGCTTGGTCTGTAACACGGAAAGAACCATGTTTGGGCTATGGGGGAAAGACACTTCCTCATCACCTAAGATGGCGGCTTATGGGGTTCTATGGGAAGTGACCGTCACGGTCTAGTGCTTCACACTCACTGCATATATAAGTCCCTTCTCTCACCTGCTCCGCGCTTCGCGTCGTCTGCTTCGCAGTGTACGCTTACCGCGGCTCCGTTTTCGTCACAGTTTACTTCAGCCATTTCATATCATCTCCTGTCATAGTTCCATGGTTTTCCCTCTGTAGTTTAGAGTACATTCTGTCACTTCCACAGTATTTCCCTGGTGTTAGATTTTAGTAAGTGCCTTCACAGTTACCTCATACATTACCGCGCTCATTCCTGTCAGCGGAACATTCGCAAAATCTCCTTCAGCAGTTCGAAGCTGTGTTGTTTTCGTCAAGCGACAGTTACCGCAAGTATTGGCTGTTGTAGCGCATTTGTTTTTAGCGTGTCTTTTCAGTCAGCAGAGTGTTCATGTTGTAACTACAGTAATAAGCTGTTCTCCGCACATGCTAGGTAGGGCTCCGAGTTGGTGATAAGATTATTAGTTGTCAATTCTGGGGAAAAGTTACAGTTGCTTCCTATCAGCTAGATTACTATTTGTTGGTTGTGGAAAGTGTTCTTCACAAGTTAGTACGCACCACATGTTAAAGTGACAGAGAAATATTACTAGTCTCTGCAGTTAACCAATTTTCTGTCCAATAGCTCACACGCAGATTGAGTTGCTTCTCATTAGTTGGATTAGATGTGACTAGGTGTTCATTCAAGTCAATATAGAGGAACAGCTTCTTATTGTGCCCAATTCCTTATCCATTCCTCGCATCCCCATTATTTACTAGTCACACTCTCCCGCCATCCTTCCTTCCCTCAGAAAATCGCATTCCATTTTCCCTTCTCCAGAACTAGCGCCCCTGCGTAGAAGCAGGATTGAGAGCTCCCCAAACACAAACTACAGGTAACGCCTCCTGATGGGTATGAGAGATAATTATTGAATGGGCGCATTAGACTAGTAGACTAAGGATTACTGAATGTTCTTGTTTGTAGATAACCAGACTGCATAGATTAACTACGCACCCTGAGAATAGCGCCCAAACAGAATTCCAGAGAAGTGCTCCCGCAGAGTTTCTGAGGTAAGCGTTACATAGGCCTCCTTATGCTACGGTATTCGCCATGATGCATTCTAAGATGATCTTCATGGAAGGGTTCATTTCAGCACTCCAGTCTAATTTGGACAAAAACACCGACCAAATTACGCAAATTCTTAAGAGCATACTGGACCCAATTATTCTCCAGAAAGAAAAACGGAGAGTTGACAGGTTAAGTTGTAACTCACTGTCTCTAAGCGCTAAAACAGACCCCATACGCGCAGAGTCTCCTGTAACCTCAATTCTAACAGACTTACCACTCACAACAGCGCCAATAAGAGAGGACTCAACAGTTGTTCCAACAAAAGACATATCAACCAAAACAGACAAGAACATGTCTACCCCACCTACCCTGGTGTCTACTTCCCTAGCTGGTAATAAGGACAAGGCTTGCAGCCTGCCTTTGCCTGTAAAGATCAAGTCCGCTAAACCAAGGGAAATGGTGACCGACCCTATAAGGTCTCAAATTAAAATCTACGACATGTTCAGGATCCAATCAAAAGGAATGAGGGAATCATCAAGCCATGAGATGGTCCTCAATAAAAAGGGATGAAACACCTATTTGAAGAAACAACCATCCCTTTTTGACACACACAGCGGAGAAACAAAAACTCCAGAAATTAAATCACACTCAGTTGTGACTAAAAAGAGAGCCTGCAGACAGATTAGGTCCAGCAAACCCACTCTTCCAAGAAATGTTCAAACTTCAGGACCAGGGGCAGTCCGTACAAGGTCCTTGCTGAACACAAAAGGTCCATTACCCTACACGGGGACAGACCAAGATTCAATTAGTGAAGAGGACTCTGAATATGAATCGTCAAATAGTGGCACAGAAAGTGATTTAATGAACGTGTCAACTTACACGTATGACAACAGCTTAAGCGTACTCGAGACAAAGGATTGTCAGCAGCAGGTTACTAGTCGACCTGATTCAAGGGACTCTGGGCATCCAAGTGCCACTACAAAAACAAACATTGCGCAAAAACAAAATGTGGGTAAGGAAGACTTCAGGAGTTGTTGGGGGTCCTGACCCACGTTTGGACTATTAGACTACAACATTTGGTGCTGTGGGCTTAGGAAATCCAAGTTGGCTGAAAAAGCCCACATGTGCGCCAGAATCTATGAAAACCGCGCAGTTGTGCACACTAAAATGGTTGCCTAACTTGCCACCCACCAGTGTGAGCAGGATGGGCCGGGGTGCCATGAGTGAAATGTGTACCAAAGGAAAAACCGCACTTTAAAATCACCTTTTGTTTCTCTGAATGCCAGCTCAAAATGCCTATTTGCAACACATCCAAAAATCTCACTGAGCACCAGCGGACATCTGGCAGAATAAAGTCTTGTGGGCATACAAAATCTGGAAAGAGGATGAGCCTAAAACAATGTTCATCACAAGATTGGCTGAGCTGTGGATTTCAGCAGTTTAAGTAAATTTGGACTGAAAGACACTAAAAATCTAAATGTTTAAAAGAAATGAGTGACCTACTTTTGAGTGTCACATAGGCTGCAATTGTTTAAATGTCATAGTTTTAAACTTAGAATCAGCATTCTAGCTGCATATGTAAAAAATTGTTAGTTATTTGAATGCAGAAAACTGGGGAACAGAATGACATGTGGCTAAAAACTGGCTTAAAGAGATTCCAATTTTGCCTGGCAACTACCCCATCAGGAGTGAAACTTGATTCACAAGTAATTTCCCAGGCCTGGCTGTTTCCTGCTGGCCACACTAAGGATATGCCATCTCTCTGATAATTGAATTAAGGGGAGCCCCCACAGACTACAGAAACTCTGAACAATGCAACCCCCTTCACCCAGGCAGATGGTTTATTGCAGATGTCGTAAAACAGCTTCCTCTTGGCAGAAGCTGGGAGGGGCAGGGTCTCTGAGCTTGGCAGAAACTGGAAAGACTGGTTTCTGTACCATGTGACCTGAAAAGACACACCCCGTAGCCAGAATATGGTTTTAGAAAAAGATGAATAACTCATAGTACGGACTTGTGAAAATTATTTAAATGATACCATAATTCTTGTGATTTTTCTGCCCACATTTTAAGACGTGTTAGGACCCGGTGGTATGTTCAGGGGGGTTTTAGCGGAAAAGAGGATATTACTCAAAATGTGTGCATGTGAAAAATCTGACACTTCATCAACTAATGTCCATACTCCTTGCGCACATGTGTGTAAATTTGGGTTAATGTCCGATATTGCGAAACCAGTTAAAAAGTGCAAATGTCGCCATTTCTGAATGCAAGCTCCCAGGAAGAGCAGATTTGGACAGGGTATACCTCCTGTGATGCATGATGGGTGCATGTAATTTCAAACCACTGTGTAGCTATGACATATGTCTTTTGGGTCAAAATATAGATTGTGTGTAATTTGACAGGGGTGGGTTCTCTGTACCATAAACAGACCTCATCATGATGACACTTCATTTCATTCCCCCAATCAAGTGGAATAGGATGAAGTGGCCAATGACAAGTGGAGAGGGGTAGAGCCTAGTGATGCTGCACACACACCCACTTTCCAAACACATAAAAGCAGACAGACAGGACAGATAGGGACATTCATTTCCATCTGCTGCGGGACGCTCTGCCGGAAAATCCATACTTTACCTCCATCAATCTCTAGAGAAAGCTGTGCAGAAAGATCCAGACTTTAAATCCATCAATCTCCAGAATCCAGAGAGAGTGCAGACCCAGACCGCTGTTAGCAGAACCAGAGAGCTGACCCAGATCACTGTGAAGTGCAGGGACCAGACCAGAGTCCAGTCTAAAACCTGACCAGATCCGTGGCGAGGCCCATTCTAATTCAAGAATATAGTGTGAGTACCTAGTAGAACTGTGCAGAACCAATCTCTTAGTTAAAATAATATAATTCAATCTATTTTGATGTAAGTAGAACTGCCTCCTAACTGTCACTTGTCCTTTTCTAGTTGCTAGCTGTCACTTGTCTTTTTGAACTTTAAAATTTCAAATCTGAAAAACGACCTTTATTTAATCGCTCATATCTCCGTGACCGTTTGTCCTAGAGACTTGCAGTAACTTTCATTTGGAAGCTGAGATCCTAGGCTGTCCTAGGACCCCAAAACGATAGTGCTAGTCCCTATAGTTTTGCCGCAATCGCGAAAAACGCACTCGCGAATTTGCCGCGATTTGCAAATTTCTCATCGTGTGAAAACAGCAGTTTTCTTGCTTTCAGTTGCCAAAAATTCGTTTAACCTGCTAGTTACTCCTAGATCCTTGCTAAAGTGAGCCTGAACTCATCCCAAGTATATTTCACTCACCCTGAACCTCCTAGGGGGAATTAAACGCATTTTAACATATTTTTCACTTCATTACCAGCACATATAAAAGCATTTTGGGCCTGTGTTCCAACTTCTGTGGTCTAAGCTTGCTGGGGTGAACTGAATTACATTTGATTGCATTTCTGAGAAGTGTGTGCTTTCCTTCCATTTCCTTGCATTGCATAAAGGGGGGAGGGGATTGCCAGAGAAAAGTGATTACATTGTTTTGTAGAAATCATATTGAGTATTTTCTGTATTGCATTTTCATTCAACATTACATCCATCTGAACATATATAAAGCATTCTCTACCACCTTCTTCTTCTGTTCCTATTCACAAGTGTGCTAGTGCCAGATTCTCTGTTCTTAATCTTTATCATATCAGATTAAGTGTGATATCCAATTATTAATTTATTATCAAAGTGTGATATAACTATACATTGTTTAATTTTTTTCAAATAAATCTTTTAAATTTGCAAAACAAACCTACTTCTTGGCTCAGTGGGGTCAGGGGGATTCTAAGAGAGGGGTGTTATATAGGGGTAGTCATCCAGAACGCATGAACTGGACATAAAGATATATCAATAAGGGTTCCCATTCAGTATCCCAGACTAGGCATTGACTTAGCTGTAGTGTTGAATTGAATCCTCTTACAAATTCGGGGCTTGTGCCGGACGTTTGGGTTAGATCTATCACTTGTGCAGATTAATACAGCGTGCCAGCTGACCAGATACCCATATTCGGTCGGATCACCACGCTGTGTTACGCTGTAAAGCACTCCTCAAAGGAACGCTCTAAGAAAAAGGTCTGTTTTGCAAAAATAAAATACTAATTTCTGTAAGTCAGGACAGAGACCAATCTCTAGAATGACGACCTTGGTAGATATGAAAATAGCCAGAGAGCACTTCTTACATAAGTTATTTGTGAGAGGTGAGTGGACTCACCAGGATCGCATGGTCTGGTTGCAGGCCATCACGCAACAGGTCACGGAAACAGGGTCAAATAAATGGAGAGATCAGGGTCCCTTACATGTGGCCCTGAGTGAACTATACATGGCTCCTAAAGCTAAGGATGAACAAGACAAGATGGTTAGGATAGCGGCATATCTGAGCCTATATATGGGAGACATGCAGGATAAATGTACTGAAAGCCAAGATCTGGCGAATAAGCGACAGATGGTGTTAGAGAAGGTCCAATCTGACCTGGTCTCTTCTGAGCAGAGGCTGCAGGGGAGCCAGGAGTCAGAAAATGATAGTAGGCAGTATATCATTAAAATAAAAGAGGACATGGATATACTGCAACAGGAAAAGACAGACCAGGATACCAGAATTCTGGCTTTGCAGAAGGAACGCCAAGACAGTTTGGACTCCCTACTGCAGAGCCAGAAAAAGCTGGAGCAACAGATCAATTTCAACAGGGCATGCACAGAGCAGGTAGCCACCCTGCAAATCCAACTAGACAGAGAGAAAGAGGAGAGCAATAAACTGATCCTGAAAGACCTGGATACCCAGGCAGAGTTTGATCAGGAACGCCAGAAAGCTGGTGCCTTTCAAAGGCAGAGGGACGACCTGGCGGCACAAATGCAGGCTCTTAGCCAGGAAAGAGACGCCTTAGGCCAGGAAGTCTGCCATTTAAAAAGAAAAACAGAAGAAAATCACTTGGCCCTCCAGGGGCTGGGTGACCTCCAAAAAGAACGCCAGAACTTGTTAGAGCACACCAGGAAGGTGGAGGATGCTCTGGCAAGAAAGGAGCAGGCCAATAGGGACACAGCTCAGGAGGTAACCCTCCTGCAGCAAAGACTGGCCCAGTGCTCCAGGACCAATCAGGAAACACAGAGAGAGAATGAGGCTCTCTGCCAGCACAATGGTAGACTCCAACAACAGGTAGCGATGCAGGAGAGACTGATAGAGTCTAGTAAGGCCTTAACTGAGGAACTGAAGGCGCAGGCTCTTGCATTGCAACAGGGAGCAGGGGCGGATAGAGATGAGGTTTGCTGGGAAAGAGAAACTCCTGAGCATAACCCCAGGAGCCCTAGTACCAGAGGCCTTTATTTCTCTCAGTCCCTGGACTCTGCCACCCCCATGTCCCCTGGCACACATGATCACAGGGCCACAGGGATGGCAGATTACTATCCAGCCAGAAGCATGGGGCTCATAGGCCAGTACCACCCAGGAATGGAGGGGTGGGCATCCGGGTATGGGCACCCAAGCACAGTGCAATTTGATGGGGAACCCCAGGAGAGTAGGCCCATTAAGGGCATCCTGAAAACCTCTGCCCAGTTAGGTCAGTGGGGGGGGGGTACCCATCAAATCCTGGCAGCAAGGAGGGATCTGAAGACTCCTCTGAGCGGTACAGGACACAGGAGACCAGGACCCCACATTCTGCCAGCCATTCCCAGGCTCGCAGAATCCGGGAAAACCTGGAAGAACAGACGGGAACCTCTGGGAGCAGTGCCTCTGAGTCAGAAGATGAATGGACCAGGGTTACCCGAACCAAAAAGGCCAATAAGGCAAAAAGGGCCTTGATTAAGGACCCCTTAAAGCAGATTAAGGCAATCAGGAGCGTCATCACGCCGTATCATAAGAATGCCAAGTATTCTGTTTGGGAGCACTTAGAGTTGTTTGAGCAAATGATGGAGACTTTCCATTTGAAGGACAGCCAAAGCTGTATCCAATATGTAAAGTGGACATTCTCCCCAGAGTACTCCAGTTTCTTTGCAGGGCTGGAGGACCAAAATCATTCCAGGTGGTCAGCCTATAGGGCGGCCACATTAAAACATTTTTCTGTTCACAGAAATCCCCAAGAGGCTCGCAAGGCAGCCTACAACTTGCAGTGTGGGGAGGGTCAGGCCCCACAAGAGTTTGTGCAAGAACTGAAACGTGCCTTTGCGCAGACCAACAGAAGGGTGCGCACAGACAGCAGAGAATTCGTCAATACATTTTTCCATGCCTTGCCCAAATATATAATGACCCAGCTCGTGAGAGATTTTCATGAGAAAAGATCTTTAGACTGGGTCATTGAACAGGCTACCCGGATCTATGAGGTGCAGAAGCCCATAGAAAATAAAAGCAATACCCAGAAAAATCCCAAAACCAACAGCACCCCTGCTGCCAAGGTGGCAGAGGTAAAGGTCACCCCCGTTTTGGATTTGGAGATAGGGGGGCCTAAAAACCTACGTGCACCTAATAATGCTAGGCCCAGAAGGTCCTCGGGCCAGTCACAGACAGGGAGCCAGGGAGGCAGCCCCACAAATGGGGTCCCTCGCTCTCCTGACTATGTAAGTCCCCGTTACAAGGGAAATCGACCCATCCTGGGTTATGTGTGGACTCCTCCAGCCCAAGGGGGGGGATCCAGCCAAGCACCTAACCCAGGGAACTTCCCTCCTAACTTCCCACCGGAGGGCAGAAATTCTCCAAATCCTGGGCAGAACTTCTTCCCCAGGTATCCACCCAATTTCCAGCCCCAAAATCCTCCACCCTTCTTTCCCCAATTCCCTGAGCCCAGACAACCAAATCCGGGAGAGGGGAGGCCAAGGGTGGAGGGGTATCCAAATCTTCCTAACCAGGGGTACTACCAAAGAAGGGATAGCTACCCTTCACGGGATCAGCTCAGTGGAGAAAACAGGGCCCCATATCAGCCTGAGCGGGTTTCCCAGTTAGAGCGCCAGGTTCAAAACATGGCGCGGGATCTGGGTCACATACTGAGGGCTCAGCAGAACCCTCAGATCGGCATGCCGGCGCAGAACGCACCCAACTCTGGACCTGGTGCTCCAGAACAATGACGGGGGCAGCACCCCGATAATACACCGGTTCCCAGGGAGGAGGCACAAAGGGAAGGGGGGTGTAAAGCCTTGGAGGAAGCTTCCTTCCTCACTTGTAAACAGCCCCTGGAAACCCAGGAACCGGAAACAAAATCTCTTGCCCCTGAAGGTCTGCCTCCTAAGGAGCAGAGGGGGGGTAGGAGAAACAAAAGACCCAAACAGACTCAGTTTGAGGAGGAGGTACAGATCTTCCAATTTGAGGGAGAGGGATCCTCAGAGGATCCTGGGAAAAGGATCTTCTCCTTCAGAGAGGGGGGAACTCCTCCCAAAGAAAAATGGGTCCCTAGGGATGCAAATCCAGACTGGGGAGATGTGGAGACTGAGCTACCGCCGCCGACCATCTCATCCCAGAACCAACCGCAAGAAAATCCCCTGGTTCAAACCCATCCTGATGACTGCCTCCCAAAAGGGGGGGGCAGCCCAGAACCGGAGCCAGGGGAACCCACAATGGCTCTGATCTCCAGTTGCCAACTTTTTCTTTCAGATTCCCAAGGCTCTCCACAGAATTCTGCCCAAATCTCTTCGCTAGCAATGTCCAAAACCAGAAAGTTAGCCCACCAGTTGTCCAAAAATGTGCATTATCTGTGCCCCCTTGAGGAGAAGGAGGGAAGATACTATGCCCCGGTACAAGTACAGGGGCAGGGTACAATTTTGGCGCTGGTGGACACGGGATCTCAAGCTACCCTTCTGTCCAGAAGGGCCTTTGATGAACTGAATGCAGGAAGGGGAGAGAATTACCAAATTCCTCTCACCTCTCTTCCTGGACAACTCCAGAACTTCGATGGGAAGGAAATTCCCGTCGAGGGGACGGCAGATTTGGACATTAAAATTGGGCGACACAAGTTGAAACACCCGGTCATAGTTGTGACTCCAAAGGGCCCCTTGTTTACTAGGGAATGACCTCCTGAGAAGGTTGTCACCCCTAATAGATTGCGTGAACCAGGTCCTCTGGACCCAGACTAGCCGACCAATAAAATTAAAACAGAGTGTCAACCATGTTAGTTTAAACGGCACCTGCCACATGGTTGAACAAAAATCTGACCAAGTAGAATTTCACTTCCAGAATAGCCAAATTCCTGACGTGACAGTAATAGCAGTAGGACAACAGACTGGTGATGGAGGGTCCTCTCTATTTCTGAAAATCAACCTTCCTTCCAGTCTAAAGTGGTATTCCACGCTGGAAGGAAGCCCTCTGAGATTCTACACTAATCCACAATCAGAAACTCCCACTCCTATAGTCCAGAAAGATGTGAAATCAGCTCAGAGCCTGGCTGATATTCAGCAAATTGGAGAGCAGTTGTTCATCCCTGTCCAATTAAATGATGGGAAGGACTCTGTTCTCGCTCGAGTGGGTGTGAACAACGGTAAGAGCTTCATCAGCGAAGCCATGTTCTGCCAACTCTCAAAAGATCCAGCCATTCCCACATTCAAACTGATAGACAAATGGGAAATGGACCTGGAAGCACCTAATTCCAAACATCCCCTGCCAAGCAGGTGTATGCTCAAAATCTCCATTGGCAACAAGAGCATAGTCCATAATTGTTGGGTCGTGCGAGACGTCACTGCCGCCTTTTACTTAGGCAGTGACATTCTCAATCGCTTTGCCATTAGTTTGGACCTAATAAACTTCAAAGCTTGGTCCCGATTAGCGGATAATCCCATGGGCTTTGATGATCCAGAAAAAGCATTTAGGTCAGCTCAATTGCTACCTTATGCAGTTGAAATTCAGATCAAAGAGGAAGTCACCATCCCAGAAAGGACCCGACGATTCTCCCTGGAAGTGAAAGTTAAAAGAGGACAATATTTGCAAAACCCTGATGCTTACATACATCTAAACGCTTCTCTCCAACAGCAAGGCTTAGGGGTAAACCCAACACCATTAGTCAACATAGAACATGACACCATTCCAATAGAGGTGGATAACAGCGACTTAAAGAGTATTACTCTAGCCGCAGGCACCATTATTGGAATGGCGGTTGATGACCGACATTTTTCCATAGATTTAGGTAATGAACTGTTAGGGCCAATCCCCAAGGACTGCTTTGACAGTGACAGTGATGAAAATACAACACCAGACAGGATTTTTACCCGGCATGGGGGGAACTTCTTGGTGTACACTTCTTGCCCTTATGGTAAGGAAGATGTGACTTGTGACTTCAGGAGGGATGAGGTGATTTTCCAGGTCCATGAGGGCTGCCTTTCCCACCTGAAGCCTCCAGTCCAAGTCAGCACTCTGACCAGGGACTTCTCCACCCAGCTGGAGGAGGCCGCTGAGATAGCCAAACCAGAAGTCTTTCCAGGCTTCAGGCAGATGGTGGAAGAGAGAGTCAACCTAGCTGATGCCTGTGTGACTCTGGAACAAAAGCAAAAGTTGAAACAAGTTTTCTTGGATTTCCAAGATCTCTTTGCGGTAGACTCATATGACTGCGGTCGCACTGACATCCACACAACAACAATCCCCACGGACCCTGGCATGACTCCAGTGTTTGTGAAGAAATATCGTTTGCCTCTCGCATCAATGGAGTCCCTTACTGAAATAATTAAGAACCTTGAGTCCCGGGGAATAATCCGTCCAGTCCACAGCACCTTCAATAATCCGGTGCTGGGAATATTGAAGCCAAACGGCCAGTGGAGACTCTGCGCTGACCTTAGGGAGCTCAACAAACGGGTCCATACTTCCCGATGGCCTCTTCCCTACATTGACCAAGGGCTGGCCCAGATCCAGGGGTCACAGGTATTCACTGCAATAGACCTGACCAATGGATACTGGACTGTGCCTGTCAGTAGGGAGGACCAATACAAGCTGGCTTTTACCTTTGGGGGCCAGCAGTACACATGGACCCGGACTCCCTTCGGATACCTCAACTCCGGCAATGAATTCAACATTTTCCTACATAAGGCCATGCCCGACCTGGGTGCGAGGGGTAACCTGGCTTATGTAGATGATGTCCTCATCAAAAGTTCATCTGTGGAGGAACACATAGCGGAGATTCGTTATGTTCTGACACAGTTGAGGGCCGCCGGGGCAAAACTTTCCTTTCAAAAAGCACAGTAGTGCAGAACCCGTGTTAATTTCTTGGGGCATGAGATCACTCTGTCCTCAGGAAAAGAAAGTGGAAGCACTTCAGAAACTGAAAGACCCTGCAACTCTGCGGGAACTAAGGAGCCTCCTTGGACTGACTAATTACAGCAGAAAGTTCATTGAGGGCTACGCAGAGATCACCAGACCCCTGATTCATCTCCTGAAGGGGGGGGTCAAGTGGGAATGGGGTCCAGAACAAGCCGAGGCAGTAAGACAACTCAAAAGAAGCCTCTCACAAGCGCCCTGCCTAGCTTACCCTGTCAGAAACAAGGAGTTCTTCCTGGAGACGGGGTTCTCTAATACGTGCTTGACAGCAGTATTATACCAAAAGCATGACAAGGTCAATAAAGTAATCTCCTATGCGAGCAAAACTTTATCCTCTGTGGAGGAAAAATTCAACGATTGTGAGAAGGCACTCCTGGCAACGGTGTGGGCATTGAAGAATTACCGCCCGTTTATCCAGGGGGAACACATCATAGTGGAGACTCCACACCAGCCTCTGCAATATCTCCAAAGTGACAGAATCCGGGCCGGAAATGTGAGTAATTCCCGAATTACTTCCTGGATTCTGTCAATGCAAGGCTTTCCTGTGGAGGTCAGATATGGCCAAAACAAGAAGAGTCCCCTCGCGCAAGGTCTGGCTGACTTGCATGATTGTGCCAGAGAAAACTGTCTCGAGGACGAAAGTCTAAAGACCAAGGACAACATGGAAGTATACCTTAATTCCCCCCACAAAGTCTTTGAAGAAGACAAGTGTGAGGGAATGCCCACTGTGTATGTGGATGGATGCTCTTACCATGTTGACAACGACGGGGAGAAAGAACTGGTGGCCGGCGTAGGGAATGCATGGGTGAATGAGTCCCCAGAACCCTCCGCTGGATACAAAATTGGTCCCCGAAGTAGTCAGGTGGCAGAATTGATGGCTGTGCATCAGGCCATCCTCACTGCTGTCCAGCATCAACTCCACGAACTGGTCATAATCACAGATTCGGATTATGTACGGAACGGGTTCGTGGAGCACCTGGTTAATTGGAAAACCAGAGGCATGTTATGTGCTAACAACAAACCCTTGAAACATGGGAAGTTGATCCAAAACATTGATGATCTGGTCACCTCGAATGAGATGACCATCTATTGGAAAAAGATCAAGGGTCATTCCAAAGTAGAGGGACCAGACAAAACTGGAAATGACTTAGCTGATCAGCTGGCCAAAACCGGGGCCATCCAAGGGGATCTAATTGAGATTGAGTCCCTGTTGGGGGAAATCCAGGTCACTGCTATAACTAGGTCCCAGACAAATGCTCACAACGACCTTTCAATTGCACAATGGAGTAAGGAGACCCCTGATGCTGATTTGATTACCGCTCAGAAGGGGGATCCAATAATTGGTAAATTTTACCAACACCTTGAGGACCCTGAGAACTTTCCCCTGATGGATACCGATTACACTGGGAAAGAGGACCTAAGAGTGTTGATGAAATGTCCAAAAATATTCTGAATCCAAGACGGTATGCTGGTAAGGAAATCCAAAGCTGGCCACGATCAGTGGGTGGTTCCTACCTCATTCCGAAGCCTGATGTTAAGTCACGCCCATGATGCGGCGACCGCCGGTCATAGGGGGTTTCACACAACATTGGAAATCTTAAGAGAGGTTGCATACTGGCCACACATGGGGCAGGACCTTGACCAATACTTGAAGGGGTGTCTTGTGTGTGCACAATTTCAGCCATCATCCCTCACGCACCGTGCGCCTCTCCAAAAGAGGGGGATGACACTGCCATGGTCAGATTTACAAATTGACTTTGTAGGCCCTGTGATTCGCTCTGCTAGGGGGAATAAGTACATGTTGACTGTGACATGCTTGTTTACCAAGTGGGTGGAATGTCTCCCAACCCCAAATTGCAAGGCAGAAACTGCAGCTGCCCTGATGATTAACCACATCTTTTCCCGTTTCGGTCTACCTCAAAGGATTGAGTCAGACAGGGGTAGCCACTTCACCAGTGAAGTAATGACAAAGATGTGGGAGATACTGGGGGTCAAAAGGAAGTTGCATATTGCTTACAGGCCAGCTTCTTCTGGGGCAGTAGAGAGATATAACCGAACCATTGTGAGCATACTAAAAAAGTTTGTGGCAGATTCTGGGCCAAGTTGGGATATCCGATTACCTCTGGTCCTAATGGCCATCAGATCTACCCCTTCATCTGCAACCAAAATGTCACCATTCGAGTTGATGACTGGACGCAAGATGGTGCTTCCTCAGCATTTGCTCTACAGGACCCAAGAGCAGACACTAATAAATGGCTCCACAACTCATGAGTATGTGGAAAATTTAAGGAAACACCTCCAACATGCTTTTGCTTACGCTCAGCGGAATCTAGAAAGATCGGCTGATAGCATGAAGACCCACTATGACCTGAAGACTTCCAGGAAGGAATATCAGGTGGGAGACCGGGTCTATCTATACAACTTTCAAAGAAACCAGGCAAAACAGCGGAAATTCTTGCCTACATGGAAGGGACCCTTTGAGATCATCGACAAGATCTCCCCTGTGGCCTACAAAATCCGCATCCCCAAAGGTCCTTTGGTAGCGGGGGAAGACAAGTGGGTCCACATAAACCAGTTGAAATGTTGCCATCCCAGGCACACTCTGCAACAACTGGAGGAATCCTCTGGAATTCTAGCTGGTACTGTCTCAGACTAATTCAGTTCCAACCATAAAACATACCACATCTAGTCTCTAAAATATTGTGATTTGCATGAAACTGTCTCTTAGTTATACTGTTTTTTTTCCAAAATAAGAATAAGACCGGCGAGGAGAACCGATCGATCGACCGGATGGAGGAAAAGATGCTGAACTGTGCCATTTGCAGAACTGGAAGAAGATTATGCAGACAGACCAGTGCATGGGTCAAAACCCTTGGGCACCCGACTCCCCATCGACTCAAATTCAAAGGGCAGTCACGTGGGGGGATTTGTTGGGGGTCCTGACCCACGTTTGGACTATTAGACTACAACATTTGGTGCTGTGGGCTTAGGAAATCCAAGATGGCCGAAAAAGCCCACATGTGCGCCAGAATCTATGAAAACCGCGCAGTTGTGCACACTAAAATGGTTGCCTAACTTGCCACCCACCAGTGTGAGCAGGATGGGCCGGGGTGCCATGAGTGAAATGTGTGCCAAAGGAAAAACCGCACTTTAAAATCACCTTTTGTTTCTCTGAATGCCAGCTCAAAATTCCTATTTGCAACACATCCAAAAATCTCACTGAGCACCAGCGGACATCTGGCAGAATAAAGTCTTGTGGGCATACAAAATCTGGAAAGAGGATGAGCCTAAAACAATGTTCATCACAAGACTGGCTGAGCTGTGGATTTCAGCAGTTTAAGTAAATTTGGACTGAAAGACACTAAAAATCTAAATGTTTCAAAAGAAATGAGTGACCTACTTTTGAGTGTCACATAGGCTGCAATTGTTTAAATGTCATAGTTTTAAACTTAGAATCAGCATTCTAGCTGCATATGTAAACAATTGTTAGTTATTTAAATGCAGAAAACTGGGGAACAGCAATGACATGTGGCTAAAAACTGGCTTAAAGAGATTCCAATTTTGCCTGGCAACTACCCCCATCAGGAGTGAAACTTGATTCACAAGTAACTTCCCAGGCCTGGCTGTTTCCTGCTGGCCACACTAAGGATATGCCATCTCTCTGATAATTGAATTAAGGGGAGCCCCCACAGAATACAGAAGCTCTGAACAATGCAACCCCCTTCACCCAGGCAGATGGTTTATTGCAGATGTCGTAAAACAGCTTCCTCTTGGCAGAAGCTGGGAGGGGCAGGGTCTCTGAGCTTGGCAGAAACTGGAAAGACTGGTTTCTGTACCATGTGACCTGAAAAGACACACCCCGTAGCCAGAATATGGTTTTAGAAAAAGATGAATAACTCATAGTACGGACTTGTGAAAATTATTTAAATTATACCATAATTCCTGTGATTTTTCTGCCCACATTTTAAGACGTGTTAGGACCCGGTGGTATGTTCAGGGGGGTTTTAGCGGAAAAGAGGATATTACTCAAAATGTGTGCATGTGAAAAATCTGACACTTCATCAACTAATGTCCATACTCCTTGTGCACATGTGTGTAAATTTGGGTTAATGTTCGATATTGAGAAACCAGTTAAAAAATGCAAATGTCGCCATTTCTGAATGCAAGCTCCCAGGAAGAGCAGATTTGGACAGGGTATACCTCCTGCGATGCATGATGGGTGCATGTAATTTCAAACCACTGTGTAGCTATGAAATATGTCTTTTTGGTCAAAATATAGATTGTGTGTAATTTGACAGGGATGGGTTCTCTGTACCATAAACAGACCTCATCATGATGACACTTCATTTCATTCCCCCAATCAAGTGGAATAGGATGAAGTGGCCAATGACAAGTGGATAGGGGTAGAGCCTAGTGATGCTGCACACACACCCACTTGCCAAACACATAAAAGCAGACAGACAGGACAGATAGGGACATTCATTTCCATCTGCTGCGGGACGCTCTGCCGGAAAATCCATACTTTACCTCCATCAATCTCTAGAGAAAGCTGTGCAGAAAGATCCAGACTTTAAATCCATCAATCTCCAGAATCCAGAGAGAGAGCAGACCCAGACCAGACCGCTGTTAGCAGAACCAGAGAGCTGACCCAGATCACTGTGAAGTGCAGGGACCAGACCAGAGTCCAGTCTAAAACCTGACCAGATCTGTGGCGAGGCCCATTCTAATTCAAGAATATAGTGTGAGTACCTAGTAGAACTGTGCAGAACCAATCTCTTAGTTAGTGCTAGTCCCTATAGTTTTGCCGCAATCGCGAAAAACACACTCGCGAATTTGCCGCGATTTGCAAATTTCTCAACGTGTGAAAACAGCAGTTTTCTTGCTTTCAGTTGCCAAAAATTCGTTTAACCTGCTAGTTACTCCTAGATCCTTGCTAAAGTGAGCCTGAACTCATCCCAAGTATATTTCACTCACCCTGAACCTCCTAGAGGGAATTAAAAGCATTTTAACATATTTTTCACTTCATTACCAGCACATATAAAAGCATTTTGGGCCTGTGTTCCAACTTCTGTGGTCTAAGCTTGCTGGGGTGAACTGAATTACATTTGATTGCATTTCTGAGAACTGTGTGCTTTCCTTCCATTTCCTTGCATTGCATAAAGGGGGGAGGGGATTGCCAGAGAAAAGTGATTACATTGTTTTGTTGAAATCATATTGAGTATTTTCTGTATTGCATTTTCATTCAACATTACATCCATCTGAACATATATAAAGCATTCTCTATCACCTTCTTCTTCTGTTCCTATTCACAAGTGTGCTAGTGCCAGATTCTCCGTTGTTAATCTTTATCATATCAGATTAAGTGTGATATCCAATTATTAATTTATTATCAAAGTGTGATATATCTATACATTGTTTAATTTTTTTCAAATAAATCTTTTAAATTTGCAAAACAAACCTACTTCTTGCCTCAGTGGGGTCAGGGGGATTCTAAGAGAGGGGTGTTATATAGCGGTAGTCATCCAGAACGCATGAACTGGACATAAAGATATATCAATAAGGGTTTCCATTCAGTATCCCAGACTAGGCATTGACTTAGCTGTAGTGTTGAATTGAATCCTCTTACTGAGTAGAGAACTAAAGTCCCTTGTCCTGCTAGAGAAAAAGGACAAGAAAACTCCTAAATGGAAGTCAAAGCGAACCAATAAGATGGAAACTTCTGATGAATCATCGGACGTGGGTGAAGATACTATCTCCCCAGATCGTAAAACATATTTTTTGACAATGGAACAAAGAAGATCTATGCTATTACAGAGGGCACCAGTAGAGGCGAATGAGAAACACCGTAGCAATTACCACGGGTTCACCTTCGTGGGGGACCCAAAACGATCTGTCACATGGGCAGAAACCAGCAAGCAGGTGAAAGTCGCCACAAAAACTAAACAAGCAAAGGAGCAAGATCTAAACAACACTGCACAAACTACGGCGTTTAAATTATCCTTGACAAGAACCTTAGGATTTCCAGATAATCTGGTCATGAATAGAAACAACGTGATGAGGTTACTGCGATGTGTACCAACTTTAGACCAAGTAAACTCAAAAGATATTGACCTAATCGAGTTTCCTAGTGAATCCACTTTTGACAATGTGATCCTCCATATAGCATCACGTAACATCAAAAATGTACCTGTCAAAGAAGGGTCAAAACTTAATGCTCATGGGTTCACATTAAAGGAATCAGAAAATCATATAACAAGCCCAAGTGAAATCCCGCTTCAGGACCAGGATGAAGGCCAAAGAATACTCCCACAAGCAAAGATTGTTTCCCCAAAAAACACAGGTAACCACTCTAAAGAGGGCACAGACGAATTAAAAATTGGCATCTACAAGGGTAGTAGGTGCGTTACTTTGAAGAAAACGGCGGGACAGAAGGTCCACAGTGAAGAAGACTGGAGTTGGCTAGCTGGGACATTGGCAGGTTCACTATAACGCCAGACTAAGAGCGTCACCAACCCCTTCAGGACTAAGAAAATAGCTAGCTGGAATACTAGGGGTTTTGTACATCTATTCGGAAAAAGTGAGATAAACTTAACAAAATACGACTTTATTTGCCTCCAGGAGACCTGGTTGAGGGAGACACCTGTGCTGGAGGGCTACGAGGTACACTTCAACCCAGCCACGAAGGGGGTGAAAGGTCGTCCAATGGCTGGCCTTCTAACTGCAATAAAAAGAACGAGTGGCTTAATGGTAACTACCTCAATCAACATAAATTCTGAAATTCAATTCACCTTTGTACAAATAACTTCACCCCACTGGGAAACCAAGAACCAGTTGCTGCTAATTTGTAACATCTATTGGAGAAGTAGTTTGGCAAACGAGCAAAGCACTAAAAACATCTTGCTAAGGGAAATCGACGAGGCCAGATCTACTAGGATAAACCTGGCGGTACTCCTCTGTGATGATCTCAACATGGAGTGCTTCGACAAGAAAGGTAGCAAAATAGAAGTGTTACCTACTGGGGCGGCAGAGAACATAAGAAGGGGACTGGATTTTGAAAAGGAGTTGATTGAGAGACACATCTACATGGCCAATGGTAACTTGCCGGGTGATAAACCAGCGGCTGCAACATGGAAGAGGGGGCTCACTCAAGCACCATCGACTACATCTTCACCACAGAAAACCTACTAACAAAATTGACCTCCCTAAAAGTGAGACCTACAGAGCTAAGTGACCACAATCTTTTGGAACTCGAATGCACAGACTGGGCCTCCGGAAATCTACCAAGGAGGGACCATCAAGGAGATCAGAATCTCCAGGTCTCTTCGGGAGGTAATCGTTTAAGGATCAACAAAAGAAACTTGTTGCTGGTAACATCCTCGTTGCTGGCCTTGAACTCAGACTCACTTTGCCCAGGTGACAGTATACTGCAATACCCAGACTTCCTACAGGCCTTTAAAGAAAAGCAGGTCATTTCCATGAAGCCAACCTTTGTGCCGAAGTACGCCTTCAACATTCAGATTGCAGAAATAAAGAGAGATATTAACAGACTGGGAAGACGAATGAAAAAACACGAAACAATTCAAAATTTAACTTTGCTCAAAAAAGCCAAACATACCTTTAAGAACTGGTTATTTCACCACAAACAACAAATCATTCACCAAGATGGTGAAAGAATGCTGCAGCTTGCCATCCGGAAAAATACAGCAGGCATGTGGAAGCTAATAAACGACTTGAACACCCCTGAGGAATCAAAAACTACAAATTCAGTATCTGCACAAGTGTGGGAGGCACACTTTAAATGCGCGGTGTGTGGCACAGTGTGTCTGGTGGAGTCTGGAGGCTGATCGCTGTGCTTTTCCTCCCGTTTTCAGCAAAAAGTCTGAGTCCGCTTTCTACTGCTACTGCTACGAGTGGAATTTTGAACTTAATCACCGCGCAGGCGCGGAGCGCGGCGCGGTGTGTGGCACAGTGTGTCTGGTGGAGTCTGGAGGCTGATCGCTGTGCTTTTCCTCCCGTTTTCAGCAAAAAGTCTGAGTCCGCTTTCTACTGCTACGAGTGGAATTTTGAACTTAATCACCGCGCAGGCGCGGAGCGCGGCGTGGTGTGTGGCACAGTGTGTCTGGTGGAGTCTGGAGGCTGATCGCTGTGCTTTTCCTCCCGTTTTCAGCAAAAAGTCTGAGTCCGCTTTCTACTGCTACTGCTACGAGTGGAATTTTGAACTTAATCACCGCGCAGGCGCGGAGCGCGGCGCGGTGTGTGGCACAGTGTGTCTGGTGTCCGGTGCACCGTGCACTGAACCCGAAGTGCTGACTGAAGATCAGAGGTGAGAATCACTAAGAACTACCAAGAACTAGCAAGAGCGTCCAAGAGTCCAAGAGCGTCCAAGAGTGAACCCAGTTTTCCTTGCCTGCCCCCTTTCCCCATCCTCGGTTATCTTTCTGTCATTCCCTCCCTCCCTCCCTCCCACCCTCCCTATCCACCATCCTACCCCCCCTACACATTTCGAGGTCTGGCCCCCGGTACACCCCCCCCTTTTTTTTCTTCTTGTTAACCTAATCCACCCCCCTTAGTCACCACCCCTTCCCCCCTCACTCGAAGGTGCTCTTCTCTCACCTCCTGTGAGCCCTCCGATTGCCCTTTGACTGTCTGGCACCAATCAAACACTGAGTGGCATCGGACTTCCAGTGGCTGCTACTTATACCATCTCCTGGGTCGCGCTAGAACTCTTTCTGCTGCTCAAGCTCCCAGCAGAAGGCGACCAACCCCTGGAAGCCGTCTCGGGCTTTCGTAACCCGTGCTTCTCAAGTGCTTCTCAAGTATAGTCCGCAGCATGGTATCGCCACCCCCTGAAGGGGGTCAAGGGCGCTGGACCCGCAGCATGAAAACCCAACAAAAGATTGCTCACAGAAGTCTGAGCTCTCTCGGAACTGATGCAGAAGGAAATGACCCCGCAGTCGAGACTGTGGTGGAGCATGGGAGTCCTCGTACTCCTCCGCCTTCTGACAGGGTCTCCCAGGTGACTAGGGCGGAGGAGGGGGGGCCAGGCTACCTTCGGGGTCAGATTGAGCTACCGCTTTTAAGTACTCAGCAGCCGTCATTACTCCTAGACCAGGAAAGAAGAAAAACTGTATTCACCTTCAATAGCTCGATTGATGAAATGCTTCGTTCCCCCTCCTCCTCAACCCCTGGCCAGCCAACCGTGCAAACGAGAGGTCCCAGGCCCGAGGCTGTCGGAGGACAGCCCCGGCAGGGATCTGTCTGGCTGGGGGAGCTGGGGGTGGAGGCAATCAGTGAACAGAGAAACCAAAATCGGAAATCCAACTACCTGGGCCCGGAGAAGTCTAGAATGACACAAGGAGGAAAACAAATAGTCTCGGATAGCCCACAAATGCTCGGGCCTGCACCGAGCCTGGTGACTTCAGTGGTCATGCATAACAATAAAGACACAGGAGTTTGCATGAGCAGAGAGGAAGAGGTCTGCACGGATGTACCCAGGTTCAACCGAATAGAAGAAAGCGTCACGGCGCCAGAAATTGTACTGGACTTGTGTGGAAGGGGTCACAAGGCAAACATAGATGACTTAGTGTTTGAAGCTCGGGAAGGTTCAAACGCCACGTGTCTCAAAGCCCCCGAGAAAACACTAACTGCAACGGGCCCCTTAATGGTGCGCCTCCCTAAAATAAGTCTGGAGTGTGACGGTAACTCCGGAAGTACGACCGCCAAGGATCAGGTCTTGGAACCTACGGGGTCCGTATCAACTCACACATTAAGTGCATCAAATGATTCGCTCTCCGCTCTGGAGGAAGAAGAACAAACAACAAAATTAACAAGTCTCAAAAGAACCTGAAAAGGAACGGCAAGAAGACCCAGATCAAATAAAAAATACAGGAAAGATCATGATAAGGGAAAGATTGCAGCTGGAAGAGGACCTGCCAAAAAGAATTTACAAACAGGTCTAAAAGGGCATGGCGGAGTAAAGGGGCTATCAACTCCTCTACTGTCGACCTCCCTGAAAGACTTTTTCATAAGATCTAGCAAGCTTTAAACTAAGCCCGGGCCATGAAATGTCCGATGCAGAAATACTTGAGGCTATAGAAGATCCTCCCCCACTGAATAAATCTCGGAAAATTAATCTAATACAGGGGAACTCAGCGCCCAGAATTAAATGGCATGCTCACACCACACCTATTGAGGTGGGGGTCACCGAGGCAGTAAAAACTGTCTCCAACGTCACTCAAAGTGCCGGTAATCAACCATCACCGGCCAATTGTATAAACAGTCCATCAGTGACGGAACCATCGATAGGCCTGATTGTAGAACAAGGTTATCCGAGGCCTCGGGCGGGTGGAGAAGCAGGTCCGACCCCTTCACTCGAACCCCCTAATCTCACACAATTGGGATCTATATCGATACATCCCCCGGAGAAAGAACCAGAAGTAAGCATGCAGTCTGTGGTTAAGCCCCTCGAACTCCCCCCAAGCCTCGACCAACAAGAGAGACCTTCAGCTAGAGTGAGGCATTCATTGGGGGACGATCCGTATGGTTGGACTCGTGCGCATATACAAACTAACGCTAACAGAAGGTGGACAGATTCATCAAGCGCCACCCAACCTCTAAAATCATTTATAGATAAAAACGCAACGGAAAGATTACCCCGTCACCAAAGTGAAAGGGGCTTACACACGCCCCACAGATCGAGGAGGCAAAGCGAAATATCAGCTATCTCCGATAAAGAGACGCCGGCTTCGAAAAAAAAGACCGACCTGCTGTCCATTATGTCGGCCCTCACCATAGCACTCAACCCCTTCAGTAAATTGTACGAATCTATACACGAGGCTTTAAATGACAATACAGCAATAATCAGCACCTTAAAGGATAAACTAACCTTCATTGAAGGCTACGTAACGGCAGTAGAACAGAGCTCGGCTGTCATGCATCATAAAATCGAAGAAAAAATAGAAAATCTGGGGAGGGAGCTAGCCAACACTGCACCAAGAGTGAAGTCTACCAACTTATCTACCGCCAGAGGCACACAAACGGACGAAGCTGTCCTTATTAAAAAAAAGGACGTAGCATCCATCTTTTTAACAGGTCCACCTAAGTTACCATCATGCCCCACAAAGCAAAAACTAGCCCCAAAAAGTCAAACTAACGACAACGCCAAGACGAAGGGACCAGTGTTGTGTCTTAACACAAAAGAATCCTTAGATGGACCAGAGAGGGCGAAACCCCAGCTGCGTAAGGGCCAAACAACAAAAAAGGATTTAAGTAGCCCTCCAGAAGACTTACTACGGCAAGTCGTTGCTGTGGAGAGGGGAGGGCCTCACCACAGTCAAAGCCAACTGAGACCCGTCGTAGTGCCGTCTACACAAATGGATGGAACAGATTCATCAATCCTGGATCTGGATTCCTCAAATGGCTCCCAGCCCTTGGAGTGCGTAGACATAACGACATCATCACCTGAGAGACAGATAGTTGAAACAAGACAATCCCTCCCAGATGAGAAGGAGGGACAAAAAGAAAGGGAAAAAGAAAAAACAAAAAAAGAGGCTCAACAGCTACCCCAAAAAAAATCTAATACGGATGAAGACCGGAAGCACAGTCCCCAAAGACAACGCTCAAGCACCCCAAGCGCAGGCCTAGAGGCCATTGAAGCCCTAAAAAATAAAGAAAGAAATAGAACTCAGACCAAAGAAATGACTAAACCTACATGGAAATCACGAACACAAGATCAAAGAATTGATCGGAAGTATTCCTTCCAAGAAGATCCGAGTAGGTTTAAACAAACAGGAAAAAAAGATCAAAAATCAAATGAGATAATAATCCTCAAGTTAGAACAATCCTCTTCAGGACATAAGCATATTGTCCTGAACAGAAGAACTGTCTTAAAAATAACAGGGCAAGTGGAAACACTAAGGCACTTATCGACATCGGATCTGGTTCTGGTGGAACCGTATCACAGGGACAACACAGCGAAGGCCTACTTACACGTGAAATCAAAAGTCCTAAAGGATTGCTCTCCAGAAACATCAAAAGAGCTGCAGCATTTGGGACTAAAATTAACACAAGTACAGATTACCAAAACAGCGAATGAAGATGGGACCAAAGAATATCAGACTAGCTCACAAGAACACTCGGTCAAATGGAAAAGAGAAACTCCTAGGAAAAAAGGCAGACACCGAAAATACACCCCAGAACGGTTTAGAGAAGAGAGGAACAAACAGGGTGAGTACCACTATAAATATCGAAAACCGATATTCTCAACAACTTCTATGAACGTACGACAAGAAATAAACACGATTCCGGATCAAACAACAAGAGTCCAAGGTGCTCCGTCTAACATGGCCTCTAAAGCCCAAGCGCCCTCAAAACCATGGAAATGGCTAACAGACACCTTCGGGCGCCAAAAGAAGGATTAGCAGTTAGCCCATGACGCCACCCAGCAGAAGGATACCAACTTCATTGTGTCCAATAGCCTGAACAAAACCACACTACAGATGGCGTCATGGAACACCAGAGGCTACCTTCACCTGACTAAATCTAATACTACAAACTGGAACGAATTCGATTTAATCTGTTTCCAAGAGACCTGGCTTGCGGATAAACCTTCCTTGGAGGGATTCACCTTGGAAATCTCCCCTGCCAAGAGAGCAGCTGTGGGGAGACCATCATCGGGACTACTCACGGCAGTCCGAATGGGTTCCGGAATTGAAATAAAGAAAAAAATCAGCGAAGATTACGGCATGTTAGCCATTCTAGCGAACTGGAATCACGAAGCTGTGGGAGAACTCGGAAAGTCCACTACCGAGCTGGTTGTGATAAATCTCTACTGGAACCCGGAAAAAACATCTACAAAAGAATTCTGTAACATGGTTGCAAATACCATTGATGACGTGAGAATTCACTATGGCAGCCCCGACATCATCATCTGCGGGGACCTGAATGCGAAATGTGGAACGCACTCAAGAAACGAACTGGTCCACCCCGCATTAAGGAAAGTAGATGAAAGAGGACGGGCATGGCAGTCCCTGATGAAATCAAGACACCTTTATAACATTGCAACCTTGCAGGAGGGTGTGACCAAAATCCCTACCTGGGAAAGAGATACCGCAATTGCTAATATAGACTACATCTTCATATCAGACGGGATTACACCCTTCTTCCAGGAATTTAAAGTAATAAGAACTGTAGAAAGCGACCACAATCTGCTCCAGTTCACTTGGAGGGGAGTAGTGAAAGTTCATCTTATGTATCAATTCGATATTGAGACTAACAAGCAGCAAAACAGGATCCGTATCACGTCAGAAAACCTAAAAATAATGAGGAAGGCCCTCGTTAAAAACCAAGCAGCCGGGCAGAATGAACCGGGTAAACAACGTCCAGAATATGTGTCCTTATTGATTCCACATAAAGTGGCCTTTGGAGGGAAGCCTTGTATTCAACCATCGCATACTCATACGTTCAATGCAACTTTAGTTGCAAAACGCAAAGTAATGAGAAAATTAAAAAGATTAGCGGCCAAAGAGGCTACTGAGGACGCGTGGTCTGCGTATCGCTGTGGAAAAATGACATACAAAGCATGGCTGAGAGAAGAGCGACAAAAGCTCTACCAAAATGACGCTGAGGCCATGTTAAAAACCTGGGCCTCCAAAAGTAGTCGAGACTTCTGGTCATTATTAAAGGTCGTAAAGAAACAGCGACCAGCACAGATTCTTAGCTGTGTTTCTGAACAGCAATGGGCAACCTACTTCTTAAATCTCTATGCACTCCCAGAAAACGGCACATTGAAGAAGGGACAGCAACAACATTCAGTATGCCAGACTGAACCTTGGAAAAACGTAGCCGTCTGGGGGGATATTAGGGAGACCATCACCCGCCTTAAAACCTCCAGGGCACCAGGCCCGGATGGCTTGACCAACAATGACTTGAAGCTCCATCCAGAAGTGTGGTCCGACGTGTTGTGTGAGCTGTTTGATCAATGTGCAAAGACCAAACAAATCCCCATCTCGTGGACGGAGGCGGTCCTAATACCGATTTATAAAAAGGGTCCCAGAACAGAACCGGCTAATTACAGACCAATTGTCTTACTGGACATAATCGGTAAAATATTCGCCACCTTGATACTAACCCACTTTAAAGAGTGGGTTAAGAACTCGCCAGCACAAGATATATTCCAGACTGGCTTCCAAAAAGGAGCAGGTACTGCGATCAATATCTTAATACTAAATACCATCAAGGCCAGAGCAAAAGGTGGTGGTCCCGGAGTAGATATGGCAATGATCGATCTTACCCAGGCTTTTGACACCGTGGATCGTAACAAACTATGGGCAAAGCTGGAAAAGTGGAATTGTTCACCAGCCATCCTAGAACCGATCAAGGCTTTGCACACAAAAACTTCTCTTCGTGTTCGACTTTGCCAACAAGGAACCCTTTCAGACAAGATACTTACAGAAAGGGGTGTCAAACAGGGCTGCCCTCTGGCTCCGGCACTTTTTGTCGCCTTCATCGGAGACTTCCAGAACACCGAAGATCGGGTGCGATCGTTTCCTCCGAAGTTAGGTGAATCATCAATATCAAGATTATGCTACGCAGATGACCTGATCTTGTTAGACCACACTCCTATTGGTCTACAAAGACAGATTGACAATCTTTACAATTACATGGAACAGAACAACCTCAAGATAAACACGAAAAAAACTAAAATCATCTCGTTCACCAAAACAACCCAAAAAACAAAGCCTCCCCACGCATGGTATTTGAATAAGACCAAGATTGAATCAGTAAAAGACTTCAAATACTTAGGTGTCATGCTCGACAATACTCTGAAGGACAAATCGCTCCAGCACTCGCTGTGGGAAAAAATCCACAACCTAACTGCCCAAACCAGAGCTGTGGACACCAAATTTGGGAAATTTTCCTGGGCACCGGCACTTCACTTTTATAAATCAAAGGTCCTACCAGCCTTAACTTATGGTATGGCTGCAAATCTATCACTCCCGGCAGAAATCTGGATCAAATTGGAAGGTTACTTTTGGAAGTCAGTCTTGGCTCTTCCCAAATCAGCCCCTATGCCAGCCATTCGTAGGGATTTGGGTCTGCAATCGATAAACGCAGTAATAATTCAAAGCGCAGTCCAGTTATATACAAAAATTTTGAGCCCTAGTTCGCTTCCCATCTTTCAACTTATGAGCTCTGAAATTGCCAAAGGCACCAGCAAACCCCTACGTGATTGGGTTGCAAAAATTTCTGAAAAATTGACTGAAGTGGCCTGCCCTCCAGAAATGCTGCTAATCAATCCAGGGAAGGTGAAAAGAAAATTGGAAGATCAAGATTGGATCAATACCTGTGAAAGAGTTCACCAATACAAATCCTTAAAACATCTTCCGCCGACCCATAATGGCCTGAAATCACCCTTAAAATACTGCGTAAAATTTCCAGACAAGAAGCTCAGAAAAACTTTTATGAGAGCACGTCTGAACCTTCTTATCACAAAAGAAATATTGGCAAAAAGAGCTCCCACGCAGGAGAACCATTGCAGACTATGCAAAGATCCAGACCAAGTCGAAACACCATACCATTTCATCATGAAATGTCCGGCTATGGCAAATGAAAGACACTCCTACCTGACACCACTGGCTTCTAATGAAATCATTTTAGACGACGAAACGCGCTGGTTCCGTCTAATTGCGGGAGACTCGGCAAGATGGTCTAGGATGACGGCGAAATTTCTTACTGAAGCCCTAAGAAGGGCGTCTGCTATTCCATCACATATTGGGGACTCTAGCATCCTAGAAATTCCCGAAGCCTAAACCGAGACTCAATTATTGCTTGACAGATTCAGTGGTGTCCTAAGTAGGAAGCAGGAAGACGAAAGATAAAAGACTGAATGTCTTAATGTGTGAAGTTTTTGTAAAAACCTAAACGGTTAAAACAAATAAAACAAAAAAAAAAAAAATGCTTAAACGCATCCAAAGGGCCAGAGCACATAAAGTCATTTACGAAGTCAGAAGCTGCCTGGCACTTCAAATTTGACATCCAAGAAATAATCAACCTCATAGAGAAGTCAAATGTGTCGAGGGCGGCAGGCCCAGATGGTCTTACAATGAGATTCTGAAGAAAAATCCAGTTGGCTGGGCAACATTTATGTTGAAACTATTCACTACCGTGGTAAGAGAAAAGAGTCTGCCACTATCCTGGACCCGTTCTATAGTGGTCCCCATTTTCAAAAAGGGCGATAGGTCGGATCACTGTAATTACAGGCCTATTGCCCTTCTCGACGTGGTTGGCAAAATATTTGCGGCAATCATCCTGAGGCACCTTAATGAATGGAACTTGATGTCCCACCACCAGGATCAGTGGCAGTCCGGTTTCCGAAAGGGGATCAGCACTAGTTTAAACATATTTATCATTAGCATACTTAAGTGCCTGGTCAACCAGAAAAAGATACAGTCGATTTACATTGCTTCGATCGACCTGGAACAGGCTTTCGATTCTGTGGACCGCATAATCCTGTGGGACAAACTTAAGAAATGGGGTTGTCCCCAAGCCTTGAGAGAACCCATGGAAGCCCTTCACCGTGATACCACTTTAAGAATCAGGTCGGACAGGAAGGGGCTCCTGTCTAACGAAATTCTTTCAGAAAACGGGTTAAAGCAGGGTTGTTGTTTGGCCCCAGCTGTCTTCTGTCTATTTATATCAGACTTGGCTGAGGCTTTCACAAAAACGAGATGCTTTCTGCTTAAAATCGCTGGTCACTCAGTGGGACGACTACTATTTGCTGATGACCTGTTACTGCTTGACCAGACGGAAATTGGGCTGCAGAGACAATTGACAGACTTGTCTCTCTACATTCACAAAAACGGCCTCAGAATAAACTCTGAAAAATCTAAAATCCTGATACTGGGTGACAGCGGCAGGGCCAGGAAGAGGAACAAATGTAGTTGGTCTCTGAACGGAGAACAAATACCAGTGGTTGCATCAATGTTGTATCTGGAGATAACCCTAAACAACAGTTGGGGCGATGTTCCCGGCATCGTCCACTTGAGAAGTAAACTAAACAACTTGGCATCCCAAGCGTTGCTTATTAAAGGGCGCTACTGTAAATTTTCCATGGTTCCAATTTTGGACTTTTACAAACTGAAAGTCGCACCTATACTTACTTATGCAGCAGAGGCCAATCTCTTTATGGACCCTAAAAATTGGAACCGTTTGGAAGGCCTGTTTTGGAAGAGGGTTTTGGCACTGCCGAACTCAATACCTATAGAACGGGTTCGGAGGGAATTGGGCTTAACCTCCTTATATTCTCTGATGGAATGGAAATCTTTATCCTTCCTGAGGAAATGTCTTCATCCACCAGGTGTCAGCGGGTTTTCTATAATTAAGGAGGCCATGGAAGGAAATCAGGTAGAAGTTCTAAAAACTTGGCATGAGTCCTGCTCTTCTATATTGTTGACTCTAGCCCTTTCGGGCAAAACACTAACTGAAAACCTAATGAGGGTGAAGCACAAACTACCGGACCTCGACTGGATTCGGACTGAGCAAAAAGTGAAAGGTTAGAAACTGTACGTGGATGAACCTTTGGAACACTACAGTAGAGGTTCGGTAATATCTTACCTTAACAGATTTCCTTCACCATATGAGCGGCAAAACTTTTTAAGATTTTGTCTAGACCTCTATCCAACACGGGTGGTCACAGAAAGGAGAACAAAGGCCCAGGAAGAGAGAGTACTAACCTGTCGGATATGCAGCAAAAGTTTCGAGACCCTGAAACATCTTGTGCTAGTGTGTGAGCCCTTAAACTCTACAAGAGCCAAATACTTGGGGCGATTCCTTGAGGAATCGACAACGAAAACACAGGACGAATGGTGGGCTTGCATCAGATGGGGGGCTCGGCTCTCCTTGTCGTTAGCTGTACTCCAGTTTGTGAGATTAATATTCACCACTATGGAAGCTAACGGAAACACGAATGTTGGATGAAAACAACTTCATAGACTGGGACCTATGAGGAGGAAAAGTGTTTGCTTTTCTCTTTTCTTTTCTTTTCCTTTTCTTTCTCTCTTCTCCTTTCTTCGCAAACAATCTTTTGCAAACAATTCTTCGTAAATAATTCTTTGTAAATAATTTTATGTATTTATTGGTCAATGGTTGCATCTAAGGTTTAATAAAAACCAGGTGATGAGTAGTAATAATAAAAAAATAAATTGAGTTGTTGCAGGGGTTTTGGTAGTGGGAATAAGTTATTTGTGATAGCACGTGAAGGAGTTTGGTTGTTGTCAAGTTTTGTAGTGCAGTAACTGCAAAGTATTAAGGAGTCAGTTATTTCGTATTTGTTTTCTGCTAAAAAGTAGAGAGCTAATTCTAACCATTTGGAATCTTGATTGTCTTCTATTTTGTATGTTATGTCTATAGTTTTTGTGTTACTTTTATAAAAAGTTCTGCGGCAACACACACACACATGGTTTGGTACTTCAGCGGATGTACTTTTAAATTTTAGTATTTCTTTTTTGTATGTGTGTAGTAGAAGGTTGCCATGTGCAGAATTGTTGCTAGTCTGTTGTAAAGCTACTGCATTTTGTAAGTGGCTTTCACTTCCAAAATATTTTCTCTGGATATGGTCGATTTCTTCTAGTAGGTCTTTGGGTGTACAATGTAGAAGAGTGTTATTTAAATTGGCTAGTTCTAAAGCAGGTGTCATGAATCGCTGGGTGCGCCCCTTTTGGGCCTCATGGTCCTTGTCACAACGGACTTAAACAACTAATACCTCCAATATGGCCGTCCAACGCATTCCCTTCTCGCTCCATGCGTTGGACGTAACCCTTCTCTATTTCTAGATCACGCCTTCTGCGGCTCCGCGCGTCTCAATGCTATAGCGATTAGCGACCAGACATGTGCTCCGTAGCTCGCGGTTCTTCTCCTTTATACTCCACTATCCCTTCTTCGAAACCCCCCCTCTTCTTCCTCCTGGATTCTAGTTCTAGCGAACTTACCTTGCCTCCTGGATTCCTGGATTCGACCTCCCGGAAAACTGAACGCATTCTGGATTCGGCAGAGACACGGGGCGCCTTCTTCAAAACCCAATCCATCCGAAAGAAGGCAGCCTCCAAGAACACCGGAAAAGAACGGATTCAGGTGAGAAGGGGGGAACTCCTTGACAGCAGGACTTTTAGCATAGTACAGTTTTGTAGTGCAGTAACTGAAAAGTATTAAGGGGTCAGTTATTTTCTATTTGTTTTATTGACTAGATTTCTTATAGTTGAATGATGTGTTGATATCATTTTGATATGATGGAAGGTGCTTTTGCAAATAGGTCCTGAAATGCAGGCTAATGAATGTCCTTGTAGTCCTGTGTATTTGCGCACTGGACAGGTATCCATATTTTGCAGCACTTTCATTTTGATTTTGTCTTTGCCTTTCACATACTGATTCAGGAACTGGCGTAAAGATTTGAAAGATTTTTTGGGAATGTTACACGTTGACGTGGATGGCCATTTGTATACTGGACGTTCTGGTTCAGTTGAATGGAGAGGTAATTCTGAGTTTTCTGGGGATATTTTTGTAAGCAGTATTTCTTGTTCCATTATGGTATTATAAATTTGTTCATAACCTCGTCCACTGCTATGGATGGCAATTGTGTTTGTTTGTTTGGTTTTGTTTGTATGCTTCTTCATTAAAATATGCATTCACTTCCACAGATATTTAAGAAGTTATTTTTGTTGACATTCTGTTTATTGAGAAGTTTCTTTTATAATTTAGTAGTTAGTTTTGTTAGTGCTTTCATTCTGTTTAACACTAAAATGAATAACTTTCCTTTGAGAAGGATTGCACTGTCTATTAAAGCTTCTAAGATCAATTTTCTACGGTAGGTTTGAAGGGTTGTGCATGATTTGTCTCCTGTTTTTATAAGATTCTGAGGGACTCTGTGGCAGAACATTTTTGCTAAAATACTTTTTTTGGTATGGTTACTTGCTAGTATATCAAGATTTATAGGAGCAGTTTTAGCAGTAGTGGTAGCCGAATTCTTGTTAAGCATTTTTTGTTTCGTTTTACATTTTGATAGAGGAGGTTTCTGTACTAGAAGCTTGTTTTGCTTCGCTAAATGACTGTATTAGCTGTTTTGTTTGAATGTTTTGTACAAACTCTGGTAGAGATGGATGCTTATTTTGGACACTTTTATTTTCATTTGCTCTATTTCTGCGTTGCTTTCTACGGACTTGCTTTTTTGGTAGGCATTCTTTGGGGTCTGTTGAAAAAAAAAGAAGGTATGGGTTGGGCCGTTCTGCAATGTATGTGTGCTGTGTGCATGAGTGTCTGAGTATGATGGGCAAAGATGTATGTGGTGGTGTGTGATTGTGCATTGGGCAGTTACAATTAGTTGGATACAACATATCCGAAGAAACCAATTGTATGTTAGTCTTAGCAGTGCACGAGGGTGGCGCGAGTTATGGTTTTTCAGCTTACCATAACTGGCGAATTTCAGGGGTTTTTGGGTTTTACTTGGAACCAAAACATCCCTTTAACAAAGTTTTTTCACTGAATATATATATATATATGTATTACACAGCCTTCAGTAGCGACACTGTAGTTATAGTTAAGTTGCTCAACCCATAGGAAGAGCACTTTTTGGGCGGCTTATAACTTTGGCGCCGTTGGACGAATCCTCACCAAACTTTGCAAAAAAAGTAAAAAAGGATATGGCCAACTTGGAATGACTTTGCGAAGTTTGGGGTGTTTTCGTCCTTGGGGGCAAAGTTATAGGGGGTATCCCAAAATGTTTGAAATCATCATAAACACTA
Source organism: Ambystoma mexicanum (assembly GCF_040938575.1). Taxonomy (NCBI): domain Eukaryota; kingdom Metazoa; phylum Chordata; class Amphibia; order Caudata; family Ambystomatidae; genus Ambystoma; species Ambystoma mexicanum. Next base: position 1,308,318,073 of record NC_090926.1, on the reverse strand, counting down.
TTTTGCTTGCGCCTACAGCCCAAATTGCTGTACAGATTTCACCAAACTTGTGCGAGGAGCTGCAGCTTGGTCCCAAAAGTGTGCTTTTGTAAATTTGATGTAAATCCATCAAGAAGTTTTTCCAAAAATTTCCAAATAGGGGGTACATCAAAATTAGTGATATCTGGGTCTGGTCCGTGGATTAATTTCCTGATTCGGAGACTGTGGACGCCCCTGGACCAATCAGATAATGGGTTGGTATCCACGGACATCAAAGAGGCCTAGTGATTGGATGTTGAAAAACATGAGGTGCGTGAGAATTTTTGAAACGGTCACCATATTGGATCCACTAACCACTACTGTTGTCCGCAGACAGCGCAGTGAGATAATTGTCTGGAAAATACATTTAGGGTTATTTTTGGGCCGAAAGAGAGACTGCAAAGGGTGAGGAAGAGGGAACAAGTTAAGATGGAGCTGTTTTATAGGTGAAAAAAAGCAGTACAAGTGCCGCCAGGTCGGCTGGGAATGTTTGTGGCTGCCGACACAAATATTTGACTGCAGGCTTCCTTGGGATTGGGGGTGGGGGTCTGTGGGTGAGTATTATTTGAAGGTATACTGCACGTACTTGTTATATGGTTTCGTTTTATTGTGGTTGTGCCCAGTGGCCAGATTCTTGGGGGCATGGCCACTATAACCACTATAGTAGTTATACATACTGTAGGGGGAATATACTGTATTTGTAATATGGTGGGATGATATAATTGAAGTGTATATGGTATTTACGATTGTAGAAGAATTGAGGATAGTGCTTATGGAATATATAGGTGAAGAAAATAAGAAAAAAACACTGGATATCGATACTTAGTTGCATATGGAAATAAAGCTGGAATCTCTGGTTCTTTTTCTGCGATAAAACAGTATCATTTGATAAACCAGACAGTTTAAAACTTTTAATAGCATAGAATTGCACATATAGATGTACTTTTCTGACCCGCATAAATAGTACATTGTATGTACTATGTTTGGTACAACATTAGTGTGTGTTACACTCGTGTTGTAGTGATGTTAAATAATCAGTGGGCCATTGGGAGAAAAAAAAAACATTAGTGGATAAAATAAAACAACCGTGTTTACATACAGTTTTTGGCATTTACATAGTTTTAAAGAATATACATGTTACAGAATACATGTCTGTGTTAGCATGGATATTTTATGTCAGTGTAAGTGTGATAGGATGTTTGTTTGCAGTATGTTGTAATCAAGGGTATGCGTACAGTAGTTAGATACATGTTGGCATATTGTAACTATAATGGATTTTATAAGAAGTATTGCAGTAACAATAACTGTGATGTATAAAATATGCATATTTAGGTGATGGGGAAAGGGTAATAAACTATTGATTGTAGACTGTGTTGAGTAGTACTGCTGCGAGAGGGTACTGCTGCGAGTGAGTACTGCTGCCAGTGAGTAAGGGGGTGGTGGTGTGATGGAATGAATAGGAACATTATGTGGATGTCCATCTCTCATCAAATGGTATACCACAATGTCATGTCCTTACTCTCCCTTTATAACACCCACAGTTTTCCTCAAAGCATCATAATCCAGGCAGTAAGGAATTGGTGGATTATTTAATGAAGAGCAATGTTTGCATAGGAATAGAAAGAGAATGACTGCTATATGTGTAATGTGTTGCAATGTTGTTAAAGAATATGACAACTGTGGCCTAATGATAATGGAATGGCAGTTGGTATTTGTAGCAGTGTGTGGAGTGTTATAGTAGTGATTGGAAAAGAATATGATATGATATGATATGGCATTTATAACGCGCCTATACACAAGTGTTTCAAGGTGTGACGAGGCAAGGGAGCACAACAAAGGGAGGACAGTCAATGATCATACTAGGCCAGGTGTCATTCAGACCGTGCAAGTGCGTGGGAAGGGGGCAGGGACGGTGCAGTACATGGGAATAGATAATAACAATAAGTAAGTAACGGCCAGCAAGTGGCAAGTGCATGGGTAAGTGCATACACCAGGTGTCTGGGTAAGTGTTGATGGGTAAGTGCAGACACCAGTTGTCAAGAGCTGGTGGGGGACTGTAGGGATACAAAAACAGTTCCCAAGTACGGGGGTTGCCAGGTCAGAAGTGCGGGTGTGTGACAGACCAGGCGTGCAGAGAGCCACCCGCGAGCAGAACTAGATGTTAGCAACGGTACTGTTATGAACGGTACCGCTGCTACCATCCTCCCCATTCCCATTGAGCCCTCTGGGGCTCGAATGGGAAATAATTATTCCATGCATCCAGAAAAGGGCAATTACCGGGTCCGCCAAGGTCGGCATGACCCGGTAATTGCCCTTTTCTGGGCACCGGTAAAACATCATTACCGCCAGCCGGGTAATGAGATCCAATGTCCCTACTTATTCATTCACACCACCACTCTCTTATTCACTAACCCAAGCCCATCATACCTCTACACACTCTTACTGTTACAACCTTCCCACCCATAAAAACATCCCACTGCAAAATCACACATCCCTCCTTTCATCTCTACCTTCAGATTCACACACCCATTCACCATACATCCATATACTGTCCACAACTTTCACACCCAAGCTTGTTTTCCAACAGACACAACAGAATGGCTACTAAAAAGCAACTCCATAGAGAACAAAGAACACATCGAGCAGATGAGAATAAAAGTAAGCCATATACTCATACACCTCTAAAACAATGCATAGAAAACATTAAAACAAAAACTGCTAGAAATGTCACTCAACAAACCTGAACCATCGAGCACTAAAACAAGTAAGGCCCCTCTTCCAAAAACTAAAAATAGTGTATAAACAAAATCAAACCTACTAATCAACCCAACACTATATCTACAATGTTAACATAGCCACAGTGAAGCATTCCAAAATAATAATTGTACAAACAATCACAATCTTAGGAAGAGAGCTGAAAAGCTACGATCTACCTTTAAAAACCACTGCAGAAGACTAATCCTGGAAGCTCTAATTGACAGCACATTCCTACTGAAAGGAAAGTTATTTATATCAATTTTAAACAGAATGAAACCCCAAACTAAATTAATCAGTACTTTACAAAAAGTATTTCTAAACATGCGCGATGTCAATATAAATACCTTTTAAACTTCTGTGAAGGTGAATGGATTCACACAAGCAGCACAGAACGATATTGCAATGAGGAGGCTTATAAACAAGATCAAAGATAAACAATTGGCATAGACAGTAATGGCCGAGGGTATGCCATGGTACAACATACCATTATGGCACAAGAAACCCGTAGAGAAAAAACATCCCCAACACACATTGAATCAAGTGTCAAGTGTTCCTTTCGCCCAAACAATCCGTCCAGTATACAAATGGACATGCATCTCAATATGCAAAGAACGCCACCAATCCTTCAAATCTTAACAATTCCTCAATCACTTTGTGAAACTAAAAGACAAAAGTAGAACACAAACTTTACAAACCATGGATTCCTGCCCAGTACGCTTCCACGCTGGACGGAAAGGAAATTAATTAGCCTGCATTTCGGGAACTGCTTGCAAAAGCACCTTCCACCAAATCAAAATGTTAGCCACACGCCATTCCACTATACAGAATCTTGTGCATAGATTGTATTATGTAAAAAGTCCTGTTCTGCAAACTGCAAAATGTAAATAAATGTATCCAACATGGAACAGCCAAACAACTCCTTCATGAAACAGAGCACATCCAAAGTAAATATTTTGGAACTGAAGTTCACTTAGTCGATGGTCCTTTCCTATTGTGCTGGTCACTAAACCTGACCGTTACTGGAGATTCTGCATAGATTTCCGTCAAGTTAATGCCATTTCAGACTTCAATGCCTATCCCATGCCTTGCATCGATGACCTAATTGATAAACTCGGAGCAGCCACCTTTCTATCTACCCTAGATTTACCCAAAGGATACTGGCAAGTTCAGTTCTTGGGCCACATATGGAAAAGACTGTGTTTTCAAAGCCCCTACGACTGGTTCAATTCATAGTCCTCCCTTTTGGCTTACACGGCGCGCCTGCCACTTTCCAGTGCCTCATGGATAAAATCCTGCAACCTATTCCGATTTCTGTGGGGCTTATATTGACAACATCATCATTTATAGTAAACCTGGAGGACCATGATTTCCATCTTCATACCATCATGAAAGTCCTCAGAGGGGCCGGCCTAACTGCTAATCCATCTAAATGCAGACTAGCCCAGTCAGCCGTGAAATACCTGTATGTGAGAAACCTGAAGGTGTCTCACCCGCTAGTCCCTGGAGATCCGTCATGCAGGGGGCCAGGACGGTTCTACGTTATTTTGCTGCAGAATTTTTCATCACAGGACTTTTCATCGCCTACTTTTTAATCGAAAAACTCATCTTTTTTTGGGGGGGGTTCCCCCCCTGAAACTCCCACCCTAATTCAATAATCATACTCCAACCCCTATAAAGCCCCCTAAAAAAAAAAAAGATGAGTTTTTTTTCAATGAAAAATTGGCGATGAAAAGTCCTGCAATGAAAAATCCTGCGGCAAAATGAGTGTATACCGGCCAGGACACAGCCATCACTATTGGATCCAGTTCCTTGGGCTGGACCAGTGGGGGAGGATCACCTGGATGGGGGGTCTTCGGGGAGTAGAAGTGGTACACCGACGGGCCAAACACGGTACCCCCTGTATGGAACTCATGGTGGCAACAGTAAAGAAAGACACACATGATCACAGTTCAAGGGTGTTTATTGAACAATGAATGCAGGGTGGAAAAACGCCTAACCTAAAGCTAGATCTAAGATGGGAGCAAGCGTCGCCCATCAAATGAAAAATAAGGCAGTCCTAGTGGCGTCAGGTCAAATAAAAGGGCCTATACTAAAAACAAACAAAAAAAATTGCCAGTCCTTACCTTTTCCAACACTAACACTTTCTTACTCTGTGAAAGACAACAGACTAACACTAGAGCCATTTATCTAACGTGTCCCAACACAAGGTTCAGGCAGAGTCAGGCAATTGACAATAACTACACACACCTGAAAGCCCTTTCCCTCACCCACAAGGACAAAAGGCAGAGTATGAAAGCACACTTTAAGCAAGGACAACGGCACAAGGAGACAGCTATTTCAGGACGGAAAGGGGTTAGGGGGCAGTGGTTTTGAATGTCCTACGTGGTAGGATGGGGAAAAGATGTTGAAAGAAGGGGGATAATGTGTCTCATGTGACAGTGGGCCTCATTCCGAGTAGGGCGGTAAGGGATACCGGGCACTGTTAATGAGACCTGTGCCGGTAATCCCTTACCGCCCTACTACGAGTTTCCTTAGCAGGTCCCTTCCTTAATGCCTCCTTTTACCAGGCATTATGGACGGGACATGTTAAGGGATACTGGGGTTAATAACGGTACTGCAGTTTGTGGTACCGTTATTGCCGCCTTCCCCCTTCCCATTGAGCCCCAAGGGGAGTCAAATGGGAATGGGGAATGGCTCTGGTAAATGGGGATGCACCGGTCCCGCCAACCTCGGACTGGACCGGTATATATTCCCTTCACCAGACCGGAGTCAGACCGATTTTGGAGGCAGACATGGCGCTAATAGAGCCATGGCTACCTCCAAACTCGGAATGATGCCCAGTATCCCACTTCCACTCCCTGAGGATCCCCATGCAGGTGATCCTCCCTCACTGGTTCACCCCCAGGAACTGGATCCAACAGCGATGGCCATGTCCTGGCCACCTGTATGACAGATCCCTGGGGACTAGCTAGGAAGACACCTTCAGGTTTCTCACATACCCTTCCTCCATGCGATGTAGCCACATTTGTTTCACAGGAGAACCAGGAAAGAATGTCTACATTTCCCTGGTCTTTTCCTTTTCTGTGTTCCACAATGAAACCATAGGGTTGTACGTCTAGAAACCATCGCATGACCCTAGCGTTGGCTAATCCACACTAGGGGTGAGTGGTCTGTAATAAGTGTGATTTTCTTCCCAATAGGTAATACCTCAGATGTATAATGGCTCACTTGATGCACAGGGCCTCCATTGTCAACACAGAGTAATAAGTTTCACGTGGGAACAGCTTGGGACTGGTGAATAATATGGGATGTTCCAATCCATCACAAACCTGGGAAGGGACAGCTTCTAACCCTGTAAGGGAGGAATCTGTCTGTAAGATAAACTCCTTAGAGAAGTCGACTACCTTTAGGATTGGGTTCTGACACAGCATCTGCTTCAAGGTGTTATAACATATCTCATCCCCATCATTCCAATGAAGATTCTGGGGTTCGGCATTCTTAAGTTTATCTGTCAGCCGGGCTGTGTTGTCCGAAAAGTTGGGGATAAACCTTCAGTAGTATCCTATTAACCTGAGAAAAGATCTAAGATCCTTTTTGGTCTTGGGAGTTGTGTATCTAAGACAGCTTTTACCTTCTCATGTTGTGGTTGTACATTCATGTTCCCTACGAAGAAGCCAAGATATGTTACGGCTGATTCGGCCAATCTGCACTAAGCTGGTTTAGCAGTTAGGCCAGCATTCCTAAGGACTTTCATGATGGTATAAAGATGGAAGAGATGATCCTTGCAAGTCTTACTATAAATGACAATATCATCAATAAAAGCCCCACAGAAATCAGAATAGAGTTGTAGGATTTGATCCATGAGGTGTTGGTAAGTGGATGGCGCACCATGCAGACTGAAAGGTAGGACTTTAATGGGGTAATTCATAGATTTCAGCAGCGCAGAGAGGGAGCGTGCGCCAGCCGTGTGTGCTAAACAGCATTCTGGCGCACCGCGTATTCATGGAATTCCCAAGCCATAATGAGAACATCCTGCAGCGCCAGTTACGTCGCCAAGAACGCCCCTTGCGCAAGGAAAAGCCATTGAAATCCCCAATGCAGCACAAAGGGCCACGCTAACTCTGGAGCAGCTTACAGGGCCGCTACAGTGCAATCGCGCAAGCAGGGAACGTGTATTGCTGGGGTGCGCTGGAATAATCACATGCGATAGGACTTGGGCGAGGGGGGTATGTGTATTTCTGGGGTACGCGGGAAGTTTCACACACGATAGGCCTTGGGCGAGTGGGGTATGTGTATTTCTGGGGTGCGTGGAAAGTTTCACACGTGATAGGCCTTGGGCGAGTGGGGTACGTGTATTTCTGAGGTGTGCGGGAAGTTTCACATGCGATTGGCCTTGGGCAAGCGGGGTATGTGTATTTCTGGGGCGCGCGGGAAGTTTCACACGTGATAGGCCTTGGGTGAGCGGGGTATGTGTATTTCTGGGGTGCGCGGGAAGTTTCACACGCGATTGGCCCTGGGCGAGCGGGGTACGTGTATTTCTGGGGTGCGCGGGAAGTTTCACACGCGGTAGGCCTTGGGCGGGCGGGGTACGTGTATTTCTGGGGTGCGCAGGGAGTTTCACACATGATTTCACTGTCTGAACGGGGTACGTGTATTCTGTGCAGTGCGCAGGGAGTTTCACACGCGATTTTGCTGTCTGAGCGGGGTACGTGTATTCTGTGGGGTGTGCGGGGATTTTCACACGTGATTTCGCTGTCTGAGCGGGGTACGTGTATTCTGTGGGGTGCGCAGGGAGTTTCACATGCGATTTTGCTTGCAGAGCGGGGACGTGTATTCTGTGGGGTGTGCGGGGAGTTTCACACGTGATTTCGCTGTCTGAGCGGGGTACGTGTATTCTATGGGGTGCGCGGGGAGTTTCACACGCGATTTCGCTTGCAGAGCGGGGTACGTATATTCTGTGGGGTGTGCGGGGAGTTTCACACACGATTTCACTGTCTGAGCGGGGTACGTGTATTCTGTGGGGTGTGCGGGGAGTTTCACACGCGATTTCACTGTCTGAGCGGGGTACGTGTATTCTATGGGGTGCGCGGGGAGTTTCACACGCGATTTCGCTTGCAGAGCGGGGTACGTATATTCTGTGGGGTGTGCGGGGAGTTTCACACACGATTTCACTGTCTGAGCGGGGTACGTGTATTCTGTGGGGTGCGCAGGGAGTTTCACACACGATTTCACTTGCAGAGCGGGGTACGTGTATTCTGAGGGGTGCACGGGGAGTTTCACATGCGATTTCGCTGTCTGAGCGGGGTATGTGTGTTCTGTGGGGTGCACGGGGAGTATCACAAGTGAATTGCCAGTGTGGGTCCTCCCAGGTGTGCCCTCTACCCCCCCCCAGCCCTTGCAGACTGCCCACACCACAGGGGACTACCCTGCATCCCTGGTCATGTCCCGCAGGCAGCCCATCCACCATGGCCATGTCCCGCAGGCATCTCATCCACCATAGGCATGCCCCGCAGGAAGCCCATCCACCCTGGGCATGCCCCCCAGCCAGGCCATATATCACCATGCACTAGTGAGCATCGACTCATGTCTCCCCGCACCCTCACCCACCCAGCATTGACGGCCAGGCCCCGACTCATGTCCCTGTGCACCCCTACCCACCCAGCATTGACAGGCACCTGCCAGCAGGCCCTTATTCTTGTCCCCCTGCACCCCCACCCACCCAGCATTGACAGGCACCTGCCAGCAGGCCCCGACTCATGTCCCCCTGCACCCCCACCGACCCAGCATTGACGGGCACCTGCCAGCAGGCCCCGACTCATGTCCCCCTGCACCCCCACCCACCCAGCATTGACGGGCACCTGCCAGCAGGCCCCGACTCATGTCCCCCTGCACCCCTACCCACGCAGCATTGAGGGACACCTGCCAGCAGGCCCCCGACTCATGTCCCCCTGCACACCCACCCACCCAGCATTGACGGGCACCTGCCAGTAGGCCCTGACTCATGTCCCCGTGCACCCCTACCCACCCAGCATTGATGGGCACCTGCCAGCAGGCCCCAACACATGTCCCCCTGCAACCCCACCCACCCAGCATTGATGGGCACCTGCCAGCAGGCCCTGACTCATGTCCCCCTGCACACCCACCCAGCATGGAGGGGCACCTGCCAGCAGGCCCTGACTCATGTCCCCCTGAACACCCACCCACCCAGCATTGATGGGCACCTGCCAGTAGGCCCTGACTCATGTCCCCGTGCACCTCTACCCACCCAGCATTGACGGGCACCTGCCAGCAGGCCACGACACATGTCCCCCTGCAACTCCACCCACTCAACATTGATGGGAACCTGTCAACAGGCCCTGACTCATGTCCCCCTGTACCCCCACCCACCAAGCATTGACGGGCACCTGCCAGCAGGACCCGATTCGGGTCCCTCTGCAACCCACCCACCCAGCATTGATGGGCACCTGCCAGCAGGCCCCGACTCATGTCCCCCTGCACCCCCACCTACCCAGCATTGATGGGCAGGCCCCGACTCATGTCCCCCCCAACATGTCATAAAAATGCACAATCATGCGCCTCAAGTCCACCAAAATCCCACTGCATGCCACGCCAGTCTTGAGAGCCAATCAAGTTTTCCATCCACCCCACACTGAAATGCCTATTTCATGACACAAACCAAAAGTCAACTATGTACATCAACACATGTCCGTCACACACACACACTGGGTGCCAGTGATTGTGTAAACCCACATTGTGACATGCAGTAAACCAATGAGCGAATACCACACATGGAAGTAATCAATCAAAATGTATGAAGGTAATGTAATGAAAACATGACATTTTTTTTAAACAAGAAAAGAAATGCATGTCTAAAACTGAAAAAAAGAAATGAAGTGTCAATCCAAAGTAATCCAAAAGAAAATTTGTCCAAACTCTCCGTCCACCAAAGCAAATCCAAAGGAAACGTAAATTGTAAAATCCATTGATCCACTGTTCAACTATGTACAACGATTTAATCCAGGGTCCATGAGTCCAACGAATGAAATGAAACCTATACAAAAAAACGACGTAAGAAATAACTATATACAAAAGGGTGGGGCATAGTCCAAGCACCCCAAAATAAAGCAAAACAAAAATGAAACCTAACACTACAAACTATATACAATGGCGGCGGGCTAGTTCGACGGCTCACTTTTCGATTTCCCGGGCCAGGGCATCATCGAACTCCTCGTCTATGTCCTGGAGGCAGGCCTCTTCCATGGCCCCGAGGTTTTGCAGGGACGATGCCATGTTCAACTCCAACTCCCTGCGAATTGCCTCGAGGCACTCGGCCCGCCTCAGCGCCCTGCAAATGGAGTTCTCCGCCCTGACCATTGTGAGCCGTGCCTCTTCCCCCCCGCCGCTCTGCATCTATCCGCTGGCCCAACTGCTGCCACACGGAAGACACTCCCATTCCGGGGTCCTCCTGCCCTCCGGCCGATGCCTGCCCCTCTGATGTTGATGGCCCCGAGCCATCATCGCTCCCACCTTGAGCCGGCTGCTGCTGTGCCTGTGCCCTGCCAATTGTTGCCTGCATGTCATCCTCCTGCTGGGGTCCAGTTGTTGGGGTGGCCACCCCTGCTGGACCTCTGACTCCTGACTGTGGCAGGGATGTGTCCTCCACCAGCCTGGCCGCTGGGTCAGGGACAGCTCCGCAGGGTGCCCGGGTGACACTTGGGCAGGAAGATGGCACGGAGGACGACTGGTACATAGGGTCTTCAGTTGAGGAGGGGGTCGGCAGAAGCTCCAGCACACGGAGGAACCCAGCACTGGTGTCCCCGCCTAGTAGGTTGATGCAGTCTTGGAGACATTCAAAATGACGTGCACTGTCCTCACGAGAACCCCGCACATCAACCTGAATGTCACGAACACGCAAAGCCACCCCACCCAGGACAGGCTCAAGCCGGTCCCGGATTGCCACATCCACAGGGAGAGGAAGGCCAGTTGTTGTGCGGCTATACCCTCCCTGATAATGGGTCTGGACGAAGGCATCCCTGCTGGTGCCGGATGATGCAGTCACAGGATCGGGAACAGGATTACACACAGGCACCTCCACGGTGATGCCTCCTGTCCCTGCCCCTGGACTGCACCACTGGCACCAGTGGAATCCCCCCTCCAGGCCCCATGTGTGTGACTTCCACGGCTTCCTCCTCAACCAAACCCCCCACCAACCTGGATGACTCTGTGCCATCTTCCTCCGTAGGCCCCTGTGGGGTCTCAGCTGCCCCTTCTGCTGCCGAGGAGTCCACCTCCGACCTCCGCCTCTTAGACCTACCCCCGGCAGCTGCGGCCGCAGAGGCGGCACCAGACTCCTCACTCCCCGACGAGATGACAACCTGGGAGGAGAGCTGGGCTTTGCCTCTCCGGCTGGCGGTGGTATTCCTGCCTGTGTGCTCCACAGCACTGTCTCTGCCCTCTTCATCAGTTGACGCTGCAGACAGGGAGAGACAGAACACAGGCATGAGGGCGCTGTACAATGGTCTGATACACACATGACAGTTGCAGATGAGTGGGAGTCTCAAACTTCACACATGGCATCACACTCCCCAACACGCATATCATTTCAAGCCACACACAAGCGCAAATGAACAGGAATGTTGCAGCGGCCAGCACCATCCATACACATACAACACCATGACCATCCAAAGGTTAGTCTGACATCACATGCAACACGGGGATTGCCAAACACATGCACACACGCCACCAGACATACATGCATCTGTACATCTATACCACCTGTTTCAGTCAAATCATCGCCATCCATGTCATATCTGCAAATCAGCCTCCTACATGTCAGTGTCACATGCATCCATGGTGTATCACAGTGGCACACATGTCAAATACCCTCACATGCACATGTACACCGTGCACGTACATGAAGGTGGAACCCGCATCCATGTGTCACACCCCAAACATGCCATGGTACATACACAGATTTGTAAACATGTGTGCACCCCAACATGCATTTGGCCATCATGCTTTTGTACTCATACACTGTTGATGTGCCTCACACATGGCTGCACTCTCATGCGGCCGGCTAATGTCCCTGCACATACACACCCATACATGGGCCTTCCAAGACATATGTGCAACCTGCACACTTCTGCCACACCTCAAAATGCACAGCATCCAATCAGTACGCATGGACACTTACCGCTAAACTCCAGACGGGTCTGCCTCTGAAGGATCTGGAGGTGGAGCACTGGGTGTATGTGTTCCAGGACCCTCATCTGGATGTTGGTAAGGTGGACACGGCGCCCCTTTGCATGCTTTGCCTTCAGGAGACGCCGGGCCTTTCTGAGGGTCCTGGACCTGAAGTCCTCCCAGCGCTTCCGGACGTGTTGCAAGTCACGGGCTGCCACCCCCTCCACGTTTATGGCAACCATGATGTCCGTCCAGATCCCCTTCCATCCTTCATTGTCGGCGTGTAAACTTCCAAAGAGGGCATCATAATGCCCCAGGACTTGCTCCACCAGGATACCAACTTCTGCAGCACTGAAGCTGGTAGCCCTCTGCCTCTCTGGCTGGGGGTTGCGAGTGGTGCCAGATGGTGTTGTGTCCGACATGGCAACCCCGAGGCAGGTGTGGGTGGGCAACTGGGTCCTGGGGCTGGGCTGTGGAGCGAGATGGTTCTCCAGTCGGGAGTCTACTGTTCCAGCAGGGGTGGTCACAGCAACTGGACCCCTGCAGATGGCTGATGTGCAGGCACCAAATAGCAGGGCACGTGGCCAGCAGGCAGCAGCAGCATGCAGGTGGGTGTGTGCTCGGGGCTCTGGAGGGCAGGAAAATGGCCTTCTGGGCAGGAGCGTGGTCTTCCATGTGTTGTCGCGTGGCCAGCTTGATACGGAGTGATTTGGCACGTGAAAAAACTGCACATGAGCATGTAATTTGAGGAAACGCCCTCAGTGCGTAGGCGCGTCTGTGACGTTACGTGCATGGGTGTTTCCCACAACACGGGTGCATGTTCATTGTACATGTGCAAAAATCGCACGTCTGGGTGTCACTGTGTGTAATTGGAGGAAAGGCCCTTAGCGCGTACGCACGTATGTGATGTCGCATGTGTGGGCTGGGTTAAAAGGTACGCGTAGGATGCCATTTTCTTGTACGTGCTTTTTGTGGAGAGCGAGCAGGTGATTCTTGTACTTCTTGTCGGTTCACACGCGATTACTTCACAACGGTTCCAGTTCGTACTCCCTGTTTACTCAGACAGCGTTCAATTCTTCTTTTGGCGGGGGTATTGCCAATGCGCACATTCTTTTTCCAGGCAGACGGTGAGTTGCGCACATATTTTTCAACTGTTGCCCCCGTGTGTCACGTACCCATTCAGAGGTCATTGTAGGCTGCGTGTATCATGTGTACGCTTTTTTTGTGTTCCTGGGTGCCACAGCATAGTGCGGCTTCATTTTCTCACACACGTGGTCTACTAGGGTTCGCGTTAAATTTTGTTTTCGGGGTGCCTGAGCGTTGCATGACCCGTCATCTTCCCCCAGGGTTCACATACAGCCTTGCTACAGCACTAGAGTATGTATACCATCTAGTACCCTACCCCTTCCACCCCAATTGCCCAGGACAATTGTTTACTGCACCTCCCATTTGCACAACACCATCAGTGCCATGGTTGGGAGGCGACCAAGCGGTAAGGGAGGCAAAGGTGGCCGACCTTCAACAGGTGGGCGCGGTAGGGGACGTGGCCAGGATGTGCAGGGTGGCCCAGGACCCAGTGTGTGGAAGACCAATCAGGGACACCCATGCCCTTTCTCCTCCCCCCCAATGGGTCGGGGAGATGCAGCTGACACCATCCCAGTTCAGGCCTTGTTAATCCTGCCCATACTGTCTACTGTACTGGCACAGGATGACTCCCAGGCTGACTTCCGTGTCATCAAGTCAAAGCCACGTGTGGGGGTGAAAGCTGCTGTCACCAGGCCCTGTGGATCTGGGGCAGCAATGTCATCTGCTGCCCCAAGTAGCCAGGGTGAGGAGGCTGCAGGGGCAGCTGCACCTCAATCCACCCCAGCTCCGAGTCACCCAGCCAGGACAGTGTCAGTCCAAGTCCATCAGACAGAGGTTGGTCCTGCCAACATCACCCAGCAGCCAATGCCTGAAGTGAGACCTTTAGTCATTGTGCCTTTAGCTACTTCCAGTGCCCAGTCCACCTGCGCTTCTGCCCCTACCAACCAGAGCGGTGTGAGCCACTCAGGGTCTGCACCACCTCTCAAGAGGAAGAAGGGTGCTCTGGCCGTATAGGCTGGGACCCCAGCCACGGCTACCCATTCCGGCACGTCAAGGAAGCCTAGTTTCAATGATGCAGAACTAGACGCACTTGTGGGCTACGTGTCGACTCATGGCCGCGAAATGGTGGTGACTGCAGGGTGCAAAACTACATCTGCTCAACGTAGGGCCCACTGGCAGACCATCGTGGACCGCATTAGTGCCCTTGGATTTGCGAGGCTGAAGCGGTGGAATGACCTGAAACGCAGAGCAAAGAACAAGCTGGCTTCCAATCATGCCTCTACTGTGGTGACTGGCGGTGGGTCTCCACCAGAGGAGGAAGAACTCACTCAACATGAGTCTATCGCTGGAGCCTTCATCACAGAGGAGCAGATCCAAGGCATGGGAGACCTACCAGATCTTGAGGCAATGTCCGGTGAGTGGCAATGCATGTTTGTGCAATCCATGTGTATGTTGCTTGTGTGATGTGTCCTGATTGAGTGCCAGGTGAGGCTGTGGACTCATGACTGATATGGGTCACCCATGTGGTACCTCCAATCCATTCCCCAGCTTTGTGTTTGGGTATCACGGTATCCCGTCTGACCGCAGTTGACAATTTGCACCTGATTACTGCACTTGCCCTTCAACTGTCATCTTGCCACAACATTGTTCATACTGTTTTCCTGTTCATTCTGCCTGATTGATGAAATCCTTTGCATGTTTGCCAGACATTTTTGTGCCGTTCTGCCCCAAATGTAACATACTTCAGACATAGATTACACCCCACAATGGACCACATGTGTAACCTTTTTATGGGAATGATTTGACCAATCAGGCTGATTGAGTAATGTGCACCTACACATGGCCTGCACACAATCACTTTGGGGCCCTGTTTGATTGTTGCTCATGACTATTGTGTTCTGTCATGTCAAAGTGACCAACCATTGATGTATCCATGTGCCTGCCATCACTGAATCAGTGAACACTGCCTTTGTTGCAGCGTGTGGCACATGGGTGTTTTGTCATGCTATTTTGCATGTTCAATCTAATGATGTCCATGTCACATGGATGGGTGACAGTACTGATTTCCTTCCATCTGGGTGTCCTTGTCAAATCTGCCATGGCTATGCTACGTGCCATATGTTTGCTGGCATGTGTCATGTATGTGTATTGGACATGCCACTCACAGGCTAATCTGTGATGCCAGTGCTATCCAGCATGCAGCACATGTGTTGCTTATCCATCTTGGAGTCCTCAGTGTCTGCTTTTTGCCTCCCCTTCCAACTCATTGCCACTGCATGCATGCCAGGGTTATTGTCATGTGTGACATGTGTCATTTATGTACTGGATGAATGCCTCATAATGCCTATGTGTGTGGCCTATGTGCTCATGCCTGTTACCATTGCTTTTCTTTCATGTTTTTGCAGGTGATGAGTCACTTGATGCTGTTGAGGTGGAGGAGATGGCGCAGAGCCAAGAGTACTCACTGCCACAACCGGGCACCAGTGGAGGACGTGGGGTGGTGGTGTGTGAAAACCCATTACTCCTACAGACCATACTGTCCACAGGTGTCTCTGGGTACACCTCCGGAGACCTCTGTGAATCAGGTGCTGAATCGGACATTGAGACATATGTGCCATCGCAGGTGAGTGTTTCTGGCAGGGATGCTGTTCTGTCCAGCCCACCTGCACTGGGGGAAGACACCGCCATGGGGATTTCAGGGTTGGAAAGTCTGCCTGTGGTGGTAACGGATGCAGGGTCACACTCCACAATATTTGCTCCTTTTCCTGGGCCAGCAGATCAAAGGAGGAATGCAGTCCTGCAGCCTCCGCAGTGCCAGCACAGCAAGGTCAACATCACTTTGCCCCAAAAAGGTGTGGTGCCCGCCAACGCGGCGGCTGTGCGCCACCCGGCAATACTGTGTGGGAGAACTCCATCTACACTATAGCAGCACAATAGGGGGCATCTTGTGAAATGATGGCTCAGGCAATGGATAGGGTGGCCACTTCCATTCTCCCCCCTGATAGGCAGGTCGAGCTCCAGCAGCAGGCAACAGAGTCGATTTGCCACTCAAACAGAGAGGACATGTTGGCATCCGACAGGGACCGACGGGCTGGACTGGAGACTCTGCGCACAGCCATATCTGTAGAGTCCCAGGCCCAGAGGGAAGCCCTGAGGTTAGAACACAGGTCCCTCAGGGATACTCTGGGTGAACTTGAGGTTTCCCGGAATTTTAGGTCAGAACAGCAGCTGGAGCAGCTGACACGTTCACTCTCAGCTGAGCTCTAGGCAACCCATCAGGGGATCCGGGCATCACGCGAGGCCATGCATGCAAAAATGCATGCTACCCGTGAGGTGCTGCATGAGGATCTCCGTACCATCATCCTGCAGAACCAAACCTTCCAGACCTGCATGCTTTCTGCCATGGAGGACCATTTCAGGGCTTTGCATGGACTGCCTCCCATATCACGCCACCTCCTAATGTAGCAGCAGACAGTGATGACAGCAACGGCAGTTCTCCCACTGTTGCGTAGCCGTGCAGGCCATGAGCCCATGGAGGTATTTCTTTTTCTCAATATCCACGCATGTGGGTGTTGGGGTGCACCCTGTACCTCGTCCCTCCTGGGTGCCCCCCCGGTCCACACATGGTCATTTTTGATTTTTATTTTATTTTTTATATTTTTTTTACAGTGTGTTGCTTTGTGTGGATCCCGTGGCCAACCACTGTGTATTCCAGCTGGGCACATGCAGGCTTGTCCTGTCTTTGGGTTAGATGCCTGGGTTCCTGACACACACACACTCCTCCTGCTTCCACTTTCCATGGGCTTGCAAAGGGTGCGACCAAGTGACAGTATCTTACACAGTGACATTGGGCTCCCATGAGTTGTGTGGGCAGTCTGTAGTCAAAACTGCGTGTACATCCCTAGTGGGGATTGTTGTTGGATTCTCCACTGCATGGTGTATTGATATATGCTTGTGCATCCATGTCTTTCTCCTTATATACATGTAGCTTCTTCATGTCTTAACAAGCCCGTCTCCTTTGCAGATGTAGTTCATGTTGCATGCAGTACACTGACACATTTGCCTGACAGCAACACTGTGCAGTTGTGAGGGGGCGATGTGCTACCTTAGTCAGGTTGTGACACTTGCACTACTTTAATTTTATACTGTCATATATTGCCACTGTTTCATCCTGTGCTACTGTTATGTGTTGCTGGTGAGTATTTGTTCATGTGTGCTGTTTTTGATTGATTACTGGGAGCATATTGTTTGTGGCCTGTTTCCATTTGGGACAGTGCACTTTGTGACACTTGTGTCATGTGTTATGCATTCATTTGCTTGCTTTCACATTGCATGCCATGCCATGGTGTGTTGGGTAGCTGAGATGGGGAGGGGTTGGGTGACATGCCACTATTTCGATGTGGTATTTTGAAAGGGGGTAGTCATTCATGCTGCATGAATGTGTGGCTTTTTGTGACACAGCATTGGGTGTCTTTCAGTAGCTAGGGATGCACAGAATATAACACTTCCAGGTGAACAATTTCAGGCTGGTATGGTTGTGACAGTTGACTGTCCCTTTTGTCATCATCATTGATTGTCAGCTGGTATGTGCCAGGGCTGTGTGCACTCCAGAGGGGTGGGATTTTAGGTGAAGTAATTTGCCACAAGCTGGTTATGGGCTGCCTCACCACGTGCCCTTTCACCTCCCATGCGCAGCGGCCATGCATGTGGTTGGGGATGTGGGGGCACCACCATGTCCACCGCCACGCCCTGCCGGGTTGCAACGTTGTGCAGGACACATGCTGCCACTATGATCCTGCACACTACTGGGGGCGCATAAAGCAGCTGCCCACCAGAGCGGTCAAGGGAGCGAAAGCGTGACTTGAGCACTCTGAATGTGCGCTCCACTATGCCCCGGGTTGCAATATGGGCTGTGTTGTATCTTACCTCGGGTGGTGTGGTGGGGTTCCGAATTGGCGTCATCATGTAGGTGCTCAGAGGGTAGGCACTGTCCCCTGGGGAGGTGATAATGGTTGTCATTAGTGGGGTTTTCACATTTCTCAGTGTCTGCTGACATGCATGCATGTGCAGAGGCATTTATACTCACCAATTAGCCATGTGTTGCCATGCCGCCCAGCTTCCAGGTCCCGGTTTAGGGGTGACATTCTGAATATGAAACTATCATGGCTGGACCCTGGATAGTTGGCATATACTGAGGTGATGATTGCCTTGGCATCACATACAACCTACACGTTGATGGAATGCCAGTGCTTGCGGTTTCGATAGATGTGCTCAGTGGCCCTGTGAGGCCGTAGAGCCACATGGGTGCAATCAATGGCACCTAGCACTTTGGGGAAGTGTGCCACCCCATAAATGTCCTGGACGACAGCCTGCCTTTCTGCAGGTGTTCTGGGCATGTATATGTGCATGCGGACTGAGGGCCGTGCAGTCATGATGGCCAACACCTGGTGTAGGCAGCGACACTGCGTGGCCTGTGAGATACCCCCAACTATGGCACTTGTCTGCTGAAATGACCCAGTAGCCATGAAGTGCAGTACATTGAGCACCTTTTTTTCGAAGGGGCTCAGTGCTTTAGTGGTGGAAACCTGTACCTCCCATACACCTGGTCATCAGGTATCCCAAAAAGGCTGTTCCTGGGTAAAAAAATGCGGGGCCTGGCTATCCTCCCCCTCCTCCTCCTGCGGTGTCCCACGACCACTGCTGCGAGGAACGGTATATTCATCGTAGCGTATGTGCTTGTTTGTTGCCTGCGCCACTTTTATGCTGTGCGGGGCCGCTTACGCCTGCTTCCTGCTGGCGTACGTGTTTCCGGATTAGCACGTCTTTTTTGGCGCACGGGTTTCCCCTATTTGATTCCATGAATACGTGTTGTTAGCGCACGTGTGGGCGTTGCAAGCATTTTCCTCTCGTACTTCCCCCGTAACGCCCACATTTCCACGCGTTGCTCCCCATTCTGCATGTTACGCCCCGTGTTCCACCCACTTTTCTTGTGTGCGCTACACAATGTGTACTTTCACTGTGCGCGTCGTGCACGCCGTTTAGTGACGCCAGCCACAAATTTAGCGCATGTCCCAGCTTTTACACGCATAGCGCATTCCATGAATCGATGTACGCGGCTTTGGCACGTGTGCGCTGTGGTATTTTACGATTTCGCTGCGATTTTCACGCTTGCGCTCCCCTTTTCGATGCACATTAATTCCATGAATTACCCTGTATATTGGAATAATCCTAGCAGCGTTGAAACGCAATCTTTTCCTTATCCGGTGAGTATACAGGAACTTGCCAGTACTTGGTTAAATATAGGGTAGATAGAAAGGTGGCTGCTCCGAGTTTATCAATTAGGTCATCGATGTGTGGCATTGGGTAAGCATCTAAATCCGATGTGGCATTAACTTGACGGCAGTCAATACAAAATCTGCAGGAACGGTCAGGTCTAGTGACCAGCACGAAAGGAGAGGACTATGGACTTGAGGAGGGCTCAATAATGTTAGCTTTCGACATTTTGTTGACTTCCTCGATCACTATCTGCTTACGAGCTTCTGGGAGTCGATATGGTTTTAAATGTACCACTTTAACTTTAGGTGTTCTAATACAGTGGTATGTACCTTTTACTCTTCCTAGTTTTAGCAAGAATACATTGGGAAATGAAATTACTACATCGTTTAAGTCCTGTTGGTATTGAGTAGATACCTCAGAAGGAATTAAATCAACGTTATATATGTCTTCGGGAACCAGAAAGGCTAATACTTTGGCCTGGGTGTCTAACGGGTTCTCTTTGCACTCTTTCAAGAGATGTATGTGCTATTATTGGATTTTCTGTTTTCTATCTGGTTGGGCTACTCAATAAGTACAGGTTCCTGTTCTTTCTACCACTTCATACAGTCTGTGCCACTTGGAGATCAGCTTGTTCTCAGAGGTTTTGTAAGAGGACCAGTGCTTTCTGTCCTATGGAGAATGATCTTAAATTCACTTTCTTGTCATGAGTGCCATTTTGTTGGTCCTGAGCTTTTTCCATATCGGTACAACCTACATCTCGGACCAACTTCATATGTTCTTACATTCAGGTGGCAGTTTGCAAGATGGGAATAGGGGCTTTATCTTGTTCTTCCCAGGTTGCCCAGAGTATGTCCAGGACATCTTTCGGTTCTCCTCCATAGAGCAATTCTAAGGGAGCGAAACCTGTGGAAGCTTGGGGGGTTTTCTTCACTGCAAATAGTGCCTGTGGGATCATTCAGTCCCATTCTTTACCATCCTTGTCTACCAGTTTTCGGGGAATTCGTTTTAAGGTTTTGTTGAATCTTTCTACCAAGCCATTGGTTTGGGGAGGGTACACTGACGTTTGCAAGTTGGTAATATGGAGTAGCTCTTTGACTTCGCCCATAAGCTTACTCATAAAAGTCAAGCCCTGGTCCGTTAAAATTTCCTTGGGAAAGCTGACCCTGAAGAAATAAGATAGAAGATGTTTAAAGATCTGCTGGGTGGTATTATTTCACATTGGGAAGGCCTCGGGATATTGGGTTGTATAATCCACAATCATAAGGACATATTTATTGCCTAACGTGGAGGTTTAAAGTGGTCCAATTATGTCCATATCAATTCTTGGAAAGGGGATTTCTATAATCGGCAATGGCTTCAGAGGGGCAGGTGATGGTATGTGCGTACTGGTCTTTTGACATATTTTGCATGTCTGGATGAAAGTTTTTATATCAGTGTAGATACATGTCCAGTAAAACTTCCCACCAATATGCACCTGGGTTTTAGATTGTCCTAAATTCCCCACGGTAAGATGCGAATGCACAATTTCTAGTACAACATTCCGATGGCTTATGGGTATAACCAATTGCGTTTTTACCATGCCTTCTGGGAGGATTATTTTCTGCAAAGAAATCCTTGTTTTAGGAAGAAAAAGGGGGTCCCTTTCTCTAAACTTTCTTCTTCCATAATTGCTTGCAAAAATGCTTCAGTGAGAACTGGATCATTTCGCTGAGTGAAGGCTAAATTGGGATAGATGGTGTGTTCCTTTCCTTTCCTTTCCTTTCCTCAATGTTGATTGGTTCATCAACTTCTCCAAAGCCTAAGTTACATCTTTCTGTTGTATCTGGTTCACTTTCTTTAAACTGAGGAAACAGAGTTCTTTCCAAAATCCCCTGAGCAATTTGATCTCCCCGACGTACCTCAAACGGTATTTGCCATGATTTTGTAAGAGAACCTTCACATCTCCCATAAAGTCTGGATCAATAATGCCTTCTAAGAAGTCTATCCTTAACTTCCACGCTAGGCCAGATTTTGCAGCTAATCGATTGTAAGACTCCTGAGGGGCTATCATAACCAAGTCTGTAGAAATAATTCCTCTTTTCCCAGGGGGAATGGTAGCTTCACTACTGCTACATATATCAAACCCTACTGATTCCTTGGTGGCGATAGAAGGTTTAGAGACTCTCTGACTACGATTTTGAAATGGTAGGGTTCCCAATTAGTTTCAATTGAGTCACATCACACCTCTCACTCCATATGTAAGGAACTCATGGTGGCAAAAGTAAAGACAGATATAACTGATCACAGTTCAAGGTTGTTTATTGAACAATAAATGCAGGGTGGAAAAACGCCTAACCTAAACCTAGATCTAAGATGGGAGCACACATTGACCATCAAATGAAAAATAAGGCAGTCCTAGTGGCATTGTGTCAAATAAAAGGGACCTATACTAAGAAAAACCTATTACCAAGTCCTTAAAACTAATTATATAAAGAGTGTGGGATAGGGTTTCAATAAAGAAAAGACTTGTTCCAAATCATCCGTCAGGATGTGATTGCCAGGGGTCTCACTTCCCCACATTTTCATCACGGGACAAGGTGGGACCTTGGAGCTCAGCACACACTTGAGCTTTCTCAGCATGAGCCAACAGTTCCGGTCCAGCTAGCAGAGTACATGCTCGAGCTTTCTCAGCACAAGCCGACAGTTCCGTTCCAGCTAGCACAGTACATGCTCGAGCTTTCTCAGCACGAGCTGACAGTTCCGTTCCAGCTACCACAGTACTTGCTCGAGCTTTCTCAGCACGAGCCGACAGTTCCGTTCCAGCTACCACAGTACTTGCTCGAGCTTTCTCAGCACGAGCCGACAGTTCCGTTCCAGCTACCACAGTACATGCTCGAGCTTTCTCAGCACGAGCGGAAAGTTCCGTTCCAGCTATCACAGTAAATGCTCGAGCTTTCTCAGCATGAGCCGACAGTTCTGTTCCAGCTACCAGAGTACATGCTCGAGCTTTCGCAGCACGAGCTGACAGTTCTGTTCCATCTACCAGAGTACATGCTCGAGCTTTCTCAGCACGAGCCAACAGTTCCGTTCCAGCTATCAGGTTCTTCGATGGTAAAGTCTCTTTTCATAAAAAAAGTCTCTTGCCTTCGAGGGCCTGATGTATCCAAAAACAAACAAACAAACAAACAAAAAAGTTCTTCTCCACAGTTCACGTTGGGTGATGACTTCACCCCTGGGTCTCACTCTTCCGGTCGCCAATCCCTCACGTATCGTATTCAACCAATCAATTGAACAGTTCCTTTCTCAATGAACTTTGGGTGATAGCTTTCCTCAGGGTTCATTCCTGGTTGTCGGCATCCCTCTTCCGGGGTTCACTCTCAACAACTTTTCCAACACACTGTTCATGCGCTCATTTTACCAAACCGGATTTATTTCCCTTCGCTTCTTAATCACCTGTAGGTCAAAGACTTTCAACGCTACATAGGATTTTTCAAGACCCATGTATTATCACTTTGACCTCTTTTCGCCTCTTCCAATGGTGTCTGGTTCCGGTAGTTTCTGCCATCAGGTAATTGGCCAGAGTTTCTTGCCTGAGCACCTACATGGTGCTGGCTTTCCCCATCTTTCCTCAACCGTATCTTTAAGTCTTTAAAAGTTCAAATTAGCCATTGGCTACTTTTCGGTCAACACAGTTCAGTTTCTTATCGATTCTCGCCTCGACTCACTGGCTGTGATGAACTGCTTGCCTTTCTTTATCCTTGGAGTCAAGGTTCGTACAACCGAGACCAGCATCCTCCCCCAGCTTGGTTATCAGTGGAGGAGGGTCTTGTGTACCGTAGACATCTGCTGCAACAAACGCTGGCTATTGTTTGCGGTCTTTTGTTTCTATCTGTGGAGGTTTCACGGGCTTTGATCGGAAAGAGCAAGGTTACTTCTCTCCTTGTCACCCTCACTGTATTCACTGTCTTTTGCCTCCTCTTGAACTGCCGTGCTGTGTTAGCGTTCATGTCATACAGTCTGCCTTGCGCGTCTTGTGCTCTGGTGCTTCACATTTGATCCCTGTGGGGAAGGGAAAGGGCTGTCAGGTTTGTGTGGTTCTGGTCAATTGCCTGACTGTGCCTGACCCTAGCATTGGGACATGTCAGGTAAACAGCTCTGGTGGTAGTCCGTTGTATTCTGTGTTGTGTTTACTTACTATGCCTGTTTGCACTCCCGAATGTGTCCCCCACACCATGAGGTAAGGCTTTGCCAGACTGTGGGACCCTCGTTGTTTTTAACTATTATGCCTGTTTGCACTCCTGAATGTGTCCCCTGCACCTTGAGGTGAGGCTTTGCAAGTCTATGGACAATCATTGGGCCTCATTACAACAAGTGAGGACCCGTAATGAATGGTGCCGGTAGGGGACCGGCACCATTCATTACGGGCCGCACTTATTACGAGGTCTGCAGTGGGTCCCGCTCTGGAACGCCTGGTCAGACCAGGCGTCCTTAGCGGGACCCGTTTGCAGACCAGGATGCTAACAATGGGCCTGTCATTAACAGGCCCATTGTTAGCATCCTCCCCATTCCCATTGAGCCCTATGGGGGTTCAAATGAGAATGGGGATGTACCGGGTCCGTGTCCCAGGAAAGGGTATTACTGGGCCCTCCAAGGTCGGAATGGAACGGTAATTCCTCATTCCTGGAACCCAGACCCGGACCCGGTAACCGGTATGGGGGTAGCAATGCCGCTAAAAGCGGCATGGCTACCTCCATACTCGTAATGAGGCCCATTGTGTTTATCCTTTATGTCTGTTTGCACTCCTGAATGGGTCCCCCGCCCCATGAAGTGAGTCTTTGAAAGACTGTGGACACTCATTGGGCCTCATTACGAGTATGGAGGTAGCCATACCGGTTACCGGGTTCCAGGAATGGGGAATTACCGGGCCATTCTGACCTTGGAGGGCCCGATAATTCCCTTTCCTGGGACCGGATACATTACTGACGGGCCCGTTGTTAGCATCCTGGTCTGCTAATGGGTCCCGCTAAGGACGCCTGTTCTGACTAGGCGTTCCAGAGAGAACCCGCTACAGACTTCAGAATAGTACGGCCCGTAATGAACGGTGCCAGTCCCTTACCGGCACCGTTCATTACGGGTCTGCACTCGTTGTAATGAGGCCCATTGTGTTTACCTATTATGCCTGTTTGCACTCCTGAATGTGTCCCCCGCCCCATGAAGTGCGACTTTGAAAGTCTGTGGGCACTCATTGTGTTGACCTATGATGCCTGTTTACACTCCTTACTATGTTCCCCACACCATGAGGTGAGGCTTTGCCAGACTGTGGACACTCATTGGGGTCATTAGGAGTTTGACGTTGCTACCGCACCGCCAAACTCTGAGTTGTGCTCGTGGGTGCCTTCCATTCCGCCAGGTCTGCCCTGGTAGAATGGAAGGCACCCGCGAGCACAACTCGTGGATGCACCGGCACCGTTATGAACGGTGCCGGTGCATCCATGCTTCCCATTCCCAGCACCGTGAGGTGAGGCTTTGCCAGACTGTGGACACTCACTGTGTTTACCTATGATGCCTGTTTGCACTCCTGACTGTGTCCCCCGCACCATGAGGTGAGGCTTGGCCAGATTGTGGACACATGTGTTTACCTATTATGTCTGTTTGTTGCAACCTACCGATTTGACCTGACAGCCATGTGCTGTCCATGTAGCCTGTACTGTGTACACATACCTACTTTGTCTCATATGCTTGTTCATACTTAGAGTATCCCCATACCATGAGGTGAGGCTTGACTAAGCGTACTTTACCACGCACCATTATGCTGTAACCTCTTACGCTTTATGATCTGTACTATGTACTTTCTGTAACTCTCACCTTGATGCCTCAGTGTCTGGCGAGCTGAAATAAATGAATACATGAATAATAAGCCTTCCTGATGGTCGACCGCTGGGGTGGCCAACTGTCCCGTATTTTGCGGGATCGTCCCGTATTTGGGACTCTGTCCCGCAGTTTGCAGAGTCGCTGTGCAGGATGCAGGTTGTCCTGGATTGCTTTGTTCCCTGGAGTGTGACTCTCAGGAGACAGCAAGTCGGGACAAACTGCGTCCAGCACAGCCACTCTGCAAACTGAAGTGGCCATCTACACACCACGCGCTGCCGCCTGCTGCCGCCTGCTGCCGCCTGCTGCTTTCTTTCGCTGGGTGGCCACATTGCCCGGGCTTCTTTTGTGTGCCTGCAGGTCGATCTGTTAACGCTCTGACACCTGTCTTCATTCCAATGTTAAAGCTTTGTTACTGGGGTCGTCATGATGGTCATGTTTCCAGTTACAATACGTGACCATGACCTCCCAAGGACAAACCATTTGCATTGCAATAACGCCAGGTGTTAAGAGCCATTAACAAATTGGTTAAATTAAAATGGGGTGGACCAAACGTGAATGACAACTTGACGTCATCACTGCCTTGTGGGCAAGAGTTGTGCAAAAGGATCTCAAAAGGTTGGCCACCTTATCGACCACCCTGGGGTGGAATTGTATCTTGGTGGATAATTGCGTACCTGTCACATGTTATTGGAGTCGTCAGCCCGGTCTAGAGGCGCTGTGTGCAAGTTTAATCATTATTCAGAAAGCTCCTATATCCTCTCGAGTTCCATGTAAGGGACTGTATGCCCTTTAGAATGGATTGTGGGGGATTGCAGGCTGAAGTGTTCCCCATTAGTCCTGCTTTCTGGCATTTACAGGAGCTCCGAGCAATAATTCTCCATAACAGCCTCTGTCCTGAGTGCTCCTGCCCGTGATTCTGATTCTCGCTTTGGGATCTTAGTTCCTGGTAAGAGGTTACATGTTAGCCCATGTGTCCTATGATGTCAATCAGAGAAATAACCTAATAGTAACTGAAAATTGAACTAACACGACACAACCAATGACAACAAAACGATCAAATAAAGGAACAGCAATCTCAATCTTTGTAAAAACTGCCAAAAACAGTTATGTCAAATAAAAAAAATAAAAAAATAAAGCCAGGTGTTAAGAGCCATTAACAAATTGGTTAAATTAAAATGGGGTGGGCCAAACGTGAATGGCAACGTGATGTCATCACTGCCTTGTGGGCAAGAGTTGCGCAAAAGGATCTCAAAAGGTTGGCTACCTTATCGACCACCCTTGGGTGGAATTGCATTTTGGTGGATAATTGCGTACCTGTCACATGTTGTTGGAGTCGTCAGCTCGGTCTAGAGGCGCTGTGTGCACGTTCATTATTCAGAAAGCGCCTATATCCTCTCGAGTTCCATGTAAGGGACTGTATGCCCTTTACCATGGATTGTGGGGGATTGTGGGATGAAGTGTTCCCCATTAGACCTGCTTTTAGGCATCTACAGGAGCTCCGGGCAATAATTCGCCATAACAGCATCTGTCCTGAGACATGCTCTGGAGCAAACTGACAAAATGGAACTGCCCTCCATCAATCCTTAAACCAATCATCTCAGAGGCGATCAACACCTACAGAGGCGTTAAGCAAGGATGTCCTTTGGCCCCTGCATTGTATAATGCATTTATTGGAGATGATCAAAACTGGGAACCCACCGTAAAATCATTCCCACCCAATGTAGGGAACGAGAAAATAAGCAGACTCCTTTATGCTGACGACATCTTAGTACTGGATCAAACTGCTGTAGGTTTCCAAAGAAAACTTGACTCCCCGTCAGCATACTTCTGGCCAACGACTTGACCCTCAATCCAACAAAAACAAAACTGATGACACTTGAAAAGACAACTGCACGGAGAGAAAAATCGAAATGGTCCCTAGCAGGAGAAATACTGGAAAAAATAAAATCATTCAGATATGTGGGAGTCACAATTAACTCTAACCGTTTTAAAACCCCAATGCAGGAAACCATGATTGCAAAAACCAAAATCATGCTCGCACAAGCACGTATAATGGATAAAAAAATTGGGAGATTTACCCTGAAGCCAGCACTGAACTTCTACATAACACAAGCAGTACCAGCCATCATCTACGGAGCAGAAGTGATGCCTCTGATACCTCAGAGAATCTGGATAAAACTAGAAGGCCTATTCTGGAGGAAACTACTGATGCTCCCACAATCAACACCAATGGCGTCGATCCACAGAGAAATCAATGTGCTATCATTAAGGGGAGAGTGAACTTGAACATCTTGATGCTCCACAGGAAAATAAGGCTATCCTCTGAGAAGATATTCAGGATAATCCATGAAGAGCTAAACAAAGGCTCCAATAACATTCTCTCTGCGTGGGAACAAAGAAACCCGGAGACACTTGCTGAAATAGAAAGCCCTTGGGAAGAATTGGAGTGTAACCCAAACAAAACATCAAAAAAATTCAAAGAAATGGTTTGGATCCGAACATTGGAAGACGCCTCCAAAAACAAATTAACTCTTGACTTACCAACCAACCACCAAAAACAACACGAGCCTATGAGCTACCTTCTAAATGGTCCCAGCAAGCAAATCAGAAATACATACCTCAGGGCAAGGCTGAACCATTTAAATACCAAAGAAATACTGTTTATCAGAGGTATCGTCACCAACAATGGTTGCCGATTCTGCAACAAACCAGAAACAGTCGAAACTCTGAGGTATCCCCTACTGTCCTGCCCCAAACTGTCCACAATCAGAATGATCCACACGGCCCACCTTCTCAAAAGTAGAAGATGCATGGAAGAGGAACACTGGTGGACCATCCTGATGTCAGGCGGAGGTGCGTGGAAGAGGAACACTGGTGGAACATCCTGATGTCAGGAGGAGCTGCGTGGAAGAGGAATACTTGTGCAACATCCTGATGTCAGGATGAGGTGCGTGGAAGAGGAACACTGGTGCAACAGGAGGAGGTGCGTGGAAGAGGAACACTGGTGGAACATCCTGTTGTCAGGCGGAGGTGCGTGGAAGAGGAACACTGGTGCAACATCCTGATGTCAGGAGGAGGTGCGTGGAAGAGGAACACTGGTGGAACATCCTGATGTCAGGAGGAGATGCGTGGAAGAGGAACACTGGTGGAACATCCTGATGTCAGGAGGAAATGCATGGAAGAGGAACACTGGTGGAACATCCTGATGTCAGGCGGAGGTGCATGGAAGAAGAACACTGGTGCAACATCCTGATGTCAGGAGGAGGTGCATGGAAGAGGAACACTGGTGGAACATCCTGATGTCGGGAGGAGCTGCATGGAAGAGGAACACTGGTGGAACATCCTGATGTCGGGAGGAGCTGCATGGAAGAGGAACACTGGTGGAACATCCTGATGTCAGGCGGAGGTGCATGGAAGAAGAACACTGGTGCAACATCCTGATGTCAGGAGGAGGTGCATGGAAGAGGAACACTGGTGGAACATCCTGATGTCAGGAGGAGCTGCATGGAAGAGGAACACTGGCGCAAAATACTGATGTCAGGAGGAGGTGCATGGAAGAGGAACACTGGTGCAACATCCTGATGTCAGGAGGAGGTGCATGGAAGAGGAACACTGGTGGAACATCCTGATGTCAGGAGGAGCTGCATGGAAGAGGAACACTGGTGGAAGAGGAACACTGGTGGAACATCCTGATGTCAGGAGGAGCTGCATGGAAGAGGAACACTGGTGGAACATCCTGATGTCAGGAGGAGGTGCATGGAAGAGGAACACTGGTGGAGCATCCTGATGTCAGGAGGAGCTGCATGGAAGAGGAACACTGGTGGAACATCCTGATGTCAGGAGGAGCTGCATGGAAGAGGAACACTGGTGGAACATCCTGATGTCAGGCGGAGGTGCATGGAAGAGGAACACTGATCCAACATCCTGATGTCAGGAGGAGGTGCATGGAAGAGGAACACTGGTGGAACATCCTGATGTCAGGAGGAGGTGCATGGAAGAGGAACACTGGTGCAACATCCTGATGTCAGGAGGAGGTGCATGGAAGAGGAACACTGGTGGAGCATCCTGATGTCAGGAGGAGGTGCATGGAAGAGGAACACTGGTGGAACATCCTGATGTCAGGAGGAGGTGCATGGAAGAGGAACACTGGTGGAGCATCCTGATGTCAGGAGGAGCTGCATGGAAGAGGAACACTGGTGGAACATCCTGATGTCAGGAGGAGCTGCATGGAAGAGGAACACTGGTGGAACATCCTGATGTCAGGCGGAGATGCATGGAAGAGGAACACTGGTGCAACATCCTGATGTCACGAGGAGGTGCATGGAAGAGGAACACTGGTGCAACATCCTGATGTCAGGAGGAGGTGCATGGAAGAGGAACACTGGTGGAACATCCTGATGTCAGGAGGAGGTGCATGGAAGAGGAACACTGGTGCAGCATCCTGATGTCAGGAGGAGGTGCATGGAAGAGGAACACTGGTGGAGCATCCTGATGTCAGGAGGAGCTGCATGGAAGAGGAACACTGGTGGAGCATCCTGATGTCAGGAGGAGCTGCATGGAAGAGGAACACTGGTGGAGCATCCTGATGTCAGGAGGAGCTGCATGGAAGAGGAACACTGGTGCAGCATCCTGATGTCAGGAGGAGCTGCATGGAAGAGGAACACTGGTGGAGCATCCTGATGTCAGGAGGAGCTGCATGGAAGAGGAACACTGGTGGAACATCCTGATGTCAGGAGGAGGTGCATGGAAGAGGAACACTGGTGCAACATCCTGATGTCAGGAGGAGGTGCATGGAAGAGGAACACTGGTGGAACATCCTGATGTCAGGAGGAGGTGCATGGAAGAGGAACACTGGTGCAACATCCTGATGTCAGGAGGAGCTGCATGGAAGAGGAACACTGGTGGAGCATCCTGATGTCAGGAGGAGCTGCATGGAAGAGGAACACTGGTGGAGCATCCTGATGTCAGGAGGAGCTGCATGGAAGAGGAACACTGGTGCAACATCCTGATGTCAGGAGGAGCTGCATGGAAGAGGAACACTGGTGGAGCATCCTGATGTCAGGAGGAGCTGCATGGAAGAGGAACACTGGTGGAACATCCTGATGTCAGGAGGAGGTGCATGGAAGAGGAACACTGGTGCAACATCCTGATGTCAGGAGGAGGTGCATGGAAGAGGAACACTGGTGGAACATCCTGATGTCAGGAGGAGGTGCATGGAAGAGGAACACTGGTGCAGCATCCTGATGTCAGGAGGAGGTGCATGGAAGAGGAACACTGGTGGAGCATCCTGATGTCAAGAGGAGGTGCATGGAAGAGGAACACTGGTGGAGCATCCTGATGTCAGGAGGAGCTGCATGGAAGAGGAACACTGGTGGAGCATCCTGATGTCAGGAGGAGCTGCATGGAAGAGGAACACTGGTGCAACATCCTGATGTCAGGAGGAGCTGCATGGAAGAGGAACACTGGTGGAGCATCCTGATGTCAGGAGGAGCTGCATGGAAGAGGAACACTGGTGGAACATCCTGATGTCAGGAGGAGGTGCATGGAAGAGGAACACTGGTGCAACATCCTGATGTCAGGAGGAGGTGCGTGGAAGAGGAACACTGGTGCAACATCCTGATGTCAGGAGGAGGTGCGTGGAAGAGGAACACTGGTGCAACATCCTGATGTCAGGAGGAGCTGCGTGGAAGAGGAACACTGGTGCAACATCCTGATGTCAGGAGGAGGTGCATGGAAGAGGAACACTGGTGGAGCATCCTGATGTCAGGAGGAGGTGCATGGAAGAGGAACACTGGTGGAGCATCCTGATGTCAGGAGGAGCTGCATGGAAGAGGAACACTGGTGGAGCATCCTGATGTCAGGAGGAGATGCATGGAAGAGGAACACTGGTGCAACATCCTGATGTCAGGAGGAGCTGCATGGAAGAGGAACACTGGTGGAGCATCCTGATGTCAGGAGGAGCTGCATGGAAGAGGAACACTGGTGGAGCATCCTGATGTCAGGAGGAGGTGCATAGAAGAGGAACACTGGTGGAGCATCCTGATGTCAGGAGGAGCTGCATGGAAGAGGAACACTGGTGGAGCATCCTGATGTCAGGAGGAGATGCATGGAAGAGGAACACTGGTGCAGCATCCTGATGTCAGGAGGAGCTGCATGGAAGAGGAACACTGGTGGAGCATCCTGATGTCAGGAGGAGCTGCATGGAAGAGGAACACTGGTGGAACATCCTGATGTCAGGAGGAGGTGCATGGAAGAGGAACACTGGTGCAACATCCTGATGTCAGGAGGAGGTGCATGGAAGAGGAACACTGGTGCAACATCCTGATGTCAGGAGGAGCTGCATGGAAGAGGAACACTGGTGGAGCATCCTGATGTCAGGAGGAGCTGCATGGAAGAGGAACACTGGTGGAACATCCTGATGTCAGGAGGAGGTGCATGGAAGAGGAACACTGGTGCAACATCCTGATGTCAGGAGGAGCTGCATGGAAGAGGAACACTGGTGGAACATCCTGATGTCAGGCGGAAGCACCGAAACAGTAACTGCGGTCGGACAGTTCTTCCAGAACATAAACTTGACGATCGGAGAAATAACCTAAAAGTAACTGAAAATTGAACGAACACGACGCAACCAACGACAACGAAACGATCAAATAAAGGAACAGCAATCACAATCTTTGTAAAAACTGCCAAAAACAGTTAAATCAAATAAAAAAAAATAAAAAAAAAATAAAGCCAGGTGTTAAGAGCCATTAACAAATTGGTTAAATTAAAATGGGGTGGGCCAAACGTGAATGACAACTTCACGTCATCACTGCCTTGTGGCCACCTTATCGACCGCCCTTGGGTGGAATTGTATCTTGGTGGATAATTGCGTACCTGTCACATGTTATTGGAGTCGTCAGCCCGGTCTAGAATCATTATTCAGAAAGCTCCTATATCCTCTCGAGTTCCATGTAAGGGACTGTATGCCCTTTACCATGGATTGTGGGGGATTGTGGGCTGAAGTGTTCCTCATTAGTCCTGCTTTGCTTTCCGGCATCAACAGGATCTCCGGGCAATAATTCGCCATAACAGCCTCTGTCCTGAGCGCTCCTGCCCGTGATTCTGATTCTCGCTTTGGGATCTTAGTTCCTGGTAAGAGGTTACATGTTAGCCCATGTGTCCTATGATGTCAATCTCTGTCCTAAGCATGTTCACGATGGCTATCTTACATGTTCTGTCCATCTGGGAAACACACATGATGTAAATCACGTGGGTGGGAGGCCTGCTCATGGGATTCCATGAAACAGTCCAAGGAGTCACGTGCTGGCGATGTAGGGCTCTCTTCTGATCTGCAGTATATGGTGAGCGCTGCCTGACATTCCCAAACAGCCACAACACGATACATGGCAGGTGCCACAGATCAGCAGACAGCTCAGCAGGTGAATGCTGCTACCGTAAACTAGTCAGCACCCAGGGCTTCTCAAGCATAGCTTGGGGGAGTAGGGGAGTGGGGGGGGGGGGGGGGCATTGAAGAGAATCGGCGTGCAGGAGGCCTGGCATGGGGAGTCAGCTGTGTACCAGGAGGATGGCACTGCCAACAGCGTGTGAGTTCAGAGCCACGCCTACAGTGTGATAGCTGATGGCAAACAGACCTCCAAAAAAATGAGATAACTATATCACACACATACCACAGCACACTCCTGCACACCCCTCACTCACCTGACCAGAAGCTGCTGGGAACCCCCAATCTCTCCGATGTGATGTCACTGCTGCTGTAATATCAGTTTCTGGCTGAAACTGGTCACTAGGTGAGTGTCAGTCCTCAGACTCCAGTTTCAGACACCCGCATATTCACAGCTACCACCCTCTGATGCGCTGCACAAGCCCAGAGCCCGAGAGACTGCTCCCCAGGGCAGCTTAGGAGCAGTATGTACACAGCAGCACAAGCCCAGAGCCCGAGACACTGCTCCCCAGGGCAGTTTAGGAGCAGTATGTACACAGCAGCACAAGCCCAGAGCCTGAGACACTGCTTCCCAGGGCATGCATGCCCAGAGGCTGAGACTGGGCTCTCTAGGGCCTGCAGGCCCAGAGCTGAGACACAGCTCCCCAGGGCAGCTTAGGAGCAACAAGTACACAGCAGCACACCCCTCACTCACCTCATAAGATGCTGCTGGGGCCTCACACTCTCCGATGTGATGTCACTGCTGCTGTGTAGTGTATGGCTGAAACTGGTCACAAGGTGAGCGTCAGTCATCAGACTCCAGATTCAGACACCTACATATTAAGGCCACCATCTTCTGATGCACTGCACTAGCCCGGAGCCTGAGACACTCCTCCCCAGGGCAGCTTCTTACAGCAGCACAAGCCCCGAGCAAAGACAGGGCTCTTGGAGGAATGCAAGCCCAGAACCTGAGACACTGCTCTCGGGGGCAGGCACGCCCAGAGACTGAGACACTGCTCCTCAGGGCAGCATACGAGCAGCATTTACACAGCAGCACAAGCCCAGAGCAAAGTCACTGCTCTTGGAGGCATGCAAACCCAGAACCTGAGACACTGCTCTTGGGGGCAGGCACGCTCAGAGACTGAGACACTGCTCCTAAGGGCAGTTTAGGAGCAGAATGCGCACAGCAGCACAAAGGCCCCGAGCCTGAAACACTGCTCTCTGGGGCAGTTTAGGAGCAGCATGTAGAACACTATGGGGGTCATTACGACCCTGGTGCTAAGGGGTTAACGGTGCCATAAAAGGCTGCAGCGCTGTTAACCCCGTAGCGCCTAAATACGAGGTCCCTTTGCAGGTCCCGACCTTATTGGCTGGTCTAGACCAGCCGTTAAAGTAGGAACCCGCAAAGGGACTTTCGAGGTAAGTACAGTACCGCAATTTGCGGTACCGTAATTACCGCCTTTCCCCATTCCCATTATGCCCTATGGGGCAAAAATGTGAATGGGGAAGGGCCATGGTGAAATGGGGAAGTACCGCCCTGCCAACATTGCAATGGGGTGTCACTTCCCCATTGCACCATGGCGGACTCGTTACAATACCGGCAGCAACCATGGTGCTAATAGCGCCATGGTTTAGCGCCGGTGTTGTAATGAGGGCCTGTATAAGCCCAGAGCCTGAGACAGGCCTCTGTAGCACATGCTCACATGCAGCACCAGTCCAGACCCATGAGATATATGACTTCAAGCTTCGGATTCCAATAAGTGTTCGGCCAAATTCCAACTTAAAAATAAATACTTAAGGCTACATATTTCACTGGCCTTCACGTAGAACATTGTGCAGCACGCATGCATGTAATGATCCATGCATGCATGTAATGATCCACGCATGCAGTATTCATAAAATGGTCCATGCATGCTGTTTACTCCACATGCATTTTTTTGCAAATGTGCTTCTTTCCGCCACACGCATTTAACACCGATAGCACCTAACCCCCTCCACCCACACGAGATGTCGATGCAGTCAGAGGTGTGTTGCTTCCAGTGCAATGCACGCGCAGCACGGTTTTGACCTTCATGAATCATGACCTAGTAAAAAAGAAATCCACTTTTTGGATTGTTTGGGGATTGCTTCTGGCTTGTTTTCAAGCTGCAGATTTTGTTTCCATTTATTTTGGATTGTTTGGGGATTTTTCCAAGCAAGGATTTATTTGTCTTGGGCTGGAGGATTTATTTTGGATTTTTACTGACTTGTTTCTCAGTAAAAACAATCCACTAACACTAGTTGGCAGGCACGCATTTTTACAGGATTTATTTTGGATTTTTGGACAAGCAAGGATTGTTTGGTCTTAAATTGGAGGATTTATTTTGGATTTTTTCCAACTTGTTTCTCAATAAAACCAATCCAGCAACATAGGCACACATTTTTACTGCAATTAAATGTTGGGAAAATAATGTCAAACTAGTTTCAATGTTGGTTGCAGTTATTTAGCATTTTAAACTGATTAAACATTTCACAGGGCCTCATTACGACCCAGGCGGTAAGTTACCGCCTGGGTCGTACCTTTACCACCATGGCGTAAACTATGTTTACGCCATGGTGGTTGGCGGACTTACCGCCCCATTCCGAGGTTGGCGGGGCGGTAAGTCCCCAATCCCCATTTACCCTTCCCCATTCCCATTTTTGCCCCATAGGGCATAATGGGAGTGGGGAAGGCGTTAATTACGCCACCGTAAATTACGGTGGCGTAATTAACAACAAGGTCCCTTAGCGCCATGGATTTTAACACCTGCTAAAAGCAGGTGTTAAATCCTCCATGGGGCTAAGGGACCTCGGAATCAGGCGGTAAGGGTCGGCGCTGTTTACGCTTCCGTAAACCCCTTACCGCCTGGGTCGTAATGAGGCCCACAGAGTTTAGGTTTGATTATTTTGCATTTTATTGGTGCAAATTACAAGTCCAACTGCACTTGACTAATTCTGCAGTAAATAATGCCTAGTCGCTAACATTCTGGGTATACCAATTTGCAGCAATGGGCAGAAGAAATGGCTAACACCTCGGCCATCCCATCTCCCAACGTGCCACCTGACTCACTGGATGGTGGCTTCCTGTCTCCTGCCTGCCACCTGATACAGCTGTACCCCTCCTCTGTGCCCCTCTGTATACCAGTGATCGAAGTGAGGGGAGGGAGTGGGAGCGGTGCACCTCTACTTTTTTTTTCCACTGTTACCATTCCTATATTTTTATTTTAAAAAGAAACCGCTCCGGCGCGGTTCTTTTTAAAATAAAAGTATAGGGTTTTAGGACGAGAAGTCAATCAGCAGCACTGCACTCTCTGACTGAGAGATACAGGCTGCAGCAGACTGGATCACACTCGCATAGCTTTGGCCCACGCCTGCGCATTGATCAGTGACGTTGCGTAATTTCCTCACGTGCCCCCACTATGCGCAAGTGTGGGCCAAGGCGGCGGCCAAGCCTAAACACTGTTGCTGGCAATACCTCACTGGATGCAGCCGCGTAGCCGCCAGCTGAGCCCCGACAGTCGAGGTCGGAGTTGCATTGCTGGTAGGGAACGGTGTTGGAGGAGGCAGAGGCCAGTGTACTACTGCGTCGGGAGAGAGGGACGGTTCAGTGGACTTCACGGAACACTGTCAGTGAAGTCCACTGTAGCCAGTGACCCGCCCCTCTCTACCGACCGTATTTTTATTTCAGGCGAGACGGGACACCTTCAGCCTGCCTCATTGCTCTGCAGAGGCAGGCAGAGCCATAATCTTCCCATTTGGTACC
Source organism: Ambystoma mexicanum (assembly GCF_040938575.1). NCBI lineage: Eukaryota > Metazoa > Chordata > Amphibia > Caudata > Ambystomatidae > Ambystoma > Ambystoma mexicanum. The sequence continues at coordinate 1,308,281,699 of NC_090926.1, read as the reverse complement.
AATAACGAGGACATGTCTTCCGCACTAAAATACTGGAAGTGTTTTAGTGTGGAAACACAGGCCTTGCCTCATTATTGGCACCAAATACATGTTCTATTGTTCGTTTTGAGTTTGCATTTAGCTGGGAAACTCTGTCAAGTTGACAGCATTTCCCGGCTGAATACAAAGTCATAATAACACTAACACGGGACCCACCTTATCAGCCTGCCTTGCCTGGTAGGGCAGAGCGTTGCTGAGGCATTATATATTAAACACGGGTTGCTAAATGCGTGACCTTCTGCAATTCCTTATAAAAAACAAGTGCTTTATTTATAAAAATGTTCTATTGTTCGTTTTGAGTTTGCATTTAGCTGGGAAACTCTGTCAAGTTGACAGCATTTCCCGGCTGAATACAAAGTCATAATAACACTAACACGGGACCCACCTTATCAGCCTGCCTTGCCTGGTAGGGCAGAGCGTTGCTGAGGCATTATATATTAAACACGGGTTGCTAATTGCGTGACCTTCTGCAATTCCTTATAAAAAACAAGTGCTTTATTTATAAAAATGTGTTTGGGTTGGGCTGCTGGTCGCTTGCTTATATTCAGGGCAGAGGTGGAAGTACTTCTGCCGCTGTAGTGGAAATCGAAAGTTGGCACCCATGAACCCACAGTTTAATTTCGTAATAACTGCTCTCAGCACAACAGAAGCATTTATTTGTGATTAAGCACTTTACAATAGAAAGGTTCCTAAGCAGCAGCACTTGGTTACTGAACACGGTGTTCAGGCTTCTCCTTGCCATAGGCTAAAATTCAAACGGTTGGCTGGAGTGATGGGGCAGCAAATTGAATATTGCCTACATACTGTGGGCATTTCTATGGGCACCTGCACTCAAAGGTTTTGCCTCTGTACACACCTAGCCCACATTGGTGGGTACTTGTACCCACTATGTGTGCACTGGCACTGCTCTGTGTAACTCTCAGCAACTTCTGCGACCCCTTTTCTCACTTTGCATACACCTACATTAGCTCTGTGAGCACCTATGGCACATCTGCTGGCACGCTTGCCACCTGGGATGCCCATGCACTCCCTTTGGCAGCTAGGACACATTAATGGGCACCTGGAGTTACTCTGTATGCGCCAGCCCATCCTCTGAGCACCGAGGACGTATCTGTGGGCACATGTCCTGCTCTGCATGTAATGGCAGTGCCTCTGTGAGAACCCAGGGGCATCTGGAAGCACATATTAACGCTCTAACTGCTAACTTACTGCCAGACCCTGCCTCTTTTGACCATCAAAACACTTATTACTCTTCCAATCTCCCACTTCATCTTCGTCCTCCTGACCTCTCTACTTGCCCCTCTGCGTCCATTTGTACTTGAATCTTAAGCCTGCATATATATATGTATACCCTGCATCCATATGCACTGACTCTGCAAACACTTCTACTGTTCACAACATTTTGCAACCATTTTTATCAATAGCAGATCTCTTCCTTGTGCAATTGAAGCATCCTCTTCATTTTACTTAAAAGGCTCTTTGAAGAGAATACGTTCTCATTGATGTGTTAGCCCTTTAAGTGCTGCTTTCTCGAATGTGTGTGGCTATGAAGGGCACAGTGGCAGAGCTTGCACTGCTTAAAAACATACAATTTGAGAGTTGCTAATTTACACCTGAGGTGTATGCATGAATTCTTAGCCACTCTTTGACAGGGATTTTATTTGGAAAAATAAGTTCATGAGAGATCATTAATGTTTGAAGGTTTAGGCGACCGGTCCTCCTCCTACTGGTGTTTCTTGCCAGCCCTGGCCATGGACACTGCATCATTCGTGTTGCTCATGGAGCTCCTATCAATTACACCTAATCTTAAATCAGAGGCGCGGAGTACACGGGTGCTCTGGGGCCTGGATCCTCCCAGGAAAGGCCCTCTGCCTACCGGGAAAGGCCATCTGCGTACTTTATTTGAGGCAGCACCCTCCATTATTCAATGCTTTATGACCCTCAAATGCACTGCCCTTGCCGGACAGCTTCACTACATTTTAGTGTTGGCTATTAGGTGGTGCTGAAGCACCACCTATAATCCAAAACTGCACTGGGTCATAGTTAGAAGGGAGATGAGATTTGAGGCGGGAAACACAGCTTGTTGGTGTTGTTTGGCTATTTACCCATCTATTGACTGCCCATGCCCTCGATACTCTCTATGGCAGTTCCCTCCCACCACTTGCACCACCCCATCCAAACTCACATCCTCCATGGATTTCCTAGTGATGTCTCTATCAAGCAATAACATCAAACTTCACACTGTAAATGCCTGCCAGTGCATTTTCAAAACAGTCTTCTGAGATTTAATGGCTTAATCGGAGTTGTAAAAGCTCATCTGGTGTAACACAGATGTCTTAGCCAAGTGTACCTTCAGCCACTTGATTTATAAGAAGGTTGCATGTTCTTGCACTGAAGTCCTGTTAAAACACGTATTGGCAAAGCCTAGAGTGTTTGGCTTGTTCATAGGCATCATATAGACAAGTGTCTAACATTACTATCATATGGCTGGTTACTTGCACTATATTGGATGAAATAGTTGCACATTGTTAGGCAATGTGGCACAACAGAAGGCAAGACGCCAACGGGCCGCAAAAGCGCAAGCTATTTTGGTGAATGGTGAAATTCTGTGAACATACCAAGTGTCAGAAAAATAAAATGCATTTTTAATAACTCATTTTTATTCTAATATTGTATGTGTGTGTTTTCTGTATGTTTATGATATTGTGCTATGTTTATTTCTTTTGAAACCCATCCACAGCATTTCTGGTGCTTTCTTTTTCAGCTTTGTTGGATGGGAGTTAGTTTGTTTTGGGCTATTTTCGGAAGGACATGCACACGTGTTTAGCCTCATTTATTTCATAGTGCACATGTTGCTGATCTCGTGGCTCTCTGGACACAAGGGTAGCTTGATTTATGAGCTGGCAACGTGGCATGCCTCGGCTTTCCTGCCCATGGGGCGGGTACAGGCGACGGAGCGTGGAGCTTGGAGAGTTGCTGGTGGTTTTACCTGCTACACCCATCCCAGATGTAAAAAGCAAGACTGGAAATCACAGCAAGCAAAGCGTCCTGGCTGACGGTGACTGCATGAGGATAACGAGCCAGTCCCCACCAAACGCTCTCTCTTGGGGACAGAAATCCGCAGGCAACCCTTCCACGCAAGCTACATTTTGCATTAGCACACCACGAATCTGACACTGTAACAACCGAGAATGACGGAAGCAAAGGGGGGAGGGCGCTGTAAACTGCCGTGGCTGTTGGGCAGCAGCCACGGAATGCTTAGAATTCGGAATGCAACACTTCCTTCCTCCTTCCCCCTTTGCTTCTATCAGCTGCTGTTCCGGTTTAGAGCAGTAATTCTGTCCGTCAGTCTCGGTTGTTAGAGTGTTTGTAGGCTAGCCATTTGGGCAACGGACAATGCTAGTCTTTAGCGAGTGCCAAGAAGTGTAACTAAGGCATCTTTAAGAGAGGTGTGCAATCAGATTCGTGGACTTGTGTGCAATTGCAAAATATACCTTGCGTGGAAGGGAGAGCAGTTGTTTAAAAAAGTGTGCTAAATGTAGTATGTAGTAAAAAAAACATTTAAACCATAAAAGCTAACTAAGGGCCTCATCACACGGTAGGCGATAAGGGTTTACCGGTACCGGTATTTTACCAGTACCGGTAAATCCTTACCACCTTACTACGAGGTCCCTTTGCAGGTTAGGGAATTTAATGCCTGCTTTTTGCATTAAAAACCAACCGCAAAGGCACCCAGGGAGCTAATTACGGTACCGCAATTTGTGGTGCAGTAATTAGCGCCTTCCCCATTCCCATAATGCCCTCTGGGACAAAAATGGGAATGGGGAAGGGCAATGGTGGAAGGGGGAATTACCGCCCCGCCAACCTTGGAATGGGGCGGTAATTCCCCTTTCCACCAAGACGGTGCCGGTATTTTACCAGCATGAACCATGGCGCTAATAGCGCCATGGTTCTCCGCCTACCGTGTAATGAGGCCCTAAGTATGGCAGTGCCCGTGTCAATCCTCGTATGATAGCTCGGGGTATTCATGTGTCTGCTACAGAGATACGCCAGGCAGTACCCCATCCCAGGAAGATAGCTCAAGGGGTTAATGTTCTTGTTGTAGTGTATGTGTGTAACAGGCAATGACAAACAATCTGGCCACAGCTCATGCAAAAAATAAAAACAGCTTCTTTTAGTGCATCCCAATAAAATGCAGTGGACCCTGCAGGCCCCAGGAGATTTGGATATTTAGCTTGGCCCCTCGACCATGGGTAAATTCCCTGCCCTCGGTTCTAGGTGATGATTTCACAAAATGCAATCCATTTGGAAGTCCCTATGATGCCCCTCCATTTCATGGCTGTTTCTTTCTCAATTTCTTTCTCAATTTCTTTTTTGCATTTGTCCCCTAATGGAAGAGGGATATAAACCTCATACCCACCTGCTGTCCTGACCAATAGCCCTCTCCACCCCATACTATTTCAGTGCTATGGCCTGGGGGGGGCAGTGCCACAAAGGTCTCAGCACAGCAGACATGGTTGCCAACATGGACAGGGTCGGAGATAATTAAAACACACAGCAAACACACACAAATTCCTGCTTTTATTGTTTTGTGCCTTCGGCAAATGCATATTGTGGGTTTATACTTTGAGATATAAATTATAGACAGGGGTCAAGTCATAAAAATTAAAGTGGGGTCTCCTCAACAAACACAATTGGATGCGAGGTCACCAAAAATTAACATATCAAGGTGAAATATACACATTGACAGGGTAATTCATGGAATGAATGTGCGCTGAAAAGGGGGGCGCAAGCGTGAAAATCGCAGCGCACGTGTGAGAAAGCCGTGCACGCAGCTGTTTGTCGAGTCATGGAAGGGGCTGCGTGTGGCTTACCTGAGACCTACGCTGAATCCGCGTGTGGCGTACACGTCATTGCGACATCCCGAAAGCTGTTTGTTTGTTTGTTTGTTTATTTTATTTATAACGCGCACCAGACCCGGGGGTAACTAGGCGCTTATTTGGAAGATAATGGTTACAAGGCACAATGAGTACATTTTATACATAGTTATGCAGAAGATTACAGTATGCATTGACAGGCTGATATTACATGCCAGGGTATTGTAGGTGCCTTTCCCCGGCTTACTACGTGTAAGAAAAAATAAAATAACCAACACAACACCTGTCGGGGAAGGAGGCACTGAGAACCGGCAGCAAGAGTTCAAAGGATGGTTTATTTCTCCAGCTAGAAAATAACCCAAAAAATGCCCACTCCATTTACATCATCACTCATATATATATCAATTAAAGTAACTCTAACAAAAAATACTAGATGGACCCGATTGGCCAGGCGGTGTGGTGCTGTAGGTGTGGGTCGCATCTCTTCCTTCTGATTGGCTGAGTGACTGATGAGATGATGGACGTCAAATATCTTGTGCTCCACGCAGGTCAGGGTCCGGTCACTGTGGTCACTACCTAAGCTAATATGTTGCATTCGTAAAACACTAAATAACAAATTATCTAAACATTTTATGCTACTTTTCATATTTCTACACAAATCACACAGAGTATTTATTGTCAGTACAATTGGGTCATTCGTGGCTTTAATTGGAGGCCTTGACCTTTATTGTGCATGAAAAAAGAGTCAAGCTGTGTTTCACATATCTCCTAAGCTTTAGACCTATTAGTATAAGTAAAAACATATACTGTGGCAAGATGCTTAAGGTTAGTAGTGGGTGTGTTGGGTGGGTTTCGCAGCGCAGGCGAGGGTCTGGCACTTGAAAGAAATACCTTACAGGGAGCGCAGGGTCAGGGTGCAATAAAGTGCTCTAAATGGTGGTGGGTGGCTTGCACGTTTATGGGGACGAACGATCAGAAAGTGCTAAACTCATCCTTGTTCACATGCTGGTTCTCATGCTAGCACTGATCTCAGAGGAAGAAAACTGTATCATATTGGTTTTTGCAACTTTCTCCAGCTTCTGCGTGAGAATGGGAGCGCAGAGCTTTTCTTCGCAGGGGGAGTTCAAGGGTGGGGGCCAGCCAGCTGCCTGCGCACCTTGTGTGTGTCTCTGTCCTTGGCTGCTACGGTGGAAGGGGGAGCTGAGCCTTGCTGTACTATCGCAGTGAGGCCTGTTTACCCAAGATGGAGTCGAAAGGGGGCACAAAAGATGGATGCCCCATTTCCTGCTCAGTAGTCCCATCTATGCAACGGTCAACCGTGGGAAACTTTACATAAGGGCAAGGGGCAACCCCACTACTGGAGGCACTTGGTCCAAGTCCCGTACTGAGGAGTGTACGGCGCGAGGGAGCCTGAGGGCTTTCCCTTTCGTTACATCTAAAGTAACAAACTACTTATCTTGTTCTTTCTGTTCTCCCTTCGGTAGCGCTCAGCTTCGGCCACAGCCTCATCCCAAGCAGGTGTACCCTTTATGGGCATGCATGCTTTGCACACACTTCTTAAGCTGTTACCCCTTCTTGCGTATTCTTCTGGGGTGACCATTAAGTATATCCCACCATCCCCATCTAAATCTATCCAAACCTCATTATACTACAGCAGGTCCTTTGGTTCTTTAATGGTAGTGTGATGTAGATTATCGACCACGTCCCCATACTGTATATAGATGGCAGTCATCCTATACTGTGGTGTGGTGTATTCTCCGGTTTGTACTTGGGCATCTATCATGGTAGCCACCGTTGTCTGTCGGCCCACTGTTACCATCATCATTGCTGAATTAGGCATATTATTTTCACAGCATCTTAGTCCCAGTCCCACACACAGAATATTAGGAGAAGAAAGACTATGATGGGAATGAGTATCTTCGCTGCTATGTTCACCCACGATGGTATCCAGCTGAACAGGACGTCGAACCACGTGTCGTTATCTGCTCCACCATCTGCTCTCATTCTTTCTCCTAAATTATGCACTGCTGTTATCACGTGTGACAGTGTCCCGTTATCAGCATCTGAACTCGGTACGAACGTGCAACACGCCCCACCAATTTTTTTGCAAACACTGCCGTCCATCGCCGTGATAAGATCTAAGACATATCTGTTTTGCATCGTCATCAGGCGCAGTGCACGGAGCTCTATTTTTATGATGTTGAATCCTTCTTCAGTGTCGTTAGCCAGCTAGATGAGCTCCCAGCGTGTTATCTGCAGCCATTTCGCGTTTGTGCTGGCTTGAACGCCTGGTGCTAGAAATGATGCAAAAAATGTCTCTGCAGATGAGAAAAGCTTGTACTGCTGCGGGATTTCAGCAAGGAGTTCTGACGATTTGGACGAAATATAATTGGATCTTTTGTTGCGTGACAACTTGGTTCTAAATGTTTCTTCTGACAGTAGTTTGTATGCTGGGGGCTCCGTGATTGTCTCATCGGGCGCTGTCGATGGTTCAGCCGATTGCCCTGCTGCCGATATGTCAGCCGATTGGCCTGCTGTCGAACCGTCAGCCGAAGGCCTTGCTGTAAACTGAACCTGGCTCTCTGGTATCACCATTAGTGCTGAGTGAAGTGTGGCTAGGGCACAAGTTCCTCTCTAGGATGCTGGGAGATGCAGGTAAGCTTGTTTGCCACAGATCCAGTATATGTCCATTAATGCGGCAGTGCCTTTTTTCATATCTGGTATTATTAAAGTCTTATTGCACTGCTGTGTGTTTCCCATATTCACCTTCCCTTCTCCATGGAAGCAAAGTTTGTGCAGTATTTCCTTTTGAATCTTTAAGCTTCTCTCCAGTGGTGTGACCCATGTCAGCTTGCTGATGTGCTGTGATGGGGACCAGATGGGGATGCACGTTTCTTTTGCCCACTCGTATGTTTCGTCTGGCAGCCCTCGAAGCCCCTCAGCTTTGCATTCAATCGTTTCATCATGCCACTTGTTGTCTGCATACCTTGTCCCTTTTATGATGAAAAATGGCCTCAGACAAGGGTACTTTCTGTGGAATTAACATTTTTGGGGTTCCAGTTGCATGAGGAATAAGTGAGCACACGTAGCAACTTTCATTACTTGCTTGCTTTGCTGCGGTGCTCATGTCTGAATACCATTTATTTGATTGGTCAGGGTGTCGGGGGTCCTCTACTTCATCTAACCCCAGGTTATGATAAATATCATATCTGTTTTTTCCCGCCCCCCTTTTTCTCCTCTCTCTTTTGTTTTTTAATTGGGTACCAACTTGTTGATATTGCAGCGGGAATATTCTGGACCATGCATCATCAATGTTGTTCATGGTGACGTGTGTATTCAGTAGTGGTTTCTGGTGCCGTGTGTGTGTGCATGCTTGTATTTCTGGAGTTAGTTAACCAATAGTAACCGTCATTTACATCCCATCTAGGCTCTATTTCCTTGGCCATAGTATTACTCAACAATGGGATAGCAGTTTTGTTTACATGCAATTGGCTATAGGGTGGCGTTGCATTTATACTATTTGATTCAATGTTATAAGTGTCCTTCCAAATGGTTGTTACTCCAGTCCATATTAGTTTAGACCCTGGTTTTGTCATGTTAGCCCCGCACCCCCCTTTGTTCATTTCATTTGCCACAAATAAAACAACGTTATACCAAATAAAATAAAACATCATTATTGCAAATAGTATGGCAGCATATTTTATAACGCATTCTACATTGCTCAATCTACTGGCCCTAGTGGCATCCCTATTTCTATCTAACATCTCAGCCTGCTCAGCCATTTCATCGCATTGGCTCATGTTGAACCTATGTGTCGAGACAAATTCGTTAAATCATCATGAAAAGAAACATATTTGCAATTGTTAATTCTTTTTCATCTTTTGCTTAGTTAGGCATTTAACAATTTCTTTCCATTTATCATAAAACAATGAAGAAAAATAGGAGAAATAACACAATTCATATGAGAATAAGAGAGAAAAAAGAGAAAGAGAAAGAGAGAGACAGAATATGTAAAAAACATTTTGCTTTTTCACTATACTTTCCCTGTCTTAAATGCAGTTTTCATCATGTCAGACTGTGTTAGCGATGCCATCCACACAGTCTGTTTCATTTTGGGGGAGTGCGACACCGCGCGCCCTTCTCCCGTCTGAGAGGTGCACCCACTACTTCAGTCCCTTCACCTTAACTGCAGTTGGTGTGCTGTACACCACTGTGTATGGACCATGAAATCTTGGTGAATTCCACCTTCTTACAAAGCTTCTAACATAGATGTGTTCCCCTGGCATTAATGGCCCCTTCGGGCTATCCGCTGCTGGCATGGAGGTGTCTGTTGCTACATCTTCAGTAAATGGCGGAGCAATTTGTTTTGCTATGCTACATACTGCGCGCGTTAGCTGTGCTAGGTATTCCTTAAACTCTTCCCCCAGCACTGTGGCAGCCCCTGTGTGCATCTGACGCCCTCCTAACAGGAGAGAACGGCGTGTGCATTCTTCTCCCCGTCACGATTTCGTGTGCGCTCAAATGGTGATCCTTGCATGGTTGATTTCTGAGTTGGAACAGTGCTAGGGGCAGACAATATATCCAATTTTTTTTCAACGTGCTGCATAATTTTGATAAATTGCTTTTGAGCAGCCTGTTGATCCTCTCCACAACTCCATTGGCCATTGGATGATAAATCGAACATAGTTTATGTTTCACCCCCAGAAGGGAGGTTACTTCTTTGAAAAGATCATTCACAAAGTTTGTGCCGTTGTCTGAATGGATCACGTCACAGATTCCCCACCGCGAGAATATTTCTCGCACAAGGAACTTGGCAGCACATTTTGCATCAGGATGGGGGCAGGGGCCCGCTTCCACCCACCGTGAAAAAGGGCATACCACCACAATCAAGTATCTCGCTCCATTACATCTTTCTCCCATATTGGCGTAGTCGATATGTAGTTCTCTGAATGGACCTGTAGGGCGTGGCAAAGTGCCACGCAGAGTTCATAATGTCATTCCTGAATTGTAAGTTTGGCATGTAGTACATTCAATCACAAATTTAGACAAGTATTCGTGCAGATTGGGAACAAACCAATCCTCCTGAATCTCTGAGGCGATGTGTTGTTTTGCAACGTGAGCTGGGAAGTGCAGTTGTTGGAACGCTACTTCTAATAATTCTACAGGCATCACTACCTTGCCTGTCGTTTCCTGTCTCCAAATGAGATCTGTGGCTGATTGTTTACACCCTCTTTTGCCCCACAACTCCTGCTCTTCCGGTGGGGCCCTTCTCTGGAGTTCTATCAATTGTGGGCGTGTTACTGTATGCTTCTGCTGGTTGTTCTGCTGTGGCTGTTTTTACAACGTACTCTGATGTTGGTGTCTTATTAAAGTACGAGGCTTCCTTCACTGCTGTGTCGGCTGCCGCGTTCCCCAATGAGACAGCGTCTGTGTTATTGGTATGGGCCTGGCATTTAACCACCGCTACTACCGATGGTTCTGCTAAAGCTTCTATTAGTTCATTTAGCAACGTGGCATGTTGTACGGGGGACCCGTCTGCTCTTCTGAACCCTCTCCTTCGCCAACGTGATAGCCCTGAGTGAACTGTGGTGGTGGCGTAAACTGAATCTGAATATATTGTTACGGCACAATCTTTGGCTGTGTGTAACGCACTGATTAGTGCAGTCAGTTCGGCTGCTTGTGCAGAGTAGTGTGAGGGGAGGCACTTTTGAACAATCACTTCGTATGTGTCTTCTTCCATGCTGTCAGAGAGCACCAAAGTATTGACAGAAATGGATATGGTACTCAAAAGGATACAGGTGGTAGGGTCTTCCGGATCCCTGTTCACACGATTTGATAGTTGTGAAGTCAAGTTTTGACCTTCCAAATGATACAACTCTCTGACTGATAAAACAGGCAGAGAGATGGATCACTGGAAAGGGCGTGGGTGAGGTATAGGAAGTCAGCCTAGAACAACATAAAGTATCATAAGAAACTGCCCCAAACTGAGTATGATAGAACAGAAAATGACATGAATGCACACACTGACCTTAAGTCTAGGGCAGAAGAATCCAGCAGAAGTCTCTTGAGGAAATCCAAAGGTAGAACAAACGACAAGGAAGGGAAGATTAGTAAGGGAGACTTATCCCGAACGGAACGAGGCTCACGCTAGATACGGGTTGATGCACCACAGGATAGCGTCCAAAGTACTGTTCACTGTCACCTTCCAATTATCCTTGAAAAGCTTCCTTCCCACGTAGAGAAAAGTATAGAAATGAATCAATCCCCCTGTTAATGTCACAGGTGCAGGAATTGGAAATATCGCCCTTTTTATGGTATAAACAAAGTACACGCGGTTCTGCACAGCCGCGAAGAAAATAGCGTGTGGAAATACACGCGATTTAGGATTCACGCAGTCCAGGCCAGCCGCGCTTGAAGATAACGTGTGCGTGTGGATTTACACGCGAGCAGGATTCACGCAGTACAGACCAGCAGCGCTTGAAGACAACGGGTGCGTGCGGATTTACACGTGAACAGGATTCATGCAGTCCAGGCCAGCCGCGCTTGAAGACAACATGCGCGTGTGGATTTACACGCGAGCAGGATTCACGCAGCCCAGGACATCCGCGTTTGAAGACAACGTGCGCGTGTGGATTTACACGCGAGCAGGATTCACGCAGCCCAGGACAGCCGCGTTTGAAGACAACGTGCGCGTGTGGATTTTACACGCGAACAGGATTCATGCAGTCCAGGCCAGCCGCGCTTGAAGATAGCGTGCGCTTGTGGATCTGCACGCGAACAGGATTCACGCAGCCCAGGACAGCCGTGTTTGAAGACAGCGTGCGCTTGTGGGTTTGCACGCGAACAGGATTCACGCAGCCCAGGACAGCCGCGTTTGAAGACAACGTGCGCGTGTGGAAGGACACGCGAACAAACAGCTCCAGGAATCAGCGTGTGGCGGAAAACACGCTATAGAAGGCCCAAAAGTAGCTGAAGTAACCTGCAAGGATGCAGGACGGAGGTTAAAGCTACACAACGCCAAATGATTCGATCAGAAGCAGCGAGTGAAGTTTCCACGCTGCTTTTATACGTAATGCCGTAGTTCACGTGACGAACAGAATACACGTGAAGTTAGCGACGTGAAAAGTGCAAACGTCGTTTTCCCGGCAACGTATCGAACAACCGCCATTTGGAATAGAACGGTCTAGCTGTTCTACGAGCGTAGGAGGTAGGACCACGTCCGGCATGCATGACACATGCGCACTACTGCCATCCCCACATGTTTCTCTCCTGTCTCTGAGTTTATGGATGCTGACCCGTCTATGAAATAGATTTCTCCTTCTGTAAGGGCATTTTCTCTTGCTTTGGGAATGTCATCGCCCTCTCCCTCATACGTGCTACAATCGTGTTCCTGTAAATCTTCAGTTGTGCATGGCTCTGTAATGAATGTGGCTGGGTTCACTGTCTTGCATCTGACCACGTGTACATTTGGACTGGATATTATTATTTCATAAGCAGATGCTCTCTGTGTTGTGAGAGTAGATTTTGATCTTTCCAGGATAGCAAATAATGAGTGTTCCGCATATAGCGTCACTGAACATCCCATCACGATTGTGGCACTTTTCGCATTGGCGAAGGCCGCTGCAGCATGGGCCTGTTCGCAAGCGAAATGTCCCTGCATTACTGGGTCTAATATTCCACTGGAGTATGCTAATGGTTTGTGGCCTAGCAATGTCTTTTGTGTCAATACTGCTGTCATCAATGTTCCATTGCTGTGTGAAAACAGGAAAAATTCCCTTTCATAATCTGGATTTGCAAGGACTGGGGCGTCTGCAATAAGGTCTTTTAATCGGGAGAATTGGGCAATTGTCTCCTGTGTCCATTTTATTGGGGCCCTGTTCTTCTGTGATTCTTTTAGTGCTTGTAGCATTGGCCATGTGTATGCTGCGTAATCGAGGATACACGCTCGGCAATAGTTACATATGCCAAGACATTTCTGCATGTCCTTCACTGTTTTTGGTATGATAATGTGTCGAATGGCTGCTGCTCTGTCTGGTAGTATTCTTTTTCCATCTTTAGATATTTGCTGGCCGAGATACACAACGTCAGCAAGGCAGTATTGTAACTTTCCTTTGTCCACCTTGTATCCCTTGGCAGCCAATATGTTAAGCAGTGTTATCGAGTCTTCTCTACACTCTTCTTCTGTTTTGCTGCAGACGAGTAAATCGTCTACGTACTGTATAATGGTGCTCCCTACATCTATGTTGCCAATGTCTTCTCGTAGTACTCTGTTAAAAATGCTTGGGCTTTCGCAATTCCCCTGTGGGAGTCTGCGGTGTTCATATCTGCTGTTTCCTAATGTAAAGGCTGTAAGGTACTGCGACTCTGGTGCAAGTGGCACAGAGAAAATGGCATTTTTCAGATCAATGACAGTGAAGCAAGTTGCCTCTTTTGGTATACTGCACAATATTGATGCCGGGTTAGGCACTAATGGGAACTCTTTTTGGATGACTGTCAGGGAGAATTCTCTCTTTAGGCTGAATTTCCCAACCTAGTGAGTCCCCCAGCAGCTTTGCCTGATTTCTGGAGTTTGTTTTTTTTCCTCCTGCCAAGAGTGAGACTCTTTTCCTCCCACTCTTGGACATGATTAATGGTATTCCTTTGACTGGTAATGTGTTTTATGGGCTATGGGGTCCTTTACTCCATAGGGTCTCATGTGTTTTTCCTATGTGTGTTACACAGCACCCTCCGTGCAGAAATACAGGGGTGTCATAGTGACACCCCACCCTAGACTCCATACCCTGGGACTGACTACTGTCTCCCAGGGCATGTAAAGTCACCATTGGCTTTACTAGTCCCAAATTATTAACAGAAACCAGTACAAACCATCATATTGTGGACGTACTGGTCGGGGCAATTCGATTGCCCCGGGGTCTGTCAGTCGAGGGGGCACGTCTCCGTCCCCCCTGATCGAGTTTTGGCTGGTGGCAGTGGAAACTACTTTTTATATTCGACCGCAAATATTTTCCAATGGGATTTTCCCATTGTTCGAGGCTACCAACTTTAATTATTTAATTCTCATAGCCTCGAACATTCCGCCGGTTTATTTAATTAATATTCATTCTCCGGTTGGTATTTTTTGCCAAGACTCGATTCTAAAATGGCGTTTGTGTTCTCTTCTGTGACTCCAACCCAAGTGGAGCCCTTTGTTCCACTTTTTTGCGGGCTTCTACACAGAAGCCTCTAAAAGTGGTGCCACTCTGTCTGTGTACCACAGGGGGTGTGGGAGGGGATTTAGGCACCCTGGACTTACCTTGGTAACTCAAGTCACACTCTTGTGTGATTGGCCCAAGTGGTGAGCCGGCCGGCTCACCACTTAGCATGTTTGATTGACAGCTAGGCTGAGTGAATGCGGGTTTTCTGCATAAAAGCAGGGCTTTGGGGACTGGAACCTCAGAAGTCACCACAGGACCTGAGAATCCGACGAGAGAGAAGCTGAGCCGACCTACCATGACGACACCACCGGTGGAGTCCTGCAGAACCGACTCACCACTTCCCGACGACAGAGAAGATCTCCCGGCTGGAGAGGCTTCTTCCCCTGACTGGTGGGCACAACCAGTTTTCCTTTCTTTGTTCGCACCCCAGCCCGATTTGTGGTCGAACTGCCCGTGCCATGCACCCCGGCAGCCGGATAGCCACTCACCACTGAACCGCGAATCACCAGACCGCTCCTTGTACCTGAGAAAGTCTGCGGCTGGTTTCTTCCCTGGCAGTGCAACGGACTCCTGTTTTCCTCCACAACGAGATCCTCTCTTCCCCCGAACAAAGCACCGACTTGCACCCGCTGACAGGAACAACTGCCCCCGCTGGAGCGTTCTCACCACTTTAAGGTACCGTGTCCGCCAGGCCTCCCTTTCTAAAGATTGCTACAAGGTAATAATAACTCCTTAACCTTCTGGACTGGGCTGGCCGCCTTGACCCTCTAACTGGTCCCTTTCTGTGGTCCAACTCCTTTTTGAACCTTTACAAGACCTTTGTGCACTGCAACCATGTGACCTTGGACACATTTCGTTTGGATCCTCTGAAAGTGGATCCGGCCTCTTGAACTCTAACTTCACGGTTTTACTTTGCCTTCCTCCCTTGTTGTGTTCTTGAAAAAGTGTTGGGATCTGTTTCAATTTGTTCGCTGCTTTTCTCTCCCTTTTTTAAACGAACTATTGGAGTGCCATCTATGTTAAGCGCTCAGCGCTGTCTCAAAATAAGTGGGGCTTTACTTAAGACTTGTCTAATATTCTTTTAAGGGAGTGTATATCTTTTAGTGACCGTGTTTTTGAATTGCTTATTATTAGAGCCTGTGTGTTTTTCTAGATGTGGTTTTAAATAAATAATTATATCTCTTTTACACCAAGCCCTGGTCAGTGTTTACTTGTTCTATTGGGTTCTCTTGACCTATTGTGAATAGTCTGTATACTGCCTAACTCTTCTTGAGGGAAGTCTGACTGCTCAGCCACAGCTACCAAGTGAATCTGTGTGGTACAGACTGCTACCAAGTGGGTTTACTGCCAAACACCTGTAGTCCTAAATCTTTTGCAGTGGTCCCAGAGGGAACTGCACAGGTTTTTGCCTAACAATGACGTCATTGAGTGGGCGGAGATCCTGGACCATTCTCCACGCCCCTCCTTTCGCTTTTTTAATCGGAAAAATCGCTGTGTTGCATGGGGAAGTTGATGGCACTAAGATACCTTGGCTTAGGAGTGCATTCACTGTTTCTCTGATACCTTCCTCTGCTTCTTTGGATATTGGGTATTGTTTCACTCTGGGTGGGAGGGCACCTGGTTTCAGTTTTATCTTTATGGGAGTCACCTCATGCAACAATCCCACATCGTGTGGCCCTGTAGTCCACATTTCAGGTGCTACCCTGGCCATGTCTTCCTCAAATATTGTCAGTGGGGCCTTTATGTTAGCCATGAGTGGATTGTGTATTTCTCTGTATTGGATCATAATGTCCCATGGTATGCTTATTTCCATTATTATTTCTCCATCCTCCTCGTAATCGGTAAACAATTCTTCATCAGTTATATCTTTTAGCATTATGTTTGGCTCTATGCATAGCACACTTCTCCACTCGTGCCCCTGCGCGTCCAGGCCTATGACCACAATGCGTCTGTTGGAAACTTGAACTGCCTCAATGTCTATAGATATAATTGTGCCTGGCACTACATCTGTTGGTGTGATTGGGCTGAATATGAAGTCTCATGGTATTCTCCACTTTTTTTGTGTTATTTCAGGCACTACTTGGGCTAATACCCTCTTACTGCAACTTCCTTTGTAATCGTGCTTATTATGAGGAGTGCTCGTACTGGGCATACCCCTGCCGTCGAGCACACTTTCCATCTTTCAGTAAAAGCTATGGTCATGTTTAACTTACTGAGCAAGTCTTGTCCCATCAAATTGATTGGCGCGACTTCGTAATACAATAAGGGTGCGCGCACTGTTTTTCCCCCTACTGTTACATCAAGATTTTTGTGTAAGGAACTTTTAAAATAGCCCCAGAGAACCCCTGCGTTTCCAAATTTCTTCCCCGAGAGCTGAGACCGCCCTTCTGTGAGACATGATTTTTCTGCTCCAGAGTCTACCATAAAGATAAACTGCGTGTTTCCTATCTCTGCCGCCACTAGTGGTTCCTCATTTGCACTTTGTGTGGTGGATAGGACTGGACACGCATGTACTCCCTGTGGGCTGTCCTAGTCTTGGTATCTTTGCTGACCTGGCACTGAAAAAACGTTGTCACCTACGACCGTTACGCCACGGAAAGGTACAAGGGCACCGTTTGCAGCCGCTGCAAAAGGGTTATTGTTTATGTTCCCTACTGGGTTTTGTCTTGCCATGGGCTGTAGTGCGTTTTGCTGTTGTGGCTGTGTCAAGCTGAGAACCTGGTGTCTGCAGAAGCTGCTGAACCCCCGACAATCCACCCAAAATGTGGCACTCTGAGCTGACATAAATATAACTGCTCAGTTTACCTCACTTTCAGGGGAAAGGGGGAAGGGACAAAGAAACAAACACCAGGCTGGAAGCTATCAACTCGCTGGTTCTTCACCTGTAGTTAAAAACACAAACATGCAAAATTCCTCATTACTCATTTATCACTATACTAACCTTAAACTCTAAATCCATAATCAAAATAGTTTAAAAACCATACCTGGTTCTTCTCTACAGAATGCCCAGAGAAGTGAAAAGCAGACAAGACTTCCTTACTTGAGGACCAGAATCTTATAGAAAACTCAGCCTTTTCCTTAGGTCCATGAGTGTAAATTAACTTGGTAGTTGTAGTTAGTCTGCTCAAATCAAGATTCTTGAACTAGGTCTTCAAGTAAGATTAATGAAGTTCTTTTTAGTTCTGGTATTGGCTTTTAATATTTTCTTTGTCGAAAGTCTTTTTCTCAAGACGAATTAAACTTGCGCTGAAATCTTCACGTGGAAAGCCAGAAACCGCGGGAAGAGAAAAAAAAAAATTCACGCGCTTCTTCTCCAAATCGCGGGAAAAACGCACACGCGTAAAAACGCTCTCGCGCTATAGTCCAAGACGCGATAAAAATTACACGTGCTATTCCTCCAAGTCGCGGGAAACACGCACACGCGCTGACGCCTCAATTCGCGGGTAAACGCACTCGCGCTGATGTCCAAGATGCGATAAAAATGACACGCGCTTTTATCCTAGTCGTGGAAAACACGCACTCGCGCTGGCAACTCAATTCGCAGGTAAACGCGCTCGCGCTAATGTCCAACTTACGAATTGATAAAGTACACGCGCAACATTCACACGCGCTTATATTATCTCGCGGAAAAACCCATTGCGTAAACGAACAGTATCCGCGAGTCCAAAGTACACGCTCGCGCTTTACTCTCACACGCAGAGACACACACGTGGGTAAAAAATAACGGACAAAAAACTCTTGCGCTAGTTTGATTTAACTTGTAGCGATAAAAACAAACGTATGCGCTTCAATCTTTTTGATACAGATTTGATTTCAGTCTCATAGATAAATATAACCTTTTTACACGTTCAACAAATCTGGAAAGTCACTTATCTTGAAAAAGACTGGAAAACTTCTTTCCTCAGAAGTTTCTGACTCCTGTCCTGTGTCTCCACCAAACTCCAAACATGACTCCTGTTTCTTTTTCAGATCTTCCGCTCTACCGCTAGAAACTTGTCACCCTTGACAAAGTTAAGCAGGAGCAACTAGGCACACAACCTCTCAGCTGGGCTAGGACGATGAAAGGCAGTTTAGAATGTTCATTGTCCTCCCTATAAACAATCTCCAGCCAATCAGAATTTTGACTGAGAACCTCCATCTTGGCTTGGGGCATTCTCCATAGACTGCAATGAAGGTTAAGGGCAAAATTTGGCTGTATAAAAATATAACCCATATTAACTTCCTAAAACCTTTCTAAACTAAATATGTGTCTCCCCTGACCCAATGTAAGTGAGT
Source organism: Ambystoma mexicanum (assembly GCF_040938575.1). Lineage (NCBI taxonomy): Eukaryota > Metazoa > Chordata > Amphibia > Caudata > Ambystomatidae > Ambystoma > Ambystoma mexicanum. Next base: position 1,308,263,314 of record NC_090926.1, on the reverse strand, counting down.
AGATGATACTGTATGTAAAGAATATGTCACTCCAACCTGACAGTACTTGACAGGCTGCTGCTGTTGCTGCTGTTGTGGGGCTGGCTGTCTTTGTTGCATTTGGGGGTCATAGCAGTACTGATCTTGTTGTCCCCCCCACCCCATTGGAGCTCCACAAGGGCTTCCTGGGTGTGGGCAGCCCCATCCCTGTTCATTGTTCATGGGCTGCTGCTGCCCCTGAAAATACCCTGATGGTCACATTCTATAGTCTCGTGAATAATGTCGCCACCTTCCACAATTCCAACATGACCCCTGTGGTCCTCCTCTTGGTCCTTGCCCTCTGTTTCCCATTCCTCCGTATCCTCCGCTCTGCCCACGGTACCCACCTCTTCCTTGGGCCGGCCTGTTCTACAACTGTAAACCTTGGCATGGCTGTTCCTCTCCGTTCCACTGTCCTTGGTCCTCTCCAACCCACTGCACTGCTATCCCAACGGGCCTTCCTCCTGCGTTTTCCTCTCCTTCGTTTCATCTGTCTGCGGTTACGCTGGCAGTAATGGCGGCGACCTTCACTAATTTTGTCTGCACTAGTTTTGCTTCGTCGGCCAGCCTCTTTTGTGTGACCTCCTTTTCCTTCTCTTTGATCCTCCTCCAATGGTGTACAATTATGCTCTGAATTTCAGGCCACCCTTTGGCTTCGATCCCAGCTATTTTGTCCAAGGCCTTCTGCACCTCTTTCGGCAACCCCTTTTTAATGATAAAATAAAATAAGGCTGTTGATTGATTCCATGCCGTACCAGTTTCACTTCTCCATAAGTCTTGCACTCGCAAAATGAATTGTGCAGGATCCTCGCTCTCCTCCATCGTGCACTGCATCACTGCATGTCATTCTGGAACGTCTGGAAATGCACGCCGCAATGCATCCCACACTTGTGCTCTAACATTGTTGAATGGTGATCCATCGTGGTGATCACAGCTCATTGTTACTCCCGGGAGCCCTGCCCTTTCCCATATTGTGTCTGCTTGGTCTCCGATCGCTGATACTAATAAGCTTTTCACATCTCCTATAGCTAACGGCACGCCTGCCGTGTTCTTCTCAAATACATGTATCCACTTACCTGCTCCTCCCGTCAGCGGGGGGAGGAGTTTTAACAGGTTTTTTTTGTCCATTTGGGCCCACGGGATATAGTTTGGCCTACCTGCTCCTTTATGTATTAGTGGCATTTTTAGTTTCTGTTTCCTCCCTGTTTTGCTCGTTCTCCCTTTTTTCGTTTTACTTACCAGTATGTTCCCTGTCCTCCCTGTTCTTTGTCTTAATCTACCCTGCCATAATGGTGGTGATAGTGTGTCTGGGTAACGGCAGTTTGGCAGTGGGGAACCCTCTGCGGCAGCTGCCTCTTCGTATTCATCTAAATCATCCCATACTTCTTCTATTTCTGACTCTATCTCGTTATTATCCTCCCAGTTTTCCTTGGGTTCACTTCCTTGTCTTTCACCCTGATCTCCACTTTGTTGACTCTCTGGTGTATCTGGGTGTATAATCCTCACTGGCTTGTTATTCAATTGGAACAGGAACTGTCCTGACTGCCACTCTTGTTCTAGTCTTTGCTGTGATGACGTCCCTTGTGATGCTATAGATTCCATGATACTGAGACTGCTGGGGTTGCATTGCTTACTGCCCCTATCGGGGGTGTGAGATCTGCCAGTGACAGCGGGGGTACCTCCACTCCCCCTGGTAGCATTTGCCCTTTGTCGCATAGAGCTCTTAACCGTGTTATTTCCATTGGTGCGTGTGCTAGCTGGCGATTTAAAGCGCCTGTTAAACGTGCTAAGTTCACAGGAGGCGCACTCGTGGGGCCGAATAGGCCTCCTTTGTCATATGGTGGGGGTTCAGGGGCTGTTGCCCCGCACAGAGCAGTGGGGGTGGGTGGTATATACATGGGCTCACTAAACCCTACTGCTGGCCTGGTCATTAAGGGATAGATTTTTGTTACTTCGTTCTCGGTTGTAGTTGTTGAGCACTCCCCTTTTGGTGTCCTGCTTACTTCTTCAGGTATTTTCTGCTTTTCTATCATTCGCTTGTACCTACCTCTGCCGTGGGGGTAACTTAATCAAACATTCGCCATAAATCTAACACTTCTCTCCGGTTCTGTAACTGTTTCCCTTTGTATCGTGCTAGCAAATGTGTTGATACTAGGTCCAACACTCTTTTGTCGAATGACCCTCCTTCTGGCCAAATTTGTATAACCCCATCTCCTTTTATCTCAGTTATCCACTGATCGTGATACTTCTGTATCCTGTCGCTATATAGTGGAAGGTGCTGGCAAATATGTGCCAGTGGCGTTACTCCCCCCATGGCAATGCTTCTTTTCCTTTCTTGTGTGTTCTGGTACCCTTGAGTCCCTCCCCACCTCTCACTTGGTATGTCAGTTACAATATGTGAAAATACATTCTTTATCAATGCTCGCAATTATGGTATGTCACATTAGCTGTTCTTTCTGAGAGGTGTTACCTGGTCACCTCTCACAATTTATTTCTTTGCCTATTATTCATAAATCAACAAGTTACTTGTACTGAAATACTTTGGCGTGTTCAACAGGACATATACACAAAGCAGACCAACAAAATCATTCAACATACACATGCACTGCCTGCGCGCGTTTGTTCTTTCCCTATTCCCGTTACTGTCCCCCGTTTTTCTTCTTCCCTATTCTACCTATTATTTCGCATTCACTCCCCACCTCTTTCACCTTTATTATGTCTCAAGATTTCTTACTTCCACGGAAAAAGAATATTCTAAAACTACTCCGAGTCTACTCAATATACGAGACCCCTACTATTTTCTCTTTATCTCTATTCTGCAATTGGTCGGGACAAATGTTACGTGGCGCCGCCTTCTACCCCGTACGGGCTAGGATACCACTTCTCTTCATCTCACTTCTTACAACACCTAATGGCCATATAAAGGATAGATCAGAAAAGCCTTGCCGTCACTCACACAGACCCTATTCTTAACTACCTTCCCTTTGTTTGCTAATTCCCTTCTTCTCGTATTTCCCCTTACTTTCCTTTGGGGTCTTTGCAACCGGGGCTCCACGTGTTCAGTTAGGTACTCCGAGGGTCACCGCTCACGGCCGGACCTCGCTCAGGTCCGTCCCCCAACCAAGCCGTGGCCTGCCTTGGCGAGCAGTCTTTTCGATCGGGTATTCGTCAACCGGGAACCCTTGACCCTTTCTTCTTGATGTGCACAATCTGGTCAACCACGGAGGCAATGGTCTTGCCGGAGGCATCCTGGATCTCGCTGCCGGGCGGTGCAGGCCTCGAGGCACCTCTCTAAATCACGTCGCGGGGGTCACCAAAAATGCAGGTGCCTTTCCCCGGCTTACTACGTGTAAGAAAAAATAAAATAACCAACACAACCCCTGTCGGGGAAAGAGGCACTGAGAACCGGCTGCAAGAGTTCAAAGGATGGTTTATTTCTCCAGCTAGGAACTAACCCAAAAAATGCCCACTCCATTTACATCATCACTCATATATATATCAATTAAAGTAACTCTAACAAAAAATACTAGATGGACCCGATTGGCCAGGAGGTGTGGTGCTGTAGGTGTGGGTCGCATCTCTTCCTTCTGATTGGCTGAGTGACTGACGAGATGATGGACGTCAAATATGTTGTGCTTCACGCAGGTCAGGGTCCGGTCACTGTGGTCACTACCTAAGCTAATATGTTGCATTCGTAAAACACTAAATAACAAATTATCTAAACATTTTATACTTCTTTTCATATTTCTACACAAATCACACATAGTATTTATTGTCAGTACAATTGGGTCATTCGTAACTTTAATTGGAGGACTTGACCTTTATTGTGCATGTAAAAAGAGTCAAGCTGTGTTTCACATATCTCCTAAGCTTTAGACCTATTAGTATAAGTAAAAACATATATTGTGGCAAAGTGGTTAAGGTTAGTAGTGGGTGTGTTGGGTGGGTTTCGCAGTGCAGGCGAGGGTCTGGCACTTGAAAGAAATAGCTTACAGGGAGCGCAGGGTCAGGATGGCAATAAATTACTCTAAATGGGGGTGGGTGGCTTGCACGTTTATGGGGATGAACGAGCAAAAAGTGCTTAGCTCATCCTGGTTCACATGCTGGTTCTCATGTTGGCAGTGATCTCAGAGGAAGAAAACTGTATCATATTGGTTGTTGCAACTTTCTCCGGCTTCGGCGTGAGAATGGGAGCGCAGAACTTTCCTTCGCAGGGGGAGTGCAAGGGTGGGGGCCAGCCAGCTGCCTGCGCGCCTTGTGTGTGTCTCTGTCCTTGGCTGCTGCGGTGGAAGGGGGAGCTGAGACTTGCTGTACTATCGCAGTGAGGCCTGTTTACCCAAGATGGAGTCGAAAGGGGGCACAAAAGATGGATGCCCTGTGTCCTGCTCAGTAATCCCATCTATGCAATGGTCAACCGTGGTTAACTTTACATAAGGGCAAGGGGCAACCCCACTACTGGAGGCACGTGGTCCAAGTCCCGTACTGAGGAGTGTACGGTGCCAGGGAGCCTGGGGGCCCCTCGCTCCCATACAGTGTATACATTTATACATTGATACGTTTGTATGAGCTTTATATAAATACATAGATAGGTAATTTTGGTAAGTCAGTAAACATGAAAATATGTCATAACAATAGTCCGGCAGCGGAAGCAACAAAGAATGACGTTTAGGTTTTGTTGAGTACCCATGCAATGGCGTGGCTTCTAAATTTGTCAAAGTCTTGTATAGTTTGAATGTTGTAAGGGAGAGTGTTCCAAAGCTGTGCAGCTAATACTGGGAAACTAGCTCCACCAGCTCTTTTTTAAGTTAAATCTTGGTACCACCAGACAAGGTGTGTTGGAAGATCTCTTAATTCTATTGGTCACTTTCCAGGTGAATTTGTCTGTGAGGTAGGGTGGGGCTTGATGGTTAAGCGCTTTGTAAGTGAGGCAAATGGTTTTGAGGTCGATTTTTTCTTGTATAGAGGGCCACTTGTGTTGCTTTCTAATTATTGAAATGTGCTCTCTTTTGGGGATATTTAATGCCGCTCTAAGAGCATTAGTTTGTTTATTATGGATTTATTGGCGCCTAGGTATAGGCTATTGCAGTAATCCAATTTGGATTGCATAAGGGATCTTGCCAGTGTAAGGCAGCTTGTGGGTGAAAGTAAAGATCTACAAGCCCTAATCAGCTTGCCGGTATAGGCGGTGGCTGAAGAGGTCGTGTTTACTTGTTTGGTTAAGTTAGACTGGGCATCAAGGACAAAACCTATTGTTTTCACATTTTTGGCAACAGGTATGTTATTTCCATCAATGAGAATACGTGTGTAGTTATGACTCAGTTTAAGAAGGTTATTTGGTGAACCAACTAGTAGTAGCTTGGTCTTATCATCATTCAGGCAGAGACCATATATAGCCATCCATGCCTGAATGATAATATAGATCTCGTTGATCCATGCGACTTCCTTGTCATAGGTGCCTGATAGGGGTAGGAGTATCTGGGTGTCATCTGCATAATTAGTGTAGGTGACACCCAGACGGTCCAGTTTGTTGAATAATGGCTTTGTAAAAATGTTGTACAAAGTGGGCGATACGCAGGATCCTTGTGGGACACCACATGTAATGGGAATGGGATCCGCAGCCGCCGACGGTGAGAACACGCGCATGGTTCTATTTGCAAGGAAGGATTGGATCCAAGTGACTGCTGAACTAGCGAAGTGAGCTGCTGATGATAGGTGGTCACCAGATCAAAAGCCGCTGAAAGATCTAATAAGAGTAAAATGGCCGCTTTGCCTTTATCTTTCAATTCGTCAATCTGGCTTTTCAGATCAACAAGGGCAGTTTCGGTCCCATGTTGCGGTCTGAAACCAGATTGGCGGGCTCCAAGTAATTTATTAGTTTCTAAGTAATCTTGTATTTGCAGGTAAGCAATTCTATCCAGGATCTTCAGTAGGAATGGGACTGTTGTAATCGGTCTGTAATTAGTGGGTATAGCCGGGTCTAGAGTTTGTTTCTTCAGTAGTGGGAGAACCCAAGAGTGTTTCAAATTGCTTGGGACGGAATTACTGGAGAAGGAGGCGTTGATAAGTTTTGTGATAAAAGGGGATAGATCTCTAGGTGCATCTTTTATAATTTGCGCAGGGCAACTGTCACCTTTGCAATTAGATGGTTTTAGTGATGCAATGACATTTTGAACTTCCAATGTAGAGACTTTGCTAAATTTGAAGCCTGAATTAAGGTGAACGATGGGAGATGGTGTAGGGTTATTGGATGTTAGTTGTGTCCTTTTGTCCGCTATTTTGGTCTGGAGCCCCTTAATTTTATTGGCTAGGGCATTCTGAATGCTGGTGCACCAAGGTTTATCCTTAGTGCATGTATCTGCCGGTGGGTAGGGTTCTCTAGTTCTCTTAAGATGTTAAATAGTTCTTTCGTGCTGGATGCTGCTTGGCTTATTCTGAGATTAAAATTATCTTTCTTAGTCTGGATTATTTTATTTTTGTAGTTAGCGGTGATGGTGGTGAGGTAAGTTTATTTTCTGGTGTAGGTGCAGATTTCCAAAGTTTTTCCAGTTTCCTCTTTTCTGTGCAGAGTAGTTTAAGTTCTGGGGTAAACCATGGATTTAGATGGGCTTTAGGTTTACTTTTGCCCCCATTTTAATGGGGCAATAGCATCAATGGCATTGGTCATGGTTGCATTGTAGGCTGCAATCAGCGAGTTGGGATCATTAGTTTCCAGTAGGGCATTTAGTAATGGGGCTATCAGAGGTACTAAGGTCTCTGCTGTAATATTTTGTTTGTTCCTAGTTTGACACAGGGGTGCAAACGTAGGTTTTTCCTTTTCCCAATTATTTATGTTCATTTCCAAGGTGATAAGATGATGGTCAGACCACACTAGTGGTGTAGGGTCTAATAGCGTGATGTTACAGTTAAGATCCGCTACCCAGTCGAGTATTCTGCCTTTCTCGTGGGTGGGTTTAGTACTGGGTATGGTGAAACCTTGTTCTGTTAGTGCCATGGCGAGAGCAAGGGCGTGTGGGTCGCTAGTGTCATTATGACCAAGGTTGAAGTCACCTAGAATGATACTTTGTGCCGTGGGTTTGGTGGTATCTGCTGCTAGGGACGTAATGTCTTCCTCAAATGACCCAGGGGGTCCTGGAGGCCTGTAGATAATGTGGATTGTGATAGTATTGTTAGGTGTTGTTTGTAACTTGACAGAGTTCAGTTCGCATGAAGGCAGTGAAGAAGGGGAGGCTAGTCTTATGTTAAGAGTAGATCCGTAAATGAAGGCTATTCCTCCTCCTCGAGCATTAGGTCTATCCACTCTAAAGATAGAGTAGTTGTCAGGGACAGCGAGGGTAACAGAGGGGCCTGCTGCGTCTTGCCGCCAAGTTTCTGTCACTGCAAGGAAGTCGAGGTTGTTATTCGAGATAATGTCTGCAATCTCTACCGCGTGAGCCACACATTGGACCTGGCATTCAGTAATGCTCCTTTGATGGGCTGTGACTGGTTCCCTTCGAGGAAAGACTAGGGCTTGCATCAGCTAGGTTTTTGGTTATACAGGTATGAGACAGCCAGTGAAGGTGCACACAGGGCAGCGCACACACCTAAAAAGGGGGCGGAACACGCGGAAAATGTGGGCGTTACCGGGGAAGTACTGCTGCTAAATCCTTGCAACACCCATATGCGCGCTAACAACACGTATTCATGGAATCAAACAGGGGAAACCAGCGCACCGCAGAAGATGCGCTAATCCGGAAACACGTACGCCAAGCGGAAGCAGGCATAAGTGGCCCCGCGCAGCAAAAAAGTGCACACAAACAACAAACAAGCTCATACGCTACGATGAATATACCGTTCCTCGCAGCAGTGGTCATGGGACACTGCAGGAGGAGGAGGAAAGCCAGGCCCCGCATTTTTTTATCCAGGACCAGCCTTTTTGGGATGCCTGAGGACCAGGTCTATAGCAGGTACAGGTTTCCACCCCATATCATCCTGGAACTGATTGCTGAGAGGGAGGATGACCTCACATCACCCACCCTGTGTTCCCAAGCACTGAGCCCCTTGTAAAAGGAGCTCAATGTACTGCACTTCTTGGCTACTGGGTCATTTCAGTGGACAAGTGCCATAGTTGGGGGCATCTCACAGGCCACGCAGTCACGCTGCCTACAACAGGTGTTGGCGATCATGACTGCATGCCCCTCAGCCCGCAGGCACATATACATGCCCAGAACACCCGCAGAAAGGCAGGCTGTGGTCCAGGACCTTTACGCGGTGGCACACTTCTCCAAAGTGCTAGGTGCCATTGATTGTACCCATGTGGCTCTACATCCTCCTAGGGTCACTGAGCACATCTATCGAAACCGCAAGCTTTGGCATTCCATCAACATGCAGGTCGTATGTGATGGCAAGGGAATCATCACCTCTGTATTTGCCAACTATCCGGGGTCCAGTCGTGATAGTTTTATATTCAGAATGTCACCCCTAAACCAGGACCTGGAAGCTGGGAGGCATGGCGACACATGACTCATTGATGAGTACAAATCCCTCTGCACATGCATATATGTCAGACACTGACAAATGGCAAAACCCAACTAATGACAACCATTATCACCTCCCCAGGGGACAGTGCCTACCCTCTAAGCACCTACATAATGACGCCAATACGGAACCCCAACACATCACCCCAGGTAAGATACAACGCAGCGCATACTGCAACCCGGGGCATAGTGGAGCACAAAATGCAGAGTGCTGAAGTCACGTTTCCGCTCCCTTGACCGCTCTGGTGGTCAGCTGCTATATGCGCCCCAGTATTGTGCAGGATCATAATGGCAGCATGTCTCCTGCACAATCTTGCAAACCGGCGGGGCGTGCCAGTGGACATGGTGGTACCCCCACAACCCCAACCACATGCACAGCCGCTGTGCATGGGAGGGGAAAAGGCACATGGTGAGGCAGCCCGTACCCAGCTTGTGGCAACTTTTTTCACCTAAAATACCACCCCTGAGGAGTGCACAGAGGCCTGGCACATACCAGCTAACAATTGATGATGACAAAAGGGACAGTCAACTGTCACAACCACACCACCCTGAGATTCTTTTCCTGGAAGTGCTACATTGTGTGCATCCCTAGCTACTTAAACAGACCCAATGCTGTGTCAGTAAAAGGCACACATTCATGCTGCATGAAGGACTACCTCCTTGCAAAACAGCACACCGAAATACAGGTATATCACCCAACCCCTCCCAAACCCCATCTCAGCCGCCCAAGACACCATGGCATGGCATGCAATGTCAAAGCAACCAAATGAATGCACAACACATGACACAAAGTGCATCGTCACAAATGGAAACAGGCCACAGACAATTCCCTCTCACATATGAAAAAGAAACAGCACACATGAAGAAATACTTACGAGAAAGACAAAACATGAATACAGGACCCACACTGGCAACGTCTGGCAGTAACCAATCACAATAGTGCAAGTGTCACAACCTGACAAAGGCAGCACATCGACCCCTTCCATCTCCAGTGTGTTGTTGGTAGGTAAATGTGGCGGGTTACTGCATACAACATGAACTGCATCTGCAAAGGAGACACGCAAGTTAAGACATGAAGAAGCTACATGCAAATATGCATAATGGGCAGTATGAAATACAATATGCAAATCAAAAGCACAGTGGAGAAATCATCAGCAATCCCCACTAGGGGTGTATACACACTTTGGACTACAGACTGGCCACACAACTGATGGAAGCCCAATGCCTCTGTCAGTTACTGCCACACAGTGCCACCCTTGCCGAGCCCATGGAAAAGGGCAGGAGTGGCATATGTGTCTGGACCCCAACCATCAAACACAAACACAAGACAAGCCTGCATGGGCCCAGCTGGAACACACAGTGGATGCCTAACGGTGCTACACAAAGCAACACACTGTAACATTAATGTACAATAGAAAAAAAAATGTTCAACAAAAAATGAATTTTAAAAATTAAAATGAAAAAACGAAATTGAAAAATTAAAAATAAAAATGAAAAAGAAAAAAGAAAAAAAAATGAAAAATAGAAGAAAAAAATGAAAAAAGAAAAATTAGAAATGCACATTGGTCGACCGGGGGGGTGGGGGACCACCCAGGAAGGAGGAGGTGCAGGGTGCACCTCAACACCCACAAATGCGTGGATGTTGAGAAAAAAAAACCTGCATGGGCTCATGGCCTGCACGGGTACCAGATAGTGGGAGAACTGCCGTCGCTGTCGCCACCCTCTGGTGCTACATTAGAAGGTGTGTGTGGTATCAGAGGCAGACCACGCAAAGCCCTGGCATGCTCCTCCATGGCAGCAAGCATGCAGGTCTGAAAGGTTTGGTTCTGCAGGATGATGGTATGGAGATCCCCATGCAGCACCTCACGGGTTGCACGGATTTCTGCCTGCAAGGCCTCACGTGATGCCCGGATCTCCTCACTGGTTGCCTGGAGCTCAGCTGAGATTGTGCGTTTTAGCCGCTCCAGCTGCTGTTCTGACCTTGTACTCTGGGACACCTCAAGTGCACCCAGAGTAGCTCTGAGGGAGCTGTTTTCTACCCTCAGGGCATCCCTGTGGCTCTGCAGATATGGCTATGCGTAGAGCCTCCAGTTCAGCTCGTCGGTCCCTGTTGGAGGCCAACATGTCCTCCCTGTGTGAGCGGCAGGTGGACTCCGTTGCCTGCTGCTGGATCTTCACCTGCCTTTCTGGGGGGAGAATGGAAGTGGCCACCCTATCCACGGCCTGAGCCATCATCTCACACGATGCCCCCTGTTGTGCTGCAATTGCATAAATGGAGTTCTCCCACACAGTATAGCCCAGTGGCGCACGCCCACCGCGTTGCTGGACACAACACCTGTTTGCCCAAAGGTGATGTGAACCTTGCTGTGCTGGCACTGCCTCAGGCTGCAGGACTGCATTCCTCCTTTGATCTGCTGCCCCAGGAACAGGAGCAAATATTGGGGAGTGTGACCCTGCATACGTAACCGCCACGCGGAAATTCCAACACTGAATGGGACATTGAGGGGTCTACCCCCAGTGCAGGTGCGTTGGACAGAACAGCATCCCTCCCAGAACCACCTGCGACGGGACATTTGTCTCAATGTCTGATTCAGCACCTGAGCCATAGAGGTCATCAGAGGTGTACCCAGAGACACCCGTGGACAGGATGGTCTGTAGGACTAATGTATTTTCGTGCACCACCACCCCACATCCTCCACTGGTGCCTGGTTGGGGCTCTGAATACTCCTGCCCCTGCGCCATCTCCTCCTCCTCCTCCACAGCATCTAGTGCCTCATCACCTGCACAAAAAGAAAAGAAATGTAATGAAGACACGCATGAACTGCATAGCCAACACACATAGGCATTACAATCTACACATCCAATACATTAATGAGTCATGTCACACATGACACTCACTCTGGCATGCATGCAGTGGCAATGAAGTGGAAGGGGACCCTGAATGCAGACCCTGATGACTCCAAAATGCAAAAGCAACAGATGTGCTGCATGGTGCATAGCACCTGCATCACATATAAGCCTGTGAGTGGCATGGACAATCCACAAACATGACACATGCCAGCACACAGATGGCACATACCATAGACATTCCAGAACTGATAAGAACACCCAGATGGTACTAGATCACTACTGTCCCCCATCCATGTGAGACGCACAGAACATGCAAAAGAGTGTGACAAAACACATATGTGTCACATGCTGCAACAATGCCAGTGTTTACTAATACAGTGATTGTAGGCACATGGATACAACAATGATAGGTCACTTGGACATGACACAAGTCAATTGTCATTTTGAACATCCAAACAGCGCTCAGAAGTAGGGGTGTACCGAATAGTGAAATTACTATTCGGCCGAATACCGAATAGTTAGCAAAACTATTCGGTCGAAGCCGAATAGTGAGCCGAATAGTTGTTTTTTTAAATACATTGTCCAGCACATGAGAAATACTGCTTCGCAAGACAGTAAAGAGCATGTGAATGCGCGCATCATGGATGCACACATTCAGCTGCCCTTTTTCAACCCCATTTGAGCATTTGCACAACCAAAAGAGGCCCTAGAAATAATTTTTAAATTGGCCCCATATTACACATTTTCAGCAAGCCTAACCCTTTTCCTATGGGAAAATTTGGCCAATACTGCGATGCGCCGCAACGGAGGGGGTGGGGGGACATGGGAGAACATCACGGGACAATGGAGGGGGTGGGGGGACATTGCAGAACACCACGGGACAACGGAGGGGGTGGGGGGGACATGGGAGAACATTGCGGGACAACGGAGGGGGTGGGGGGGCACCATAAAAATAAAAAATGAAAGCATTGCAAGGATCCTGCTAGGATCGGACTCCAAGTGGCTTGCTCTGTCCCACTATCTCTCTCCTGCTTATCCTTCTATCTTCAACCTCTTTTTCTCTCTCTCTCTTCCTTACACTCTGTCTTCCTCTCTGCCTGTCTCTCTCGCCCTCTAGGTGCCTCTCTCTCTCTATCCATACCTCTGTCTCCCTCTCTCTCTCGCACTATTTTAATCTTTCACACTGTTTCCCTGTCTGTTTCTTCTTCTCTCACTCCTCCCTTTGTTTCCCTCTCTCTCCCTTTCTCTCTCTCTCCCGCTTTCTCTCCCTGTAGCTCTCTCTCTGTTTCTCTCTATCTGTACCTCACTTCCCCTCTCTCTCCTCCCTCTGCTTCTCTCTCTGTCTCTCGCTCTCCCGCTGTCTCTCACTCTCTGCCTATCTGTGCTTTACTCCATCCCCCCTCCCCATCTCTCTCTATCTCTACCCCTCTTCCTCTGCCACTCGCTCTGCCCGGCCCCTCATGTACCCCCTTTGCAAGCGATGCCCTTCACAGCCTGTATTTCTCGTATTGCCTCATGCCCACTAGGACGGTTTTACTGTGATGGTTTTAAAGGAAGACGTGCCCTGGGTGAGAGTACGCTTAGCCTTTGCTTTTATAATGCCAGCCTTTTGCTTTGTGTGCATGCCAGCTCATCTCTGCCCTTTGCCTAGCACCGTGCCAACCTTTGGAGCTTTAGTTGAAGGCTCCAAGCATCTCTGACACACATCACTTCCCAGAGCTAGACATGCTTCTATGCTGCTATTTGTTTGCTAAATCAAAGAAACAGGATAAGCCTCAAACTTTAAAATAGGACTACAACTTGGCAGTGACATTGGTAGCGTGGCGGGGCAGAGTTCTGCGATGTACTCTTGTGGGCAGTGACTACATATTCTAGAATGCTAATGCAGGTCGAAAGCTGTTTTCCCAAATGCAAGCCATGCCATTGTATTGCAAGTAAACGCAGTTCAAACTGTGCCAGTGCATTCTTCTTTCACCATGTTATTGGGGGGTGTGGGAGGGGGGGTGCCTGTACAGGCCCACTCTGAGAAGTAATCCAGAATTTCCTTTAAGGATCGCGAGATAGCCCAAATACACATATTTTAAAATAAAATGCTTTGAGTACTATGCAGTAAATGAAGGCATTATTTCCCCATGAGCCGGCTAGTTGGCATGGGGAGGAAACTTTGCAGGCAAGCATGGATCCAGTGTTTGAAGCGCTAGGAGAAGAGCCACGGCACGTGGCAGGGTATTTGGGTCCTGGGATTGGGCTGAAAGGGGTAAACAAATACCACTCAACTCACAGGCATTTGCCGGCTGCAACCCATAAAGCAGGCCTCATACCTCTGCAAAGACTTGAATAGGTCCTCACATCCACACAAAAAATACACGGTTTCAACCCCCCCTCCCCCCCTGCAGACACAAGGTATGAGTAAAGGTATGAGTAAAAAGTATGCCGTACCCCCCCTTGCCCCCCTCCCCCCATACCCCCCTCCCGCAGGGCACCACAGCACATAGAATGGCACACAGACACGGAGAGCACGCTTTATCAGAAGAGCTGGACTCACAACACACGTATACATTTTTATAAATATACGAACAAAAGACTTACCTGATGCCGCCTCGATGTCCGTCTTTCTTCTGGTCGTCTTCTTCTAGTCTCGGCCTCTGTGCAGGGTATTTTTCTTGTGCTGCTTGCAGCAGCCAGTAAGCTATCAGCTTACTGGCTACTGCTGCTTTTCCCACTGTCCTACTTTCTAGGATTGGCTATCGTCTCTCACATTGAGAGACGATTGGCAATCATAGAAAGAGGACTTACAAAAAAAAAAAAAAAAAAAAAGATTTATTTTTTTTAACTTCGGCTTCGAGCAAGTATTCCAGGAACCTTCGGCCGAAGCCAACTAGCTGATTTTCACCCGAAATTCGGCCGAATACTTACTCGAAGCCGAAGTTCGGTACAGCCCTACTCAGAAGTGATCGGGTGCAGTGCATGTGTAGGTGTACAGCAGTCAATCAGCCTGATTGATGACATTGCTGACCCAGATCCACGTGGCCTGGTGACAGCAATTTTCACTGCCACACGTGGCTTGGACTTTGTGACATGGAAGTCAGCCTGTGAGTCATCCTGTGCCAGTTCCATGACCAATCCGGGCCGGGTTAGCAGGGCCTGATCTGGGATGGTGTCAGCTGCATCTCCCTGACCCACTGGGGGGAATAGGTGTCCCTGAATGGTCCTGGACACACTGCCCTCTTGGGCCACCCTGCCCATGTTGGCCACGTCTGCCACCTTGCCCACCCTGCTCATCCTGGGCATGTCCCCTACCGCGCCCACCTCTTGGAGGTCGGCCACCTTTGCCTCCCTTAGTACTTGGTTGCCACCCAACCATGGCACTGATGTTCTTGTGCGAATTTGAGGTGCAGAAAAGAATTTTCCTGGGCAATTGGGGTGAAGGGGGCAGGGTATTAGATGGAATAAATACCCTTGTGCTCTTGCAAGGCTGTCTGTGACCCCTGGGAGAAAATGACGGGTCACGCAACGCTCAGGAACCCCAACAAAAAAAACGTGCACGCGACCCCTTGGTAGCTCGCATGCATGGAATGAAGGACGCGTGGTAAGCGCAGGCTACAATGACCTCTGAATGGGTATGCAACACACGGGGGCAACCACAGTGGAAAAATATGTGCGCGATTCACTGTCTGCCTGGAAAAAGAATGTGGAAAAGATGTGCGTGGGTGCATTGGCAACACCCCGCCAAAAGAAGAATTGAGCTTTGTCTCAGTAAACAAGGAGTACGCACTGCAACCGTGAAGTAATCGCGTGTGAACCGACAAGAAGTACAAGAATCACCCGCTCGCTCTCTACAAAAAGCACGTACAAGAAAATGGCATCCTACATGGACCTTTAACCCCTGCCCACAGAGACGCCCATGCGTGCCACGTCACTTACGCCCTTACGCGCTAAGGGCCTTTCCTCAAATTACACGCAATCACACTCGGATGTGCTGTTTTTTGCACGTGCGGATTCACTATGCACCCGTGCCAAGGGAAATGCCCGCGCGCATCACGTCACTTACGTGCTTACACGCTAAGGCCCTTTCCTCGGATTACACACTGACGTGCTGTTTTTTCACGTGCTAAATCACTCTGCATAGAGCTGGCCATGCGACAACACACGGAAGACCACGCTCCTGCCCAGAAGGCCATTTTCCTGCCCCCCAGAGGCCCGAGCCACCTTCCATGACCCATCTGCTGCTGCCTCCCTGCCTGCTGGCCACGTGCCCTGCTATTTGGTGCCTACACATCAGCCTTCTGCAGGGGTCCAGTTGCTGCGACCACCCCTGCTGGAACAGAAAACTCCCGACTGCAGTTCCATCCCTCCACAGCCCAGTAGCAGGACCCAGTTGCTCACCCACACCTGCCTCAGGGGTTGCCATGTCAGGCCACATTCCATCTGGGACCAGTGGCGACCCCCGGGCAGAGAGGTAGAGGGCTGCCAGCTTCAGTGCAGGAGAGGTTGGCATCCTGGTGGAGCAAGTCCTGGTGCATTATGATGCCCTCTTCGGATGAGCACGCGCCGACAAGGATGGACGGAAGAGTATCTGGATGGACATCGTGGGTGCCATCAATTCCGGAGGGGGTGGCAAAATGCAACCTCCAACACATCCATAAGCTCTGGGAGGACTTCAGGTCCAGGACCCTCAGGAAGGCACGGCACCTCTTCGACGCAGCAGATGCGGTTGGGTGCCGGGTCCGCCTTACCAACAACTGGATGAGGGTCCTGGTACACATTCGCCCAGCGCTTCATCTCCAGGTCCTCAAGAGGCAGACCTATCTGGAGGCGAGCGGTAAGTGTCCATGCATACTCATTGGACGCAGTGCATGTTGAGGTGTGCCAGGAGTGTGCAGCTTGGACATATGTCCGACCTGGCACATCTATGGATGTGTATGTGCAGGGACATGACCGTTCTGCATGTGAGTCTAGTCATGTGTGATGGACATCAATGGGGTATGTGTTCCAAAGCATGACACACAACTGCATGTGGAGATGCACACATGTTAGCTTTTCTGTGTATGTACTATGTCATGGTTGGGGTGTGACACATGGATGCTGGTTCCACCTTCATGTACGTGGACGGCGTACATGTGCGTGTGTGTGTTTGACATTTCTGCGACTGTGATACTTCATGGATGCATGTGACACAGACATGTAGATACCCGATTGGCATATGTGACATAGTTGCAGATGATTGCACTGTGACAGGTGGTGGAGATGTACAGATGCATGTCTGTCTGGTGGCATGTGTGCATGTGTTCGGCACTCCCCATGTTGCTTGTGACGTCATGCCAACCTTCAGATATTCATGCAGTTGTGTGTGTATGGATGCTGCTGCCTGGTGCACGATTCCTGTTAATTTATGCATGTGTGTGGGTTCAAATGATATGAGTGTTGGGGAGTGTGATGCCATCTGTGAAGTTTGACACTGCCACTCATGTGCAACTGTCATGTGTGTGTCACACCATTGTACTATGCCTGATGCCTGTGTTCTGTCTCTCCCTGTCTGCAGCGTCAACTGATGAAGATGGCGGAGATAGTGCTGTGGAGCACAGCAGCAGGGATCCCACTGCCAGCCGGTGACACAAGGCCCAGCTCCCCTCCCAGGTACTGATATCTTCCGGGAGTGAGGAGTCTGATGCCGCATCCATGGCCGCAGCTGCCGAGGGAAGGTCCAAGAGGCGGAGGTTGGAGGTGGACTCCTCGGCAGCAGTAGGGGCAGCTGAGCCACCACAGGGGCCTACGGAGGAAGATGGCACAGAGTCATCCAGGTTGGTGGGGGGTTTGGTTGAAGAGGAGGCCGTTGAAGCCCCACACACAGGGCCTGGAAGGGGGGATTCCACTGGTGCTAGTGGTGCAGTCATGGGGCAGGGACAGGAGGCAGCACAGGCCGCCGCAGAGGTACCTGTGTGTAATCCTGTCACCGAGCCTGTGACTGCATCATCCGGCACCAGCAGGGATGCCTACGCCAGACCCGTTTTCAGGGAGGGGATGCGCAAACAACAACTGGCCTTCCTCTCCCTGCGGACGTGGCAATCCGTGACTGGATTGAGCCTGTCCTAGCTGGTGTGGCGTTGCGCCAACGTGGTATTCGGGATGACGTGCAGGATTCTCGTCTGGACAATGCAATTCATTTCGTATACCTGTTTGGCCACGCCGACCTACTAGGACAGGTCGTCGGCACAGGGTTCAACCGTGTGCTGGATCTTCTTGCAACCCCCTCCTCAACTGAACCCCATATGTGCCAGTCATCCTCTGTGCCATCTGCCCACCCAAGTATCACATGGGCCCCCTGTGGAGGTGCCCCTGAGCCAGCGGCCAGGATGGTAGAGGACACATCCCTGCCACAGTCGGGAGTCTGCACTTGTTCTTGAAAATGCACTTTTTGGCCTTTACAAACAATGTATGATCTCTTAGACGTTGAAGCACCAGTTTTACATGTTGGATGTGTTTGGTCTGGTTCTGTGAATAGATCAGGATGTCATCCAGGTAAACCACGACGTATTGGTCCAGGAAGTCATGGAATAGGTCATTCATAAATGCCTGGAAGGTAGCAGGGGCATTACAGAGCCCAAAGGGCATCACCAAGTATTCAAATAGACCGTAACACGTCTTAAAAACAGTTTTCCATTTGTCTCCTCTCATGCGTACCAAATTGTAGGCCCCTGTGAGGTCGAAGTTTAGTGAAGATCTTTGAGGATCCCAGTTGGTCAAGGAGAACTGAAATCAGAGGAAGGGGATACTGGTTTTTGATGGTAGCTGCGTTCAATGGGTGATAATCAATACAGAGACGTAAATCCCCTTCTTTTTTAGGAACAAAGAAGAGTGGAGATGCAATCGGAGACTTTGAAGGGCGAATAAACCCCATAGCAAGAACCTTGTCGATGTACTCCTTGAGTACAGCGTCTTCCTTGAGAGTGAGAGAGTACACTCTTCGAGATGGTATCCTTATCCCAGGTATTAGATCTATCGGGCAGTCATAGATCCGATGTAGAGGAAGGGCTTCTGCCATCCCTTTGTCGATCACATCTGCATATTCTGCATATTGAGGAGGGACCAGGGTCATAATCGTGTTAGAAACGGCTCCAATATGCATAGTGGAGGACACCAGTGCTCTAATGGGGCTACCCTGGCTGATCCCAAGCAATAAAGTGCATCGGGTATTGCAGATGTGGGAAGGACACTGGAGCTGATGTTTTGACCAATCAATGGCAGGGTTGTGGAATTGAAACCACAGAATACCAAGGATAACCCTGTATGCAGGGGCTTTGATGATGTCAAAAGTTATCTCTTCAATATGGCCTGCATCGGTGCTCATGATCAAAGGGACCGTCTGACGAGTGACCATACCAGAGACAAGAACAGACCTGTCCACTGCATTAATTCTTTCAGGAATATGTTTGTGAATTAGTGGTATCCCCGAAATAGAAGCAAAACTTTGGTCAACATAGTTACCCGTTGCTCCTGAGTCTATCACTGCCAGTGCCTTAAATGAACCTCTCTGGGTAAAAGAAAAACTGACAGGAAGATGGAACAATGAGGTAGGATTCTGAGAAGGAGAGTCCAGAGGAGGTCCTCCCGACGTAGGGACTTGATCTACTGTCAGGATTTGGGGTTTCCCAACTTTCGTTTGGGTTTTTTGGGACAGTCGGGCAACAAATGATCAGAGGCCCCACAATACATGCACAGGTTATGTGACCTGCGATGTTCTCTTTGGGCAGGCGTGAGTGGACCCCTAACGACACCAATCTCCATAGGCTCTGGAGCAGGTAGTGTGGTGGTCGAGGTTTCCGCGGAGGCTGAAGCGAATAGGGCAGGTTTCTTGTCAGCCCGCCTTTCAGTTTTGCGGGCATCAATTTGAAGAACTAAGTCAAGCATCTCTCCACAGGTTGTGGGAACAACTGGAACAGTGGAGAGGATGTCCTTTAGTTCACCAGAAAGCCCCTGGTAAAATACTGCTGTCTTCTTCTCTTCAGGCCAATCTGTCTCAGCTGTCAGCTGTTTAAAGCGGGCTAAGTAGACTAATAGAGATTTGTACCCTTGTCTGTGCTTCAGTAACTCTAAGTCAGAAGCTTGAGTAGTATATCATGTGTCAAATACTTTACTCATAATAGTGAGAAGGGCATCACAATTGTAAAGAACATGACTATTGGATTCTAACAACGGATTTGCCCAGGTGGCTGCGGTGCCAACCACATGTGACAAAACTAACACAGCCTTAGTAGTGGAAGTAGGGAAAGAGGCAGGGTGACACAAGAAGTGCAGCTTGCACTGATTGACGAAAGTCCTATACTGTTTGGGATCATCCAGGAAACATTCTGGGGGGGCCAGAGGAAATTGGGGGGTAAGCATAATAGGAGACGTTTCCTGAGCGGGAGCTGGAAAACCAGACCCTGAAGCCAAAGCTCAAGTGCTGGTTGCCTGTGAGGCTGGAGAAGTCACCAAGGACTGGATAGCATCCATACGTTGGTGCAATGCCTCTTGTGCATTGGTCAGATCAGTCCGCAGATCTGTGACCATTTGCACGATCTGCGTCAAGACATCATTAGCCTCTGTGGACATTGTAAGGCTGCTAATTCTGTTACTCACCGCTCCGTAGGCAGGTCACTGGGCCTCATTACGACCCAGGCGGTAAGTTACCGCCTGGGTCGTACCTTTACCGCCATGGCGTAAACTACGTTTACGCCATGGTGGTTGGCGGACTTACCGCCCCATTCCGAGGTTGGCGGGGCGGTAAGTCCCCATTAACCCATTTACTCTTCCCCATTCCCATTTTTGCCCCATAGGGCATGATGGGAGTGGGGAACGCGTTAATTACGCCACCGTAAATTACGGTGGCGTAATTAACAACAAGGTCCCTTGGCGCCATGGATTTTAACACCTGCTAAAAGCAGGTGTTAAATCCTCCATGGCGCTAAGGGACCTCGGAATCAGGCGGTAAGGGTCGGCGCTGTTTACGCCGCCGTAAACCCCTTACCGCCTGGGTCGTAATGAGGCCCACTGTATCGGGATAGGTGACCTTGGAGACGGATGTTATACAAGGACTCGTGGTTCAGCCTCAAATATTCCAGCTCCCCTGAATTCTAAGATTCAGGCTTCCTCAAAAAGAGGGGCTCTTCTCTACGATGTGCTGCTCTGCTTTTTCAATCCGAACAGGCAGAGTTGCCAATCACCTAAAAGAGCGGGGAGAACGCGCACCACCAAACCAATGCTGCAAAGAAATACAAAGAGGATTAGATGTGCAAAAAAATAGAGGAAGGAAGGCAAAAAGACCACAATAACTAAAGGAAATAAATACCTAGGCAAGGAATGGAGTGGTTCACGATGTGGAAGAACCTACAAGGAAAGAATAAACCCTGTTACCATAAATATTAATGCAACCTAATAGTCTCTCCCAATGAATAAATAACCCAAAACTCAGACCTGAATAGGTTATCTCTCGAGGGTTAATGGTGCCCAGTTTGGAAGGTAACAACGGCAGGATAAAATAACAAAAGGGAAGGTTAGTACAGGAGAGTAGACCCGGGCGGCACGAGGGTCGCACTAGTGACGGGTTGGTGCAAACTGGAAAGCGTCAATAATGCACTTGGAGAGTTGTTCCCAGAAGACTGTTGTAGTCCAAGAAGTCCAAGAAGCAAAGTACCAGTAGAGTCCCACAGGAAGAAAAAACAATGAACCAGTATTGTTCAGCAAAGTAGGGAAGTAATGCAGGCAGTCTGGGGGCAGTCCGGGTCGGAAATGTAGCGGACTCAGGCACAGGGAGTAAGAGAAAAGCAGTCCAGGAAGACGCGCATGGTCGGTAACCAGGAAATCAATAGTGTTTTGGAACAGAGGTTTGCAAGGGATACGGACGTAACCGTAGGAGCATAGCACCGCAATTAGCAGCAATGAGCCGGCAGGAGAACAGCGTTTTTAAGCTGCAGTGGGGTGTGGCTTCAATACGAGTTCCTCACGCATGGAACGAGTCAGTTGACACAGGTTCCTCCTGCGTGTGTACAGGCGCCATGGCAACCTGTATCCGCTCCACAAGGGAGCCTGCAAATACATTTTCCTCCGCAGTGAAGCCGTGGGATAGGAATTCACGGTTTTCCTTGGCCGGTATGTAACACACAGGTTAAGCTGGGAAGATGGCCTCTTCTACAGTGAACCAACTGAGTATACCCCTGGGGACTGCAAGAGACTTGTAGTGCCCCTTGCCAACAGACTCCAGTTCCTACAGTTAGCCCACGAGATACCTTTGGCTGGTCACTTGAGTTTCAAGAAGACCAAGGAAAGGCTCTCCCTCTACTTCTACTGGCCTAAAATGGGTTCAGAAGTTGACAAGTTCTGTAGGAGCTGTCACACTTGCCAAACCTCTGGCAAGAGTGGAGCCAAGAATGTGGCACCCCTGGTGCCTCTCCCAGTGGTGGGAGTTCCTTTTGAGAGGGTGGGCATTGACATTGTCGGTCCCCTTGACCCTCCCACATCTTCAGGGAACAGGTTTATCCTGGTTGTAGTAGACCATGCTACAAGATACCCAGTGTCATGCATGCTGGACGCTACGCTCGTAGGACAGCGAGACCGTTCTACTCCAAATGGAGGCTATTCGATACGTTACCGGGAAAACAACGTTTACACTTTTCACGTCGCTAACTTCACGTGACTTTTGCTTCGTCACGTGAACTACGGTATTACGTATTTAAGCAGCGTAGAAACTTCACTCGCTGCTTCTGATCGTCTCTATTGGCGTTGTGTAGCTGAACCTCTGATCTACATCCTGGCATAATCCTACAGCTACAATTGGGCCTTCGATAGCGTGTGTTCCGCCACACGCTGATTCCTGGAGCTATCCCTTCGCGTGATAATGCACACGCGTTCTCTGTCTTCAATTGCGGCTGGCCAAGGCTGCGTGAATCCGGCCCGCGTGTAAAATCCACACGCGCTCTTTGTCTTCACACGCGGCTGGCCAAGGCTGCGTGAATCCTGCTCGCGTGTAAAATCCACACGCGCTCTTCTGTCTTCAAGTGCGGCTGGCCACGGCTGCGTGAATCCGGCCCGCGTGTAAATCCACACGTGCACGTTGTCTTCACACGCGGCTGGCCCAGGCTGCGCGAATCCTGCCCGCGTGTAAAATCCACACGCGCTCTTCGTCTTCAAGTGCGGCTGGCCAAGGCTACGCGAATCCTGCCCGCGTGTAAATCCACACGCGTTCGTTGTCTTCACACGCGGCTGGCCAAGGCTGCGTGAATCCTGCCCGCGTGTAGAATCCACACGCGCTCTTCGTCTTCAAGTGCGGCTGGCCAAGGCTGCGCGAATCCTGCCCGCGTGTAAATCCACACGCGCACGTTGTCTTCACACGCGGCTGGCCCAGGCTGCGCGAATCCTGCCCGCGTGTAAATCCACACGCTCACGTTGTCTTCAAACGCTATTTTCTTCTAACTCCTGCATCTGTGGAATTAACAGAAGGATTGATCCCTAAAGTGGGAAGGAAGCCTTTCAAGGATCATTGGAAGTGACTTTGAACTGAACTTTGGACGCTATCCTGTGGTGAATTCAACCCGTATCTAGCGTGAGCCTCGTTCCGTTCGGGATAAGTCTCCCTTACTAATTTTCCCTTCCCTGTCGTTTTGTTCTTCATTTCAAATCCATCAAGAGACTTCTGGATTGTTCTACCCAGAGATACAGGTCAGTGTGATCATTCCTGTCATTATCTAATTCATCATACTCAGATTGGAGCAGTTATTCATGATACTTTAATTTGTCCTAGGCTGGATTACTATACCTTACCCACGCCCTTTCCAGTGATCCATCGCTCTGCCTGTTTTATCAGCCAGAGGGTTGTATCATTTGGAAGGTCTTTGTTGACTTCACGACTATCAAGTCGGGTGAACAGGGATCCGGAAGACCCTACCTCCTGTATCCTTTTGAGTATTGTATCCTTTTCAGTTGATACTTTGGTACATTTCTGACAGAATCAGAAGCCATGGAGGGTACGGATCCTTTAACTGTTTTGACACAGTTGATCAACGATTTGAGAAACGAAATGGTTACTGCACAGGACATGTTACGGCACCGTATGGACGTTATGCAAGACGCCCTACATGGTAGTCCTCAGGGAGCACAGGCGCCGATGGCTACTGCATCTGGATCTGGGACTACGGCACCCCCACAGGAAACTATTAATGTGGTTATGCCCACTCAGTTTCCCTTGGCCCCTCCGGAAAGGTTCACGGGTGATCCCAAAACCTACAGAACCTTTGTAAATCAGTGCCGACTCCATTTTCTTTGCCGTCCTACATCTTTTCCTGATCTAACCACAAAAGCAGCCTTCGTGCTTTCCCATTTAGGGGGCACAGCCGCTGCTTGGGCTAACCCTTTGTTGGAAACTAATAGCCCTTTGTTGTACGATTGTGACGATCTCTTGACTGCTATGAGTAAAGTCTTTGACATGCGTTACTCTACTCAAGCCACAGATCTAGAGTTGCTTAACCTACAACAGGGCAGCCAACCCCTTATGTCTTACGTTGCCCGGTTCAATCAACTGACGGCGGAAACCCAATGGCCTGACAGCAAGAAAACGGCTGTTTTTTACAAGGGTCTTTCTGAAGAACTGAAAGACGCCTTATCTACTGTTCCTGTGGTTCCTACGGGTTTCCCAGAGCTGCTCGATTTGGTTCTACAAATCGACGCCCGAAGGAATGCTCGAAAGGGAGAGAAAAAGCCCTTCATGCCAGTCTCGGGGCGGTCAGAGACACCAGCAGTCGTCTCTAACGACCCTGAACCCATGCAAATAGGCGCCGTGAGAGGCCGATTGTCCAATGCAGAACGGGAGAACCGAAGAAAAAACCACTTATGTATGTACTGTGGTTCTTCCGAGCATTTATTGGCAACATGTCCTAAAAAACCCGTCAAGCGTGCGGGAAACGCCAAAACTCGACATTAGCAGGAGTCCCTATGTCGAGTGTTTCATCGGACTCCAGTACCATTCCTAAACATGCACCTGTAATAGTTCAGGTGACGTTACATTGTGATGAGCGAGAAGTGGCTTCCAAGGCCATGGTTGATTCTGGAGCCACCAGCAATTACATAGACATCACTTATGCCAAGAACTGTTCCTTACCCCTTGTAAACAAAAAAAGACCTGAAACGGTGAACACCG
The DNA here is from genome assembly GCF_040938575.1 of Ambystoma mexicanum. Lineage (NCBI taxonomy): Eukaryota > Metazoa > Chordata > Amphibia > Caudata > Ambystomatidae > Ambystoma > Ambystoma mexicanum. The sequence goes on along the minus strand of NC_090926.1, from coordinate 1,308,238,765 downwards.
TGGACGGTTCTGTTTTAGTTTCTGGTATGGTAACCCAGGAGACGGTACCGGTTCAGATGACGTTATCTAATAACCATTCAGAAGAAATCATCTTCGATGTTATTGCTGCTCCGCAGTACGAGATCATACTTGGTCTTGCATGGTTAACCCTTCACAATCCTGCTGTTGACTGGGTTTCGGGATCGCTCCAATATCCTTCGACTCATTGCAATGAACATTGCTTTACCAGTCAAGAGGTGTCAAATAAACAACACATATTGGCCTCTATGGTGGAGGATTCTACTATCAGCGTTGTACATCGATGCGACAATATAATACCATGCGAATACGCTGATTATGCTGATGTCTTTGATAAAGGCCAGGCAGAACGATTACCTCCTCATCGACAGTACGACTGTCCTATCGAATTGATTCCTGGTGCCAAAATTCCTACAGGCCGTGTTTATTCTTTAACACCTAAAGAAGATGTCGTGTTAAAAGAATACATTGACAAAGCGCTAGCAACGGGCTTTATACGGCCCTCACAATCTCCTGCTGCATCTCCTCTATTCTTTGTTCCTAAGAAAGAGGGAGACCTCAGACCATGCATTGATTACAGGGCACTTAATGATATCACCATCAAAAACCAATACCCCTTACCACTAATAAACGTTCTGTTGGATCAGTTAGGCACTTCCAGTTACTTCACCAAATTGGACTTGCGAGGTGCATACAATTTGGTTCGCATTCGTGAAGGCGACGAATGGAAGACCGCTTTTAAGACACGGTATGGTCTTTACGAATATCTGGTGATGCCTTTTGGTCTGTGCAATGCTCCCGCCACATTTCAATTCTTCATGAATGACATATTCAGAGACATAATGGACCGATTTGTGGTTGTCTATCTGGACGACATTTTGATCTACTCATCATCTTTATCGGAACACGTCAGACATGTTTCTACAGTCCTACAAAGACTTAGGGAGAACCATCTTTATGTGAAAGCCGAAAAATGTGTCTTTCATTCACAGGAAGTGGAATTCCTGGGTTACGACATTACCAATCTAGGTGCTCGAATGAGTCGTTCCAAGGTAAAGGCCGTCTTGAACTGGCCAATCCCACATAACGTCAAGTCACTACAGTCTTTTTTGGGCTTTGCGAATTTCTATCGCAGATTTATCCATTCCTTTTCCAAAACAGTAGCTCCTTTGACGGCTTTAACTAGTTCCAAAGTACCTTTCTGTTGGAACCAACATGCCCAAGCAGCATTCGAAAAGCTGAAGGAAGCATTTACCACTGCACCCGTGCTTCAACATCCGGATCCTGATCGCCAGTTTGTAGTTGAAGCGGATGCATCCAGTGTCGCTATTGGCGCAGTGCTCTCACAGGTTTGCACGGAAACCAAGGAGGAACACCCAGTGGCTTTCTTCTCTCGTAAACTCACCTCATATGAACGGAACTACACCGTTACTGAGCGGGAACTACTGGCTATCAAAGATGCCTTCCGAGAATGGCGTCATCATCTTCTTGGGGCCAAACAACAGGTGTTGGTGTATTCTGACCATAGAAATCTCCAAGCATTCAAATCCATGAAATGCCTTACGGCCCGTCAGGCCAGATGGCATGTCTTTTTTGCCCAATACCATTTCTAGGTCACCTATCGTCCTGCCCGAGAACATGTTAAGTCGGACGCTTTGTCCCGTATGAGTAAAGAGGCGCAGGAAGAAAAACAAGTACAGACCCAGCTGTTGGCAGATCATGTGATTTGTAGTTGTTCGGTTCAACCATCCTTAAAAACCGAAATACAAGAGTGGGTAAAAAATAATCCACAAGTAGTCCGGGATATGAATCTGGACGTGCATAACGGTTTACCATTCACACAAGGAGTGCTTTATCTACCAACTCCTTCAATGCGGAATAAAGCCCTCGAATGGAATCATGATTCCTTGATTGCAGCCCATCCTGGACGGAAGAAAACACTGGACCTGCTCAAAAGGTGGTGCTGGTGGCCATCCATGGCAAAAGACGTTATAAACTACGTATCTTCTTGTTCTGTATGTATCCAATGTAAAAATACACCTGGTAAACCAGTGGGCTTACTCCAATCCCTGCCTGTCCCTACCAAACCATGGGACATGATATCTATGGACTTTGTGGTGGAACTCCCCCCAAATCAGGGATATGATACCCTATGGGTCGTAGTGGATTATTTCACTAAATTGGCCCTATTTATTCCTTGTATTGGTTTACCAACTGCTACTGTTCTGGCTGAACTGTTCATCCAACATATATTTCGTTTCTTTGGTCTACCGTCAGTAATCATTACTGACAGGGGCTCGCAGTTTGCGTCACGCTTTTGGAGAGCTCTAACATCTGCATTACTAATTGATGATAGAATGTCCAGCGCTTATCATCCTCAAACCGACGGACAGACGGAAAGGGTCAATTGTACTATGGAACAATATCTGCGGTGTCTGTGTTTGCAATACCAATCGGATTGGCTCACGGTACTGCCGGCGGCTGAATTTGCCTATAACAACTCTTATCATAGTGCCATAGGCACTTCACCGTTCTATGCTCTCTATGGACAACACCCCCGATCAATACCTCTGGATTCCGGTCTATCCCTGGACACGCCTGCCGCAGGCCGTACTCTTCGTGATCTGAAGAGATTACAAAGAAAGGTGAAGCAGCAATTGGAGCAGGCTAAACGACGTGACAAGTTCTATGCCGATGCTCATAGGGTATCCGCACCTGTCTATAAGGCTGGGATGAAAGTCTGGCTATCCACTAAGAACTTAAGGATTCCAGGCAAAAAGAAATTGTTGCCTAGATACATCGGTCCGTATGAAGTGCTCCATGTTCTTAATCCTGCTGCTGTACGTCTGGCTTTGCCACAACGATGGCGGGTGCATCCTGTATTCCACGTCTCGCTCATTAAGCCATTCTCTGACACTACTAGACTGCCTGTACGGCCTGTTGCTATTTCTGTGCGGGGGTCTGATGAATACGAGGTACAGGACATACTAGATATGAAACTCCGTTCTGGTAGACCATATTATCTGGTGGACTGGAAGGGCTATGGTCCCGAAGATAGGTCCTGGGAACCTCTTTCCAACATACATGCTCCTGCTTTATTGAAGCGCTTTCACACAAGGAGGGGAGAGGTTGTCCCTTTGGGGGATGGCACTGTCATGCATGCTGGACGCTACGCTCGTAGGACAGCGAGACCGTTCTACTCCAAATGGAGGCTATTCGATACGTTACCGGGAAAACGACGTTTACACTTTTCACGTCGCTAACTTCACGTGACTTTTGCTTCGTCACGTGAACTACGGTATTACGTATTTAAGCAGCGTAGAAACTTCACTCGCTGCTTCAGATCGTCTCTATTGGCGTTGTGTAGCTGAACCTCTGATCTACATCCTGGCATAATCCTACAGCTACAATTGGGCCTTCGATAGCGTGTGTTCCGCCACACGCTGATTCCTGGAGCTATCCCTTCGCGTGATAATGCACACGCGTTCTCTGTCTTCAATTGCGGCTGGCCAAGGCTGCGTGAATCCGGCCCGCGTGTAAAATCCACACGCGCTCTTTGTCTTCACACGCGGCTGGCCAAGGCTGCGTGAATCCTGCTCGCGTGTAAAATCCACACGCGCTCTTCTGTCTTCAAGTGCGGCTGGCCACGGCTGCGTGAATCCGGCCCGCGTGTAAATCCACACGCGCACGTTGTCTTCACACGCGGCTGGCCCAGGCTGCGCGAATCCTGCCCGTGTGTAAAATCCACACGCGCTCTTCGTCTTCAAGTGCGGCTGGCCAAGGCTACGCGAATCCTGCCCGCGTGTAAATCCACACGCGTTCGTTGTCTTCACACGGGGCTGGCCACGGCTGCGTGAATCCTGCCCGCGTGTAGAATCCACACGCGCTCTTCGTCTTCAAGTGCGGCTGGCCAAGGCTGCGCGAATCCTGCCCGCGTGTAAATCCACACGCGCACGTTGTCTTCACACGCGGCTGGCCCAGGCTGCGCGAATCCTGCCCGCGTGTAAATCCACACGCTCACGTTGTCTTCAAACGCTATTTTCTTCTAACTCCTGCATCTGTGGAATTAACAGAAGGATTGATCCCTAAAGTGGGAAGGAAGCCTTTCAAGGATCATTGGAAGTGACTTTGAACTGAACTTTGGACGCTATCCTGTGGTGAATTCAACCCGTATCTAGCGTGAGCCTCGTTCCGTTCGGGATAAGTCTCCCTTACTAATTTTCCCTTCCCTGTCGTTTTGTTCTTCATTTCAAATCCATCAAGAGACTTCTGGATTGTTCTACCCAGAGATACAGGTCAGTGTGATCATTCCTGTCATTATCTAATTCATCATACTCAGATTGGAGCAGTTATTCATGATACTTTAATTTGTCCTAGGCTGGATTACTATACCTTACCCACGCCCTTTCCAGTGATCCATCGCTCTGCCTGTTTTATCAGCCAGAGGGTTGTATCATTTGGAAGGTCTTTGTTGACTTCACGACTATCAAGTCGGGTGAACAGGGATCCGGAAGACCCTACCTCCTGTATCCTTTTGAGTATTGTATCCTTTTCAGTTGATACTTTGGTACATTTCTGACACCCAGAAGCCATACCTATGAGAACTGTTATGGCTCAGGCTGTGGCTAAGGCTCTACTTGGTATTTTTACCAGAGTGAGGTTTCTTAAGGAAGGGATATCCGACAGGGGATCCAATTTTATGTCCCACTACATGCAAGCCATGTGGAAAAACTGTGGTGTCACATCCACAGACACATGGACTGGTAGAGAGGTTTAATTGTACTATGCAGAGCATGATAGGTGCTTTAGAAGAATCCCTTAAGAAAAAGTGGGACCTTCTACTGCCATGCCTTCTCTTTGCTTATAGAGATGTCCCTCAGGAGGGAGCTGGTTACAGTCCCTTTGAGCTTCTCTATGGCTATCCAGTCAGAGGTCCATTGGCCATGATCAAGGAGGGGTTGGAGAGTGCTCCTTCCCCCAAGCCAGTCAGAGTGACTGACTATGTGATAGGTCTCTGTAGGAGAATGTCACACATGATGGCAGAAGCCAGCAGTAACTTGAAAGCAGGTCAGGCTCTGGTCAAACATTGGCATGACCAGAAGTCCTTCATGGTTGAGTTCGCTCAAGGACAGTTTGTATTAGTTATGGTGACAACAAGGCAGAGGGCCTTGCAGGACAAGTGGATAGGACCCTTCAAGGTTGTGGGCAAACTTGGAGAGGTGAACTATCTAGTGGGCTTAGGCAGACCTAAGGAGGCTCCCAGAGTCTTTCACACCAACCGTTTAAAGGCTTATGTCTCAAGATCAGAAGTAGGAGCTTTGCTTCTAGCTTCAGATAAAGAGGAAGAGGAGAGTAAACCTCTACCTGACCTCCTCAGAAGCCAACCTTTAGATGAGCAAGTAGAAGGAGTTAATCTCTCTGTTCAGCTGACTTCTGAACAACAGGATGAGTGCAAAGCTCTGTTGAATCAGTTTGCCTCCCTGTTTTCACTATCACCAGGCTTGACCCCTTGCGGCCAGCATGATAGTCTCATGGGTGACTGTTTACCTGTAAAAAGCAGAGGTTACAGAATGTCAGAAATGTGAGATCCCACATCAAAGGAGAGGTCAACAAGATGCTTGATCTCGGGGTTACAGAGCCCTCAACAAGTCCATGGTCTAGTCCAGTTGTTCTAGTACCAAAGGCAGGATCCAAGGAGTTGAGATTCTGTGTGGATTATAGAGCTCTTAATGCAGTCACTAAGACTGATGCCCATCCTTTGCCCAGGACAGATGAGCTGGTGGATAGACTTGGTTCAGCCAAGTTCCTCAGTACATTTGACCTAACCTCAGCATTGTAGCAAAATAGCATTGACAGACCATGCTAAGGAGAAAACTACATTTTCTACTCCAGCAGGCCTCTACCAGTTTAAGGTCATGCCTTTTGGACTGAAGAATGCACCTGCTACATTTCAAAGGATGGTTAATCAAGTTCTGAATGGGATGGGGGACTTCTGCATGGCATACTTGGATGACATTGCAGTGTTCAGCCCTACATGCAAAGAACATATTGATCACCTAGGGTATGTTTTGCAGGCTCTTGAACAGGCCCATCTGACCATAAAGGCAAGTAAATGTCAAATTGGTCAGAACAAAGTGGTCTACCTTGGACATGAGGTAGGAAGAGGTTAAATAAGGTCATTGCCCAGCAAAATACGAGCTGTGCAAAACTGGGCCACCCCTACTACTCAAGCCCAGTGCTTGTGTGAATGAATCTGGCGCTTTCCCCGTTTGTAGGATATCGTTGAACAGGTCAACCATGAAGGGGAGGAGGGAGGGTAGAAAGGTCCTATAAAACCCTGCTGTGTAGCCATAATTTCCGGGAGCTTTACCCATTGGGAGGCACTTGATGACATTTTCGACTTCATCCAATGTTATTGGGTATTCTAATGTTTCGGCACTCTCTTTTGAGAGCGTGGACATGTTTATGCCTTCTATGTATCGATCTAGCTCTGCTGTTCCTTGTGTCATTTCAGATTTATAAAGATTCTTGTAGAAGTCGGCAAAGATCTCCAGAATGCCTCTCGGATCCCTTGTTTGGTGGACATTATTCCCCTGGATGTCAGATACCCATCTTTCAGCTCTCTGTCCTCGCTGTCTGGCTGCGAGGAGTGCATCAGCCTTATTGCCCTATTTCCTTCATGTTTCTGTTTCAGAAACTGTAATTTGCAAATGAACACCCCCTCCTCCAGCTGTCAGAGTTCCTCCCTTTTTTATTGGGCCTCAGCAATCCTCTCCACCCTTTCATCTCCAGGGGTCTGTGCAGCGACATCTAATAGTGTGATTTTGCATCTAAGTTTGTACTCTATCAGGGTCCTCTCTCTTTTCTTATCCGCCCCCTCCTTGACTAGAATGCCTCGCTGTGTCGCTTTCCCAGCCCCCCACACCATGTTCCTAGATACCTCCCCGTGTCGTTTGCTTTGAAATATTCGGTAATCTCCTCTGCCATGTGTTCATGGGAGACAGGGTCCTTCCGGAGTGTTTCGTTACACCACCACGTTGTGTTTCTATGCAGCAATGCAAGGAGATCTATGTTGGCAGTGGCCATGTCATGGTCAGACCATGTGATCGATACAACCTCGGAAGCAACTGTGGCCTCGCATAATCTCGCGGTCATGTAGATGTAGTCAATCCTAGTGAAGGTGGAATGTGATGCTGAGTAAAAGGTTTATCCTGCTTGGTTAGGATGAGAGTATCTCCAGATATCTTGCAGTCCATACAACTGCATCATCTCAATAACTTCTGTTCGGCCACAATCGATCGGGGCAGATGCTCCGGGTTACCAGCCTGCCTGTCAAGGGTAGGATCTGCCCACATGTTAAAGTCCCCACCTAGGATGATCTGTCCTGCAGCTTCGAGGATGATTTTTGGAACCACCCGTGGAGGAATCGGGGCTGAGCAGTGTTGGGGCCATAAAGTGTCGCAAGTGTGACGGTAGTGTTGTGCAGACTACAAACCAATACAATGGCCCTTCCCTCCACATCGGACCATGATTTGGTGACCTTGAAGTTGAGTCCCTTTCTCAAAAGTATACCCACCCCCGCTTTTCGTAGGGGGCCCCGAGCTCCAGTGTTGAGATCCCACCCTTGAGTAAATGGCCCTCCGCACGTCGCCATTTGCGTACTTAGTTTCTTGTAGAAAGAGCACATCTAGGTTCGCCCTCTTGGATTCTCTCGCAACAAGCGACCGTTTAGTGTGGGAATTAAGTCCCTTGACGTTAAGGGTGCCAGTCCTTAGTAGTCTGGATTTATCTGGCCTAGTGTCCCTAGCCGTAGCCTATCGTATTGCGATTTTGCCCATATCGTGAACTCGCACAGCTTCTATCTGGAAGAGTCATGATAGTATTGAATATATTTTTAATAGAATCTGTCATCTTCATTTCCATGCCCTTTTCTATTTTCTACCCCCTCCCTCGCCACATCTCTCCCCGCTTCCTCCCCCTCCCTCCCCTCTTGGCGTCTGATAACAGCGAGTCAACTGCGCCAGGCTGGTCTCAGACCACCGGTGGGAATCGCATCTCTCGCGGCCCCATCACATAATATACTACTTAACCTTGAGCCCAAACCCCCCCCCCCCGCACCCTTAAAGAACTTATAACGAGTCAAGTTTGTTGGAGATTACTCCGCCTTAAATGTTATGGGATGTGCCCAGGATGGGTATATTTCACCTCCGGGGCCACCCTCTCGTAACAACGTCTCAGATAGATGTTCATGTTTTCTGATGAGTACCCTTTAACTGCAGAGACTAGTACCTTAGCAATCCATGAGCGCACCCCCCAGAGTCTCCTGTCCACGCCCGTGGGTAACCTGCTAATACTGTGAATACGGATCCGTGTGCGTTAGCTCTTACCTCAAAAGCACACCTTTTAATACCTGGTTAATGTTCCATGACTGGGAAAGCGTTCATCCTCCTGAATTTCCTCGAACCGGGTATCCCCCTTCGTTTTGGATCCTTGATCTGCCATTCTCTGTCGTCTGCTCTTCTCTCTTCATTGATAGGCTCCTCTCCCTGTGTGCCCAGTAGGTCGGCTGTGCAGCTCTGGCTATCTCTCTCTGATTTAAGTCTGATCGTGCTCCCTTCCCATTCAAATGTTAACGAGAAGGGGTATCCCTAGCGATAGCGGACACCTTTTTCTTTCAGCCATTTGGTGAGTGGAGCAAATGTTCTCCTCATTGCCAGTGTGAGGGCCTACAAGTCTTGATAGATCGATATCCTGGCTGTGTCTAACGAGATCTGTGTGCTGTGTCTGGCCCTTTCCAGGACCCTGGCCTTATCTGCGTAGTTGTGGAACCTCGCTAAGACCGTTTTCGGACCGCCTGCGGAGCCTCCAGCTCTGTGTATGCGGTCCATTTTAGGCTCATCAATAGAGTTGTCTTCAAACAGGAGCTTCATTAGTGTGTGTAATGTCCTTTTTAGGTCCAGCTCTGTTTCGCTTTCCCGTTCCGGGATACCAAAAATGTGTATGTTGTTATGCCGCTTATCCTCTTCTCTTGCTTCAATGTCCGTTATTCTCGGGTCCATTTGGGATTCTAATGTGCTGAGAGACGATTGGTTATGTTCGACCTCTTCAAGTCTCTCTTCCATTTTGCCTATCCTTTGTGTTATTTTATCGACTTTTCCGCCTATGTCGGCTCTCATGCTCTTCATTTCATTCAATAGGTCTGCGACGTCTGCTTTAGTTGCGGCCGTTTCTGCTCTCTGGGTTGCCATTTCGATGTCGGCGGAGTCAATGGAGTCGGGGCAATGCGGGGCAAATCTGTATGGTGTGAGTTTCTCCTTGATGTTCATATGACCTCGGCACCCAGCATTTGGACTGGGTAGTCGTGTTGCGATGGGCCGCTTGTTTAGGTTGTGCGTCACCTAGAGGAATATGTTGTTTCCCTTGGTCGGAGTAGAGGGCACTCGCCCCAAGTAATATTGAGAAATAAATGTTGGCCCAACGTTTGTTTCTGTAGATTAGAATAGGTGGGATGCTCTTCAGGTTGCCCGTGGTCCTAGGCTTGTGTCTGCTATATCAGCGTCTTCGTGAGGAGGGCACACGCCCTGCTGTGCAGGGGCCCAACCCTCTGGTACCTTCTGGTCAGTCTAGGGTGAGTGTGTTCAGCAAGTCGATTCTTGTTAATATATCAATATGTTCTGTTTCTTTTTTGCACTATCTGCTACTTTCCTTAGGACCCAACCCTGAACCTTGGGGACAGGTTGCGTCTCTTTTGGGTGCATCTGTGTACAGTTTATCTTTTTTGGTAGTATCAGGTGGGCTGGTGAATGCAGGAGGTCGTCCTGTGCGCTGCTGCTCTGTATGTAGGTACGGCTGTGGGGTTCCACCACTTTAGTGTGCTTTTCACTACGTGGGCACTGGTATGTTAGTGGTTACGGGGCACTGCTATGTGGTCTTCACGTTATCTGGTGCCTTCTTAATGATTCCAGGAGTTAAGAGAGGCGTTTTCCTAGGATACGCCGCAATCTGTCGGGTTGTGGTATGATTTGGCCCTTGATGTAATTATTGTGGTGCCATCTCTAACCGCAGCGGGCACCCAGACTTCGCTCACCTGAGTGCCATGAGGGGCTGATTGTGCTATCAGTTGCAGCTTATGGGGACGCGCCATGGCTATTTTAGTGAAAGCGTGATTCAGCCCAAATACCTTGATTGTCTTTGTAGCTGAGCGCCCGACGTCTTCTTTGAAAGCCGTTCAGTGTGACGGCTGGGTCTGTATTCCAAGGCTTAAGGGCATAAGTCAGATCCATTTGGAGATGGGCTCGGGGGCTCTGCAGTGTTATTCCTTTCTTCCCTGGGAGGAGTGGGGTCTGGGTATGGATGGGCACCGTCGCCACAGCCGTGGGCAGGCGCCCACCGTGATGCTTTGCATGGCCTGTGATGTCCTGGCGTGGGTCTTCGGGGGGAGTAGCAGCCGCAGTCAGGAGATTGGCCTTTCACTGCTGGGGTTGAGGGCCGGGTGTCAGTCGTGGGTCTGCCGTTCTGAGGATCCCGTAATACGCAGTCACACGCTGAAGGCTCCCTCTGTGTAGTCCTTCTGCCCGTGGGGCGACCCAATGTGGCGCCCCGGCAGGGGGTCTGCGATGGGTGTAACGGCCGGAGTCAGGGGGTCGGCCTCTCATTGCTGGGGTCAGGAGCCGGGTGACAGCCATGGGTCTGCCAGTCTGAGGATCTTGTGGCACAAAGTCACAGGCTGAATGTTCTCTCTCTCCATGGGCCGGCGTCGGTTAGAGCAGGGACTGGTGTGCCCAGCGCTTTCAGCGGAGCACTGACCTGCAGCTGGGGCGCTGTCGCAGAGATGAGGCCATCCCAGTGCCTCTCAGGTTGTGGCGGTACAACTCAGATCTAGCTGGGGCCTGGGAGTTTCTCGTGTTGTGGCGCAGTCCGCCGCCAAGAAACCAGAAGAAACTCTGCAAATTCTTGTCCGATTTCCTCCATATTTTCTTCTGCCTGCTGGGGGGCGCTATCAGATGTCAGGATCTCTGGTGCTCTGTGGCGGGGGGTCCCTAAACGGGGGCTCAAGTCGCTTTTGGGGGGTCGCAGAGAGGCGCTTATACAGAGAGAATGTTCATCCGTGCGCCCCCTGGTGGCCGTCCTAACTTCCCGTAACACAGTTTTCTAACCAGAAAAAGTATCACTACCTTTTCTGGGTTAGCCTGCTGTGTTAAGCTGTCATGGGTGGAAACACTAAGCTCAATTAGGGTATGAGCACCCAATGTGTAATGGATTTTACGACATGGCAAACACCAGCCAGAGACTTCTTCCTCAGACACTGAAGATGGCGCACAATAAAACATGCCCTTTTATTTTTGTTTGAACCCGGTATTCTTTTTGAGAAGGCACCTAACCCGTCTCACACCCACCTTAACAAACACCCCGTCTCGCAATGGACCATGAACCAGGCCAGTGTGTAACAATGAAATATTTATTTATTTTTAGAATTCAAATGAAACATTTAGCAAAATACAATGTGGGGCAGCAGCCACCACGGTGTGGCAATACACATGCAAAATCTGATAATACAGTTAATTCACTTCTAACACAATGTACATACACCTTTAAGAGAAATGGAAACAAAATCACTGGGAGATAGGTTATGCACTCCTCCCTGCAACACTTTCCCCAAACACCTGCTGGCTAAATTCTGTGTGGATGGAAGACAGTGGCAAGGAGCCCGAAAAAGATGGAAAAATCAGTTTTTAAATTCAGCCCACAACCCCAGAATGGGAGGCCAAAACGAAAAATGAAAACCCTCAAAATTAGCAAAATAGCACACACGGATTTACTGGTTACTTATAGATCAGTTTACACTTACGGTAGGATAACTAGGATAACATCTGTGTCGCTGTGCTGAAGAGACAACAAGGTTTACGGGCTTCTGAGCAGGAAACTAAAGCAACGTGAACACAGGTGAGAAACTCGATTTTAGGAAGAAAAACAATGCAGCAGAAATAAAACGTGGCGGAATTGCAATTTCTTATTTCGCACAGGCTTTAAACAGGCTAACAGCTAAGAAAATGGGTTTAGCAGTCAAAATTCGGAAATCGGTTTTGTGATGGGGATCAAAAGCAATAACAGATAGGATAGTGAAGGGAAAGGATTACTTTTTATAGGATAATATTATGGGCTTTTTATGGGAAATGCAAGTCGGATTTTTAAAGGAAAGCAGATACACGGGCAAAAATTGGTTTTGTTAGGACAATGATTAGTTCTACGGAGACTATATTTTAAGGCTATAATTAGTAAAAACACTCGACAAAACGTTACTTTTGAAGGGCAAAAATAATGAATGTGAATTTTCAATGGGGAATTAATTGATTATTCCAAATGATACTACAGACTTACACAGTTAACTGAAGGAAATAGAAAAGAAAGATGCTATCAGATATAGAATAACGCAGATTCTTCTAGGGAAGAGGATACTGACAATTCGGGATGTGACTAGGGTTTTTATGGGATTTTTATAGGATTTGAACAGAATGTAAGGTAAAAATCCAGTCTTTTTGGTACTCGGTGAGGTCATACTTACAAAATACACTTAAGTTGGGTAATTTGGCCAGTCAGCCGGTTCTCTGGACAGCGGGGCCAATGATCTGGTCACTGGACAGCGGCAGGGCTCTCGTGGATGGCAACAGCCGGGCAAAGACTGGTCCCCGTGGACAGCTGGATGAATCAGCTGGGCAAAGGGTCTGGTTACTGGATTCTCCTAAAGGGGATCAGCGGCCTCCTTCCTGTCAAAGGAAACCACACCTTTTGGTGAAATGCTAGTTCCCCTTGGTTCTTTTTTTCCACTCTGTAGGGATGCCGGTCAGTCCCACAAGGTTGCCAACTTCCACACCTTGGCCCTTTCATATGTTCAAGGGGGCTGGTCCACTTGGGGAGATAATACTGTTCCCATGGGAGGCAGAGCACCTTTGAAGTAAGTGTCTAAGCCAAGCGTGCTCTGTTGGTTCAAGTTTCTTTTCTTTTTTTTCTTTCTTTCAACAGAATCCAAGTCTTTTGGGAATACATATCTTGTACATTTTACGTAGCCATGTCACTGCAAACCCCCCACATATACAATAATGTTTATGTGCAAGCAACACTGTAATTTGCCATCTTACTTTTAAACAGCATTCTCCTGACTTTCAGAAGAGCAAATTCACACGTGTGTTGATTTCAGTGCATTTTGGGTTTACCATTGCGGTTTGTTCAGCACGCAGTTCCTTCACTTAGCCTTCTGGAGGGCTTTTATAGACACAGTCAGTTTCTGGCCATATAGAAATATACTGCCAAGCATCTCTTTAAAATTGACAGGAGATAAAGGAACACTGTGTTATTTCTTTCATTTACTGCTGTTTATGCACAATGGTTTGTAACAAAAGAAAACACAAGCAGTGTTTAAGTGGAATCCAAATTCTTTGTCTTTCAAATGATCTCCCAGTACATCAGCTACTCTGGGAATGCTTTTGCCCCACTTCTTGCTACTCATCAGAAATAAAACATTCCAGGACGGGTTTCCATGAAGTGCACAACTTTGTGATATTTTAAAATGAAGTCAAGAGTAAATTGCAAAGCCGCCTTGGATGTCATGTGTGCAGCTTTAGTATTCAGCATGACAGAACAGCAAAATGTGATGCCGTTGTGAGCATAGGCCATTTTCTGATTGATTTAGATTAAAGAAGCACTCTCTTGGCTCCAACTCTGGCCTTCCTATCGCTGACACCTACGTCAGTACTTCCGCCAGAGAGACTCTTACCAACATTCTCTTCGCCGTTCCTTCCCCCAACCTATGGGCTCTTCATATGGTTGCTCTGCTCTCTCCATACTCTTCCTCACACATCAATGGTGGCACCCTTTGGGAGGTCTTTCTGGCCTCCTCCTCGACCTCCAGGGTCATCATTAATGTCTATTGAAATGGTACCGTCGTGGTACAAGGGTTTCAAGTCAACCTCCTTCTTTTTGATAGGCTCCTCCCTTGCCTTATCAACTTTCCACCTTCCTCCTTCCTCTAACTATGGCTCCTTTGCTGTCTTCTACTATGCTGGCTCCCTTGCCCACACACTCATCACTGACCTTGGCATCCTCTCGTACGCGCCTCTCCCATATGTCCTTCAGAAATGACAATCTGCTCCACATTGCCACATTTAACTCTCGTTCTACAGTCAAGCACTCCTCTGACATCTACCACCTCCTTGAACACCTGTACCTTGATATTATCGCTCTCACTGGGACCTGGTTTAAGGACAGCTCTGTCACAAGGTTCCCTAAAGGGTACAATATTCTCTGTGAGCCGAGCATCAACAGGCCAGGAGGGAGAGTTGCCCTGATCTTTCCTGAATCGATCCCTGTTTCTACCATCCCCATTCAGGCCTATTTCTCTCTCTCTCTCCCCTGTCAACTATCTTACTCTGGCCATCTTCTATCAACCCCTGGGCCTCTCCACCCTCTCCCTCTCAGAATGGGCTGACCTGGCATCCTCTCTCCTGTCTTCCGACTCTCAACTCCTCCTGCTGGGGGATCTCAACATCCATCTTGACACTCCTGACTATTCAGGAGCTATCCACAACATATGCACCTCGTTCTCTCTCTCTCTCCATTGTACCCTCTGGTCCAACACACACGGCTGGCCACACCCTGGATGCTCTCATCTCCATGGACATCCCTCTCTCTATCCCTCTTACTACTCCACTCTCATGGACTGATCACTCTCTTCTCTCCTTTCACTTGAAGCTCTCTTCTACTTTAGCACTGGCACACCCTGCACTGCCTCCCACCCATACAGTCTTCCGACTCATGAAAAAAGTGCAGTGGCTACCTTTGCCTCCACCTCCTCCCCTCCTCCTACTCTTGTGGCTGACTCACACCCTGACACAGCCCTCTCTAACTTTCACCTTTCCATCTCCAATACTCTCGACATCCTTGCCCCTATCATGAGGGTCCAACTGAAGCCTCCCAAAAAGTGCAACTCTTAGTACAACTGTGATCTAGCTGTCCTTAAACGCAAGTGCAGGGCAGTGGAGCGGAAATGGGGATCTTCAGGTGCACCCTCTGATAAGCTGGCCTGCCCGCTTCTGCAAAGGCAATAAAGACTCTGCATCCGGCACAAGAAAAGAGTCAATATTCAAGCCTGCATCTCTGCGGCCTCCAACAATACGGCCAAACTTTTCAAAGTCTGTAGGAAGCTGGCCAACCCAACTGCAGCCTCATCCTCTATTGCACTCACCAGTCCCTTTGCGGGGCCGTGGCTGCACACTTCATCTCCAAAACACACGACATCCTTTCCTCTCTCTCCACCACACCTACTAGTGCACCATCATCTTCTGGGCCCCCCTCGTTCTCCTCTAACAGTCTCCCTTCTCTTCTCTCTCTCCCCTTTCACACCTGAGGAGGTTGCTAGACAAGCCCGGTCTATGAAAGCCTCCTCCAAACAGGTGGACCCTTGCCCTTCCAAAACCATCAAGAACAACATTGACTCTCTAGCTCCAGCCTTGGCAGAGCTCTGCAACCTCTCCTTTACCAATGGAGTCTTCCCCACTTCTCTCAAGCACTCTCTTGTTCACCCTCTGCTCATAAAACCCTCTGCCAATTCTTCAATTCTGGCTAACTATCGTCCGATCTCCATTACTCCATTCCTGGGCAATCTCCTACAGAAGATGGCTATCTCGCAGCTTTCCCTCCACACTGAATATGTTGGTTGTCTCCATGACCGTCAGTCTGGCTTTAGAGCAGCCAGAGAACTGGAAACTGCTGTTCTGAACACCCATGAAGACCTGCTCCTCCTTAACCGTTCCTCTGCTTTTGATACAGTAAACCACAACATCCTGATCTCCAGTCTCAGTGATACCTTGGGCATCACAGATCAGGCCCTGGCGTGGCTTGCGACCTTTCTCTCTGACCGTCCTTCCCAGGTGGAACTTGGGTTCTTTCTCTCTGCTATAACTCTCTCTACTTTTGGTGTCCTCAAGGGATCTAATCAATCCCCCTGGTTCTTCAATGTCTACATGGCCCCATTGGCCCACAAAATCTCCAATGCGGATGACACACAACTCTCTTTCAGTCTATCCCCTGCCTCTTCCTCCTCCTCGATCATTGCTGACTGTCTGTCCGATATTCAGTCCTGGTGTGCTGCCAGCAAGACAGAGATCATCCTCATCGTGACCCCTGCTCCCACTTTTCCACTCTCACTCTGGCCTTCCTTGGTCCTGCGGCCCCACCCACCAATGAGACAAGAAATCTGGGGGTCATCTTCGACTCTAATCTCTCCTTCTCTTCTCACATCTCGGACATGTCCAAAAAGTCCCACTACCAGCTGCACCTTCTCAGGGGTATTATACCTTTTCTCACCTTCCCCCAGAGGCTCATTGTCTACAGGGCCCTGGTTCTCTCCAGACTTGTCTATTGCAACAGTCTCTTTCTCAATCTTCCTACCTCTAATCTCCGACCTCTTCAGTTTATACAGAACAGAACCGCAAGACTTATCCTTGGCCTCAAGCCCAGGGACTGCATCTATCTGTCACTGAAATCTTTCCACTGGCTTTCCATGGCTGCAAGGATCAAGTTCAAGACCCTCTGTACAGTCCACAAGGCATTCTGGGGCCGGGGCACTCACTATCTACAACACTCTCTTCCCAAATACTCTCCTTCTAGAGCCCTCCGCTTGGCCTCCTCCACCTATTCGCCGGTGAGCCATTTATCGAAACAGAGATTTGGGGGTAGATCTCTATCCTCTGAAGGTGCCTCCCTCTGGAACAGCCTTCCTACCTCTCTCCATCTTGAGCCGGACCTTCTCAAGTTCCGGAAACTCCAAAAGACCTTCCGCTTCTCTTCCACTTTCTCTCTCCCTCTCCCCTGCTAACCTCCTTCTCTTTGCTTGCTTCCCTCCCTCCTTCTCGTCTCCAACCTGCTCAGGTCCCAGGTTCCCCCATCCAATCCTTCACTCACCTCCGGGACGCTGTACTCTGCCTGGCACTACTACAATATGCTCTATGATAGGAGCAACCACTATGCACTTAACCCCGGCCCCTACTGGACTGGGTGCACTTGTACCCCTCACACTCCCTCTCACTTCCTGATCTGTTCTGTGCACTTTCACGACTGAATGTTCTAGGCCTAGCAAGTCTGTCTGTCCAGTCCTTTCTCTGTCTCCGCTCCCTAGCCTGGTCATGCTTGAAATACTCATGCATAGGTGCACTGGATGATCAACCACCAAGCAAACTGAAATGTTCACCAGACCAGGACTGTTGTTTATTGATCTGTACGTTCCTTTTCCTCTCCCCCCCCTCTTTCTCCCGGCGCCATTTGTCAAGCACTTCACTAGTAGATATTCCTCTGGTTTAGTATGCTAGTTAGCGTTGTTAGATCATTCGGAATCTTCAAGGCCAAAGAATGATGACTGAATTCCCTTGTTCCCTTCCTGCCTTGAAGCGCTTTGAAGCACCTGTGTATAAAACCTCAACAAATAAACAATTACAATTACAAATGTTGCAAAATAATGCCACTGTTTTATCCAACAGTTTCTGTGTCTCAAAACTCTTGAATAGCTTGAATAAAGGCAATAGGGTCTTCATTCTCTTCCATTGTCTTAGTCATAATTGCACCCATATCCAATGTATCGTGATATTGTACTCTGAGCACCCGCCATACATCTGCTCTGCAATTATTAAATGGCACCACATCATGTGTCATGTTTTGCACAGTCACACTTGGGTATCCTTCTCTTTTCCAAATGTTGTCAGCTCTTTCCCCTAGGAGAGCTGCTAGTAATCCTTTTACATCACCTGTAGCTAACGTCATTCCTGAATTGATATTCTCTAATTCATAAATCCTACCGGGACCGGAAGTTAAACTCAGCAAATTAACTTCTTAAATTATCCTTATCCATTTGTGGCCATGGTATATACTGAGGTCGTCCTGCCCCCTTCGCTAATAATGGGAATTGTGAAAATCTGGGCCCATAATCATTCGTGTCTACACTATGTGTTTTTCGAGCAGGGCTAGTCTCGCCCGTTTGTCTTTGTCCTGGTAATACCCTCAATATGCTTACATACGGCGAGGATACCTCTGTACTGCGCGATCACCCTTGTGATCGATCAGCATATGATGCTGATTCTGGTGTTCTTTCATTGGGGTTCTCTAAATCTGACATTTTTTAGCCCTTTGTCTATGCTCAATGCTTTTGAAAAGCTGCATGAGTCCTCCCTTTGTGCTCTTTTGTTTTCTTCTCTCTCTCCGTCTGACATTATTATACCTCAATCGTAGGACTGCTGTCCTCTGCCATATCATCAAGATCTAATCTACTTAAAGACAGCGTTCGATGCTCATCTGTTACACCGTCATCTGAGCTTTCGTCAAGTTCCCTTGATGGAGACCCTTCTTCCTTTTCTTGGGATTTATGCCCACTTGTATCCCTTATTTGACCATACAACGTTCTCAGTTTCTGTACTATGGCTTCTGTATCCCGCTCATAAGCTCATGCTGATTGTGACATCCCTTGCAATTGCCTGAAGGTTGTAGTGACCCTCTCTCTTCCATCAATCGTTCTTGTGCATCGATCAGCACTATGCTCTTATGGCATAGATATTCTATTTCATCATCTTTTAATCCTCTGCTTCTATTCATTTCTTCTTCCCTTTTACTTACTTCCCTTTGTTCCTCTTCCTCTTGCCTTCTTTGCAATCTACATACTTTCATACTTTGTGTCTCTATCTCCTCTCGTTTTTCTTCTAACCTTTCCTTTTCTTTTATTGCCTCATGCCTTCTCTCTTCTTCCCTTTGTTTGCATTCTCTGTCTCAGACTATTTGATATATTCTCTCTTCTTCCTTCTCCTTCTCTCTTTCCTCTCTTTTGCGAACCCCATCAATGCCATTATCGTCTAACTTGAGTTATATTTGTTCTCCCTTTCATTCATTTATTTCCAGTGCATCCAACAACACAACTGAAGTTTTCATGAACTGCAGGGGACTAGCCAACCCTTCTGCAGTCTCCTCTATCCCCTTCCCCTTTCCAGGTTCTACAATGGACTGGTCAGTCACTTTTCCACCAAAACTCAGGACTTCCTGAGCACCCTTGCTGCTCACCCTCCCAACCCTTCCCACACCCCCTTGCCTCACTTGGCCATTCACCCTCATCCTTCCCCCTCTACTCCTTATCCCCTGTCACAGCTGAAGAAGTTACCATAGAAACCAACTGCAAAAACATGTGGAATACCTGAAGCTGTTGCACAATCAACAATCAGGTTTTAGGGCCTCCCATAGCACTGAATCTGCTATGCTGGACCTCCAGTCGCATATGTTGGGCCTGAGAGATAAAGGCAAAACAGGGATTCTCATGCTTCTCGATCTAAGCGCGGCCTTTGATTTGGTGGATCACAAGCTCCTTCAGGAGGCACTGGCCAACATTGTTGGTTGTTCCCCTAAGACTTTGGCTTGGTTATCATCCTTTCTCAAAGATCGGAGTGCTAGAATACATTGGGGTGACAATTTCTCCAAGGCTGCTCTCATCCATTACGGAGTCCCGCAGGGAAATAGCCTGTCACCTCTCTTGTTTAATCTATATCTGAGAAGCCTCTGCGAACTCCTAGAACACATCAGCTTTTTTTTTACAAAGTACGCTGATGATACGCAGCTCATCTTTGAACTTACTGGCGATTACACCACTGATAGTGCTAAAATCTCAGAGGTTTATAACATCATAGACCACTGGATGCAACATCATTGGATGTGTTTAAATACTACCAAAACAGAGCTGCTGGTTTTCGGCACGCGACAGGCCAGATGCAAACTAGGGAATGAATATAAGTCCTTTACCATCAAGGACGCTAACATCCCGGTGTTGCCGCATGTTAAAACTCTCGGGATGATGGTAGAGGCCTCAGTGGGTGCAGAGGTACAGGTAAGATACCTGCAGAAAAACAACACCTACTATCGACGACTTCTGAGAGCAATAAGACCCTTCATTAATGAAGTCAATGCTGCAACACTAGCTAGGGCCATCATCCTGTCGCGACTTGACTATGGCAACGCTCTCTTGCTAGGAGCCACAAAAAGGGAAATTCGAAAGTGCCAAGTCATACAAAACGATGCAGTTCACATAGTCAAGAACATAAATAATAGAGAACATGTGTCAACAGGGAGAAGAGCACTACACTGGCTAAGAGTGGAGGAGAGAGTCAGGTTCAAGGCCATGACTATAATTCACAGATGCCTATATGGGGAGGCCCCTAGCTATTTCAAAAAACATTTCTCTTTCTATGCTCCTGGAAGATGTCTAAGATCAGCCGACAGGGGCACGCTGAACAGACCGGGGCTAAGTCCGCACTTAGGCAAGGCAAATCTTTCCCGGGAAAAACCAGTAGACCTCTGGAACAAGTTGCCAATGGCATTACGGCTTGAAGCTAATTACCAGAGTTTTAGGAAATCGCTAAAAACCTCATTGTTTCAATGAGCATTAGAGTTTCGATCTCTAGGTTTTCTACCTATCTTAATGAGGTGATTTGTGTTCAGATCTTCTTGGTTTCCCATGCCCTGATGCCTGCGGGCTACCGGCGCGTAATAAGCACGCACATAACATAACATAACAATTGTCCGCTCCATGAAGATCTCTTCTAAACAGGTTTCTCCTTGCTCCTCCAGAACCAAGGACAACATTGGCTCCATTGCCCCCGCACTTGCTGATTTCTGTAATCATTCTTTTGCCACTGGATCTGTCCCCTCCTACCTCAAGCAGTCCCTTGAGTGACCCCTCCTGAAAAAACCTCCAGCAGACCCTACCTGTCCAGACAACTACTGCCCTATTCCCATCACCCCCTTCCTGGGGAAACTGCTGGAGTAGCTGGCCTTGCCCGAACTCAACTCGCACACTGAACTTGTTAGTGGTCTCCACGAACATCAATCTGGATTCCGAGCATACAGTGGCATGGAAACTGCTCTTCTGAACACCTGCGAGGAACTGCTTTCATCTCTTGGCTCCAAGCTGTACTCATCCTACTCAATCTCCTCTGCCTTTGACACAGTCAACCATTCCATCCTCATACAAAGGCTCCACGATAGCCTTGGTATCTTGGATCTGCCACTGGACTGGCTGACAACCTTCCTAACTGACTACTCATCCTAAGTCATCCTGGGCTTTTTCTCCTCTCCTGCTTCCTTCTCCAGCTATGGTGTCCACCACGGCTCTATCCTCTCCCCTTGGCTCTTTAACATATACCTTGCACGCCTCTTTCCCCGACTTCCAGTGTTATGCAGACGACACACAACTCTTTTTCAAACTTCCTGCTGACTCTCTTGCACTGTCCATCATCCCTGACTGCCTATCTGCCACCCAGTCATGGTGGGACTTCAACGATCTCTCACTCAACGACTGTAAAACTGAGAACCTTCCCATGGGGACCCCTGTTTCCTCTTTCTTCCCCTTACTCTGGCCTTCTGCAATGGGCTCCCCCCAGCTCCTTCCTCTGAAGCCAGAAACCCTGGAGTAATCTTTAACTCATCTCTCTCCTTCCTCCCTCACACTCAGGACATTGCCAAGAAGTCCCACTTTCAGCTCTTCCTTCTCAAAGGAATTCTCCCTTTCTCACTTTCCTTCAATGTTACCCAAGCCCTGAATCTCTCTAGGCTTGACTATTGCAATGGCCTCCTCTTGAATCTACCTTCTTCCACTCTGTGACCCTTTGTGTTACTACAGAATAGGGCAGCAAGACATCCTTGACCTTAAGCCCAGGGACCGCATCTCTCCTGACCTAAAAAGTCTTTACTGGCTCCCGGTCACTGCACAGATTAAATTCAAATCCCGCTGCATATTGATAGTGATATTGATAGTTTATTTGTATAGTGCCTATACACACATGTGCTTCAAAGCGCTTCAAGGCAAGAGAGGGAGCAAGGGAAAATACAATGACATTCTTACAAGGCCTTGAGACATTAAGAATGTGAAATTAACTATCACACTAGGCTTGACGACATTTCAGATAACATCCACAAGGCTGTCTGGGCCCAGGGACCACACTATCTTAACTTTATCTCACTAAATACTCTCCCTCTAGACTTTTACAATTCCTCTGGCACCAACTCTTTGTATGCAAAGCATTTAGCTACACAAATCTGTGTAATACTTAATAGCATCCTTCATCCTGGGCCAACCTTGACTCATCGTTTTCGTTGTGCACACAGAGCTGTTTTACCGTGCCTCCTGATCCTACAGCCTCGATCTGTTTCTGAGCTTGGTTGAATCAGACACGACCCGGCATTCATTTTGCTATCATGGTCGTCCTTGCCACGTTATATATCCCTCTATAGCAAGCCTCTATATGCTTCCTTTCTACCTTGCGTGACTGCGTATTTACAGTTATTGGCCAGTAAGTTACTTCATCTTCTTTATATTCACGATAACTTTAGCCTTGGGTACATGTTTCTCCTGGTTCTTCAGTTACATTGTTATTCTTGAGTGTTTTCATTTCATTTCAAGATGGGTTCCTATATTTTCTTTGTGACATGACTGTGCTGTCATCAGACTTTACTTAACGTTCCATGATGTACATAGGCACATGCTGACAACCGTCTATGCGGCATCCTTATACACTTTAAGTACGAGGACACATTCTGAATGGTTGTCTCAGTGCATAACGTCTCTCATACACTCGATGCGGTATTGGAGCGACACAGTGGGTGTTAGGCAAAATCCTGTGCAGTTCCCTTAGGGAGCACTACAGAAGATTAAGACTACAGGTGTGAGCAA
Organism: Ambystoma mexicanum; assembly: GCF_040938575.1. Taxonomy (NCBI): domain Eukaryota; kingdom Metazoa; phylum Chordata; class Amphibia; order Caudata; family Ambystomatidae; genus Ambystoma; species Ambystoma mexicanum. The sequence continues at coordinate 1,308,216,000 of NC_090926.1, read as the reverse complement.
TAAATCCCCTTTGGTGTCAGTCTGTACCACAAAGATTTAGTTGGTAGCTGTGGCTGAGCAGTCAGACTTATCTCAAGAGGGAGATGAGCAGTATTCATGGTTTACACATTGGGCAGACCAGGCTACGGAACAAGGAAACACTGACCAAAGCTTTGTATTAAAAAGTATATATATATGTATTTTATACACTTCTAATAAAACATTTATCACAGTCATCAAGCAAGTTAAAATTAAGTCAAGGAAAAATATACACACTCCCTATATAAATTGTAGACCAAGTGAACCAGAGTGAAAAATGAGCAATACGGCACAGTGAAAACTGCACACAAGGGTTGCACTAACAATTTCTCACAAGGGAGGGAAAGCACTAGTTATATCGAAATAGCTTCTTACACACCCTAGCAACACTCCCCATAAGTTTGTGCACCAGTTTAAATCAGATCGTGCATTAGTATATCATATACTTAAATGAAAACTGAGCAAAATGGCATTTCACAAGGTTTAAAAATCGGAAGGAAAGGGTACTTATAAGAAGTAGGTGCACCAACACAGTTCTATTTGAGAATAAATCTAAAGAAGGCAGATCTAACAAATGTAGCCAGAGTCAGTAGGCCTGTGCCAGAGTCAGTGGTACAGGGCAAGAGCCCAGGAGCAAAATGTTCTTGTAGCTGCAGTCAAGTCTTTGGTTGACGATTTTGAAAAGGTGGATGCAGAAAGCGAAAGACAATGTTACGAGAGAGGGGCGGCCGACCCAACTGGTAGGTAAAGGATTTAAAACACCTTTAGTGCTACCGGGAAGAAAGGGCGGCCTGGCGGAACATTGTACCTTTAAAATGAAGAAGTGGCTCCTGCGGTGGCGGTTGTTCCTGGTAGTTCCTGCAGTTCGGGGGATCCAGCAGAGGAAGAGAGGCTCTCGTTGTGGAGGAAGGTTCAAGTTACTGCACTACCCAGGGATGAAACCAGCCGTGGTGCTGCCCGACGAATAAAAGGTACGCTCCTTTAAATCGCGGTCCGGTTGGACTGGTGCCTGGCTATCCGGCCACCGAGTACTGGGTACTGGCGATTCGACCAAGGCAGGTCCGAGAAGGCGATTGGCAAACTGGTTGGTCCTACCAGCTCAAAGGAAGAAGGCTCTTGCAGATGAAGATCTCCTCTCGTCGTGTGGTGAAAAGTGGTGAGACGCTACAGCAGGGCTTCACCGGTGGTTCAGTCTTTGCAGATGTCTTTGGCTTCTCTCCTCTTCAGCTTCTTTGGTCCAGTGGCAACGTCTTGCTCTTGCAGTCCTCAGGACTCTGCTTGTATACAAAAAGAACCCCATTCATACAGCCTAGCTGTCACTCACACAGTGAAGTGGTCATCTTTGCGGAAGACCCTCCAGCCTATCAGGATAGAGTGCGACATGGGTTGCGGAGGCAACCCTGTCCAGGGGTCTTACTCCCCTTCCCACACAACGGACCCACCCCAGACTCAGTGGCGCCGAAAGGAGGGCTTCTTGCCAGAAGCCCGCCAAAAGGACGAACAAAGGATCCCCGACCTGGGTTAGGAGTTTAGAGAAAGACACGAGAAAGAATTTATATTAAAGTTCTGGCAAATGAAACCTACCGCAGTAAAGTAAATAAAACAATACACCGGCGGTATGTTAGAGGCTGTCAGTAAAAGTGGTATCCTTGAACAATGGGAAAATCCCATAGGAAAATATTTGCGGTCGAATATTTATGGTAGTAACCACTGCCACCAGCCAGAAAATTTAGAGAGAGGGACTGTAAGGTACCCTCTCGACAATGAACACACGGGAAAAACTATTAACCCTTTTCAGTACCTCCATAGTAAGATGGGCTGTACTGGTTTAGTTCATAAAAATTGACTAGTAAAGTCAATGGGGACTTTAACTGCCCTGGGAGACAGTAGTCAGTCCCAGGGCATGGAGTCTATGTTTGGGGGTTGCTACGACACCCCTGTGTCACTGCACTGAGGGTGCTGTGCACCACATGTGAATAAAGATGGTTCCTATGGGGGTGAGAAAATCCCATAGATATTAAACACAAAAATAGCCTAGAACACACATAGCAAAAATGCCTAAGAATGGGAAAAAGAGTCTCACTCTTAGCAGGAGAAAATAAACAAACCCTTCAAATCCAGCAAAGCTGCTGGGGAAATCAGCCATAGAATAAGAACTCTCCCTAACAGGTGGTCCCATTTACTGCTCCTTTCCTGATGTTCAAATGTGACAGTGGTGAGGGGGCAGAAACCAGTGAGAAAGAATTTACCTGCTCCTCTACAGCCGAGTCTGACTTTTTGCTGCTCAGGGTCTGACCTAGAGACAAGCCTAGACATTCCGTTTCCCTAGTATTTCTATTTTTCTTCTCAGATATCATGGCGTCACTCATTGTGCTTTCCTCTCTCAATCCCGACCTATTGGTTTAAGGAGACCGGAATGTTCTGTCTGCGATGAAACCTCCTCTACTCTTTATCTATTCTTTTGACTTTCCTAAAGTTCCTTCGTCTCCCTGGAACCTGGTTATCCTTGTTAATACCAATACACCTGCTGCTCTTTCCCATCCCCCACACTTATTTTACATTGGGGGGTGTCACAGACATTCTAGACGCCTTACTATAGGTCCTTTTCACCATCTCCCTTTCTCACCTTTGGATATCACTCTATTCTCTTTTCTAAACTCACTCTATTGCATTTCTCATACTCCATCACCCATCTGGCCCTATGCACTTTCTACACTCTGCAGAGATTGGCAATCTCTCCTCTCTCTCCTCACACATTTTGTGTTTCTCTTACCAAGGGACTTCAATCTTCTTCCCCACACTACTCGCTCTATCTGCCCTTTGCTTCCCATCATGCACTGTCTTTATTTACTCCAACTGAGCACCTCCCGCCTCATATTTATGGTTCATCACTTGATCTTCTGTCCTTAATGTCCCTCAGAACCCCCTATCTGTACTCCAAGGGGAGTTACCTGTCACTACTTCACAGTTTAAGAAAGTTCTGCTGGCTCTCATAACCAGGCTTGCAGAGGGAAGGAAGGACTTCCTATGAGAATAGACTTGCAACTGGAAGTTCTGCTGACCCATGGAATTGGGCTTGCAGGGCTAAGCAAGGAAGCAAGGACTTGCTATGAAGATAGATTGGCGACAGGAAGTTCTGCTGACCCATGGAATTGTGCTGGCAGGGCTTTGCAAGGGGGGAAGGAATTGCTACGATGATAGATTGGCGTTAAGAAGTTCTGCTGACCCATGGAATTGTGCTTGCAGGGCTAAGCATGGAAGAAAGGGCATGCTATGAAGATAGATTGGCAAATGGAAGTTCTCCTGATCCATGGAATTGTGCTTGCAGGGCTAAGCAAGGAAGAAAGGACATGCTATGAAGATAGATTGGCAAATGGAAGTTCTGCTGACCCATGGAATTGTGCTTGCAGGGCTAAGCAAGGAGCAAGGACTTGCTATGAAGATAGATTGGCAAATGGAAGTTCTGCTGACCCATGGACTTGGGCTTGCATAGCTAAGCAAGGAAGCAATGACTTGCTATGAAGATAGATTGGTGACAGGAAGTTCTGCTGACCCATGGAATTGTGCTTGCAGGGCTAAGCAAGGAAGAAAGGACACGCTATGAAGATAGATTGGCGTTAGGAAGTTCTGCTGACCCATTGAATTGTGCTTGCAGGGCTAAGCAAGGAAGAAAGGAAATGCTATGAAGACAGATTGGCAAATGGAAGTTCTTCTGATCCATGGAATTGTGCTTGCAGCGCTAAGCAAGGAGCAAGGACTTACTATGAAGATAGATTGGCAAATGGAAGTTCTGCTGACCAATGGACTTGGGCTTGCAGGGCCAAGCAAGGAAGCAAGGACTTATTGTGAAGATAGATTGGCAACATGAAGTTCTGTTGGCCCAAGGCATGGGGTTGCTTTGTTAGGAAAGGACTTGCAGTAATGCAAGATTGTCTATGGAAAGTTCTGCTGGTCCAGGCAATTGGCCTTGCATAGTTAAGCAAGAACTTGCTATGAAGACAGATTGGTTACAGAAAGTTCTGTGCACCCGTCGAACCGGGTTTATAGGATTAAGAAAGGAAGAGCAGTGACCATAGACTAGCCATGGGATGTTCTGCTGGTCCATGGAATTGGGTTTACAGGCTTAAGAAAGGACTTTGCAGCCGGAAGTTCCATTTTGCTAATGATGTTCTGGCTCTGCTCGGGGTAGATACCTTTTTTTAAGGTCTGTTTTATCTCCTCCAATATGTTTAATTAATGCCTTGGGTCGCCATCTAAACGGGATGCACAGCTAAATTTGTGATACCCAGGTGCTTCACAGGAGGTCGGCATCTTACACCAGAATTACCCCCAGACTCTTCCTGTGGTGAGTATTTCCCCGGATCTAAGTGTACAAACTCTTTGCATAACAGGTGTGTTCCTGGGTAGCAGTAGCAAATGTACACTTATTTTCAATGAAAATGCTCCAGTTTTACAAGGACATGTTTGTGCAATGTTGTGCACGGGATGCTGTTAAATGCACACAGATATTGTGGGGACACAGTAGCTGATCACAAGATGTTTCAGTGTCGGGGTCTGGGAAGCCACATTTAGTGGGTCTGCAAGGATTACAATGGGCTACACAAGCTTTCACGGGTAGCGGGGCAGAGCAGCAAGGCTTAGACTAAGGAGATCAGAGGATGGGTGCAAAGCGCAGGTAACAAACTGAATGGTTGTCAAGCAGTCGATTTTTCACAAGGTCAGTTACAAATATACTTATTTATATTGCAATAAGTAAATAAAATCCACCCTAATGTGACTGGTTCCTGGCCCCTTCTCCAGAGTTGCATCTCCGACAGGCTGAGTATGTGATGCTCAGCTTAGGCGACACTCTTCCTGTTTTCCCTCCATAGGCTGAGTATGTGATGCCCAGCTTAGGCAACACTCTTCCTGGTTTTCCTCCATAGGCTGAGTATGTGATGCCCAGTTTAGGCAAATGTGATGCCCAGCTTAGGCGACACTCTTCCTGGTTTTCCTCCATAGGCTGAGTATGTGATGCCCAGCTTAGGCGACACTCTTCCTGGTTTTCCTCCATAGGCTGAGTATGTGATGCTCAGTTTAGGCGACACTCTTCCTGGTTTTCCTCCACAGGCTGAGTATGTGATGCCCAGCTAAGGCGACACTCTTCCTGGCTTTCCTCCACAGGCTGAGTATGTGATGCTCAGCTTAGGCGACACTCTTCCTGGTTTTCCTCCACAGGCTGAGTATGTGATGCTCAGCTTAGGCGACACTCTTCCTGGTTTTCCTCCACAGGCTGAGTATGTGATGCCCATCTTAGGCGACACTCTTCCTGGTTTTCTTCCACAGGCTGAGTATGTGATGCCCAGCTTAGGCGACACTCTTCCTGGTTTTCCTCCATAGACTGAGTATGTGATACCCAGCTTAGGTGACACTCTTCCTGTTTTCCCTCCATAGGCTGAGTATGTGATGCCCAGCTTAGGCGACACTCTTCCTGGTTTCCCTCCATAGGCTGAGTATGTGATGCCCAGTTTAGGCTACACTCTTCCTGGTTTTCCTCCATTTGTCGATGCCTCTGATAGTCACAGAGGGTATCTAGACCCATGCTGTCACCCTGACCCACCAAACCTGACATACAGAAGAATCTGATCTCAGGTACATCATGCTCACAAGTACTCACATGACGGAATGGTGGCCATCTGGTAGGGTTGCACCCGTGCACATCCCAAACACCCCCTTTCACCCCCCCACACACAGTGACCCCCTCCATCTTGACCGTCAGAGGAAAACCCAAACAACTTTCATTGACATCTCTGCACAGCATTTAGGATCGCGTGTAGGTGGTGAGATGAAGCCCCCAACCATGGCACAGCAATTGATATGATATGATATTTTATTTATAGCGCGCTTATTCACAAGTGTTTCAAGGCGCGACAAGGCAAGGGGGGGAACACGGAAGGACAAGACAAGGATCTTACTAGGCCCAGTGACATTGAGACTGCGCAAGAGCAGGGGAGATGGAAGGGGAAAATGCCAGGGGAGAGGGGGAGGAGGAGAAGTGCGAGACATTGGAGAAGACATACAAGTAGTGCGGCCAACATACTTACCAATATTCAAGCTTTCTTGCCCCATATGTATTGGGTCATGCATACACAGATGAGCACTGTACACATTACATGTGAAGCCATTAGCTGGCAGGTTTGAAGCCCCACAGTATTGCAGTCATTATTGCACAATAACATCTTTAGAGCATCTGGTCATCAACTGTTCATATTTTACTGAATAGATAACTTCACAGAATTCATTTAAATGAGTTGTGAGGACGCCGGTGAAAGTTTATGGAATAGCTTGATTTTGGAAGATTGTGCCTCATTGATTTGAAATCTTTGTAGGTTTTTAAACAAAATGCATGTTACTGCAATTTGATGACTGTTCACAATGAAGATAAAGTGCCTAATTCACAGAAGCATTTTATAATGACAAAACCCCATAGGAAAACGCTCTTTGAATCAGGGCCATAAGCTGTAGGCTGTTATTCATTTCTGCTATTGTATGGTATGGTATGGTATGGTACGTGTGTATTTTATTCTTTTATTTTAGTGAACAGTTTGCTAATTAAACCAACACACATTAAACAAAATAAAAAATAAATCTTTGGCAGTGCTTTTATTACACAGTAACTCTTGATTATCTGTGCACTTACTCAATGAAAGGGCCACACAGTATTTCTGTTCCCACCGGCGCTCTCCCTTCCCACACGTCTCTTTGATCTCAGCAGTGCAGCAGCAGATACAACTGGCCATTGACTCTATGTAATGTAAGTTGTTTTGTAAATTGTTTTGTATAGAGCCATCCCAGCGCTATTGGCGGCCTCGCTGCGTGTGACTCTGCACGAAAAAAAGAGGAAGGGCTACTGGTTCCTGAGTGCAACTGTGCTTAATATATGTGCATGGCAGTATGTTATCCATAGGGAAGGGCCCAGTATCTGATAGACTGCACTGCTTTACGTCACTCAGCCACTGATATGATATGATGTCATTTATAACGCGTCTGTATACAAGTGCTTCTAGGAGCAAGCATGTGATAGGGCCAAAGAGGACAGCTTAGTCATGGCTTAGTTAGTGTTGATGTGGGAGAGTGTGATATGGCTAAAGAGGAGAGCTTAGTCATGGCTCAGTTAGTGTTGATGTGGGAGAGTGTGATATGGCTAAAGAGGAGAGCTTAGTCATGGCTCAGATAGTGTTGATGTGGGAGAGTGTGATAGGGCTAAAGAGGACAGCTTAGTCGTGGCTTAGTTAGTGTTGATGTGGGAGAGTGTGATATGGCTAAAGAGGAGAGCTTAGTCATGGCTCAGTTAGTGTTGATGTGGGAGAGTGTGATAGGGCTAAAGAGGACAGCTTAGTCGTGACTCAGTTAGTGTTGATGTGGGAGAGTGTGATATGGCTAAAGATGACAGCTTTGTCATGGCTTAGTTAGTTTTGATGTGGGAGAGTGTGCTAGGGCTAAAGAGGACAGTTTAGCCGTGGCTTGGTTAGTGTTGATGTTGGAGAGTGTGATAGGGCTAAAGAGGAAGAGCTTAGTCATGAGTCAGTGTTGATGTGGGAGATTGTTATATGGCTAAAGAGGACAGCTTAGTCTTGACTCAGTTAGTGTTGATTTGGGAGAGTGTGATAGGGCTAAAGAGGACAGCTTAGTTGTGACTCAGTTAGTGTTGATGTGGGAGAGTGTGTTAGGGCTAAAGAGGAGAGTTTAGACAATGCTTAATGTTGATGTGGGAGAGTGTGATAGGGCTAAAGAGCAGAGCTTAGTCGTGGCTCAGTTAGTGTTGATGTGGGAGAGTGTGATAGGGCTAAAGAGGACAGCTTAGTCGTGGCTTAGTTAGTGTTGATTTGCGAGAGTGTGATATGGCTAAATAGGACAGCTTAGTCATGGCTCAGTTAGTGTTGATGTGGGAGAGTGTGATAGGGCTAAATAGGACATATTAGTCGTTGCTTATTTAGTGTTGATGTGGGAGAGTGTGATAGGGCTAAATAGGACAGCTTATTCGTGGCTCAGTTAGTGTTGATGTGGGAGAGTGTGATAGGACTAAAGAGGACATCTTAGTTGTGACTCAGTTAGTGTTGATGTGGGAGAGTGTGTTACGGCTAAAGAGGAGAGTTTAGACAATGCTTAGTGTTGATGTGGGAGAGTGTGATAGGGCTAAAGAGCAGAGCTTAGTCGTGGCTCAGTTAGTGTTGATGTGGGAGAGTGTGATAGGGCTAAAGAGGACAGCTTAGTCATGGCTTAGTTAGTGTTGATGTGGGAGAGTGTGATAGGGCTAAATAGGACAGCTTATTCGTGGCTCAGTTAGTGTTGATGTGGGAGAGTGTGATAGGGCTAAATAGGACAGCTTAGTCGTGGCTCAGTTAGTGTTGATGTGGGAGAGTGTGATAGGGCTAAATAGGACAGATTAGTCGTGGCTCAGTTAGTGTTGATGTGGGAGAGTGTGATAGGGCTAAATAGGACAGCTTAATCATGGCTCAGTTAGTGTTGACGTGGGAGAGTGTGATAGGGCTAAATAGGACAGCTTATTCGTGGCTCAGTTAGTGTTGATGTGGGAGAGTGTGATAGGACTAAAGAGGACATCTTAGTTGTGACTCAGTTAGTGTTGACTTGGGAGAGTGTGATAGGGCTAAATAGGACAGATTAGTCGTGGCTCAGTTAGTGTTGATGTGGGAGAGTGTGATAGGGCTAAATAGGACAGCTTAATCATGGCTCAGTTAGTGTTGACGTGGGAGAGTGTGATAGGGCTAAATAGGACAGATTAGTCGTGGCTCAGTTAGTGTTGATGTGGTAGAGTGTGATAGGGCTAAATAGGACAGCTTAGTCGTGACTCAGTTAGTGTTGACGTGGGAGAGTGTGATAGGGCTAAATAGGACAGATTAGTCATGGCTCAGTTAGTGGTGATGTGGGAGAGTGTGATAGGGCTAAAGGGGAGAGCTTAGTTGTGACTCAGTTTGTGTTGATATACTTATGTCTGGGCCTAGGGCGGGCATCCGTGGGGGGTTTGTGTATTCAGTGCAAGGCGCTAGAAGATCTTAGAGGTGAGTCAGTTAGTCGGGGGAGGCCTTGAAAGTAAACCTCCATGACCATTTGTTGAAATATCCTATTTCTCTAGCTCCCAATGGCCTCCCCCTCCCTCACTCTCTGTCTCTCTCCCTCTCTCTCTTACCTGCTCACTTACACAAGCCACAAACTCTTCTCACACAGTCCAAAATGACATCTCCCCATCACCAACAGCCACAACGCACCTTGTCTTGATGGTGGATGCAACACCAGGCATGCAGGTATCAGAGTGATGCTGCAACACTGCAATACATTCCTCATGAAGAAACTCAGAGCAGAATAAATACGTGTGGATTCCACAAAAAATATGCATCACCTCGGCCTAAAAAAGGGAACAGGGTGTGACAGCTGCAGGCTGGTAAAGAGCAGCGTGCCAGCGGGTCAGGGGTGGGTATGATGTCCCCTTGCCAGCTAAGGGTCTCAGGAATGTCCTTACTTGTGCCATAGCTAAAGGATGGAACCAGGCGGCCAAAAACAGTCAGCGTAAAGGAAACATTTCAATCAATCAAGTTTATTTGGATAAAGTCTCTAGAACATCAAGAAACCCATATCCATTTCATTACATCGGTCGGTCATAACAATACATAAAATGGGGTTACAATGAATAAAGGCAATCTATGACTTCATTCATATCCAAAACAGTTCCCTTGAAGGAAACATTTTTAAAAAAGTGTTATTACATATAAAGTATTTTCCATGTTGCCCCAAGACAAATGATTACAGCTACAATATATTTGGGATGGTGATACTATGATTCCTTATGATGTATGATAAAGCATCAGAGTGATGCGTGAGATGCGGCCCTATGATTCTGTATGACGTATGATTAAGCATCAGAGTGGTGTGAGAGATGTGGCTCTATTATTATTAAAAGATGTGACAGGTTGTGACCAACTGGCCGCCCCTTATCGCCTTTGATTGATGGGGTCGCTCTGGTGTCGTAACCGTCCAGTAAAGGTTTATGAATCAGCAGCATTTCTTGTAAACACAAGATATCAAATGAAGCTAAATTCACGTCGCTCGGTGCAGTCAAATAGGTAAACCCACGTGTATTCCAAGATCCCAGTTTTACTGTTGTCTTCTTTATGTGTGTCTCCATTTTCGGTTTCTGGTTTGTGCTTTGCGTTCTCCTGGATTGCTATTGAGCCTTGTGGTTTGGTTTTTCTTTGTGAGACTTGCTCCTTGGGTGTTTCTCTGGTCTTTCACTAATGGTTGGAGAATTCTCCCAAGTGGCGATCGTGGTCCTTTCTGTTGTGTTATCCAGATGAAATGAGACCTTAAGTCTTAGTCGCGGTCCATGAGGTACTCTGTTAGGGTCTTGATCCTGAAGTGGGCTCTGGTGTGTTTCCACTGCTTGTGTATTTGGGGCTAGAGACTTGGACTGGCTCAGTTCTCTCTCAAGGTGCTGATTTAAAGATGTTGATACTTTTGTGGAGATTGACTCCTTTCTCCTTGGTTGTAATTGTGGCTTTGTTAAGTTATCAGGACTTACTGGTCGTGGAGCTCTCGTTGAGCGATTTGTAGTGAGATGTTCTGCACCATTCGTTGGTCTAAGGTCAAATCCAAGTTTTCGTAAGTTATCCTTGGCTTCCATAAGGGTAATTGTTACTACTACTGAGTTGATGTGGAGGTACACTGAGTCGGTCACATGTTTTTCACTAAATTCTACTATTTGGATATCCTCTGAGGTTATCAACCTCAGGCTTGGTACACAGTGAAGTAGTTGGATAACTGCTCTTCGGTTTAAAATCAGATGCTCTCTTTTTCCCAGAATTCTTATTAGTTTTACGGATCTTGTATCTCGTGATAGTTTGTAGTTATCGTGACCAGTTATTGATTCGTTGTTTTTCTGGGTTTCTTTTTGTCACTGTAAACCTTCTGTTCGAGTCGGATCACGATCCTCCCTACGAGCATGTTGCCTGTTTGCAGTCTGTGTTCTACATGCCTCCTCTTCTGCACTTTTTCGTTTGACGTTTTTCCTTCGATCTTTCTTAGTCTCAGAGATTTTTGCACCTCTTTATGGATCTCAGAGACCACTCGGACATTTTTGGTCGTGTTGTTCTGGGTGTCATGGTGATGCTGTTTATTTCTTTTCTCTGAGAGGTTTAGGAACGGAGGAGAAGTTAAGGGTGGTGTTTGGCTGAGAGTTTCATCGGAGGTTGGAGTGACAGAAGTTGTAATGTAGGTTATATTCGGTTGGGTCCGATTGGTACAGATCGTCTTGTCTGTTTTCTTTGTGACATCAGCTTCTTGCGACTCTGATTCCGAATACTCGAACAAGTATACTGATAAGTCCAACAGGTCCACAGAGGACTCTGAGTCTTTGTCCACAGCCAATATGACTATGCCCGCATTAACATCGTCGACCGTTTGGGAGGTAGGTCACTGGTTTTGGGAAGTTTCTGTTGGAGCGTGCAAGGCCGGTACCATAGTTAGTTGTTGTTGATTAGTTTTGGCATTAGATGTGGGTTCTTCACTAGTCACAGCTTGAGGGTGAACTGTTGGTGTCAGGGTTCTTGAGGCTGTTTTAAGGTTTTCCTGGATGAAATATTCTTTAATGCCTTTTTATAGGGTGTTGCCTCAGACCATTCTCCCTTAGGGTTTTTTTTTTGTTGGTTATGTTTGGCGGAAATGAGTCCGCCTTTTTGTTGTTTCCCTTTCTTTGGCTCCTTGGGTGGAACCTATTTGAGAGTATTGAACTAGTAAGGGGGTCTTTTCTGTGCTAGAAGCCGCGCCTCTAAGGATTACAGGCTGCTCGCACTGGGGATACTTATTTTGAGGGCCTTTATCTTTTCGTTCAGTACACTGGGTTTGAGTGCATAGGGCCTTCTTCTGTTGCTGATTGTTGGCATTTACTTGGCCTGGTATCATTAGACGCCCTTCTAAGAATGTCAGTTTATTGTTTATTGCTGCAACCAGTGAGGTGTGGTCCTTTAGAGTTCTGTGGATTGCTTCATATAACTTAGAGAATGGCGCGAGGGCTATCGTGACCGTTAACATCACAGATAATAGGTCTGCTTTTCTTATGCTCTCGTTTGAAGTTGAATCCCCAAGTTTACTAGACAGACGCTTTCTCAGTGTTTTCGTTCCTCGATTATCGAGATCATACGTTTCTTCCATGTTGAGGTTGCCCGGGCATTCTGTAGAAGGTTGTCTGGTTTAAGCCAATCAATCGTTCGGTTGGTCGTTCGATTGGGTACTAGAAGGATCTCTAGATAGGGTCTGGTTTTCTTCTTGGGGCTCAAGCCAAGGGCAGTTGCCCAGAGTTTTTCTTTTTGAGTTGTTATCTGAGTCAATCGACTCTCTTGTGGTTTCTGCTGGTTCTACAAACAATGTGTTTATCCCATTGTCTGTGCCACCTAGAACGGCCCCCTCTGTCTGCATAAGTTTTGTGCCAAGTTTTCTTGAGATGTAATTGGTCTGCTTTCTTTTTGTGTCCTGTACTAAGATCGTAGGTCAGCACCATGAGTGATCTGACGATTTGGGCCTTTCTGCTCAGGCAAGTAGGGGGTTGAAGATGGACAACCTTTACTCGGAATCAGATAACTTGAAGGATGAGGTCTGACATTGGATATTTGCATAGATTCCAGTGGTGTTCTCGGACCTAAAGATAGATTTAAATCGGGATGCACAATAGGTTTGGGGCCCAACTGGGTCCGTTCCTCTGAGACAGAATGAGTGGGGGGGCAGGGAGGCCCCTCCACTTCGTTTCTGGTACTGTCAAGTAGTTCAGCATCAGATATTTTGTGGGATGAAGTGGATTCTTTTTCTAATTTATTCCCATGGGCTAATGTTTTTTTGAGAAACAAGTTTGCAAGGTTTGTTGACAGTAACGTTTTTTTTGGGACAATTTTACTGAAAGTGCGTTGCTTCTCGGGCACTTTATGGGAGTGAGCTACAACGAACTGTGCTTTGTTAAAGTTTTTTTAATTTTTTTATTGATGCATTATTAGTTTACATGAAACCTTATACAACATAATACACATAATAAAAGTTAACAATTCATTATTAAACACAAACATATACACATATAGAAAATAAAAGATGAAGAAGTAAAATCAAAAAATCAAAAAGTCCTCAGTCAATTCATCCTCCGTAAAACATCTATCCCAACCCTCAATTATCCAATATAAAAACATTGCGTATTAAATTCATTTTTTCCAATTCCTCTGTGATATCTAAGGTTAGTAAATTCAATGCTAAAATTAAAGAAATGTTTACACCCCACATGCAGTGACTCCAAAACAAGTGAATAGACATTTCGAGATCCTTATTGAATCTATCTTCTAGTGCGCGTTTAGGCTCAAAAGAATTACAGGTTAAAACAAGGTGCTTGGGGGCGCTGTTGAGCAGCCAAGCAAGATGGCCGCTTAGCGTCGGAGCTCCGTCATCGCACACCTAATCCTCGCCATATCAGCACGAATCCGGTCCGCCTGCTGCAGCCACGACAACGATTCGTCTAGCGGCGTTGTCTGCTACATTCTCCCGCAATCTCGAGCCGAAACGGCGCCCGGGACCTGTACTTGCGCCGTCCGAGGCCTCCCGGATCCACTGCGACCCAGTCGCCGCCGGAGGGGAGGGCGGCTCCGTGGGCCTCCCGCGCCGCTGACCGCGGATTCGGCACCCCGGGGGCTTCCCTGCATCTACACTGGCGGGAGGAGCTGTGGTTCCCGTTCCTCCCGCGCTACAGCCCGCCACCGCCAGCGACGCTTCCTCGCGGGGGTGACTGGCCTTGCTACGACCTCGTGGGTTTCCCGACTGCCGCGGGCTTGCGGCGCCTGGTGGGCCCCCGCGCCGGTCTGAACGGCGACCCGCTACCTCCGTGGGAGGAGGACGGACCGCTCGCCCGCTCTCGCTGGTTGGGGAGCCGGGTGCCGGCCCCCGTGAGGGCTACACGACACAACCTGAGGACGCCGCTGCTGGGACCCCCCACCTCTCCAGCCTGCCACGAAGATCGCCCTGACGTGCTGCTACCGCTGTGGGCCTACGTCGAGCACAGCAGTCCCGGAGGCCTCAAGGTGGGTGCATGGGCGCTGTGGCGCGTCCTCCTTAATGCCTGCCGGGGTGGGCCCCGGTCCCTTCTGGCCATAGCTAACCCCGCTTGGGGGTCTCCCTCGCCTGCTGCTGGGCTCGGCCCCCACCTGCCTTCTCAACTTTGCGCTCTGGGTCCGGCCTGGCATGTGGCACCCGGTGCCCGCATAGGATACGTGGGGCCCTTGGGCTCTCTGGACGGTCGGGGCCTCTGCCCCCCCGCGAAAACCACACTGCCCGGGACCACGCATGCCCCCTGCCAACCTACACCACCTCGGGGGCCGCACTGTCGCCCGCCTCCCCATCCTACGGGCGCACTGTTGGCTCCCCTGTGCCTACAATACTAGGGATTAGCGGCTGCAGTCCTGCCTTCGCCTCATCCGCCGACTCCACGGCCGCTGTCCGTCTCTGACTCTGCCGGAGTCACTGGGAACCCCCCACCACAACAATGTCCAACAGGGCGCGGGGCGCCAACAAAGCGGGCGCTATGGACAAATTTACCAAGCCAGCCCATCGGGCGGACACAGCGTCCTCCCCGGCGACACAGGAAGATGGCAGGACACTGCCGTACCCCCCGCAACCAGACCTCACTACCATGATGGAGTCCATGGCCAAAAACTTTGCATCCTTTCATGAAAAGCTGGATGATATCAATGCTAATGTCGCCTCTCTACGCGCCCAAATTGACCAGCATGGGTCCAGGCTCACGGAAACGGAGCAGTGGATAGGGACCAACGAAGATCACATTCACACCCTCCAGACCACGGTCTCAGAGCTCGTCTGCGGCATGAAACAGGTCAAGGCCAAGAACGATGACCTTGAATCGAGATCACGGCGGAATAACATCCGAATAGTGGGGGTTCCCGAATCCGCACTCAAGGGCCGCATGGAGACCGCTGTTGAGCAGCTCATCAAGGACCTCCTGGGAAACCCTGAGCTCTCCCCGTTCTTCACTGTTGAAAGAGCGCACCGCTCCCTGGCACCCGCTCTAAGCCCGGAGACTTCCCCAGGCCTATCATCGCAAAACTACTTAGCTCCAAAGATAGGGATCACATTCTCCGCCTGGCCAGGGAGAGGGGTGAACTAAGGCTGGAATCCCAAGTCATCAGAATCTTCCCTGACTTTTCGGTGGGGGTCCAGATGGAGCGACGCCGGTTTAGTGGGGTCAAGAAGATGCTGAGAGATAGGAAAATTGAGTACTCTATGCTCTTCCCTGCCCGCCTGAAATTTATCCACCTCAACAAAAGCTATTTCTTCACGGTCCCGGATGAGGCCGTCAAGTTCATCGAAGCACAGGTCCCCCTGGTGAATCCGCCTGAGGAACGGATGGACGACGACTGACGCCGTGACTTCTAGGCTCCTCCGCTGACCTTTGGTGGACGATGAAACCGTGTCGCTGCTCTCCTGGCGCGGGGCGGCCCCCCCCCGGTCATCCCACCAGCCGGCTGCTTAAGGCCCCTGTCAATTTTGCAAGTATTTCCCACCCTGGGGGGGGGCCACCTCCCTGGGCTTCACGATGCCATGGCCAAACCCAGGTCACTACCCCAGGGACAGGGCCGCACCGCTGTCCACGGATCTGCGGTAGACTCAACTTCGTCCTTGCTATATTGAAAACTGCGGTTATCCGTTACCTGTAACCTCCACTTAAATAGTCTAACAATGCTGGTAAAAATGTGTATGTTGACATTCACTCAAAGTTCTATTATTGGTGTGCTAGACGGCAGCAGCAGCCCCCACTGCAGCTGCAAGGCCGTTGATGGCAGTAAAGTTGTGTTCGAGCCCCTGTTGGGCTACATGCCAGGCGTTGCCGAGTTGGGGATGGCACGCAGTTTCGCTTCAGGGTGGTTGCCTATACACTGCTTGGTATCACTGGGCAGTGAGGGTGGGGGGTGGGAAAGTTGGGGTTTGTTGTTCGCAAAAATGCGGGTTGGTCGGGACCGGTGCGACAGGGCAGCAGGCCTGCTGCATCACAGTGCTCCATTTTAAGCTCAAAGTGAGAATCCACGCCTGGGATGTCCCTTAACTCATTATTATGGCTATTAGGATATTGACGTGGAATGTACGGGGGCTGACCAACTTCACCAAATCTCGCAGAATTACGGCTTATGCACAAAGGCATGGGGTCAAGGTTCTCCTGCTGCAGGAGACTCATGCTAAGAAACTCCTGGCCTCAAACCTCGCACAGTCCTGGGGCCCCAACAGGTACTATACTCAGTACTCCACTCAGGCCAGGAGTGTCCTCACCCTCATCCATAAATCAATCAGATTCACACTTCACACATCCCACATTGATCCCGAGGGCAGATTTGTGATCCTACACTGCACATTAGCCGGCGAAGAATGCCTGCTTGTGAACTCGTACGCTCCCAACATTGATTCTCCCGACTTCATGGACATGGTGTACGGCATTCTCATGCAATATGTTGACGTCCCCATTGTGTGGGGGGGGCGACATGAATCTCATTCTCGACACAGCCCTAGACAGGACAACTACGGCCAAGAGACCTGTAGCCCGAGCGGTCAAGCGGCTGCTAACCCACATGAGCTCCTTGAAACTACACGATGTTTGGAGAACACTCCACCCCCAGGAGAGGGACTACACCTTTTACTCCACGGTACATGACAGCTCCTCAAGAATAGACCTATTCCTCCTGTCGGGTAGTCGGATGGGCAGGGTGTCCGAAGTCAAGATTGTAGCGCGCACACTCTCCGATCACTCCCCCGTGCTACTCCAGATCCAGCTGGGTTTCATCGCAGGAACTCGCCCCGCTTGGCGTTTTAAATCCGACGCCCTATCAGACATCGTTTTTAGGGTGGAGATACTGGCTGACATAAACCTGTTCTTCGAAACCAACAAGGTCACCGACACGTCCGTTGGGACCCGATGGGAGGCTTTTAAAGTCTACATCAGAGGAATGTGCATTGCCAGAGAAGCGGGGGTCCTCAAGTCCATAAGACAGGCCTTAAGCCGCTCCGAATCTAAACTCAAAACTTTGGAGCAGGAGTATGCCTCCAGGCCAGTACCTGCCACCCTAGCAAAAATTAGGACAGAACTGGAACTATTTGAGGAGCATGCCCTTAGCGAAGTGAGATACCATACCCACCCTGCAGCCGCCCGTAGATATGGCGAGGGGGACAGGCCAGGCAGAACCCTGGCTAGGCTGGTCCGGGCCGAGGGAGGCGGGACTCGTATAGATATCATTATCGATAATAATGGGTCCAGACAATGGGCAGACCATGCTCTTCTTGACACTTTTGCCAACTTTTATGCCACCCTGTACGGCCCCCAGCCAGTGGACACGACCCGCGACCTTGACGACCTGTTGGAATCCATCCCTATGACCCTGATCTCCCAGGACACCAGGGAACTTCTAGATGCCCCGTTCTCACTAGAAGAGATAGTCCAGGTGATCTCAGATCTCCCTAAAGGCAAAGCCCCTGGCCCCGACGGACTCACATCTGAGTTTTACCAGGAGCATGTGGCCATACTAGCGCCGTCACTACATGAGGTCTGGACCGAATCACTCCGCTCACACTCCCTCCCCCCCTCCCTAAGAGAAGCATTAATCACTGTCCTCCCCAAACCAGGGAAGCCTCCAGACGAATGCGGCTCCTACAGACCCCTATCCCTCATCAACACTGATATGAAGATCTTTGCCAAAGTAATTGCCAACAGATTCCTCCCACTAATGCCCCACTTAGTCCACGCCGACCAGAGTGGATTTGTCCCTGGCCGCTCTACGGCACTTAACATCCGGCGCCTATTCAACGTACTGTTGAGAATTGACCCAAGCGCGGATGCAGTGGCAGTCACACTGGACAACCAAAAGGCGTTCGACATGGTCTCGTGGCAATACTTATGGGCCGTCTTGGAGAAAATGGGAATCGGGCCGAACATGATCGCCTACATACAGCTGTTGTACACGGGACCGTCGGCAAGGGTGCTAGTTAACTCCGTCCCCTCTCCCCCCTTTGAGTTGCATAGGGGTACCCGACAAGGCTGCCCATTCTCCCCCATCCTCTTTGCACTTGCCATTGAACCCATGGCCGACCATGTCAGAAATCGTCATACTCATAAGGGCGTCCGCTTGCAGGGCGCACCGGAAATCATCTCGCTGTACGCGGATGATGTCCTCCTCTACGTCAGACAACCTTCCACACACTTGGACCCTATAATTCGAGACATAACAAAAATAGGAACCTATTCGGGCTTCACTATAAACTACTCAAAATCCAAAATCTTCCCCCTTACTAAAACAACTCAGCAACCGTCCTACGAGTTCCCCCTGCGCTGGTCCCCGTCTGGGATTAAGTATCTCGGGGTTCAGGTGTCAAGGGCTGGAGTCTCCCTGCTGGCAGATAATTACGAAGCAACGGCGCTGCTCATTGAAACCAAGATGCTCAGGTGGCGCAATCTCCCTCTATCCCTCGCTGGTAGACTCTCCCTAATAAAGATGATCGCGGTACCCAAGCTACTCTATATATTTGTAAATGTGCCAGTTTGGCCAGGCAAGCAGTATTTCAAGAGGCTCCACGCGTCGTTCGCCCAATTCCTCTGGCACTCGGGGGCGGTCCGTAAGAAGTGGCAACATATGACCCTCCCGTATGAGAAGTGAGGCTTTACTGCCCCCGATTTAACTCTCTACTGGAACGCTGCGCAGGCCCAGCATGCTACCCAATGGTACACATACCCCGATCTGCCCCCACATGTTAAATTGGAAAAAATGGCGGGTGACGGTACCCACATCATGACCCTGCTATTACACCATGGTTACCACGCGGATGTCCCATGGGACCTGGTAGCATCCACGATCAGGGCATGGAACAATATCCTCTCCCCCAGCCCCGCACAGCGCCCATACTATAAGTGGCTTCCCTTATGGCAATTTCCTGGCCTAACCCCCACACATGACCAACACCTCTCCCAGCGATGGGAGAGCCTGGGGTACCGAGCCCTGGCTGACCTGTACCCTGAAGGCTCATTCATTACCCCTCTAACACTACGCCCCGGGCACTCCGGCTCCGCGCTCGACCTGTTACAGTACTACAGACTGAGAGCAGCGGTGCGGACAATGTGGCCCTCCTTCCCAGAGGAGCCTCCTGACTCACCTGAACTCCTGTACATAGCGAACTCCGCAGGCTGTAGGGGCATAATATCCTCCCTGTACAAAATGCAGATGGGAAAAATAGAGAATACCTCCCCGGCACCACGGGAGACATGGGCCAGAGAACTCGGAACGGAGATCACTAATGAAATGTGGGGTAAGATGTGTGCACACACGTGAAATGTATCACTCAGTGCCAGGTTCCGCTGCATCCAATACAAGTTACTCAATAGACTCTACTACACTCCGTACAGAGTGGCAAAATTTACGCTTAGTTCGTCACATAAATGCCCGAAATGCGAATCAAACAAAGCAGACCATGCCCATATGTTTTGGTCCTGTGAGGCGCTGCGCAGGTTCTGGGGAGGTGACACAGGCGCTCACCGAGATAATAGACGCCCCGGTAGAGATGGACCTATTGGCCTTGCTATTTGGCATTTGGACGGGAGAATATGTGAGGAAATTGTCTAGGTTCTTGAATGTCAGCGTTATGGTTGCCAAAAGATGCATATTACAATGCTGGAAGCGCCGCACTCCCCCCACCCTCAACATGTGGCTGAAGGCCCTTACATGGGTACAAACATGCGAGGAGGAGTACATCGGCACCGTGCCCGCTCCATCCCGCCCTGCAAATGTATGGACTGAATTCCGTAGTTACCTAAACAGCAAGGATGGCGCCGAACGGACATCAGCCCCTTCCCCGGCACCACTAGACTCCTCCTGACACACGCCGCATGAGTATGAATCTGCTTTTCCACTATGTGTTTTCCCCTCTACAATGTGAATCTGACGTTATTGGTGAAGCAATGTATATCGATGCTGTAATAATGTTTTCCTTTTGCTCTCACTTACATGATAAATGTGCTGTACCTGTCTTGACCACCTGCCAATAAACAGAAGTTTAAAAAAAATAAAACAAGGTGCTTAAGAGTCTCTTGCGTTCCAGTTTCTCCACAGAATCGACATGAGGAGTCAATTTGTTCATAATTGAATACCAAATCCTTATATCCCCAATGCCGTATCCTTTCTAAAGTCGGAATCTGATTGAGTCTGAAGCGCATGTGCATGGATCTCGCCCTCTCGCAAGGGAATCTTTGTAAATAAAGAGGAATTCATTCCCTTGCGTGTCTAAAATGTGCATACTCCTTGTACGTGGAGTAAGGCTCCACACCATTTACTGTTTCCACCCAATCCGCCTTAAATGGGAGTCTCTTGACCAGCCCTGGTCATTGGACCAGGTCCTCTAAACAAAGATCTAGTGTGCCCAACAACAAAGTCATGTTGTCACTAACATTTCTAATAGATATAACTGACCCAGATTTAACAACCTTATTCAACAATCCATATAAAGTATTTAAGGGTGGATCATGCACTTTTCTATACAAGGATAATTGCCTCCAAAGATATCTTGCTTTAAGTGAAATGAGACATAACTCGTGGCGGATAATGCATTGGGGACTGCCATCGATAAGCTAAGTAGTTTTTTCCACATTTTTCCTTGGACCACATTCAGGCATAAACTCATGTCATGTGTACAAATGTCGAGGCCATGTAGGAGGACCGGTTCACATTTTGCAAGGTAAAATCGCCTTATAGGTAAGAGCAAAAATGTACATACCCTAACCTTCAAAAATTGCATTTGTACCTTTAGTTTGGTGGCTTTCTCTTGTAGGCTCCATTTCCACATCTTCAGGCTAAATCTATTAGTAAAATTACAGCCTCAATATGTTAAAGGCTGGACCTGCTCCACCTGATCCTGCCCCATCCTCCAACTAAGGATTTAATGGTTCTCTTCTTCGTGACCACAATCGTTCGAGATTTAGATGCATTCGGGGAAAGATTATTCGCCATTGCATAGTGATAAAAAATGTCCCTCTTTCTACAAAGGCCAAGTGGAGTGCGGTCAAAAAGAATTAAATCATCGGCAAAGGCCATCCACTCGATAGCCAAGCTCCCCAACCTAACCGGTGCAATGGAAGGGCCCTGCCACATGCCCTCCACATTGCACACATATAGGTTGAAGAGCGTGGGTGTGAGTGAGCATCCCTGCTTGACCCCGACTTTAGTATCAATGGCCTCAGAAAGAGTACCTTCCTGTGTCAAGCGAACCCGGACCGAAGTATTCCTAGGCAACAGAGCCAAGAGTTGGACAATCTTTCGTGGGAGGCTCATAGCTACCAATTTTGTTCAAAGTCTTGCTCTGATAATTCTGTCAAAGGCATTAGAAAGGTCCAAGGATACCATACAGATCTCACCTATATTATATTGATGGACCGTATCTTTAAGGTGGGCCAAGATGTTCCCATTCAAGTTGGCTCCCAAACCCTCTCTAAAACCCACCTGAAATTTACTAAAACAAGCATTCCTCCTAATCACTTTGTTAAGATATCTTAAAATCAAAATACCAAAGACCTTGCTAGCCACATCTAAATGTGCTATGGGTCTATAGTTTTGGGGATTAAGAACATCACCTTTTTTAAATATGGGTACTATAATACTTTGAGCCCATGATTCCGGGATGATGTGGGTTTTAAAGATATCATGAAATATGGGTTGAAGCAACTCTGGCCAAATTTCGGGCGCCGCCTTAATGACGAACGGGGGTATGCCATCCGGGCCCGGCGCTTTGGACGGTTTCAGTTTATTAATAGCCCACGTGATGTCCTCAGAATCCCAAAGACAATCACCCGCAACTGGAGGACCCAGGTCCATGTCCTGTTCCCTAGCAAAAGTAGAAGGCAGTTCACATTTTTTCTTATAGTAAATACACCAAAAATCTGCTTGGATAGGACAGTCAAGTCTATCTTTAACAGGCGTAAGGTGTTATTTACAGTAGCCCAGAATTTAACATCTCTGCCTTTACATACATTATACATCATCTGTTGGTGGACTACAAGGTACAGATCCATTCTCAGAGACTTAATCAAGTTTTTGTGTTTCATAATGATCATTTTTTTCCTAAGCTGCAATTCAGCAAATTAGATGGGTAGCTTCTTCAGGATCCTTAGATTCCTGCCTTTAATGAGCTTGGATCTTTGGATTCTGGAGTCCCCACACCACCCTTTATGTCTCGTCACCACCTTGTCACCCGTCCTACTAATTTTATAGGCACATGACAACATAATATTTATATAATAGGATCCCCGCAACGTGAGGTCCTCCTCCCTTGAAATTCAATGAGAGACCAACTTCAGGTTCTCTAGAACTAGGGCGTTAAATTTCATAACTTTTTTTGTTCCAAATAATCTTTCTTCCATTGTTTGCCAACTCTAGGCCCATAAGCTCCGGTTTAATATGGAGATCTGACATGACAGGGATAGTGAAAAAAGTAGAGGAATATGATCAACCAGATCTACTTCCATGAGTGTCAATTTTCCGCATGCTTGTTTCCAACTATTGGAAACATAGAAAAAATCAATTCTAGAACTATTGCTTCCCATTTTCCAGGTATGTTTGGGTAAATTCCAGTCTGAGGCGTGGTCTAAAAGTCCCATATCCTAGTATTTCAGGAAATTATCCCACCATATACCTCTCTTAAGATTTGGTTGAAGCATTTTCGGGATAGCCCCTCTCTCATTCCACAGTGAACCCTCTGCACAGGAGGAGTTAGAATCTCCTCCCATGATAATGCGTTTTCCGAAGCCCTTCTCAAACCATCCTCCCAGAATTTCTCCCAGAGAGGCCTCCACTGTTTCAAGAGGAACCCTTAAAGGATTCCAGTATAGGTTCAACAGGAGGATTGGATCTACATTATTATCTGAAGATAGAGCAATGCCCAGGAGCCATTCACTAGCAAAAATCACATTACCCTGAAGCCCTAGATTGCGATCAATGGCAATAATCAAACCACCACTTGGCCGCCCGGCTACCCACTTAGACGCTAGAGAGGAGAAGGTATAAAAATCTACTATATGCATTTCAGTTAACATCATAGTTTCTTGGAAAAAATATATGCGGGGAAGGTGTAAATCTGTTTTGTTAAAGTTCTCAGTAGTCTCTGCCAATTGTTGTGGTTTTTCTAGTTCTGTTGATCGTATTGAAGCTGAAGTGACGTGTCTGGAAGCTTTTGGCTTTTTCTTTACTCTTTTCTTTATGTTTTTCGGTAAGGAATATAGGATCTTTGTCCTTTTTGATGTAAGCAAGCTCTTTTTTGAATGTGCTTGAAATGTCGTTCTGGTCTTTTTTTTATGAGGTTGCGGATGCAGTACCCCATTTCTAACACACGGGGGAGGAGTTGTGATCAGAGCCTCCCCCGTCCCGTCCTTTGGCAAATTCGAGTGCAGTAGCGAGCCGGCTCCCAACCGCTCCCTCGCTTCCTCTTCCTCTGCTGGCCCCCCCACCTCCGGTGTCACTACAATTCCTCAAGCACTCGGGGACCCACACAGAGGCAGGGCTGCCTTCAGATGAGCCAGCAGGGCCGTGGCGGTGGCAACCAAAGCTCCTGTCACCCCACAGCCCTCCTCCAGCGCTCGGCCCAGCAGTGCTGGCTCTTCCACAGCCACCCCCCCCCGGGCGGCCACCGGCACACTGTAAACCTCCGCCATGACCAGGAGCGTGGCACCCAACCCCGGTTGCCCCAACCCCAACCCAGGCGGAGCATCCATCATTACAGGGGTCGCCGGATCGCAGACCACATTGGAAGACGGCAAGAGAGGTGGTTGGCGGCCCACATCAGGTAATGTCTCCTGGGTGATTGGGTTAGGTGGAAGGAAAGACGACATGATGTTGTTGGAGGTGGTTTATTGGGGGGTCTCAATCAAGTCATTTACCTGCCAGGTTGAGTGGGGATGAATGTTTTAAGTTGCTCGTATTTGTAGTGCCTAAAATATTTGTTGTTAGGCGCTAGACTGTTTGAATTAGATAACGGTGAGCTAAGTTGAGATGAGGTTTCACTTACTAGGGTTGCTTGGAGGCATGTTTTCTCTGCTGGCTTACCTTCCGCCCCCTTAGTACTAACGTTCTCTTCTTTTTGGGTAAGCAATTGTTAGGGAGAATTTTCTGCTTAGGCTGAATTTCCTAACCTAGTGAGTCCCCCAGCAGCTTTGCTGGATTTTTGGGGTTTATTTTTTTTCTCTTGCCAAGAGTGAGATTCTTTTACCCTCACTCTTGGGCCTGATTTGAGTGTGTTTCTTTGAATCTAGATGTGTTTAATGGGCTATGGGGTCTTTTACTCCATAGGGCCTCATGTGTTTTTTGTGATGTGTGGTACACAGCACACTCAGTGCAGTGACACAGGGGTGTCATAGTGACCCCCCAGGATAGACTCCATACCCTGGGACTGACTACTGTCTCCCAGGGCATGTAAAGTCACCATTGACTTTACTAGTCTTAAATTCTGAACAGAACCAGTACAAACCATCATATTGTGGACGTACTGGCTGGGGCAATTCAATTGCCCCGGGGTCTGTTAGTCGAGGGGGCATGTCTCCGTCCCCCCTGATCGAGTTTTGGCTGGTGGCAGTGGATACTACTTTTTATATTTAGGGTTCCCTGTTTTAGGGGTTTATTTTTTTTTACTTCCAGGGGTGTTTTTCCAGTGTTTTCAAAAACTTTGGGAATCTGTGTTTATCAGTTTTTTCCCGTTTGCCCCTTTCAAAAAATCGCGGACAACTGTTTTTTCAGGTGTAAACACAGAAATGTTCTTTTATTGCTTCATTGCGTGCATATGTAGGGTAATCTCAGTGCAAGATGTTCTAAGCAATTTCACGTTAATCGAGTAATATGTTGCATTCCTATAAGTCAAAATGATTCTAATAAATCATGTAGAACTTCTTCAAGGACTCTTTGCCCATCCGTGCCCTTTCTTTTCTTCCCATAAAGACTTTTATTTGGGAAAACGACCTTTCCACATTGGCACTGGACACGGGCAGGGCCAAAATATCCACCACACAAGCTGATAACTCTGGCCACTGTTGGTGCTTTCCCACCCAATACTCATGCACTCGAAGCTGCAGATTCTCAGGCACAGGCTCTGCCAAATAGGCGTTAAACTGGCTGCACACAGCCTCAGTGGCTTTAAAATGGTTAAAAATAAATGCATATTTGTTAAAGTTTTGTGTAAATTCTTTTTTGCGGAAGGGATCTAGTACTTGCACGACATACCACAAAGAGGCTTCACTCACTTCGAATAACATGGTGGCTGATGGAATGTTTCGACACAGCATTGCTTGCCATTTTACATGCATTGTTGCATAGAATATCCTAAAATTTTCCTCAACAGTCCTTTGTTTTCCAAGTGGCAGACATTCCAAAAGTGCACATGTTACTGGACCAAAGTCACTGAAAGTGTCACCCAACTTTCTTTCAAATAAGAGTTTGACCTCCACACCAATGACATTGTACACTTGGCAAACGTATGTGTTTTCGGATTCCAGCCTCTTCATTATATCAACGACAGCGGTCATGTTCTCCTGCAAATATCGGACAACACAGTAGACTGTACTTTTATTCACCTCAGTATCAATTTGCGCGCTCAGATCCTCACATTTCTTGCCTGAGGCATCATCACTAAGGAGGAAATCGGTAAAAGGTCGCCACATCAATAGTATGGCATTCACTGCCTCTAATACAGAGAACCACCGACTAAAGGAGACAGGTGGGATGACCTTTCCTTTCATGCCATACAAAGTGCAAAATGATAGGTATTTGCGTTTGAGTTCACGTGCATATCTAAATAGAGCACCAGAATGGACCACAAAGTCAACTGCACCCCTAACCAAATCTGAGGACTTTAAGGCTGCTTTTAAAACTCCATCAAGTAAGTGGCAGGGGTCTCGCATGGGGAATGCCTTGAAATCGGCATTGCCCTTGGACAGATCATCACATAACTTTTTCATATAACTTGCCGAATCACTACAAACGCACACTACATCTCTCCAGTCCTTCCCAAACTTGCTGAGGACTTTCTGGAGTAATGCCGCTACTGAAACTGCATTGCAAGTTTCAACCACCTCTAAATCTGCCATGATAGTACGGCGCGCCCATCCACTTTTTGGGTCACAAAATGTGAAGAGGACTGCCACTGCTGGATCATCATGCATCTCGGGCGTTTCATCGACAGTGATTGAAATGTTTACGTCGCCTTGGACTAACTCTCTGATGTGGCCAATGTCTGTCATAAAAACCTTCGGTAGATATTTCTCATACATTTGAGTGGATCGGGGTAATGTTGTGGCTGCTGGGGCCCGTCTGCGGAAAAGATTACCAATCTGGCCATCTGCCTGGTGCAAGCTGGTTCCTGCCTGGTGCAAGCTGGTTCCTGCCTGGTGCAAGCTGGTTCCTGCCTGGTGCAAGCTGGTTCCTGCCTGGTGCAAGCTGGTTCCTGCCTGGTGCAAGCTGGTTCCTGCCTGCACTAAGGCGCACGCACAAATTCATGTGCCACATCTTTTTCCTCATCCCGTTTTCTTTTAAAACGCGTCAGTGTCTCTGTAAGGGACATTTGGCACAGACCACTCTCAAATTTTGGCGGATCTTTCAACCTTAAGTGGGTCTTTGAAGAAACGTGCTCAGCGATTCGGCTTGAAGTCTTTCCTTTGACTAATACAATTGTTACTCTGCAAGCCTTGCAAATTAACAATTGTTTTCCGTTGTTTTCCTCTACTGTAAAATCTTTGTGTTCCCGGGCGTAATCCTCATCGGTCTTGCTTTTGCAGGGAATTGCTCGATGTCAGAGAAGCCTATTGGAACAATTAAAAGAGGAGACTACTTACACATAGCAGAAGCATGACATTAACTGTGTCCTTCTGATTCAGTCTCAGGACCTACGTCTTTGCAACATGTGCTCTTCAAGTCACATTCTCTCACCCCATGCCCTGCGCTCTTAATTTTTGCAGGTGTTTTTGTACCAAAAGTGTATTGCTTTCCCTGTGATTTCTATAAATAATTAAATCATTAAATACAATGAATTAAAAAGACCTCAGCTACCTACATAATGTCACGGAGTGGTGACACCACTAATGTTCCCTATTTGGCTGCTGTCTTTTATGGCTAGAGAAGAGCTGCCATGCAGTAATGTAGATAACAGCGAAGGATATCACAACACAACAGCAAGTGCTTGGTCAAATGAACATGGCTGGGCAAACTTTCTGAGCCCTCACAATACACCCCCTTAACTGGTCCTGCCCTGTATGAAGACCCACTACCGACACATGACCACCTGTCAGCTGTCAGTGCCAAGAGGCTGTGATGTTATCTGCTATGTCATGCTATGCTATGATGTGTTGCTGTTTTGTCTGGAAAGGACCATTGGCCCAAAAGTGTTGCCTGTTGACCTTTCGGTGACCTATGCCTTATTATGAAAGTTAAACTTTATTCAGTGGCTGACCTGTACTTCTCAACTTGTTCATCTAACCGACACACATGCAACTCTACACAACCGGCATCACCTGCCAGCCACTCTCCATGCAACACACAAACCAAGCACTCGCTCCCCTGCTGCACCCCCCGCCCCCAATAAATACCCCAACTCCTAACGGCTCAAAAGACCACCTGCACTAACTCGCATGCAGGCAGCTGGCTCTCGCCATCACTCAGCGAAAACTTGAACACACGATGCGCAGTCATGAGCCGGCAGTGGCAACTCCCTGCCTGCCTTACCTCGAAACATCAGAAATGACGATCACAATCCACACCCGCCCCCCTCAAAATCTATATTTTCACAAAAATGTGAGTAAAAAAAAAACATGTTCTGGGAATTGCAGTAATGTGATTGGATGTTTTGTTATGATACCGCCCAGCCAATCAAATCGCAAATATTTGGTCTGCTCTCACTAACCCATCCGCATCCCCATCCTTTTTTTTGTTTGTTCTCAAAGGGTCCAAAGTGCCAAGAGGCCAGGTAAATGGCAGAAAGGGTGCTATATTAAGAGTATTTAGATAACCTGCCGCAGTTTTCCAGGTGACAACCCTCGCCCGCTACATGCAGCTTGCATAGGTCGTGGTGTGCCCCCCTCGCTCCCGATCTGAAAGCGGGGCTGGGGAGCTTGGGGCACACGGGGGCCTGGGGGGCACTTTTGCCATTAAAACGCATGGAAGGGGGCTGGGGAGCTCGGGGCACACGGGGGCCTGGGGGCACTTTGGAGGAAAAATGCGTGGAAGGGGGCTGGGGAGCACAGGGCACACGGGGGCCTGGGGGCACTTTGGAGGAAAAACGCATGGAAGGGGGCTGGGGAGCACGGGGCACACGGGGGCCTGGGGGCACTTTGGAGGAAAAACGCATGGAAGGGGGCTGGGGTGCTCGGGGCACGCGGGGGCCTGGGGGGCACTTTTGCCATTAAATGCATGGAAGGGGGCTGGGGAGCTCGGGGCACACGGGGGCCTGGGGGGCACTTTTGGAGGAAAAACATATGGAAGGGGGCTGGGGAGCTCGGGGCACACGGGGGCCTGGGGGGCACTTTTGCCATTAAAACGCAAGGAAGGGGGCTGGGGCGCTCGGGGCACACGGGGGCCTGGGGGCACTTATGGAGGAAAAATGCATGGAAGGGGGCTGGGGAGCTCGGGGGCCTGAGGGGCACTTTTGCCATTAAAACGCATGGAAGGGGGCTGGGGAGCACGGGGCACACGGGGGCCTGGGGGCACTTTGGTGGAAAAACGCATGGAAGGGGGCTGGGGAGCTCGGGGCACATGGGGGCCTGGGGGGCACTTTTGCCATTAAAACGCATGGAAGGGGGCTGGGGAGCTCGGGGCACATGTGGGCCTGGGGGGCACTTTTGGAGGAAAAACGCATGGAAGGGGGCTGGGGAGCTCGGGGCACACAGGGGCCTGGGGGCACTTTTAGCATTAGAACGCATGGAAGGGGGGTGGGGAGCTCGGGGCACCCGGGGCCTGGGGGCACTTTGAAGGAAAAACGCATGGAAGGGGGCTGGGGAGCTCGGGGCACACGGGGGTCTGGGGGCACTTTTGCCATTAAAACACATGGAAGGGGGCTGGGGAGCTCGGGGCACACGGGGGCCTGGCAGCACTTTTGGAGGAAAAACGCATGGAAGGGGGCTGGGGAGCTCGGGGCACACGGGGGCCTGGGGGCTCTTTTGGAGGAAAAACGCATGGAAGGGGGCTGGGTAGCTCGGGGCACACAGGGGCCTGGGGGGCACTTTTGCCATTAAAACGCATGGAAGGGGGCTGGGGAGCTCGGGGCACACGGGGGCCTGGGGGCACTTATGGAGGAAAAACGCATGGAAGGGGGCTGGGGAGCTCGGGGGCCTGAGGGGCACTTTTGCCATTAAAACTCATGGAAGGGGGCTGGGGAGCACGGGGCACACGGGGGCCTGGGGGCACTTTGGCGGAAAAACGCATGGAAGGGGGCTGGGGAGCTCGGGGCACATGGGGGCCTGGGGGGCACTTTTGCCATTAAAACACATGGAAGGGGGCTGGGGAGCTTGGGGCACATGTGGGCCTGGGGGGCACTTTTGGCGGAAAAACGCATGGAAGGGGGCTGGGGAGCTCGGGGCACACAGGGGCCTGGGGGCACTTTTAGCATTAGAACGCATGGAAGGGGGGTGAGGAGCTCGGGGCACCCGGGGCCTGGGGGCACTTTGAAGGAAAAACGCATGGAAGGGGGCTGGGAAGCTCGGGGCAGACGAGGGTCTGGGGGCACTTTTGCCATTAAAACACATGGAAGGGGGCTGGGGAGCTCGGGGCACACGGGGGCCTGGCGGCACTTTTGGAGGAAAAACGCATGGAAGGGGGCTGGGGAGCTCGGGGCACACGGGGGCCTGGGGGCTCTTTTGGAGGAAAAACGCATGGAAGGGTGCTGGGGAGCTCGGGACACACGGGGGCCTGGGGGCACTTTTAGCATTAGAACGCATGGAAGGGGGGTGGGGAGCTCGGGGCACACGGGGGCCTGGGGGCACTTTTGGCATTAGAACGCATGGAAGGGGGGTGGGGAGCTCGGGGCACACAGGGGCCTGGGGGCACTTTGGAGGAAAAACGCATGGAAGGGGGCTGGGGAGCTCGGGGCACACGGGGGCCTGGGGGCACTTTTAGCATTAGAACGCATGGAAAGGGGGTGGGGAGCTCGGGGCACAAGGGGGCCTGGGGGCACTTTGGAGGAAAAACGCATGGGAGGGGGCTGGGGAGCTCGGGGCGCACGGGGCCTGGGGGCACTTTGGAGGAAAAACGCATGGAAGGGGGCTGGGGAGCACGGGGCACACGGGGGCCTGGGGGCACTTTGGAGGAAAAACGCGTGGAAGGGGGCTGGGGAGCTCGGGGCACACGGGGGCCTGGGGGCACTTTGGAGGAAAAACGCATGGAAGGGG
Source organism: Ambystoma mexicanum (assembly GCF_040938575.1). Lineage (NCBI taxonomy): Eukaryota > Metazoa > Chordata > Amphibia > Caudata > Ambystomatidae > Ambystoma > Ambystoma mexicanum. Next base: position 1,308,185,513 of record NC_090926.1, on the reverse strand, counting down.
GCTGGGGAGCTTGGGGCACACGGGGGCCTGGGGGGCACTTTTGCCATTAAAACGCATGGAAGGGGGCTGGGGAGCTCAGGGCACACAGGGGCCTGGGGGGCACTTTTGGAGGAAAAACGTATGGACGGGGGCTGGGGAGCTCGGGGCACACAGGGGACTGGGGGGCACTTTTGCCATTAAAATGCATGGAAGGGGGCTGGGGAGCTCGGGGCACACGGGGGCCTGGGGGCACTTTTGGAGGAAAATGCATGGAAGGGGGCTGGGGAGCTCGGGGCACACGGGGGCCTGGGGGGCACTTTTGCCATTAAAACGCATGGAAGGGGGCTGGGGAGCACTTTTGGAGGAAAAATGCATGGAAGGGGGCTGGGGAGCTCGGGGCACACGGGGGCCTGGGGGCACTTTTGGAGGAAAAACGCATGGAAGGGGGCTGGGGAGCTCGGGGCACACGGGGGCCTGGGGGCACTTTTAGCATTAGAACGCATGGAAGGGGGGTGGGGAGCTCGGGGCACACGGGGGCCTGGGGGCACTTTTAGCATTAGAATGCATGGAAGGGGGGTGGGGAGCTCAGGCACACGGGGGCCTGGGGGCACTTTGGAGGAAAAACGCATGGAAGGGGGCTGGGGAGCTCGGCGCACACGGGGGCCTGGGGGCACTTTTAGCATTAGAACGCATGAAAGGGGGGGTGGGGAGCTTGGGGCACACTGGGGCCTGGGGGCACTTTGGAGGAAAAACGCATGGAAGGGGGCTGGGGAGCTCGGGGCACACGGGGGCCTGGGGGCACTTTGGAGGAAAAACGCATGGAAGGGGGCTGGGGAGCTCGGGGCACACGGGGGCCTGGGGGCACTTTTGGAGTAAAAACGAATGGAAGGGGGCTGGGGAGCTCGGGGCACACAGGGGCCTGGGGGCACTTTTAGCATTAGAACGCAGGGAAGGGGGGTGGGGAGCTCGGGGCACACGGGGGCCTGGGGGCACTTTGGAGGAAAAACGCATGGAAGGGGGCTGGGGAGCTCGGGGCACACGGGGGCCTGGGGGCACTTTGGAGGAAAAACGCATGGAAGGGGGCTGGGGAGCTCGGGGCACACAGGGGGCTGGGGGCACTTTTGCCATTAAAACGCATGGAAGGGGGCTGGGGAGCTCGGGGCACACGGGGGCCTGGGGGCACTTTTGGAGGAAAAATGCATGGAAGGGGGCTGGGGAGCTCGGGGCACACGGGGACCTGGGGGCACTTTTGGAGGAAAAACGCATGGAAGGGGGCTGGGGAGCTCGGGGCACACGGGGGCCTGGGGGCACTTTTAGCATTAGAACGAATGGAAGGGGAGTGGGGAGCTCGGGGCACACGGGGGTCTGGGGGCACTTTTAGCATTAGAACGCATGGAAGGGGGGTGGGGAGCTCAGGCACACGGGGGCCTGGGGGCACTTTGGAGGAAAAACGCATGGAAGGGGGCTGGGGAGCTCGGGGCACACGGGGGCCTGGGGGCACTTTGGAGGAAAAACGCATGGAAGGGGGCTGGGGAGCTCGGGCACACGGGGGCCTGGGGGCACTTTTTGAAGGAAAAACGCATGGAAGGGGGCTGGGGAGCTCGGGGCACAAAGTGGTAAAAAGCGGAACACACATGACTCACTTACCTTACTGAAGAAACTGAATGGGGGGGAGGGAGGCGTGTCGCGACTCCCGGGCAGGCTGCAGGCTGGATCCTCTGGGGACTGACGGTGATGCCGGGCAGGAGCAAAACAAAGAAGAAGCTGGCTCTGGCTCACTGGAGACAGCAGACAAGTGGCAAGTGGCTGCTGTCAGTGCTCTCTGCTCTGTTAGTGACACTGGGGTGTTTTTAAGCGCTTTTTACGCGGGCAAATGGTACTGGTATGAATGAGTCAGAGAGTGTTAACTGAGGACAGTTGCACACCTGCAGAGAGGTAAAGCTGCCTAGAATGCAGGCCCACTCCCCATGCACCGGCACACCTCCCCTACCATTACAATAACAGCACGAAACCATTCAGTGACTAATGGCCCATCATTAGCAGTTTGGTGCTGGCATTGTAATGGGAGGGGCTGATCCTAGGTGCAGGGAGAACTGAAGTGTTCTTATTGTTGTGCTTAAGAAGAAATAAGCACAACAATAAGCGACTAAAACACACGATAAGCGGACAAAACCCTCGACAAGCGACCTATGAAAAAAACACGCAACTTGCTTCAAAAACAAGCCCAAAGTTTGCAATGTGAGGTCCTTATGACCAGGCAGTCAAATCGGCATTTGGCCACAAGGTGGCAATATGGGATATTAAAAAATGATCATTGCAGCGTCAGTAGCAAAGTCAGTTCCAATAGACAATGCTTTAACAGAGCTGTTAGGATAGCTCACTGGCAACGTGTGTGTCTTGGAAACAAGACACCATGGTTTTGAATCCCCCTCCCAGCACTATGGGATAACCGCGAGCGGACACCCTATTTATATTCAACCGTGAATATTTTCCTATGGGATTTCCCATTGTTTTAGGCTACTATCTTTATTTAATTATTTATGGTAGCCTCAAACATACCGCCGGTTTATTTAATTAATATTAATTCTCCGGTTGGTATTTTTTGCCAAAACTTGATTCTAAAATGGCGTTTGTGTTCCCTTCTGTGACTCCAACCCAAGTCGAGCCCTTTGTTCCACTTTTTGGCGGGCTTCTCCACAGAAGCCCTCCAAAGTGGTGCCACTATGTCTGGGGTACTTAGGAGGGGTGGAGGGGAATTTAGGCACCCTGGACTGAGTTTCCTAGGCAACTCAAGTCGCACTCCGTCCTGATTGACCCAAGTGGTGAGCCGGCCGGCTCACCACTTAGCATGTTTGAGTGACAGCTAGGCTGAGTGAATGGGGGTTTGCTGCATAAAAGCAGGGCTTTGGGGACTGGAACTTCAGAAGTCGCCACAGGACCTAAGAATCCGACGAGGGAGAAGCTGAGATGACCTGCCACAACACCACTACCGGTAGAGCCCTGCTGGACCGTCTCACCACTTTTTCCCAACGACAGAGGAGATCTCCCACCGGAGAGTCTTCTTCCTTTAACTGGTGGGGATAACCAGTTTCACCGTCTTTTTGCTTTCCCGACGTATCTCGTGGCCGCCTTGCCCATGCCAAGCACCCCGGCCACCGGGATACCACGTTTTACCACGACCGCGAGACAAAGGTACCACTTTTAACCGGAAAACTCAGGCGCTGGTTTCTGCCCTGGTAGTGCAACGACCTTCATCTTTCCTCCAAGTCGAGATCTTCTCTTCCCCTGGACGACGACGCAACTTGCACCCACTACCAGGAACAACTGCCACCGCTGGAGGATCCTTCCCACTTAAGGTACCTGTGTCCCGCCTGGCTTCCCTTGCTACCGACTGTAAGGGGTAGATTTAGCCCTCGGCTTTCGAACCTGGGTTAGCCTGGGACACCCTGGCTAAACCTTTCTAAGCCTTTCTAAACGCTTTTCTGAACCCTCTGCAAGACTTTCTAAGCCTAGTGTAACTGTGTGATCTTGGGCGCATTGGTGCTCTGCTCTCTCTAAGAGTGGGCCCAGCCTTTGGACTTTGGCTCACCAGTGACTTTTTTTCGCTCTATGCCTTGCTAACAGTGTTCTTGAACCGTAGAGTGGTGTACCTCTTCATATTCTGTCTTTTTCCCTCCCTTTTTCACAAACTTATTAGAGTGCAATCTAGTTAAGCGCTCACCTCTGTATGAAAATAAGTGATGTTTTACTGTGATTTTTCTAATAGGGAAAAAGGGGTGTATATATCATAATAGTAACTGTGTGTAGGATATTTTACAATAAGAGTGCTGGAGTGTTTCAACGGTGTGTTTTTAAATAAATAATTATATACTTTGATACCAAAGCTCTGGTCAGTGTTTGCTTGTATTATTGTATCTGAGTGCCTATTGAGTATACTTTGCATACTGCCTAACTCTTCTTGAGGGAAGTCTGACTACTCAGCCACAGCTACCAGGTAAATCTGGGTGGTACAGACTGCTACCAAGTGGGTTTACTGCCAACACCTGTAGTCTTAAATCTTTTGCAGTGGTCCCTAAGGGAACTGCACAGGTTTCTGCCTAACAACAATGCAGGGGCTTCTGTTGGAGAAGTCGACCTCGAGTCCCCTGGGGCTGCCCCCCATTGCGGCACTTCGAGCTCCTTAATAGCCAACCTTCATCAAGGGCAATAGGAGCTGTGGGGGCCATGGGGGACATGGGAGTGGGAAGGAAGCGGGAGCGGGAAGGGCAAGTATGCAAGTCTGAAGGACTGCAAGACTACAACTCTCCGCAACTCAGCGGCCGCTCCGCGGTAGACTGGGGTTTTTACCAGCCCCTCCTTCCAAAGAAAGCAAAGACAGACTGAGCAGGATAGCAGGGTCTCCCAACAAGCAAAAGGAGCTGCAAGACTGCAACTCTCCGCAACTCTGTGCCCGCTCCACAGTAGACTGTGGTTCTTAGCAGCCCCTACTTCCAAAGAAAGTGAAGACAGACTGAGCAGGATAGCAGGGTCTCCCAACAGGCAACAGGCAAAAGGAGCTGCAAGACTGCAACTCTCCGCAACTCCCCTCTCCTTTACCTATTCTCGCTTCTCCTTAAGCGAGTTCCAAATTGTGTGATACTTTTACATTTAATTTACTGTGTTTGTAGATTTGTCTAATATGCAATATGATAGCACAACATATCTCCTCCCTTTATATGTCATTATTTAGTATTTTAAACAGATTTGTTTTAGAAAATAGGCATGTATGTAAGAATGAAAACCATCAGCTTGAAACCTAAGCACAATCTAAAAATGGAAATGATGAATGGTATATTAATAATTCCATCTGCACAGAAGTGCAGACGGGAAAATACATTCCAAGATGATGGAGAGTCAAGTTAAAGGCTTGGTCCACTATTCCCAAAGTAGTACCAGGAGCACTCAGGGACAGCAACCACATCCCAGCCTTTCCCTATTCACAAGACACAAGGATAGACCCTCACTAAGAATAGAAACCAGGGGCAGGAAAAAGAGAGCATACAAACACACAGCATCATGTCCAATAGTTTTTTATTATGTCTAGTTACTGATGTGTGTTTTTGTGCCTATCCTGAATTGCCGTACAGAAGATTTTGTCAGTGATTGTGTTCCTCACTGTGCATCTGCAGACAGTGGGCCTCATTACGAGGTGGGTGGTAAGGGATTACCGGCACCAGTGCCGGTAATCCCTTACCGCCCTACTACGAGTTCCCTTTGCGGGTCCTCCCTTAACGCCTGTTTTTTACCAGGCATTAAGGACGGGACCCGCAAAGGGACTCAAGAGCTAATAAGGGTACCGCAATTTGCGGTACCGTTATTAGCGCCTTCCCCATTCCCGCTCAAATGGGAATGGGGAATGGCCCTCGTGAATGGGGAATTACCGGTCCCACCAACCTTGGAATGGACCGGTAATTGCTCCATTTACCAGGGCGGAGTCGAAACGAGTTTGGAGGCAGCCATGACGCTACGCCATTGCTACCTCTAACCTCGTAATGACGCCCAGTGACTTGCAAGTCCACTCTTTTACTCCGTCCTCGCCCCACTTTTCCCTGCTACTCTCTGACGCCACTCCTCGTTTCTTATAGTGGATATCTGCTGCTTCCTTGGTGGGGCTGCTCTGTGTCCCCTCTCCTTTACCTGTTCTCACTCTTCCTCACCCCACTTTTCCCTGCTACTCTCTGACACCACTCCTCGTTTCTTATAGTGGAGATCTGCTGCTTCCTTGAGGTGCTGCTATGTGACATTGCTAAAATTCCAATAACCAACAAACATTCTGAACAAGATTTAAATGTGAGCAGCTTCATTGGTTGCAGACAATTGTGGGGCAAAAATGTGACTCCAGACTTTCTGAGAGTAGGGAGCTTGCATGGCTTGTAACTTCCGCAAGGATTCCCTGCTTGAGTAAACATGTAATAATGCATTGTGGTGAAGTCGCCCTGCCTGGTTATGGACGTTACCATGGTGGGGAGGGACTTTCTAATCACCCATTTTTGGGTTCATAGGTCTCCATGAGATTTTTTGGCATATTTACCACGAGCAGTAATTCTGCACAGTCAATCTGTGGACTTTGAGAGTTAAGGTGGACGATTTACCTCAAGGTTCAGTGCTTGGGCCTTTCCTCTTTTCCCTTTACACCTTCCTCCTAGCCCCTGTAATCTCCTTGTTTGGCATTTCCCACCACTTCTATGCTGACGACACTCAACTCTTCCTCTCATTCTCCTCTTTCTCAACTGACCTCCACCTAAAACCTTTCTGCCTTACTGCCATAAAGAACTGGATGTCTTCCTGCTTTCTCTCCCTTAACACTGACAAGACTGAAGTCTTATTCTTCCCTCAAACTCTCCCTCAAACTCTCTTCCTTCTCCCTCTTCTCCGCCTTTCATTCGCTTTCCTCCCTCTAATCTCCCTATCTCTCTCAATGCCCGTAATTTAGGCATTCACTTAGACTCCTCTCTCTCTTTCTCCCACCATATCTCGCTCACTTCTCGCACCTGTCGCTACCACCTATTCAACATTCGCAAAGGCCGCCCCTCTCTCACCTTCCATGCTACCAAACTTTTAATCTCCTCCCTTATCTTCTCCCGCCTCTTCTACTGTTCTTCCTTATTCTTTGGTCTACCTACTTCTCATCTCGCCCCCCTCAAATCCATCTACCACTCTGCTGTTCGTACTTTCGGTCTCCTTACCACCCGTGACTCCATCACTACTTCCCTCTCCTCTCTTGGTTGGCTTCCATTTCACTCTCAACTCAAATTTCACTTCCTCTGCCTTGTCTTCAAAACACTTCATGGTCTTACTCCCCCTTATCTCTCCTCCTTCATCTCTTTCTACTCCCCTTCCCTTTCCCTTCGGTCTGCTGACATTTCCTTCTCACTGTACCTCTGTCCCCTTGTGCCCCCTCCTGTTTCCGCTCCTTCCAACTCCTAGCCCCCATGCACTGGAACTCCCTACCTCTTACAATCTGCTCTACCCCCACCTTCTCCTCATTCCGCACCTCCCTTAAATCTCTCCTTCTCCACTCCCCTCCTTGAAACCCCTTCCCCTTCCTGCCTCCCCTCCCTCCCTTATCCTTCCTTCCCCTTGACTATTTCCCTCCCCTCCCCCACCTCCCCACTCTCTACCTTCCCCACCCCTCCTTCTACCCCTTCACCCGTCCCCTGCCTAGCCAGTCCCACTCCACTACTTTCCCTATTCCCTTCAGTTAATTGCTCTTCTTGCTGTTTTGTTGACTGATTCATATTGTAACTTTGCTTCGACTGTTATATTGTTTACGTTTATGTTTTATGTATTAAGTTGTGCACTTGTACAGCGCTTTGGTGTAAAACGCTTTATGAAACAATAAATACAAATACAAATCTTTTTGTTGGGTGTAAATCACCCCGGTTGCTGCCATAACGCATAGTGCGGTGGTGCAGTAGTAAAGTCGATGTATCTGAATTGCCACCTGCTTGTAGGCAGGAGGTTGTTGTCAGGAATAGGTGGTAACATTAGGAGGTGGCAGCTGTCAGGAAGCAGGAGGAGGTGGTGGAGTTGCAGGAACTTGAGGCAAGTTTGAGAGAAGGAGCCGGAGGAGGATGTATCATCAGGAGCAAGTGTTTATCAGAAGGAGGAAGTGGTACCAAGACAAGGCAGTTATCAGGAGGAGGTGATAACATCAGAAGGAGCGATACACGAGAGGGGGGGATAACAGCAGGATGATTCAGTTGTCAGGGGGAGGAGCTAACATCAGGAGGTGGCAGTCAGGAGGAGGCGGGGGAGGTCATTGTCCAAAATAGGTGCTAACATCAGGAGGTGGCAGCTGTTAGGAGGAGGCAGGGGAGGACATTGTCAGGAACACGTGGTAACATCAGGAGTTGGTAGCTGCCAGGAGGAGGCACAAGGAGGTCATTATCAGGAATAGGTGGTAACATCAGGAGGTGGCATCTGTCAGAAAGAGACAGGAGGAGGTCATTATCAGGAATAGGTAGTAACATCAGGAGGCGGCAGCTGTCAAGTGGAGGTAGGAGGATGTCATTGTCAGGAATACGTGATAACATCAGGAGGTGGCTGCTGTCAGGAGGAGGCAGGATGAGGTAATTGTCAGGAATAGGTGACAACATCAGGAGGTGGCAGTTAGGAAGAGGCGGGGGAGGTCATTGTCCAGAATAGGTGGTAACATCAGGAGGTGGAAGCTGTCAGGGGAGGCAGGAGGATGCCATTGTCAGGAACACATGGTAACATCAGGAGTTGGTAGCTGTCAGGACGAGGCAGAAGGAGGTCATTATCAGGAACAGGTGGTAACATCGGGAGGTGGCAGCTGTCAGGAGGAGGTAATTATCAGGAATAGGTGGTAAAATCATGCAAAGGCAGCTGTCAGGAGGAGGCAGGAGGAGGTCATTGTCAGGAAAAGGTGATAAGATCAGGAGGTGGCAGCTGCCAGGAAGTCATTGTCAGGAATAGGAGGTAACATCAGAAGGTGGCAGTTGTCTGGAGGAGGCAGGAGGAGGCCATTGTCAGGAATAGGTGGTAAACTTGTGAGGAGGCAGCTGTCAGGAGGAGGGGTGAGGAGGTCATTGTCAGGAATAGGTGGTAACATTAGGAGGTGGCAGCTGTCAGGAGGACACAGGAGGAGGTCATTGTCAGGCATAGGTGGTAAAATTAGGAGGTGGCAGCTATCAGGATGCAGGAGGAGGTCATTGTCAGGAATAGGTGGAAACATCAGGAGGTGGCACCTGTCAGGAGGAGACAGGAGGTCATTGTCAGGAATAGGTGGTAACATTAGGAGGTGGCAGCTGTCAGGAGGACACAGGAGGAGGTCATTGTCAGGCATAGGTGGTAAAATTAGGAGGTGGCAGCTATCAGGATGCAGGAGGAGGTCATTGTCAGGAATAGGTGGAAACATCAGGAGGTGGCACCTGTCAGGAGGAGACAGGAGGTTGTTGTCAGGAATAGGTGGTAACATCAGGAGGTGGCAGCTGTCAGGACGAGGCCATTGTCAGAAATAGGTGGTAAACTCATGAAGAGGCAGCTGTCAGAAGGAGGGGGGAGGAGGTCATTGTCAGGAATAGGTGGGAACATTAGGAGGTGGCAGCTGTCAGGAAGACGCAGGAGGAGGTCATTGTCAGGCATAGATGGTAAAATCGGGAGGCAGCAGCTGTCAGGGGGAGGCAGGAGGTCATTGTCAGGAATAGGTGGTAACATCAGAGGTGGCAGCTGTTAAGAGGAAGCAGGAGGTTGTTGTCAGGAATAGGTGGTTACATCAAGAGGTGGCACCTGTCAGGAGTAGGCAGGAGGTTGTTGTCAGGAATAGGTGGTAACATCAGAGGTGGCAGCTGTCAGGAGGAGGCAGGAGGATGCCATTGTCAGGAACACGTGGTAATATCAGGAGTTGGCAGCTATCAGGAGGAGGCTGAAAGAGGTCATTATAAGGAAAAGGAAGTAACATCGGGAGGTGGCAGCTGTCAGGAGGAGGCAGGAGGAGGTAATTATCAGGAATAGGTGGTAACATCAGGAGGTGGCAGCTGTCAGGTTGAGGTAGGAGGAGGTCATTGTTAGGAATATGTGATAACATCAGGCGGTGGCAGCTGTCAGGAGGAGGTCATCATCAGGAATAGGGGGTATCAGGAGGTGTCAGTTGTCTGGAGGAGGCAAGAGGAGGCCATTTTCAGGAATAGGTGGTAAACTCATGAGGAGGCAGCTCTCAGGAGGAGGCGGAGGAGGTCATTGTCAGGAATAGGTGGTAACATTAGGAGGTGGCAGCTGTCAGGAGGGCACAGAAGGAGGTCATTGTCAGGCATAGGTGGTAAAATCAGGAGGTGGCAGCTGTCAGGAGGCAGGAGGAGGTCATTGTAAGGAATAGGTGGTAACATCAGGAGGTGGCACCTGTCAGGAGAAGGCAGGAGGTCATTATCAGGAATAGGTGGTAACATCAGCAGGTTGCAGCTGTCAGGAGGAGGTAATTAACAGGAATAGGTGGTAACATCAGGAGGTGGCAGCTGTCAGGAGGCAGGAGGAGGTCATTGTCAGGAATAAGTGGTAACATCAGGAGGTGGCAGCTGTCGGGAGGATGTAATTATCAGGAATAGGTGGTAACATCAGGAGGTGGCAGCTGTCAGGAGGCAGGAGGAGGTCATTGTCAGGAATAAGTGGTAACATCAGGAGGTGACAGCTGTCGGGAGGATGTAATTATCAGGAATAGGTGGTAACATCAGGAGGTGGCAGCTGTCAGGAGGAGGCCATTGTCAGAAATAGGTGGTCAACTCAGGACAAATAGCCATGAGGGCCATACCATTAGAGCCAGAAATGTTTGCATACGGTATGCGTGTGCTTATGGCAGAATTGCCAGGCCTTGCAGACAAAATCATGAGAACTCCTGATGAATTCTTATTTAGACCGAGAATACCGATGCACGAGGAGAAGGGACAAGTATTTCCCTTGATGATACACACAGCTGCAATACGAGGGAAAGTGGCCTTGAATGACTGTTATGATGACGAGGGCGGACAATGGTGCGCAATAATTGCAATTGAAGAAGGATATCGAGTGACTGACGTCACTGATGACGATCTGTTTGAAGAACAAGCAGATATGGGAGAGACAATGGTGGAAGTGATTCTCACCTTTTGGGTAAAAATGATTAAAAGAGAAGTACTAGAGAGAATGATGTTGGCACGACAGCGTCCTGAATATTTTGATGACGATATGGCCCAGGTGCCTGTCTCAGTATGGACTACAGACCCCTATGACGTAGGACTCTTGAAGGGGGTTGAAGAAGTTAAGTTAAGATCAAATTGAAACCAGGAGCAATTCTACCAAAAGCCTGACAATATCCCCTGACCAGAGAGGCAGATGAGGGGATTTTTAAGACAATTTCTGCAATGATGGAGCATGGCATCTTAGTGACATCAGAGTCGCCATGCAATACTGTGGTTTATCTGATCAAAAAATCAAAGGGAGGGACTTGTCATTTAATTCAGGATTTAAGGTCAATAAACTATATTGTTGAGGTTGAGTTCCCTTTAGTCCCTAACTCGGCTACAATCCTATGTAATATACCCGATGAGGCAAAATATTTCATGGTGATTGACTTGAAAAATGCATTTTTCTCAAACCTGTTGCACCGTGACTCACAAGATCTGACGTCATTCACATTCAGACAGATGCATCTGAAAAGCACAAGACTACCCCAAGGTTACCGTGAGTCTCCATCTATTTTTAACAGAGTCTTACAGATGGACTTGAGCAATATTGCACTAAAAAGTGTTGTCCTGCAGTACGTGGATGACATCTTAATTTGCAGCACAATAGAAGAGCAGTGCAGGCACGATTCTGTTCAGCTATTGACTATACTGGCTGAGAAAGGATATAAGGTTGACAAGGAAAAGTTACAATATTGTCAAGAAGAAGTGCTGTACATAGGCCAGCTCATCTTACATGAGGGAAAGAGAGTGACCCCAGAAAGGTCTGAAGCCATACTGAACACAGCTAAGCCACACACGATAAAACAGATGCAGAGCTTTCTAGGCCTATGCAATTATGTCAGAGCATGGGTCTTCGACTACAGCTCCAATACTAAGCCTTTACTTCAGGCCCTAAAGAAGGCCCAAGTAGCGAAGGAAAAGATTGAGTGGTCTGAGACCATGGAGGAAGGGTTTGCTGAACTCAAAAGAGCTATTTGCACAGCACCAGTTCTCGGGATTTCCAATTATGCAGAGGAATTTTACCTGTTCTCACACACAAACTGCAATTTATGACAGCAGTACTCACACAGAGAACCACGTTGGGGTACAAGCCCTTGGCATACTATAGTGGGAATCTGGACCCACTGATGAGAGGTCACTTCCCCCGTGAACAAAGTTTAGCTGCTGCAGCATTCGCCATAGAGAAGGTTACAACCATTGTGATGGGGTGCAACATGACGTTGTACGTCGAGCACTCATTATTTGCCATTCTAGAGAAACCAAAGGGCACATTGACATCTCAGAGAGCTTCTGCTTATGAAGTGAGATCATATCAAATCCATCTATTAAGATTGTCCGATGTAAGATAGTGAACCCAACTACGTTTATAGCAGAGCCAGTCACTGAAGGAGAGCCCATTCATGACTGTGCAAACTATGAAGAATTCTATGATGAAATTATCAGGGTGAAAGAAAATGCCTTGGCAGAAGGAGAGATCATCTTTATTGACGGGTCTTCAAGGATCGATCAAAGTGACGACAAAGATACACAGGCGTTGCTGTAATGAAGCATACAGCACATGGAGTGTTTTGAGTACTTATTAGTGCACAAATACCATCTCACTATTCAGCACAGGCTGCAGAATTATTGGCGTTGATACTCGCCATTGAGAATCATGCAGACCAGGAAGTAACAGTGTACAGCGACACTGCCTATGTGATATCGACAGTGCACGCAGGCTTAGCGTGATGGAAAAGGAGGGCTACCTCCGAGCAGATGGCATTGCAGCATGCAGCCCTATTGGACAGGCTGATTAAGGCACTACAGCTCCCAGTGGACATAGCGGTCATGAAATGCGCCGCCCACACAAAGGGGACACATTTAATCTCACGCGGAAATCAAGCAGCAGACATGAAAGCCAAGCGTATGGCATCCAAAAGTGAGATGATCATGGCAGTGGAAGTTATCCATGCCAACGAGAGAATGATGGTTACACGAACTACACCTGAAAGTTACAGTAATTTGCGGCAAATGCAGCTAATGGAACTCCAAGGGGAGGCATCACATGAAGAAAAGAATCTGTGGAAACGTCGAGGGTGTTCTTTAAACCCCTCTGACAGCTTGTGGCGACAAGACAGCACTGGTAAACCAGTAATGCCTGTAGCCTTATTAAAAATAGCAGCTACATTATCCTGCACATATGACAAAAGAGAATTTAGCAGCAACGCTTGTGGAAGACTGGGTCATACCGAATTTAGCTGAGCATGTTGCATTTTTTATGATAAACTGTATAATCTGCCAGCAATTCATGGCTGGGCGCACATTAAAAGTAATGAGAGGAGTCATCGCCCGGCCAAATGGGCCTTTTCAGCACTTGCAAGTCGATTACGTCGACATGATTGAAGTATGAAACGGGTACAGACACTTAATTGTTGTGGTGTGTCCATTCTCTAGGTGAATTGAGGCAGGTCCATGTAAACACCCAGACTCTACCTGTGCGCCACATTTTTAGTTAGGGAAGTGTTCCCCAGGTGGGGGGTGTGTGAAGTCATGAGATCCGATAATGGAGCTCATTTTGTAAATGAGACGTTTGAACAGATTAGCTTGTTGCTTGGTATAAAGTACAAGTTCTCGTCGGCGTATCATCCACAAGGTAATGGGTTCTGTGAGAAGCTCAACGAATTGTTAAAGGAAAGGCTAGCCAAGTTGAAGCTTACTCTGAAGAAGGGATGGTTGCACTGCCTTCCTCTGGCACTGTATGCACTTCGGAACCAACCCGGTTCGACCATCATCTTACGCTACACGAAATAGCCACAGGAAGAAGAATGAGAACTCTTTTGACCTCACGAGATAGAGCTAGATGTGATGCCAGGTCAACAGGTGAGGTTTTAGGGTCTGAAATGCAAAACTATCTGAACTGCATGACATCTTGCCTTACTTTAATTTCAGACCAGCTGCAGCGACGTCGAAAGGGGTGCAGGGCAGCACGGAACACAGAAGGAGATGCTACAACAGACCCAGCTCAAGGATTTTGTCTACCACCCATCTTCCCTGGAGACACCGTCCTCGTGAAAAACCATATAAGGAAAAAGTGGGACGAACCAAGATTCAATGGTCCCTTCACCGTGGAGGACTGCACTCCATCCGCTATGAAATTGCAAGGCAGGAGATCTTGGATTTTTCTTTGGCGATATCAAACCTTACATCGGAGAAGGCCACCTGCATGTACCCCAACGAGATGAATTGACGAGCGACGGGGAAGAACAACAGCATGTGCAGACGAGATCCCGGACGAAGAAGAAGGACGCATGACAAGCCAGACAAAGACAAAGAACTTTTTGCGAGTTGTGGCTTAAACTGGACACTTCCTCTAAGTAAAAGGGGGGAGAAGGGCATAAAAAACAGATATTCTGTGCATCCTAGTTGCAGGATGAAGAAGAAAATGTGCACACATAAGCCACAACACAGTCTGTTGACTTTGAACTTTGGACTGAGGCACACTAAGCCTTGATGAGAAAAGGATATGCCAAATTTTGATCAAGAATATTTACATTGGAAGCAAATACAGTATCCTGATTCATTCAATACTGAGACACTATTCGGAATCGCTTATGGTGGCCCACAGTAGAGACATAACAAAGGACATAATAACCTATCTTGTCCTAGTGCTAAGACCATACCCATCATTGGTACATAGGCTCACCAATGTCACTGACTTTCTTCAAGATCCTGAAAACAAAAAAACAATAAGACAACTACTTACTGTCATTGCCGAGCAATTTCTCCTACTTCCCGAGTACAGTGAGGAGAAACCAAATGTCCCAAACAATAACGGAAATAAATGAACTCATCAACGCATTGTTCTTTCGCCTAATCGAGGACTGTCCAACTCTTGTCAGAAGAACAACAGACACACTTACGTTTCTTCCAGACCCAGCAAATACAGAACATTTAAGCCATCCTTCAAATAAGGTAGTGATCCTAGTTGCACTCCAAGTGACCGGACAGTCCAGACATTGTTCACATTAAGGAAGAGAACATATAATCCTGAACTCCAGCAAAGACATGACGGTTGTCCCTTTCACCAGAAGACAGTAGGTTGGCACACAATATCCTCTTTTTCCTAGTCTCCGACTTTCCAGAGCTAGTGGGGAGACCAATCGATGTTGACATCCTCACATTCATAAGAGATCCAGCTAATATTGCCCAGATGGGAATGCTCTTGCATGGAATCGTGCTTCAAGTGGAACTCTCTAACCATCAGCGGAGCTATCTGAGGAGATTCTAAAAAGCCTTCCACTGAGGGACAGATCGAGGAAGCTGTGTCAAGAACTTATTTGTTGGTATTTTTTCCCTAGTTTCTTCATACTGATCAGCATACAATAGGTCTTCAGGACTGAAACAAATCTGAGGCGTGCACTGGGAGCTTACGTACTTCGAACATGCACAGTAAAAGTACTTACTAAAGTGTTCTTAAATTAGATTTTTCCATGATTTAAGCAAAGGAACTGTATCCTGAGATAATTGAGATAAGAGACTATTCGTCACCCGCAAGAGCGGGGACACTTGTGGAACACTCGAAACCCTTAACCACAGAGTCCGAAAGACAATAGTGTGCAAAAGATTACAATAAAACATTGACATTTGGTGAATGATCGAGATGGGGGTCCAGAGCAGCAATTTAGTCCTCCCGCAAGAAGAGAGGCACCCACAGTTCTCTGGACGTAAATGCTGCCACCTAACATACAGAGGCATAATGTATTTATGTATCATAATCATCTTTGTTTTACTGTCATTAACGATCAGAACTGCATTCTTTATTGGTGCACAAAGCGTTCCAATTACAGTGCACGCATGAAACCCACAAAAACACCCAGACCTTACATAATCATTCCAGTCCCTAGAAGATCTGATGGAGGAATGAATGAACTTGAAATGGTTTTTATTACCAATGTCACTCACACACTTGTGGTCACAAACAAACAGAAAAGCCGGAGACAGGGTCGGCATGGAATAAATGAAGTAAAGTTATTGACAACTACACGCACGCACACATTGAATGCACACAAAACAGGCCTAGTGTCAATGACTGAAGAACCACAAACCAAAGCAGTAGAAAAGAATAGACTGCTTGCCACAAGAAACTCCACAGCAGATGTTGTGAGAAAACAAGAAAAGTGAAGGAAAACCAACAGAAGCAGTCATATGAGAGACTCTTAAGAAAGCAAGAGCCAACTCAGAGAAACTCTCTGCCCGGACACAACTGAGAGTAGACTCATTATTTCGGTACATAGCCAGAGCGAGGAAACTGCAAGAGGAACTGAAGAACAAAACCGCAGACACTGTACTACCAAGCACATATGTTCCAACACAAGAGACAAGTACCAGTTGTATGATGCAACCATACACCGGACCAGCGTCAGGGTGGTTGGCATGGGCATTTATAACCCACAGGAAAAAGATGTCTGAGGAGAGGGAAAGAGCTGCAAGACTTGTGTCCACTCAAATGGCGCAGATGAGGAAGCCTGCACCATGGACCAGGATACCTGAACATCCCCCATCAAGAGAAAGCCATACAGAGGCATTCAGGGATGTAGTAATAGCCAACTACATGAAAACCTTAAAAATAAAGAGAAGCATCCATGGAGATGACAATAAACCAAACGACTATCTAGACAGCACAGTACATCTGGGAAATAACATTTGGTACCAACACATGAAGGAAGTTGGAAGATGAAATTCCGAAGTGGAATGCTTTGTTTGTGCACTTCTACCATACAGCATGGGGAAGTCCAAGATCTTTGTGGCTGTAGAAATTGATGCCCAGACAGCACACTGTCTTTCACACGTAGCCATGTGCAAAATTAGAGGACAGTTTATGGGAAGTGACGCTTCCCTAATATGGGCAACTGAAAAGGCCTATCCCGATGTAGATAATTATGTCCAAGACATAAAGACAAGAAATAGAGCTCAAACTAGAAATCACGTGATCAGGTACGAGAAGCCTGGAGTTAAAGGAGCGCAAATAAGAAGAGAAGCAAATCAGAAGCTAAATGTCCAAGGAAAGACTCCAGAAGAAGCTCGAAATTGGAAGAACAGAGGCCAAATGCAGGGAACAGTGCTTTCACCAGACGAATGGGAGAAAGGAGTAGTGATTTGCAGAGTATGGATGGTCGCTGGAGCCTTCAAGGAAGCAATTGAAAATTTACAAAGGCTATGCAAGCCATTATGGCCAAAGCTTGCAAAACTACTGACATGGGTCGAAGACAGAGGAGGACCCCTACAGATAGTGCCACTGGAAAGCCCAAAGTTGTGCTTCAGGAATAACTGCACAAGAAAGATAGGAGAGAATCAGAACTGTGGACACATTTTTGATGCTCCAGGAATGGTTCACGGAATTGCAGTAATTATGGATCACTATTGGACACGTGGATCCAAAGCATACATCAGACTGCCGAAAAACTGGGGAGGCATATGCACAATAGTGAACGTCCACGTTCCAGCATTAGTGATCCCAAAGAGTGACTTAAATATTGACAGTTTCCCGAAAGCAGATGCTGACCTGAGGAAGAAGAGATCTGTGGAGTTGCTGACAAGAATGAAGCGAGAACATTATTTCTCTGCTAAATCAGAAGAAGCATTTCATGCAATCCCATATGAACACAGGCTGTTCAGCCTCACCTCATCAGTGTTCACAACGATTTTTATGCCAAGAATCCAAGTGTGAGTAAATACTAAATGGTTGCAGATAACCAGATGGGAGTTACTGCCGATGATCAATACGACCATAAAAGGATTCAATGTGATTAAGGAAGAGTTAAGAGCCATCCGACTGATTACTCTCCAGAACATATATGGAGGGGTTTGTGTGAAAATCAGAGAATAAAGTTGCACATTTATACCTTCTCATGATGAAAAAAATGAAATGGAATTCTAACATAAGCAATGGGTATGCTGACAAAGCTGCAGAACCAGATGATTGACGAAACTGGCACGGTTGATGATGATAGCTGGTTTGGGTCAATATTATCGTGGGTCCCACAATGGATGGCAGACATATTCAAGGTTTTGGGAGACCTGCTAGTGATGATATTACTAGGATTTTGTGTTATCAAGATAATAATCTCTCAAAGCCAGAAAACTGCGAAGAAATCCATAGGGATGAAAGTCATGATTGATGTCAAGCCAGGATGGAAACCCAAAGACCTGACTGATAAAGAAATAATAGACTTTGTGAAGGCCAGCAGGCGTGCGCCAGAAGGAACAAAGTTTCTCTATCCCAGGAAACATATGAATTATGTAGGAAGGTGGGTTTACTGTAACCCAAATGGGCAATGTCAATTAATGACATGGAATAAAGATGAACATGTAAGAAACGCAGGAAGCCTGAAGGGAGTAATACAAATATGGATTCCAAAGAGACACTTCTTCAAACCATCATGTATAGACCCAGAAGAGGAAGAGGGAATGAACGCAGGAGATGGAGTGAAGACAAATATAGAAAAATCGAGTGAATTCGATCCAAATAAGGAAGTGAAAGTGGTTGATGAAACGCCCAGAGGGGGGAGTGTAGAGGAGGTCCCAAATAAAGCCTGCACTCCAGTCACCCATTTTGAAGTATCAGGAACATTCACATCAAAATATGTGACGTATGATGAGCAAATAAACCAGCAGAGAGCCGCAGTATGGCTCTGACCAGTACCTATCAGAAGAGCAACACCTATTGAAATACCAGTACCCAGAAAACCATGGACACTAAGGTATCCATTAAGAAAACTCTATGAGCAAAGAAGACAAAATGAAGATTGCCTAAGTACCGTCCCGGAAGAAACCAAAAAGATCCTAATGGAAGACGAATGGTGATGTCACGAGGACTCAGACGGACTCACAGATAGAAGAAATGATGACCCAAGAATGACACAAAGAGACGAAACGTCATGAGAAAAGAGACTGTGAACCTAAAAGTGATAGAAATCTATCAAAACGTAAGACAGTAAAGCTGTAAGAAAATGAATACAGTCGACCACTTTACACCTGTACATATGCTTGAAACCACAAGAAAGCAAAGAAAACAGTGCAGCTTGCTATGCTAAGTAGAAGAATAGCGCGGCATGCGTCATTGTACATAATCTACCCCAAAATGAAGCACAGTATTATAAGTGCAATTCCACTTTGCAAATGAAGCAGAATCAACCCAGGTTACTTAAGGCCAAATGATCAGAGATTCATATTCTAGCGAAAGTAGAAGAGACGGCTGAATCAAAACTCAGCAAGAGCAACTCGTGCCAGAAGGGCCAAGGTCAGGCTAATAGAAGAGGTACAGTAGCTACGTATAATTGAAACATAAAGAACAGAATATCCTGTCTCTGAATGGTCGAGATAAGGAGGCATAGGCAGGTGGCTGAGCTAAATAAAAATCAAATACACAAATTGAGAGAAACGAGACAAATTCATGATGTGTAAATCACATGGCCAGCTGAGCGAGAGGTGCACAGGTTCACACCTACGCTTGGCAGCTGCCCCAGCAGAAGATGAGGAACTTTTCCAGACAGAAGATGCAGTTTCAAGGCCAACCACATTGAGATAATTGACACATAGTTGCAGAAGTGATGATTGATTGTAACTATAATTGGAGAAAGGCCAGATAACTGGGGGGCACCTGTACCTGGTGGACCATTCTGCGTGCTGCTAAGCAAAGTGGAAGAATATACATGGGTTGCTGCCAACCCAATCATAATGGACCAAATAATCTAGGGTCCTATAGTTGTATAACCAATAGGACGTCGTTCTTTTAGTGACGTCTACGAAAGTCATTTTTGAAAGAAGGGCTTAGTTGCCTACCTGAAAGTGTTTATCCAATCCCCTCATTCCCTTACCATATACAGATATAGTACCTATATTAAAGTTACCTTTTCCTAAACAATAGAAATGCATGTTAAGCTTTTGAGTGTTCCACTTATGATTTGTATGAAGTTTGTTGGAGTTGAAGCAAGAAGGATGATAGCATCACTGCTGATTTCCATGACTCTCCGTTTTTTGTACTTGTCATTAAACAGACTCCCTTTGCCAAAATAAGTTGTCCTTATTGATTGGTGTTGGAGTAATAAATCTGCACCCCAATCCATCTCAAAGGTGCAGCTATCTTGCCTTAAAGTACTTTGGAGCAGACCTCGGCTCTATCAGCCGGCCGGGGGTCTCCGGCGTACAGAGTACAGGGCCAATATTGTCCTTAATGGTCCTGGAGGAGCAGCGGAAAAGCTATTTGGAAGAGAACTTAATGGAGCGGACAGCTATGGTGACCTCATCAGGTGTGATAGGAGAGAAAGGCAGAGGGAGAAACGGAGGCCACAGGAGGCAAGAGGGTGAGTGAAGGGGAGGGGGAGAGGGACTCTAAGGTGCTCAGGATGTCCTGTGTTTTAGCAGTGAAGTGTGTGGCCAGTGTGTTGCAGAGGGCCTGGGAGGACAGAGGTGAGGAGGATACTGCAGAGGGGTTGGCTAGTTCCCTGCAGATTTGAAAATGTTCAGCCATGTTGTTGGATGTAGAAGAGATGTGGGACTGGATGTGGGGCCTTTTCTTGGTGCGAATGGAGAGTCTGTATTGCCTTTGGAGCAAGCAACAGGACAGTTTGTCAGAGGGTGAGCCTGAGGTCTTCCCCTTCCATTCCGTAGCTCTGCACTAGTGTTTCAGGGCTGCAAGTTTGGTGTCGTACCAAGTGTTATGCTTAGAGGCATGTTTCAGGCAGATCCTCATGACTGGAGCAAGAATGTCGAGGGTATTGGTAATGGCAAGATGGAGGTTGCTAAGAGCGGAGTCAGAGGTAGAGTCTGTAGTGGGGAGAGAGGGGGATGAAGGTAGATGTGAAGGCAGCAACTGGCACCCGTTTCATCGATGGATGTTCGTGAACAAGGTTGGCATTGCTGAGAGAGGCTGGGTCAGCGGGCCAAGAGGACACAGACAAGAGGAGAGGAGATAGTCTTCAAACCAGGAGAGTAGGGTGGTCAGTGAGGAGGAGAGTAAAAGATTGGTGTGGATGAAAGCTTCCTGGGTGTTTCCAGCCAGGTGGGTGGGGCGAGAAGGGAGAATGGAGAGGGATAGTGAGGTGCAAAAGTAATGGAAGAGAGTGGAAGCCATGATAGAGGGGTCAAGGTGGATGTTAAAATCACTCATGAGAAGGAGTATAGTGGTAGTTGTGAGGATAGAGGAGAAATCAGCCCATTCAGAGAGGAATAGGGTGGTATAGCCAGGTGGCTGGTAGATAGTAGCAATGGTCAGTGAGGAGGTGGGAGTGATGACCAACTTGCAAACCAGGCTCTCAAAGGAAGAGTAAGGCTGGGTGGATATGAGGGAAGAAGGGACCCACTCAGGGAAGATAAGAGCAACCCCACCTCCTGCACGGTTAGGGTGAGGCTTGGAGATGACCTTATATCCATCAGGGAGAAGGGAGTCAAAAGCAGTGCCTGAGATGGCCTTGAAATACATCATAGTAAGAGCAAGGATATCGAGGTCAAGGTCTTCAAGAAGGAGGTAGATGTCGGCAGAGTGTTTGTTGGCAGAGCACACATTAAGCATGGCTATATGCAAGAGGTCTCCACATTTGAAAGTTTTCCAAGGAGGTGGTACAGGGGTGTGGTACACCAGTCGGAGGGGGGCAGAGAGAGGGAAAGAAGAAGTAGCAGGAGTGGGGGGAAGAAAGTAAATGAGGGACTGCAAGCACTGGGTGTGCAGTCATAATGTCGACATCAATAATGTCGACAGTCAAAATGTCGACAAATTAATGTCGAAAAACAATAATGTCGACAAACAAAAATGTCGACATTATTCGATATTTTTTCGAAATTTAATTTAGTGTATGAATAAATAAATAAATATATATATATATGATGTGTTGAGTATGAGGGGTGGTTGGGGGGGTGTGGGGGGGTGGCAGGGGGGTGTTGGGTGAGGGGGGGATGGGGGGGACCCCCCATAGTAAATACAATTTGTATTTATTTAATTATTGAATAAATAAATAAATAAATAAATAAATAAATAATTGGTATGTGTTGAGTATGAGGGGTGAAAGGGTGGTTGGGGGGGTGGCAGGGGGGGGTTGGGGGGGACCCCCCCATAGTAAATACAATTTTTATTTATTTAATTATTGAATAAATAAATAAATAAATAAATAATTGGTATGTGTTGAGTATGAGGGGTGAAAGGGTGGTTGGGGGGGTGTGGGGGGGTGGCAGGGGGGTGTTGGGTGAGGGGGGGTTGGGGGGACCCCCCCCATAGTAAATTATCCTTTTTTAGGTTATTTATTTATTGAATAAATAAATAAATAAATAAATAATTGGTATGTGTTGAGTATGAGGGGTGAAAGGGTGGTTGGGGGGTGTGGGGGGGGTGGCAGGGGGGTGTTGGGTGAGGTGTTGATAGTTTTAAGGGTTTATAGTCATAATGTCAACAAAAAAAAATGTCGACATTTTTTTTTCGAAAAAATGACTTTTTACATTATAAGTATAGGATGTCGACATTATTATTTTCGACATTTTTTTTTCGACATTTTTGTCTGTCGACATTTTTTTTTCGACATTATGACTATAAACCCAAGCACTGATCAAAGAGGAGGAGGTTGGGTTGAAGATAGTTCCAGTGTGATAGACATTAACGATGCACCTGGATGATGCAAAGCCCACCAGGAGGACTTCCCAGTTAGTGCCACCATTAATGGGTGAGGATGTAAGAGGGGAGAGAGTAGAGATGAGATGAGGAGTCCATAGATCTGGAGACGGGACAGAGAAGAGGATACCAGTAAGGATCTGTCTGGATGTTGCACTGACATCAGTGTCTGAGATCGGTAGGCCAGGGTTCGTGGTCAGGATATCTGTTTTAAGCTTTTTTCTTCCAGACTTTGTGAGAGAGGGAGGATAGGTGATAGTATGGCAGTTAGAAAAGATGGGGGCGATGGGGAGTGCCATAGTGGTGGAAGAAGGAGAAAGAGGAGGGGCGGCACAGCACAGTACAAGCACAAACTCACCTGATGGCCTAGTAGCCAAGGGAAGCAAGAGGCAGATGCACTGGAATAGCAATCTAAGCAGCGGTATTTGATGCAAGGCACTCTGAACACACTAAACAAACTTAGCAGCACAACTGCAACCTTCTTGGCTCTAGGGTATCTCACCTGGTGCAGAGGCTACTGCCAATGCTGCCCTCACATTCTTCATCCTCCCCAAGTATTGCTGCTTGCATCCTTAGCATAACCCGCAGACAGCCACTTCATGTCCCTTCTAGGCGAGCGCCCCACTGGCCATCCCGGTCTTTGCACAGGCCCCATCACTGTCATCCTGCTGCTCCTGTTGCATGTCCACTTCTGCGACCTGCTTCTCGGTGCCGTTCTCGAGCAGTCTTTATATGCGCCTGAGTCTCCTTCACTGGCTTCCCAGCTCTGTAGATGCTGACCCTCCACCCACCATCTTGATTCTTACAAACGCTGTCCTCCGGGTCCCACTTCTCCGTGAGGAAAGCGCTGCTTCTGCCCCTCCAAGCACTGCGGAAAAGGGCATGCAGATGCTGCTTGATGTAAGGGCAATATTTCTTATGAAACTGTCCGGTTTCCACACAGGATTATTCAGGAGATTAGCTCTGGCAAGTTTTCCTCACATTGCTGCTAATGAGTCCTGTATGGCAGGCATGACTCACACCAAAATGAATGTTTGAGACCTGCTTATTGCCCCATGTATGTGTACTATGAGCTGAGGCCAAACCCTAAGGAAAGTACTTTAACAACATACAAGGTTAACATCTAGATATATAGCACTTTTAGAAATAAAACATTCTCACTAATAGTGAACACAAACAAGTGGCGTAGATATGTGAATTCAGCAGTGATGTCATCAATGACATTTGTGATGTCATCTTTGATGTCCTGGGTGTTAGTTTTAGCAGTGCACGGTGGTGGCGGGAGTTATGGTTACTTAGCTTACCATAACAGGCAAATTTCTGGGGGTTTTTTGCTTTTACTTTTAACAGTAACATCCCTTTAACAATGTTTTTTCACTGAATTTCTTAGGTTTTTATTAGTGCAACCTAACCATAGCAATTTGCGCTACTAAAAAACTATGAAAATCAGTAAAAAATAAAGTTGTTAAAGGGACTTTATGGTTCGAAGTAAAACCAAAAACCCCCAGAAATGTGCAAGTTATGGTAAGATAAGCAACCATAACTCACACCACCACTGTGCACTGCTAAGACTAACACCCAGGACATCACTGATGACATAACATGTCTGGCTCCCTCTTTTTTCCTTTTCTGACATATCTAGGCCACATGGTTTTCTTCAGTAACAGTCAGGAACTACAAATTCAAAAGGTACTATATTTGCAGACTTATCCTTCAAGTATGTTCTTACAATAATTCTGTTAGAGTCCAGTCACATCATATGAAACATATACATAGAGGAAGACACAGGCTTGAAAGAGAGCAATCCTTTCTGTGCCTGAAGATAATCAGTAGGGTTAGACTGCATATGCTCATATTTGTCTACAGTGTACTCACACTACTTTCCTTAGGGTCCAGTCACATCATGAGATACATATACATAGGGGAAGTAGCAGATTTGAAACAGAGCAATCATTTCTCTGCATAAAGATAATCAGTTACGTTATGAACACTTTCTGGTTCTACTGCTGCTTTTTTGCTTACTTCACTTTCTCTGTATTTACTCATATTTGTATGTGTTGTTGTGTCTTTGTGTTTTGTCTGTAATAATGAAATTATGTAGCAAGTTGGTTTTATTAGCTACGTATTACATGTTGCACAGTACGCAAAACTCTAATAAGAAAGCAGTTATCATTTCACTATTCAACATATACATGAGTAGCTAAGTATACTGGAAAGAACTTCATAAAAGAAAGCTATTTATATCAATGCATTGCTTAATGCACTACGTAGCTCTTAATATTTACTCCAATGATCCTTGACACTTTTTTGTCAACATTATAATAAGGATCCCTTGTACAGACTTTTCATGAATAGTAAATGCACATGGTCATGGGGAGAGCATTGTATACAAGTTTAAATAATAACGCAATAGCAGATGTTCCATTGCAAGTTCACTTTTATGGAATGCCTTCTCATTTGATGTTAGCGTATCCAACTATAAAACAAACAAAAAAAAATATCTGCTTATTAAAGTGTGGCCGAGCAGGCGTGCATCTTATATATATATATCTTATATATCTTATCTTTTGCGCTCTGAAACACTTTTTATGAGCGCAATATATAAATAAAATATCATATCGTATGCATCTCGAGGGTGCTTAAACTGTATGTTCCTCTTGCTTTTAACTCGGTACTGCTCTAATCTATCTTGCTAAACCAAAATAATTAAAGCATGAATGCTCTCAATGTTTAGTAAGATATAATTCAGCTCTAGGCACTATTAAAATATCATATAATATATTAGCAGCCTGGAAGGTGACGCTGGCCAATCAGGATGCTCAGAAAGTGGGCAGCATTGTCTGCTACAAGTCACCATTCCGAGCATCCTGGATGCTACTAGCGTGCGCCCTCTTCGGTTCCCCGCCACCCTCACCTCTTAGCACCTGCCTCACCTCTTAGCACCTGTATAGCTTTCTACGCAGGTGCTAAGTCTGTGTAACAAAACAAAAAAAGAAGAAATGTACCTTGGTGCGTGTTCCAGCACTGTGCCATGGTTTCAAAGTCCCTTTTTAATGTTGTTGATGCCAATGTCATCAACATTGAAATCGGACTCTGGGAAACAACGATGTGGGGCCATGCTGCGCACCAAGGTAAGTTTCATTCGGCCCATAAATGGGGTGGCAGGCCATTACTAACAGGGTCGCCCTGCCGCCTCTGGCATATCGCACCAATATAATTTTTGATCACCACCAGTTATGAATTTCCATATTCTTTGGTGTTTAGATCTGGTCTTATCAGAATGATGTAACATTTGGGTATGAATATAAAGCCCAGCAGCCCAGCACTGGAAGCCAGCATGGCGAAGATCTCCACGGCGACCATGTACCTGCCCTTAGAGCTGAGGTAGGCTGGGATGAAGGAGACCCAAACACTGCAGAATACCAGCATGCTGAATGTGATGAGTTTGGCCTCATTGAATCTGTCAGGGAGGTTCCTAGCAAGGAAAGCTACCATGAAACTGGCAAAGGCCAGCAGTCCCATGTAACCAATCACACTGTAGAAGGCAGTGACAGAGCCCTCGTCACACTGCAGGATCATCTTCCCAGTCTCAGACTGCATGTCATTGTGAGGATGAGGAGGAGAGGTGAGCAGCCAAGAGAGGCAAATTACTACTTCTCCCAGTGTACACAAGAGGACCATAGAGCCGGACACCCGGGACCCCAGCCATCGGCTCAAACTGCTCCCAGGCCTGGTGGCATTAAAGGCAATGACAACAGTGATGGTCTTAGCTAATACACAAGACACAGCAACAGTGAAGATAATCCCAAATGCAGTCTGCTGGATCAGGCAGGTCCATTCTGCAGGACGTCCAATGAATAAGAGGGAACAGAGAAATGTCAACATCAGGGAGACGAGGAGTGTGTAGCTGAGATCCCGGTTATTGGCCTTTACTATTGGTGTTTCTCGGTTTTGGTGAAATATTCCCAGCACTCCAGCTGTTATTACAGATAAGACAACAGCTACAGTCGCCAAACCCATGCCCAGGTCATCATTGTAGGAGAGGTAAACAATCTCCTTATAAATGCAGCCGTCCTTCCTGATGTTGGGCGACTGGGCCTCGGGGCATTTCATGCAGTTTGCCATATCTGCAAAAAAAAGAAATGTGTACAGGATTCAAAGTTTAATTTGATCTGAAATCACTTGGTTTGTTTGCTTTACAATGGTGGTCTACAGGGGTTCTGGTAAGATATATCATTGAGTGGCACAAACACTGCAAGGACCTCTGCACAAGCTGAAGATTACAGATACAACACCAGGGTTTCTACTTCACTATCTTGTATTAAATGCTTTTCATTCACTTGGGGAGCTTGTGCTACTAACAAAAGGCAACAAATAAACACTATTAATAGTCCTTGTATTGTGTCTGGCCAAAGGGTGTGCGTGCACCTGTAGCAGGGCACGTAAGACGTTAAGAGCTCCACCTCAGAACATGAGTGTATTTATGCTTCAGTGATACCGAGTTGCCATTTGCCGTCCACATGTATGCATTCATTTTCTTGTTGCCATTATTGAAGCACCGCACACATCCTAACAGTTGCTTCTGCGATCCAGGTTTGAGAAGCATGGAATGTTAGGGAGAATTCTCAAGAATGTGCTCATTTCCCTTACATTTTGAGACCCCCAGCAACTTTGCTGGATTTCTAGGATTTTAATTATTTCCTGGAAAGAGTTTGAGCCTTCTGTTCCCACTCTTTCATGTGTTTTGATGTGTGTTTTACTTTTGTGTTCTTTGGATATGGTGTTTTTAGACAAACTCCATAGGCATCATCTTTTTCTTGTCTGTCACACAGCACCTTCAGTGCAGTGGCACAGGGGTGTCTTTCAGACTCCCCAAGGTTTAAATAACTTCTCTGGGACTGAACACCGTCTCCCAAAGCATGTAAAGTAAAATTGACTTTACTAGCCCTTTTAAATTCATATACCCAGCACACACTATCTTCCTATAGAGTGCTGGAGGGGTTTCCTAGCATCCCCTGTGTCTAAACACTCATGTAACAGTCAAATGTTACCCTTTCCTCTTGAAATGGCTGGTGGCAGTGGTTTTTGAACAAACTACCATGATTTTTCCAGACCGCGAACACGGTATCTTCAAATTGGGTCAGCCATGTTTTTCAATATGGCGCCCATGACCCCTCTGTAAAAACAGACTCTGGTCGACTTTTTTTTGCCATTTCTTTTAGGAAAGGTCCTTCGTCTGTTTAACTCTGCGCAGCAAACCAGGTTTGGTCCCTTTGTTCAATGCCCTTTGGTGGGCTTCAGTGCTGAAGGGAGAGTCGACCACTGGAATGATAGAACCGAAGACGAGCTGAAGGAAAACTACTGCTGCAACTCCTGGACCAGTGGTTGTCCCGGTGAAACCCTGCTGCAGGTCTGAATTGCGTGAAACTCCATCGACAGAGAAGCTCCTTCAAGAACGACTTCTTCCCTTGAGCTGGTGGGAACAACCAACTCATAAGCCGCCTGGATACCGTCTCCATACTGGTCAAATTTTGAGTCGAGTGCTGTTGAAAACCTGATAGCCAGTGTGAAGGATAGCAGTTTGTGGGCTTTCTTCATACCTAAGGTACTGTGCAAAAACAGTGTGGAACTCATTTCGACCTTGGTGATAGTTTGTGAAACATTCTCAACTTTGGGGCCTTTTCACTCCTAACCCAAAATGTAACTCTTTTTCTGATATGATATGATATGGCATATGTAACACACCTATACACAAGTGTTTCAAGGCGCGATGAGGCAAGGGAGGGGGAACAGAGGGATGACAGACAATGATCCTACTAGGCCAGGTGTCATTCAGATCGCACAAGTGCATGGGAGTGGGAAGGAGGAGAAGTGCGGGGGTGAAGGGGGAGAGGACAGTGCAGTACATGGGATCAGAAAATAAATAACAATAAGTAAAGGTACGGCCAGCAGGTGTAAGTGCAAGGGTAAGTGCAGACATCAGGTGTCAAGTGCTGAAAGTGGGACTGTAGGGATACAGAAAACAGTCCCCAAGGGCGAGGGTTGCAAGGAAGGCAGTGCAGGAGTGCGACTGGTGGGGGAGGGGACCTGGGCCCGAGATCAGAGGGTGGCCAGGTAACCAGTGCAGTTTCAGTGTCAGCCAGGAAGGTATCAGGTAATAATATCGCCATATATATGGTCACCATCAATAATATCGCCAGGAAAATGTTGTGGCGATATTATTTGGGTGACCATATATATGGGGACAGGGGCAAAAAAAATAAAAAAAATTAAAACAAAAAACAAAAGAACAAAACAAAAAGTTTGGGGGTTGCGGGGGTGTCCCCCGCATGTTCCATGCAATAATGTCGCCACAAAAAACTGCAATTTTTCTGCGATATTTTTCTCGCATGGCGAGATTTTTGTGGCAACATTATTACATGGAACCGCCAGGAAGTCAGCAAGGGAGAGGAGGAGAAAAGGCAGAAGCAAAGAGAAAGGTTTTGAGGGACTTCCGGAACTAAGATGATTCTCCTCAAGTTTCAGGGAGGCTGTTCCAGAGGGAAACCCCAGCTAAAGAAAGAGATCTACCACCAACTTGTTGCTTGGAGAAGCGACTGACCCTGAGGGAGTTGGAGGCAGATGAGTGAAGAGCTTGAGAAGGAAGTTGTTTAGGAAGAGAGAGTTGAAGGTATTGAGGCCCCAGGTCCCAGAAGGCCTTTTGGATGATGCAGAGGGTTTTGAACTTAATCCTTGCAGCCACTGGGAGCCAGTGCAGAGATTTCAGTCCTGGAGAGATACGGTCCCTGGGCTTGAGGCCAAAGACAAGTCTTGCAGTCCTGTTCTGGATAAATTGCAGAGGGCGAAGAGTAGAAGGAGGCAGATTTAGAAAGAGGCTGTGGCAATAATCCAGCCTAGAGAGAACCAGAGCTCTGGAGACAGGGAGCTTCTGGGGAAAGTGATGAAAGGAAGAATACCTCTGAGGAGGTGCAGCTGGTAGTGTGACTTCTTAGAGATTTCAGAGATGTGAGGAGGGAAGGAGAGTGTGGAGTCGAAGATGACCCTGAGGTTTTAAGCCTTGCAGGTCCGATCAGGAAGGGGGCCAAGAGAGGCCGGCCAGAGAGCTACAGGAAAGGAGGGAGTGGGTGTGCCGATGAGGAGAATCTCAGTCTTACTGGCATTAAGGCAGAGGTCATTGGCGGCACACCACTCCTGGATAGCAGACAGACAGTCAGAGATGAGGGAGGTAGAGGAGGAGGCCGAAGGTAGCCTGAAGATGAGCTGGGTGTCGTCCGCATAGCACTGAAAGTTGGGGCAGGTTCTGGCAAACTACTTCCTCGAACACTGGCAAAGACTTAACCGTTTACTACCAGAACTGTGCTATCCTATCCAAGACTCTGAACCATTGACTTTGGCCCAGGCCTATTGAATTGAATTGCTGGTTGTAGTGAACTGAAATTATTTGCCCTGAATATGAAGGTAATTGTGCTTTAAATTCTTTTAACCATGTCTTTCAACCCCTTTTGAAGGTAACTGAAGTGCCATTTTGCTCCCACTTCAGGGGAGCTTAACTTGTTCAGAAACATATTGGTTGTGTACTGTAGTATATTAGTGTGTGATATTGAGCTGCTTTCTTACTAATGGAATGTTTTCTAAATGACTTTGTAAATAAATGTATTATCTTTTACCAAGAAACTTTGAATAGTGTTTGTTTGAACCATAGTAATTGCTGTCCTTTGTGTAACACCTGGTACTGCTCACTTTACTCTTGAGATAAGTCTGGTTGCTCAGCCACTTCTTCCACATTACTGTGTAGTCCAGGCTTGTACCAGAGGTGAGATTGTGCTTACACCTGTAGCCTTAATTGTGTGTAGTGTTCCCAAAGGGTTCTGCATGTGATTCTGCCCAACATGGAAGTGCAGGGAAGAAAAAGTGAAATAAGCCTGATAATGGGAGAGAAAGAATGCGTGCACATCTAATCACAAATTGGCTTGCGATTCCTGAAGGTGGAAGTGGGTTGAGAGTGGGAGGAGCAACCTACTCACCCTGGATTTACTCCACATCTTTACTGTGCCTCAGAGCTGGGCTCACTTGCAGGCTTGGACAAAAGTAGCATAGATGCTACAACCTCTACCTGAGAGAAGTTTCCTTCTCTGGCATGAGGCCCTGAGTATTTTAAATGTTCCCTGAGCATATTTACACAATATTTACATGGCAAAATCAATATCAATGTGTGAAAACCAAGAATGAAACAATGGGTCGACTTGTCCTCAGGGTTGGGTTACACCCAAGGAATTACTGTCTGTCTGTGTTAAACGAGCTGGCTTCCAATCTCTGTGTGCAAATGAAGTAGGAGGCCAAAGATCAGACATTTTTGAGAAAGAGTGCGACATGGCTGTGGTCGTACATTGCCACGGCTATTGCCACCCTCAGAGAGCGAGGACCTCAGTAGCCTGAATCAGATATGACCTGTTAGTGATTGTATTCAAGTCCCTAAACAGACCCATCACGAAGAGCCAAGGTGCTGGGACACCTCAAACCTCTGCTATTTAAACACCATGCTTATCCCATTCACTTTACTAATCTGAGTACAACAAGTCTCTCCCACATCCCGAGCGCAGGTGTCCCTACTCATGACTAAGATACCCGAACGTGCCCCGACTAGAGCCACGTGAACCCTACTGTCTTGTGCCATCCCTTTCCCAATGGAGGGCCTGAAGGTCATCACCTTGTCTGCCTGTCTCCCTCCAGGACTTCCTAAAGGGCCTGAAGAGTCTCATTTTCGCTGTGAAATATCCACTCCCGAGATATTCCTCACTCACCGCCACTCTCCCTCTCTCCTGTCACACCTCCCCCCTCCTTACTGCTGCTTTCTCTCCATCTCTCCCACATTACTCCCCCTGATCTTCCCCTACTGATACTCCACCCTCCAACCTGTCTATCTCTCCCTCTCTCGTTCTACCTCACTCTCTTCCCTGAAGTGTGAGGCAAGGCTCATAGGGTACTGGGATGGGAACATGGAATGGGGAGGAAGTGGCATACTGGGATGATGAAGAGGATGACCGGGGTGAGGCAACAAATTACTCATGGCTACCAGAATGAGGAAGAGGGAGGTGGGAATAGTAGGTGTAGGGATGAGGAAGAGTAAGACAGTGGTAATTGAAGATATATCTAAAGGGGTACTGAGGCAATCAAGAGTGAGGTGGGGGCTATGGAATACCAAGATGAGGAAAAAGCAGGTGGGGAAAAGGGATAAGGGAGGGGGTGTAATGTGGTGCTGGGAAGAGGAAGAGTGAAGCAAAGATAATGTGGTGCAGGGACGAGGAAGAGTGAAGTAAAGATAATGTGGTGCAGGGATGAGGAAGAGTGAAGCAAAGATAATGTGGTGCAGGGATGAGGAAGAGTGAAGCAAAGATAATGTGATGCAGGGATGAGGAAGAGTGAAGTAAAGATAATGTGGTTCAGGGACGAGGAAGAAGGAAGCAAAGATAATGTGGTGCAGGGATGAGGACGAGTGAAGCAAAGATAATGTGGTGCAGGGACGAGGAAGATTAATGCAAAAGGTTATGGGGAACATGGACGAGGAAGAGGGAGGAAGGAATACATGGTATCCTGGGATGAGGATGAGGAAGGCGGAGGAAAGGCAAGAGTTACTAGTTGTAATACAGTAGGGTGCTGGAACGAGGGTTAATGAGTAAGTGGCATTGCAACAGATTACTTGGAATGAGGGAGATGGGTAATATGGTACTGGGAAGAGAACAAGTGATGTGGGTTATGGGGTAATGTCACGAGAAATAGTCAGGCAAGGTTAATGCGGTATAGCGATGCAAGAGAGAGAGAGAGAGATGCATGGTCATGGGGTACTGGGAAGTAGAAGCATGAGATGGGGATAATGGGGTACTGGTCAAGGCAGATTGATGCAAATGTGATGGGGAACATGAACAAGGAAGAGGGAGGAGACACTGGGATGAAGAAGGGGAAGGCAGGGATAAGCCAACCGATTACTAATGATTAACCAGGATGAGGAAGGCAGAGGTGTGTATAATGGGGTTCTGGGCCAAGGAAGAGGCAGCTGGGGTAATGCAAAGGATTACTGATGGGGTTCTGGACCCAGGAAGAGGGAGCTCTGGTAATGCAAAGGATTATTAATAGGTTCTGGATCTAGGAAGAGGGAGCTGGGGTAATGCAAAGGATTATTAATAGGTTCTGGATCTAGAAAGTGGGAGCTGGGGTAATGCAAAGGATTACTAATAGGTACTGGATCTGGAAAGTGGGAGCTGGGTAATGCAAAGGATTACTAATGGGGTTCTGAACCAAGGCAGAGGGGGCGGGGGTAATGCAAAGGATTACTAATGGGGTTCTGGACCAAGGCAGAGGGGGCGGGGGTAATGCAAAGGATTACTAATGGGGTTCTGGACCAAGGAAGAGGGAGCTGGGGTAATGCAAAGGATTACTAATGGGGTTCTGCACCAAGGAAGAGGGAGCTGGGGTAATGCAAAGGATTACTAATAGGTACTGGATCAAGGAAGAGGGAGCTGGGGTAATGCAAAGGATTACTAATGGGGTTCTGGACCAAGGAAGAGGGAGCTGGGGTAATGCAAAGGATTACTAATGGGGTTCTGGACCAAGGAAGAGGGAGCTGGATAATGCAAAGGATTACTAATGGGGTTCTGGACCAACGAAGAGGGAGCTGGGGTAATGCAAAGGATTACTAATAGGTACTGGATCTAGGAAGAGGGAGCTGGGGTAATGCAAAGGATTACTAATAGGTACTGGATCTAGGAAGAGGGGGCTGGGGTAATGTAAATGATTACTAATGGGGTTCTGGGCCAAGGCAGAGAGAGCTGGGGTAATGCAATGGATTACTAATGGGGTTCTGGACCAAGGAAGAGGGAGCTGGGGTAATGCAAAGGATTACTAATGGGGTTCTGGACCAAGGAAGAGGGAGCTGGGGTAATGCAAAGGAACACTAATGGGGGTTCTGGACCAAGAAAGAGGCAGCTGGGGTAACAAAAATGATTACTAATAGGTACTGGATCTAGGAAGAGGGAGCTGGGGTAATGTAAAGGGTTACTAAAGGGGTTCTGGACCAAGGAAGAGGGAGCTGGGGTAATGCAAAGGATTACTAATGGGGTTCTCGACCAATGAAGAGGGTGCTGGGGTCATGCAAAGGATTACTAATAGGTACTGGATATAGGAAGGGGGAGCTGGGGTAAATCAAAGGATTACTAATGGGGTTCTCGACCAAGGAAGAGGGAGCTGGGGTAATGCAAAGGATTACTAATGGGTACTGGATCTAGGAAGAGGGAGCTGAGGTAGTGCACATGATTACTAATGGGGTTCTTGACCAATGAAGAGGGAGCTGGGGTAATGCAAAAGATTACTAATGGGGTTCTGGACCAAGTGGTAATGCAAAGGATTACTAATGGGGTTCTGGACCAAGAAAGAGGGAGCTGGGGTGATGCAAAGGATTACTAATGGGTTTCTGGACCAAGGAAGAGGGTGCTGGGGTGATGCAAAGGGTTACTAAAGGGGTTCTGGACCGAGGAAGAGGGAGCTGGGGTGATGAAAAGGATTACTAATGGGGTTCTGGACCAAGGCAGAGGGATCTGGGGTAATGCAAAGGATTATTAATTGGATTCTGGACCAAGGAAGATGGAGCTTGGGTAATGCAAAGGATTACTAATAGGTACTGGATCTAGGAAGAGGGAGCTGGGGTAATGCAAATGATTACTAATGGGGTTCTGGGCCAAGGAAGAGGGAGCTGGGGTAATGCAAAGGATTGCTAATGGGGTTCTGGACCAAGGAAGAGGGAGCTGGGGTAATGTAAAGGATTGCTAATGGGGTTCTGGACCAAGGAAGAGGGAGCTGGCATAATGCAAAGGATTACTAATAGGTTCTGGATCAATGTAGATTGTTGTGGACATAATTGAATAGTGAGAATAGGAAGGAGGTGATTGTAAAGGGGCACTGGGACGAGGGAGGAAGGGTAACAGGGCAATGGGATGAGGAAGTGCAAGGCAAAGGTAATCGGGCACTGGGACTAGGAATAGGGAAGCAGAGGTAATCGGGTACTGAGACTAGGAATAGGGAAGCAGAGGTAATGGTGTACTGGAATGAAGAATAGGGAGGCAGAGGTAATGGTGTATTGGAATGGGGAATAGGGAGGCAGAGGTAATTGTGTACTAGAACTAGGAATAGGGAGGCAGAGGTAATCAGGTACTGGGACAGGGAATAGGGAGGCAGAGGTAATGGTGTACTGGAACGAGGAATAGGGAGGCAGGGATAATGAGGTGTCGGGACATGGAAGAGGCAGAGTGGGTAATGCAAGAGATTACTAACTGAGGTAAAGTAATGGGAGTTGTGTGTAATAGGGTACTGGGATGAGGAAGAGGGAGCTGTGGATAATGGCTCACCCTTCATTTTGAGTTTAACTTCTCCAGAATCTACTGGGAGTGGTGTGGTGTATTAAGAGTGTGATTTTTAGACTGCTTTACTTTAGTGAAATGTTTTATAACTGATGTGTAAATAAATGTATATTCTTTTACTCAGAAACCTTGAGTTAGTGTTTGTTTGAATCATAGTAATTGCTGTCCTTTGTGTAACTATTGATGCTGCTCACTTTACTTTTGAGAGAAGTCTGGCTGCTCAGCCATTGCTACCATTTAACTGTGTAGCACAGGCTTGTACCAAAGGTGAATTTGTACTGTCACTTGTAGT
Organism: Ambystoma mexicanum; assembly: GCF_040938575.1. Classification (NCBI taxonomy): domain Eukaryota; kingdom Metazoa; phylum Chordata; class Amphibia; order Caudata; family Ambystomatidae; genus Ambystoma; species Ambystoma mexicanum. The sequence goes on along the minus strand of NC_090926.1, from coordinate 1,308,150,482 downwards.
CCTAATTGCGTGTGGTGTTCCCAAAGGGTACTGCATATAATTATGCCTAACAGACGTTATTAGTCTTTTAAATCCACAGACCCAGTACAAACCATCTTACATGGAATACTGGAATGGGTTAATACTTATCCCTTTTTGTCTGTTTATCTTGGAGCACCGTTTTGCTCCCTTTCTGTCAAGACTTGGCTGGCGGCAGTGGTAACTATCCTATTTTCCCTAACGCAGTTATTTTAAATAACCACAGAACTGTTTTAGGCTATCTTGGTAGCCTCAAACTTAAACCCGCTAGACCATATAGATTTTTATACGGTTCTGGATGGATTTAGTTGCCATTTCTTTTTGAAAATGTCTTTCTTGTGTTTTTCTCTGCGCGCCAAATCAGGTTTGGTTCCTTTCTTCGCCGTCCTTTCGTGGGCTTCTACACAGAAGCCCTCCTTAAGGCGCCTGGACCTCTGGGTAGGCAGGATGTGAGGGAGGGGTTTTAGGACCCCTGCCATGGGTCCCTTGGTAACCCAAGTCACACTCCTGTTTGATTGGCTAGGTGACTGCCCCGCCAGTACAGCCACCCTGCTGAATGATTGACAGCCAGGTTGTGTGAATGGGGGAAAACTGCATAAAAAGCAGGTCTCTGGGACTCAGAAGGCACAGTCGCCACTGGAACACTGGAACGAAAGAACCAACGAGGAGGGAGCTGATGGAAGAGGAACCCTACAATGATTGAACTGCCCGGTGAAGCCCTGCTGCAGGTCCGAATCTTCAAACTCCGATGACAGAGGAGATCCTCCAGGAATCTTCTTCCTGTGGGATATTTTAACCCACTCATCCAAGCCCTACAACAGAACTGTGCATTACTGGCAGTGGAAACATCATAATGGCCACCGGAAAGCATGCTGTTCACCAGAGATCATCCAAAAATGCGCAGTAAAAATCTGAAAAAATAGGCTGCCAACCACTTTTGCCATGTCAGTGAGCACAGGAGATCACTGCCTAAAACCACCATTGGGATACCCACACAGTAGCCTGAAACCACTTGGAAATAGCAATGCTGATTCGCAAAAGCAATCCAGAGCTGTTTGGGAATTCAGTTTCTTGATCGTCAAAATTGTAAAATCATGGCTCACAAAACCACCAAAAGGATACAACTTCTTGTTGGGTGTTCTACATTACTCTACTGCAAGAATCCACATCAGTACGATGTCAGCAAGAATCATATGTTATTAGGACAAAATCCCATGTTAAAGACAGGAGAGCTGTCTTGCAGAAGCTAAATAAGCCAAAGCAGAGAAGTCTATCAAAATTCCATATAGAGTGCCACACATTGATTTAATGTGGAAAAAGACTTGATTAAAGATATGCTTCTTATTTTAAGTTTATAATGTTATATTCTTTTTACAAGGAACTCTGTTGAAATTGACTAGCAGGCAATCTGATTTAGCTGAGACTTCAAAAGGCTTGCTTTTCTATGAGAACTCTTCACACCTACTCTTCTCAGGCCTCTACACCAGAAGGCAGGAAATTGTATGGTCCTGTTAATCAGACGGAGAGTGGCACCCTGGACTGATGCTCTGCTGGCAGGAAAAACAAGACAATAGACTTTGAATAGAATATGCTGATTTGGGGTGTGACAACAACAACTGCTCTGGGAGAAGCAAGACATGTGACCTCTGAGTCAGAGCCAAGCTTCTGGGGGTGGGGACAAACCACTGGGTGTACTGAATTGGAGGCAAATGTATGTTTTATTAAATTGCTTATAAAATATTGTATCAAGCTGACAGAAATGTACAACTTTGGGATTCTTAATATGACAAATGCACTCACAGTTTGAGACTAAGCATGAAATCCGGACGATGTTCTGACACCAAACCCCGGGATTTATTAATATTGTAGACACTGTGTTTATACTAGAAAAATGAAAACTTACAGTAATATGCGCAGAGAGGGTGTGTACTTCCGTGTAAGATTTTGGTGCAAAACCAATATTGCGAAACCCACTAAAATCGCAAATAAGTTGTCATTTCTGAACCCAAGCTCTTATAAAGATCAGGGTTGAACAGAGACCTGTCTTAATTAATCTGTGATGTGTACACGTATTTTCAACAACTTGTGTATCTGGGAAATTTGTGTTTTGGGTAAAATTGATTTTCTAAGTAAAAGCAAAGGGGAGTGTTCTTTCCTTAAGCGTAAACATGACACCTGATGACTCATTCTGACTCACTACTCCGTCCTCCAGTCAGGTCAGAGGGAATCCTCTAACCTATCAAATTCTTAGTGGGTTGGGCATAGAAAGTCAGCCTCCACACCCCTTTGAAAACACATAAAAAGAGACTGCTCAGGACAGATAGGACACACTCACTTTGCACTTCAACTGATTTCTTGCAAAGCACTTTGCCGGAAGACTCCAGATCCAGATAGTATTCAGACAGAGACTCCAGATAGATCCAGAGACCAGACTCTAGAACCAAGTTCTAGAACCTGAAGCAGAGGCCTAATCCAAAAGCTGAATCATTTTCAGAGGCCTGCAGCATCTAACAACCTAACCCAATCTTTCAACAGCCGGGCCAGCTGTTTTGCTTCTGGCTAGAACCCTGTGCCAGAACCAGATCCAGACCCAGAAAGCAGAGCTGTATCCAGAACCCGTCAGACCCAGACCAGACCGCTGTGCAGTGCCGATAGCAGACCAGAGGCCACGCTGTGAGCAGAACCAGTGCCAGAGACCGTCCGGTGGCGAGAGTGCAGTCCAAGGCCCATTCCAGTCCAAAACTAGGAGTGAGTATCCAGCCTAGAACTGTACAGAACCAATCTCTTAGTTTAAAATAATCTTATTCAAACCATTTCAACCTGTCCAGAACTGCATAGAAATCGTTTGTCCATTCTGTGAATTGAAATCTGTAAAAGCGCCATCTGTCATCCTGAAAATCTACCTTCACAAAAACATCAGTATCTTTTGAACGGCACGTCCTGGAAGCCAAATTTAACTGTCATTGTAAAGCTAAGATCCTAAGCTTTCCGACAAACCCAAAGCACAACTCCTTATAGTTTTTCTGTAATCACGATTTACGCACTCGGAAAAAGTGCCACTAGTTGCTCCATTTCACCACTTGTAAAAATAGCTGCTTCTTGCTTTCCACTGCTGAAATTCGTTTTCAATCTGATAATCATTCATGTATCATTGCTAGTGTTGACCTGAACTAATCCAAAGTAGCTATCACTTATCCTGAATCTCCTTTAGTGAATTAAAAACATTTTAGAATCTTTTTCACATTCAGTGCAATCACATTCAAAGTATGTTTTGCCTGTTTGAAATCATACCTGTTTCTCTAAGCTTGCTGGGGGGAACTGGGATTGAATTGCATTATTAATTGTATTCTTGAAACCTGTGTGTCCTCATTTCCATCTCTTCCTATTGCATAAGGGGGGAGTGAGTTATCACAAGGGAAAACGTGATCATATTATCTCTTGTTGAAACCATATCAAGTTTATTTCTGTGTTGCATTCTTTACCACCTTGCATTTCCTTAAAACCATACAAAGTATTCTCTGCTACCTTTTCCTTTCTATACCAACTCCTCAAAGAGAGTGTGCTATTGTAATAAACCCATTGTTGACCACTATTATATTCATAAGTGTGCTATCAAATATTAATTTATTCATAAAAGTGTGATATATATATTGTGTAATTCTTCAAATAAATATTTTAAATTGCAAAACAAACCTAATTCTTGGCTCAGTGAGGTCAGGGGGATTCAAAGAGAGGGGCGTTATATAAGGGTTCATCATCCAGATTTAAGAACTTGACATAAAAAATATATAAATTATGGCTTCCATTGGGCATCCCAGACTAGGCCTTGACTTAGTTGGATTGCTGGATTGAAGTCACTTACAGAGTGGGGGCTCGTAGCCGGGGATTCGGGATTAGATCTACCACTTGTGCAGCTTAATACAGTGTGCTAATAGGATACATACGGTGTGTTACGCTGTGAAAGCACCCCTCAAAAAGGACCACTCTCAGGAAACGGTCTGTTTTGCAAGATAAAATACAAACTTCTGTAAGTCAGGAAGGAAATCAATTTTCAGAATGACGTCATTGGTAGATATCAAGATAGTTAGGGAGCACCTTTTGCATAAGTTGTTTGTGAGAGGTGAATGGACTGAGCAGGGCCAGGATGTGTGGTTGCAGGCAATCAGGCAACAGGTCACTGCAACTGGGTTAGTTATCTGGAGAGATCAGGGCCACTTACACGTGGCCCTGAGTGAACTATACATGGCCCCTAAGGCCAACAAGATTGTCAGGATAGCGGCATATTTATATTTATATATGGGAGCCATACAGGACAAATGTGCTGAAGACCAAGATCTGGCAAGTAGGCAGCTGATGGCATTAGAGAAGGCCCATTCTGACCTGGACTCTTCTGAGCAGAGGCTGCACAGGAGCCAGGAGCCAGAAAATGATAGTAGACAGTATATCATTAAAATAAAAGAGGACATGGGTATCCTGTAACAGGAAAGGGCAGACCAGGATACCAGAATTCTGACCTTGCAGAAGGAGCATCTAGAAGGTTTGGACTCCCTACTGCAGAGCCAGAAAAAGCTGGAGCAACAGATAGATTTCAACAGGGCATGCACAAAGCAGGTAGCCACCCTGCAAAGCCAATTGGATTAAGAAAAAGAGAAGAGCAATACATTGATTTTGAAAGACCTGGATACCCAGGCAGAGTTTGATGAAGAGCGCCAGAAAGCTGGTGCCCTTCAAAGGCAGAGGGACGACCTGGTGGCACAGATGCAGGCTCTTATTCAGGAAAGGGATACTTTAGGCCAGGAAGTCTGCCATTTAAAAAGAAAATGGAAGAAAATCACCTGGCCCTCCAGGGACTGGATGACCTCCAAAAAGAGCATCAAAACTTGTTAGAGCACACCAGGAGGGTGGAAGATGCTCTGGCAAGAAAGGAACAGGCCAGTAGGGATGGGACTCAGGGGGTAACCCTCCTGCAGCAAAGACTGGCCCAGTACTCCAAGACTAACCAGGAAGCACAGAGAGAGAATGCAGCTCTCTGCCAGGACAATGATAGTCTCCAGCAACAGGTAGCCATGCAGGAGAGACAGATAGTCTAGTAAGGCCTTGATTGAGGAACTGAAAGCACAGGCTCTGGCAGGGCAACAGGGAGCAGGGGCTGATAGAGATGAGGTTCGCTGGGAAAGGGAAACACCTGAGCATAACCTCAGGAGCCCTAGTACCAGAGGCCTCCATCTCTCCCAGTCCCTGGACTCTGCTACCCTCAGGTCCCCTGGCGCACATGAGCCCAGGGCCACGGGGATGGCAGATTACTATCCAGTCAGAAATATGGGGCTCATAGGCCAGTACCCCCCAGGAATGGATGGGCGGGCATCCGGGTATGGGCACCCAAGTACAGTGCAATTTAGTGGGGAACCCCGAGAGAGTAGGCCCTCTAAGGGCATTCTGAAAACCTCTGCCCAGTTAGGTCAGTGGGGGAGGTACCCATCAAATCCAGGCAGCCAGGAGGAATCTGAAGACTCCCCTGAGCATCACAGGGCACAGGAGACCAGGTCCCCACATTCTGCCAGCCATTCCCAGGCTCGTAGAATCCGGGAAAACCTGGAAGATCAGACAGGCACCTCTGGCGGCAGTGCTTCTGAGTCAGAGGATGAATGGACCAGGGTTACCCGAACCACGAAGGCCAATAAGGCAAAAAGGGCCTTGCTTAAGGACCCCTTAAAACAGATCAAAGCAATAAGGCGCGTCATCACTCCGTACCATAAGAACTCCAAGTATTTGGAGACTTTCCATTTGAAAGACAGAAATAGCTGCCTTCAGTATGTAAAATGCACATTCTCCCAGGAATACTCCAGTTTCATTGCGGGGCTGGAGGACCAAAACCATTCAAGATGGTCCACATATAGGACAGCCATCTTAAAGCACTTTTCTGTTTATAGGAATCCCCAAGAGGCTCGCAAGGCAGCCTACAATTTGCAATGTGGGGAGGATCAGGCCCCACAAGAATTGGTGCAGGCGCTGAAGTGTGCCTTTGCGCAGACTACCAAAAGGGTGCGCACTGATAGCAAAGAATTTGTTAACACTTTTTTCCATGCCTTACTCAAATACACATTGACCCAGCTAGTGAGAGAAAAGGTCACTAGACTGGGTCATTGAACAGGCCACCCGAATCTATGAGCTGCAGAAGCCCATAGAAAATAAAAGTAATGCTCAGAAAAATCCCAAACCGACCAGCACCCCTGCTGCTGCTAAGGTGGCAGGGGTAAAGGTTGCCCCCATTTTAGATTTGGAGATGGGGGGCCTACAAACTTGCCTGCACAGAATAATTCCAAGCCCAGAAGGCCCTCGGGCCAGTCACAGACAGGGAGCCAAGGAGGTAGTCCCACAAATGGGGTCCCTCACTCCCCTGACTATGTAAGTCCCCGCTACAAGGGAAACTGACCCATCCTGGGTTATGTGTGGACTCCTCCAGCCCAAGGGGGGGATCCAGCCAAGCACCTAACCCAGGGAACTTCCCTCCTAACTTCCCCCAGGAGGGCAGAAATTCACCAAACCCTGGGCAGAACTTTTTCCCCAGGTATCCACTCAATTTCCAACCACAAAATCATCCATCCTTCTTTCCCCACTTCCCTGAGCCCAGACCACCTAATCCGGGAGAGTGGAGGCCAAGGGTGGAGGGGTACCCAAATCTTCCCAACACGGGGTACTACCAGAGAAGGGATAGCTACCCTTCCCGGGAGCAGCACAGGGGAGAAAACAGAACCCGTATCAGCCTGAGCGGGTTTCACAGTTAGAGCGCCAGGTCCAAAATATGGCACAGGAGCTGGGTCGCATGCTGAGGGCTCACCAGAACCCTCAGATGGGCATACCGGCGCAGAATACCCCAAACTCTGGGCCTGGTGCTCCAGAACAGTGACGGGGTCAGCACCCCGATAACCCACCGGTTCCCAGGGAGGAGGCACAAGGGGAAGGGGAGTGTAAAGCCTTGGAGGAAGCTTCCTTTCCCACTTGTAAACAGCCCCTGGCAACCCAGGAACCGGAAACAAAATCTCCCACCCCTGAAAGTCTGCCACCCAAGGAGCAGAGAGGAGGTAGGAGAAACAAAGGACCCAAAAAGACCCACTTCGAGGAGGAGGTACAGATCTTCCAATTTGAGGGAGAGGGATCCTCAGAGGATCCTGGGAAAAGAATCTTCTCCTTCAGAGATGGGCGAACTCCTCCCAAAGAAAAATGGGTCCCAAGGGATTTACATCCAGACTGGGTATATGTGGGGATTGAGCTGTTGCCGCCCATCATCTCATCCCAGAACCAACAGCATCAAAATCCCCTGGTTCAAACCCATTCTGGTGACTGCCTCCAAAAAGGGGGGGGGGGGGGCGGCCCAGAACCAGGGGAACTCAAAACTTCTCCTATCTCCAGTTGCCAACTTTTTCTTGTAGATTCCCATGACTCTACACAGAATTCTGCCCAAAACTCTTCTCTTTCAATGTCCAAAACCAGAAAATTAGCCCACCAGTTGTCCAAAAATGTGCATTATCTGTTCCCCCTTGCGGAGAAGGAGGGAAGATACTATGCCCCGGTACAAGTACAGGGGCAGGGTACAATTTTGGCACTGGTGGACACTGGATCCCAAGCTACCCTTCTGTCCAGAAAGGCCTTTGATGAAGTAAATTCAGGAAGGGGGGAGAATTATCAAATTCCTCTCACCTCTCTTCCTGGACAACTTCATAACTTTGACGGGATGGAAATTCCCGTCGAGAGGACTGCGGATTTAGACATTAAAATTGGGCGACACAAGGTGAAACACCCAGTCATAGTAGTGACTCCAGAGGGCACCCCTTGTTTACTAGGGAATGACCTCCTGAGAAGGTTGTCACCCCTAATAGATTGCGTAAACAAGGTCCTCTGGACCCAGACTAGCCGACCAATAAAATTAAAACAGAGTGTCAACCATGTTAGTTTAAACGCCACATGCCACATGGTTGAACAAAAATCTGACCAAGTAGAATTTCACTTCCAGAACAACCAAATTCCAGATGTGACAGTAATAGCAGTAGTACAACAGACTGGTGATGGGTGGTCCTCTCTATTTCTGAAAATCAACCTTCCTTCCAGTCTAAGGTGGTATTCCACACTGGAAGGAAACACTCTGAAATTCTTTACCAATTCACAATCCAACATTCCCACTCCAATAGTCCAGAAAGAGGTGAAATCAGCTCAGAACCTGGCTGATATTCAACAAATTGGAGAGCAGTTATTCATCCCTGTTCAGTTAAATGATGGGAAGGACTCTGTTCTCGCCCGAGTGTGTGTGAACAACGGTAAGAGCTTCATCAGCGAAGCCATGTTCCGCCAACTCCCAAAAGATCCAGCCATTCCCACATTCAAACTGATAGACAAATGGGAAATGGATCTGGAAACACCCAATTCCAAACATCTCCTGCCAAGCAGGTGTATGCTCAAAATCTCCATTGGCAACAAGAGCATAGTCCATAATTGTTGGGTCGTGCGAGACGTCACTGCCGCCTTTTACTTAGGCAGTGACATTCTCAATCGCTTTGCCATTAGTTTGGACCTAATAAACTTCAAAGCTTGGTCCCGATTAGTGGATAATCCCATGGGCTTTGATGATCCAGAGAAAGCATTTAGGTCAGCTCAATTGCTACTTTATGCAGTTGAAATTCAGATTAAAGAGGAAGTCACCATCCCAGAAAGGACCCGACAATTCTCCCTGGAAGTGAAAGTTAAAAGAGGACAGAAATTGATAAACTCTGATGCTTATATTAATCTAAATGCTTCTCTCCAACAGCAAGGGTTTGGGGTAAACCCAACACCATTAGTCAATATAGAACATAACACCAGAGGTGGATAACAGCGACTTAAAGAGTAAATACTCTAGCCGCAGGCACCATTATTGGAATGGCGGTTGATGACCAACATTTTTCCATTGATTTAGGAAATTAACTGTTAGGACCAATCTCCAAGGACTGTTTTGACAGTGACAGTGAGAACCATACAACACCAGACAGGATCTTTACCCGGCATGGGGGGAACTTCCTGGTGTACACTTCCTGCCCTTATGGTAAGGAAGAAGTGACTTGTGACTTCAGAGGGGTTGAGGTGATTTTCCAGGTCCATGAGGGCTGCCTCTCCCACCTGAAGCCACCAGTCAAAATCACCACTCTGACCAGGGACTTCTCCACCCAGCTGGAGGAGGCCGCTGATATAGCAAAACCAGAAGTCTTTCCAGGCTTCAGCAGATGGTTGAAGAGAGAGTCAACCTAGCTGATGCCTGTGTGACTCTGGAGTAGAAGCAAAAGTTGAAACAAGTTTTATTGGATTTTCAAGATCTCTTTGCAGTGGACTCATATGACTGTGGTCGCACCGACATCCACACAACAACAATTCCCACAGACCCTGTCATGACTCCAGTGTTTGTAAAGCAATATTGCTTGCCTCTCGCATCCATGGAGTCCCTTACTGAAATAATTAAGAACCTTGAGTCCCGGGGAATAATCCATCCAGTACACAGCACCTTCAATAATCCGGTGCTGGGAATATTGAAGCCAAACGGCCAGTTGAGACTCTGCACCGACCTTAGGGAGCTCAACAAACGGGTCCATACTTCCCGATGGCCTCTTCCATACATTGACCAAGGGCTGGCCCAGATCCAGGGGTCACATAATATTCACTGCAATAGACCTGACCAATGGATACTGGACTGTGCCTGTCAGTAGAGAGGACCAATACAATCTGACTTTTACCTTTGGGGGCCAGCAGTACACATGGACCTGGACTCCCTTCGGATACCTCAACTCCGGCAATTCATTCAACATTTTCCTACATAAGGCCATGCCCGACCTGGGTGCAGGGGTAACCTGGCTTATGTAGATGATGTCCTCATCAAAAGTTCATCCGTGGAGGAACACATAGCGGAGATCTGTTATGTTCTGACGCATTTGAGGGCCGCTGGAGCAAAACTTTCCTTCCAGAAACCACAGTGGTGTAGAACCCGTGTTAATTTCATGGGGCATGAGATTACTCCTCAGGGTAAGAAACTGAAAGACCCCACAACTCTGCTGGAACTAAGGAGCCTCCTTGGACTGACTAATTACAGCAGAAAGTTCATTGAAGGCTACGCAGAGATCACTAGACCCCTGATTCATCTCTTGAAGGGGGGGTCAAGTGGGAATGGGGTCCAGAACAATCCGAGGCAGTAAGACAGCTCAAAAGAAGCCTCTCACAAGCGCCCTGCCTAACTTACCCTGTCAGAAACAAGGAGTATTTCATGGAGACAGGGTTCTCTAATACATGCTTGACTGCAGTTTTATATCAAAAGCATGACAAGGTGTTGGGGAGAAGCTGGACCCACACCAGGGCTGTGGGGGGGCCCGCAGCTATGAGAGATCCCAACACCTCCCATTTGGCCCACAGGAATGCAACAGAGACCCCAGCAGGCAGCCACATGTTCCAAACTGCATTTATTCCTGGGCAGCAAAAAAGAAAAAACAAACACGCAGAGCGTTGTGCACATTGAAAGTCCAGGCGCCGTCTCCCCCGGGGCTGGCTTGCAAGCCAGCTTTGTAACACACTGCAGGCTGACATCACAGAATTGGAACAGCTCCCAGAAACCTATCTCCTCCTGTTATTGGCTGCTTAGTAATAGGTTACCTATGTAGCCCTTATAGAGAGCCTGATAATTGGACATGGGACTTTTGCGGCAGTGGGTTGGTCAGTGGCGTCAGTGTGTTTATTTAGCTGTGCCACCCACCATTACCTAATTCTAACTTGTTGCATTATGAACTTGTTCCCATCACTTTTTAGCCGAAACAAGCTTTTCGTCCCTGGGCTCTCAGTGTTCATTGGCTAGGGCTGAGCCATTCTTGTTACAATTATGTTTCAAATGGTGTGCGAGTCTTTGCGAAAATGTCTTTTGTTCCCAGAAAGAAAAGAAAAAAACACACTGGGCTTTGGTGCATTGCCGTGGCTTAGTTGCAATCGTGGAGAATTAAAAAAATGTTTGTCTGCAGAAAGCAATCTTATCTGACTCCGCGACCATGGCTGCTCGTGGGTTTGCAAGGAGTATTGGTGAAGGCATCTGCAGCTAGTGTTCAGTGAGAGAAATGAACTTGGCTGTAATTTTCCTGAAACATGGCTTTATGCTGTGCAATTAGACCATGTTAGTTCATGTAGGCATTTGCAAGCCTTTAAACAGGGATTCTTGTGTTTGTAGATTCTGATATTGCCGCATTGATTCTAATGTAGCATGGAAGTTACACTGGTGGTGAAGTGGGTGTCTTTCAGCATATTTGTCACCCATGGGTGCGCTGGATTCTGGTGCAAATGATAAGTGCGCTGCTTATTCTTCCTGCTGCTCTGTCTCTTCATCTGCCTGGGGGTGAGGGGGCAGATCTCGACTCTCCCTCTTCAGTCCCCCCTCTGGTCGACTTGTCGACCACACCACCAATCAACATTCACCTCCTTCCGTTCTCCATATCTTTGTCAATTCTTTGAAGTTTCCATAATTGTTCAAATTGTTGTCGATGAACAGTACATGTAGGAGTGTTGTCCTTCTGCGTTCCACCACACTCACTTCCCTTCGTACTTCCTCAGATCACAGGGAGTGTCCACCTTTATTACTGCTGGAACCATGTCGCAGACCGCTATCTTCTCCCTTAGTCCGGCTCTTCCTTTCACCATGTCTCTTATTTGCATTCCGATGTCTTCTTCTGTTGTTCTCTCACATCTTGCTATGTATCTTGATCTTGCACAATGATGCTGCGCTCTGTAGTAGTGCTTCCGTTACCACCTTCAATCGACCAGCCAGTCATGATGGCATCCATTACTATGTAAACGCTAGCCAGTTCTTGTCTTTCTCTGTTCACATGTATTTTCTGCTGATCATTCTTTTGTGTGCTTTTACTTTATCAAATGTTGCTTCTGTCTCGCATGACAAGTAATTCCCCCTTCTTTTCACTCCTCTGTTTGTTTCTCTTCTTCCGTTGTTTTCCATCTTGGGGAAAGTGTCATTCTTCACATCTTCCTTGGACATCGCCAACAAGGGCATGCTGATGCACACCAATGAACACTCCCCTCCCCAATTCGGTGGTAGTTTCTCTTGATCTTTAGATGCATGTGCTCAATAGTAGTCCATAAGCAGTGATGTTCCTGCTCTCATCTCGCAACTTCTCTCAACCTTCTTGCATCCAGCATGATTGTCCACTTCTTTTCACTGTTGTGCTGGTAACATAAGGCTGGTACCTTCACAGTATACGTCCTTCTTCATTCTCCACCCAAGTGACCATGTTCGCTCCCTTGTCTCACTCCCTTAGGCACTTATCATACTGTTGTCTCTTTTTTTCTTCTTCTCTCTTTTGTTTTTTCTTTCTTCTTTTATTATTTATTTATTTTTTCTTGTGTTTCTTTTTTTTCTTGCAGCTTGCTCACTGGTGCATTTGCTCGTTTTTTCTTCTCTCTCTGGTCACTTTCCACATACAGTTGTTCTTCAATTAGCTGCTTTATGTAATCATCTTCCATAGGGGATTACCCCCTTTTTTTTTCATCAATCTCAATGTTGCTGTCTTCCCTTGCAATCTTCTTCACACCTTGGGATACATGGGCGTCATGCTCTGCTGTAGTTATTTCTGTTGTAATCAATTCTCTCACGGCATATGTTAAAAAGCAGTCAGGGCAGCTCTCTCCAGTGGTGTCCCTACCAATTTTGTACAAGTGTGCATATTGTTTGTCACTTCTGCTCTGTGTGTTATGTGTATGTTTTACTCCCTTTGTGTCTGCCCTTACCTCTCCTTACTTTAGCAGCAGCTTTTCCTCACCCACTGACGCCGTAAGTATTCCTGCTTAGGTTAGGGAATGTTAGCAGGGGATACAGCGGTAATACTCACTATTACATATAATTTTCAAATGACCACCTCCCCATTATTTCGTTCATCATTAAAAGTCCCATCATAATAATAAAAGTCCGTATTTGCTTGCCCATAGCCACTTACGCTGCTGGGTCCTTGCAGCTGATGAGATGATAAAGTTGCCCGCCTGAAAATCGCAAGAAGGGCGTTAATACGTTAGTACTTATTAGTAACCTCAAGCTCCGCAAACTAAACAATCACTAAGGGCAAAAATGAAGCCTCCCCCTAGACATTTCGTGTTTTGAAAATTTTTGAATATGGGTAGGGAAAATCTTGGGCTGTTTATTCAATGGAAGCAAGGAAATATACTTTAGGGAAACGTGCTCTAAGGGGTCTGAGGTTCCTGATAGGGTGGGCAATTGAGTGGGGAATGCTTCACGATGGTTTAATGAGTAGGCCTCAGGGTTACTAATGGAAGATAACATTAAGGAAATTTCCTACACAATTCTAACAGCATACATATGCAGCAACCTGCATGTGCGGGGAAAAGAGAAGGAACAAAACAGTGTTACAGCTGTAGGTGCACAAAATGTAATATGAAACTCAATTAAACTTTGGACATGGATGTGTCGGTCCCTATTCTAGTTGCTGTTGTGCGTTGGACCATAGGATGGCCATGTTTCCCTAACTCGGCAGTGTTTGTGCTGTTTTGCAGTTCATGAAAATCTTTTGCGTTGGCCCTGTTGATCGTTGCTCCCTCGTTGCCAGGGTGGCCACCACTTTGTAGGGCTTGGCGCCTCACACATCTAACAAAGTCTGTCAGGAGGGGAAAATGTCCCACTTTAGTCCATAGCCATTGGGTGTTGGTTGTCCTTTGTCTTAAGGCCTGCCCTGGGTCCTTTATATCTGGCGAGAAATGAAATGGAAGCGCTTGAGACCTGAGAATTTACATATTCTTCAATTTCTTGACCTAACCTCTCTGCACTACTCTCACACTATTCAGTGTCCTAGTGGGAGGAGCCAATGGTACATTTATGCACCATCCTGTCACCACCTGGTGGCGTTCAATGACGGTCTGACCGTAACTTGTTGCACTATTCGATGTGTACCCAGAAAATGGGTAGGCACTTAATTTAGGTGAAGATACTCATGACACACTTGGATCATATATACGCAATTTAGATGGTGGTTTGCAATTGGGCCTTTGGATCTTTATATTTACTGTGCTTTTGTTGTAAGCTATTTATAGTGTGTGCCTTTGTCCCGTGGGGCATCAGGCACTGACAAGCTAAATAGGGAAACATCAGGGTGGTAAATTTGTCATATAGGGTGGCTGTGTTTCTAAATTAAGAGGACCATGTTACTTAGTTAAGATAATCGCAGGGTTTTTAAATCTTTTTTTCTATGGCTCCTCTCTCAACTTCTCAGGGCGTGTCTCGCAGTGAACTGCATGCACGTTAAGCTGGTACTAATGAAATTCACTACCAATTATTCGCTACCTGTCCCTCCCCCCTCTTTGTATTTATTTATTTACTTCCTCTTTTCTTTCAAACCCAACCGTCACAATTTAGTCCCATGCTCTCTATCCCACCCCATGTCCACTTGTTAAACCCTACCTACACTGTTAATTACTCATTTAGTCTAGTATTTTATTACTCCACTACTTTAATTACTGTTACATTTAAACAATATATTTCTCCCCCATTATCTGCTCTCAAATCTTAATACAACCATTATTCTCCAGTTTGTGCAGCAATTACCTCTTTCCCTATGTGTGTTGGCTAATGCATTTGTGCCAGTGCTGTGTTCAAAAGCGCTAGTGGCATTACCACTTGCACTGTGTTATTTTGTCGCCAAATTGGGTCTGTTGGGAACATGGATCATCCACACTTTACCCCTATTTCTCCCCTCCCGCGGTGAACCGTCAATCAAAATGTAGGCCTCCCCCCTCAAGTGCACCTTCCTCCACCTTCTTCCACCTTGTGTGTTTCATTTAATTGCTGTGTTATTCGTGTATTCATGAGCCCAGTCTCCTCGCTGAAAGATGTGTGCGCAGAACGTAGCTAAATGTACTCTCTTGTTATGCGCTATCTCTATGCACCCCCCTCTGTACCGTGCACACCCACTATTCTTAAACAATCTTCCTTACTTTCAACATGTGTATGCCTGGTGTTTAACAAGTTATGGATTTCTCTGTTAATAAGGTGGTCATAACCACATCGCTCATGATGTCACAATTCTCCTTTCCCTAATGCATGGCCTAGTCGCCCCACTGTCACCCAGAAAAGAAAATATTTTGATACCTATCAGCACCCTTATGCAATTGTCCTCTGCATTATTGAGTGTGTGTGAGTGTGTGTGTCGGCGTGCGTCTCGCCCGCTCTGTCGGGGAGGTGGAGCATGAGCGTGTGTGGCAGAGTGAGACAAATCAAGTTTGTCTTGGGCTGTCCTATTAAGGGTATAATGTCAATCTATGTCCTTTGAAAGGTTTGTTCCCCATCAGGAAGACCCCTCCCAGTCATGTAACTGGTAACGTTGCTATTGTGTCAGTGTTCTGTATGGGTGCTTACTGCTGTGCAGTGCCCCTGGGTTGTGATGCTTGGGAGTCCTGGGGTAGTGGTACTGTCATTTGTTGTGTCTGTGTCCGTACATGTGGTGATGACAGTGCCTGCGTTGGTGCTTGTGGTGTTTACTGAAATGATCCCATCTTGCCCCATGTATCCTCCCCACATGGGCGGTACATATTGTGGTGGTTGTTGATACTGCTATTGTGATGCCTGTGCGTGTGTGTTGAGGCTGTTTTTAACTGCCCCTCCCGTTGCATACTTGAATAATTTATTTTGTGCCGACTTGTCCTCATCTTCCTTTCTCTGCCTCTGCCGTTTGTTTAACGTCTTCTCTTGCCACAATCTACAATGCACACAGTCAATGTCTAGCGCGCTATACTTCCTGCCTCCCTTCCATAACCCCATGCATGCTGCACCACCCCCTACTAAACCTCTATCATGTTTGGCTATGATGTCTTATTCAGTCCTTCTCTCCTTTTCCCACCTCATCCATTCCCATTCCAGTGCAACCCACTCACTTACCACTTTTATCGCTCGTTCATCCTCCTGCTTTGTACCCATTCCCTTGCCATCTATCCCTTCTCCATGCTCTTTTCCCATAAGCTCCCTCTCATCCTTCCTCCTCCATTCCCTTTCTTCCCTTTCCAGTTCCCCCTCTCTGTTGCTATTGTTACTCCTTGCATCTCCCCCGTTATTTTCCCTTTAAATTTAATTCCTCTGTACCTGTTCCTTCAAATCTCCTTCCATGCACTGCAGCCCTCCCTCGCTCCCTCCAGTGCTGCTAGTGGGTTTTTTTCTGCACCTTCCTGTTTGTTCTCTTTAGTGTATTGTGATTGTGTGTGTGTGTGTGGTGTTTAAATGTCCTTCTGATGTTTCAATTCTCTCATGCAATTCATTCCTTGTTTACCATCTGTGTTATCAAATATTACACTCCCGCAGGTGCAGAAGGATGAGTCCCCTCTTCCTTCTGCTCGTGCTGGTTCAGCGTCTGCTGACGCCTCGCCACTTCCCTTCCCTTCGCGCACACCGTTCAACTGTAGCCAGGTGCTTTTTCCCAGCTTCTTTCCTGTGTAAGTGCTATGCATGTGTGTCATTAGCTATTGCTGCACGCTTCTGGAGAAGCTGCCTATGGGCAGCCATAGTCTTATTTATTTACCTTCAGTACTTTTGAATATTTGCACACTATGTTTTACTAACTTATTTGGCATGGAAGCTGTGTGCTACACAACAGGTGAAGGGGAGTCATTTCTCTATTGTGTGATACATTTTACCTCACCTCAGTTTGAAAATGTTGATAGTCCGCTATTCAGGGAGCAAAAGTTAGAAGATAATTGAACATATTTTCAATTTCTGTGAGCCTTCTTGGCTCCGCACCTTAGCCAGTGCACTCCACGTGCAGCCCATCTTCACCAAACCATTGCCTTCTCCGGCACACCCCCACAATCTTGCGCATGTGTCTTCCACACACTGCCTCTGGGTCCCCTCTTCTTCTTTTCCAAAACCACACCACCATCTCCTCACCATCAACAATCAGTATCCCATGTATCAATCTAAATGTGATTTCACCAAACTAAAAACACAATACAAATGAACAGACAAATGTGCATACACAGAACAATAACCCATTGCTTCCAACCCCACAATATCCCAAAATAAAACCCCACAATCCCCACAGCTGTCTTCCCGTTTCAACTGGAACAAGGTAAACCACAATAAAACTCTTATAATTGGACTGTGCACGCTGCGTCGCCTCACGTGTGACACGCCCCTCACCAGGGGACCTTAACCAGCCAACTATCTTCCACACTCGGGAACAATTTAGCTACCTCCTGCGGGGAAACATCATCCACTCACTGAACTAAAATGCTCAATTAGAAGGGAACCTCATCTACTCATTGACCTACAACGTCAATTCATAGGAAATCCATACCCCCCGTACATGTAATCGCCATCCAGACCAACCAGCGCGGCACTCCGTCCTATACCCCACCCAATATGCTCATAAACACAAGAAGGGACCACTGCAACCGCTCCAGTCCCAACTACAATTCACGTGCCGATCAACACCAATACACTGAATTTTTTGCGACAATGTATAATCTCCCACCACCCAATTTACAATACCTCCCCCCAGTTTCTACCCAAACAAAACAACTTAAATAATGTCTGCAACATACTGATCAACAATACATCATAATACTTGAAACATTTGCCCATTATTACCCCACACAATCACACCCTCCCCTCAAAGCCCATGTTGCTGGTTGCTTGAACTTGAACTTACATTTCCTATGCTGCACTGGCACGTGCTCTGTTACTGGACACCCCCTCAAGGCGCTTCACCGGACCCCTTCTCCTGCAGGGCTCTCACCTGCCCTCAAGGGGTATTTCCAAGTGGCCCCCAATGCCTTTAGCCGGTTACGCATTTTCCGGTGGTCTTCAGGTGCAGGCGAGGGTCCCACAGCTTCCTTGAGTCGGCGGCAGGAAGTGCAGTTCAATGCAGGGCAGGCAGGCAGTGCCCATTCCCCGATGTCTTACAATGAGCAATGAGCCTCACAGAGGGCACCAACTTGTTGGGGAGAAGCTGGACCCCCACCAGGGCTGTGGGGGGCCAGGAGCTATGGGAGACCCCAACACCTCCCATTTGGCCCGCAGGAATGCAACAGAGACCCCAGCAGGCAGCCACATGTTCCAAATTGCATTTATTCCTGGGCAGCAAAAAGAAAAAGCAAACAGGCAGAGCTTTGTGCACATCAAAAGTCCAGGCACCGTCTCCCCCGGGGCTGGCTTGCAAGCCAGCTTTGTAACACACTGCAGGCTGACATCACAGAATTGGAACAGCTCCCAGAAACCTATCTCCTCCTGTTATTGGCTGCTAAGTAATAGGTTACCTAAGTAGCCCTTACAGAGATTCTGATAATTGGACATTGGACTTTTGCGTCAGTGGGTTGGTTTAGCTGTGCCACCCACCATTGCCTAATTCTAACTTGTTGCATTATGAACTTGTTCCCATCACTTTTTAGCTGAAACAAGCTTTTCGTCCCTGGGCTCTCAGTGTTCATTGGCTAGTGCTGAGCCATGTTACAATTATGTTTCAAATGGTGTGCAAGTCTTTGCGAAAATGTCTTTTGTTCCCAGAAAGAAAAAGAAAAAAAACACACTGGGCTTTGGTGCTTTGCCGTGGCTTAGTCACATTCATGGAGAATTAAAAAAGGTTTGTCTGCAGAAAGCAATCTTATCTGACTGCGCAACCTTGGCTGCTCGTGGGTTTGCGAGGAGTATTGGTGAAGGCATCTGCAGCTAGTGTTCAGTGAGAGAAATGAACTTGGCTGTAATTTTCCTGAAACATGGCTTTACGCTGTGCAATTAGACCATGTTAATTCATATAGGAATTTGCAAGCCTTTAAACAGGGATTCTTGGGTTTGTAGATTCTGATATTGCTGCATTGATTCTAATGTAGCATGGAAGTTACACTGTTGGTGAAGTGGGTGTCTTCCAGCATATTTGTCACCCATGGGTGCACTGGATTCTGGTGCAAATGATAAGTGCGCTGCTTATTCTTCCTGCTGCTCTGTCTCTTCATCTGCCTGGGGTTAGGGGGCAGGAGTTTGATCTCGACGCTCCCTCTTCAAAGGTCAATGAAGTAATCTCCTATGCGATTAAAACTTTATCCTCTGTGGAGGAAAAATTCAATGATTGTGAGAAGGCACTCCTGGCAACAGTGTGGGCATTGAAGAATTACCGCCCGTTTATCCGGGGGAACACATCATAGTGGAGACTCCACGCCAGCCTCTGCAATATCTCCAAAGTGACAGAATCCGGGCCGGAAATTTGAGTAATTCCCGAATTACTTCCTGGATTCTGTCAATGGAAGACTTTCCTGTAGAGGTCAGATATGGCCAAAACAAGAAGAGTCCCCTCGCGCAAGGTCTGGCTGACTTTCATGATTGTGCCAGAGAAAACTGCCTCGAGGATGAAAGTCTAAAAATCAAGGACAACATGGAGGCATACCTTAATTCCCCACACAAAGTCTTTGAAGAAGACAAGTGTGAGGGAATACCCACTGTCTATGTGGATGGATGCTCTTACCATGATGAAAACAACGGGGAGAAAGTACTTGTGGCCAGCATAGGGAATGCATGGGTGAATGAGTCCCCAGAACCCTCCGCTGGGTACAAGATTGGTCCCCGAAGTAGTCAGGTGGCAGGGTTGATGGCTGTGCATCAAGCCATCCTCACTGCTGTCCAACATCAACTCCACGAACTGGTCATAATCACAGATTCGGATTATGTACGGAACAGGTTCGTGGAGCACCTGGTTAATAGGAAAACCAGAGGCATGCTATGTGCTAATAACAAACCCTTGAAACATGGGAAGTTAATCCAAAATATTGATGATCTTGTCACGTCGAATGGGATGACCATCTACTGGAAAAAGATCAAGGGTCATTCCAAAGTAGAGGGACCAGGAAAACTGGAAATGACTAAGCTGATCAGCTGGCCAAAACCGGGGCCATCCAAGGGGATCTAATAGAAATTGAGTCCCTGTTGGGGGAAATCCAGGTCACTGCTATCACTAGGTCCCAGACAAATGCTCACAATGATCTTTCAACTGCACAATGGAGTAAGGAGACCCCAGATGCTGATTTGATTACGGCTCAGAAGGGGGATCCAATAATTGGTAAGTTTTACCAACACATTGAGGACCCTGAGAACTTTCCCCTGACGGATACCGATGACATTGGGAAAGAGGACCTCAGAGTGTTGATGAAATGTCCGAAAATGTTCGAAATCCAAGACGGTTTGTTGGTAAGGAAATCCCAAGTGGGTGGTTCCTACCTCATTCCGAAGCCTGATGTTAAGTCATGCCCATGATGCAGCCACCGCCGGTCATAGGGTGTTTCATACAACACTTGAGATCTTAAGAGAGGTTGCATACTGGCCACACATGGGGCAGGACCTCGACCAATACTTGAAGGGGTGTCTTGTGTGTGCACAATTTCAGCCAACATCCCTCACACAATGTGCGCCTCTCCAAAAGAGGGGGATGACACTGCCATGGTCAGATTTGCAAGTCGACTACATAGGGCCCATGATTCGCTTCTCTAGGGGGAATAAATACATGTTGATGTTGACATGCTTATTTACTAAATGGGTGGAATGTCTCTGGGCCCCAAACTCCAAGGCAGAAACAGCAGCTGCCCTGATGATCAATCACATCTTTTCGCATTTTGGACTACCCCAAAGGATTGATTCAGACAGAGGTAGCCATTTCACCAGCGAAGTAATGACAAAGATGTGGGCGATACTGGGCGTTAATAGGAAGCTACACATTGCTTACCGGCCAGCCTCTTCTGGTGCAGTGGAACGTAACAACAAAACCATTGTGAGCATCTTAAAAAAGTTTGTGGCAGATCCTGGGCCAAGTTGGGATATTCGATTACCTCTCGTCCTAATGGCCATCAGATCTACCCCTTCATCTGCAACTAAAATGTCACCGTTTGAGCTGATGACTTGACGCAGAATGGTGCTTCCCCGGCATCTGTTATACCGGACCCAAGAGCAGACATTGAGCAATGCCTCCACAACTCATGAGTATGTTGAGAATTTAAGGAAACACCTTCAACATGCTTTTGCCTATGCTCAGCGAAATCTAGAAAGATCAGCCGATAGCATGAAGAGCCACAATGACTTGAAGACCACCAGAAAGGAATACAATGTAGGAGACCAGGTTTATCTGTACAATTTCCAAAGGAACCAGGCCAAACAGCAGAAGTTTCTGACTACCTGGAAGGGACCTTTTGAAATTGTAGACAAGATCTAACCAATCGCCTACAAGATCTGCATCCCCAAATGCAATTTGGCAGAGGGGGAAGACAAGTGGGTCCATATTAATCAGCTAAAGTGTTGCCATCCCAGGCACACTCTGCAGCAACTGGAGCAGTCCTCTGTAACACCAGAGGGGGCCGCTCCAGATCAATAAAAATTCCAACCCTAAAATATCCCACACATAGTCCATAAAATATTATGATAAGAATTCAAATGTCTCCTGATTTATAAAATGTATATGTTCACCTCACTAGATTAATAGTGGTGGGGAAATGTCTACGAATATGTTTCTGCCGCTTTGCTTTGTCATCCTAGGAGAGATAAACCATGGAGACTGACCAAGGAGGACGACCCGGAGACCGTGAGCAAAGATCCAAGGGGCCCAGAGTATCGCTCAATACTCCCATCAGGACTGGCGAGGAGAACCGATCGATCCACCCCTGATGGAGGAAAAGATGCTGAAATTGCCATCTATGGAATCTGGAGAGATGATGCGGACATCCCAGTCTTGCGAAGTTCCATCAATGAAATACCAGAATGGACATCGCAAGAGGGGGGCTTGTGGGATGTTTTAACCCACTCATCCTAGCCCTACAACAGAACTGTGCATTACTGGCAGCGGAAACATCATAAGGGCTGCCGGAAAGCATGCTTCTCGCCAGAGATCATCCAAAAATATGCAATAAAAATCTGAAAAAATAGGCTGCCACCCACTGAGCACAGGAGATCACTGCCTAAAATCACCATTGGGATACCCACACAGTAGCCTGAAAACACTTTGAAATAGCAATACTGATTGGCAAAAGCAAACCAGAGCTGTTTGGGAACTCAGTTTCTTGATCATCAAAATTGCTAAAATCACCAAAAGGATACAACTTCTTGTTGGGTGTTCTACATTATTCTACTGCAAGAATCCACATCAGTACAATGTCAGCAAGAATCATATGTTATTAGGACAAAATCCCATGTTAAAGACATTTTATTTAAAGACAGCTGTCAAAAATGGGTGCAATACCGGTGCTCGCCACTGACAGGTGCTGGCGATTCCTAATCCTGACAGGAGAGCTGTCTTGCAGAAGCTAAATAAGCCAAAGCAGAGAAGTCTATCAAAATGCCATATAGAGTGCCACACATTGATTTAATATGGAAAAAGATTTGATTAAAGATATGTTGCTTATTTTCAGTTTATAATGTTATATTATTTTTTACAATGAACTCTGTTAAAATTGACTAGAAGGCAATCTGATTTAGCTAAGACTTCAAAAGACCTGCTTTTCTTTGAGAACTCTTCACACCTACTCTTCTCAGGCCTCTACACCAGAAGGCAGGAAATCGCATGGTCCTGTTAATCAGATGGAGAGTGGCACCCTGAACTGATGCTCTGCTGGCAGGAAAAACAAGACAATAGACTTTTTCAATTGAATAGAATATGCTGATTTGGGGTGTGACAACAACAACTGCTCTGGAAGAACCAAGACATGTGACCTCTGAGTCAGAGCCAAGCTTTTGGGGGCAGGAACAAACCAATTGGTGTACTGAATTGGAGGCAAATGTATGTTTTATTAAATTGCTTATAAAATATTGTATCAAGCTGACAGAAATGTACAACTTTGGGATTCTTAATATGACAAATGCACTCACAGTTTGAGACTAAGCTGAAATCTTTACGATGTTCTGACACCAAACCCCGGGATTTATTAATATTGTAGACACTGTGTTTATACTAGAAAAATGAAAACTTACTGTAATATGCGCAGAGAGGGTGTGTACCTCCGTGTAAGATTTGGTGCAAAACCAATATTGCGAAACCCACTAGAATCGCAAATAAGTCGTAATTTCTGAACCCAACCTCTTAGAAAGATCAGGGTTGAACAGAGACCTGTCTTAATTAATCTGTGATGTGTACATGTATTTTCAACAACTTGTGTATCTGGGAAATATGTGTTTTGGGTAAAATTGATTTTCTAATTAAAAGCAAAGGGGAGTGTTCTTTCCTTAAGCGTAAACATGACACCTGATGACTCACTCTGACTCACTACTCCATCCTCCAGTCAGGTCACAGGGAATCCTCTAACCTATCAAATTCTTAGTGGGTTGGGCATAGAAAGTCAGCCTCCACACCCCTTTGAAAACACATAAAAAGAGACTGCTCAGGACAGATAGGACACACTCACTTTCCACTTCAACTGATTTCTTGCGAAGCACTTTGCCGGAAGACTCCAGATCCAGATAGTATTCAGACAGAGACTCCAGATAGATCCAGAGACCAGACTCTAGAACCAAGCTAGTATTGCTAGTATTGGCCTGAACTAATCCAAAGTAGCTATCACTTATCCTGAATCTCCTTTAGTGAATTAAAAACATTTTAGCATCTTTTTCACATTCAGTGCAACCACATTCAAAGCATTTTTTGCCCGTTTGAAATCATACCTGTTTCTCTAAGCTTGCTGGGGGGAACTGGGATTGAATTGCATTATTAATTGTATTCTTGAAACCTGTGTGTCCTCATTTCCATCTCTTCCTATTGCATAAGGGGGGAGTGAGTTATCACAAGGGAAAACGTGATCATATTATCTCTTTCTGAAACCATATCAAGTTTATTTCTGTGTTGCATTCTTTACCACCTTGCATTTCCTTGAAACTATACAAAGTATTCTCTGCTACCTTTTCCTTTCTATACCAACTCCTCAAAGAGAGTGTGCTATTGTAATAAACCCATTGTTGACCACTATTATATTCATAAGTGTGCTATCAAATATTAATTTATTCATAAAAGTGTGATATATATATATTGTTTAATTCTTCAAATAAATATTTTAATTTGCAAAACAAACCTACTTCTTGGCTCAGTGAGGTCAGGGGGATTAAAAGAGAGGGGGGTTATATAAGGGTTCATCATCTAGATATAAGAACTTGACATAAATAATATATAAATAAGGGCTTCCATTGGGCATCCCTGACTAGGCCTTGACTTAGTTGGATTGCAGGATTGAAGTGACTTACATTCCCCTGAGCTGGTGAGACCAACCAGTTTGCCCAAACTACAAGGCAGGACTCCCATCTCTGGTCGAATTCACTGTACAGAGCTACAGTGGCCCGGATATCCAGGAAGGTCGGACCCTGCTTGGGTTTTAAGGAGCGCACCCTTTATTTGTTGCTTTGCTCTGCTGCTGGTTTCTTCCCTGGGCAGTGCAGGACCCTGACATGAAGTAGGAAGCAGGAATTAATGTCAATCTTCCTACTTCATGTCAGTACGACAGCCGCTTCAGGAACCGTGAGCCTGCAGGAACTGCCAGGAACATCCGCCTCAACTACATCTTCTTCTCCATTTAAAGGTACTGTGCAAATCCGGTTGTTCATTTCGTTCAGCCGCGGTGAAGGTGTGTGAAACCTTTCGCCAATCCGAGGTCTTGTCCTTCTCTTTTCTTTAACCTTATTTTTCTGATGACCAACTTCGTCCGGAACTCTTGGCAACTTAACCGCAAACTACCCTGAACTGTGTGATCTTGAGCAAAATAAGTTTGTCCTATTGACTTTGGCACTAAGCCTTTTTGATTTGATTCCATTACTGTAGTTCCTCTTTCTTGATTTCCCTACTTACTAACCTGTTGGTGCTGCTCAATTTTAGTCTAACTTTGTTTTTCCCTCCCTTGTTGAATTACTGGAGTACCATTTTACTCACACTTCATTTTGAGTTTAACTTGTCCAGAATCTATTGGGAGTGGTGTGGTGTATTAAGAGTGTGATTTTCCTGCTGCTTTAATTTAGTGAAATGTTTTATAACTGATGTGTAAATAAATGTATATTATTTTACTCAGAAACCTTAAGTCAGTGTTTGTTTGAATCATAGTAACTGCTGTCCTTTGTGTAACTTGTTCTCCTGCTCACTCAACTCTTGAGATAAGTCTGACTGCTCAGCCATCGCTACCACTTTACTGTGTAGTACAGGCTTGTACCAAAGGTGAATTTGTACTGTCACTTGTAGTCTTAATTGTGTGTGGTGTTCCCAAAGGGTACTGCATATAATTCTGCCTAACACATGTAAAACACCTCTAGCGCTTTGTGCAATATTCCACCTTCAAGTCAAATATCATGACTTACTGAAGTAACCTCCTGCACAGTTCTGGTTTGCCAGTTTCCTGCCTGATATGATATGATATGATATGGTATTTGTAACGCGCCTATACACAAGTGTTTCAAGGCGCGACCAACCCATTCTCCTTTAAGAAATAATTCAGCTGGGAGATGCTCCCTGGCTTCACCGTTTTGTACAGCAGTCATTTTCACAATGGCATTTGCACTTTAGTAAAACTTTCTTTATGCAGGGGCAAACATCACCCTATTCCTCCTTGATTTCCTCACACAAATCAATTCTTATACAATCTTAATTTTTCATCTATACACCTCCCTGGAACGCAGGGGCTATGTCCTCGCAGCACTTTAACAAAACAAAGATGACTTTCCCTCCACCTTAATACAATTGCATCAAAATGAATAGTCTGTCACAATGTATTTGTCATATGTCAGGAAAAGGAAGCTAAATCCCGGCCACAAGTCCCAAATTGTAATGGTTTACCGAGAGGCCACCTTCAACACAGGGAGTTCCTTCCCTCCCCAGTTGTCACGCAACAAACTGTTTAACAGATTATTTTATTCAACCCTACTTTAGACCCATATCATGCCCCTTGCACCCCGACCCCCCTTAGGTAACAAAGAGCCAAGAACCAGGCCGGGGTACAGGAAATATATTTGTATTTATTTAAATGAAAAATAATAGAAATTCACATGAAAATGTCAAACACCACTTTATCCGTGGCACAACACAACAGATTTCTCTCAACATAAATCACAAAAGCGAGTTGAAAAGAACAAAGATAACAATTCTTTAATTTCTACAAATTTCACTTCAAGAAAACTTTTGTGCTGGTTAGTGTACACATTTATCGATGTACTGCCAGGCAACTTTGATTTTTCTGCGGGCTTAAAAGGCTAGCAGTAGGATTTTAAGATTGGTACAAATACATATGGCAATTATGATTTCACCCACACTATTGGTTTAAAATAAACACAGGGTAATTTAGTAGTTTGTTTTTCAGACCCCACCTGTTTTGGTCTGTGTAGGGGAAGTTGGACAGAAACATTGGAAGGATTATGGGAATTTTGCATTTCAGAACCCCCTCCACTGAAAGGCCTGTGTTAGGGGAAAATTGGACAAAAAGATTGGACTGATTTAAGAACAAAGACACCCCTCTTCCTTAAAGAAGTCAGGGTCAACAGGACAAAAAGGATTCACAATTAAATTATAGGCTGTAGTTTTTCAGCGCTCATAGGAAGTGAGCTTTGATCATGTAGAATTTTAACAGAAATCACCCATAGTGTTCCACCAAATGGGGAATTAATTGAATTAATCTTTTTTAGTCACATTGGCTAAGGATCTACATAGTTTTGCCCCCCTACCCATATAAGGAGGAGGATAATAATCCATATAAGGATTTAATGCAAGCAGACTCCCCAACCTTTTGGTTACCCAGGGCTCAGTTCAACTTACATAGAACACCTCTGTTTAAAATGCAGGACAGCCAGCTACATGTCAGGACCCTCTGGAAAGTAAGGGCAGGGGTTTGGTCACTCCACTCGCAAGGATGGCCTCCCACTCTTCACCATAGGACCCAGTCAGCATTTAGGCCTTCCTAGCAATCAACAGCGCCATCCGATGCACTCTCAACAATCTCCTCCAGTGTTTCCTTGCAACTGTCAATTGTAAGTTGCAGCAGCACTCTTTTGATGGTAAATTTCAGTAGCTCTGTGTTTCCTCCTAGTACAGTCCCCCTTATATAGCAGCGATGACACCACCAATTTTACAATCTTGGGGGAGTACCCTGCAAGAGGTCATACAAATAGGATTGGACAATTACCCTTCTCTCTCCTCCCAAACCCAGCCTCCCAGTCAGGATTGATGTAGGGGTCTGGAGCAGACATATGACAGCTTTATTTAAAAGCCCCATTTGTACTCATGTCAAATTTTTCACTATTCTAGTTATGCAGCAAAACATCATAATTTTACTAGCAACTGCCATAACATATATATTTTCCTTTTCAGTTATTCATGGGGAATTAAATAAGATGACAGCCAGATCTGCACCATGTTACACAGCCGTTTGGCAATGTCACACTGTTTTCACAGAAAGCATAACAATTATGAACATGTCATTTCCTACCCCTATTCCTATTTTAACCTTCACCAGTTCACCAACTCTTACATTCTGGACATTTTAAAATCAGCCAGGAACCTAGTTTAACTGGTCATTACAGTTCCCTAATTCGTAGGTGCATGAAGTTTATTTCTTCAAAATCGCCTGGAAATTACCAAAGAATTGGTACATAAATGAAGAAAATCATCCACCATATGGGTGCTGGAAAAAAAGGCCTAAATTATAATAGTCCTTTTAAATTAATTGTAAATCTGTATGTTCAGCAAATGGGAGGTCTGCTTGATCTACCATCTGTCTCCCAGGGCCAGCCGGTGACCAGAGTTTTTTTATGAGTCTCTACAAAGATAGTTGTTTGCTCTTTGACGTTGTAGCCCCCATTTTCACACATTTTAGTTATGCTACATCACATGCTGCATAAACTACATCCAACGGTCTCTTCTAAAATACCTTCCTTCTCGAGACCTTCGCTCAGCTACCTACAACTCGCTAAGGGTCAGACGCTTCTCCATACAGAGAGTGGGTTGTAGATCTCTCTCCTCTGCAGGTGCCTCCCTCTGGAATGATCTCCCTTCCCCTCTTAAACTTGAGCTGGATTACCTGATGTTCCGGAAACAGCTCAACACTTTCCTTTTCTCCTCTGCTTTCTCTCTCTCCCTCCCCTGCTGACCTACCTGACCGACCTGTCTGCTGCACTGACTGGCTGCTTGGCTACCCTCAGAGTCTCAGTGAGTAGCAGGTTCTCTCTTGATCAGTCACTCCTGCACTTCCTCCGGGCCTACCACTCACGTAGTGGCTGTAACTGTAACCTCTACAGTCCCTTGCCTCCTTGCACTTACCCAGAGCTGCGCTGCACTGACTGCACCTCTCAGAGCACTGCAGACCATTACCCTTCCCTCTCCCATGCACTTCCCCCCTCCCCCTTCCCCTTGCACTTCTCGTTCCCGAACTTGCGAACTGAATGACACAAGGCCTTGTAAGATCATTTGTCTTGTCCTTCTTCTGTTTTCCCTCCCTTGTCTTGTCACGCCTAGAAACACCTGTGTACAGGCATGTTATAAATGACGTTTCATATCATATAATACACCAGCCAAGGGGCACTGCCTTGCTTTCACTGCCTTCAGAGCCAGCAAGTCTGGGGTACACTGGGTTTTCCAAATCTTTAGCAGGACACACTTTATTGCAGTTGTAAATAAATGGGGGATGTGACATCCAGACTTGCAGTGGGGGGATTTCTTTGTGAAGTTTGCCCACCCACAAGCCAAAAGGGTTTGCCCTGGGCCGATAGGAACTTTTTCATACGAACAAAGAAGGCTTTTCTTTTCAAATGTTAGCAGGGGTACATTAGTTTAGTTTAGTTTAGTTTATTTGATAATGCGCACAAAAAACCCAGGGGTAGCCGGGCGCAGCAGTCATAAGAATACTTAAGCTTAGGTTACATGCATGGGTTACATACGTAGGTAGCATACAGGAGAAAATAATGCATGAATTATTAATGAATATACAGAATAGATATACAGTTTATAGGAGCTATAAATGCAGGTCCAGAAAGTACGGTCCCATGGGATCGTATGTTGTCAGGTGTCAGAGATGTTGCGGTAATTGGAGCTGATACTCGAACCGGACCTAGTGAAGTTGTCAGTTATCATTAGTCCAGAGCAAGGTTTTCATGTAACATCTAAATCTGGTGTACGGTAATGTGGCTCTCAGTGGGGTGAGGAGTGCATTCCAGGCCTGGGCCACTCTAACCGGGAAACTTGCCCCTCCTGCTTTGGATAGTTTAAATCTGGGTATTTCGAGTAGGAAGTGGTTAGATGCTCTAGTATGGTAGGTTTTCACATTTAAACTGCAAACACCCATGCAAAGTCGCTTTTCTTGTCAGTGTTTAAAAATCCTGTTTTTCATGTGAAAGCGACCTTTGATTCGTTCTTCTTTTGAGGAGTAAAATGCTGCTTTTCGTTTGGTAGTGTAGGCCTTTTCCATATGGCTCTTCAATTGTACTTGAAATACACACATGCAAAACAGTTTTGGGTCAGTGTTTAAAATCCTGCTGCTTGCCTGTAGAATATCACACTTACACTTAGGCATATGCAGTGCATAGATAGGGCCGAGCTCCTGCCAGTAATCACTGTATAGACTCTCAGAGTGGGCTGCCTGCAGAGTATCACACTTACACTTGGGCATATGCAGTGGATAGATAGAGCCCCAGCTCCTGCCAGTAATCACTGTATAGACTCCCAGAGTGGGCTGCCTGCAGAGTATCACACTTACACTTGGGCATATGCAGTGGATAGATAGAGCCCCAGCTCCTGCCAGTAATCACTGTATAGACTCCCAGAGTGGGCTGCCTGCAGAGTATCACACTTACACTTAGGCATATGCAGTGGATAGATAGTGTGCCAGCTCCTGCCAGTAATCACTGTATAGACTCCCAGAGTGGGCTGCCTGCAGAGTATCACACTTACACTTGGGCATATGCAGTGCTCCTGCCAGTAATCACTGTATAGACTCTCAGAGTGGGCTGCCTGCAGAGTATCACACTTACACTTGGGCATATGCAGTGGATAGATAGAGCCCCAGCTCCTGCCAGTAATCACTGTATAGACTCTCAGAGTGGGCTGCCTGCAGAGTATCACACTTACACTTGGGCATATGCAGTAGATAGATAGTGTGCCAGCTCCTGCCAGTAATCACTGTATAGACTCTCAGAGTGGGCTGCCTGCAGAGTATCACACTTACACTTAGGCATATGCAGTGGATAGATAGTGTGCCAGCTCCTGCCAGTAATCACTGTATAGACTCCCAGAATGGGCTGCCTGCAGAGTATCACACTTACACTTGGGCATATGCAGTGGATAGATAGAGCACCAGCTCCTGCCAGTAATCACTGTATAGACTCCCAGAGTGGGCTGCCTGCAGAGTATCACACTTACACTTGGGCATATGCAGTGGATAGATAGAGCCCCAGCTCCTGCCAGTAATCACTGTATAGACTCCCAGAGTGGGCTGCCTGCAGAGTATCACACTTACACTTGGGCATATGCAGTGGATAGATAGAGCCCCAGCTCCTGCCAGTAATCACTGTATAGACTCTCAGAGTGGGCTGCCTGCAGAGTATCACACTTACACTTGGGCATATGCAGTAGATAGATAGTGTGCCAGCTCCTGCCAGTAATCACTGTATAGACTCTCAGAGTGGGCTGCCTGCAGAGTATCACACTTACACTTGGGCATATGCAGTGGATAGATAGAGCCCCAGCTCCTGCCAGTAATCACTGTATAGACTCTCAGAGTGGGCTGCCTGCAGAGTATCACACTTACACCTGGGCATATGCAGTAGATAGATAGTGTGCCAGCTCCTGCCAGTAATCACTGTATAGACTCCCAGAGTGGGCTGCCTGCAGAGTATCACACTTACACTTAGGCATATGCAGTGGATAGATAGAGCACCAGCTCCTGCCAGTAATCACTGTATAGACTCCCAGAGTGGGCTGCCTGCAGAGTATCACACTTACACTTAGGCATATGCAGTGGATAGATAGAGCCCCAGCTCCTGCCAGTAATCACTGTATAGACTCTCAGAGTGGGCTGCCTGCAGAGTATCACACTTACACTTGGTCATATGCAGTGGATAGATAGAGCCCCAGCTCCTGCCAGTAATCACTGTATAGACTCCCAGAGTGGGCTGCCTGCAGAATATCACACTTACACTTGGGCATATGCAGTGGATAGATAGAGCACCAGCTCCTGCCAGTAATCACTGTATAGACTCCCAGAGTGGGCTGCCTGTAGAGTATCACACTTACGCTTAGGCATATGCAGTGGATAGATAGAGCCCCAGCTCCTGCCAGTAATCACTGTATAGACTTCCAGAGTGGGCTGCCTGCAGAGTACCACACTTACACTTGGGCATATGCAGTGCATAGATAGCGCACCAGCTCCTGCCATTAATCATTGTATAGACTCCCAGAGTGGGCTGCCTGCAGAGTATCACACTTACACTTGGGCATATGCAGTGGATAGATAGAGCACCAGCTCCTGCCAGTAATCACTGTATAGACTCCCAGAGTGGGCTGCCTGCAGAGTATCACACTTACACTTAGGCATATGCAGTGGATAGATAGAGCCCCAGCTCCTGCCAGTAATCACTGTATAGACTCCCAGAGTGGGCTGCCTGCAGAGTATCACACCTACACTTAGGCATATGCAGTGGATAGATAGAGCCCCAGCTCCTGCCAGTAATCACTGTATAGACTCCCAGAGTGGGCTGCCTGCAGAGTATCACACTTATGCTTGGGCATATGCAGTGGATAGATAGAGCACCAGCTCCTGCCAGTAATCACTGTATAGACTCCCAGAGTGGGCTGCCTGTAGAGTATCACACTTACGCTTAGGCATATGCAGTGGATAGATTGAGCCCCAGCTCCTGCCAGTAATCACTGTATAGACTCCCAGAGTGGGCTGTCTGCAGAGTATCACACTTACACTTGGGCATATGCAGTGCATAGATAGCGCACCAGCTCCTGCCATTAATCATTGTATAGACTCCCAGAGTGGGCTGCCTGCAGAGTATCACACTTACACTTGGGCATATGCAGTGGATAGATAGAGCACCAGCTCCTGCCAGTAATCACTGTATAGACTCCCAGAGTGGGCTGCCTGCAGAGTATCACACTTACACTTAGGCATATGCAGTGGATAGATAGAGCCCCAGCTCCTGCCAGTAATCACTGTATAGACTCCCAGAGTGGGCTGCCTGCAGAGTATCACACCTACACTTAGGCATATGCAGTGGATAGATAGAGCCCCAGCTCCTGCCAGTAATCACTGTATAGACTCCCAGAGTGGGCTGCCTGCAGAGTATCACAGTTACACTTGGGCATATGCAGTGGATAGATAGAGCACCAGCTCCTGCCGGTAATCACTGTATAGACTCCCAGAGTGGGCTGCCTGCAGAGTATCACACTTACACTTGGGCATATGCAGTGGATAGATAGAGCCCCAGCTCCTGCCGGTAATCACTGTATAGACTCCCAGAGTGGGCTGCCTGCAGAGTATCACACTTACACTTGGGCATATGCAGTGGATACATAGTGTGCCAGCTCCTGCCAGTAATCACTGTATAGACTCCCAGAGTGGGCTGCCTGCAGAGTATCACACTTACACTTGGGCATATGCAGTGGATAGATAGAGCACCAGCTCCTGCCAGTAATCACTGTATAGACTCCCAGAGTGGGCTGCCTGCAAAGTATCACACTTACACTTGGGCATATGCAGTGGATAGATAGAGCCCCAGCTCCTGCCAGTAATCACTGTATAGACTCCCAGAGTGGGCTGCCTGCAGAGTATCACACTTACACTTGGGCATATGCAGTGGATAGATAGAGCCCCAGCTCCTGCCAGTAATCACTGTATAGACTCTCAGAGTGGGCTGCCTGCAGAGTATCACACTCACACTTGGGCATATGCAGTAGATAGATAGTGTGCCAGCTCCTGCCAGTAATCACTGTATAGACTCTCAGAGTGGGCTGCCTGCAGAGTATCACACTTACACTTGGGCATATGCAGTGGATAGATAGAGCCCCAGCTCCTGCCAGTAATCACTGTATAGACTCTCAGAGTGGGCTGCCTGCAGAGTATCACACTTACACCTGGGCATATGCAGTAGATAGATAGTGTGCCAGCTCCTGCCAGTAATCACTGTATAGACTCCCAGAGTGGGCTGCCTGCAGAGTATCACACTTACACTTAGGCATATGCAGTGGATAGATAGAGCACCAGCTCCTGCCAGTAATCACTGTATAGACTCCCAGAGTGGGCTGCCTGCAGAGTATCACACTTACACTTAGGCATATGCAGTGGATAGATAGAGCCCCAGCTCCTGCCAGTAATCACTGTATAGACTCTCAGAGTGGGCTGCCTGCAGAGTATCACACTTACACTTGGTCATATGCAGTGGATAGATAGAGCCCCAGCTCCTGCCAGTAATCACTGTATAGACTCCCAGAGTGGGCTGCCTGCAGAATATCACACTTACACTTGGGCATATGCAGTGGATAGATAGAGCACCAGCTCCTGCCAGTAATCACTGTATAGACTCCCAGAGTGGGCTGCCTGTAGAGTATCACACTTACGCTTAGGCATATGCAGTGGATAGATAGAGCCCCAGCTCCTGCCAGTAATCACTGTATAGACTCCCAGAGTGGGCTGCCTGCAGAGTACCACACTTACACTTGGGCATATGCAGTGCATAGATAGCGCACCAGCTCCTGCCATTAATCATTGTATAGACTCCCAGAGTGGGCTGCCTGCAGAGTATCACACTTACACTTGGGCATATGCAGTGGATAGATAGAGCACCAGCTCCTGCCAGTAATCACTGTATAGACTCCCAGAGTGGGCTGCCTGCAGAGTATCACACTTACACTTAGGCATATGCAGTGGATAGATAGAGCCCCAGCTCCTGCCAGTAATCACTGTATAGACTCCCAGAGTGGGCTGCCTGCAGAGTATCACACCTACACTTAGGCATATGCAGTGGATAGATAGAGCCCCAGCTCCTGCCAGTAATCACTGTATAGACTCCCAGAGTGGGCTGCCTGCAGAGTATCACACTTATGCTTGGGCATATGCAGTGGATAGATAGAGCACCAGCTCCTGCCAGTAATCACTGTATAGACTCCCAGAGTGGGCTGCCTGTAGAGTATCACACTTACGCTTAGGCATATGCAGTGGATAGATTGAGCCCCAGCTCCTGCCAGTAATCACTGTATAGACTCCCAGAGTGGGCTGCCTGCAGAGTATCACACTTACACTTGGGCATATGCAGTGCATAGATAGCGCACCAGCTCCTGCCATTAATCATTGTATAGACTCCCAGAGTGGGCTGCCTGCAGAGTATCACACTTACACTTGGGCATATGCAGTGGATAGATAGAGCACCAGCTCCTGCCAGTAATCACTGTATAGACTCCCAGAGTGGGCTGCCTGCAGAGTATCACACTTACACTTGGGCATATGCAGTGGATAGATAGAGCACCAGCTCCTGCCAGTAATCACTGTATAGACTCCCAGAGTGGGCTGCCTGCAGAGTATCACACTTACACTTGGGCATATGCAGTGGATAGATAGAGCCCCAGCTCCTGCCAGTAATCACTGTATAGACTCCCAGAGTGGGCTGCCTGCAGAGTATCACACTTACACTTGGGCATATGCAGTGGATAGATAGAGCCCCAGCTCCTGCCAGTAATCACTGTATAGACTCTCAGAGTGGGCTGCCTGCAGAGTATCACACTTACACTTGGGCATATGCAGTAGATAGATAGTGTGCCAGCTCCTGCCAGTAATCACTGTATAGACTCTCAGAGTGGGCTGCCTGCAGAGTATCACACTTACACTTGGGCATATGCAGTGGATAGATAGAGCCCCAGCTCCTGCCAGTAATCACTGTATAGACTCTCAGAGTGGGCTGCCTGCAGAGTATCACACTTACACCTGGGCATATGCAGTAGATAGATAGTGTGCCAGCTCCTGCCAGTAATCACTGTATAGACTCCCAGAGTGGGCTGCCTGCAGAGTATCACACTTACACTTAGGCATATGCAGTGGATAGATAGAGCACCAGCTCCTGCCAGTAATCACTGTATAGACTCCCAGAGTGGGCTGCCTGCAGAGTATCACACTTACACTTAGGCATATGCAGTGGATAGATAGAGCCCCAGCTCCTGCCAGTAATCACTGTATAGACTCTCAGAGTGGGCTGCCTGCAGAGTATCACACTTACACTTGGTCATATGCAGTGGATAGATAGAGCCCCAGCTCCTGCCAGTAATCACTGTATAGACTCCCAGAGTGGGCTGCCTGTAGAGTATCACACTTACGCTTAGGCATATGCAGTGGATAGATTGAGCCCCAGCTCCTGCCAGTAATCACTGTATAGACTCCCAGAGTGGGCTGTCTGCAGAGTATCACACTTACACTTGGGCATATGCAGTGCATAGATAGCGCACCAGCTCCTGCCATTAATCATTGTATAGACTCCCAGAGTGGGCTGCCTGCAGAGTATCACACTTACACTTGGGCATATGCAGTGGATAGATAGAGCACCAGCTCCTGCCAGTAATCACTGTATAGACTCCCAGAGTGGGCTGCCTGCAGAGTATCACACTTACACTTAGGCATATGCAGTGGATAGATAGAGCCCCAGCTCCTGCCAGTAATCACTGTATAGACTCCCAGAGTGGGCTGCCTGCAGAGTATCACACCTACACTTAGGCATATGCAGTGGATAGATAGAGCCCCAGCTCCTGCCAGTAATCACTGTATAGACTCCCAGAGTGGGCTGCCTGCAGAGTATCACAGTTACACTTGGGCATATGCAGTGGATAGATAGAGCACCAGCTCCTGCCGGTAATCACTGTATAGACTCCCAGAGTGGGCTGCCTGCAGAGTATCACACTTACACTTGGGCATATGCAGTGGATAGATAGAGCCCCAGCTCCTGCCGGTAATCACTGTATAGACTCCCAGAGTGGGCTGCCTGCAGAGTATCACACTTACACTTGGGCATATGCAGTGGATACATAGTGTGCCAGCTCCTGCCAGTAATCACTGTATAGACTCCCAGAGTGGGCTGCCTGCAGAGTATCACACTTACACTTGGGCATATGCAGTGGATAGATAGAGCACCAGCTCCTGCCAGTAATCACTGTATAGACTCCCAGAGTGGGCTGCCTGCAAAGTATCACACTTACACTTGGGCATATGCAGTGGATAGATAGAGCCCCAGCTCCTGCCAGTAATCACTGTATAGACTCCCAGAGTGGGCTGCCTGCAGAGTATCACACTTACACTTGGGCATATGCAGTGGATAGATAGAGCCCCAGCTCCTGCCAGTAATCACTGTATAGACTCTCAGAGTGGGCTGCCTGCAGAGTATCACACTCACACTTGGGCATATGCAGTAGATAGATAGTGTGCCAGCTCCTGCCAGTAATCACTGTATAGACTCTCAGAGTGGGCTGCCTGCAGAGTATCACACTTACACTTGGGCATATGCAGTGGATAGATAGAGCCCCAGCTCCTGCCAGTAATCACTGTATAGACTCTCAGAGTGGGCTGCCTGCAGAGTATCACACTTACACCTGGGCATATGCAGTAGATAGATAGTGTGCCAGCTCCTGCCAGTAATCACTGTATAGACTCCCAGAGTGGGCTGCCTGCAGAGTATCACACTTACACTTAGGCATATGCAGTGGATAGATAGAGCACCAGCTCCTGCCAGTAATCACTGTATAGACTCCCAGAGTGGGCTGCCTGCAGAGTATCACACTTACACTTAGGCATATGCAGTGGATAGATAGAGCCCCAGCTCCTGCCAGTAATCACTGTATAGACTCTCAGAGTGGGCTGCCTGCAGAGTATCACACTTACACTTGGTCATATGCAGTGGATAGATAGAGCCCCAGCTCCTGCCAGTAATCACTGTATAGACTCCCAGAGTGGGCTGCCTGCAGAATATCACACTTACACTTGGGCATATGCAGTGGATAGATAGAGCACCAGCTCCTGCCAGTAATCACTGTATAGACTCCCAGAGTGGGCTGCCTGTAGAGTATCACACTTACGCTTAGGCATATGCAGTGGATAGATAGAGCCCCAGCTCCTGCCAGTAATCACTGTATAGACTCCCAGAGTGGGCTGCCTGCAGAGTACCACACTTACACTTGGGCATATGCAGTGCATAGATAGCGCACCAGCTCCTGCCATTAATCATTGTATAGACTCCCAGAGTGGGCTGCCTGCAGAGTATCACACTTACACTTGGGCATATGCAGTGGATAGATAGAGCACCAGCTCCTGCCAGTAATCACTGTATAGACTCCCAGAGTGGGCTGCCTGCAGAGTATCACACTTACACTTAGGCATATGCAGTGGATAGATAGAGCCCCAGCTCCTGCCAGTAATCACTGTATAGACTCCCAGAGTGGGCTGCCTGCAGAGTATCACACCTACACTTAGGCATATGCAGTGGATAGATAGAGCCCCAGCTCCTGCCAGTAATCACTGTATAGACTCCCAGAGTGGGCTGCCTGCAGAGTATCACACTTATGCTTGGGCATATGCAGTGGATAGATAGAGCACCAGCTCCTGCCAGTAATCACTGTATAGACTCCCAGAGTGGGCTGCCTGTAGAGTATCACACTTACGCTTAGGCATATGCAGTGGATAGATTGAGCCCCAGCTCCTGCCAGTAATCACTGTATAGACTCCCAGAGTGGGCTGCCTGCAGAGTATCACACTTACACTTGGGCATATGCAGTGCATAGATAGCGCACCAGCTCCTGCCATTAATCATTGTATAGACTCCCAGAGTGGGCTGCCTGCAGAGTATCACACTTACACTTGGGCATATGCAGTGGATAGATAGAGCACCAGCTCCTGCCAGTAATCACTGTATAGACTCCCAGAGTGGGCTGCCTGCAGAGTATCACACTTACACTTAGGCATATGCAGTGGATAGATAGAGCCCCAGCTCCTGCCAGTAATCACTGTATAGACTCCCAGAGTGGGCTGCCTGCAGAGTATCACACCTACACTTAGGCATATGCAGTGGATAGATAGAGCCCCAGCTCCTGCCAGTAATCACTGTATAGACTCCCAGAGTGGGCTGCCTGCAGAGTATCACAGTTACACTTGGGCATATGCAGTGGATAGATAGAGCACCAGCTCCTGCCGGTAATCACTGTATAGACTCCCAGAGTGGGCTGCCTGCAGAGTATCACACTTACACTTGGGCATATGCAGTGGATAGATAGATCCCCAGCTCCTGCCGGTAATCACTGTATAGACTCCCAGAGTGGGCTGCCTGCAGAGTATCACACTTACACTTGGGCATATGCAGTGGATACATAGTGTGCCAGCTCCTGCCAGTAATCACTGTATAGACTCCCAGAGTGGGCTGCCTGCAGAGTATCACACTTACACTTGGGCATATGCAGTGGATAGATAGCCCATCTTCTAAATAGTATACCTGACACCATATGAACAATATGAACGAGAAGCCCGAGTGGTGAAAAGGGCGAGCTGTTGTCTGCTGTGCGGCTGCCTTACGTGAACTGACTTTTCTTACATGAAGAACTTGGAAATACTTGGAAATATTACCTTGCTGCCAGGAGGAGGATTATATTGAAAACATTCTATCCGCTCCGATTCGCGTAAGACTCTCAGCTCAGCTGAGAGCAGTTCGAAGTGAGCGACATTTCCCTGCAGCACGTGACCCGAGTCACGTGATTTTTCGAAGCCACTCCTCCTGCTGCAGCCTTAAAACCAGAACAGCTCGACCCTTGCGGCGAGAAGCCCGAGTGGTGAAAAGGGCGAGCTGTTGTCTGCTGTGCGGCTGGAGGCGGCTAAATATTGGTAAGGAACTAATTCATAGCACGCGCTCCCAAAAGTGCTGCTTGCTGCTCTCACTGAAAGGCAGACAGTCTGAGAGATCTACATACATTGTAATGGCGAATGGTTTAAGAAGTTTAAAGGGTAACTTGATCACCCCCAATTCACTTGTTGTTAGTAAAATCGATCTGTCTACAGGGCCTGGAATTTCGGCACACAAGGAATTGGCAGCTCTGACTGCTCATCATGTGACCCCTACCAAAGCAGACCTACCTGCTTTAATTGAGCCCTCTTTATCGCCAGATATTGCTAAAAAATATAGGCAAGACTCTTTTCCTTCTGTTCAGTCCTCTTTATCATTAGCACCGCTTATCTCCGGTGCTGCCGACCCCTCCATTAGTCCGGAGGTTCGAAAGGCCATAGCTGATTTCCGAAGCTGTTTGGTTTCACCTCTGGCTTACGAAAGGAGTAATGAGCACTTAGCTGCAACAATTGAGAAAATGGAGGCTTTGGATAAGGCGGTTTGCCGTTCCATTGGCACCTTGACTCCAATTGTTTGTAACTCAGTACAAAAGCATCTACTACTACAGTCACCTGTGTCCCTGCATTCTAAAGGTTTTTTGAGCATGAGCCCTGAAAATAATTACACTACAAGTAATGCACCACTTTTAGTTCAAACTATTTTTCCAAAGGAATCTGAAGTGAATACTATCATATCCTCTCACCTCTCTCCGTCTTCGGAGGCGAGTCCCATCCATATTCCCCAAATTCTTTTCCTGTTATCATACGAATTCTTGATCTGCTTGATAAGGGCCACGATTTAACCCATCTTGAATTGAAAGAGATTAAATCTATGCTTGCAATCATGTCATCTAAGATGGATCGAATTGAGGGCTTTATTATAGCAGCTGAAACTTTAAAAGATCTCAAAGCCGCTCCTATTGTTCACACCCCTTACTTGAAAAATGTTGCCACCCTTATGTAGCTCGGAATCCGTTTCCCTTTCTTTTCCAAGTTCACCACACGTTGTGCTGAACCATTCTATTTGCTCTTGTCAAAATGTCCAACCTGAATTAAAACTAGCCATTGAGAAAATGAATGCGATTATAGCTTTACACATTCCTAGCCCTTCTCATGCTCAAGATGGCCCTGACAGTCCCTCCCAGTTGCTTAATGTTCTGGAACAAATGGTTAAAGATGCACCAGAACTATCTCCGCCACCAGGTCCTTCTGTCTTTATGTCTCGAAGAGCCAAAAGACTTCACCAAAAGGCTCAAAGAAGGTATGCCAAAAGAAGAAAAGATGCACTGATTAAAAATTCCAAATTTCAAAGTGATTTTTCTAGCGTAATTCCATGTACTACTCACGACTCTCTGATAGAGGCTGACTCTATTGATGTCCACCAACTCTCTAAGGAAAGGCAAGATGCCCTAAAATTGCCTATAAATTCATTATTGCCACCATGTAACAATGCTACCAATAACGTCATGATACAGTCCTCAGCCATCAACATAACCTCATTGAAAGCGATCTCAGCTATGAATACTGAGATTAAAGATCCTACAATGGGCCATGTTGAGAGTACCATACCTTCACTTCTATCTAAACGGAAAAATTAAAAAAACAATGTGTCATTAAAAAATGATGTAACAGATGTGGACTTACAAAATGTAGTTATGTCTGTTCAACTGCCTGGCGTTAGATTTGATTTAGCCAAATATTTCCCAGTATGTACTACTCGCCACCATGATACTGCATGCAACACTTCTGGTACCACACCTAGAACTTATAGTGAAGTTTGTGCTTTGAACCCCACTGTTACTTCTATTGGCATGGGTGTTTCTGATTGTCATAACGTGACAGACTCAAAGACCTTGGCAAACCATCATATCACCCATTCCTTGGTACCCACATCAGTGGTTGCACAACCACTTCCGTCATGTCCGATTCTGTTGTTGACAATGGTCCTTCTCTATCTTCATTTAAAACTCCTATTATATTAAATAGTCTTAGCATTGACACCAATAACATTGATCCCTCTAACTCCGATAGACCAGTGATAGTGGTTAATGGGCAGGGTAAAGTAAATTCTACTATGTCATTGTCCACAAGTGTACCTTCTCTGATCGCAAAACCTGATCATGATTCTCATAATGTACAACCAGTATTTGAACGTAACTGTATTATGGTACACGGTCCAGCACTGCATAGATCAGTTCCAGAATCTAACTTTCCCGCTTTGCCAAAGTATCAAACCACCCTGGTTACTCTAAGGAAGGAACCCAACGAGGTACCTAATTGTTCTCTTGTAGCTAATGAACTAATAAACTCAATTTCGCCTAACCAACATAAATCAGTGTCTTTTGCTAATACTTTCACTGATCCGCACACCAAAACATTTGATCATCCATCCCACAAAGTAGCTAAAACCATTGGGGAAAAGCATTACCTTGTGGGGTTTGAAGGAAAGGCCGACCTCCTTGGGGATAATCGTATTAATCGATCTTTTCTTCTAACGCTGTTTAGTCGTATTCCGCAGCTACGGATGTTTAAATCTGAGGACATACTAAGGGTATCCTTGGCTTCGGAAAATAACTATTGTGCGGCGTGTCATCTATCCTAGGGTTCCATTTTGAAATATCTATGGTTAAACAGTGCAAGTATAAATGATGAAGGCTTGACCTTAATCCCAATGGAAAATGAACAAGAAGCATTTGAATTTGTTCAGCATAAACATTCCTTAATACCCGATCAAGATTCAATTCTTGATACTAACGGAGAGGAAAGTGGAGCCATCAGTGACTTACTTACTAAAGTGGGTAGTTTACGGGGTATACCGTGGTTAGCCCCTATGTTTAATTCCATCCTTAAATCTAATGAAGCGCATTCTTCATCGTAGCCGGTATGGAACTCCGGCCTAACCTTTCTATATTGGAATTCATGTGGCTATCACAATCTTTTGAAAAGGCACGCAATGATTGATGGTGCTCATCGTCCTTCGATCATTATGATCCAAGAAACGATGAAAATTACTACTTTAACATTGTCAGATTATACCACCCATTGCATTCCGGCTACTCGATCCTCTGCTGGTCGTCTGTCTGGAGGCATTTTGATAGCAGTGGATAATGCTCTAGGGCTTGGTTCTAATATTGTTTGGAAAGCACATAATTTGGTTGCTGTTCTTTTAAGGACAAACTTTGATCAGTTTAATCATTTAATTTTAATTATTATGTACTGGAATTCAGCCTTTGTCTCTATAGATGAAATGATTAACTCAGTTGAGAATTGTCTTGAACATGTAACTTCTGAATTCAGAAATACGGAAATTATTTTTTGTGGTGATTTCAATTGTGACTGCAGGTCATCTGCCGAGCGCAAAGGCTCAAAATGCAATAGTTTATCAATAAAGAGAGGAACCATATGGAGAACTTTTCTGAGAGATTGGGATCTTGATATTATTATACCTACTGATACATTACTCTGGACCACTTGGTCCAGAGACTCTAAAGTTTCAACTATTGATTTTATATTTGTAACTCAAAATTTACTCCGAATATCTCTCCCGTTAATAATTACACCATTGCCCTTTGGAGACCACGCTCAAATTTTTGGTAAATTGAAATTGAACTGCCCTTTTCTTGCGGTTGATTTATCAACCACGTTATGTGAAATTGATCGCCCTTATCGTTCCATAAAATGGAGTTCAGCGACTTGTGCCCGATTTGTGCAATATGTAACAACGGCTATTGCCAATCGCTCTATTCTTGATGAATCTTCTATTCACGTAATAGAGTCAATTTATGATGAAGTAATTAAGATGGCTCTATTGTATTTCAGTAAAACTAAAGAAAGTGCTATAACACATCAACACTCATTTGATCCTCTGTGTAAAGTTCAGAAGTGGGAAAGAAATAAAGCCCTCAGAGCTTTAGCAAAAGATCATAGGTTATCATATGAAGCACTTTTATTGCAGCGGAAAAGTATCATTGCTTCTCATAAGCAAAAACTGAAACATATACGATTACTAAGATACAACGAAATTAACTGTAATCTTATTAGAGCCATTATTACTCATGATACTCGGGCGATCTGGCGAACCCTCAAAAATGATCAGAGACAAGATCTGTCTCTACAAATGGATGCTATTTCTGAGTTGACATGGCAAACTTATATTACTCACAAGTTTCAGATGCCCGAACAGTTTAGAAATATGACTTTCATATTGCCGAGTTACCAAAACCTTCAACATCTAAAATGGTTGATCGCTGATATTAAATGGGCCATCTCTAAACTTAAATATTCTAAATCAGCGGGCCCGGATGGTTTTCCCCCATGTCTATATAAAACCGATCCGGATTTATGGGCTACGATTTTGTACACCAAGTACCAGTCTATTCACAACTCAGGCATTATCCCGGGCTCTTGGCTTTCGGCTAATATCATACCGATCTTTAAAAAAGTGGATCCTTCCCAGCCTCAGAATTACAGGCCTATCGCTTTAATTAATACAGAAGCGAAATTATTTGCGACACTTCTTCTTTATGACCTTGTAAAATTCATTGAGCTTCATGAGCTTTATTCTATTTGCCAAACTGGCTTTAGAAATGGGATGAGTACTTCTCTCAATGCCATGATAAGGGCATTTACTATCGTTGGAGCAAAGCAAAAATCTACTAATCCTGTCTATATTGCGCTCATTGATATGACTTCTGCTTTCGATACAGTGATTAGGAACCTGTTATGGGGCAAATTAAGGGAAATGGGTATACCGTTAGTGCTAATTTATTGGTTTATAACCCTCCATACCGCTACTTCCTACAAAATTAAACTCACTTCTGAAGGTCGGACTACTAAACCAATCAGCACAGAAATTGGCCTAAAACAGGGTTGCAATTTAGCTGCCACCTTTTTCAACTTATATCTTGCAGATCTTGGAAAAGGATGGGATGAGAGAAATCTCTTCTCTGTAAAAATAGGCCTTATGCGCTTAAAATGGCTCGCCTTTGCGGATGACATCATCCTCTTTGATCCAACCCCAGGCGGCCTGCCAGCTAAATTACACCTTTTTGAGGAATTTGCCATATCTCATAATTTATCTCCCAATCCTGCTAAAACCGCAGTAATGAAATTTGGCGTCCATAAAAACACTGGAAATGCCAAATGGCATATTATGCAAACTAGTATTCCCTCAATCACTGATACCATTTATGTAGGGTATTATTTAACAGAAAAAAATTCTACTAAAATGTGGACTGGGTTACTCAATTTGAAGATTCGCCCATTGGTTTCGCAATTAAAAATCATATTTTCGAAATAAGTTCTCATTAACTCCACTCATTGAATTTCTTGAAAATTGAAAGTGTCTTGCTTTATTCATTGGGCATCTGTCTAAATGATATGGGAACTATTTTAGACCAAATACAAGGGTCAATACTGAAGTGGGCTATGCATCTTCCAATGTCCTTACCCAACTCAGTTTTAAGGCATGAGTTAAGTCTCATTGCCTTATCGACTCGTTGGAAATGGCGGCTTCTGTCAAATTATGCAAATAGTATTTACCCTAAACCAAATTCTCTGTATATTGATATGAAGCAATCCATTGAAGTTAGACCCACGCCCGCCAT
Organism: Ambystoma mexicanum; assembly: GCF_040938575.1. NCBI lineage: Eukaryota > Metazoa > Chordata > Amphibia > Caudata > Ambystomatidae > Ambystoma > Ambystoma mexicanum. The sequence continues at coordinate 1,308,105,984 of NC_090926.1, read as the reverse complement.
GACTCAATATTCGTCTAGAATACACGACATCTTGAATGATGTCAGGAACACTATAGAAGATGTCCATATTAGACCTGCCTTTGCTAAAAAAAAATTATTTGAGTTGGACTGGCTGACAACTATTGATCAGATTGGATCATACAAACTCTACACAGAATACCATCGTTTCATAAAGAAACGTTTACCGCGATATGATTATATCAACCTATTTCCATGTAACCATGTCCATGATGCTTTTATACGATTTAAATTTAATTTGCTTTATACCAAAGAACGAACCGCAAACTGGGCTGGTACCAAGATGCATAGTGGAAATAAGTCCTGTAGATTTCCCACTTGTGATGAAACAACAGAAGCACTCCAGCATTTGATTCTATATTGTCCTCACTTCAAAGATCAAAGAACGGTTCTTCTTTCAGATTTTGTAAATATTAATTATACTGACTCTATACCCTTTCTATGGGCTCGAATGATGCAAGGCAATCACAAACCGCTTATTTATGCTTTAGTGCGATTTTGTGATCTGATAGAGAAAGAATTAAAAATGTACACTGATTCTAACATTATCAATATTGACATGTACAATGATGCCATTTCCCTTTATTCCTTTTCCATTGACTTTTATATTAATTTTTTTAAATCTTTGTTATCTTTGGCATCCTTCTTTTATTTAAACAAAACAGTTATTTGTTATTACATGTCTTTACTCTTTATTCATTTGTTATATGAAAGGATGTTTTTATGTTTTATGATGTATATTGTAAGTTTATGTGTTGTTTATATTTTGTAAAGGCCCTCTTATTTTTCTAACAGAGCCATATACAAATAAAAAAAAATAAAAAAAACAATAGCAGGAACAGCAAAAAGTAGAAATATCTCTCACACAAACATCATGGAGCACAGTGAGAACAAAATAAGAAAATAACCAAAGTAAGCATGTTATGAAGCAGATTCCACATATAGTCAACACAATGTTCCTATTTCAGGAACTAGAGGCAGTGCTTTCAATAATGCAAAATAATAAACAGCATGCGAAAGTGGTAGATTTATTGTATTTTTGTATTTTATTTATTTTATTATGATCTATATACAGGAGGAACAATGCTCTTTTGATCACAAAAGCATGTACAATAGATAAGAAATTAGATTTGAGGGACATTCTGACCAGGTTGTGGAGGGGAGTAGGTGGAACAGTCACTGGGGACAATCCATAAGTGGACACACATAGTTTAAGGGCCCCCAACATTGGACATGTTTAAGTGCAGGTAGGCAGTATGGAGACAGAGCAAGTGAGGGGCAGAGGTAGCTTAGAGGCACGGAAAAATGTTAGCTAGCAGGCAGATGACAGGTCGGTTAATAGGGTAACTCGGAGGAGGTAGGTTTTTAGTTTTGTTTTTGAAAAAATCCATGTGGACTGTTTCTCGGGTGTCCGGGAGAAGAGAATCCCATTCAGGTGGAGCAAAAAGAGAGAAAGAGCTGAAGTGACAGCAAGCAGAGGGAGGGCGAGGAGCCAAAGGGGTGGTCGAGGAGCAGAGCAGAGATTACGAGAATCCTTGTATAGAGGCAGAGAGATACTGTGGTGTCTTACCATGGATAGATTTGAGAACCAGGAGAAGAAATGTACACCTGGTCCTGTTTTGCATCATCAGCCATCCAGCCTGGTGACGGTACGAGGAAGTAGGTGTGAAGTGCAGGAGTTCAGAGTGATTCCTGGTAATGAAGTTAATGATCTTGTCTGGAGGCCATAGTTGGGGAGATCAAAGAGATTGATGGCCCAGTATTCCAATTTAGAGAAGACACAAGTGGTTAAGAGATGCTTGGCAGTGTTGAAAAGGAGGTGCCTGATTTGCCTAATATTTAGGAGGTTGGTGAGAGCTGCTGTTCCAGTTTTGGAGATGAAAGTAGAGAAGGTGTGAGATGGGGCATATGTGATGCTGAAGTTTGTAATAGAAGAACAGTAGTGGAGAGTGTCAGGTGGGAACTGGATAGACAGAGGAAGAGATGAGAGAGAGTTTTTGGCAAGGAAGTAGAGCAGCTCTGTTTTGGTAGAGTGTAACCTCAGAGAGTGCATAGCCATCCAATATTTAATAGCATAGACAGTTTTAAATTTCAATAGAGAGATCAGAAGAGAGTTCAGGAAAAGAGAAGAATACTTTGGTGTCATCCATGAAGAGTTGGTACGATAATCCAAAGGAGGAGATTAGTGCCCCAAGAGCAGAGGTGTAGAGTGTAAAGAGGAGCAGACCCAAGGCAGAGCCTTGTGCAACACCAACAGAGGAGTGAGTAGAGTGGTGTTGTTGGTCCAGGACAGAGAGAATTGGTGAGGTGCAAGGTAGGATTCTGTCCAGGCAAGGGCTTGATCGCGAATCTCAAGATGAAAGAGAGTAATACATAGATCACAGTGGCAGCAGACAGGTGAAGGAGAATTAGGATAGAGGATAGGTTGGGCACATGAGAGCATTTTCCATGGAATTTCAAAGGTTGTGGATGTCTAAGAAATTGGTAAAACGGTTGAGTAGTGCGGAAGGAGAGACACAGTGCAAAAGTTAGCCAGTAAGTTCAGGTAAGCCCCTTGCTTTTTTAGAAGCAGGATAACCATGCCTATTTTGAAAACAGGGAAAGAAAGCAAAGTCGATGGACAGTTTGAAGTGTTCAACTAGGTGAGGGGTACCTAAAGGGGCCATAGTCTTGGCTAGCTGAGGAGCACAAGTTTCTAATGGGGCACACGAGGGGCTAGCCTTCATCAGTAGAGATAGCACTTTGTCCGTATTAGTGTGACTAAAGTGGGAGACAGAGGCAGAGGATAATGTTAGAGTAGCTGGAGTGTAAAATGTAGGAGGAGGGAGTGTGAGGAAGGTCAGGAGAGAGTCTCTAATTTTGGAAATGTTTGCAACAAAGTATTCAGTGAGATCATTAGCTGTGAGAGTGACTTGATAGTCATAGACTTAAGAGGAGTGAGGAGTGTGTTTAGAGTGTCCTGTAGCCAACGAGGATGGTTGGAGTGAGAATAAATGAGCATTAGGTAGAATCGTCTTTTCACTCTATAGTTAGAAGACTTGAGAGAGTTCAGGGCAAGGAGTTAGAGTTGCAGGTGCTCATGCGAGTGGATATGCCTCCATTTGTGCAGCAGCCGACACATGTCTGTGCGGAGAGAGCATATGAAAGGTTGACTCAAGGCTGAGGATGCTGAGACTTAGGGGTAAAATTAAGCCGTGGGAAGTGAGAGGAGAATGAGCCATATAGTATGTATTGGAAGCTGGAGAAGGCAGTGTTGGTAGGAGAGGCATCCGATGCTAAGTAGGAGAGTGAGAACTGTGGTCCAGAGAGAAAGGGGGGAATTGCAGAAGGTTTATATTTCCTTTTAGTAAAAGGTGATGCAAGTGGTGAGGAAAGGCCAGAGGGTGGGAAGGAGTTGGTGCTGGAAACGATTCAGTGATAAGATATGTATGATGTGACAGTAGTATTAGTGGCTGAGTGGGAGGTGGAGATGAATACGAGGCACACATAGTTACCCCTCTGGGGTTCAGATTTCTTAGAAGTGGTAGAGAGAAGGCTAAAGTCACCCAAGAGAATGAGGTCCTTTTTAGTGGAAAGAGAATCAATGAGTTGCCCCGAGGCACCAGAGGCACCAGAAGGGAGATAGATGGAGAGGATGTGATGCGAGTGAGGCGGAGCAATAGTAGAGATGGTGAGTTTAAATGAGGTAGGAGAGGATGTGGCACTGGAGATTTGTGAGGTATTGAGGTAGGAAGAGAGTAGGTATCCGAGGCCACCACCTCTGCCAATCAGTCGAGGCAAGCGAATAGAGGATAGTTTGAAGTTGTGTAGTGCCACCAGAGTGATGGAAAATCCAGGTTTCAGTGATAGCAAGAAGGTATAGGGAAGGAGAGTTGGAGTGAAAGTAGTCAGTGATAAAGAAAGTATTGTTGCATACAAGCATTACAGAGTGCAATGTTCAGTTGATAAGGTAAGGAAGAGCAGAGATGTTGAGGCCAGAGGAAGAGAGGAGAGATGGATGGGTGTTAGAGGTGGTATGGTTAGCTCATCATAGCTTTGTGTGTTGGAAGGAGGTGGAACAGACTTGGAGTAGTGGGAGTTTTGAGCTATGAGTTTTATAATAGGGATAGGAAAGGAGGACATTGTAGCGTGATTGGGGAAAGCATAGGGAGAGGTGAGTAGGAGGAGCAGGAGTGAATGCACTGTAGGTGAGCAGTACTGTGTGGCGAGACAGTACAGTAATTAGAATGCTAGAGGTACTCACAGGTGCAACAGGGAGAAAGGCACAAGCAAGGGCTCATAGGCTAAGAAGCAAATAGGATGGTCCGCAGCTTTTCTCTACCCTTCACTGTTCTACCCTTAACTGGGACACCCTAGGCTGGATGCATCTAGAGAGTTCAGAAGGGATGAGACACACTATTGTCACCTGATCGCCTAGTACATCTGTGGTTGGTCTCTCTTTTATTGTCTCTGGTGTTGCTGGGTGGAGGCGATTTCTTTCTGATTGGTGTTCCCAGATGAGCCTCTTGTGGCCTTCAGATAAAGATGCGTTTGATCCAAGACGGCCATTGGAAGTTATGTAACTGATTCAATATGGCCACAGGAAGTGATGTCCCCAATCCAAAATGGACACTGGAAGTGATGTCACCAATCCAAGATGTCCTCTGGCAGTGAAGTTCCAGACTGAAAGTGAATCCATAAACCAGAAGGGATGACACACGCTTTTGTCACCTGATCACCTATTTCATCAGTGGTTAGTCCATCGGATATTGTCGCTCGTGTTGCTGGCATGATGTAACCAGTACTATCCTACAGCCAATAACCTGACTGTTACAAAGGCAATTGAAATGACAGTATTCACGCCTCCCGGTATGACTATATTCAGTTTGGCAATCAAAACACCTTCCCTTTGAGTCAGTAGAGCTGTCATATCCGTCCCTCGAGGTCCTGGTTTCAACACTTAAAAAATATGAAATCTCATTGTACCATCTGGTGTCCCTGTGCCAAAGAAACTTCTAACAGATGACTTCCGGTTTCTTGTCCACAAATTTGAACGATGTTCATCCAACATAGTTTTGCTTTTCTACTGGTTCCCCCTATAATAAATCCCACATGGACACCGTATGCAATAGACTCATCTCATCTAATTGTCTTGAACATTCATCTGCTCGAGTAGTATTCTCTTAACTCTTAGTAGTTGACTATACAGCCGGCTTCTAAGTGTGTTGGGAGGATGGAAACTGATTCTACGTAGCAGATTATTGCAGTCTGTTGGTTTAGGAAAAATGTGTAACACATCCGTGAGGTTGCAATTCAACTATAACATCCATATAATTAACTCTATGGACACCCACCACCATTAAACACTGTATGCCTTCATCTATTTGGTTAATATAGGTAGAAAGCAGATGAAGCTCTTTCAAATTGAATTGTCATATAACAAATATATTGTCGATATGCCTCCCCCAGTATCTGATGGGTATGTGCCAAATCGAATGATTATAAATGTGTTCCTTCTCAAACCTATGTTCAGAACAACATGTGTCCCTTTACCTACATATATTAACTGAATGGAATGTTGTTCGTGTGGGATACATCAAAACATTTATTATTTAATTTATTGTTTTTGAAAGTTAATCTCTCAATTTTGTGACTAACAGTCCATTAGTTCTTGCTATTAGGAAAGAATGTATAACAGAATATCACTAACATATATATAGACACACACGATCCACATTTCAGAACGTTTTTCATGCATATCCAAAGTTATACCCCCATTTTATATATACAATGTTAATTTCATAGAACTTTACACAAGAACATAACAACCAATTCTGATCAAATCTATACAAATAATACAAAATATTGATGTAAATAATTACAAAAATTATTTCATTAGTTTGTGCAGCCACAATCCAGCCACCTTACAATAAAGGTGCAAATTCTTGATACCATGATTTTGGACAGAAAACACCAACCGGCCGGAAGTGCTTCGTTGATTAACACAACATCTTCTTCAGTGTGACTAATATTTAGGGAAGCAAATACACTATATATTCTTTACAGACCAGTTTAGATGTGTTTAGTTGATTTACACAACGTCTTCTTCAGGGAGATCAATATTTAGGGAAAGCAAATACACGGATGGTTCATATATTCTTTTACAGTCTGGTTTAGACGTGTTTAGTTGATTTACACCACCTCTTCTTCAGAGTGACCAATATTTAGGGAAGCCAATTTACTGATGGTTCATATATCCTTTTACAGACCGGTTCAGACATGTTATATGCCACGTCTTCTTCAGGGTGACCAATATTTAGGGAAGCCAATTCACTGATGCTTCATATATTCTTTTATAGATCAGTTTAGACGTGTTATACGTCACGTCTTCTTCAGGGTGACCAATATTTAGGGAAGCCAATTCACTGATGCTTCATATATTCTTTTATAGATCAGTTTAGATGTGTTATACGTCACGTCTTCTTCAGGGTGACCAATATTTAGGGAAGCCAATTCACTGATGGTTCATATATTATTTTACAGACCGGTTTAGATGTGTTTAGTTGATTTACACCACGCCTTCTACAGGGTGACCATTGTTTAGGGAAGCCAATACACGGATGGTTCATATATCCTTTTACAGACCGGTTCAGACATGTTATATGCCACGTCTTCTTCATGGTGACCAATATTTAGGGAAGCCAATTCACTGATGCTTCATATATTCTTTTATAGATCAGTTTAGACGTGTTATACGTCACGTCTTCTTCAGGGTGACCAATATTTAGGGAAGCCAATTCACTGATGCTTCATATATTCTTTTATAGACCAGTTTAGACGTGTTATACGTCACGTCTTCTTCAGGGTGACCAATATTTAGGGAAGCCAATTCACTGATGCTTCATATATTCTTTTATAGATCAGTTTAGACGTGTTATACGTCACGTCTTCTTCAGGGTGACCAATATTTAGGGAAGCCAATTCACTGATGCTTTATATATTCTTTTATAGATCAGTTTAGACGTGTTATACGTCACGTCTTCTTCAGGGTGACCAATATTTAGGGAAGCCAATTCACTGATGGTTCATATATTATTTTACAGACCGGTTTAGATGTGTTTAGTTGATTTACACCACGCCTTCTACAGGGTGACCATTGTTTAGGGAAGCCAATACACGGATGGTTCATAAATCCTTTTACAGACCGGTTCAGACATGTTATATGCCACATCTTCTTCAGGGTGACCAATATTTAGGGAAGCCAATTCACTGATGCTTCATATATTCTTTTATAGATCAGTTTAGACGTGTTATACGTCACGTCTTCTTCAGGGTGACCAATATTTAGGGAAGCCAATTCACTGATGGTTCATATATTATTTTACAGACCGGTTTAGATGTGTTTAGTTGATTTACACCACGCCTTCTACAGGGTGACCATTGTTTAGGGAAGCCAATACACAGATGGTTCATATATCCTTTTACAGACCGGTTTAGACGTCTTTAGTTGTAGGGAAGCCAATTCACTGACGGTTCATGTATTCTTTAACATACAGGTATAGACTTGTTTAGTTGATTTAAACCACATCTTCTTCAGGGTGACCAATATTTAGGGAAGCCAATTCCCTGATGGTTCATATATTCTTTTGCAGACCGGTTTAGACGTGTTTATTTGATTTACCCTACGTCTTCTTCAGCGTGACCAATATTTAGGGAAGCCAATTCACTGATGGTTCATATATTATTTTACAGACCGGTTTAGATGTGTTTAGTTGATTTACACCACGCCTTCTACAGGGTGACCATTGTTTAGGGAAGCCAATACACGGATGGTTCATATATCCTTTTACAGACCAGTTCAGACATGTTATATGCCACGTCTTCTTCAGGGTGACCAATATTTAGGGAAGCCAATTCACTGATGCTTCATATATTCTTTTATAGATCAGTTTAGACGTGTTATACGTCACGTCTTCTTCAGGGTGACCAATATTTAGGGAAGCCAATTCACTGATGGTTCATATATTATTTCACAGACCGGTTTAGATGTGTTTAGTTGATTTACACCACGCCTTCTACAGGGTGACCATTGTTTAGGGAAGCCAATACACAGATGGTTCATATATCCTTTTACAGACCGGTTTAGACGTCTTTAGTTGTAGGGAAGCCAATTCACTGACGGTTCATGTATTCTTTAACATACAGGTATAGACTTGTTTAGTTGATTTAAACCACATCTTCTTCAGGGTGACCAATATTTAGGGAAGCCAATTCCCTGATGGTTCATATATTCTTTTGCAGACCGGTTTAGACGTGTTTATTTGATTTACCCTACGTCTTCTTCAGCGTGACCAATATTTAGGGCAGCCAATACACTGATGGCTCATATATTTTTATTTATATTTATAATATGCATACAACAATAAAAATTTTACATATTTAAGCACATCACATCATAAACATTTCCATCTTAAAAAACACTTCATAGAAATCCACACTCGTATAATAATATAAAAAAATATCTTTTGATAGTTCTTTCAAAATTTCTAAAATCATCACATAAAATGTAATCAAATGAAAAATTAAATTCAAGTCATTCCCACCTAATAAGTTCCTCCACACAGTATGCATATTACAAGTATACATTAAATTATCATAGGCCATCAGAGATTCTCTACGTAGTTTGTCTAGACTTTCACACTCACATATTATGTGGTAGGCCGTTTCTAAAGTATTTATTCCACAGAGACGACAAAACCTTGTATCTCGTGGAATGCCCATCTTTGGTCTTAGTATATCCATGACATCGCAAGAATTAAATTTAAACAACAAATACCAGCGGATAGTTAGGTGTAGTCTCTCTTATCGCCAAATAATCTACAAATACCCCACTGTTGGATTTAGTTGCCAGATTCACTATTCTATGTTCTCAATCAATATCACATATTCGTTTTTTCAATTTGCATTTTATCTGGGCCACAGAATATAGTAGCCAGCAAAAGCTCCCATTATTGATCCATTTGAGGTAGATTGATTTCCATCTATTTAATATTGCAAAATCAGTTTTGGTATCAATCACATTGTATTGCTCCATCATTCGCACCATAAAAATATTATTAGCTAGCTGAGTCAATTTAACATATACCAGGGCAGTTGAACGTTGCACTCTACTTCTTACACTAGTTAACTCGCATTCCAAAAATATGTATGCATAGGGCAGAGTTCTAGGCATCCGCATCAGTATCCTCAGCATTTTTGCATTGAATTTATCTAGCTCATTTCGAAATTGATTTCCCCAGATTTCAGCTCCATAAATCAATCAGGAGACGATTTTAGCAGAGTACAATTTGACAACCGTTTCAACCGAAAAACTGCCCTGACTTCCAACAAACTTGCTTAATGGCATTGTTGCAATCATGCATTTTCTCTTAGTTTCAGAACAATGTTTTTTCCATGTGAGTTTGTTATCCATAATAACTCCTAAATATTTATATTCATTGACCACTTCGATCAGCTGTTTATTCTATGACCACCCACTGTTATACCTTTTCTTGTTAAGCTGTTTCATCTCAAACCTCATGATTTTAGTTTTCCCAATATTAATAACTAGATTGTTTGCTATAGCAAACTTTTCTAATTCATCTAATTTTGCCTGTAAGCCTTTGGGTGTATAATCTAGTACCAGGGTATCGTCTGCATATCCCAGCCACCTTAACATAAGGTTACCTAGCTTATTGTTGTTCATTTAAACATTAGTACAGACCGGCTTAGAGGTGTTTAGTTGATTTACACCACGTCTTCTTCAAGGTGACCAATATTTAGGGAAGCCAATTCACTGATGGTTCATATATTATTTTACAGACCGGTTTAGAAGGGTTTAGTTGATTTACACCACGTCTTCTTCAGAATGACCAATATTTAGGGAAGCCAATTCACTGATGGTTCATATATTCTTTTACAGACCGGTTTAGACGTGTTGAATTGATTTACACCACGCCTTCTTCAGGGTGACCAATATTTAGGGAAGCCAATTCCCTGATCATTCAAATATTCTTTTACAGTCCGGTATAGACTTGTTTATTTGATTTACACCACATCTTTTTCAGGGTGACCAATATTTAGGGAAGCCAATTCCCTGATGGTTCATATACTCTTTTACAGACCGGTTTAGACGTGTTTAGTTGATTTGCACCACATCTTCTTCAGGGTGACCAATGTTTATGGAAGCCAATTCACTGATGTTTCATATATTCTTTTACAGAGCGGTTTAGACGTGTATAGTTGATTAAAACCGCGTCATCTTCAGGGTGACCAATATTTAGGGAAGCCAATACACTGATCGTTCATATATTCTTTTACAGAACGGATTAGACGTGTTTAGTAGATTTACACAACATCTTCTTCAGGGTGACCAATATTTAGGGAAACCAATTCCCTGATGGTTCATATACTCTTTTACAGACCGGTTTAGACGTGTTTAGTTGATTTACACCATGCCCTCTTTAGGGTGACCAATATTTAGGGAAGCCAATTCTCTGATCATTCAAATATACTTTCCGGATTAGACGTGTTTAGTTGATTTACAGACTTCTTCTTCAGGGTGACCAATGTTTAGGGAAGCCAATGCACTGATGGTTCATATATTCCTTTACAGACCGGTTTAGATGTGTTTAGTTGATTTACACCGCAACTTCTTCAGGGTGACCAATATTTAGGGAGGCCAATACAGTGATGGTTCATATAATCTTTTACAGACCGGTTTAGACGTGTTTAGTTGATTGGCAGTACAGGAACCTCCCGACATCCTCCTTCTTGTCCCCATGACTGAGGCTCAGGAACTGCAAGATCTGCTTGAACTGCCAGTAGCAACTGCCTCAGCTACAGCTCTTCTTCACTAAAAAGGTACTGTGCAAACGCTGTCCGTGCTCACTTAAAGTCTTGAGATAAGTCTGGCTGCTCAGCCAACGCTACCACTTTACTATGTAGCACAGGCTTCTACCAAAGTTAAAATTGTGCTTACACTTGTAGTCCTAATTACATGTAGTGTTCCGAAAGGGTACTGCATGTGATTCTGCCTAACACAGAGTCAGTGTGGAGAGCTGCTGGTGTAGCAGAGTCACTGTAGGGAGCTGCTAGTGCATCAGAGTCAGTGTGGAGAGCTTCTAGTGTAGCAGAGTCAGTGTGGAGAGCCGCAAGTGCAGCAGAGTCAGTGTGGAGAGCTGAGAGTGTAGCAGAGTCAGTGTGGATAGCTGCAAGTGTAGCAGAGTCAGTGTGGAGAGCTGCTGGTGCAGGAGGGTCAGTATGGAGAGCTGCTGGTGCAGCAGAGTCAGTGTGGAGAGCTGCTAGTGTAGCAGAGTCATGGTGGAGAGCTGCTAGTGCAGCAGAGTCACTGTGGGAGCTGCTAGTGCAGCAGAGTCAGTGTGGAGAGCTGCTAGTGCAGCAGAGCCACTGTGGAGAGCTGCTGGTGCAGCAGAGCCACTGTGGGAGCTGCTAGTGCAGCAGAGTCAGTGTGGAGAGCTGCTAGTGCAGCAGAGCCATGAGGGGAGCTGCTAGTGCAGCATAGTCAGTGTGGAGAGCTGCTAGTGTAGCAGAGTCAGTGTGGAGAGCTTCTAGTGCAGCAGAGACAGTGTGGAGAGCTGCTGGTGCAGCAGAGTCAGTGTGGAGAACTGCTAGTGTAGCAGAGTCAGTGTGGAGAGCTGCGAGTTTAGCAGAGTCAGTTTGGAGAGCTGCTAGTGTAGCAGAGTCAGTGTGAAGAGCTGCGAGTGTAGCAGAGTCTGTGTGGAGAGCTGCTAGTGTAGCAGAGTCATGAGGGGAGCTGCTAGTGCAAAAGAGTCAGTGTGGGGAGCTGCTAGTGTAGCAGAGTCAGTGTGGAGAGCTGCTGGTGCAGCAGAGTCACTGTGGGGAGCTGCTAGTGCATCAGAGTCAGTGTGGAGAGCTTCTAGTGTAGCAGAGTCAGTGTGGAGAGCCGCAAGTGCAGCAGAGTCAGTGTGGAGAGCTGAGAGTGTAGCAGAGTCAGTGTGGATAGCTGCAAGTGTAGCAGAGTCAGTGTGGAGAGCTGCTGGTGCAGTAGGGTCAGTATGGAGAGCTGCTGGTGCAGCAGAGTCAGTGTGGATAGCTGCTAGTGCAGCAGAGCCATGAGGGGAGCTGCTAGTGCAGCATAGTCAGTGTGGAGAGCTGCTAGTGTAGCAGAGTCAGTGTGGAGAGCTGCTAGTGTAGCAGAGTCAGTGTAGAGAGCTTCTAGTGCAGCAGAGGCAGTGTGGAGAGCTGCTGGTGCAGCAGAGTCAGTGTGGAGAACTGCTAGTGTAGCAGAGTCAGTGTGGAGAGCTGCGAGTTTAGCAGAGTCAGTTTGGAGAGCTGCTAGTGTAGCAGAGTCAGTGTGAAGAGCTGCGAGAGTAGCAGAGTCTGTGTGGAGAGCTGCTAGTGTAGCGAGTCATGAGGGGAGCTGCTAGTGCAAAAGAGTCAGTGTGGGGAGCTGCTAGTGTAGCAGAGTCAGTGTGGCGAGCTTCTAGTGCAGCAGAGTCAGTGTGGAGAGCTGCTAGTGCAGCAGCCAATGTGGAGAGCTGCTTGTGCAGCAGAGTCCATGTGGAGAGCTGTTAGTGTAGCAGAGTCAGTGTGGACAAAGGCTTCTACCAAAGTTGAAATTGTGCTTACACTTGTAGTCCTAATTACATGTAGTGTTCCGAAAGGGTACTGCATGTGATTCTGCCTAACACAGAGTCAGTGTGGAGAGCTGCTGGTGCAGCAGAGTCACTGTGGGGAGCTGCTAGTGCATCAGAGTCAGTGTGGAGAGCTTATAGTGTAGCAGAGTCAGTGTGGAGAGCCGCAAGTGCAGCAGAGTCAGTGTGGAGAGCTGATAGTGTAGCAGAGTCAATGTGGATAGCTGCAAGTGTAGCAGAGTCAGTGTGGAGAGCTGCTGGTGCAGTAGGGTCAGTATGGAGAGCTGCTGGTGCAGCAGAGTCAGTGTGGAGAGCTGCTAGTGTAGCAGAGTCACTGTGGAGAGCTGCTAGGGCAGCAGAGTCACTGTGGGAGCTGCTAGTGCAGCAGAGTCAGTGTGGAGAGCTGCTAGTGCAGCAGAGCCACTGTGGAGAGCTGCTGGTGCAGCAGAGCCACTGTGGGAGCTGCTAGTGCAGCAGAGTCTGTGTTGAGAGCAGCTAGTGCAGCAGAGCCATGAGGGGAGCTGCTAGTGCAGCATAGTCAGTGTGGAGAGCTGCTAGTGTAGCAGAGTCAGTGTGGAGAGCTGCTAGTGTAGCAGAGTCAGTGTGGAGAGCTGCTGGTGCAACAGAGTTAGTGTGGGGAGCTGCTAGTGTAGCAGAGTCAGTGTGGAGAGCATCTAGTGCAGCAGAGTCAGTGTGGAGAGCTACTGGTGCAGCAGAGTCAGTGTGGGGAGCTGCTAGTGTAGCAGAGTCTGTGTGGAGAGCTTCTAGTGCAGCAGAGTATGTGTTGAGAGCTGCTAGTGCAGCAGAGTAACTGTGGACAGTTTATAATGCAGCAGAGTCAGTGTGGAGAGTTGTGAGTGTAGTAGAACCAGTGTGGGAGCTGCTAGTGCAGCAGAGTCAGTGTAGATAGCTTCTAGTGCAGCAGAGTCAGTGTGGAGAGCTGCTGGTGCAGCAGAGTCAGTCTAGAGAACTGCTAGTGTAGCAGAGTCAGTGTGGAGAGCTGCGAGTTTAGCAGAGTCAGTTTGGAGAGCTGCTAGTGTAGCAGAGTCAGTGTGAAGAGCTGCGAGTGTAGCAGAGTCTGTGTGGAGAGCTGCTAGTGTAGCAGAGTCATGAGGGGAGCTGCTAGTGCAGCAGAGTCAGTGTGGGGAGCTGCTAGTGTAGCAGAGTCAGTGTGGCGAGCTTCTAGTGCAGAAGAGTCAGTGTGGAGAGCTGCTAGTGCAGCAGTCAATGTGGAGAGCTGCTTGTGCAGCAGAGTCCATGTGGAGAGCTGCAAGTGTAGCAGAGTCAGTGTGGAGAGCTCCTAGTGTAGCAGAGTCAGTGTGGAGATCTGCTAGTGTGGCAGAGTCAGTGTTGAGATATGCGAGTGTGGCAGAGTCAGTGTGGAGAGCTGCTAGTGTAGCAGAGCCAGTGTGGAGAGCTGCTAGTGTAGCAGAGTCAGTGTGGAGATCTGCTAGTGTAGCAGAGCCAGTGTGGAGAGCTCCTAGTGTAGCAGAGTCAGTGTGGAGAACTGCTAGTGTGACAGGGTCAGTGTGGAGAGCTGATAGTGTAGCAGAGTCAGTGTGGAGAGCTGCTAGTGTAGCAAAGCCAGTGTGGAGAGCTGCTAGTGTAGCAGAGTCAGTGTGGAGAGCTGCTCGTGTGGCAGAGTCAGTGTGGAGAGCTGCTAGTGTAGCAGAGCCAATGTGGAGAGCTGCTAGTGTGGCAGAGTCAGTGTGGAGAGCTGCTAGTGTAGCAGAGCCAGTGTGGAGAGCTGCTAGTGTGGCAGAGTCAGTGTGGAGAGCTGCTAGTGTAGCAGAGCCAGTGTGGAGAGCTGATAGTGTGGCAGAGTCAGTGTGGAGAGCTGCTAGTGTAGCAGAGCCAGTGTGGAGATCTGCTAGTGTAGCAGAGCAAGTGTGGAGAGCTCCTAGTGTAGCAGAGTCAGTGTGGAGATCTGCTAGTGTAGCAGAGTCAGTGTGGAGAGCTGCTAGTGTAGAAAAGCCAGTGTGGAGAGCTGCTAGTGTAGCAGAGTCAGTGTGGAGAGCTGCTCGTGTAGAAAAGCCAGTGTGGAGAGCTGCTAGTGTAGCAGAGTCAGTGTGGAGAGCTGCTCGTGTGGCAGAGTCAGTGTGGAGAGCTGCTAGTGTAGCAGAGCCAGTGTGGAGAGCTGCTAGTGTGGCAGAGTCAGTGTGGAGAGCTGCTAGTGTAGCAGAGCCAGTGTGGAGAGCTGCTAGTGTGGCAGAGTCAGTGTGGAGAGCTGCTAGTGTAGCAGAGCCAGTGTGGAGAGCTGCTAGTGTGGCAGAGTCAGTGTGGAGAGCTGCTAGTGTAGCAGAACCAGTGTGGGGAGCTGCTTGTGCAGCAGAGTCCGTGTGGAGAGCTGCTAGTGTAGCAGAGTCATGAGGGGAGATCCAGGTTTTGTGATAGCAAGAAGGGAAAGTTGAATGGAAGTGGTCAGTGATTCCATCTCATGCAGAGAGCGGGTGCCCGTTCACAGGGCCTTCACAATCCTGGAAACCTTTAATATAACTCTACACAGAGTATAATGTATGAGTCATCAACTCACAGTTCAAGCATAGTATAACAGCTGTGAAGGCTTCACTCACCAGTGCTGTTTGAGAACTCTCCTTCGGCACATGGCACACAGTCAAAGCAGCAGGTGGGCATCTGCTTCATGGGAGCTTTTCTGTACCCGGGAAGGCAGCTCTCACTGCAGACAGACCGAGGAGCCTGCATTCACAAAGGAACATGGCAAACATTGGAGAGGCACTAGCAAATGAATGCACGTGTGCAACATGTGTGACCATTCTCTTGATCTAGCCATGGGAAAGCCAAGCCTTTTCAATGAACTTGAAAGAAAGCTCAGTGCATGTGAAGGCTTGAAGGCAGCCCTAGCCACTGGCCCCTTAGGAAGCCAATGACAATCCAGGTCTGCACGGTAAGTGGCAACGTTTGGCCATTGAAGGCTCCTAACTCTCCCGTTCGGGGACGTGTTATAGAGTGATGCCCTTATATGGTGACCGCTTATCTGAATGGCTGCTAATCAGGCAAGTATTTCCAATAATGCCAGTGATCACATCCTCTCTTTGTGATTTGTTGCTTCATCACAACCTGATTCCGACAGAGGGCGACATTTGTTTAGAGTCTGTGCATCGCTGGCATTGCAGGTTCCTTGCAATTCTGTGGCAGGAGTTTCATGAATAGGATTCATATGTTTAATGGGTATAAGATGCATATCCGAGGGCCCCATGAGATAAAGACTCTCACAGCTGAGCCTTAACAACGCTGGAAGATACACAATTGCAGAGTTTCACATCACCATCACCACAGAAAGAAATACAATTGAACTTTTGTGTAAATGAACTTTGCAACCACTTTCAAAGTATGCAGGCCACCAATGCACAGGCCCTTTTAAGTTTACCTTTCTGGGGATTGCCATAGGTATTTTAAGGAAATGTCCCTAGTGCATACTCCAATGCTCGCATTACAATATTAAAGTTGTAAACAAAAACATTCAAAGAAAGGAGTGCCCCCATCCCAAATATTAAGAAATAGAAAATACATCTGCTGATTGGTCATGGATATATCAATATTCCTCTGCCCACTGATCATGGGGGATTTGTTCCCTCTCCCTAAACAGTGAGTTGAATAAGAGCCCAGCTGAAAATCCACAAGTAGGCTGGTACGGCTGGTACAAAAACCTCTATTATTCAGCTCTGTTGAAGCCTTGTCTAAAGAGAAATGTACTTTTTAATAAAATCACCCAAAACAATGTAACTCTAAAAAAAAAAAAGACTCCCCTCGGTGCGCGCCTCTTTCGAAGCTTCCTAGAGCCTGCTGAGAAGTTGCTGATTTAGGACCGTTTTACAACCCACTCTGTCTGTACTTGTAACTGTAATTGGTTGTTTATAACGTGCTTAATAACCAGAGGTTTCTCAGCAGACCCGGAGATCAAACATCTGTTGCTTTGCGTCTACTTGCTTCCAAGGCAAGCGCGTTGCCCCTGATCTATCCTACCAGTCTGGGCACCAGAACGTCACTGGAGGAACTTTTTTGGTGTACCACTACCGACACTTGTTAAGCCATCTATGAAATTACGTTACCAGAGGATATGTTAGTTTCAGGGGGTTGGGACAGTAATGGGCAATTAATGTTTACCTGGTACTGTGAACAGGTCCACTGTGGACCAATGTATACTGGAACAGTTTCCTAGGATAGTATTCCACAAGTGATGTTGACCTGGCACTGTGAACAGGTCCACTGTGGACGAATGTATACTGGGTCAGTTTCCTAGGATAGTATTCCACAAGTGATGTTGACCTGGCACTGTGAACAGGTCCACTGTGGACCAATCTATACTGGGTCAGTTTCCTAGGATAGTATTCCACAAGTAATGTTTACCTGGTACTGTGAACAGGTCCACTGTGGACCAATGTATACTGGGTCAGTTTCCTAGGATAGTATTCCACAAGTAATGTTTACCTGGCACTGTGAACAGGTGCACTGTGGACCAATCTATACTGGGTCAGTTTCCTAGGATAGGATTCCACAAGTAATGTTTACCTGGCACTGTGAACAGGTCCACTGTGGACCAATCTACACTGGGTCAGTTTCCTAGGATAGTATTCCACAAGTAATGTTTATCTGGCACCGGGAACTGGTCCACTGTGGACCAATCTATACTGGAACAGTTTCCTAGGATAGTATTCCACAAGTAATGTTTACCTGGCACTGTGAACAGGTCCACTGTGGACCAATCTATACTGGGTCAGTTTCCTAGGATAGTATTCCACATGTAATGTTTACCTGGCACTGTGAACAGGTCCACTGTGGACCAATGTATACTGGAACAGTTTCCTAGGATAGTATTCCACAAGTAATGTTTACCTGGCACTGTGAACAGGTCCACTGTGGACCAATGTATACTGGAACAGTTTCCTAGGATAGTATTCCACAAGTAATGTTTACCTGGCACTGTCAACAGGTCCACTGTGGACCAATCTATACTGGGTCAGTTTCCTAGGATAGTATTCCACAAGTAATGTTTACCTGGCACTGTGAACAGGTCCACTGTGGACCAATCTATACTGGGTCAGTTTCCTAGGATAGTATTCCACAAGTAATGTTTACCTGGCACTGTGAACAGGTCCACTGTGGACCAATCTATATTGGGTCAGTTTCCTAGGATAGTATTCCACAAGTAATGTTTACCTGGCACTGGGAACTGGTCCACTGTGGACCAATCTATACTGGGTCAGTTTCCTAGGATAGTATTCCACAAGTAATGTTTACCTGGCACTGTGAACAGGTCCACTGTGGACCAATCTATACTGGGTCAGTTTCCTAGGATAGTATTCCACAAGTAATGTTTACCTGGCACTGTGAACAGGTCCACTGTGGACCAATGTATACTGGAACAGTTTCCTAGGATAGTATTCCACAAGTAATGTGTACCTGGCACTGTGAACAGGTCCACTGTGGACCAATCTATACTGGGTCAGTTTCCTAGGATAGTATTCCACAAGTAATGTTTACCTGGCACTGTGAACAGGTCCACTGTGGACCAATCTATACTGGGTCAGTTTCCTAGGATAGTATTCCACAATTAATGTTTACCTGGCACTGGGAACTGGTCCACTGTGGACCAATCTATACTGGGTCAGTTTCCTAGGATAGTATTCCACAAGTAATGTTTACCTGGCACTGTGAACAGGTCCACTGTGGACCAATCTATACTGGGTCAGTTTCCTAGGATAGTATTCCACAAGTAATGTTTACCTGGCACTGTGAACAGGTCCACTGTGGACCAATCTATACTGGGTCAGTTTCCTAGGATAGTATTCCACAAGTAATGTTTACCTGGCACTGTGAACAGGTCCACTGTGGACCAATCTATACTGGGTCAGTTTCCTAGGATAGTATTCCACAAGTAATGTTTACCTGGCACTGGGAACTGGTCCACTGTGGACCAATCTATACTGGGACAGTTTCCTAGGATAGTATTCCACAAGTAATACTTATCTGGCACTGTGAACAGGTCCACTGTGGACCAATCTATACTGAGTCAGTTTCCTAGGATAGTATTCCACAAGTAATGTTTACCTGGCACTGTGAACAGGTCCACTGTGGACCAATGTATACTGGAACAGTTTCCTAGGATAGTATTCCACAAGTAATGTTTACCTGGCACTGTGAACAGGTCCACTGTGGACCAATCTATACTGGGTCAGTTATCTAGGATAGTATTCCACAAGTAATGTTTACCTGGCACTGTGAACAGGTCCACTGTGGACCAATCTATACTGGGTCAGTTTCCTAGGATAGTATTCCACAAGTAATGTTTACCTGGCACTGTGGACAGGTCCACTGTGGACCAATCTATACTGGGTCAGTTTCCGAGGATAGTATTCCACAAGTAATGTTTACCTGGCACTGTGAACAGGTCCACTGTGGACCAATCTACACTGGGTCAGTTTCCTAGGATAGTATTCCACAAGTAATGTTTATCTGGCACTGTGAACAGGTCCACTGTGGACCAATCTATACTGGGTCAGTTTCCTAGGATAGTATTCCACAAGTAATGTTTACCTGGCACTGGGAACTGGTCCACTGTGGACCAATGTATACTGGAACAGTTTCCTAGGATAGTATTCCACAAGTAATGTTTACCTGGCACTGTGAACAGGTCCACTGTGGACCAATCTATACTGGGTCAGTTTCCTAGGATAGTATTCCACATGTAAGGTTTACCTGGCACTGTGAACAGGTCCACTGTGGACCAATGTATACTGGAACAGTTTCCTAGGATAGTATTCCACAAGTAATGTTTACCTGGCACTGTGAACAGGTCCACTGTGGACCAATGTATACTGGAACAGTTTCCTAGGATAGTATTCCACAAGTAATGTTTACCTGGCACTGTCAACAGGTCCACTGTGGACCAATGTATACTGGAACAGTTTCCTAGGATAGTATTCCACAAGTAATGTGTACCTGGCACTGTGAACAGGTCCACTGTGGACCAATCTATACTGGGTCAGTTTCCTAGGATAGTATTCCACAAGTAATGTTTACCTGGCACTGTGAACAGGTCCACTGTGGACCAATGTATACTGGAACAGTTTCCTAGGATAGTATTCCACAAGTAATGTTTAAATGGCACTGTGAACAGGTCCACTGTGGACCAATCTATACTGGGTCAGTTTCCTAGGATAGTATTCCACAATTAATGTTTACCTGGCACTGGGAACTGGTCCACTGTGGACTAATCTATACTGGGTCAGTTTCCTAGGATAGTATTCCACAAGTAATGTTTACCTGGCACTGTGAACAGGTCCACTGTGGACCAATCTATACTGGGTCAGTTTCCTAGGATAGTATTCCACAAGTAATGTTTACCTGGCACTGTGAACAGGTCCACTGTGGACCAATCTATACTGGGTCAGTTTCCTAGGATAGTATTCCACAAGTAATGTTTACCTGGCACTGTGAACAGGTCCACTGTGGACCAATCTATACTGGGTCAGTTTCCTAGGATAGTATTCCACAAGTAATGTTTACCTGGCACTGGGAACTGGTCCACTGTGGACCAATCTATACTGGGTCAGTTTCCTAGGATAGTATTCCACAAGTAATGTTTACCTGGCACTGTGAACAGGTCCACTGTGGACCAATCTATACTGGGTCAGTTTCCTAGGATAGTATTCTACAAGTAATGTTTACCTGGCACTGTGAACAGGTCCACTGTGGACCAATCTATACTGGGTCAGTTTCCTAGGATAGTATTCCACAAGTAATGTTTACCTGGCACTGTGAACAGGTCCACTGTGGACCAATGTATACTGGAACAGTTTCCTAGGATAGTATTCCACAAGTAATGTGTACCTGGCACTGTGAACAGGTCCACTGTAGACCAATCTATACTGGGTCAGTTTCCTAGGATAGTATTCCACAAGTAATGTTTACCTGGCACTGGGAACTGGTCCACTGTGGACCAATCTATACTGGGTCAGTTTCCTAGGATAGTATTCCACAAGTAATGTTTATCTGGCACTGTGAACAGGTCCACTGGGGACCAATCTATACTGGGTCAGTTTCCTAGGATAGTATTCCACAAGTAATGTTTACCTGGCACTGGGAACTGGTCCACTGTGGACCAATCTATACTGGGTCAGTTTCCTAGGTAGTATTCCATGAGTAATGTTTACCTGGCACTGTGAACAGGTCCAATGTGGACCAAACTATACTGGGTCAGTTTCCTAGGACAGTATTCCACAAGTAATGTTTACCTGGCACTGGGAACTGGTTCACTGTGGACCAATCTATACTGGGTCAGTTTCCTAGGATAATATTCCACAAGTAATGTTTACCTGGCACTGTGAACAGGTCCACTGTGGACCAATCTATACTGGAACAGTTTCCTAGGATAGTATTCCACAAGTAATGTTTACCTGGCACTGTCAACAGGTCCACTGTGGACCAATCTATACTGGGTCAGTTTCCTAGGATAGTATTCCACAAGTAATGTTTACCTGGCACTGTGAACAGGTCCACTGTGGACCAATCTATACTGGGTCAGTTTCCTAGGATAGTATTCCACAAGTAATGTTTACCTGGCACTGTGAACAGGTCCACTGTGGACCAATCTATACTGGGTCAGTTTCCTAGGATAGTATTCCACAAGTAATGTTTACCTGGCACTGGGAACTGGTCCACTGTGGACCAATCTATACTGGGTCAGTTTCCTAGGATAGTATTCCACAAGTAATGTTTACCTGGCACTGTGAACAGGTCCACTGTGGACCAATCTATACTGGGTCAGTTTCCTAGGATAGTATTCCACAAGTAATGTTTACCTGGCACTGTGAACAGGTCCACTGTGGACCAATGTATACTGGAACAGTTTCCTAGGATAGTATTCCACAAGTAATGTGTACCTGGCACTGTGAACAGGTCCACTGTGGACCAATCTATACTGGGTCAGTTTCCTAGGATAGTATTCCACACGTAATGTTTACCTGGCACTGGGAACTGGTCCACTGTGGACCAATCTATACTGGGTCAGTTTCCTAGGATAGTATTCCACAAGTAATGTGTATCTGGCACTGTGAACAGGTCCACTGGGGACCAATCTATACTGGGTCAGTTTCCTAGGTAGTATTCCACAAGTAATGTTTGCCTGGCACTGTGAACAGGTCCAATGTGGACCAAACTATACTGGGTCAGTTTCCTAGGACAGTATTCCACAAGTAATGTTTACCTGGCACTGGGAACTGGTTCACTGTGGACCAATCTATACTGGGTCAGTTTCCTAGTATAATATTCCACAAGTAATGTTTACCTGGCACTGTGAACAGGTCCACTGTGGACCAATCTATACTGGAACAGTTTCCTAGGATAGTATTCCACAAGTAATGTTTACCTGGCACTGTCAACAGGTCCACTGTGGACCAATCTATACTGGGTAAGTTTCCTAGGATAGTATTCCACAAGTAATGTTTACCTGGTACTGTGAACAGGTCCACTGTGGACCAATGTATACTGGGTCAGTTTCCTAGGATAGTATTCCACAAGTAATGTTTACCTGGTACTGTGAACAGGTCCACTGTGGACCGATGTATACTGGGTCAGTTTCCTAGGATAGTATTCCACAAGTAACGTTTACCTGGTACTGTGAACAGGTCCACTGTGGACCGATGTATACTGGGTCAGTTTCCTAGGATAGTATTCCACAAGTAACGTTTGCCTGGCACTGGGAACTGGTCCACTGTGGACCGATGTATATAGGGTCAGTTTCCTAGGATAGTATTCCACAAGTAATGTTTACCTGGCACTGAGAACTGGTCCACTGTGGACCGATGTATACTGGGTCAGTTTCCTAGGATAGTATTCCACAAGTAATGTTTACCTGGCACTGAGAACTGGTCCACTGTGGACCGATGTATACTGGGTCAGTTTCCTAGGATAGTATTCCACAAGTGATGTTTACCTGGCACTGAGAACTGGTCCACTGTGGACCGATGTATACTGGGTCAGTTTCCTAGGATAGTATTCCACAAGTAACGTTTACCTGGCACTGTGAACAGGTCCACTGTGGACCGATGCATACTGGGTCAGTTTCCTAGGATAGTATTCCACAAGTAACATTGACCTGACACTGTGAATAGGTCCACTGTGGACCGATGTATACTGGGTCAGTTTCCTAGGATAGTATTCCACAAGTAATGTTTAGCTGACACTGTGAACTGGTCCACTGTGGACCAATGTATACTGGGTCAGTTTCCTAGAATAGTATTCCACAAGTAACGTTTACCTGGCACTGGGAACTGGTCCACTGTGGACCAATGTATACTGGGTCATTTTCCTAGGATAGCATTCCACAAGTAACTTTTACCTGGCACTGTGAACTGGTGATACTGGGTCAGTGTCCTAGGATATTATTACACAAGTGATGTTTACCTGGCACTGTGAACAGGTCCACTGTGGACCAATGTATACTGGGTCAGTTTCCTACGATAGTATTCCACAAGTAACGTTTACCTGGCACTGGGAACTGGTCCAC
Source organism: Ambystoma mexicanum (assembly GCF_040938575.1). Lineage (NCBI taxonomy): Eukaryota > Metazoa > Chordata > Amphibia > Caudata > Ambystomatidae > Ambystoma > Ambystoma mexicanum. Next base: position 1,308,082,803 of record NC_090926.1, on the reverse strand, counting down.
TGTGGACCGATGTATACTGGGTCAGTTTCCTAGGATAGTATTCCACAAGTAATGTTGACCTGACACTGTGAATAGGTCCACTGTGGACCGATGTATACTGGGTCACTTTTCTCGGATAGTATTCCACAAGTAATGTTTACCTGGCACTGAGAACTAGTCCACTGTGGACCAATGTATACTGGGTCAGTTTCCTAGGATAGTATTCCACAAGTAACGTTTACCTGGCGCTGTGAACTGGTCCACTGTGGACCAATGCATACTTGGTCAGTTTCCTAGGATAGTATTCCACAAGTAACGTTTACCTGGCACTATGAACTGGTCCACTGTGGACCAATGTATACTGGGTCAGTTTCCTAGGATAGTATTCCACAAGTAACGTTTACCTGGCACTGTGAACTGGTCCACTGTGGACCAACGTATACTGGGTCAGTTTCCTAGGATAGTATTCCACAAGTAATGTTTACCGAGCGCTGTGAACAGGCCCACTGTGGACCAACGTATGCTGGGTCAGTTTCCTAGGATAGTATTCCACAAGTAATGTTGACCTGAAACTGTGAACAGGTCCACTGTGGACCAATGTATACTGGTCAGTTTCCTAGGATAGTATTCCACAAGTGATGTTTACCTGGTACTGTGAACAGGTCCACTGTGGACCGATGTATACTGGGTCAGTTTCCTAGGATAGTATTCCACAAGTGATGTTGACCTGGCACTGTGAACAGGTCCACTGTGGACCAATGTATACTGGGTCAGTTACTTAGGATAGTATTCCACAAGTGATGTTTACCTGGTACTGTGAACAGGTCCACCTGGACCAATCTATACTGGGTCAGTTTCCTAGGATAGTATTCCACAAGTAATGTTTACCTGGCACTGGGAACTGGTCCACTGTGGACCAATCTACACTGGGTCAGTTTCCTAGGATAGTATTCCACGAGTAATGTTTACCTGGCACTGTGAACAGGTCCACTGTGGACGAATCTATACTGGGTCAGTTTCCTAGGATAGTATTCCACAAGTAATGTTTACCTGACACTGGGAACTGGTCCACTGTGGACCAATGCATACTGGGTCAGTTTCCTAGGATAGTATTCCACAAGTAATGTTTACCTAGCACTGGGAACTGTTCCACTGTGGACCAACGTTTACTGGGTCAGTTTCCTAGGATAGTATTCCACAAGTAATGTTTACCTGGCACTGTGAATAGGTCCACTGTGGACCGATGTATAATGGGTCAGTTTCCTATGATAGTATTCCAAAATTGATGTTGAGCTGGCACTGTGAACAGGTGCATTGTGGACTGATGTATACTGGGTCAGTTTCCTAGGATAGTATTCCACAAGTAATGTTTACCTGGTATTGTGAACAGGTCCACTATGGAGCAATGTTTACTGGGTCAGTGTCCTAGGATATTAATCCACAAGTGATGTTTACCTGGTACTGTGAACAGGTCCACTGTGGACCAATGTTTACTGGGTCAGTTTCCTAGGATAGTATTCCACAAGTGATGTTTACCTGGCACTGTGAACTGGTCCACTGTGGACCAATGTATACTGGGTCAGTTGCCAGGATAGTATTCCACAAGTAATGTTTACCTGGAACTGTGAACAGGTCCACTGTGGACCAATGTATACTGGGTCAGTGTCCTAGGATAGTATTCCACAAGTGATGTTTACCTGGTATTGTGAACAGGTCCACTGTGGACCGATGTATACTGGTTCAGTTTCCTAGGATAGTATTCCACAAGTAATGTTTACCTGGCACTGTGAACAGGTCCACTGTGGACCAATGTATACTGGGTCAGTTTCCTACGATAGTATTCCACAAGTAATGTTTACCTGTTACTGTGAACAGGTCCACTGTGGACCAATGTATACTGGGTCAGTTTCCTAGGATAGTATTCCACAAGTAATGTTTACCTGGCACTGTGAACAGGTCCACTGTGGACCAATGTATACTGGGTCAGTTTCCTACGATAGTATTCCACAAGTAACGTTTACCTGGCACTGGGAACTGGTCCACTGTGGACCGATGTATACTGGGTCAGTTTCCTAGGATAGTATTCCACAAGTAATGTTGACCTGACACTGTGAATAGGTCCACTGTGGACCGATGTATACTGGGTCACTTTTCTCGGATAGTATTCCACAAGTAATGTTTACCTGGCACTGAGAACTGGCCCACTGTGGACCAATGTATACTGGGTCAGTTTCCTAGGATAGTATTCCACAAGTAATGTTAACCTGACACTGTGAATAGGTCCACTGTGGACCGATGTATACTGGGTCAGTTTCCTAGGATAGTATTCCACAAGTGATGTTTACCTGGTACTGTGAACAGGTCCACTGTGGACCGATGTATACTGGGTCAGTTTCCTAGGATAGTATTCCACAAGTGATGTTGACCTGAAACTGTGAACAGGTCCACTGTGGACCGATGTATACTGGTCAGTTTCCTAGGATAGTATTCCACAAGTGATGTTTACCTGGTACTGTGAACAGGTCCACTGTGGACCGATGTATAATGGGTCAGTTTCCTAGGATAGTATTCCACAAGTGATGTTGACCTGGCACTGTGAACAGGTCCACTGTGGACCAATCTATACTGGGTCAGTTACTTAGGATAGTATTCCACAAGTGATGTTTACCTGGTACTGTGAACAGGTCCACCTGGACCAATCTATACTGGGTCAGTTTCCTAGGATAGTATTCCACAAGTAATGTTTACCTGGCACTGGGAACTGGTCCACTGTGGACCAATCTACACTGGGTCAGTTTCCTAGGATAGTATTCCACGAGTAATGTTTACCTGGCACTGTGAACAGGTCCACTGTGGACCAATCTATACTGGGTCAGTTTCCTAGGATAGTATTCCACAAGTAATGTTTACCTGACACTGGGAACTGGTCCACTGTGGACCAATGCATACTGGGTCAGTTTCCTAGGATAGTATTCCACAAGTAATGTTTACCTAGCACTGGGAACTGTTCCACTGTGGACCAACGTTTACTGGGTCAGTTTCCTAGGATAGTATTCCACAAGTAATGTTTACCTGGCACTGTGAATAGGTCCACTGTGGACCGATGTATAATGGGTCAGTTTCCTATGATAGTATTCCAAAATTGATGTTGAGCTGTCACTGTGAACAGGTGCATTGTGGACTGATGTATACTGGGTCAGTTTCCTAGGATAGTATTCCACAAATAATGTTTACCTGGTATTGTGAACAGGTCCACTATGGAGCAATGTTTACTGGGTCAGTGTCCTAGGATATTAATCCACAAGTGATGTTTACCTGGTACTGTGAACAGGTCCACTATGGACCAATGTTTACTGGGTCAGTTTCCTAGGATAGTATTCCACAAGTGATGTTTACCTGGCACTGTGAACTGGTCCACTGTGGACCAATGTATACTGGGTCAGTTGCCAGGATAGTATTCCACAAGTAATGTTTACCTGGAACTGTGAACAGGTCCACTGTGGACCAATGTATACTGGGTCAGTGTCCTAGGATAGTATTCCACAAGTGATGTTTACCTGGTATTGTGAACAGGTCCACTGTGGACCGATGTATACTGGGTCAGTTTCCTACGATAGTATTCCACAAGTAATGTTTACCTGTTACTGTGAACAGGTCCACTGTGGACCAATGTATACTGGGTCAGTTTCCTACGTTAGTATTCCACAAGTAATGTTTACCTGGTACTGTGAACAGGTCCACTGTGGACCAATGTATACTGGGTCAGTTTCCTACGATAGTATTCCACAAGTAACGTTTACCTGGCACTGGGAACTGGTCCACTGTGGACCGATGTATACTGGGTCAGTTTCCTAGGATAGTATTCCACAAGTAATGTTGACCTGACACTGTGAATAGGTCCACTGTGGACCGATGTATACTGGGTCACTTTTCTCGGATAGTATTCCACAAGTAATGTTTACCTGGCACTGAGAACTGGCCCACTGTGGACCAATGTATACTGGGTCAGTTTCCTAGGATAGTATTCCACAAGTAATGTTAACCTGACACTGTGAATAGGTCCACTGTGGACCGATGTATACTGGGTCAGTTTCCTAGGATAGTATTCCACAAGTGATGTTTACCTGGTACTGTGAACAGGTCCACTGTGGACCGATGTATACTGGGTCAGTTTCCTAGGATAGTATTCCACAAGTGATGTTGACCTGAAACTGTGAACAGGTCCACTGTGGACCGATGTATACTGGTCAGTTTCCTAGGATAGTATTCCACAAGTGATGTTTACCTGGTACTGTGAACAGGTCCACTGTGGACCGATGTATAATGGGTCAGTTTCCTAGGATAGTATTCCACAAGTGATGTTGACCTGGCACTGTGAACAGGTCCACTGTGGACCAATCTATACTGGGTCAGTTACTTAGGATAGTATTCCACAAGTGATGTTTACCTGGTACTGTGAACAGGTCCACCTGGACCAATCTATACTGGGTCAGTTTCCTAGGATAGTATTCCACAAGTAATGTTTACCTGGCACTGGGAACTGGTCCACTGTGGACCAATCTACACTGGGTCAGTTTCCTAGGATAGTATTCCACGAGTAATGTTTACCTGGCACTGTGAACAGGTCCACTGTGGACCAATCTATACTGGGTCAGTTTCCTAGGATAGTATTCCACAAGTAATGTTTACCTGACACTGGGAACTGGTCCACTGTGGACCAATGCATACTGGGTCAGTTTCCTAGGATAGTATTCCACAAGTAATGTTTACCTAGCACTGGGAACTGTTCCACTGTGGACCAACGTTTACTGGGTCAGTTTCCTAGGATAGTATTCCACAAGTAATGTTTACCTGGCACTGTGAATAGGTCCACTGTGGACCGATGTATAATGGGTCAGTTTCCTATGATAGTATTCCAAAATTGATGTTGAGCTGTCACTGTGAACAGGTGCATTGTGGACTGATGTATACTGGGTCAGTTTCCTAGGATAGTATTCCACAAATAATGTTTACCTGGTATTGTGAACAGGTCCACTATGGAGCAATGTTTACTGGGTCAGTGTCCTAGGATATTAATCCACAAGTGATGTTTACCTGGTACTGTGAACAGGTCCACTATGGACCAATGTTTACTGGGTCAGTTTCCTAGGATAGTATTCCACAAGTGATGTTTACCTGGCACTGTGAACTGGTCCACTGTGGACCAATGTATACTGGGTCAGTTGCCAGGATAGTATTCCACAAGTAATGTTTACCTGGAACTGTGAACAGGTCCACTGTGGACCAATGTATACTGGGTCAGTGTCCTAGGATAGTATTCCACAAGTGATGTTTACCTGGTATTGTGAACAGGTCCACTGTGGACCGATGTATACTGGGTCAGTTTCCTACGATAGTATTCCACAAGTAATGTTTACCTGTTACTGTGAACAGGTCCACTGTGGACCAATGTATACTGGGTCAGTTTCCTACGTTAGTATTCCACAAGTAATGTTTACCTGGTACTGTGAACAGGTCCACTGTGGACCAATGTATACTGGGTCAGTTTACTAGGATAGTATTCCACAAGTAACGTTTACCTGGCACTGGGAACTGGTCCGCTGTGGACCAATGTATACTGGGTCAGTTTCCTAGGATAGTATTCCACAAGTAATGTTGACATGACACTGTGAATAGGTCCACTGTGGACCGATGTATACTGGGTCACTTTTCTCGGATAGTATTCCACAAGTAATGTTTACCTGGCACTGAGAACTGGCCCACTGTGGACCAATGTATACTGGGTCAGTTTCCTAGGATAGTATTCCACAAGTAATGTTAACCTGACACTGTGAATAGGTCCACTGTGGACCAATGTATACTGGGTCAGTTTCCTCGGATAGTATTCCACAAGTAACGTTTACCTGGCACTATGAACTGGTCCACTGTGGACCAATGTATAGTGGGTCAGTTTCCTAGGATAGTATTCCACAAGTAACGTTTACCTGGCACTATGGACTGGTCCACTGTGGACCAATGTATACTGGGTCAGTTTCCTAGGATAGTATTCCACAAGTAATGTTGACCAGACACTGTGAATAGGTCCACTGTGGACCAATGTATACTGGGTCAGTTTCCTCGGATAGTATTCCACAAGTAACATTTACCTGGCACTATGAACTGGTCCACTGTGGACCAATGTATACTGGGTCAGTTTCCTAGGATAGTATTCCACAAGTAACGTTTTCCTGGCACTATGAACTGGTCCTCTGTGGACCAATGTGTACTGGGTCAGTTTCCTAGGATAGTATTCCACAAGTAACGTTTACCTGGCACTGGGAACTGGTCCACTGTGGACCAATGTATACTGGGTCAGTTTACTAGGATAGTATTCCACAAGTAATGTTGACCTGACACTGTGAATAGGTCCACTGTGGACCGATGTATACTGGGTCAGTTTCCTAGGATAGTATTCCACAAGTAATGTTTACGTGGCACTGGGAACTGGTCCACTGTGGACCAATGTATACTGGGTCAGTTTCCTAGGATAGTATTCCTCAAGTAACGTTTACCTGGCACTGTGAACTGGTCCACTGTGGACCAACGTATACTGGGTCAGTTTCCTAGGATAGTATTCCACAAGTAATGTTTACCTGGTACTGTGAACAGGTCCACTGTGGACCAATGTATACTAGGTCAGTTTCCTAGGATAGTATTCCACAAGTAATGTTTACCTGGTACTGTGAACAGGTCCACTGTGGACCAATGTATACTGGGTCAGTTTCGTAGGATAGTATTAATCAAGTAATGTTTACCTGGCACTGGGAACTGGTCCACTGTGGACCAATGTATACTGGGTGAGTGTCCTAGGATAGTATTCCACAAGTGATGTTTACCTGGTACTGTGAACAGGTCCACTGTGGACCAATGTATACTGGGTCAGTTTCCTAGGATAGCATTCCACAAGTAATGTTTATCTGGCACTGTGAACAGGTCCACTGGGGACCAATTCCACAAGTAATGTTTACCTGGCACTGTGAACAGGTCCAATGTGGACCAAACTATACTGGGTCAGTTTCCTAGGATCGTATTCCACAAGTAATGTTTTCTTGGCACTGGGAACTGGTTCACTGTGGACCAATCTATACTGGGTCAGTTTCCTAGGATAGTATTCCACAAGTAATGTTTACCTGGCACTGTGAAGAGGTCCAATGTGGACCAAACTATACTGGGTCAGTTTCCTAGGATAGTATTCCACAAGTAATGTTTACCTGGCACTGGGAACTGGTTCGCTGTGGACCAATCTATACTGGGTCAGTTTCCTAGGATAATATTCCACAAGTAATGTTTACCTGGCACTGTGAACAGGTCCACTGTGGACCAATCTATACTGGAACAGTTTCCTAGGATAGTATTCCACAAGTAATGTTTACCTGGCACTGTGAACAGGTCCACTGTGGACCAATCTATACTGGGTCAGTTTCCTAGGATAGTATTCCACAAGTAATGTTTACCTGGCACTGTAAACAGGTCCACTGTGGACCAATCTATACTGGGTCAGTTTCCTAGGATAGTATTCCACAAGTAATGTTTATCTGGCACTGTGAACAGGTCCACTGTGGACCAATGTATACTGGGTCAGTTTCGTAGGATAGTATTAATCAAGTAATGTTTACCTGGCACTGGGAACTGGTCCACTGTGGACCAATGTATACTGGGTGAGTGTCCTAGGATAGTATTCCACAAGTGATGTTTACCTGGTACTGTGAACAGGTCCACTGTGGACCAATGTATACTGGGTCAGTTTCCTAGGATAGCATTCCACAAGTAATGTTTATCTGGCACTGTGAACAGGTCCACTGGGGACCAATTCCACAAGTAATGTTTACCTGGCACTGTGAACAGGTCCAATGTGGACCAAACTATACTGGGTCAGTTTCCTAGGATCGTATTCCACAAGTAATGTTTTCTTGGCACTGGGAACTGGTTCACTGTGGACCAATCTATACTGGGTCAGTTTCCTAGGATAGTATTCCACAAGTAATGTTTACCTGGCACTGTGAAGAGGTCCAATGTGGACCAAACTATACTGGGTCAGTTTCCTAGGATAGTATTCCACAAGTAATGTTTACCTGGCACTGGGAACTGGTTCGCTGTGGACCAATCTATACTGGGTCAGTTTCCTAGGATAATATTCCACAAGTAATGTTTACCTGGCACTGTGAACAGGTCCACTGTGGACCAATCTATACTGGAACAGTTTCCTAGGATAGTATTCCACAAGTAATGTTTACCTGGCACTGTGAACAGGTCCACTGTGGACCAATCTATACTGGGTCAGTTTCCTAGGATAGTATTCCACAAGTAATGTTTACCTGGCACTGTAAACAGGTCCACTGTGGACCAATCTATACTGGGTCAGTTTCCTAGGATAGTATTCCACAAGTAATGTTTATCTGGCACTGTGATAAGGTCCACTGGGGACCAATCTATACTGGGTCAGTTTCCTAGGATAGTATTCCACAAGTAATGTTTACCTGGCACTGGGAACTGGTCCACTGTGGACCAATCTATACTGGGTCAGTTTCCTAGGATAGTATTCCACAAGTAATATTTACCTGGCACAGTGAACAGGTCCAATGTGGACAAAACTATACTGGGTCAGTTTCCTAGGATAGTATTCCACAAGTAATGTTTACCTGGCACTGTGAACAGGTCCACTGTGGACCAATCTATACTGGGTCAGTTTCCTAGGATAGTATTCCACAAGTAATGTTTATCTGGCACTGTGAACAGGTCCACTGGGGACCAATCTATACTGGGTCAGTTTCCTAGGATAGTATTCCACAAGTAATGTTTACCTGGCACTGGGAACTGGTCCACTGTGGACCAATCTATACTGGGTCAGTTTCCTAGGATAGTATTGCACAAGTAATGTTTACCTGGCACAGTGAACAGGTCCAATGTGGACAAAACTATACTGGGTCAGATTCCTAGGATAGTATTCCACAAGTAATGTTTACTTGGCACTGGGAACTGGTTCACTGTGGACCAATCTATACTGGGTCAGTTTCCTAGGATAATATTCCACAAGTAATGTTTACCTGGCACTGTGAACAGGTCCACTGTGGACCAATCTATACTGGAACAGTTTCCTAGGATAGTATTCCACAAGTAATGTTTACCTGGCACTGTCAACAGGTCCACTGTAGACCAATCTATACTGGGTCAGTTTCCTAGGATAGTATTCCACAAATAATGTTTACCTGGCACTGTGAACAGGTCCACTGTGGACCAATCTATACTGGGTCAGTTTTCCTAGGATAGTATTCCACAAGTAATGTTTACCTGGCACTGTGAACAGGTCCACTGTGGACCAATGTATACTGGGTCAGTTTCCTAGGATAGTATTCCACAAGTAATGTTTACCTGGTACTGTGAACAGGTCCACTGTGGACCAATGTATACTGGGTCAGTTTCGTAGGATAGTATTAATCAAGTAATGTTTACCTGGCATTGGGAACTGGTCCACTGTGGACCAATGTAAACTGGGTGAGTGTCCTAGGATAGTATTCCACAAGTGATGTTTACCTGGTACTGTGAACAGGTCCACTGTGGACCAATGTATACTGGGTCAGTTTCCTAGGATAGTATTCCACAAGTAATGTTTATCTGGCACTGTGAACAGGTCCACTGGGGACCAATTCCACAAGTAATGTTTACCTGGCACTGTGAACAGGTCCAATGTGGACCAAACTATACTGGGTCAGTTTCCTAGGATAGTATTCCACAAGTAATGTTTTCTTGGTACTGGGAACTGGTTCACTGTGGACCAATCTATACTGGGTCAGTTTCCTAGGATAGTATTCCACAAGTAATGTTTACCTGGCACTGTGAAGAGGTCCAATGTGGACCAAACTATACTGGGTCAGTTTCCTAGGATAGTATTCCACAAGTAATGTTTACCTGGCACTGGGAACTGGTTCACTGTGGACCAATCTATACTGGGTCAGTTTCATAGGATAATATTCCACAAGTAATGTTTACCTGGCACTGTGAACAGGTCCACTGTGGACCAATCTATACTGGAACAGTTTCCTAGGATAGTATTCCACAAGTAATGTTTACCTGGCACTGTGAACAGGTCCACTGTGGACCAATCTATACTGGGTCAGTTTCCTAGGATAGTATTCCACAAGTAATGTTTACCTGGCACTGTAAACAGGTCCACTGTGGACCAATCTATACTGGGTCAGTTTCCTAGGATAGTATTCCACAAGTAATGTTTATCTGGCACTGTGAACAGGTCCACTGGGGACCAATCTATACTGGGTCAGTTTCCTAGGATAGTATTCCACAAGTAATGTTTACCTGGCACTGGGAACTGGTCCACTGTGGACCAATCTATACTGGGTCAGTTTCCTAGGATAGTATTCCACAAGTAATGTTTACCTGGCACAGTGAACAGGTCCAATTTGGACAAAACTATACTGGGTCAGTTTCCTAGGATAGTATTCCACAAGTAATGTTTACCTGGCACTGTGAAAAGGTCCACTGTGGACCAATCTATACTGGGTCAGTTTTCTAGGATAGTATTCCACAAGTAATGTTCATCTGGCACTGTGAACAGGTCCACTGGGGACCAATCTATACTGGGTCAGTTTCCTAGGATAGTATTCCACAAGTAATGTTTACCTGGCACTGGGAACTGGTCCACTGTGGACCAATCTATACTGGGTCAGTTTCCTAGGATAGTATTGCACAAGTAATGTTTACCTGGCACAGTGAACAGGTCCAATGTGGACAAAACTCTACTGGGTCAGATTCCTAGGATAGTATTCCACAAGTAATGTTTACTTGGCACTGGGAACAGGTTCACTGTGGACCAATCTATACTGGGTCAGTTTCCTAGGATAATATTCCACAAGTAATGTTTACCTGGCACTGTGAACAGGTCCACTGTGGACCAATCTATACTGGAACAGTTTGCTAGGATAGTATTCCACAAGTAATGTTTACCTGGCACTGTCAACAGGTCCACTGTGGACCAATCTATACTGGGTCAGTTTCCTAGGATAGTATTCCACAAATAATGTTTACCTGGCACTGTGAACAGGTCCACTGTGGACCAATCTATACTGGGTCAGTTTCCTAGGATAGTATTCCACAAGTAATGTTTACCTGGCACTGTGAACAGGTCCACTGTGGACCAATCTATACTGGCTCAGTTTCCTAGGATAGTATTCCACAAGTAATGTTTACCTGGCACTGTGAACAGGTCCACTGTGGACCAATGTATACTGGAACAGTTTCCTAGGATAGTATTCCACAAGTAATGTGTACCTGGCACTGTGAACAGGTCCACTGTGGACCAATCTATACTGGGTCAGTTTCCTAGGATAGTATTCCACAAGTAATGTTTACCTGGCACTGGGAACTGGTCCACTGTGGACCAATCTATACTGGGTCAGTTTCCTAGGATAGTATTCCACAAGTAATGTTTACCTGGCACTGTGAACAGGTCCACTGTGGACCAATCTATACTGGAACAGTTTCCTAGGATAGTATTCCACAAGTAATGTTTACCTGGCACTGTGAACAGGTCCACTGTGGACCAATCTATACTGGGTCAGTTTCATAGGATAGTATTCCACAAGTAATGTTTACCTGGCACTGTGAACAGGTCCACTGTGGACCAATCTATACTGGGTCAGTTTCCTAGGATAGTATTCCACAAGTAATGTTTACCTGACACTGGGAACTGGTCCACTGTGGACCAATGTATACTGGGTCAGTTTCCTAGGATAGTATTCCACAAGTAATGTTTACCTAGCACTGGGAACTGGTCCACTGTGGACCGACGTATACTGGTTCAGTTTCCTAGGATAGTATTCCACAAGTAATGTTTACCTGGCACTGTGAATAGGTCCACTGTGGACCGATGTATAATGGGTCAGTTTCCTAGGATAGTATTCCACAAGTGATGTTGAGCTGGCTCTGTGAACAGGTGCATTGTGGACGGATGTATATTGAGTCAGTTTCCTAGGATAGTATTCCACAAGTAATGTTTACCTGGCACTGGGAACTGGTCCACTGTGGACCAATGTATACTGGGTCAGTTTCCTAGGATAGTATTCCATAAGTAACGTTTACCTGGCACTGGGAACTGTTCCACTGTGGACCAATGTATACTGGGTCAGTTTCCTAGGATAGTATTCCACAAGTAATGTTTACCTGGCACTGAGAACTGGTCCACTGTGGACCGATGTATACTGGGTCAGTTTCCTAGGATAGTATTCCACAAGTAATGTTTACCTGGCACTGAGAACTGGTCCACTGTGGCCCGATGTATACTGGGTCAGTTTCCTAGGATAGTATTCCACAAGTAACGTTTACCTGGCACTGTGAACAGGTCCACTGTGGACCGATGTATACTGGGTCAGTTTCCTAGGATAGTATTCCACAAGTAACGTTGACCTGACACTGTGAACAGGTCCACTGTGGACCGATGTATACTGGGTCAGTTTCCTAGGATAGTATTCCACAAGTAATGTTGACCTGACACTGTGAATAGGTCCACTGTGGACCGATGTATACTGGGTCAGTTTCCTAGGATAGTATTCCACAAGTAATGTTTACCTGGCACTGTGAACTGGTCCACTGTGCCAGGTAAACATTACTTGTGGAATACTATCCTAGACACAAGTAACGTTTGCCTGGCACTGGGAACTGGTCCACTGTGGACCAATGTATACTGGGTCAGTTTTCTAGGATAGTATTCCACAAGTAACGTTTACCTGGCACTGGGAACTGGTCCACTGTGGACCAATGTATACTGGGTCAGTGTCCTAGGATAGTTTTCCACAAGTAATGTTTACCTGCACTGAGAACTGGTCCACTGTGGACCAATCTATACTGGGTCAGTTTCCTAGGATAGTATTCCACAAGTAATGTTTACCTGGCACTGAGAACTGGTCCACTGTGGACCAATGTATACTGGGTCAGTTTCCTAGGATAGTATTCCACAAGTAACGTTTACCTGGCACTGTGAACTGGTCCACTGTGGACCAATGTATACTGGGTCAGTTTCCTAGGATAGTATTCCACAAGTAACGTTGATCTGACACTGTGAATAGGTCCACTGTGGACCAATGTATACTGGGTCAGTTTCCTAGGATAGTATTCCACAAGTAACGTTTACCTGGCACTGTGAACTGGTCCACTGTGGACCAATGCATACTGGGTCAGTTTCCTAGGATAGTATTCCACAAGTAACGTTTACCTGGCACTATGAACTGGTCCACTGTGGACCAATGTATACTGGGTCAGTTTCCTAGGATAGTATTCCACAAGTAACGTTTACCTGGCACTGTGAACTGGTCCACTGTGGACCAAAGTATACTTGGTCAGTTTCCTAGGATAGTATTCCACAAGTAATGTTTACCGGGCGCTGTGAACAGGCCCACTGTGGACCAACGTATGCTGGGTCAGTTTCCTAGGATAGTATTCCACAAGTAATGTTGACCTGACACTGTGAACAGGTGCACTGTGGACCAAATATATAATGGGTCAGTTTCCTAGGATAGTATTCCACAAGTGATGTTGACCTGGCACTGAGAAATGGTCCACTGTGGACCGATGTATACTGGGTCAGTTTCCTAGGATAATATTCCACAAGTAATGTTTACCTGGCACTGAGAACTGGTCCACTGTGGACCGTTGTATACTGGGTCAGTTTCCTAGGATAGTATTCCACAAGTAACGTTTACCTGGCACTGTGAACAGGTCCACTGTGGACCGATGTATACTGGGTCAGTTTCCTAGGATAGTATTCCCACAAGTAACGTTGACCTGGCACTGTGAACAGGTCCACTGTGGACCGATGTATACTGGGTCAGTTTCCTAGGATAGTATTCCCACAAGTAACGTTGACCTGACACTGTGAACAGGTCCACTGTGGACCGATGTATACTGGGTCAGTTTCCTAGGATAGTATTCCACAAGTAATGTTGACCTGACACTGTGAATAGGTCCACTGTGGACCGATGTATACTGGGTCAGTTTCCTAGGATAGTATTCCACAAGTAATGTTTACCTGGCACTGTGAACTGGTCCACTGTGCCAGGTAAACATTACTTGTGGAATACTATCCTAGACCACAAGTAACGTTTACCTGGCACTGGGAACTGGTCCACTGTGGACCAATGTATACTGGGTCATTTTCCTAGGATAGTTTTCCACAAGTAACTTTACCTGGCACTGGGAACTGGTGATACTGGGTCAGTGTCCTAATATAGTATTCCACAAGTAACGTTTACCTGGCACTGGGAACTGGTCCACTGTGGACCAATGTATACTGGGTCAGTGTCCTAGGATAGTTTTCCACAAGTAATGTTTACCTGCACTGAGAACTGGTCCACTGTGGACCAATCTATACTGGGTCAGTTTCCTAGGATAGTATTCCACAAGTAACGTTTACCTGGCACTGAGAACTGGTCCACTGTGGACCGATGTATACTGGGTCAGTTTCCTAGGATAGTATTCCACAAGTAACGTTGACCTGACACTGTGAACAGGTCCACTGTGGACCGATGTATACTGGGTCAGTTTCCTAGGATAGTATTCCACAAGTAATGTTGACCTGACACTGTGAATAGGTCCACTGTGGACCGATGTATACTGGGTCAGTTTCCTAGGATGGTATTCCACAAGTAATGTTTACCTGGCACTGTGAACTGGTCCACTGTGCCAGGTAAACATTACTTGTGGAATACTATCCTAGACCACAAGTAACGTTTACCTGGCACTGGGAACTGGTCCACTGTGGACCAATGTATACTGGGTCATTTTCCTAGGATAGTTTTCCACAAGTAACTTTACCTGGCACTGGGAACTGGTGATACTGGGTCAGTGTCCTAATATAGTATTCCACAAGTAACGTTTACCTGGCACTGGGAACTGGTCCACTGTGGACCAATGTATACTGGGTCAGTGTCCTAGGATAGTTTTCCACAAGTAATGTTTACCTGCACTGAGAACTGGTCCACTGTGGACCAATCTATACTGGGTCAGTTTCCTAGGATAGTATTCCACAAGTAATGTTTACCTGGCACTGAGAACTGGTCCACTGTGGACCAATGTATACTGGGTCAGTTTCCTAGAATAGTATTCCACAAGTAATGTTTACCTGGCACTGAGAACTGGTCCACTGTGGACCAATGTATACTGGGTCAGTTTCCTAGGATAGTATTCCACAAGTAATGTTGATCTGACACTGTGAATAGGTCCACTGTGGACCAATGTATACTGGGTCAGTTTCCTAGGATAGTATTCCACAAGTAACGTTTACCTGGCACTGTGAACTGGTCCACTGTGGACCAATGCATACTGGGTCAGTTTCCTAGGATAGTATTCCACAAGTAACGTTTACCTGGCACTATGAACTGGTCCACTGTGGACCAATGTATACTGGGTCAGTTTCCTAGGATAGTATTCCACAAGTAACGTTTACCTGGCACTGTGAACTGGTCCACTGTGGACCAACGTATACTTGGTCAGTTTCCTAGGATAGTATTCCACAAGTAATGTTTACCGGGCGCTGTGAACAGGCCCACTGTGGACCAACGTATGCTGGGTCAGTTTCCTAGGATAGTATTCCACAAGTAATGTTGACCTGGCACTGAGAAATGGTCCACTGTGGACCGATGTATACTGGGTCAGTTTCCTAGGATAGTATTCCACAAGTAATGTTGACCTGACACTGTGAACAGGTGCACTGTGGACCAAATATATAATGGGTCAGTTTCCTAGGATAGTATTCCACAAGTGATGTTGACCTGGCACTGAGAAATGGTCCACTGTGGACCGATGTATACTGGGTCAGTTTCCTAGGATAGTATTCCACAAGTAATGTTGACCTGACACTGTGAACAGGTGCACTGTGGACCAAATATATAATGGGTCAGTTTCCTAGGATGGTATTCCACAAGTGATGTTGACCTGGCACTGAGAAATGGTCCACTGTGGACCGATGTATACTGGGTCAGTTTCCTAGGATAGTATTCCACAAGTAATGTTTACCTGGCACTGAGAACTGGTCCACTGTGGACCGTTGTATACTGGGTCAGTTTCCTAGGATAGTATTCCACAAGTAACGTTTACCTGGCACTGAGAACTGGTCCACTGTGGAACGTTGTATACTGGGTCAGTTGCCTAGGATAGTATTCCACAAGTAACGTTTACCTGGCACTGTGAACAGGTCCACTGTGGACCGATGTATACTGGGTCAGTTTCCTAGGATAGTATTCCACAAGTAACGTTGACCTGACACTGGCCCTCATTACGACCCTTGCGGAAATCAACCGACCGGACCGCCATAGCGTAAATACCGTTTCCGCCATTGCACGATGGAGCAAAGTGCGGCTCATTCCAACCCATCGGGCACGAGCACCACGCCATGGCGGAAGTGCAAAGTCCGCGATGGCGGAAATGACCCTAAAACGGCCCACACCGCCGCCGTACGGCGCCCTAGGTGCAATACCGCCACCCATCTCAGCGGACACCGCAGTGAGCGCCAACCGGAAAGTACGGTGACCGTAAATATACGGAAACGGAAGTAAAAGCATGGTCCCGGATCGGGAAACATCCCGCCGTACACCTATAAAACCACAAATTCCACACAACCATTAAAAATACTACCCTGAGACACATCCCAACCCATCATCCACCCTAGTGAAACCAAGAAAAATGGGAAAAGTAGCGAAGAAAGCGTGCGACCGCAAGCGGCAGGTCCACTTCTCCCGTGAGGAACTCACCGTGCTCACAGAGACCCTCCAGGAGAATGCTGCCGCCGTCTTCTCCACGCAAATGACCAGGACGGCACTTGCGAACAAGAAGGCCATATGGGCCCTGGTGGCACAGCGGGTAAGTGCGGTGGGGACCGCATCCCGCAACCCACAGCAATGCAGAAAGCGATGGGACGACCTGCGGATACGCGTCCGTAGCATACTTTCTGCCAACCGCAACATTGCCACAGCTACCGGGGGAGGATCGGAATCACCCATCAAGTTGACCCCCTGGGAAGAAATCTGTGCCTCCACCATTGGAATGGAGAGCATAGAGGGAGTCGGAGGGATGGAGAAAGGAGTGCAGACATCCGAAGATTCAGGTAGGTGTCCCAAATAAAACAATGCCAAAACCACAATGTCCAATCATGTGAAGTACCACGTGCCCACATAGTGCAACAGGAACACATGTCCAGGAGAACGTCCACATACATAGGCCTGATAGCACACTTTAAAACACACATCAAATACATAAATAATTAAAAATCCTAAAAACACCCTCTACACGTGCAGCAGGCACACCCTAACTGCAGGCTGCCAAACAACTGCACCCTCACTCCACACACAAATGAAACCACCTCCAAGGCCCCGACCCAAATCACCCTCAGGTACCACCCCAATGCATGTGATACATTGCCATTCCAATTCCCACAGACCCATTAATAACGCTCGCCCTCCTTTACTCCACCACAGGGTCCGATCCAAACGACGAGCTCCAGGACACCCCTACCAGCACACCTGCAAAGAGGGCCAAGACCAACGGCCAAAGACCCTCCACCTCAGCTGCACGCATCAAGACACGGCAGCAGCACAAATCAAGTGGCAGCACAGAGGAGGGAACTCCAACAGGCACCCCAGCAGCCAGCATGCCCACAACAACACCACCACAGGTCCCCCCAATGGATGCCACAGTAGGCACTGCTTCTGGTGGCAGCAGCACCATAGGTGACACTGCATTAATGGCAGCATGCTCCGACACAGAAAACGGGGATGTCGAAGTTAGATCCATCCATGACCTGTCTCAATCCCCCTGTCTGTTCCATCCCGTACACCATGAGGATACCACGCAGGGGCACCCACAAGACGACGACTGGCCATCCCCCACAAGCCCTGTGGCAAGGCAACATGAGGTGATCAGCCACTCTGTGACACCACCGCAAATGGCCATGGCCCAGCAGAGGCAACAGTCCCTCGACCAGGTAATCGTGCAACAGCAGCAACTGGCCACGCTCCTCAAGGACCATGCCGATGAATGTGGGGGCACTAAGGCAGACATAGAAACATCAACTGAGACACTAAGGGCACAAATGGAGAGTAGCACCGAGAGCCTGAGAGTAGAAATGGAGAGAAGCACCGAGAGCCTGAGAGTACAAATGGAGAGAAGCACCGAGAGCCTGAGGGGGGAACTGCATGCGACGTCCAAAGACGTATGTGCCGAACTTGCCGCAGTGCGCCGTGTGCTCACTGAGCTCTCACAAACCCTTAGGGACATGCATGGACGTGAGCAGGCAGAGACATCATCCGTTGCAAGTTCCGTCCAGGGCAGCCCCCAACGTAGATCTGGGAGGAACCTGCGCTCCACAGGCAGGGGTGCCCCTGATACCTGCAGAGGGGGCTTGCAATAGCGACTGCCCACTGACGATGAGCATCTTTGGACACTGGTGTTCGGGGGGGAGGTAGGAGGGTGGAGGGGGTGTGTTGGGCTCACTTGGGTGGCGGGTCGATAGGGTGTTTAACATGATATCACATATGCCATAAACAATGCACGATCATCCAATGAGATGTGTGGACATTGATCTTTGTGTACGAGGCCATTATAGGCGTACAGTCCATATTGTGCATGTTCCAGACACACACAGTGCCACGAGTCCCGTGTCCATGTATCAGCCACCAGGCGTGAGTGCTAGAAGCATGCATCTATGAGATGCTGACGAATGTCACGGCCCTCCTGTGCCTCGCAGACTCCTTGAGGTGCTGCCACATCCCCACCCTCATCATGACCATCATCAGGTGCTTGCAGTTCTGCGTCAGGGGGCATGGGCACATTTCTACGTACGCACATGTTGTGGAGCATGACACATGCCATGACCATCTTTGCAACCTTCACATGGCGGTACAGGAGTGCCCCGCCAGACCTGCTGAGGCAGCGGAAACGAGTCTTCAGTAGGCCGAATGCCTGTTCTATGACTACACGGGTACGTGAGTGGGCATGGTTGTAGTCCTCCTCATGCTGGTCCCGTGGGTTCCGGACTGGTGTGAGGAGCCATCTCTTCAGTGGATACCCGGCATCACCTGTATGTGTACAATAAAGGAATTCTGAGGAATGCCATTGCTACGTACGCACCCCCCCCTTCCTGCCAGGTCATTGCCGCATCACATACCCCACATCATCATGCATGAAATGAGACTCACCGAGTAGCCAGGATCTGTTCCCTGCGTGTCGCTCCATGTAGCGTGGTATTGTAGAGTTCCTCAAGACCATAGAATCATGGGTTGATCCAGGGAATCGGGCACAACAATGTGTAATGATCCTGTTGGAGTCACACACCATTTGTACATTCAGAGAATGAAATTGTTTTCGGTTGCGGTACTGGGCCTCCACGGCATGTGGGACGACCAATTCCACATGGGTGCAGTCGATGGCACCAATGCAACCCGGTATGCCGGCAAGTGCATGGAATCCCACTTTTGTGTTGGTAATTTCCTGCTCCGAGCGTGGTAGAGAGATGTAGTCGTCTGCGTGCTTCAGGAGGGCATCGAGCACTTGCAATAGTGTCCGTGAGAACAGTGGCTGTGATATGCCATGCAACTGTCCGACTGTGTGCTGGTAGGTGCCTGTGGCCAGGAAGTGGAGTACAGACACCACCTTCAGTAGGGGTGGGATGGCGGTTGGGCTATCTATCATGCTGACAAGGTCAGCCTGTGTCATGTCCACAATGGCGGTTATGGTGTCCCGGTCCAAACGGTAGAGGGTGTGGATCTGCTCATCAGTGAGGTTGAACGGATGTGCTCGGAGGCGTAGGATTGCGGGCTGCCTGCGTGGTGGTAGTGGCTGTGCTGGCGGCCCTTGCTGGCCCTGCCTTGCCCTCCTCCTCCTGCGTCTCCGCCGTGCGGCCGGTTGTAGTTGGTGTTCGTCTTCTTCTTGTAGTTGGAGTACTTGCAGTGCTATCAGGTCCCCCAGGCCCAACATAGCTAGTCCGGCCGGTAGCATTTCGGAGTGGGTGTGGTTGTGGGAGGAGACTGGGTGTGCAATTTATGTGTTTTCAGGCTGTATGGCCTCCACCTGTGGTGATTCATTCCACCTGTGCAAGCTGCTCTCCCCTTTGGGCGAGCACGTCCCGCACACAACGCTGCAATTCGACGAATGGCATCTTGCTATTACAATCATGTATTTGTACCCGATGGCAGTGTAACATTGGTTGATATGTTCATTCGGCTATGGTCCCATTGTTTCACATACTATCTTTGCAGTCGCGAACAGACTTGTGAAGGGTCAGTGGAACGTAGTACTCGAGTAACGGTGGACCCTCATGCAACACTGTACCGAGGTTCACCGACGGTCGGGGCGTCCCATTTGTGAGTGAAGGCAGTTGCCATTTTCACTCACAGCCGCACTAGATGGATTAATTTGTGAATTCAAGCGGCCACAGATGCCTTTTCGACGTGATGTTGCAAATGAGGAATTCGAAGGGCGGCGCTTTCGGTTTTCAGCTAGCGGCGAGGAGATGCCCACAGGTCTGACTGCAAATGTAACGTTCTATTGTTCAATGTCCTTGGGACAGGGGCCATGGCGAGGATGCAATGATTGATATGAATAGTTTGGGATGCGCAATAGCGACGTGGGCGATGAGGCCGGACGTTCCCAAATACATGTTACTTCACAACACTGGAATTACGGGCTGGGGCACAGTGGATTTTGCAGGCTGCATAACATACAGACTCAATGGAAATTTCACATGTTATGTGAGTATGGAAACAGGCGTTTTCATTACGGGATGAGGGAATGATGTATGGATGCATGGACAGATGATTTGATACAGAGTTTGCCATGTACAGGGCTTCTTGGAATCTATCCGCCTCCCCTGCGCTATGTGATGCAGGGCTGCCATAGTGGGACCATCGTCTATCTGGCCTTGTTGAGCCCTCCCTGTCTCGACGCGCCTTCAGACACTTGTGTCTATGCACGTTACCAATCCCATCTGATGGATTCTGTTTTAACAGACGCATGCACAGGTACACTCGTTTGTGATAGTGTTTTCACCTCGATATGGATGGTTATGATTCGCAAGTGGTTTTTGGGTGGTGATGATCCTTTGGAGTGGGCTAGCATGCATATGGCTGTGGATTTGGTGTGATCATTGAAGTGAGTAATTCAAATGTAGTTCTGATGGCCATACTATTCTTTTTCATTTCATTTGGTTGACAGGTATCTCCTCCCCTTTTGCCACTGCCATCTGTATGCCACTCCTGCAGATGGATTTTACTCCCGACACCTGCTGCTTCGTGTTAATCAGTGGAGCAGCATTACGATCTTGTGGGACGATCGCCAATGGGCCACATGCCCTTACGCAGTACTAGTGGCTAGGAGCAACATTTCGGCCTTTCAGCTGGACTAGTGCCTCCCTATTGGGACGGCCCTGCGGTTCTAGGCGCTTCCATGTTGCCTTTTCGTACGAGAATGTAGCCCCTGTGTACCATGAAGGAACAGGGCGTCACACAAGAAGTAGCTGGTCATTTATTGCGGATGCAGCCCACAATGGTGAAATGTATTTTGGAGTTCATGGCCTAATGGCTGTATGGGCTTGGAGAATTTGTTGTGCATTAAATTTCTATTCTGATATGAACCGTGTAGCGTTCTTCTTTGCAAGTGATGTGGCATATTACTATTTGGGGAGCGATGTATTGTGAGGAGATCTGCATTGGGTTCCAGCTTCGGGGTATAGTTGCGTGGTACTGTGCTGGGCGCGTTTGCCTACGAAGCCCAGTGAGGTCAGGGATAGGGGCTGCCATTATGACTGTTTTGATGTTGTCATGCTCAGGGGCGGGGGATTAGCTTTTGTGTAACAGATGCCGGTCAGCCAGTTGGATTGGTGTAATGATGTGATTATCGGAATATTGCTGGTCACAGGTGCCTGTGTTTGCGTGCGTTTCTTGGTGGGAGACTGAGGTCATGTCCATTTGTATAGCTTCTGTATTCGTGCCATCTGTGCCCTGCAGCTCCCATTGGGCCCTCTTGAGATTCATTTGTTCGTTGGCAGGCATGGATGACTAGTACATTTCACTGGTTGCATTGTGTGACTTCATTGCACCTACGGGGGGTTGTACAATGTGGCCAGGGAGCGGTGTACAGGCACTCAGTAGGGCCGTTTACGGTTGGTTCGCGATGCCGTACTTCTCACCATGGCGGAATGGTACTTTCCGCCGTGCTTGATGGTGTTAGGTGCATGTCCGCTAGGGTCGGAATTCGCGTACCGTTGCGCCATGGTGGTAATTACGGTTTGGCATGGCGCGCGCGCGCGTACTTGGTGCAGTTAGCGTTGGCGTTCACTACGGTGTCGCTAATGGCATCGTACTTTGCGGTGACGGGTCATGATCGCACCGAGCACTATTCGATGGCGGTATTGCATTTCCGCCATCGTTTTTCGATTTCCGCCAGGGTCGTAATGAGGGCCACTGTGAACAGGTCCACTGTGGACCGATGTATACTGGGTCAGTTTCCTAGGATAGTATTCCACAAGTAATGTTGACCTGACACTGTGAATAGGTCCACTGTGGACCGATGTATACTGGGTCAGTTTCCTAGGATAGTATTCCACAAGTAATGTTTACCTGGCACTATGAACTGGTCCACTGTGCCAGGTAAACATTACTTGTGGAATACTATCCTAGACCACAAGTAACGTTTACCTGGCACTGGGAACTGGTCCACTGTGGACCAATGTATACTGGGTCAGTTTCCTAGGATAGTTTTCCACAAGTAATGTTTACCTGCACTGAGAACTGGTCCACTGTGGACCAATCTATACTGGGTCAGTTTCCTAGGATAGTATTCCACAAGTAACGTTTACCTGGCACTGTGAACTGGTCCACTGTGGACCAATGTATACTGGGTCAGTTTCCTAGGATAGTATTCCACAAGTAATGTTTACCTGGTACTGTGAACAGGTCCACTGTGGACCAATGTATACTGGGTCAGTTTCCTAGGATAGTTTTCCACAAGTAATGTTTACCTGCACTGAGAACTGGTCCACTGTGGACCAATCTATACTGGGTCAGTTTCCTAGGATAGTATTCCACAAGTAATGTTTACCTGGCACTGAGAACTGGTCCACTGTGGACCAATGTATACTGGGTCAGTTTCCTAGGATAGTATTCCACAAGTAATGTTGATCTGACACTGTGAATAGGTCCACTGTGGACCAATCTATACTGGGTCAGTTTCCTAGGATAGTATTCCACAAGTAATGTTTACCTGGTACTGTGAACAGGTCCACTGTGGACCAATGTATACTGGGTCAGTTTCCTAGGATAGTTTTCCACAAGTAATGTTTACCTGCACTGAGAACTGGTCCACTGTGGACCAATCTATACTGGGTCAGTTTCCTAGGATAGTATTCCACAAGTAACGTTTACCTGGCACTGTGAACTGGTCCACTGTGGACTAATGCATACTGGGTCAGTTTCCTAGGATAGTATTCCACAAGTAACGTTTACCTGGCACTATGAACTGGTCCACTGTGGACCAATGTATACTGGGTCAGTTTCCTAGGATAGTATTCCACAATTGATGTTTACCTGGTACTGTGAACAGGTCCACTGTGGCCCAATGTATACTGGGTCAGTTTCCTAGGATAGTATTCCACAAGTAATGTTTACCTGGCACTGAGAACTGGTCCACTGTGGACCAATGCATACTGGGTCAGTTTCCTAGGATAGTTTTCCACAAGTAATGTTTACCTGCACTGAGAACTGGTCCACTGTGGACCAATCTATACTGGATCAGTTTCCTAGGATAGTATTCCACAAGTAATGTTTACCTGGCACTGAGAACTGGTCCACTGTGGACCAATGTATACTGGGTCAGTTTCCTAGGATAGTATTCCACAAGTAACGTTTACCTGGCACTGTGAACTGGTCCACTGTGGACCAAGGTATACTGGGTCAGTTTCCTAGGATAGTATTCCACAAGTAATGTTGATCTGACACTGTGAATAGGTCCACTGTGGACCAATGTATACTGGGTCAGTTTCCTAGGATAGTATTCCACAAGTAACGTTTAAATGGCACTGTGAACTGGTCCACTGTGGACCAATGCATACTGGGTCAGTTTCCTAGGATAGTATTCCACAAGTAACGTTTACCTGGCACTATGAACTGGTCCACTGTGGACCAATGTATACTGGGTCAGTTTCCTAGGATAGTATTCCACGAGTAACGTTTACCTGGCACTATGAACTGGTCCACTGTGGACCAATGTATACTGGGTCAGTTTCCTAGGATAGTATTCCACAATTGATGTTTACCTGGTACTGTGAACAGGTCCACTGTGGACCAATGTATACTGGGTCAGTTTCCTAGGATAGTATTCCACAAGTAACGTTTACCTGGCACTATGAACTGGTCGACTGTGGACCAATGTATACTGGGTCAGTTTCCTAGGATAGTATTCCACAATTGATGTTTACCTGGTACTGTGAACAGGTCCACTGTGGACCAATGTATACTGGGTCAGTTTCCTAGGATAGTATTCCACAATTGATGTTTACCTGGCACTATGAACTGGTCCACTGTGGACCAATGTATACTGGGTCAGTTTCCTAGGATAGTATTCCACAATTGATGTTTACCTGGCACTGTGAACAGGTCCACTGTGGACCAATGTATAATGGGTCAGTTTCCTAGGATAGTATTCCACAAGTAACGTTTACCTGGCACTATGAACTGGTCCACTGTGGACCAATCTATACTGGGTCAGTTTCCTAGGATAGTATTCCACAAGTAACGTTTACCTGGCACTATGAACTGGTCCACTGTGGACCAATGTATACTGGGTCAGTTTCCTAGGATAGTATTCCACAATTGATGTTTACCTGGTACTGTGAACAGGTCCACTGTGGACCAATGTATACTGGGTCAGTTTCCTAGGATAGTATTCCACAAGTAACGTTTACCTGACACTATGAACTGGTCCACTGTGGACCAATCTATACTGGGTCAGTTTCCTAGGATAGTATTCCACAAGTAATGTTTACCTGGCACTGAGAACTGGTCCACTGTGGACCAATGTATACTGGGTCAGTTTCCTAGGATAGTATTCCACAAGTAACGTTTACCTGGCACTGTGAACTGGTCCACTGTGGACCAATGTATACTGGGTCAGTTTCCTAGGATAGTATTCCACAAGTAACGTTTACCTGGCACTGTGAACTGGTCCACTGTGGACCAATGCATACTGGGTCAGTTTCCTAGGATAGTATTCCACAAGTAACGTTTACCTGGCACTGGGAACTGGTCCACTGTGGACCAATCTATACTGGGTCAGTTTCGTAGGATAGTATTCCACAAGTGATGTTTACCTGGCACTGTGAACAGGCCGACTGTGGACCAATGTATACTGGAACAGTTTCCTAGGATAGTATTCCACAAGTGATGTTTACCTGGCACTGGGAACTGGTCCACTGTGGACCAATGCATACTGGGTCAGTTTCCTAGGATAGTATTCCACAAGTAATGTTTACCTAGCACTGGGAACTGTTCCACTGTGGACCAACGTTTACTGGGTCAGTTTCCTAGGATAGTATTCCACAAGTAATGTTTACCTGGTACTGTGAACAGGTCCACTGTGGACCAATGTATACTGGGTCAGTTTCCTAGGATAGTATTCCACAAGTGAAGTTTACCTGGCACTGTGAACAGGTCCACTGTGGACCAATCTATACTGGGTCAGTTTCCTAGGATAGTATTCCACAAGTAATGTTTACCTGGTACTGTGAACAGGTCCACTGTGGACCAATGTATACTGGGTCAGTGTCCTAGGATAGTATTCCACAAGTAATGTTTACCTGGTACTGTGAACAGGTCCACTGTGGACCAATGTATACTGGGTCAGTGTCCTAGGATAGTATTCCACAAGTAATGTTTACCTGGCACTGTGAACAGGTCCACTGTGGACCCATCTATGCTGGGTCAGTTTCCTAGGATAGTATTCCACAAGTAATGTTTACCTGGTACTGTGAACAGGTCCACTGTGGACCAATGTATACTGGGTCAGTTTCCTAGGATAGTATTCCACAAGTAACGTTTACATGGCACTGTGAACAGGTCCACTGTGGACCAATCTATACTGGGTCAGTTTCCTACGATAGTATTCCACAAGAAATGTTGACCTGACACTGTGAACAGGTCCACTGTGGACCGATGTATACTGGGTCAGTTTCCTAGGATAGTATTCCACAAGTAATGTTTACCTTGCACTGTGAACAGGTCCACTGTGGACCGATGTATACTGGGTCAGTTTCCTAGGATAGTATTCCACAAGTAATGTTTACCTGGTACTGTGAACAGGTCCACTGTGGACCGATGTATACTGGGTCAGTTTCCTAGGATAGTATTCCACAAGTAATGTTTACCTGGTACTGTGAACAGGTCCACTGTGGACCGATGTATACTGGGTCAGTTTCCTAGGATAGTATTCCACAAGTAATGTTTACCTGGTACTGTGAACAGGTCCACTGTGGACCAATGTATAATGGGTCAGTTTACCAGGATAGTATTCCACAAGTAATGTTTACCTGGTACTGTGAACTGGTCCACTGTTGACCAATGTATACTGGGTCAGTTTACTAGGATAGTATTCCACAAGTAATGTTTACCTGGTACTGTGAACTGGTCCACTGTTGACCAATGTATACTGGGTCAGTTTACTAGGATAGTATTCCACAAGTAATGTTTACCTGGTACTGTGAACAGGTCCACTGTGGACCAATGTATACTGGGTCAGTTTCCTAGGATAGTATTCCACAAGTAATGTTTACCTGGTACTGTGAACTGGTCCACTGTGGACCAATGTATACTGGGTCAGTTTACTAGGATCGTATTCCACAAGTAATGTTTACCTGGTACTGTGAACAGGTCCACTGTGGACCGATGTATACTGGGTCAGTTTACTAGGATAGTATTCCACAAGAAATGTTGACCTGACACTGTGAATAGGTCCACTGTGGACCGATGTATACTGGGTCAGTTTCCTAGGATAGTATTCCACAAGTAATGTTTACCTGGCACTGTGAACAGGTCCACTGTGGACCGATGTATACTGGGTCAGTTTCCTAGGATAGTATTCCACAAGTAATGTTTACCTGGTACTGTGAACAGGTCCACTGTGGACCGATGTATACTGGGTCAGTTTCCTAGGATAGTATTCCACAAGTAATGTTGACCTGACACTGTGAACAGGTGCACTGCGTACCAATGTATAATGGGTCAGTTTCCCAGGATAGTATTCCACAAGTGATGTTTACCTGGTACTGTGAACAGGTCCACTGTGGACCGATGTATACTGGGTCAGTTTCCCAGGATAGTATTCTACAAGTAATGTTTACCTGGTACTGTGAACAGGTCCACTGTGGACCGATGTATACTGGGTTAGTTTCCCAGGCTAGTATTCCACAAGTGATGTTTACCTGGTACTGTGAACAGGTCCACTGTGGACCAATGTATACTGGGTCAGTTTTGTAGGATAGTATTAATCAAGTAATGTTTACCTGGCACTGGGAACTGGTCCACTGTGGACCAATCTATACTGGGTCAGTTTCCTAGGATAGTATTCCACAAGTAATGTTTACCTGGCACTGTGAACAGGTCCACTGTGGACCAATGTATACTGGGTCAGTTTCCTAGGATAGTATTCCACAAGTAATGTTTACCTGGCACTGGGAACTGGTCCACTGTGGACCAATCTATACTGGGTCAGTTTCCTAGGATAGTATTCCACAAGTAATGTTTACCTGGCACTGGGAACTGGTCCACTGTGGACCAATCTATACTGGGTCAGTTTCCTAGGATAGTATTCCACAAGTAATGTTTATCTGGCACTGTGAACAGGTCGACCGGGGACCAATCTATACTGGGTCA
The DNA here is from genome assembly GCF_040938575.1 of Ambystoma mexicanum. Classification (NCBI taxonomy): domain Eukaryota; kingdom Metazoa; phylum Chordata; class Amphibia; order Caudata; family Ambystomatidae; genus Ambystoma; species Ambystoma mexicanum. The sequence continues at coordinate 1,308,054,868 of NC_090926.1, read as the reverse complement.
GTTTCCTAGGATAGTATTCCAAAAGTAATGTTTACCTGGCACTTAGAACTGGTCCACTGTGGACCAATCTATACTGGGTCAGTTTCCTAGGATAGTATTCCACAAGTAATGTTTACTTGCCACTGGGAACTGGTTCACTGTGGACCAATTTATACTGGGTCAGTTTCCCAGGATAATATTCCACAAGTAATGTTTACCTGGCACTGTGAACAGGTCCACTGTGGACCAATCTATACTGAAACAGTTTCCTAGGATAGTATTCCACAAGTAATGTTTACCTGGCACTGTGAACAGGTCCACTGTGGACCAATCTATACTAGGTCAGTTTCCTAGGATAGTATTCCACAAGTAATGTTTACCTGGCACTGTGAACAGGTCCACTGTGGACCAATCTATACTGGGTCAGTTTCCTAGGATAGTATTCCACAAGTAATGTTTACCTGGTACTGTGAACTGGTCCACTGTTGACCAATGTATACTGGGTCAGTTTACTAGGATAGTATTCCACAAGTAATGTTTACCTGGTACTGTGAACTGGTCCACTGTTGACCAATGTATACTGGGTCAGTTTACTAGGATAGTATTCCACAAGTAATGTTTACCTGGTACTGTGAACAGGTCCACTGTGGACCAATGTATACTGGGTCAGTTTCCTAGGATAGTATTCCACAAGTAATGTTTACCTGGTACTGTGAACTGGTCCACTGTGGACCAATGTATACTGGGTCAGTTTACTAGGATCGTATTCCACAAGTAATGTTTACCTGGTACTGTGAACAGGTCCACTGTGGACCGATGTATACTGGGTCAGTTTACTAGGATAGTATTCCACAAGAAATGTTGACCTGACACTGTGAATAGGTCCACTGTGGACCGATGTATACTGGGTCAGTTTCCTAGGATAGTATTCCACAAGTAATGTTTACCTGGCACTGTGAACAGGTCCACTGTGGACCGATGTATACTGGGTCAGTTTCCTAGGATAGTATTCCACAAGTAATGTTTACCTGGTACTGTGAACAGGTCCACTGTGGACCGATGTATACTGGGTCAGTTTCCTAGGATAGTATTCCACAAGTAATGTTGACCTGACACTGTGAACAGGTGCACTGCGTACCAATGTATAATGGGTCAGTTTCCCAGGATAGTATTCCACAAGTGATGTTTACCTGGTACTGTGAACAGGTCCACTGTGGACCGATGTATACTGGGTCAGTTTCCCAGGATAGTATTCTACAAGTAATGTTTACCTGGTACTGTGAACAGGTCCACTGTGGACCGATGTATACTGGGTTAGTTTCCCAGGCTAGTATTCCACAAGTGATGTTTACCTGGTACTGTGAACAGGTCCACTGTGGACCAATGTATACTGGGTCAGTTTTGTAGGATAGTATTAATCAAGTAATGTTTACCTGGCACTGGGAACTGGTCCACTGTGGACCAATCTATACTGGGTCAGTTTCCTAGGATAGTATTCCACAAGTAATGTTTACCTGGCACTGTGAACAGGTCCACTGTGGACCAATGTATACTGGGTCAGTTTCCTAGGATAGTATTCCACAAGTAATGTTTACCTGGCACTGGGAACTGGTCCACTGTGGACCAATCTATACTGGGTCAGTTTCCTAGGATAGTATTCCACAAGTAATGTTTACCTGGCACTGGGAACTGGTCCACTGTGGACCAATCTATACTGGGTCAGTTTCCTAGGATAGTATTCCACAAGTAATGTTTATCTGGCACTGTGAACAGGTCGACCGGGGACCAATCTATACTGGGTCAGTTTCCTAGGATAGTATTCCAAAAGTAATGTTTACCTGGCACTTAGAACTGGTCCACTGTGGACCAATCTATACTGGGTCAGTTTCCTAGGATAGTATTCCACAAGTAATGTTTACTTGCCACTGGGAACTGGTTCACTGTGGACCAATTTATACTGGGTCAGTTTCCCAGGATAATATTCCACAAGTAATGTTTACCTGGCACTGTGAACAGGTCCACTGTGGACCAATCTATACTGAAACAGTTTCCTAGGATAGTATTCCACAAGTAATGTTTACCTGGCACTGTGAACAGGTCCACTGTGGACCAATCTATACTAGGTCAGTTTCCTAGGATAGTATTCCACAAGTAATGTTTACCTGGCACTGTGAACAGGTCCACTGTGGACCAATCTATACTGGGTCAGTTTCCTAGGATAGTATTCCACAAGTAATGTTTACCTGGCACTGTGAACAGGTCCACTTTGGACCAATGTATACTGGAACAGTTTCCTAGGATAGTATTCCACAAGTAATGTTTACCTGGCACTGTGAACAGGTCCACTTTGGACCAATGTATACTGGAACAGTTTCCTAGGATAATATTCCACAAGTAATGTTTACCTGGCACTGTGAACAGGTCCACTGTGGTCCAATCTATACTGGGTCAGTTTCCTAGGATAGTATTCCACAAGTAATGTTTACCTGGCACGGGGAACTGGTCCACTGTGGACCAATCTATACTGGGTCAGTTTCCTAGGATAGTATTCCACAAGTAATGTTTACCTGGCACTGTGAACAGGTCCACTGTGGACCAATCTATACTGGAACAGTTTCCTAGGATAGTATTCCACAAGTAATGTTTACCTGGCACTGTGAACAGGTCCACTGTGGACCGATGTATACTGGGTCAGTTTACTAGGATAGTATTCCACAAGAAATGTTGACCTGACACTGTGAATAGGTCCACTGTGGACCGATGTATACTGGGTCAGTTTCCTAGGATAGTATTCCACAAGTAATGTTTACCTGGCACTGTGAACAGGTCCACTGTGGACCGATGTATACTGGGTCAGTTTCCTAGGATAGTATTCCACAAGTAATGTTTACCTGGTACTGTGAACAGGTCCACTGTGGACCGATGTATACTGGGTCAGTTTCCTAGGATAGTATTCCACAAGTAATGTTGACCTGACACTGTGAACAGGTGCACTGCGTACCAATGTATAATGGGTCAGTTTCCCAGGATAGTATTCCACAAGTGATGTTTACCTGGTACTGTGAACAGGTCCACTGTGGACCGATGTATACTGGGTCAGTTTCCCAGGATAGTATTCTACAAGTAATGTTTACCTGGTACTGTGAACAGGTCCACTGTGGACCGATGTATACTGGGTTAGTTTCCCAGGCTAGTATTCCACAAGTGATGTTTACCTGGTACTGTGAACAGGTCCACTGTGGACCAATGTATACTGGGTCAGTTTTGTAGGATAGTATTAATCAAGTAATGTTTACCTGGCACTGGGAACTGGTCCACTGTGGACCAATCTATACTGGGTCAGTTTCCTAGGATAGTATTCCACAAGTAATGTTTACCTGGCACTGTGAACAGGTCCACTGTGGACCAATGTATACTGGGTCAGTTTCCTAGGATAGTATTCCACAAGTAATGTTTACCTGGCACTGGGAACTGGTCCACTGTGGACCAATCTATACTGGGTCAGTTTCCTAGGATAGTATTCCACAAGTAATGTTTACCTGGCACTGGGAACTGGTCCACTGTGGACCAATCTATACTGGGTCAGTTTCCTAGGATAGTATTCCACAAGTAATGTTTATCTGGCACTGTGAACAGGTCGACCGGGGACCAATCTATACTGGGTCAGTTTCCTAGGATAGTATTCCAAAAGTAATGTTTACCTGGCACTTAGAACTGGTCCACTGTGGACCAATCTATACTGGGTCAGTTTCCTAGGATAGTATTCCACAAGTAATGTTTACTTGCCACTGGGAACTGGTTCACTGTGGACCAATTTATACTGGGTCAGTTTCCCAGGATAATATTCCACAAGTAATGTTTACCTGGCACTGTGAACAGGTCCACTGTGGACCAATCTATACTGAAACAGTTTCCTAGGATAGTATTCCACAAGTAATGTTTACCTGGCACTGTGAACAGGTCCACTGTGGACCAATCTATACTAGGTCAGTTTCCTAGGATAGTATTCCACAAGTAATGTTTACCTGGCACTGTGAACAGGTCCACTGTGGACCAATCTATACTGGGTCAGTTTCCTAGGATAGTATTCCACAAGTAATGTTTACCTGGCACTGTGAACAGGTCCACTTTGGACCAATGTATACTGGAACAGTTTCCTAGGATAGTATTCCACAAGTAATGTTTACCTGGCACTGTGAACAGGTCCACTTTGGACCAATGTATACTGGAACAGTTTCCTAGGATAATATTCCACAAGTAATGTTTACCTGGCACTGTGAACAGGTCCACTGTGGTCCAATCTATACTGGGTCAGTTTCCTAGGATAGTATTCCACAAGTAATGTTTACCTGGCACGGGGAACTGGTCCACTGTGGACCAATCTATACTGGGTCAGTTTCCTAGGATAGTATTCCACAAGTAATGTTTACCTGGCACTGTGAACAGGTCCACTGTGGACCAATCTATACTGGAACAGTTTCCTAGGATAGTATTCCACAAGTAATGTTTACCTGGCACTGTGAACAGGTCCACTGTGGACCAATCTATACTGGGTCAGTTTCCTAGGATAGTATTCCACAAGTAATGTTTACCTGACACTGGGAACTGGTCCACTGTGGACCAATGTATACTGGGTCAGTTTCCTAGGATAGTATTCCACAAATAATGTTTACCTAGCACTGGGAACTGGTCCACTGTGGACCAACGTATACTGGGTCAGTTTACTAGGATAGTATTCCACAAGTAATGTTTACCTGGTACTGTGAACAGGTCCACTGTGGACCAATGTATACTGGGTCAGTTTACTAGGATAGTATTCCACAAGAAATGTTGACCTGACACTGTGAATAGGTCCACTGTGGACCGATGTATACTGGGTCAGTTTCCTAGGATAGTATTCCACAAGTAATGTTTACCTGGCACTGTGAACAGGTCCACTGTGGACCAATGTATACTGGGTCAGTTTCCTAGGATAGTAGTCCACAAGTAATGTTTACCTGGTACTGTGAACAGGTCCACTGTGGACCGATGTATACTGGGTCAGTTTCCTAGGATAGTATTCCATAAGTAATGTTGACCTGACACTGTGAACAGGTGCACTGTGTACCAATGTATAATGGGTCAGTTTCCCAGGATAGTATTCCACAAGTGATGTTTACCTGGTACTGTGAACAGGTCCACTGTGGACCAATGTATACTGGGTCAGTTTCCCAGGATAGTAATCTACAAGTAATGTTTACCTGGTACTGTGAACAGGTCCACTGTGGACCGATGTATACTGGGTTAGTTTCCCAGGCTAGTATTCTACAAGTAATGTTTACCTGGTACTGTGAACAGGTCCACTGTGGACCGATGTATACTGGGTTAGTTTCCCAGGCTAGTATTCCACAAGTGATGTTTACCTGGTACTGTGAACAGGTCCACTGTGGACCAATGTATACTGGGTCAGTTTTGTAGGATAGTATTAATCAAGTAATGTTTACCTGGCACTGGGAACTGGTCCACTGTGGACCAATCTATACTGGGTCAGTTTCCTAGGATAGTATTCCACAAGTAATGTTTACCTGGCACTGTGAACAGGTCCACTGTGGACCAATGTATACTGGGTCAGTTTCCTAGGATAGTATTCTACAAGTAATGTTTACCTGGCACTGGGAACTGGTCCACTCTGGACCAATCTATACTGGGTCAGTTTCCTAGGATAGTATTCCACAAGTAATGTTTATCTGGCACTGTGAACAGGTCGACTGGGGACCAATCTATACTGGGTCAGTTTCCTAGGATAGTATTCTACAAGTAATGTTTACCTGGCACTGGGAACTGGTCCACTCTGGACCAATCTATACTGGGTCAGTTTCCTAGGATAGTATTCCACAAGTAATGTTTATCTGGCACTGTGAACAGGTCGACTGGGGACCAATCTATACTGGGTCAGTTTCCTAGGATAGTATTCCAAAAGTAATGTTTACCTGGCACTGGGAACTGGTCCACTGTGGACCAATCTATACTGGGTCAGTTTCCTAGGATAGTATTCCTCAAGTAATGTTTACCTGGCACTGTGAACAGGTCCAATGTGGGCTAAACTATACTGGGTCAGTTTCCTAGGATAGTATTCCACAAGTAATGTTTACTTGGCACTGGGAACTGGTTCACTGTGGACCAATCTATACTGGGTCAGTTTCCCAGTATAATATTCCACAAGTAATGTTTACCTGGCACTGTGAACAGGTCCACTGTGGACCAATCTATACTGAAACAGTTTCCTAGGATAGTATTCCACAAGTAATGTTTACCTGGCACTGTGAACAGGTCCACTGTGGACCAATCTATACTAGGTCAGTTTCCTAGGATAGTATTCCACAAGTAATGTTTACCTGGCACTGTGAACAGGCCCACTGTGGACCAATCTATACTGGGTCAGTTTCCTAGGATAATATTCCACAAGTAATGTTTACCTGGCACTGTGAACAGGTCCACTGTGGACCAATCTATACTGGGTCAGTTTCCTAGGATAGTATTCCACAAGTAATGTTTACCTGGCACTGTGAACAGGTCCACTGTGGACCAATGTATACTGGAACAGTTTCCTAGGATAGTATTCCACAAGTAATGTTTACCTGGCACTGTGAACAGGTCCACTGTGGTCCAATCTATACTGGGTCAGTTTCCTAGGATAGTATTCCACAAGTAATGTTTACCTGGCACGGGGAACTGGTCCACTGTGGACCAATCTATACTGGCTCAGTTTCCTAGGATAGTATTCCACAAGTAATGTTTACCTGGCACTGTGAACAGGTCCACTGTGGACCAATCTATACTGGAACAGTTTCCTAGGATAGTATTCCACAAGTAATGTTTACCTGGCACTGTGAACAGGTCCACTGTGGACCAATCTATACTGGGTCAGTTTCCTAGGATAGTATTCCACAAGTAATGTTTACCTGACACTGGGAACTGGTCCACTGTGGACCAATGTATACTGGGTCAGTTTCCTAGGATAGTATTCCACAAGTAATGTTTACCTAGCACTGGGAACTGGTCCACTGTGGACCAACGTATACTGGGTCAGTTTCCTAGGATAGTATTCCACAAGTAACGTTTACCTGGCACTGTGAATAGGTCCACTGTGGACCGATGTATAATGGGTCAGTTTCCTAGGATAGTATTCCACAAGTGATGTTGAGCTGGCACTGTGAACAGGTGCATTGTGGACTGATGTATACTGGGTCAGTTTCCTAGGATAGTATTCCACAAGTAATGTTTACCTGGTACTGTGAACAGGTCCGCTGTGGACCAATGTATACTGGGTCAGTTTCCTAGGATAGTATTCCACAAGTAACGTTTACCTGGCACTATGAACTGGTCCACTGTGGACCAATCTATACTGGGTCAGTTTCCTAGGATAGTATTCCACAAGTAATGTTTACCTGGTACTGTGAACAGGTCCACTGTGGACCAATGTATACTGGGTCAGTTTCCTAGGATAGTATTCCACAAGTAATGTTTACCTGGCACTGGGAACTGGTCCACTGTGGACCAATGTATACTGGGTCAGTTTCCTAGGATAGTATTCCACAAGTAATGTTTACCTAGCACTGAGAACTAGTCCACTGTGGACCAATGTATACTGGGTCAGTTTCCTAGGATAGTATTCCACAAGTAATGTTTACCTGGCACTGAGAACTGGTCCACTGTGGACCAATCTATACTGGGTCAGTTTCCTAGGATAGTATTCCACAAGTAATGTTTACCTGGCACTGAGAACTGGTCCACTGTGGACCGATGTATACTGGGTCAGTTTCCTAGGATAGTATTCCACAAGTAACGTTTACCTGGCACTGTGAACAGGTCCACTGTGGACCGATGTATACTGGGTCAGTTTCCTAGGATAGTATTCCACAAGTAATGTTGACCTGACACTGTGAATAGGTCCACTGTGGACCAACGTATGCTGGGTCAGTTTCCTAGGATAGTATTCCACAAGTAATGTTGACCTGACACTGTGTTGGGAAAGTGAGAGATAGAACATGGATACGGAGATTTGAAGCAGGAGGATGAAGGGCAGCAGGAGTTGGAATATGAAGAGGTAGAAACAGGGCAGGGGGAGAGGGATGGTGGATGTAGCAAAGCAGGAAGAGGTACGCAAGGATTTGGATGTGTTGGGAAAGTGAGAGATAGACCATGGATATGGAGATAGAAAGCAGGAGGATGAAGGGCAGCAGGATGTGGAACATGAAGAGGTAGAAACAGGGCAGGGGGAGATGGATGGGTATAACGAGCAGCAAGAGATACAACAAGAGTTGGTAGATGTAGGGAAGCTGGAAGAGGTACGTGATGATGTGGATGTGTTGGGAAAGTGAGAGATAGACCATGGATATGGAGATGGGAAGCAGAGGGGGGATGAAGGGCAGAAGGATGTGGAACATGAAGAGGTAGAAACAGGGCAGGAGGATATGGATGGGTATAAAGAGCAGCAAGAGATACAAGAGTTGGTGGATGTAACGAAGCAGAAAGAGGTACGTGAGGATGTGGATGTGTTGGCAAAGTGAGAGATAGAACATGGATATGGAGATGGGAAGCAGGCAGATGAAGGGCAGCAGGATGTGGAACATAATGAGGTCGAAACAGGGCAGGGGGAGATGTATGGGTATAACGAGCAGCAAGAGATACAACAAGAGTTGGTGGATGTAGGGAAGCAGGAAGAGGTACGTGTGGATGTGTTGGGAAAGTGAGAGATATACAAATGGAAATGGAGATGGGAAACAGGAGGATGAAGGCAGCAGGATGTGGAACATGAAGAGGTAGAAACAGGACAGGGGGAGATGAATGGTGGATGTAGCAAAGCAGGAAGAGGTACGTGAGGATGTGATTGTGTTGGAAAGTGAGAGATAGAACATGGATATGGAGATGGGAAGCAGGAGGATGAATTGCAGCAGGATGTGGCACATGTAGAGGTAGAAACAGGGCAGGGGAGATGGATGGGTATAACGAGCAGCAAGAGATACAACAAGAGTTGGTGGATGTAGGGAAGAAGGAAGAGGTACGTGTGGATGTGTTGGGAAAGTGAGAGATAGACCATGGATATGGAGATGGGAAGCAGAGGGGAGATGAAGGGCAGAAAGATGTGGAACATGAATAGGTAGAAACAGGGCAGGGGGAGATGGATGGGTATAAAGAGCAGCAAGAGATACAAGAGTTGGTGGATGTAGCGAAGCAGGAAGAGGTACGTGAGGATGTGGATGTGTTGGGAAAGTGTGAGATATACCATGGAAATGGAGATGGGAAGCAGGAGGATGAAGGCAGCAGGATGTAGAACATGAAGAGGTAGGAACAGGGCAGGGGGAGATGGATGGTGGATGTAGCGAAGCAGGAAGAGGTACGCAAGGATTTGGATGTGTTGGGCAAGTGAGAGATAGACCATGGATATTGAGATGGGAAGCAGGAGGATGAAGGGCAGCAGGATGTGGCACATGAAGAGGTAGAAACAGGGCAGGAGGAGATGGATGGGTATAACGAGCAGCAAGAGATACAACAAGAGTTGGTGGATGTAGGGAAGCAGGAAGAGGTACGTGAGGATGTGGATTTGTTGGGAAAGTGAGAGATAGACTATGGAGATGGGAAGCAGGAGAATAAAGGGCAGCAGGATGTGGCACATGAAGAGGTACAAACAGGGCAGGGGGAGATGGATGGGTATAAAGAGCAGCAAGAGATACAAGAGTTGGTGGATGTAGCGAAGCAGGAAGAGGTACGTGAGGATGTGGATGTTTTGGGAAAGTGAGAGATAGACCATGGATATGGAGATGGGAAGCAGAGGGGGGATGAAGGGCAGAAGGATGTGGAACATGAAGAGGTAGAAACAGGGCAGGGGGAGATGGATGGGTATAAAGAGCAGCAAGAGATACAAGAGTTGGTGGATGTAGCGAAGCAGGAAGAGGTACGTGAGGATGTGGATGTTTTGGGAAAGTGAGAGATAGAACATGGATATGGAGATGGGAACAGGCAGATGAAGGGCAGCAGGATGTGGAACATGAAGAGGTAGAAACAGGGCAGGGGGAGATGTATGGGTATAACGAGCAGCAAGAGATACAACAAGAGTTGGTTGATGTAGCGAAGCAGGAAGAGGTACGTGAGGATGTGGATGTGTTGGGAAAGTGAGAGATAGACTATGGAGATGGGAAGCAGGAGAATAAAGGGCAGCAGGATGTGGCACATGAAGAGGTACAAACAGGGCAGGGGGAGATGGATGGGTATAGAGAGCAGCAAGAGATACAAGAGTTGGTGGATGTAGCGAAGCAGGAAGAGGTACGTGAGGATGTGGATGTTTTGGGAAAGTGAGAGATAGACCATGGATATGTAGATGGGAAGCAGAGGGATGAAGGGCAGCAGGATGTGGAACATGAAAAGGTAGAACAGTGCAGGGGGAGATGGATGGGTATAACGAGCAGCAAGAGATACAACAAGAGTTTGTGGATGTAGCGAAGAAGGAAGAGGTACGTGAGGATGTGGATGTGTTGGGAAAGTGAAAGATAGACCATGGATATGGAGATGGGAAGCAGAGGGATGAAGGGCAGCAGGATGTGGAACATGAAGAGGTAGAAACAGGGCAGGGGGAGATGGATGGGTATACAAAGCAGCAAGAGATACAACAAGAGTTGGTGGATGTAGCGAAGCAGGAAGTGGTACGTGAGGATGTGGATGTGTTGGGAAAGTGAGAGATATACCATGGATATGGAGATGGGAAGCAGGAGGATGAAGGCAGCAGGATGTGGAACATGAAGAGGTAGAAACAGGGCAGGGGGAGATGGATGGTGTATGTAGCGAAGCAGGAAGAGGTAAGCAAGGATTTGGATGTGTTGGTAAAGTGAGAGATAGACCATGGATATGGAGATGGGAAGCAGGAGGATGAAGGGCAGCAGGATGTGGAATATGAAGAGGTAGAAACAGGGCAGGGGGATATGGATGGTGGATGTAGCGAAGCAGGAAGAGGTACGTGAGGATGTTGATGTGTTGGGAAAGTGAGAGATAGACCATGGATATGGAGATGGGAAGCAGGAGGATGAAGGGCAGCAGGATGTGGAATATGAAGAGGTAGAAACAGGGCAGGGGGAAATGGATGGGTATAAAGAGCAGCAAGAGATACAAGAGTTGGTGGATGTAGCGAAGCAGGAAGAGGTACGTGAGGATGTGGATGTGTTGGGAAAGTGAGAGATAGACCATGGATATGGAGATGGGAAGCAGAGGGATGAAGGGCAGCATGATGTGGACTATGAAGAGGTAGAAACAGGGCAGGGAAAGATGGATGGTGCATGTAGCGAAGCAGGAAGAGGTATGTGAGGATGTGGATGTGTTGGGAAAGTGAGAGATAGACCATGGATATGGAGATGGGAAGCAGGAGGATGAAGGGCAGCAGGATGTGGAATATGAAGAGGTAGAAACAGGGCAGGGGGAAATGGATGGGTATAAAGAGCAGCAAGAGATACAAGAGTTGGTGGATGTAGCGAAGCAGGAAGAGGTATGTGAGGATGTGGATGTGTTGGGATAGTGAGAGATAGACCATGGATATGGAGATGGGAAGCAGGAGGATGAAGGGCAGCAGGATGTGGCACATGAAGAGGTAGAATCAGGGCAGGGGGAGATGGATGGTGGATGTAGCGAAGCAGGAAGAGGTACGTGAGGATGTGGATGTGTTGGAAAAGTGAGAGATAGACCATGGATATGGAGATGGGAAGCAGGAGGATGAATGGCAGCAGGAGCTGGAATATGAAGAGGTAGAAACAGGGCAGGGGGAGATGGATGGGTATAAAGAGCAGCAAGAGATACAACAAGAGTTGGTGGATGTAGCAAAGCAGGAAGAGGTACGTGAGGATGTGGGTGTGTTGGAAAAGTGAGAGATAGACCATGGATATGGAGATGGGAAGCAGGAGGATGAATGGCAGCAGGAGCTGGAATATGAAGAGGTAGAAACAGGGCAGGGGGAGATGGATGGGTATAAAGAGCAGCAAGAGATAGAAGAGTTGGTGGATGTAGCGAAGCAGGAAGAGGTACGTGAGGATGTGGATGTGTTGGGAAAGTGAGAGATAGACCATGGATATGGAGATAGAAAGCAGGAGGATGAAGGGCAGCAGGATGTGGACATGAAGAGGTAGAAACAGAGCAGGGGGATGGATGGGTATAAAGAGCAGCAAGAGATACAAGAGTTGGTGGATTTAGCGAAGCAGGAAGAGGTACGTGAGGATGTGGATGTGTTGGGAAAGTGAGAGATAGACCATGGACATGGAGATGGGGAGCAGAGGGATGAAGAGCAGCATGATGTGGAACATGAAGAGGTAGAAACAGTGCAGGGAGATGGATGGGTATAACGAGCAGCAAGAGATACAACAAGAGTTGGTGGATGTAGCGAAGCAGGAAGAGGTACGTGAGGATGTGGATGTGTTTGGAAAGCGAGAGATAGACCATGGATATGGAGATAGAAAGCAGGAGGATGAAGGACAGCAGGATGTGGACATAAAGAGGTAGAAACAGGGCAGGGGGATGGATGGGTATTAAGAGCCGCAAGAGATACAAGAGTTGGTGGATGTAGCGAAGCAGGAAGAGGTACGTAAGGACGTGGATGTGTTAGGAAAGTGAGAGATAGACCATGGATATGGAGATAGAAAGCAGGAGGATGAAGGACAGCAGGATGTGGACATAAAGAGGTAGAAACAGGGCAGGGGGATGGATGGGTATTAAGAGCAGCAAGAGATACAAGAGTTGGTGGATGTAGCGAAGCAGGAAGAGATAAGTGAGGATGTGGATGCGTTGGGAAAGTGAGAGATAGACCATGGATATGGAGATAGAAAGCAGGAGGATGAAGGGCAGCAGGATGTGGACATGAAGAGGTAGAAACAGGGCAGGGGGGATGGATGGGTATAAAGAGCAGCAAGAGATACAAGAGTTGGTGGATGTAGCGAAGCAGGAAGAGGTACGTGAGGATGTGGATGTGTTGGGAAAGTGAGAGATAGACCAGGGATATGGAGATCGAAAGCAGAGGGGGGATGAAGGGCAGAAGGATGTGGAACATGAAGAGGTAGAAACAGGGCAGGGGGAGATGGATGGGTATAACGAGCAGCAAGAGATACAAGAGTTGGTGGATGTAGCGAAGCAGGAAGAGGTACGTGAGGATGTGTTGGGAAAGTGAGAGATAGACCATGGATATGGATATCGGAAGCAGGAGGATGAAGGGCAGCAGGATGTGGCACATGAAGAGGTAGGAACAGGGCAGGGGGAGATGGATGGGTTTAAAGAGCAGCAAGAGATACAAGATTTGGTGGATGTAGCGAAGCAGGAAGAGGTACGTGAGGATGTGGGTGTGTTGGGAAACTTAGAGATAGACCATGGATATGGAGATAGAAAGCAGGAGGATGAAGGGCAGCAGGATGTGGACATAAAGAGGTAAAAACAGGGCAGGGGGATGGATGGGTATTAAGAGCAGCAAGAGATACAAGAGTTGGTGGATGTAGCGAAGCAGAAAGAGGTACGTGAGGATGTGGATGTGTTAGGAAAGTGAGAGATAGACCATGGATATGGAGATGGGAAGCAGAGGGATGAAGGGCAGGAGGATGTGGAACATGAAGAGGTAGAAACAGGGCAGGGGGAGATGGATGGGTATAATGAGCAGCAAGAGATACAAGAGTTGGTGGATGTAGCGAAGCAGGAAAAGGTACGTGAGGATGTGGATGTGTTGGGAAAGTGAGAGATAGACCATGGATATAGAGATGGGAAGCAGGAGGATGAAGGGCAGAAGGATGTGGAACATGAAGAGGTAGAAACAGGGCAGGGGGAGATGGATGGGTATAAAGAGCAGCAAGAGATACAAGAGTTGGTGGATGTAGCGAAGCAGGAAGAGGTATGTGAGGATGTGGATGTGTTGGGATAGTGAGAGATAGACCATGGATATGGAGATGGGAAGCAGGAGGATGAAGGGCAGCAGGATGTGGCACATGAAGAGGTAGAATCAGGGCAGGGGGAGATGGATGGTGGATGTAGCGAAGCAGGAAGAGGTACGTGAGGATGTGGGTGTGTTGGAAAAGTGAGAGATAGACCATGGATATGGAGATGGGAAGCAGGAGGATGAATGGCAGCAGGAGCTGGAATATGAAGAGGTAGAAACAGGGCAGGGGGAGATGGATGGGTATAAAGAGCAGCAAGAGATACAACAAGAGTTGGTGGATGTAGCGAAGCAGGAAGAGGTACGTGAGGATGTGGATGTGTTGGGAAAGTGAGAGATAGACCATGGATATGGAGATGGGAAGCAGGAGGATGAAGGGCAGCAGGATGTGCAGCATGAAGAGGTAGAAACAGGGCAGGGGGAGATGGATGGGTATAAAGAGCAGCAAGAGATACAAGAGTTGGTGGATGTAGCGAAGCAGGAAGAGGTACGTGAGGATGTGGATGTGTTGGGAAAGTGAGAGATAGACCATGGATATGGAGATAGAAAGCAGGAGGATGAAGGGCAGCAGGATGTGGACATGAAGAGGTAGAAACAGAGCATGGGGGATGGATGGGTATAAAGAGCAGCAAGAGATACAAGAGTTGGTGGATTTAGCGAAGCAGGAAGAGGTACGTGAGGATGTGGATGTGTTGGAAAAGTGAGAGATATACCATGGAAATGGAGATGGGAAGCAGGAGAATGAAGACAGCAGGATGTGGAATATGAAGAGGTAGAAACAGAGCAGGGGGAGATACATGGTGGATGTAGCAAAGCAGGAAGAGGTACATGAGGATGTGGATGTGTTGGGAAAGTGAGAGATATACCATGGATATGGAGATGGGAAGCAGGAGGATGAAGGGCAGCAGGATGTGGACATGAAGAGGTAGAAACAGGGCAGGGGGAGATGGATGGGTATAAAAAGCAGCGAGAGATACAAGAGTTGGTGGATGTAGCGAAGCAGGAAGAGGTATGTGAGGATGTGGATGTGTTGGGAAAGTGAGAGATAGACCATGGACATGGAGATGGGAAGCAGAGGGATGAAGAGCAGCATGATGTGGAACATGAAGAGGTAGAAACAGGGCAGGGAGATGGATGGGTATAACGAGCAGCAAGAGATACAACAAGAGTTGGTGGATGTAGCGAAGCAGGAAGAGGTACGTGAGGATGTGGATGTGTTGGGAAAGTGAGAGATAGACCATGGATATGGAGATAGAAAGCAGGAGGATGAAGGACAGCAGGATGTGGACATAAAGAGGTAGAAACAGGGCAGGGGGATGGATGGGTATTAAGAGCAGCAAGAGATACAAGAGTTGGTGGATGTAGCGAAGCAGGAAGAGGTACGTAAGGACGTGGATGTGTTAGGAAAGTGAGAGATAGACCATGGATATGGAGATAGAAAGCAGGAGGATGAAGGACAGCAGGATGTGGACATAAAGAGGTAGAAACAGGGCAGGGGGATGGATGGGTATTAAGAGCAGCAAGAGATACAAGAGTTGGTGGATGTAGCAAAGCAGGAAGAGATAAGTGAGGATGTGGATGCGTTGGGAAAGTGAGAGATAGACCATGGATATGGAGATAGAAAGCAGGAGGATGAAGGGCAGCAGGATGTGGACATGAAGAGGTAGAAACAGGGCAGGGGGGATGGATGGGTATAAAGAGCAGCAAGAGATACAAGAGTTGGTGGATGTAGCGAAGCAGGAAGAGGTACGTGAGGATGTGGATGTGTTGGGAAAGTGAGAGATAGACCAGGGATATGGAGATCGAAAGCAGAGGGGGGATGAAGGGCAGAAGGATGTGGAACATGAAGAGGTAGAAACAGGGCAGGGGGAGATGGATGGGTATAACGAGCAGCAAGAGATACAAGAGTTGGTGGATGTAGCGAAGCAGGAAGAGGTACGTGAGGATGTGTTGGGAAAGTGAGAGATAGACCATGGATATGGATATCGGAAGCAGGAGGATGAAGGGCAGCAGGATGTGGCACATGAAGAGGTAGGAACAGGGCAGGGGGAGATGGATGGGTTTAAAGAGCAGCAAGAGATACAAGATTTGGTGGATGTAGCGAAGCAGGAAGAGGTACGTGAGGATGTGGGTGTGTTGGGAAACTTAGAGATAGACCATGGATATGGAGATAGAAAGCAGGAGGATGAAGGGCAGCAGGATGTGGACATAAAGAGGTAAAAACAGGGCAGGGGGATGGATGGGTATTAAGAGCAGCAAGAGATACAAGAGTTGGTGGATGTAGCGAAGCAGGAAGAGGTACGTGAGGATGTGGATGTGTTAGGAAAGTGAGAGATAGACCATGGATATGGAGATGGGAATCAGAGGGATGAAGGGCAGGAGGATGTGGAACATGAAGAGGTAGAAACAGGGCAGGGGGAGATGGATGGGTATAATGAGCAGCAAGAGATACAAGAGTTGGTGGATGTAGCGAAGCAGGAAAAGGTATGTGAGGATGTGGATGTGTTGGGAAAGTGAGAGATAGACCATGGATATAGAGATGGGAAGCAGGAGGATGAAGGGCAGCAGGATGTGGAACATGAAGAGGTAGAAACAGGGCAGGGGGAGATGGATGGGTATAAAGAGCAGCAAGAGATACAAGAGTTGGTGGATGTAGCGAAGAAGGAACAGGTACGTGAGGATGTGGATGTGTTGGGAAAGTGAGAGATACACCATGGATATGGAGATGGGAAGCAGAGGGATAAAGGGCAGCAGGATGTGGAACATGAAGAGGTAGAAACAGGACAGGGGAAGATGGATGGGTATACAGAGCAGCAAGAGATACAACAAGAGTTGGTGGATGTAGTGAAGCAGGAAGAGGTACGTGAGGATGTGGATGTGTTGGGAAAGTGAGAGATATACCATGGAAATGGAGATGGGAAGCAGGAGAATGAAGACAGCAGGATGTGGAACATGAAGAGGTAGAAACAGGGCAGTGGGAGATACATGGTGGATGTAGCAAAGCAGGAAGAGGTACGTGAGGATGTGGATGTGTTGGGAAAGTGAGAGATAGAACATGGATATGGAGATTTGAAGCAGGAGGATGAAGGGCAGCAGGATGTGGCACAAGAAGAGGTAGGAACAGGGCAGGGGAGATGGATGGGTTTAAAGAGCAGCAAGAGATACAAGAGTTGGTGGATGTAGCGAAGCAGGAAGAGGTACGTGAGGATGTGGATGTGTTGGGAAAGTGAGAGACAGACCATGGATATGGAGATAGAAAGCAGGAGGATGAAGGGCAGCAGGATTTGGACATAAAGAGGTAGAAACAGGGCAGGGGGAAGGATGGGTATAAAGAGCAGCAAGAGATACAAGAGTTGGTTGATGTAGCGAAGCAGGAAGAGGTACGTGAGGATGTGGCTGTGTTAGGAAAATGAGAGATAGACCATGGATATGGAGATTTGAAGCACGAGGATGAAGGGCAGCAGGAGGTGGAATATGAAGAGGTAAGAACAGGGCAGGGGGAGATGGATGGTGGATGTAGCGAAGCAGGAAGAGGTACGTGAGGATGTGGATGTGTTGGGAAAGTGAGAGATAGACCATGGATATGGAGATGGGAAGCAGGAGGATGAAGGGCAGCAGGATGTGGCACATGAAGAGGTAGAAACAGGGCAGGGGGAGATGGATGGGTATAACGAGCAGCAAGAGATACAACAAGAGTTGGTGGATGTAGGGAAGTAGGAAGAGGTACGTGAGGATGGGGATGTGTTGGGAAAGTGAGAGATAGACCATGGATATGGAGATGGGAAGCAGAGGGGGGATGAAGGGCAGAAGGATGTGGAACATGAAGAGGTAGAAACAGGGCAGGGGGAGATGGATGGGTATAAAGAGCAGCAAGAGATACAAGAGTTGGTGGATGTAGCGAAGCAGGAAGAGGTAAGTGAGGATGTGGATGTGTTGGGAAAGTGAGAGATATACCATGGAAATGGAGATGGGAAGCAGGAGGATGAAGGCAGCAGGATCTGGAACATGAAGAGGTAGGAACAGGTCATTGGGAGATGGATTGTGGATGTAGCGAAGCAGGAAGAGGTAAGTGAGGATGTGGATGTGTTGGGAAAGTGAGAGATATACCATGGAAATGGAGATGGGAAGCAGGAGGATGAAGGCAGCAGGATCTGGAACATGAAGAGGTAGAAACAGGGCAGGGGGAGATGGATGGGTATAAAGAGCAGCAAGAGATACAACAAGAGTTGGTGGATGTAGCGAAGCAGGAAGAGGTACGTGAGGATGTGGATGTGTTGGGAAAGTGAGAGATAGAATATGGATATGGAGATGGGAAGCAGGCAGATCAAGGGCAGCAGGATGTGGAACATGACAAGGTAGAAACAGGGCAGGGGGAGATGTATGGGTATAACGAGCAGCAAGAGATACAACAAGAGTTGGTGGATGTAGCGAAGCAGGAAGAGGTACGTGAGGATGTGGATGTGTTGGGAAAGTGAGAGATAGACTATGGAGATGGGGAGCAGGAGGATGAAGGGAAGCAGGATGTGGCACATGAAGAGGTAGAAACAGGGCAGGGGGAGATGGATGGGTATAAGGAGCAGCAAGAGATACAAGAGTTGTTGGATGTAGTGAAGCAGGACGAGGTATGTGAGGATGTGGATGTGTTGGGAATGTGAGAGATATACCATGGAAATGGAGATGGGAAGCAGGAGGATGAAGGCAGCAGGATATGGAACATGAAGAGGTAGAAACAGGGCAGGGGGAGATGAATGGGTATACAGAGCAGCAAGAGATACAACAAGAGTTGGTGGATGTAGCGAAGCAGGAAGAGGTACGTGAGGATGTGGATGTGTTGGGAAAGTGAGAGATAGAACATGGATGTGGAGATTTGAAGCAGGAGGATGAAGGGCAGCAGGAGGTGGAATATGAAGAGGTAAGAACAGGGCAGGGGGAGATGGATGGTGGATGTAGCGAAGCAGGAAGAGGTACGCAAGGATTTGGATGTGTTGGGAAAGTGAGAGATAGACCATGGATATGGAGATGGGAAGCAGGAGGATGAAGGGCAGCAGGATGTGGCACATGAAGAGGTAGAAACAGGGCAGGGGGAGATGGATGGGTATAACGAGCAGCAAGAGATACAACAAGAGTTGGTGGATATAGGGAAGCAGGAAGAGGTACGTGAGGATGTGGATGTGTTGGGAAAGTGAGAGATAGACCATGGATATGGAGATGGGAAGCAGAGGGGGGATGAAGGGCAGAAAGATGTGGAACATGAAGAGGTAGAAACAGGGCAGGGGGAGATGGATGGGTATAAAGAGCAGCAAGAGATACAAGAGTTGGTGGATGTAGCGAAGCAGGAAGAGGTACGTGAGGATGTGGATGTGTTGGGAAAGTGTGAGATATACCATGGAAATGGAGATGGGAAGCAGGAGGATGAAGGCAGCAGGATGTAGAACATGAAGAGGTAGGAACAGGGCAGGGGGAGATGGATGGGTATAAAGAGCAGCAAGAGATACAAGAGTTGGTGGATGTAGCGAAGCAGGAAGAGGTACGTGAGGATGTGGATGTGTTGGGAAAGTGAGAGATAGACCAGGGATATGGAGATCGAAAGCAGAGGGGGGATGAAGGGCAGAAGGATGTGGAACATGAAGAGGTAGAAACAGGGCAGGGGGAGATGGATGGGTATAACGAGCAGCAAGAGATACAAGAGTTGGTGGATGTAGCGAAGCAGGAAGAGGTACGTGAGGATGTGTTGGGAAAGTGAGAGATAGACCATGGATATGGATATCGGAAGCAGGAGGATGAAGGGCAGCAGGATGTGGCACATGAAGAGGTAGGAACAGGGCAGGGGGAGATGGATGGGTTTAAAGAGCAGCAAGAGATACAAGATTTGGTGGATGTAGCGAAGCAGGAAGAGGTACGTGAGGATGTGGGTGTGTTGGGAAACTTAGAGATAGACCATGGATATGGAGATAGAAAGCAGGAGGATGAAGGGCAGCAGGATGTGGACATAAAGAGGTAAAAACAGGGCAGGGGGATGGATGGGTATTAAGAGCAGCAAGAGATACAAGAGTTGGTGGATGTAGCGAAGCAGGAAGAGGTACGTGAGGATGTGGATGTGTTAGGAAAGTGAGAGATAGACCATGGATATGGAGATGGGAATCAGAGGGATGAAGGGCAGGAGGATGTGGAACATGAAGAGGTAGAAACAGGGCAGGGGGAGATGGATGGGTATAATGAGCAGCAAGAGATACAAGAGTTGGTGGATGTAGCGAAGCAGGAAAAGGTATGTGAGGATGTGGATGTGTTGGGAAAGTGAGAGATAGACCATGGATATAGAGATGGGAAGCAGGAGGATGAAGGGCAGCAGGATGTGGAACATGAAGAGGTAGAAACAGGGCAGGGGGAGATGGATGGGTATAAAGAGCAGCAAGAGATACAAGAGTTGGTGGATGTAGCGAAGAAGGAACAGGTACGTGAGGATGTGGATGTGTTGGGAAAGTGAGAGATACACCATGGATATGGAGATGGGAAGCAGAGGGATAAAGGGCAGCAGGATGTGGAACATGAAGAGGTAGAAACAGGACAGGGGAAGATGGATGGGTATACAGAGCAGCAAGAGATACAACAAGAGTTGGTGGATGTAGTGAAGCAGGAAGAGGTACGTGAGGATGTGGATGTGTTGGGAAAGTGAGAGATATACCATGGAAATGGAGATGGGAAGCAGGAGAATGAAGACAGCAGGATGTGGAACATGAAGAGGTAGAAACAGGGCAGTGGGAGATACATGGTGGATGTAGCAAAGCAGGAAGAGGTACGTGAGGATGTGGATGTGTTGGGAAAGTGAGAGATAGAACATGGATATGGAGATTTGAAGCAGGAGGATGAAGGGCAGCAGGATGTGGCACAAGAAGAGGTAGGAACAGGGCAGGGGAGATGGATGGGTTTAAAGAGCAGCAAGAGATACAAGAGTTGGTGGATGTAGTGAAGCAGGAAGAGGTACGTGAGGATGTGGATGTGTTGGGAAAGTGAGAGACAGACCATGGATATGGAGATAGAAAGCAGGAGGATGAAGGGCAGCAGGATTTGGACATAAAGAGGTAGAAACAGGGCAGGGGGAAGGATGGGTATAAAGAGCAGCAAGAGATACAAGAGTTGGTTGATGTAGCGAAGCAGGAAGAGGTACGTGAGGATGTGGCTGTGTTAGGAAAATGAGAGATAGACCATGGATATGGAGATTTGAAGCACGAGGATGAAGGGCAGCAGGAGGTGGAATATGAAGAGGTAAGAACAGGGCAGGGGGAGATGGATGGTGGATGTAGCGAAGCAGGAAGAGGTACGTGAGGATGTGGATGTGTTGGGAAAGTGAGAGATAGACCATGGATATGGAGATGGGAAGCAGGAGGATGAAGGGCAGCAGGATGTGGCACATGAAGAGGTAGAAACAGGGCAGGGGGAGATGGATGGGTATAACGAGCAGCAAGAGATACAACAAGAGTTGGTGGATGTAGGGAAGTAGGAAGAGGTACGTGAGGATGGGGATGTGTTGGGAAAGTGAGAGATAGACCATGGATATGGAGATGGGAAGCAGAGGGGGGATGAAGGGCAGAAGGATGTGGAACATGAAGAGGTAGAAACATGGCAGGGTGAGATGGATGGGTATAAAGAGCAGCAAGAGATACAAGAGTTGGTGGATGTAGCGAAGCAGGAAGAGGTAAGTGAGGATGTGGATGTGTTGGGAAAGTGAGAGATATACCATGGAAATGGAGATGGGAAGCAGGAGGATGAAGGCAGCAGGATCTGGAACATGAAGAGGTAGGAACAGGTCATTGGGAGATGGATTGTGGATGTAGCGAAGCAGGAAGAGGTAAGTGAGGATGTGGATGTGTTGGGAAAGTGAGAGATATACCATGGAAATGGAGATGGGAAGCAGGAGGATGAAGGCAGCAGGATCTGGAACATGAAGAGGTAGAAACAGGGCAGGGGCAGATGGATGGGTATAAAGAGCAGCAAGAGATACAACAAGAGTTGGTGGATGTAGCGAAGCAGGAAGAGGTACGTGAGGATGTGGATGTGTTGGGAAAGTGAGAGATAGAATATGGATATGGAGATGGGAAGCAGGCAGATCAAGGGCAGCAGGATGTGGAACATGACAAGGTAGAAACAGGGCAGGGGGAGATGTATGGGTATAACGAGCAGCAAGAGATACAACAAGAGTTGGTGGATGTAGCGAAGCAGGAAGAGGTACGTGAGGATGTGGATGTGTTGGGAAAGTGAGAGATAGACTATGGAGATGGGAAGCAGGAGGATGAAGGGAAGCAGGATGTGGCACATGAAGAGGTAGAAACAGGGCAGGGGGAGATGGATGGGTATAAGGAGCAGCAAGAGATACAAGAGTTGTTGGATGTAGTGAAGCAGGACGAGGTATGTGAGGATGTGGATGTGTTGGGAATGTGAGAGATATACCATGGAAATGGAGATGGGAAGCAGGAGGATGAAGGCAGCAGGATATGGAACATGAAGAGGTAGAAACAGGGCAGGGGGAGATGAATGGGTATACAGAGCAGCAAGAGATACAACAAGAGTTGGTGGATGTAGCGAAGCAGGAAGAGGTACGTGAGGATGTGGATGTGTTGGGAAAGTGAGAGATAGAACATGGATGTGGAGATTTGAAGCAGGAGGATGAAGGGCAGCAGGAGGTGGAATATGAAGAGGTAAGAACAGGGCAGGGGGAGATGGATGGTGGATGTAGCGAAGCAGGAAGAGGTACGCAAGGATTTGGATGTGTTGGGAAAGTGAGAGATAGAACATGGATATGGAGATGGGAAGCAGGAGGATGAAGGGCAGCAGGATGTGGCACATGAAGAGGTAGAAACAGGGCAGGGGGAGATGGATGGGTATAACGAGCAGCAAGAGATACAACAAGAGTTGGTGGATATAGGGAAGCAGGAAGAGGTACGTGAGGATGTGGATGTGTTGGGAAAGTGAGAGATAGACCATGGATATGGAGATGGAAAGCAGAGGGGGGATGAAGGGCAGAAAGATGTGGAACATGAAGAGGTAGAAACAGGGCAGGGGGAGATGGATGGGTATAAAGAGCAGCAAGAGATACAAGAGTTGGTGGATGTAGCGAAGCAGGAAGAGGTACGTGAGGATGTGGATGTGTTGGGAAAGTGTGAGATATACCATGGAAATGGAGATGGGAAGCAGGAGGATGAAGGCAGCAGGATGTAGAACATGAAGAGGTAGGAACAGGGCAGGGGGAGATGGATGGTGGATGTAGCGAAGCAGGAAGAGGTACGCAAGGATTTGGATGTGTTGGGCAAGTGAGAGATAGACCATGGATATTGAGATGGGAAGCAGGAGGATGAAGGGCAGCAGGATGTGACACATGAAGAGGTAGAAACAGGGCAGGAGGAGATGGATGGGTATAACGAGCAGCAAGAGATACAACAAGAGTTGGTGGATGTAGGGAAGCAGGAAGAGGTACGTGAGGATGTGGATTTGTTGGGAAAGTGAGAGATAGACTATGGAGATGGGAAGCAGGAGAATAAAGGGCAGCAGGATGTGGCACATGAAGAGGGACAAACAGGGCAGGGGGAGATGGATGGGTATAAAGAGCAGCAAGAGATACAAGAGTTGGTGGATGTAGCGAAGCAGGAAGAGGTACGTGAGGATGTGGATGTTTTGGGAAAGTGAGAGATAGACCATGGATATGGAGATGGGAAGCAGAGGGGGGATGAAGGGCAGAAGGATGTGGAACATGAAGAGGTAGAAACAGGGCAGGGGGAGATGGATGGGTATAAAGAGCAGCAAGAGATACAAGAGTTGGTGGATGTAGCGAAGCAGGAAGAGGTACGTGAGGATGTGGATGTTTTGGGAAAGTGAGAGATAGAACATGGATATGGAGATGGGAACAGGCAGATGAAGGGCAGCAGGATGTGGAACATGAAGAGGTAGAAACAGGGCAGGGGGAGATGTATGGGTATAACGAGCAGCAAGAGATACAACAAGAGTTGGTTGATGTAGCGAAGCAGGAAGAGGTACGTGAGGATGTGGATGTGTTGGGAAAGTGAGAGATAGACTATGGAGATGGGAAGCAGGAGAATAAAGGGCAGCAGGATGTGGCACATGAAGAGGTACAAACAGGGCAGGGGGAGATGGCTGGGTATAAAGAGCAGCAAGAGATACAAGAGTTGGTGGATGTAGCGAAGCAGGAAGAGGTACGTGAGGATGTGGATGTTTTGGGAAAGTGAGAGATAGACCATGGATATGTAGATGGGAAGCAGAGGGATGAAGGGCAGCAGGATGTGGAACATGAAAAGGTAGAACAGTGCAGGGGGAGATGGATGGGTATAACGAGCAGCAAGAGATACAACAAGAGTTTGTGGATGTAGCGAAGAAGGAAGAGGTACGTGAGGATGTGGATGTGTTGGGAAAGTGAAAGATAGACCATGGATATGGAGATGGGAAGCAGAGGGATGAAGGGCAGCAGGATGTGGAACATGAAGAGGTAGAAACAGGGCAGGGGGAGATGGATGGGTATACAAAGCAGCAAGAGATACAACAAGAGTTGGTGGATGTAGCGAAGCAGGAAGTGGTACGTGAGGATGTGGATGTGTTGGGAAAGTGAGAGATATACCATGGATATGGAGATGGGAAGCAGGAGGATGAAGGCAGCAGGATGTGGAACATGAAGAGGTAGAAACAGGGCAGGGGGAGATGGATGGTGTATGTAGCGAAGCAGGAAGAGGTAAGCAAGGATTTGGATGTGTTGGTAAAGTGAGAGATAGACCATGGATATGGAGATGGGAAGCAGGAGGATGAAGGGCAGCAGGATGTGGAATATGAAGAGGTAGAAACAGGGCAGGGGGAAATGGATGGGTATAAAGAGAAGCAAGAGATACAAGAGTTGGTGGATGTAGCGAAGCAGGAAGAGGTACGTGAGGATGTGGATGTGTTGGGAAAGTGAGAGATAGACCATGGATATGGAGATGGGAAGCAGAGGGATGAAGGGCAGCATGATGTGGACTATGAAGAGGTAGAAACAGGGCAGGGAAAGATGGATGGTGCATGTAGCGAAGCAGGAAGAGGTATGTGAGGATGTTGATGTGTTGGGAAAGTGAGAGATAGACCATGGATATGGAGATGGGAAGCAGGAGGATGAAGGGCAGCAGGATGTGGAATATGAAGAGGTAGAAACAGGGCAGGGGGAAATGGATGGGTATAAAGAGCAGCAAGAGATACAAGAGTTGGTGGATGTAGCGAAGCAGGAAGAGGTATGTGAGGATGTGGATGTGTTGGGAAAGTGAGAGATAGACCATGGACATGGAGATGGGAAGCAGAGGGATGAAGAGCAGCATGATGTGGAACATGAAGAGGTAGAAACAGGGCAGGGAGATGGATGGGTATAACGAGCAGCAAGAGATACAACAAGAGTTGGTGGATGTAGCGAAGCAGGAAGAGGTACGTGAGGATGTGGATGTGTTGGGAAAGTGAGAGATAGACCATGGATATGGAGATAGAAAGCAGGAGGATGAAGGACAGCAGGATGTGGACATAAAGAGGTAGAAACAGGGTAGGGGGATGGATGGGTATTAAGAGCAGCAAGAGATACAAGAGTTGGTGGATGTAGCGAAGCAGGAAGAGGTACGTAAGGACGTGGATGTGTTAGGAAAGTGAGAGATAGACCATGGATATGGAGATAGAAAGCAGGAGGATGAAGGACAGCAGGATGTGGACATAAAGAGGTAGAAACAGGGCAGGGGGATGGATGGGTATTAAGAGCAGCAAGAGATACAAGAGTTGGTGGATGTAGCGAAGCAGGAAGAGATAAGTGAGGATGTGGATGCGTTGGGAAAGTGAGAGATAGACCATGGATATGGAGATAGAAAGCAGGAGGATGAAGGGCAGCAGGATGTGGACATGAAGAGGTAGAAACAGGGCAGGGGGGATGGATGGGTATAAAGAGCAGCAAGAGATACAAGAGTTGGTGGATGTAGCGAAGCAGGAAGAGGTACGTGAGGATGTGGATGTGTTGGGAAAGTGAGAGATAGACCAGGGATATGGAGATCGAAAGCAGAGGGGGGATGAAGGGCAGAAGGATGTGGAACATGAAGAGGTAGAAACAGGGCAGGGGGAGATGGATGGGTATAACGAGCAGCAAGAGATACAAGAGTTGGTTGATGTAGCGAAGCAGGAAGAGGTACGTGAGGATGTGGGTGTGTTGGGAAACTTAGAGATAGACCATGGATATGGAGATCGAAAGCAGGAGGATGAAGGGCAGCAGGATGTGGACATAAAGAGGTAAAAACAGGGCAGGGGGAGATGGATGGGTATTAAGAGCAGCAAGAGATACAAGAGTTGGTGGATGTAGCGAAGCAGGAAGAGGTACGTGAGGATGTGGATGTGTTAGGAAAGTGAGAGATAGACCATGGATATGGAGATGGGAAGCAGAGGGATGAAGGGCAGGAGGATGTGGAACATGAAGAGGTAGAAACAGGGCAGGGGGAGATGGATGGGTATAATGAGCAGCAAGAGATACAAGAGTTGGTGGATGTAGCGAAGCAGGAAGAGGTACGTGAGGATGTGGATGTGTTGGGAAAGTGAGAGATAGACCATGGATATAGAGATGGGAAGCAGGAGGATGAAGGGCAGCAGGATGTGGAACATGAAGAGGTAGAAACAGGGCAGGGGGAGATGGATGGGTATAAAGAGCAGCAAGAGATACAAGAGTTGGTGGATGTAGCGAAGCAGGAAGAGGTACGTGAGGATGTGGATGTGTTGGGAAAGTGAGAGATACACCATGGATATGGAGATGGGAAGCAGAGGGATAAAGGGCAGCAGGATGTGGAACATGAAGAGGTAGAAACAGGACAGGGGAAGATGGATGGGTATACAGAGCAGCAAGAGATACAACAAGAGTTGGTGGATGTAGTGAAGCAGGAAGAGGTACGTGAGGATGTGGATGTGTTGGGAAAGTGAGAGATATACCATGGAAATGGAGATGGGAAGCAGGAGAATGAAGACAGCAGGATGTGGAACATGAAGAGGTAGAAACAGGGCAGTGGGAGATACATGGTGGATGTAGCAAAGCAGGAAGAGGTACGTGAGGATGTGGATGTGTTGGGAAAGTGAGAGATAGAACATGGATATGGAGATTTGAAGCAGGAGGATGAAGGGCAGCAGGATGTGGCACAAGAAGAGGTAGGAACAGGGCAGGGGGAGATGGATGGGTTTAAAGAGCAGCAAGAGATACAAGAGTTGGTGGATGTAGCGAAGCAGGAAGAGGTACATGAGGATGTGGATGTGTTGGGAAAGTGAGAGACAGACCATGGATATGGAGATAGAAAGCAGGAGGATGAAGGGCAGCAGGATTTGGACATAAAGAGGTAGAAACAGGGCAGGGGGAAGGATGGGTATAAAGAGCAGCAAGAGATACAAGAGTTGGTTGATGTAGCGAAGCAGGAAGAGGTACGTGAGGATGTGGCTGTGTTAGGAAAATGAGAGATAGACCATGGATATGGAGATTTGAAGCACGAGGATGAAGGGCAGCAGGAGGTGGAATATGAAGAGGTAAGAACAGGGCAGGGGGAGATGGATGGTGGATGTAACGAAGCAGGAAGAGGTACGTGAGGATGTGGATGTGTTGGGAAAGTGAGAGATAGACCATGGATATGGAGATGGGAAGCAGGAGGATGAAGGGCAGCAGGATGTGGCACATGAAGAGGTAGAAACAGGGCATGGGGAGATGGATGGGTATAACGAGCAGCAAGAGATACAACAAGAGTTGGTGGATGTAGGGAAGTAGGAAGAGGTACGTGAGGATGTGGATGTGTTGGGAAAGTGAGAGATAGACCATGGATATGGAGATGGGAAGCAGAGGGGGGATGAAGGGCAGAAGGATGTGGAACATGAAGAGGTAGAAACAGGGCAGGGGGAGATGGATGGGTATAAAGAGCAGCAAGAGATACAAGAGTTGGTGGATGTAGCGAAGCAGGAAGAGGTAAGTGAGGATGTGGATGTGTTGGGAAAGTGAGAGATATACCATGGAAATGAAGATGGGAAGCAGGAGGATGAAGGCAGCAGGATCTGGAACATGAAGAGGTAGGAACAGTTCATTGGGAGATGGATTGTGGATGTAGCGAAGCAGGAAGAGGTAAGTGAGGATGTGGATGTGTTGGGAAAGTGAGAGATATACCATGGAAATGGAAATGGGAAGCAGGAGGATGAAGGCAGCAGGATCTGGAACATGAAGAGGTAGAAACAGGGCAGGGGGAGATGGATGGGTATAAAGAGCAGCAAGAGATACAACAAGAGTTGGTGGATGTAGCGAAGCAGGAAGAGGTACGTGAGGATGTGGATGTGTTGGGAAAGTGAGAGATAGAACATGGATATGGAGATGGGAAGCAGGCAGATCAAGGGCAGCAGGATGTGGAACATGACGAGGTAGAAACAGGGCAGGGGGAGATGTATGGATATAACGAGCAGCAAGAGATACAACAAGAGTTGGTGGATGTAGCGAAGCAGGAAGAGGTACGTGAGGATGTGGATGTGTTGGGAAAGTGAGAGATAGACTATGGAGATGGGAAGCAGGAGGATGAAGGGAAGCAGGATGTGGCACATGAAGAGGTAGAAACAGGGCAGGGGGAGATGGATGGGTATAAGGAGCAGCAAGAGATACAAGAGTTGTTGGATGTAGTGAAGCAGGACGAGGTATGTGAGGATGTGGATGTGTTGGGAATGTGAGAGATATACCATGGAAATGGAGATGGGAAGCAGGAGGATGAAGGCAGCAGGATGTGGAACATGAAGAGGTAGAAACAGGGCAGGGGGAGATGAATGGGTATACAGAGCAGCAAGAGATACAACAAGAGTTGGTGGATGTAGCGAAGCAGGAAGAGGTACGTGAGGATGTGGATGTGTTGGGAAAGTGAGAGATAGAACATGGATGTGGAGATTTGAAGCAGGAGGATGAAGGGCAGCAGGAGGTGGAATATGAAGAGGTAAGAACAGGGCAGGGGGAGATGGATGGTGGATGTAGCGAAGCAGGAAGAGGTACGCAAGGATTTGGATGTGTTGGGAAAGTGAGAGATAGACCATGGATATGGAGATGGGAAGCAGGAGGATGAAGGGCAGCAGGATGTGGCACATGAAGAGGTAGAAACAGGGCAGGGGGAGATGGATGGGTATAACGAGCAGCAAGAGATACAACAAGAGTTGGTGGATATAGGGAAGCAGGAAGAGGTACGTGAGGATGTGGATGTGTTGGGAAAGTGAGAGATAGACCATGGATATGGAGATGGGAAGCAGAGGGGGGATGAAGGGCAGAAGGATGTGGAACATGAAGAGGTAGAAACAGGGCAGGGGGAGATGGATGGGTATAAAGAGCAGCAAGAGATACAAGAGTTAGTGGATGTAGCGAAGCAGGAAGAGGTACGTGAGGATGTGGATGTGTTGGGAAAGTGAGAGATAGAACATGGATATGGAGATGGGAAGCAGGCAGATCAAGGGCAGCAGGATGTGGAACATGACGAGGTAGAAACAGAGCAGGGGGAGATGTATGGGTATAACGAGCAGCAAGAGATACAACAAGAGTTGGTGGATGTAGCGAAGCAGGAAGAGGTACGTGAGGATGTGGATGTGTTGGGAAAGTGAGACATAGACTATGGAGATGGGAAGCAGGAGGATGAAGGGCAGCAGGATGTGGCACATGAAGAGGTAGAAACAGGGCAGGGGAGATGGCCGGGTATAAAGAGCAGCAAGAGATACAAGAGTTGGTGGATGTAGCGAAGCAGGAAGAGTTACGTGAGGATGTGGATGTGTTGGGAAAGTGAGAGATAGAACATGGATATGGATATGGGAAGCAGGCAGATGAAGGGCAGCAGGATTTGGAACATGAAGAGGTAGAAACAGGGCAGGGGGAGATGGATGGGTATAAGGAGCAGCAAGAGATACAAGAGTTGTTGGATGTAGCGAAGCAGGACGAGGTACGTGAGGATGTGGATGTGTTGGGAATGTGAGAGATATACCATGGAAATGGAGATGGGAAGCAGGAGGATGAAGGCAGCAGGATGTGGAACATGAAGAGGTAGGAACAGGGCAGGGGGAGATGGATGGTCTATGTAGCGAAGCAGGATCAGGTACGCAAGGATTTGGATGTGTTGGAAAGTGAGAGATAGACCATGGATATGGAGATGGGAAGCAGGAGGATGAAGGGCAGCATGATGTGGCACATAAAGAGGTAGAAACAGGGAAGGGGGAGATGGATGGGTATAACGAGCAGCAAGAGATACAACAAGAGTTGGTGGATGTAGGGAAGCAGGAAGAGGTACAAGAGGATGTGGATGTGTTGGGAAAGTGAGAGATAGACCATGGATATGGAGATGGGAAGCAGGAGGATGAAGGGCAGAAGGATGTGGAACATGAAGAGGTAGAAAAAGGGCGGGGGGAGATGGATGGGCATAAAGAGCAGCAAGAGGTACAAGAGTTCGTGGATGTAGCGAAGCAGGAAGAGGTACGTGAGGATGTGGATGTGTTAGGAAAGTGAGAGATAGACCATGGATATGGAGATTGGAAAAAGAGGGAGGAAGGGCAGCAGGATGTGGAACATGAAGAGATAGAAACAGGGCAGGGGGAGATGGATGGGTATACAAAGCAGGAAGAGATACAAGAGTTGGTGGATGTAGCGAAGCAGGAAGAGGTACGTGAGGATGTGGATGTGTTGGGAAAGTGAGAGATAGAACATGGATATGGAGATGGGAAGCAGGAGGATGAAGGGCAGCAGGAGGTGGAATATGAAGAGGTAGAAACAGGGCAGGGGGAGATGAATGGTGGATGTAGCAAAGCAGGAAGAGGTACGTGAGGATGTGGATGTGTTGGGAAAGTGAGAGATAGAACATGGATATGGAGATGGGAAGCAGGAGGATGAAGGGCAGCAGGAGGTGGAATATGAAGAGGTAGAAACAGGGCAGGGGGAGATGGATGGTGGATGTAGGGAAGCAGGAAGAGGTACGCAAGGATGTGGATGTGTTGGGAAAGTGAGAGATAGAACATGGATATGGAGATGAGAAGCAGGAGGATGAAGGGCAGCAGGATTTGGAACATGAAGAGGTAGAAACAGGGCAGGGGGAGATGGATGGGTATAAAGAGCAGCAAGAGATACAAGAGTTGGTGGATGTAGCGAAGCAGGAAGAGGTACGTGAGGATGTGGATGTGTGGGAAAAGTGAGAGATAGACCATGGATATCAAGATGGGAAGCAGAGGGATGAAGGGCAGCAGGATGTGGAACATGAAGAGGTAGGAACAGGGCAAGGGGAGATGGGTGGGTTTAAAGAGCAGCAAGAGATACAAGAGTTGGTGGATGTAGCGAAGCAGGAAGAGGTACGTGAGGATGTGGGTGTGTTGGGAAAGTGAGAGATAGACCATGGATATGGAGATAGAAAGCAGGAGGATGAAGGGCAGCAGGATGTGGACATAAAGAGGTAGAAACAGGGCAGGGGGAAGGATGGGTATAAAGAGCAGCAAGAGATACAAGAGTTGGTTGATGTAGCGAAGCAGGAAGAGGTACGTGAGGATGTGGATGTGTTGGGGAAGTGAGAGATAGACCATGGATATAGAGATGGGAAGAAGGAGGATGAAGAGCAGCAGGTTGTGGAACATGAAGAGGTAGAAACAGGGCAGGGGGCGATGGATGGGTATAAAGTGCAGCAAGAGATACAAGAGTTGGTGGATGTAACGAAGCAGGTAGAGGTACGTGAGGATGTGGATGTGTTGGGAAAGTGAGAGATACACCATGAATATGGAGATGGGAAGCAGAGGGATGAAGGGCAGCAGGATGTGGAACATGAAGAGGTAGAAACAGGGCAGGGGGAGATGGATGGGTATACAGAGCAGCAAGAGATACAACAAGAGTTGGTGGATGTAGAGAAGCAGGAAGAGGTACGTGAGGATGTGGATGTGTTGGGAAAGTGAGAGATAGAACATGGATATGGAGATTTGAAGCAGGAGGATGAAGGGCAGCAGGATGTGGCACATGAAGAGGTAGGAACAGGGCAGGGGGAGATGGATGGGTTTAAAGAGCAGCAAGAGATACAAGAGTTGGTGGATGTAGCGAAGCAGGAAAAGATACGTGAGGATGTGGGTGTGGTGAGAAAGTGAGAGATAGACCATGGATATGGAGATAGAAACAGGAGGATGAAGGGCAGCAGGATGTGGACATAAAGAGGTAGAAACAGGGCAGGGGGATGGATGGGTATAAAGAGCAGCAAGAGATACAAGAGTTGGTTGATGTAGCGAAGCAGGAAAAGGTATGTGAGGATGTGGATGTGTTGGGAAAGTGAGAGATAGACCATGGATATAGAGATGGGAAGCAGGAGGATGAAGGGCAGCAGGATGTGGAACATGAAGAGGTAGAAACAGGGCAGGGGGAGATGGATGGGTATAAAGAGCAGCAAGAGATACAAGAGTTGGTGGATGTAGCGAAGAAGGAAGAGGTACGTGAGGATGTGGATGTGTTGGGAAAGTGAGAGATACACCATGGATATGGAGATGGGAAGCAGAGGGATAAAGGGCAGCAGGATGTGGAACATGAAGAGGTAGAAACAGGACAGGGGAAGATGGATGGGTATACAGAGCAGCAAGAGATACAACAAGAGTTGGTGGATGTAGTGAAACAGGAAGAGGTACGTGAGGATGTGGATGTGTTGGGAAAGTGAGAGATATACCATGGAAATGGAGATGGGAAGCAGGAGAATGAAGACAGCAGGATGTGGAACATGAAGAGGTAGAAACAGGGCAGTGGGAGATACATGGTGGATGTAGCAAAGCAGGAAGAGGTACGTGAGGATGTGGATGTGTTGGGAAAGTGAGAGATAGAACATGGATATGGAGATTTGAAGCAGGAGGATGAAGGGCAGCAGGATGTGGCACAAGAAGAGGTAGGAACAGGGCAGGGGGAGATGGATGGGTTTAAAGAGCAGCAAGAGATACAAGAGTTGGTGGATGTAGCGAAGCAGGAAGAGGTACGTGAGGATGTGGATGTGTTGGGAAAGTGAGAGACAGACCATGGATATGGAGATAGAAAGCAGGAGGATGAAGGGCAGCAGGATTTGGACATAAAGAGGTAGAAACAGGGCAGGGGGAAGGATGGGTATAAAGAGCAGCAAGAGATACAAGAGTTGGTTGATGTAGCGAAGCAGGAAGAGGTACGTGAGGATGTGGCTGTGTTAGGAAAATGAGAGATAGACCATGGATATGGAGATTTGAAGCACGAGGATGAAGGGCAGCAGGATGTGGAATATGAAGAGGTAAGAACAGGGCAGGGGGAGATGGATGGTGGATGTAGCGAAGCAGGAAGAGGTACGTGAGGATGTGGATGTGTTGGGAAAGTGAGAGATAGACCATGGATATGGAGATGGGAAGCAGGAGGATGAAGGGCAGCAGGATGTGGCACATGAAGAGGTAGAAACAGGGCAGGGGGAGATGGATGGGTATAACGAGCAGCAAGAGATACAACAAGAGTTGGTGGATGTAGGGAAGTAGGAAGAGGTACGTGAGGATGGGGATGTGTTGGGAAAGTGAGAGATAGACCATGGATATGGAGATGGGAAGCAGAGGGGGGATGAAGGGCAGAAGGATGTGGAACATGAAGAGGTAGAAACAGGGCAGGGGGAGATGGATGGGTATAAAGAGCAGCAAGAGATACAAGAGTTGGTGGATGTAGCGAAGCAGGAAGAGGTAAGTGAGGATGTGGATGTGTTGGGAAAGTGAGAGATATACCATGGAAATGGAGATGGGAAGCAGGAGGATGAAGGCAGCAGGATCTGGAACATGAAGAGGTAGGAACAGGTCATTGGGAGATGGATTGTGGATGTAGCGAAGCAGGAAGAGGTAAGTGAGGATGTGGATGTGTTGGGAAAGTGAGAGATATACCATGGAAATGGAGATGGGAAGCAGGAGGATGAAGGCAGCAGGATCTGGAACATGAAGAGGTAGAAACAGGGCAGGGGGAGATGGATGGGTATAAAGAGCAGCAAGAGATACAACAAGAGTTGGTGGATGTAGCGAAGCAGGAAGAGGTACGTGAGGATGTGGATGTGTTGGGAAAGTGAGAGATAGAATATGGATATGGAGATGGGAAGCAGGCAGATCAAGGGCAGCAGGATGTGGAACATGACAAGGTAGAAACAGGGCAGGGGGAGATGTATGGGTATAACGAGCAGCAAGAGATACAACAAGAGTTGGTGGATGTAGCGAAGCAGGAAGAGGTACGTGAGGATGTGGATGTGTTGGGAAAGTGAGAGATAGACTATGGAGATGGGAAGCAGGAGGATGAAGGGAAGCAGGATGTGGCACATGAAGAGGTAGAAACAGGGCAGGGGGAGATGGATGGGTATAAGGAGCAGCAAGAGATACAAGAGTTGTTGGATGTAGTGAAGCAGGACGAGGTATGTGAGGATGTGGATGTGTTGGGAATGTGAGAGATATACCATGGAAATGGAGATGGGAAGCAGGAGGATGAAGGCAGCAGGATATGGAACATGAAGAGGTAGAAACAGGGCAGGGGGAGATGAATGGGTATACAGAGCAGCAAGAGATACAACAAGAGTTGGTGGATGTAGCGAAGCAGGAAGAGGTACGTGAGGATGTGGATGTGTTGGGAAAGTGAGAGATAGAACATGGATGTGGAGATTTGAAGCAGGAGGATGAAGGGCAGCAGGAGGTGGAATATGAAGAGGTAAGAACAGGGCAGGGGGAGATGGATGGTGGATGTAGCGAAGCAGGAAGAGGTACGCAAGGATTTGGATGTGTTGGGAAAGTGAGAGATAGACCATGGATATGGAGATGGGAAGCAGGAGGATGAAGGGCAGCAGGATGTGGCACATGAAGAGGTAGAAACAGGGCAGGGGGAGATGGATGGGTATAACGAGCAGCAAGAGATACAACAAGAGTTGGTGGATATAGGGAAGCAGGAAGAGGTACGTGAGGATGTGGATGTGTTGGGAAAGTGAGAGATAGACCATGGATATGGAGATGGGAAGCAGAGGGGGGATGAAGGGCAGAAAGATGTGGAACATGAAGAGGTAGAAACAGGGCAGGGGGAGATGGATGGGTATAAAGAGCAGCAAGAGATACAAGAGTTGGTGGATGTAGCGAAGCAGGAAGAGGTACGTGAGGATGTGGATGTGTTGGGAAAGTGTGAGATATACCATGGAAATGGAGATGGGAAGCAGGAGGATGAAGGCAGCAGGATGTAGAACATGAAGAGGTAGGAACAGGGCAGGGGGAGATGGATGGTGTATGTAGCGAAGCAGGAAGAGGTAAGCAAGGATTTGGATGTGTTGGTAAAGTGAGAGATAGACCATGGATATGGAGATGGGAAGCAGGAGGATGAAGGGCAGCAGGATGTGGAATATGAAGAGGTAGAAACAGGGCAGGGGGATATGGATGGTGGATGTAGCGAAGCAGGAAGAGGTACGTGAGGATGTTGATGTGTTGGGAAAGTGAGAGATAGACCATGGATATGGAGATGGGAAGCAGGAGGATGAAGGGCAGCAGGATGTGGAATATGAAGAGGTAGAAACAGGGCAGGGGGAAATGGATGGGTATAAAGAGAAGCAAGAGATACAAGAGTTGGTGGATGTAGCGAAGCAGGAAGAGGTACGTGAGGATGTGGATGTGTTGGGAAAGTGAGAGATAGACCATGGATATGGAGATGGGAAGCAGAGGGATGAAGGGCAGCATGATGTGGACTATGAAGAGGTAGAAACAGGGCAGGGAAAGATGGATGGTGCATGTAGCGAAGCAGGAAGAGGTATGTGAGGATGTGGATGTGTTGGGAAAGTGAGAGATAGACCATGGATATGGAGATGGGAAGCAGGAGGATGAAGGGCAGCAGGATGTGGAATATGAAGAGGTAGAAACAGGGCAGGGGGAAATGCATGGGTATAAAGAGCAGCAAGAGATACAAGAGTTGGTGGATGTAGCGAAGCAGGAAGAGGTATGTGAGGATGTGGATGTGTTGGGAAAGTGAGAGATAGACCATGGACATGGAGATGGGAAGCAGAGGGATGAAGAGCAGCATGATGTGGAACATGAAGAGGTAGAAACAGGGCAGGGAGATGGATGGGTATAACGAGCAGCAAGAGATACAACAAGAGTTGGTGGATGTAGCGAAGCAGGAAGAGGTACGTGAGGATGTGGATGTGTTGGGAAAGTGAGAGATAGACCATGGATATGGAGATAGAAAGCAGGAGGATGAAGGACAGCAGGATGTGGACATAAAGAGGTAGAAACAGGGCAGGGGGATGGATGGGTATTAAGAGCAGCAAGAGATACAAGAGTTGGTGGATGTAGCGAAGCAGGAAGAGGTACGTAAGGACGTGGATGTGTTAGGAAAGTGAGAGATAGACCATGGATATGGAGATAGAAAGCAGGAGGATGAAGGACAGCAGGATGTGGACATAAACAGGTAGAAACAGGGCAGGGGGATGGATGGGTATTAAGAGCAGCAAGAGATACAAGAGTTGGTGGATGTAGCGAAGCAGGAAGAGATAAGTGAGGATGTGGATGCGTTGGGAAAGTGAGAGATAGACCATGGATATGGAGATAGAAAGCAGGAGGATGAAGGGCAGCAGGATGTGGACATGAAGAGGTAGAAACAGGGCAGGGGGGATGGATGGGTATAAAGAGCAGCAAGAGATACAAGAGTTGGTGGATGTAGCGAAGCAGGAAGAGGTACGTGAGGATGTGGATGTGTTGGGAAAGTGAGAGATAGACCAGGGATATGGAGATCGAAAGCAGAGGGGGGATGAAGGGCAGAAGGATGTGGAACATGAAGAGGTAGAAACAGGGCAGGGGGAGATGGATGGGTATAAAGAGCAGCAAGAGATACAAGAGTTGGTGGATGTAGCGAAGCAGGAAGAGGTACGTGAGGATGTGGATGTGTGGGAAAAGTGAGAGATAGACCATGGATATCAAGATGGGAAGCAGAGGGATGAAGGGCAGCAGGATGTGGAACATGAAGAGGTAGGAACAGGGCAAGGGGAGATGGATGGGTTTAAAGAGCATGGTGTGTTTCTGCCTAACTGGAGGTGCGCTTCACGAACGAAGCATCTTTTTCCTGATTCCAGCCCATTCCGAGCCCAGCAGCACTGCGAGCCGAGCTCTTGCTGCTCCCCTGCTTCCTGGAGGAGGCGGGGCCTATCGCGCACACGTGCGCGATCACGTGACTGGATCCCAGCATTTACTGCCGGCATATCCGCCCGAGTGGCGTGTGTTTCTGCCTAACTGGAGGTGCGCTTCACGAACGAAGCATCTTTTTCCTGATTTCAGCCCATTCCGAGCCCAGCAGCACTGCGAGCCGAGCTCTTGCTGCTCCCCTGCTTCCTGGAGGAGGCGGGGCCTATCGCGCACACGTGCGCGATCACGTGACTGGATCCCAGCATTTACTGCCGGCATATCCGCCCGAGTGGCGTGTGTTTCTGCCTAACTGGAGGTGCGCTTCACGAACGAAGCATCTTTTTCCTGATTCCAGCCCATTCCGAGCCCAGCAGCACTGCGAGCCGAGCTCTTGCTGCTCCCCTGCTTCCTGGAGGAGGCGGGGCCTATCGCGCACACGTGCGCGATCACGTGACTGGATCCCAGCATTTACTGCCGGCATATCCGCCCGAGTGGCGTTAAGCCCTGGAGGCTGTAAGGGCTGGAGTCGCTGTTCTGCTGTTCGGCGGTGAGTGGTCTGAATCAAAGCTTCCAAATGCTAGCCACAATTCCGCTCATTTGACAAGTTCACAGGGTTTGGGGTGGAGAGTCGGACTCTGGCAGCTCCACAAGCTGTCGGGCGTTCCCTTCCCTGGAAACTGAATAACTGCCTCAAACTATTTGGATGATTATCATTGCTTCGTGAAGAAAGAGGGGGAAAGAAAAAGAAGAAAAAATCCTTTTTTTTTTTTTCTTCATTTGAAATAGTGATTCAAGCGCTTCTCTGGGTGGCGTATTAAATGCGCCGACGCTTTTATTATCTTAGATCAAACAAGCTGGCGGCAGCTCCATCCTCTTCCCCTCCTTTAGCTTCTCAGAAAAGAACAATAATGGGCAGTACACCGCGGCCACAAGTGACTTCAGCTTCCCGAGTTCCTAAAATTGCGAGATCTAAAGCAACAGTAGCGTCTCGTGATATACAGGAGATGCTTGCCATTATGGGCAAAGACAAAAGGCCCTGTAGCAGTGATTTACCTGATAATTGTGCTATGTCTGATATTCCATCGTCTATAATGCAGCCTAAGCCCAAGCGCTCTATTTCCGATATAACTATGCTGAAAGATAGTGAAGTTCTGATACAACCAGCTTCTTTGACAGACCCCTATACTGATCTGGGAAAATCACTAAGCAACAAAGATCCACAGGCCGCAAAAGAAGTGTGCACACAGCTACCGCTGAATGATAAATTTATGCCCATTAGTAAGCCTTTAGTTACATCTGGGCCAAATGGTCTATTAACTCCTGCCGCCTCGTGTATTCCTTCCATGTGTGGCACACCTTTTAACCCTACGGTTATAGTATTGGCTGATGAGTTGATAAAGGTTCAAGATGAACTTAACCACTGTCCCAATTCATCCTTTGTCGATGCTAATGTGATGCTTGATGTAAACTACGAATTACCAGAAATCTCTCACATATACTCTGATGATGAGAAACACATGTCTGTATCCTCATATTTAGCACCTACTCCCAGACGGTCTGACATCATGCCGAAATCCATTCTTTCTCCTTCCATGCCCTTACCTTCTTTACCCCTTCCCTCTACTGCATGTCTGTCTTCTACAGTACTAATTGAAACCACCTTGCACGCTATGAATCTGGCTATATCATCATTGTTTAAACTGTGTGAGACCTTGGATGAAAAACTTAAAACCCAAGATAAGCAACTTATTAAATTAATTAGATGGCAATCACAACTACGTTTACAACAGGTGAAATCATATAATGACACTGCCCCCTTCTCTCCTAAAAAATCAAAGTTAACTTCCGATGTATTATTACAGCAGGAAGCAACTAATGATTTTTCCCATAATTCATCAGAAAAACCAAAACTGTCCATGACAAATACGACCACATCTGTTCAATTTTCCCTCCCTACATTTCCACATATTATTCGGGAACTTCATTCCCCTACTGAGAAGTGTGCTCCTACATGTCCATTATCTAATACTGTGTTGCTCCCATCATCAGCGAATGAATCACAACCCTCTAAAGAACTGTTCACAATTTTCTCGGGTGCTGTCTCGGCCAAACGAACTCATACAAGCCCCTTAAAAAAGAAAACAAAAAATCAACCAAAGCAGCACATTCCCTCCTCGATCGCCAAATCTTTTTTGAAAGGGCTAAAACCACCTGCCAAAAATAAAATGGCCATAGCTGCTAAAGCAGTACGAGATAAATATGCAAAAATCGCTGCAGAGAAAAGCTTAAAAGAACCTGTAAATACACAACCTCCAGCTGAGCATTCACCCCTAAATAATATTGTGGCTTTGATTGACAATAAGTCTGCGATAATTGATACTCACCCAACATCAATCACTGCTGCAAAAGTGAAAGATTTATTTGATACTGAGTTGTGTCTAAAACGATCAGAGCTGCGCAAAGAAATAGACCTTTATTTAGAAGCTAAAAGCCTTAAACCCACTTCGGCTGTATCTAATATTATTGGTGGATCTAATATCAAAGATAGTGCTCATCCCCAAAGTGGAGCCAATACGTTATCTCAATTTAGATTACCCTCTACAATAAAATCAGTACCACAGTCGCTCTCTTTTCCCTCCCTGGCAGATGCGAATAAAACGGATCAATGTAATTTATCTTCCATGCCACCATCCTTAGATCGTATTATAGCTTCAGCCATTGAACAATACATGCTAAAATTCCACCAGTCCTCTGATAATGGCACTAAATACGACGAAGGCGGGCAGAAATTACCTTCATCTATTACTACTCCGAGTCTAAACCAATCTGTATTTGCTGCCTCATCTTCAAAACAAACTCCATCTGCCCCTACTAAACACGTAAGTCCTCATGCGACACTCACCTCGAATCCAGATAGTACCCTAAATAGACTGAAAAAACCCGTTGTGAGACAAAACCTTCACTCAATAATTATTAAATGTAGACCTTTGCCGCATCACTCATATGATTTGAATCGTGCTAGCCTTTTAGCTATTTTTGGTGATATATACGCATTGGAGGATATCAATTCTGCTGATATTGAACAAGTTGAATTCTTAAATAATAACGATCTGTCCTTAGTGCGAATCTGGCTCCGCTCAAGAGTGGTTCTAAACACTCTTTGGGCCGCTCGCGCAGCCTTGTGGGATCTGGGTTTTGAGCTTATGATTGACCATCAAGGAAGCTTTGCTATCACAGTCCCATATAACGATCCACAACTAACATTGGTTACCTCCACTAAAGTGAACTCGAGTGGTTCACAACTTAAACAACAGTGTGAATGTCGGTGTTCTACCTCCCAAGCATAGCGACCCCCCTAGTAAGCATCTTTCATTGTTGAGCTGGAATACTAGAGGCTTCAAACATCTTTTCTCCGATGCTGTTGTTAAACTAAGAGAGTATAACTTTATATTACTACAGGAAACATGGCTAACTAACTGCCCATCATGGGATGGATATTATCCCATCTTAAATCCTGCCATTTCTGTTAGTAAAGGTCGCCCAATGTCTGGCCTGTTAATCATGCTGAAAACATCTCCATCCATGAGTGTTATTTCACATGAATTCTTGACTCCGTATCTCCAGCTAGCACAACTATCTATTGACGATCGTCAATACTCTTTGATTAATACATATTGGAATCCAGTTGCTCTTTCCACTGATTCCTACTTGTGCTCCCTTGAACGCTTATGGGGAAAAATACATCAATACAAGAAACAAATACACATAATTTTAGCGGGAGATCTAAATCTCCATTGTCTAAATAGTAGCAAAGTGCTATCTGACGATCGAGTAAG
This sequence comes from Ambystoma mexicanum, assembly GCF_040938575.1. Lineage (NCBI taxonomy): Eukaryota > Metazoa > Chordata > Amphibia > Caudata > Ambystomatidae > Ambystoma > Ambystoma mexicanum. Next base: position 1,308,013,966 of record NC_090926.1, on the reverse strand, counting down.
AAGCTGGAATGCGTTTATACAATCGAAAGACATGTTCATGGTAAACGGATCATTCCCTGAGGATTCTCCTCCCCATCCGACATGGAAAAGGGGAAGTTCTGTGGCTATTATTGATTTCATTTATGTCAGCCGCTCCTTGTTCTATCTCCTAAAAGGGTTTCAGGTTCTGCCATCTTCCGCCAGTGACCACAATATGTTACATCTTCACTGGCCACTAATCTGCACTGTTCAAAATACTGCTCCACCTATGACTCCTATAACAATGGAAGGAACTATTGAAGCGAATCTTGGTCGAAATCGCCTACGATGGACCAGTACGAAACTATTACAATTCACAGATTCACTTAAAACATCAAGCGAAACCTCGCCAAACGATTGTAACTCTGATATTGATTATACAAAACTAATGTATCAATTTGCCAGCTCTACTAAGATAACAAGTTCTTCGGTTGCAGCACACTCTTATAACCAAGATATGCAGAAAGCAAAAGCTTTATTCCGAAAAAATAAGAAAGCGATTAAATCTCTACCAGTAGATCAGCGCTTAGCTGCGCTTAAAGCAATTAAAACTAAACATAGGAACTGGAGAAGAACTTATCGTTCTTTATTATACCAGAAAGATGGTGAGGCAATGTTAGTCAAAATGTTGACCAAAAACACTGCAGGATGTTGGACATTAATATCAGATACATATAACATCACTCAATGTCAGATGCAGATTAATGACGTTGCTTCTACCAAATGGATCTCCCATTTTTCTGATCTTTATGCTCTTCCCCCTTCTACTAATTGCGTACCTCCTGTAAAACTTGAGGGATCCTTCTCAATAGATTTTACAATAGACGATATTCTTAATCTTATCCATAAAGCAAGTAGATCCCGTGCTCCAGGCCCCGATGGCCTCTCTAATGCCATGCTAAAAGAATTCCCGGACCTATGGGCCCCCATCCTGTTTGAAATCTTCTCTCAAGTTGTAATTACCCAAAAGATCCCCAAATCATGGTGTACTTCACTGATTGTACCCATTTATAAAAAAGGCAATAGACAAAACCCTGCAAACTATAGGCCAATTGCCCTGTTAGATGCTCCTGGGAAAATCTTTGCCTCATTAATTCTAAGAGATCTCCAGCAATGGATCAACTTATCAAATATGAGAGACAGGTTTCAAACAGGATTTGTAGCTGGTAAGGGAACGGCTATAAATATCGTCTCCTTGACTGCAATCAAGGCACTCTGTTGTCAGCAAAAACAATCGCTATTTATTGCCTTTGTAGATTTCAAGGAAGCTTTCGACTCTATAGATCGCAATCTAATGCTGCAAAAATTGCTACTATTGGGCTGCCCCTATTCTTTGGTTAAGCTAATTTCTATCTTCCATGAAAATACATCAGTTCATATTCGTCTTACTCGTGACGGGATACTAACCCGCCCCATTTTAACATATCGAGGACTAAAACAGGGATGCATCTTGGCAGCTACATTGTTTAACTTATTCATCCTTGATATGGGTGAAAAGTTTCAGAATGTTAACTCTGATGCTCCTAAATTAGACCAAGAACAGATACCATGGATTCTTTATGCAGACGATCTTGTTCTATTATCAAAAACCCCTGCAGGTTTGCAACGTTTGATTAATGGATTATCAGAGTATACTGCAGAAAATGCTATGACTGTAAACTTAACGAAAACTCAAATTATGATGTGCCAAAATCGTAAAATGACAAAACACTTCCAATATAAGTGGAACATAAAAAAGGAGTCGATTCTTCTAACCTCAACATATAAATACCTGGGCATTATGATCACCCAGGGCAACAATGATAAGGTGTTTAAAAAAGAACTTGAATTGAAATTGCAAACCCTAATTTCCCAATCTAAGGCCATTTTATATAAATTTGGAAAGTTTACATGCAATCATATAATATCATTTTATTCCATGAAAGTAAAACCCATTATCTCGTATGGCTCTGAAGCTGCATCAATGCTGCCCCGTCTAGTGTGGGATCGATTAGAAGGAAAATATTGGCGCTCAATTTTTAATTTGCCTATCTGTGTCCCCATTGCAATGATTCGTTTTGAATTAGGTCTGCTATCGCTATACAGTACTATTGCATGGAAATTGATAGCCTTGTTGAGAAAATGTATTTTGTCATTACAATGTCTAGACATATCCGGTATCTTGGGCAAATATTTATTGTACTCAGATCATCAATACCCAAAATGCTGGCTAAACACAGCTATAAATATTCTTTCAGATGCGGACATTTCCGTAGATATTCTAATTCATAATCCAACGCAGGCTAAAACTAAATTATATCGGCAAGACTGGATATATACCTTGGAAAAATGTTCCCATTCTAAAGATTGGAACACTGCCCTGTTTGGCCATAAAAAATTTAGAGTTGCGGAACCATACATTTTAAAATACCCATCTCCAGAATTTAGAGATGACTATATTCGTTTTCGTCTAAATTTGTGGCACACAAGGGATATTTTATTTAGGCGAAAACTAATTGACGCCAGCGAGAACATCTGCCGTTTTTGTATGGATCCTGCAAACGTAGAAACGCTGAAACATGTTATTGTCTACTGTCCTGCATTATATTTATTATAATATGTCCTGTATTATTATTATTATTATTATTATTATATGTCATACGTTGTAAATACTATTTTAATTGCTTTGCAACGCAAGCTGTAACTAATATGGAAGAACTATGGCTATTGATTTTTGGTACAAAGAGAATGTCAATCAGATTAGCAACAACGGCCTTTTTAAATGAAGTATATCCAAGGTGATTGTGAATGCTGTCATGAGATAATGGTGATAGAAGGGAAAGAAAGAAAGGGGGAAAAAAAAAAAAAAAACAAATGCTGCTGCTACAAAAATGTTTTATATATTGGGTGTCAGGTGCAAAATTTAAAAATGTGTTATATATTGATGAATTGAATTGTAATATGTTTTTGATATGGTTTTATCCATTTTTTATAATTGTTGAAAGGTTGTTTTATACAGCCAAACAATAAAATAATAAAAAAAAAAATAAAGAGCAGCAAGAGATACAAGAGTTGGTGGATGTAGCGAAGCAGGAAGAGGTACGTGAGGATGTGGGTGTGTTGGGAAAGTGAGAGATAGACCATGGATATGGAGATAGAAAGCAGGAGGATGAAGGGCAGCAGGATGTGGACATAAAGAGGTAGAAACAGGGCAGGGGGAAGGATGGGTATAAAGAGCAGCAAGAGATACAAGAGTTGGTTGATGTAGCGAAGCAGGAAGAGGTACGTGAGGATGTGGATGTGTTGGGAAAGTGAGAGATACACCATGAATATGGAGATGGGAAGCAGAGGGATGAAGGGCAGCAGGATGTGGAACATGAAGAGGTAGAAACAGGGCAGGGGGAGATGGATGGGTATACAGAGCAGCAAGAGATACAACAAGAGTTGGTGGATGTAGAGAAGCAGGAAGAGGTACGTGAGGATGTGGATGTGTTGGGAAAGTGAGAGATAGAACATGGATATGGAGATTTGAAGCAGGAGGATGAAGGGCAGCAGGATGTGGCACATGAAGAGGTAGGAACAGGGCAGGGGGAGATGGATGGGTTTAAAGAGCAGCAAGAGATACAAGAGTTGGTGGATGTAGCGAAGCAGGAAGAGGTACGTGAGGATGTGGGTGTGGTGAGAAAGTGAGAGATAGACCATGGATATGGAGATAGAAACAGGAGGATGAAGGGCAGCAGGATGTGGACATAAAGAGGTAGAAACAGGGCAGGGGGAAGGATGGGTATAAAGAGCAGCAAGAGATACAAGAGTTGGTTGATGTAGCGAAGCAGGAAAAGGTATGTGAGGATGTGGATGTGTTGGGAAAGTGAGAGATAGACCATGGATATAGAGATGGGAAGCAGGAGGATGAAGGGCAGCAGGATGTGGAACATGAAGAGGTAGAAACAGGGCAGGGGGAGATGGATGGGTATAAAGAGCAGCAAGAGATACAAGAGTTGGTGGATGTAGCGAAGAAGGAAGAGGTACGTGAGGATGTGGATGTGTTGGGAAAGTGAGAGATACACCATGGATATGGAGATGGGAAGCAGAGGGATAAAGGGCAGCAGGATGTGGAACATGAAGAGGTAGAAACAGGACAGGGGAAGATGGATGGGTATACAGAGCAGCAAGAGATACAACAAGAGTTGGTGGATGTAGTGAAGCAGGAAGAGGTACGTGAGGATGTGGATGTGTTGGGAAAGTGAGAGATATACCATGGAAATGGAGATGGGAAGCAGGACAATGAAGACAGCAGGATGTGGAACATGAAGAGGTAGAAACAGGGCAGTGGGAGATACATGGTGGATGTAGCAAAGCAGGAAGAGGTACGTGAGGATGTGGATGTGTTGGGAAAGTGAGAGATAGAACATGGATATGGAGATTTGAAGCAGGAGGATGAAGGGCAGCAGGATGTGGCACAAGAAGAGGTAGGAACAGGGCAGGGGGAGATGGATGGGTTTAAAGAGCAGCAAGAGATACAAGAGTTGGTGGATGTAGCGAAGCAGGAAGAGGTACGTGAGGATGTGGATGTGTTGGGAAAGTGAGAGACAGACCATGGATATGGAGATAGAAAGCAGGAGGATGAAGGGCAGCAGGATTTGGACATAAAGAGGTAGAAACAGGGCAGGGGGAAGGATGGGTATAAAGAGCAGCAAGAGATACAAGAGTTGGTTGATGTAGCGAAGCAGGAAGAGGTACGTGAGGATGTGGCTGTGTTAGGAAAATGAGAGATAGACCATGGATATGGAGATTTGAAGCACGAGGATGAAGGGCAGCAAGAGGTGGAATATGAAGAGGTAAGAACAGGGCAGGGGGAGATGGATGGTGGATGTAGCGAAGCAGGAAGAGGTACGTGAGGATGTGGATGTGTTGGGAAAGTGAGAGATAGACCATGGATATGGAGATGGGAAGCAGGAGGATGAAGGGCAGCAGGATGTGGCACATGAAGAGGTAGAAACAGGGCAGGGGGAGATGGATGGGTATAACGAGCAGCAAGAGATACAACAAGAGTTGGTGGATGTAGGGAAGTAGGAAGAGGTACGTGAGGATGGGGATGTGTTGGGAAAGTGAGAGATAGACCATGGATATGGAGATGGGAAGCAGAGGGGGGATGAAGGGCAGAAGGATGTGGAACATGAAGAGGTAGAAACAGGGCAGGGGGAGATGGATGGGTATAAAGAGCAGCAAGAGATACAAGAGTTGGTGGATGTAGCGAAGCAGGAAGAGGTAAGTGAGGATGTGGATGTGTTGGGAAAGTGAGAGATATACCATGGAAATGGAGATGGGAAGCAGGAGGATGAAGGCAGCAGGATCTGGAACATGAAGAGGTAGGAACAGGTCATTGGGAGATGGATTGTGGATGTAGCGAAGCAGGAAGAGGTAAGTGAGGATGTGGATGTGTTGGGAAAGTGAAAGATATACCATGGAAATGGAGATGGGAAGCAGGAGGATGAAGGCAGCAGGATCTGGAACATGAAGAGGTAGAAACAGGGCAGGGGGAGATGGATGGGTATAAAGAGCAGCAAGAGATACAACAAGAGTTGGTGGATGTAGCGAAGCAGGAAGAGGTACGTGAGGATGTGGATGTGTTGGGAAAGTGAGAGATAGAATATGGATATGGAGATGGGAAGCAGGCAGATCAAGGGCAGCAGGATGTGGAACATGACAAGGTAGAAACAGGGCAGGGGGAGATGTATGGGTATAACGAGCAGCAAGAGATACAACAAGAGTTGGTGGATGTAGCGAAGCAGGAAGAGGTACGTGAGGATGTGGATGTGTTGGGAAAGTGAGAGATAGACTATGGAGATGGGAAGCAGGAGGATGAAGGGAAGCAGGATGTGGCACATGAAGAGGTAGAAACAGGGCAGGGGGAGATGGATGGGTATAAGGAGCAGCAAGAGATACAAGAGTTGTTGGATGTAGTGAAGCAGGACGAGGTATGTGAGGATGTGGATGTGTTGGGAATGTGAGAGATATACCATGGAAATGGAGATGGGAAGCAGGAGGATGAAGGCAGCAGGATATGGAACATGAAGAGGTAGAAACAGGGCAGGGGGAGATGAATGGGTATACAGAGCAGCAAGAGATACAACAAGAGTTGGTGGATGTAGCGAAGCAGGAAGAGGTACGTGAGGATGTGGATGTGTTGGGAAAGTGAGAGATAGAACATGGATGTGGAGATTTGAAGCAGGAGGATGAAGGGCAGCAGGAGGTGGAATATGAAGAGGTAAGAACAGGGCAGGGGGAGATGGATGGTGGATGTAGCGAAGCAGGAAGAGGTACGCAAGGATTTGGATGTGTTGGGAAAGTGAGAGATAGACCATGGATATGGAGATGGGAAGCAGGAGGATGAAGGGCAGCAGGATGTGGCACATGAAGAGGTAGAAACAGGGCAGGGGGAGATGGATGGGTATAACGAGCAGCAAGAGATACAACAAGAGTTGGTGGATATAGGGAAGCAGGAAGAGGTACGTGAGGATGTGGATGTGTTGGGAAAGTGAGAGATAGACCATGGATATGGAGATGGGAAGCAGAGGGGGGATGAAGGGCAGAAAGATGTGGAACATGAAGAGGTAGAAACAGGGCAGGGGGAGATGGATGGGTATAAAGAGCAGCAAGAGATACAAGAGTTGGTGGATGTAGCGAAGCAGGAAGAGGTACGTGAGGATGTGGATGTTTTGGGAAAGTGAGAGATAGAACATGGATATGGAGATGGGAACAGGCAGATGAAGGGCAGCAGGATGTGGAACATGAAGAGGTAGAAACAGGGCAGGGGGAGATGTATGGGTATAACGAGCAGCAAGAGATACAACAAGAGTTGGTTGATGTAGCGAAGCAGGAAGAGGTACGTGAGGATGTGGATGTGTTGGGAAAGTGAGAGATAGACTATGGAGATGGGAAGCAGGAGAATAAAGGGCAGCAGGATGTGGCACATGAAGAGGTACAAACAGGGCAGGGGGAGATGGATGGGTATAAAGAGCAGCAAGAGATACAAGAGTTGGTGGATGTAGCGAAGCAGGAAGAGGTACGTGAGGATGTGGATGTTTTGGGAAAGTGAGAGATAGACCATGGATATGTAGATGGGAAGCAGAGGGATGAAGGGCAGCAGGATGTGGAACATGAAAAGGTAGAACAGTGCAGGGGGAGATGGATGGGTATAACGAGCAGCAAGAGATACAACAAGAGTTTGTGGATGTAGCGAAGAAGGAAGAGGTACGTGAGGATGTGGATGTGTTGGGAAAGTGAAAGATAGACCATGGATATGGAGATGGGAAGCAGAGGGATGAAGGGCAGCAGGATGTGGAACATGAAGAGGTAGAAACAGGGCAGGGGGAGATGGATGGGTATGCAAAGCAGCAAGAGATACAACAAGAGTTGGTGGATGTAGCGGAGCAGGAAGTGGTACGTGAGGATGTGGATGTGTTGGGAAAGTGAGAGATATACCATGGATATGGAGATGGGAAGCAGGAGGATGAAGGCAGCAGGATGTGGAACATGAAGAGGTAGAAACAGGGCAGGGGGAGATGGATGGTGTATGTAGCGAAGCAGGAAGAGGTAAGCAAGGATTTGGATGTGTTGGTAAAGTGAGAGATAGACCATGGATATGGAGATGGGAAGCAGGAGGATGAAGGGCAGCAGGATGTGGAATATGAAGAGGTAGAAACAGGGCAGGGGGATATGGATGGTGGATGTAGCGAAGCAGGAAGAGGTACGTGAGGATGTTGATGTGTTGGGAAAGTGAGAGATAGACCATGGATATGGAGATGGGAAGCAGGAGGATGAAGGGCAGCAGGATGTGGAATATGAAGAGGTAGAAACAGGGCAGGGGGAAATGGATGGGTATAAAGAGAAGCAAGAGATACAAGAGTTGGTGGATGTAGCGAAGCAGGAAGAGGTACGTGAGGATGTGGATGTGTTGGGAAAGTGAGAGATAGACCATGGATATGGAGAGGGGAAGCAGAGGGATGAAGGGCAGCATGATGTGGACTATGAAGAGGTAGAAACAGGGCAGGGAAAGATGGATGGTGCATGTAGCGAAGCAGGAAGAGGTATGTGAGGATGTGGATGTGTTGGGAAAGTGAGAGATAGACCATGGATATGGAGATGGGAAGCAGGAGGATGAAGGGCAGCAGGATGTGGAATATGAAGAGGTAGAAACAGGGCAGGGGGAAATGGATGGGTATAAAGAGCAGCAAGAGATACAAGAGTTGGTGGATGTAGCGAAGCAGGAAGAGGTATGTGAGGATGTGGATGTGTTGGGAAAGTGAGAGATAGACCATGGACATGGAGATGGGAAGCAGAGGGATGAAGAGCAGCATGATGTGGAACATGAAGAGGTAGAAACAGGGCAGGGAGATGGATGGGTATAACGAGCAGCAAGAGATACAACAAGAGTTGGTGGATGTAGCGAAGCAGGAAGAGGTACGTAAGGACGTGGATGTGTTAGGAAAGTGAGAGATAGACCATGGATATGGAGATAGAAAGCAGGAGGATGAAGGACAGCAGGATGTGGACATAAAGAGGTAGAAACAGGGCAGGGGGATGGATGGGTATTAAGAGCAGCAAGAGATACAAGAGTTGGTGGATGTAGCGAAGCAGGAAGAGATAAGTGAGGATGTGGATGCGTTGGGAAAGTGAGAGATAGACCATGGATATGGAGATAGAAAGCAGGAGGATGAAGGGCAGCAGGATGTGGACATGAAGAGGTAGAAACAGGGCAGGGGGGATGGATGGGTATAAAGAGCAGCAAGAGATACAAGAGTTGGTGGATGTAGCGAAGCAGGAAGAGGTACGTGAGGATGTGGATGTGTTGGGAAAGTGAGAGATAGACCAGGGATATGGAGATCGAAAGCAGAGGGGGATGAAGGGCAGAAGGATGTGGAACATGAAGAGGTAGAAACAGGGCAGGGGGAGATGGATGGGTATAACGAGCAGCAAGAGATACAAGAGTTGGTGGATGTAGCGAAGCAGGAAGAGGTACGTGAGGATGTGGGTGTGTTGGGAAACTTAGAGATAGACCATGGATATGGAGATAGAAAGCAGGAGGATGAAGGGCAGCAGGATGTGGACATAAAGAGGTAAAAACAGGGCAGGGGGAGATGGATGGGTATTAAGAGCAGCAAGAGATACAAGAGTTGGTGGATGTAGCGAAGCAGGAAGAGGTACGTGAGGATGTGGATGTGTTAGGAAAGTGAGAGATAGACCATGGATATGGAGATGGGAAGCAGAGGGATGAAGGGCAGGAGGATGTGGAACATGAAGAGGTAGAAACAGGGCAGGGGGAGATGGATGGGTATAATGAGCAGCAAGAGATACAAGAGTTGGTGGATGTAGCGAAGCAGGAAGAGGTACGTGAGGATGTGGATGTGTTGGGAAAGTGAGAGATAGACCATGGATATAGAGATGGGAAGCAGGAGGATGAAGGGCAGCAGGATGTGGAACATGAAGAGGTAGAAACAGGGCAGGGGGAGATGGATGGGTATAAAGAGCAGCAAGAGATACAAGAGTTGGTGGATGTAGCGAAGCAGGAAGAGGTACGTGAGGATGTGGATGTGTTGGGAAAGTGAGAGATACACCATGGATATGGAGATGGGAAGCAGAGGGATAAAGGGCAGCAGGATGTGGAACATGAAGAGGTAGAAACAGGACAGGGGAAGATGGATGGGTATACAGAGCAGCAAGAGATACAACAAGAGTTGGTGGATGTAGTGAAGCAGGAAGAGGTACGTGAGGATGTGGATGTGTTGGGAAAGTGAGAGATATACCATGGAAATGGAGATGGGAAACAGGAGAATGAAGACAGCAGGATGTGGAACATGAAGAGGTAGAAACAGGGCAGTGGGAGATACATGGTGGATATAGCAAAGCAGGAAGAGGTACGTGAGGATGTGGATGTGTTGGGAAAGTGAGAGATAGAACATGGATATGGAGATTTGAAGCAGGAGGATGAAGGGCAGCAGGATGTGGCACAAGAAGAGGTAGGAACAGGGCAGGGGGAGATGGATGGGTTTAAAGAGCAGCAAGAGATACAAGAGTTGGTGGATGTAGCGAAGCAGGAAGAGGTACGTGAGGATGTGGATGTGTTGGGAAAGTGAGAGACAGACCATGGATATGGAGATAGAAAGCAGGAGGATGAAGGGCAGCAGGATTTGGACATAAAGAGATAGAAACAGGGCAGGGGGAAGGATGGGTATAAAGAGCAGCAAGAGATACAAGAGTTGGTTGATGTAGCGAAGCAGGAAGAGGTACGTGAGGATGTGGCTGTGTTAGGAAAATGAGAGATAGACCATGGATATGGAGATTTGAAGCACGAGGATGAAGGGCAGCAGGAGGTGGAATATGAAGAGGTAAGAACAGGGCAGGGGGAGATGGATGGTGGATGTAGCGAAGCAGGAAGAGGTACGTGAGGATGTGGATGTGTTGGGAAAGTGAGAGATAGACCATGGATATGGAGATGGGAAGCAGGAGGATGAAGGGCAGCAGGATGTGGCACATGAAGAGGTAGAAACAGGGCATGGGGAGATGGATGGGTATAACGAGCAGCAAGAGATACAACAAGAGTTGGTGGATGTAGGGAAGTAGGAAGAGGTACGTAAGGATGTGGATGTATTGGGAAAGTGAGAGATAGACCATGGATATGGAGATGGGAAGCAGAGGGGGGATGAAGGGCAGAAGGATGTGGAACATGAAGAGGTAGAAACAGGGCAGGGGGAGATGGATGGGTATAAAGAGCAGCAAGAGATACAAGAGTTGGTGGATGTAGCGAAGCAGGAAGAGGTAAGTGAGGATGTGGATGTGTTGGGAAAGTGAGAGATATACCATGGAAATGGAGATGGGAAGCAGGAGGATGAAGGCAGCAGGATCTGGAACATGAAGAGGTAGGAACAGGTCATTGGGAGATGGATTGTGGATGTAGCGAAGCAGGAAGAGGTAAGTGAGGATGTGGATGTGTTGGGAAAGTGAGAGATATACCATGGAAATGGAGATGGGAAGCAGGAGGATGAAGGCAGCAGGATCTGGAACATGAAGAGGTAGAAACAGGGCAGGGGGAGATGGATGGGTATAAAGAGCAGCAAGAGATACAACAAGAGTTGGTGGATGTAGCGAAGCAGGAAGAGGTACGTGAGGATGTGGATGTGTTGGGAAAGTGAGAGATAGAACATGGATATGGAGATGGGAAGCAGGCAGATCAAGGGCAGCAGGATGTGGAACATGACGAGGTAGAAACAGGGCAGGGGGAGATGTATGGGTATAACGAGCAGCAAGAGATACAACAAGAGTTGGTGGATGTAGCGAAGCAGGAAGAGGTACGTGAGGATGTGGATGTGTTGGGAAAGTGAGAGATAGACTATGGAGATGGGAAGCAGGAGGATGAAGGGAAGCAGGATGTGGCACATGAAGAGGTAGAAACAGGGCAGGGGGAGATGGATGGGTATAAGGAGCAGCAAGAGATACAAGAGTTGTTGGATGTAGTGAAGCAGGACGAGGTATGTGAGGATGTGGATGTGTTGGGAATGTGAGAGATATACCATGGAAATGGAGATGGGAAGCAGGAGGATGAAGGCAGCAGGATGTGGAACATGAAGAGGTAGAAACAGGGCAGGGGGAGATGAATGGGTATACAGAGCAGCAAGAGATACAACAAGAGTTGGTGGATGTAGCGAAGCAGGAAGAGGTACGTGAGGATGTGGATGTGTTGGGAAAGTGAGAGATAGAACATGGATGTGGAGATTTGAAGCAGGAGGATGAAGGGCAGCTGGAGGTGGAATATGAAGAGGTAAGAACAGGGCAGGGGGAGATGGATGGTGGATGTAGCGAAGCAGGAAGAGGTACGCAAGGATTTGGATGTGTTGGGAAAGTGAGAGATAGACCATGGATATGGAGATGGGAAGCAGGAGGATGAAGGGCAGCAGGATGTGGCACATGATGAGGTAGAAACAGGGCAGGGCGAGATGGATGGGTATAACGAGCAGCAAGAGATACAACAAGAGTTGGTGGATATAGGGAAGCAGGAAGAGGTACGTGAGGATGTGGATGTGTTGGGAAAGTGAGAGATAGACCATGGATATGGAGATGGGAAGCAGAGGGGGGATGAAGGGCAGAAGGATGTGGAACATGAAGAGGTAGAAACAGGGCAGGGGGAGATGGATGGGTATAAAGAGCAGCAAGAGATACAAGAGTTAGTGGATGTAGCGAAGCAGGAAGAGGTACGTGAGGATGTGGATGTGTTGGGAAAGTGAGAGATAGAACATGGATATGGAGATGGGAAGCAGGCAGATCAAGGGCAGCAGGAGGTGGAACATGACGAGGTAGAAACAGGGCAGGGGGAGATGTATGGGTATAACGAGCAGCAAGAGATACAACAAGAGTTGGTGGATGTAGCGAAGCAGGAAGAGGTACGTGAGGATGTGGATGTGTTGGGAAAGTGAGACAATGACTATGGAGATGGGAAGCAGGAGGATGAAGGGCAGCAGGATGTGGCACATGAAGAGGTAGAAACAGGGCAGGGGAGATGGCCGGGTATAAAGAGCAGCAAGAGATACAAGAGTTGGTGGATGTAGCGAAGCAGGAAGAGTTACGTGAGGATGTGGATGTGTTGGGAAAGTGAGAGATAGAACATGGATATGGATATGGGAAGCAGGCAGATGAAGGGCAGCAGGATTTGGAACATGAAGAGGTAGAAACAGGGCAGGGGGAGATGGATGGGTATAAGGAGCAGCAAGAGATACAAGAGTTGTTGGATGTAGCGAAGCAGGACGAGGTACGTGAGGATGTGGATGTGTTGGGAATGTGAGAGATATACCATGGAAATGGAGATGGGAAGCAGGAGGATGAAGGCAGCAGGATGTGGAACATGAAGAGGTAGGAACAGGGCAGGGGGAGATGGATGGTCTATGTAGCGAAGCAGGATCAGGTACGCAAGGATTTGGATGTGTTGGAAAGTGAGAGATAGACCATGGATATGGAGATGGGAAGCAGGAGGATGAAGGGCAGCATGATGTGGCACATAAAGAGGTAGAAACAGGGAAGGGGGAGATGGATGGGTATAACGAGCAGCAAGAGATACAACAAGAGTTGGTGGATGTAGGGAAGCAGGAAGAGGTACAAGAGGATGTGGATGTGTTGGGAAAGTGAGAGATAGACCATGGATATGGAGATGGGAAGCAGGAGGATGAAGGGCAGAAGGATGTGGAACATGAAGAGGTAGAAAAAGGGCGGGGGGAGATGGATGGGCATAAAGAGCAGCAAGAGGTACAAGAGTTCGTGGATGTAGCGAAGCAGGAAGAGGTACGTGAGGATGTGGATGTGTTGGGAAAGTGAGAGATAGAACATGGATATGGAGATGGGAAGCAGGTAGATGAAGGGCAGCAGGATGTGGAACATGAAGAGGTAGAAACAGGGCAGGGGGAGATGTATGGGTATTATGAGCAGCAAGAGATACAACAAGAGTTGGTGGATGTAGCGAAGCAGGAAGAGGTACATGAGGATGTGGATGTGTTAGGAAAGTGAGAGATAGACCATGGATATGGAGATTGGAAAAAGAGGGAGGAAGGGCAGCAGGATGTGGAACATGAAGAGATAGAAACAGGGCAGGGGGAGATGGATGGGTATACAAAGCAGCAAGAGATACAAGAGTTGGTGGATGTAGCGAAGCAGGAAGAGGTACGTGAGGATGTGGATGTGTTGGGAAAGTGAGAGATAGAACATGGATATGGAGATGGGAAGCAGGAGGATGAAGGGCAGAAGGATGTGGAACATGAAGAGGTAGAAAAAGGGCGGGGGGAGATGGATGGGCATAAAGAGCAGCAAGAGGTACAAGAGTTCGTGGATGTAGAGAAGCAGGAAGAGGTACGTGAGGATGTGGATGTGTTGGGAAAGTGAGAGATAGAACATGGATATGGAGATGGGAAGCAGGTAGATGAAGGGCAGCAGGATGTGGAACATGAAGAGGTAGAAACAGGGCAGGGGGAGGTGTATGGGTATTATGAGCAGCAAGAGATACAACAAGAGTTGGTGGATGTAGCGAAGCAGGAAGAGGTACATGAGGATGTGGATGTGTTAGGAAAGTGAGAGATAGACCATGGATATGGAGATTGGAAAAAGAGGGAGGAAGGGCAGCAGGATGTGGAACATGAAGAGATAGAAACAGGGCAGGGGGAGATGGATGGGTATACAAAGCAGCAAGAGATACAAGAGTTGGTGGATGTAGCGAAGCAGGAAGAGGTACGTGAGGATGTGGATGTGTTGGGAAAGTGAGAGATAGAACATGGATATGGAGATGGGAAGCAGGAGGATGAAGGGCAGCAGGAGGTGGAATATGAAGAGGTAGAAACAGGGCAGGGGGAGATGAATGGTGGATGTAGCAAAGCAGGAAGAGGTACGTGAGGATGTGGATGTGTTGGGAAAGTGAGAGATAGAACATGGATATGGAGATGGGAAGCAGGAGGATGAAGGGCAGCAGGAGGTGGAATATGAAGAGGTAGAAACAGGGCAGGGGGAGATGGATGGTGGATGTAGGGAAGCAGGAAGAGGTACGCAAGGATGTGGATGTGTTGGGAAAGTGAGAGATAGAACATGGATATGGAGATGGGAAGCAGGAGGATGAAGGGCAGCAGGATTTGGAACATGAAGAGGTAGAAACAGGGCAGGGGGAGATGGATGGGTATAAAGAGCAGCAAGAGATACAAGAGTTGGTGGATGTAGCGAAGCAGGAAGAGGTACGTGAGGATGTGGATGTGTGGGAAAAGTGAGAGATAGACCATGGATATCAAGATGGGAAGCAGAGGGATGAAGGGCAGCAGGATGTGGAACATGAAGAGGTAGGAACAGGGCAAGGGGAGATGGATGGGTTTAAAGAGCAGCAAGAGATACAAGAGTTGGTGGATGTAGCGAAGCAGGAAGAGGTACGTGAGGATGTGGGTGTGTTGGGAAAGTGAGAGATAGACCATGGATATGGAGATAGAAAGCAGGAGGATGAAGGGCAGCAGGATGTGGACATAAAGAGGTAGAAACAGGGCAGGGGGAAGGATGGGTATAAAGAGCAGCAAGAGATACAAGAGTTGGTTGATGTAGCGAAGCAGGAAGAGGTACGTGAGGATGTGGATGTGTTGGGGAAGTGAGAGATAGACCATGGATATAGAGATGGGAAGCAGGAGGATGAAGAGCAGCAGGTTGTGGAACATGAAGAGGTAGAAACAGGGCAGGGGGCGATGGATGGGTATAAAGTGCAGCAAGAGATACAAGAGTTGGTGGATGTAACGAAGCAGGTAGAGGTACGTGAGGATGTGGATGTGTTGGGAAAGTGAGAGATACACCATGAATATGGAGATGGGAAGCAGAGGGATGAAGGGCAGCAGGATGTGGAACATGAAGAGGTAGAAACAGGGCAGGGGGAGATGGATGGGTATACAGAGCAGCAAGAGATACAACAAGAGTTGGTGGATGTAGAGAAGCAGGAAGAGGTACGTGAGGATGTGAATGTGTTGGGAAAGTGAGAGATAGAACATGGATATGGAGATTTGAAGCAGGAGGATGAAGGGCAGCAGGATGTGGCACATGAAGAGGTAGGAACAGGGCAGGGGGAGATGGATGGGTTTAAAGAGCAGCAAGAGATACAAGAGTTGGTGGATGTAGCGAAGCAGGAAGAGGTACGTGAGGATGTGGGTGTGGTGAGAAAGTGAGAGATAGACCATGGATATGGAGATAGAAACAGGAGGATGAAGGGCAGCAGGATGTGGACATAAAGAGGTAGAAACAGGGCAGGGGGATGGATGGGTATAAAGAGCAGCAAGAGATACAAGAGTTGGTGGATGTAGCGAAGCAGGAAGAGGTACGTGAGGATGTGGCTGTGTTAGGAAAGTGAGAGATAGACCATGGATATGGAGATGGGAAGCAGAGGGATGAAGGGCAGCAGGATGTGGAACATGAAGAGGTAGAAACAGGGCAGGGGGAGATGGATGGGTATAACGAGCAGCAAGAGATACAAGAGTTGGTGGATGTAGCGAAGCAGGAAGAGGTACGTGAGGATGTGGATGTGTTGGGAAAGTGAGAGATAGACCATGGATATGGAGATGGGAAGCAGGAGGATGAAGGGCAGCAGGATGTGGAACATGAAGAGGTAGAAACAGGGCAGGGGGAGATGAATGGGTATACAGAGCAGCAAGAGATACAACAAGAGTTGGTGGATGTAGCGAAGCAGGAAGAGGTACGTGAGGATGTGGATGTGTTGGGAAAGTGAGAGATATACCATGGAAATGGAGATGGGAAGCAGGAGAATGAAGACAGCAGGATGTGGAACATGAAGAGGTAGAAACAGGGCAGGGGGAGATACATGGTGGATGTAGCAAAGCAGGAAGAGGTACGTGAGGATGTGGATGTGTTGGGAAAGTGAGAGATAGACCATGGATATGGAGATGGGAAGCAGAGGGGGGATGAAGGGCAGAAGGATGTGGAACATGAAGAGGTAGAAACAGGGCAGGGGGAGATGGATGGGTATAAAGAGCAGCAAGAGATACAAGAGTTGGTGGATGTAGCGAAGCAGGAAGAGGTACGTGAGGATGTGGATGTGTTGGGAAAGTGAGAGATAGACCATGGATATGGAGATGGGAAGCAGAGGGATGAAGGGCAGCAGGATGTGGAACATGAAGAGGTAGAAACAGGGCAGGGGGAGAAGGATGGGTATACAGAGCAGCACGAGATACAACAAGAGTGATGGATGTAGCGAAGCAGGAAGAGGTTCGTGAGGATGTGGATGTGTTGGGAAAGTGAGAGATAGACTATGGATATGGAGATGGGAAGCAGAGGGATGAAGGGCAGCAGGATGTGGCACATGAAGAGGTAGAAACAGGGCAGGGGGAGATGGATGGGTATAACGAGCAGCAAGAGATACAACAAGAGTTGGTGGATATAGGGAAGCAGGAAGAGGTACGTGAGGATGTGGATGTGTTGGGAAAGTGAGAGATAGACCATGGATATGGAGATGGGAAGCAGAGGGGGGATGAAGGGCAGAAGGATGTGGAACATGAAGAGGTAGAAACGGGGCAGGGGGAGATGGATGGGTATAAAGAGCAGCAAGAGATACAAGAGTTAGTGGATGTAGCGAAGCAGGAAGAGGTACGTGAGGATGTGGATGTGTTGGGAAAGTGAGAGATAGAACATGGATATGGAGATGGGAAGCAGGCAGATCAAGGGCAGCAGGATGTGGAACATGACGAGGTAGAAACAGGGCAGGGGGAGATGTATGGGTATAACGAGCAGCAAGAGATACAACAAGAGTTGGTGGATGTAGCGAAGCAGGAAGAGGTACGTGAGGATGTGGATGTGTTGGGAAAGTGAGACATAGACTATGGAGATGGGAAGCAGGAGGATGAAGGGCAGCAGGATGTGGCACATGAAGAGGTAGAAACAGGGCAGGGGAGATGGCCGGGTATAAAGAGCAGCAAGAGATACAAGAGTTGGTGGATGTAGCGAAGCAGGAAGAGTTACGTGAGGATGTGGATGTGTTGGGAAAGTGAGAGATAGAACATGGATATGGATATGGGAAGCAGGCAGATGAAGGGCAGCAGGATTTGGAACATGAAGAGGTAGAAACAGGGCAGGGGGAGATGGATGGGTATAAGGAGCAGCAAGAGATACAAGAGTTGTTGGATGTAGCGAAGCAGGAGGAGGTACGTGAGGATGTGGATGTGTTGGGAATGTGAGAGATATACCATGGAAATGGAGATGGGAAGCAGGAGGATGAAGGCAGCAGGATGTGGAACATGAAGAGGTAGGAACAGGGCAGGGGGAGATGGATGGTCTATGTAGCGAAGCAGGATCAGGTACGCAAGGATTTGGATGTGTTGGAAAGTGAGAGATAGACCATGGATATGGAGATGGGAAGCAGGAGGATGAAGGGCAGCATGATGTGGCACATAAAGAGGTAGAAACAGGGAAGGGGGAGATGGATGGGTATAACGAGCAGCAAGAGATACAACAAGAGTTGGTGGATGTAGGGAAGCAGGAAGAGGTACAAGAGGATGTGGATGTGTTGGGAAAGTGAGAGATAGACCATGGATATGGAGATGGGAAGCAGGAGGATGAAGGGCAGAAGGATGTGGAACATGAAGAGGTAGAAAAAGGGCGGGGGGAGATGGATGGGCATAAAGAGCAGCAAGAGGTACAAGAGTTCGTGGATGTAGTGAAGCAGGAAGAGGTACGTGAGGATGTGGATGTGTTGGGAAAGTGAGAGATAGAACATGGATATGGAGATGGGAAGCAGGCAGATGAAGGGCAGCAGGATGTGGAACATGAAGAGGTAGAAACAGGGCAGGGGGAGATGTATGGGTATTATGAGCAGCAAGAGATACAACAAGAGTTGGTGGATGTAGCGAAGCAGGAAGAGGTACATGAGGATGTGGATGTGTTAGGAAAGTGAGAGATAGACCATGGATATGGAGATTGGAAAAAGAGGGAGGAAGGGCAGCAGGATGTGGAACATGAAGAGATAGAAACAGGGCAGGGGGAGATGGATGGGTATACAAAGCAGCAAGAGATACAAGAGTTGGTGGATGTAGCGAAGCAGGAAGAGGTACGTGAGGATGTGGATGTGTTGGGAAAGTGAGAGATAGAACATGGATATGGAGATGGGAAGCAGGCAGATGAAGGGCAGCAGGATGTGGAACATGAAGAGGTAGAAACAGGGCAGGGGGAGATGTATGGGTATTATGAGCAGCAAGAGATACAACAAGAGTTGGTGGATGTAGCGAAGCAGGAAGAGGTACATGAGGATGTGGATGTGTTAGGAAAGTGAGAGATAGACCATGGATATGGAGATTGGAAAAAGAGGGAGGAAGGGCAACAGGATGTGGAACATGAAGAGATAGAAACAGGGCAGGGGGAGATGGATGGGTATACAAAGCAGCAAGAGATACAAGAGTTGGTGGATGTAGCGAAGCAGGAAGAGGTATGTGAGGGTGTGGATGTGTTGGGAAAGTGAGAGATAGAACATGGATATGGAGATGGGAAGCAGGAGGATGAAGGGCAGCAGGAGGTGGAATATGAAGAGGTAGAAACAGGGCAGGGGGAGATGAATGGTGGATGTAGCAAAGCAGGTAGAGGTACGTGAGGATGTGGATGTGTTGGGAAAGTGAGAGATAGAACATGGATATGGAGATGGGAAGCAGGAGGATGAAGGGCAGCAGGAGGTGGAATATGAAGAGGTAGAAACAGGGCAGGGGGAGATGGATGGTGGATGTAGGGAAGCAGGAAGAGGTACGCAAGGATGTGGATGTGTTGGGAAAGTGAGAGATAGAACATGGATATGGAGATGGGAAGCAGGAGGATGAAGGGCAGCAGGATTTGGAACAAATAAGAGGTAGAAACAGGGCAGGGGGAGATGGATGGGTATAAAGAGCAGCAAGAGATACAAGAGTTGGTGGATGTAGCGAAGCAGGAAGAGGTACGTGAGGATGTGGATGTGTGGGAAAAGTGAGAGATAGACCATGGATATCAAGATGGGAAGCAGAGGGATGAAGGGCAGCAGGATGTGGAACATGAAGAGGTAGGAACAGGGCAAGGGGAGATGGATGGGTTTAAAGAGCAGCAAGAGATACAAGAGTTGGTGGATGTAGCGAAGCAGGAAGAGGTACGTGAGGATGTGGGTGTGTTGGGAAAGTGAGAGATAGACCATGGATATGGAGATAGAAAGCAGGAGGATGAAGGGCAGCAGGATGTGGACATAAAGAGGTAGAAACAGGGCAGGGGGAAGGATGGGTATAAAGAGCAGCAAGAGATACAAGAGTTGGTTGATGTAGCGAAGCAGGAAGAGGTACGTGAGGATGTGGATGTGTTGGGGAAGTGAGAGATAGACCATGGATATAGAGATGGGAAGCAGGAGGATGAAGAGCAGCAGGTTGTGGAACATGAAGAGGTAGAAACAGGGCAGGGGGCGATGGATGGGTATAAAGTGCAGCAAGAGATACAAGAGTTGGTGGATGTAACGAAGCAGGTAGAGGTACGTGAGGATGTGGATGTGTTGGGAAAGTGAGAGATACACCATGAATATGGAGATGGGAAGCAGAGGGATGAAGGGCAGCAGGATGTGGAACATGAAGAGGTAGAAACAGGGCAGGGGGAGATGGATGGGTATACAGAGCAGCAAGAGATACAACAAGAGTTGGTGGATGTAGAGAAGCAGGAAGAGGTACGTGAGGATGTGGATGTGTTGGGAAAGTGAGAGATAGAACATGGATATGGAGATTTGAAGCAGGAGGATGAAGGGCAGCAGGATGTGGCACATGAAGAGGTAGGAACAGGGCAGGGGGAGATGGATGGGTTTAAAGAGCAGCAAGAGATACAAGAGTTGGTGGATGTAGCGAAGCAGGAAGAGGTACGTGAGGATGTGGGTGTGTTGAGAAAGTGAGAGATAGACTATGGATATGGAGATAGAAACAGGAGGATGAAGGGCAGCAGGATGTGGACATAAAGAGGTAGAAACAGGGCAGGGGGATGGATGGGTATAAAGAGCAGCAAGAGATACAAGAGTTGGTGGATGTAGCGAAGCAGGAAGAGGTACGTGAGGATGTGGCTGTGTTAGGAAAGTGAGAGATAGACCATGGATATGGAGATGGGAAGCAGAGGGATGAAGGGCAGCAGGATGTGGAACATGAAGAGGTAGAAACAGGGCAGGGGGAGATGGATGGGTATAACGAGCAGCAAGAGATACAAGAGTTGGTGGATGTAGCGAAGCAGGAAGAGGTACGTGAGGATGTGGATGTGTTGGGAAAGTGAGAGATAGACCATGGATATGGAGATGGGAAGCAGGAGGATGAAGGGCAGCAGGATGTGGAACATGAAGAGGTAGAAACAGGGCAGGGGGAGATGAATGGGTATACAGAGCAGCAAGAGATACAACAAGAGTTGGTGGATGTAGCGAAGCAGGAAGAGGTACGTGAGGATGTGGATGTGTTGGGAAAGTGAGAGATATACCATGGAAATGGAGATGGGAAGCAGGAGAATGAAGACAGCAGGATGTGGAACATGAAGAGGTAGAAACAGGGCAGGGGGAGATACATGGTGGATGTAGCAAAGCAGGAAGAGGTACGTGAGGATGTGGATGTGTTGGGAAAGTGAGGGATAGACCATGGATATGGAGATGGGAAGCAGAGGGGGGATGAAGGGCAGAAGGATGTGGAACATGAAGAGGTAGAAACAGGGCAGGGGGAGATGGATGGGTATAAAGAGCAGCAAGAGATACAAGAGTTGGTGGATGTAGCGAAGCAGGAAGAGGTACGTGAGGATGTGGATGTGTTGGGAAAGTGAGAGATAGACCATGGATATGGAGATGGGAAGCAGATGGATGAAGGGCAGCAGGATGTGGAACATGAAGAGGTAGAAACAGGGCAGGGGGAGAAGGATGGGTATACAGAGCAGCACGAGATACAACAAGAGTGATGGATGTAGCGAAGCAGGAAGAGGTTCGTGAGGATGTGGATGTGTTGGGAAAGTGAGAGATAGACCATGGATATGGAGATGGGAAGCAGAGGGATGAAGGGCAGCATGATGTGGAACATGAAGAGGTAGAAACAGGGCAGGGGAGATGGATGGGTATAAAAAGCAGCGAGAGATACAAGAGTTGGTGGATGTAGCGAAGCAGGAAGAGGTACATGAGGATGTGGGTGTGTTGGGAAAGTGAGAGATAGACCATGGATATGGAGATAGAAAGCAGGAGGATGAAGGGCAGCAGGATGTGGACATGAAGAGGTAGAAACAGGGCAGGGGGGGATGGATGGGTATAAAGAGCAGCGAGAGATACAAGAGTTGGTTGATGTAGCGAAGCAGGAAGAGGTACGTGAGGATGTGGATGTGTTAGGAAAATGAGAGATAGACCATGGATATGGAGATGGGAAGCAGAGGGATGAAGGGCAGCAGGATGTGGAACATGAAGAGGTAGAAACAGGGCAGGGGGAGATGGATGGGTATACAGAGCAGCACGAGATACAACAAGAGTGATGGATGTAGCGAAGCAGGAAGAGGTTCGTGAGGATGTGGATGTGTTGGGAAAGTGAGAGATAGACCATGGATATGGAGATGGGAAGCAGAGGGATGAAGGGCAGCATGATGTGGAACATGAAGAGGTAGAAACAGGGCAGGGGAGATGGATGGGTATAAAAAGCAGCGAGAGATACAAGAGTTGGTGGATGTAGAGAAGCAGGAAGAGGTACGTGAGGATGTGGATGTGTTAGGAAAATGAGAGATAGACCATGGATATGGAGATGGGAAGCAGAGGGATGAAGGGCAGCAGGATGTGGAACATGAAGAGGTAGGAACAGGGCAGGGGAGATACATGGTGGATGTAGCAAAGCAGGAAGAGGTACGTGAGGATGTGGATGTGATGGGAAAGTGAGAGATATACCATGGATATGGAGATAGAAACAGGAGGCTGAAGGGCAGCAGGATGTGGAACATGAAGAGGTAGAAACAGGGCAGGGGGAGATGGATGGGTATAAAGAGCAGCAAGAGATACAAGAGTTGGTGGATGTAGCGAAGCAGGAAGAGGTACGTGAGGATGTGGATGTGTTGGGAAAGTGAGAGATAGACCATGGATATGGAGATGGGAAGCAGAGGGATGAAGGGCAGCATGATGTGGAACATGAAGAGGTAGAAACAGGGCAGGGGAGATGGATGGGTATAAAAAGCAGCGAGAGATACAAGAGTTGGTGGATGTAGCGAAGCAGGAAGAGGTACGTGAGGATGTGGATGTGATGGGAAAGTGAGAGATAGACCATGGATATGGAGATAGAAATAGGAGGATGAAGGGCAGCAGGATGTGGAACATGAAGAGGTAGGAACAGGGCAGGGGAGATGGATTGTGGATGTAGCGAAGCAGGAAGAGGTATGCAAGGATTTGGATGTGTTGGAAAGTGAGAGATAGACCATGGATATGGAGATGGGAAGCAGAGGGGGGGATGAAGGGCAGCAGGATGTGGAACATGAAAAGGTAGAACAGTGCAGGGGGAGATGGATGGGTATAACGAGCAGCAAGAGATACAACAAGAGTTTGTGGATGTAGCGAAGAAGGAAGAGGTACGTGAGGATGTGGATGTGTTGGGAAAGTGAAAGATAGACCATGGATATGGAGATGGGAAGCAGAGGGATGAAGGGCAGCAGGATGTGGAACATGAAGAGGTAGAAACAGGGCAGGGGGAGATGGATGGGTATACAAAGCAGCAAGAGATACAACAAGAGTTGGTGGATGTAGCGAAGCAGGAAGTGGTACGTGAGGATGTGGATGTGTTGGGAAAGTGAGAGATATACCATGGATATGGAGATGGGAAGCAGGAGGATGAAGGCAGCAGGATGTGGAACATGAAGAGGTAGAAACAGGGCAGGGGGAGATGGATGGTGTATGTAGCGAAGCAGGAAGAGGTAAGCAAGGATTTGGATGTGTTGGTAAAGTGAGAGATAGACCATGGATATGGAGATGGGAAGCAGGAGGATGAAGGGCAGCAGGATGTGGAATATGAAGAGGTAGAAACAGGGCAGGGGGATATGGATGGTGGATGTAGCGAAGCAGGAAGAGGTACGTGAGGATGTTGATGTGTTGGGAAAGTGAGAGATAGACCATGGATATGGAGATGGGAAGCAGGAGGATGAAGGGCAGCAGGATGTGGAATATGAAGAGGTAGAAACAGGGCAGGGGGAAATGGATGGGTATAAAGAGAAGCAAGAGATACAAGAGTTGGTGGATGTAGCGAAGCAGGAAGAGGTACGTGAGGATGTGGATGTGTTGGGAAAGTGAGAGCTAGACCATGGATATGGAGATGGGAAGCAGAGGGATGAAGGGCAGCATGATGTGGACTATGAAGAGGTAGAAACAGGGCAGGGAAAGATGGATGGTGCATGTAGCGAAGCAAGAAGAGGTATGTGAGGATGTGGATGTGTTGGGAAAGTGAGAGATAGACCATGGATATGGAGATGGGAAGCAGGA
Organism: Ambystoma mexicanum; assembly: GCF_040938575.1. Classification (NCBI taxonomy): domain Eukaryota; kingdom Metazoa; phylum Chordata; class Amphibia; order Caudata; family Ambystomatidae; genus Ambystoma; species Ambystoma mexicanum. Next base: position 1,307,989,959 of record NC_090926.1, on the reverse strand, counting down.
GGATGAAGGGCAGCAGGATGTGGAATATGAAGAGGTAGAAACAGGGCAGGGGGAAATGGATGGGTATAAAGAGCAGCAAGAGATACAAGAGTTGGTGGATGTAGCGAAGCAGGAAGAGGTATGTGAGGATGTGGATGTGTTGGGAAAGTGAGAGATAGACCATGGACATGGAGATGGGAAGCAGAGGGATGAAGAGCAGCATGATGTGGAACATGAAGAGGTAGAAACAGGGCAGGGAGATGGATGGGTATAACGAGCAGCAAGAGATACAACAAGAGTTGGTGGATGTAGCGAAGCAGGAAGAGGTACGTGAGGATGTGGATGTGTTGGGAAAGTGAGAGATAGACCATGGATATGGAGATAGAAAGCAGGAGGATGAAGGACAGCAGGATGTGGACATAAAGAGGTAGAAACAGGGCAGGGGGATGGATGGGTATTAAGAGCAGCAAGAGATACAAGAGTTGGTGGATGTAGCGAAGCAGGAAGAGGTACGTAAGGACGTGGATGTGTTAGGAAAGTGAGAGATAGACCATGGATATGGAGATAGAAAGCAGGAGGATGAAGGACAGCAGGATGTGGACATAAAGAGGTAGAAACAGGGCAGGGGGATGGATGGGTATTAAGAGCAGCAAGAGATACAAGAGTTGGTGGATGTAGCGAAGCAGGAAGAGATAAGTGAGGATGTGGATGCGTTGGGAAAGTGAGAGATAGACCATGGATATGGAGATAGAAAGCAGGAGGATGAAGGGCAGCAGGATGTGGACATGAAGAGGTAGAAACAGGGCAGGGGGGATGGATGGGTATAAAGAGCAGCAAGAGATACAAGAGTTGGTGGATGTAGCGAAGCAGGAAGAGGTACGTGAGGATGTGGATGTGTTGGGAAAGTGAGAGATAGACCAGGGATATGGAGATCGAAAGCAGAGGGGGGATGAAGGGCAGAAGGATGTGGAACATGAAGAGGTAGAAACAGGGCAGGGGGAGATGGATGGGTATAACGAGCAGCAAGAGATACAAGAGTTGGTGGATGTAGCGAAGCAGGAAGAGGTACGTGAGGATGTGGGTGTGTTGGGAAACTTAGAGATAGACCATGGATATGGAGATAGAAAGCAGGAGGATGAAGGGCAGCAGGATGTGGACATAAAGAGGTAAAAACAGGGCAGGGGGAGATGGATGGGTATTAAGAGCAGCAAGAGATACAAGAGTTGGTGGATGTAGCGAAGCAGGAAGAGGTACGTGAGGATGTGGATGTGTTAGGAAAGTGAGAGATAGACCATGGATATGGAGATGGGAAGCAGAGGGATGAAGGGCAGGAGGATGTGGAACATGAAGAGGTAGAAACAGGGCAGGGGGAGATGGATGGGTATAATGAGCAGCAAGAGATACAAGAGTTGGTGGATGTAGCGAAGCAGGAAGAGGTACGTGAGGATGTGGATGTGTTGGGAAAGTGAGAGATAGACCATGGATATAGAGATGGGAAGCAGGAGGATGAAGGGCAGCAGGATGTGGAACATGAAGAGGTAGAAACAGGGCAGGGGGAGATGGATGGGTATAAAGAGCAGCAAGAGATACAAGAGTTGGTGGATGTAGCGAAGCAGGAAGAGGTACGTGAGGATGTGGATGTGTTGGGAAAGTGAGAGATACACCATGGATATGGAGATGGGAAGCAGAGGGATAAAGGGCAGCAGGATGTGGAACATGAAGAGGTAGAAACAGGACAGGGGAAGATGGATGGGTATACAGAGCAGCAAGAGATACAACAAGAGTTGGTGGATGTAGTGAAGCAGGAAGAGGTACGTGAGGATGTGGATGTGTTGGGAAAGTGAGAGATATACCATGGAAATGGAGATGGGAAGCAGGAGAATGAAGACAGCAGGATGTGGAACATGAAGAGGTAGAAACAGGGCAGTGGGAGATACATGGTGGATGTAGCAAAGCAGGAAGAGGTTCGTGAGGATGTGGATGTGTTGGGAAAGTGAGAGATAGAACATGGATATGGAGATTTGAAGCAGGAGGATGAAGGGCAGCAGGATGTGGCACAAGAAGAGGTAGGAACAGGGCAGGGGGAGATGGATGGGTTTAAAGAGCAGCAAGAGATACAAGAGTTGGTGGATGTAGCGAAGCAGGAAGAGGTACGTGAGGATGTGGATGTGTTGGGAAAGTGAGAGACAGACCATGGATATGGAGATAGAAAGCAGGAGGATGAAGGGCAGCAGGATTTGGACATTAAGAGGGAGAAACAGGGCAGGGGGAAGGATGGGTATAAAGAGCAGCAAGAGATACAAGAGTTGGTTGATGTAGCGAAGCAGGAAGAGGTACGTGAGGATGTGGCTGTGTTAGGAAAATGAGAGATAGACCATGGATATGGAGATTTGAAGCACGAGGATGAAGGGCAGCAGGAGGTGGAATATGAAGAGGTAAGAACAGGGCAGGGGGAGATGGATGGTGGATGTAGCGAAGCAGGAAGAGGTACGTGAGGATGTGGATGTGGTGGGAAAGTGAGAGATAGACCATGGATATGGAGATGGGAAGCAGGAGGATGAAGGGCAGCAGGATGTGGCACATGAAGAGGTAGAAACAGGGCATGGGGAGATGGATGGGTATAACGAGCAGCAAGAGATACAACAAGAGTTGGTGGATGTAGGGAAGTAGGAAGAGGTACGTGAGGATGTGGATGTGTTGGGAAAGTGAGAGATAGACCATGGATATGGAGATGGGAAGCAGAGGGGGGATGAAGGGCAGAAGGATGTGGAACATGAAGAGGTAGAAACAGGGCAGGGGGAGATGGATGGGTATAAAGAGCAGCAAGAGATACAAGAGTTGGTGGATGTAGCGAAGCAGGAAGAGGTAAGTGAGGATGTGGATGTGTTGGGAAAGTGAGAGATATACCATGGAAATGGAGATGGGAAGCAGGAGGATGAAGGCAGCAGGATCTGGAACATGAAGAGGTAGGAACAGGTCATTGGGAGATGGATTGTGGATGTAGCGAAGCAGGAAGAGGTAAGTGAGGATGTGGATGTGTTGGGAAAGTGAGAGATAAACCATGGAAATGGAGATGGGAAGCAGGAGGATGAAGGCAGCAGGATCTGGAACATGAAGAGGTAGAAACAGGGCAGGGGGAGATGGATGGGTATAAAGAGCAGCAAGAGATACAACAAGAGTTGGTGGATGTAGCGAAGCAGGAAGAGGTACGTGAGGATGTGGATGTGTTGGGAAAGTGAGAGATAGAACATGGATATGGAGATGGGAAGCAGGCAGATCAAGGGCAGCAGGATGTGGAACATGACGAGGTAGAAACAGGGCAGGGGGAGATGTATGGGTATAACGAGCAGCAAGAGATACAACAAGAGTTGGTGGATGTAGCGAAGCAGGAAGAGGTACGTGAGGATGTGGATGTGTTGGGAAAGTGAGAGATAGACTATGGAGATGGGAAGCAGGAGGATGAAGGGAAGCAGGATGTGGCACATGAAGAGGTAGAAACAGGGCAGGGGGAGATGGATGGGTATAAGGAGCAGCAAGAGATACAAGAGTTGTTGGATGTAGTGAAGCAGGACGAGGTATGTGAGGATGTGGATGTGTTGGGAATGTGAGAGATATACCATGGAAATGGAGATGGGAAGCAGGAGGATGAAGGCAGCAGGATGTGGAACATGAAGAGGTAGAAACAGGGCAGGGGGAGATGAATGGGTATACAGAGCAGCAAGAGATACAACAAGAGTTGGTGGATGTAGCGAAGCAGGAAGAGGTACGTGAGGATGTGGATGTGTTGGGAAAGTGAGAGATAGAACATGGATGTGGAGATTTGAAGCAAGAGGATGAAGGGCAGCAGGAGGTGGAATATGAAGAGGTAAGAACAGGGCAGGGGGAGATGGATGGTGGATGTAGCGAAGCAGGAAGAGGTACGCAAGGATTTGGATGTGTTGGGAAAGTGAGAGATAGACCATGGATATGGAGATGGGAAGCAGGAAGATGAAGGGCAGCAGGATGTGGCACATGAAGAGGTAGAAACAGGGCAGGGGGAGATGGATGGGTATAACGAGCAGCAAGAGATACAACAAGAGTTGGTGGATATAGGAAGCAGGAAGAGGTACGTGAGGATGTGGATGTGTTGGGAAAGTGAGAGATAGACCATGGATATGGAGATGGGAAGCAGAGGGGGGATGAAGGGCAGAAGGATGTGGAACATGAAGAGGTAGAAACAGGGCAGGGGGAGATGGATGGGTATAAAGAGCAGCAAGAGATACAAGAGTTAGTGGATGTAGCGAAGCAGGAAGAGGTACGTGAGGATGTGGATGTGTTGGGAAAGTGAGAGATAGAACATGGATATGGAGATGGGAAGCAGGCAGATCAAGGGCAGCAGGATGTGGAACATGACGAGGTAGAAACAGGGCAGGGGGAGATGTATGGGTATAATGAGCAGCAAGAGATACAACAAGAGTTGGTGGATGTAGCGAAGCAGGAAGAGGTACGTGAGGATGTGGATGTGTTGGGAAAGTGAGACATAGACTATGGAGATGGGAAGCAGGAGGATGAAGGGCAGCAGGATGTGGCACATGAAGAGGTAGAAACAGGGCAGGGGAGATGGCCGGGTATAAAGAGCAGCAAGAGATACAAGAGTTGGTGGATGTAGCGAAGCAGGAAGAGTTACGTGAGGATGTGGATGTGTTGGGAAAGTGAGAGATAGAACATGGATATGGATATGGGAAGCAGGCAGATGAAGGGCAGCAGGATTTGGAACATGAAGAGGTAGAAACAGGGCAGGGGGAGATGGATGGGTATAAGGAGCAGCAAGAGATACAAGAGTTGTTGGATGTAGCGAAGCAGGACGAGGTACGTGAGGATGTGGATGTGTTGGGAATGTGAGAGATATACCATGGAAATGGAGATGGGAAGCAGGAGGATGAAGGCAGCAGGATGTGGAACATGAAGAGGTAGGAACAGGGCAGGGGGAGATGGATGGTCTATGTAGCGAAGCAGGATCAGGTACGCAAGGATTTGGATGTGTTGGAAAGTGAGAGATAGACCATGGATATGGAGATGGGAAGCAGGAGGATGAAGGGCAGCATGATGTGGCACATAAAGAGGTAGAAACAGGGAAGGGGGAGATGGATGGGTATAACGAGCAGCAAGAGATACAACAAGAGTTGGTGGATGTAGGGAAGCAGGAAGAGGTACAAGAGGATGTGGATGTGTTGGGAAAGTGAGAGATAGACCATGGATATGGAGATGGGAAGCAGGAGGATGAAGGGCAGAAGGATGTGGAACATGAAGAGGTAGAAAAAGGGCGGGGGGAGATGGATGGGCATAAAGAGCAGCAAGAGGTACAAGAGTTCGTGGATGTAGCGAAGCAGGAAGAGGTACGTGAGGATGTGGATGTGTTGGGAAAGTGAGAGATAGAACATGGATATGGAGATGGGAAGCAGGTAGATGAAGGGCAGCAGGATGTGGAACATGAAGAGGTAGAAACAGGGCAGGGGGAGATGTATGGGTATTATGAGCAGCAAGAGATACAACAAGAGTTGGTGGATGTAGCGAAGCAGGAAGAGGTACATGAGGATGTGGATGTGTTAGGAAAGTGAGAGATAGACCATGGATATGGAGATTGGAAAAAGAGGGAGGAAGGGCAGCAGGATGTGGAACATGAAGAGATAGAAACAGGGCAGGGGGAGATGGATGGGTATACAAAGCAGCAAGAGATACAAGAGTTGGTGGATGTAGCGAAGCAGGAAGAGGTACGTGAGGATGTGGATGTGTTGGGAAAGTGAGAGATAGAACATGGATATGGAGATGGGAAGCAGGAGGATGAAGGGCAGCAGGAGGTGGAATATGAAGAGGTAGAAACAGGGCAGGGGGAGATGAATGGTGGATGTAGCAAAGCAGGAAGAGGTACGTGAGGATGTGGATGTGTTGGGAAAGTGAGAGATAGAACATGGATATGGAGATGGGAAGCAGGAGGATGAAGGGCAGCAGGAGGTGGAATATGAAGAGGTAGAAACAGGGCAGGGGGAGATGGATGGTGGATGTAGGGAAGCAGGAAGAGGTACGCAAGGATGTGGATGTGTTGGGAAAGTGAGAGATAGAACATGGATATGGAGATGGGAAGCAGGAGGATGAAGGGCAGCAGGATTTGGAACATGAAGAGGTAGAAACAGGGCAGGGGGAGATGGATGGGTATAAAGAGCAGCAAGAGATACAAGAGTTGGTGGATGTAGCGAAGCAGGAAGAGGTACGTGAGGATGTGGATGTGTGGGAAAAGTGAGAGATAGACCATGGATATCAAGATGGGAAGCAGAGGGATGAAGGGCAGCAGGATGTGGAACATGAAGAGGTAGGAACAGGGCAAGGGGAGATGGATGGGTTTAAAGAGCAGCAAGAGATACAAGAGTTGGTGGATGTAGCGAAGCAGGAAGAGGTACGTGAGGATGTGGGTGTGTTGGGAAAGTGAGAGATAGACCATGGATATGGAGATAGAAAGCAGGAGGATGAAGGGCAGCAGGATGTGGACATAAAGAGGTAGAAACAGGGCAGGGGGAGGATGGGTATAAAGAGCAGCAAGAGATACAAGAGTTGGTTGATGTAGCGAAGCAGGAAGAGGTACGTGAGGATGTGGATGTGTTGGGGAAGTGAGAGATAGACCATGGATATAGAGATGGGAAGCAGGAGGATGAAGAGCAGCAGGTTGTGGAACATGAAGAGGTAGAAACAGGGCAGGGGGCGATGGATGGGTATAAAGTGCAGCAAGAGATACAAGAGTTGGTGGATGTAACGAAGCAGGTAGAGGTAGGTGAGGATGTGGATGTGTTGGGAAAGTGAGAGATACACCATGAATATGGAGATGGGAAGCAGAGGGATGAAGGGCAGCAGGATGTGGAACATGAAGAGGTAGAAACAGGGCAGGGGGAGATGGATGGGTATACAGAGCAGCAAGAGATACAACAAGAGTTGGTGGATGTAGAGAAGCAGGAAGAGGTACGTGAGGATGTGGATGTGTTGGGAAAGTGAGAGATAGAACATGGATATGGAGATTTGAAGCAGGAGGATGAAGGGCAGCAGGATGTGCCACATGAAGAGGTAGGAACAGGGCAGGGGGAGATGGATGGGTTTAAAGAGCAGCAAGAGATACAAGAGTTGGTGGATGTAGCGAAGCAGGAAGAGGTACGTGAGGATGTGGGTGTGTTGAGAAAGTGAGAGATAGACCATGGATATGGAGATAGAAACAGGAGGATGAAGGGCAGCAGGATGTGGACATAAAGAGGTAGAAACAGGGCAGGGGGATGGATGGGTATAAAGAGCAGCAAGAGATACAAGAGTTGGTGGATGTAGCGAAGCAGGAAGAGGTACGTGAGGATGTGGCTGTGTTAGGAAAGTGAGAGATAGACCATGGATATGGAGATGGGAAGCAGAGGGATGAAGGGCAGCAGGATGTGGAACATGAAGAGGTAGAAACAGGGCAGGGGGAGATGGATGGGTATAACGAGCAGCAAGAGATACAAGAGTTGGTGGATGTAGCGAAGCAGGAAGAGGTACGTGAGGATGTGGATGTGTTGGGAAAGTGAGAGATAGACCATGGATATGGAGATGGGAAGCAGGAGGATGAAGGGCAGCAGGATGTGGAACATGAAGAGGTAGAAACAGGGCAGGGGGAGATGAATGGGTATACAGAGCAGCAAGAGATACAACAAGAGTTGGTGGATGTAGCGAAGCAGGAAGAGGTACGTGAGGATGTGGATGTGTTGGGAAAGTGAGAGATATACCATGGAAATGGAGATGGGAAGCAGGAGAATGAAGACAGCAGGATGTGGAACATGAAGAGGTAGAAACAGGGCAGGGGGAGATACATGGTGGATGTAGCAAAGCAGGAAGAGGTACGTGAGGATGTGGATGTGTTGGGAAAGTGAGAGATAGACCATGGATATGGAGATGGGAAGCAGAGGGGGGATGAAGGGCAGAAGGATGTGGAACATGAAGAGGTAGAAACAGGGCAGGGGGAGATGGATGGGTATAAAGAGCAGCAAGAGATACAAGAGTTGGTGGATGTAGCGAAGCAGGAAGAGGTACGTGAGGATGTGGATGTGTTGGGAAAGTGAGAGATAGACCATGGATATGGAGATGGGAAGCAGAGGGATGAAGGGCAGCAGGATGTGGAACATGAAGAGGTAGAAACAGGGCAGGGGGAGAAGGATGGGTATACAGAGCAGCACGAGATACAACAAGAGTGATGGATGTAGCGAAGCAGGAAGAGGTTCGTGAGGATGTGGATGTGTTGGGAAAGTGAGAGATAGACCATGGATATGGAGATGGGAAGCAGAGGGATGAAGGGCAGCAGGATGTGGCACATGAAGAGGTAGAAACAGGGCAGGGGGAGATGGATGGGTATAACGAGCAGCAAGAGATACAACAAGAGTTGGTGGATATAGGGAAGCAGGAAGAGGTACGTGAGGATGTGGATGTGTTGGGAAAGTGAGAGATAGACCATGGATATGGAGATGGGAATCAGAGGGGGGATGAAGGGCAGAAGGATGTGGAACATGAAGAGGTAGAAACAGGGCAGGGGGAGATGGATGGGTATAAAGAGCAGCAAGAGATACAAGAGTTAGTGGATGTAGCGAAGCAGGAAGAGGTACGTGAGGATGTGGATGTGTTGGGAAAGTGAGAGATAGAACATGGATATGGAGATGGGAAGCAGGCAGATCAAGGGCAGCAGGATGTGGAACATGACGAGGTAGAAACAGGGCAGGGGGAGATGTATGGGTATAACGAGCAGCAAGAGATACAACAAGAGTTGGTGGATGTAGCGAAGCAGGAAGAGGTACGTGAGGATGTGGATATGTTGGGAAAGTGAGACATAGACTATGGAGATGGGAAGCAGGAGGATGAAGGGCAGCAGGATGTGGCACATGAAGAGGTAGAAACAGGGCAGGGGAGATGGCCGGGTATAAAGAGCAGCAAGAGATACAAGAGTTGGTGGATGTAGCGAAGCAGGAAGAGTTACGTGAGGATGTGGATGTGTTGGGAAAGTGAGAGATAGAACATGGATATGGATATGGGAAGCAGGCAGATGAAGGGCAGCAGGATTTGGAACATGAAGAGGTAGAAACAGGGCAGGGGGAGATGGATGGGTATAAGGAGCAGCAAGAGATACAAGAGTTGTTGGATGTAGCGAAGCAGGACGAGGTACGTGAGGATGTGGATGTGTTGGGAATGTGAGAGATATACCATGGAAATGGAGATGGGAAGCAGGAGGATGAAGGCAGCAGGATGTGGAACATGAAGAGGTAGGAACAGGGCAGGGGGAGATGGATGGTCTATGTAGCGAAGCAGGATCAGGTACGCAAGGATTTGGATGTGTTGGAAAGTGAGAGATAGACCATGGATATGGAGATGGGAAGCAGGAGGATGAAGGGCAGCATGATGTGGCACATAAAGAGGTAGAAACAGGGAAGGGGGAGATGGATGGGTATAACGAGCAGCAAGAGATACAACAAGAGTTGGTGGATGTAGGGAAGCAGGAAGAGGTACAAGAGGATGTGGATGTGTTGGGAAAGTGAGAGATAGACCATGGATATGGAGATGGGAAGCAGGAGGATGAAGGGCAGAAGGATGTGGAACATGAAGAGGTAGAAAAAGGGCGGGGGGAGATGGATGGGCATAAAGAGCAGCAAGAGGTACAAGAGTTCGTGGATGTAGCGAAGCAGGAAGAGGTACGTGAGGATGTGGATGTGTTGGGAAAGTGAGAGATAGAACATGGATATGGAGATGGGAAGCAGGCAGATGAAGGGCAGCAGGATGTGGAACATGAAGAGGTAGAAACAGGGCAGGGGGAGATGTATGTGTATTATGAGCAGCAAGAGATACAACAAGAGTTGGTGGATGTAGCGAAGCAGGAAGAGGTACATGAGGATGTGGATGTGTTAGGAAAGTGAGAGATAGACCATGGATATGGAGATTGGAAAAAGAGGGAGGAAGGGCAGCAGGATGTGGAACATGAAGAGATAGAAACAGGGCAGGGGGAGATGGATGGGTATACAAAGCAGCAAGAGATACAAGAGTTGGTGGATGTAGCGAAGCAGGAAGAGGTACGTGAGGATGTGGATGTGTTGGGAAAGTGAGAGATAGAACATGGATATGGAGATGGGAAGCAGGAGGATGAAGGGCAGCAGGAGGTGGAATATGAAGAGGTAGAAACAGGGCAGGGGGAGATGGATGGTGGATGTAGGGAAGCAGGAAGAGGTACGCAAGGATGTGGATGTGTTGGGAAAGTGAGAGATAGAACATGGATATGGAGATGGGAAGCAGGAGGATGAAGGGCAGCAGGATTTGGAACATGAAGAGGTAGAAACAGGGCAGGGGGAGATGGATGGGTATAAAGAGCAGCAAGAGATACAAGAGTTGGTGGATGTAGCGAAGCAGGAAGAGGTACGTGAGGATGTGGATGTGTGGGAAAAGTGAGAGATAGACCATGGATATCAAGATGGGAAGCAGAGGGATGAAGGGCAGCAGGATGTGGAACATGAAGAGGTAGGAACAGGGCAAGGGGAGATGGATGGGTTTAAAGAACAGCAAGAGATACAAGAGTTGGTGGATGTAGCGAAGCAGGAAGAGGTACGTGAGGATGTGGGTGTGTTGGGAAAGTGAGAGATAGACCATGGATATGGAGATAGAAAGCAGGAGGATGAAGGGCAGCAGGATGTGGACATAAAGAGGTAGAAACAGGGCAGGGGGAAGGATGGGTATAAAGAGCAGCAAGAGATACAAGAGTTGGTTGATGTAGCGAAGCAGGAAGAGGTACGTGAGGATGTGGATGTGTTGGGGAAGTGAGAGATAGACCATGGATATAGAGATGGGAAGCAGGAGGATGAAGAGCAGCAGGTTGTGGAACATGAAGAGGTAGAAACAGGGCAGGGGGCGATGGATGGGTATAAAGTGCAGCAAGAGATACAAGAGTTGGTGGATGTAACGAAGCAGGTAGAGGTACGTGAGGATGTGGATGTGTTGGGAAAGTGAGAGATACACCATGAATATGGAGATGGGAAGCAGAGGGATGAAGGGCAGCAGGATGTTGAACATGAAGAGGTAGAAACAGGGCAGGGGGAGATGGATGGGTATACAGAGCAGCAAGAGATACAACAAGAGTTGGTGGATGTAGAGAAGCAGGAAGAGGTACGTGAGGATGTGGATGTGTTGGGAAAGTGAGAGATAGAACATGGATATGGAGATTTGAAGCAGGAGGATGAAGGGCAGCAGGATGTGGCACATGAAGAGGTAGGAACAGGGCAGGGGGAGATGGATGGGTTTAAAGAGCAGCAAGAGATACAAGAGTTGGTGGATGTAGCGAAGCAGGAAGAGGTACGTGAGGATGTGGGTGTGTTGAGAAAGTGAGAGATAGACCATGGATATGGAGATAGAAACAGGAGGATGAAGGGCAGCAGGATGTGGACATAAAGAGGTAGAAACAGGGCAGGGGGATGGATGGGTATAAAGAGCAGCAAGAGATACAAGAGTTGGTGGATGTAGCGAAGCAGGAAGAGGTACGTGAGGATGTGGCTGTGTTAGGAAAGTGAGAGATAGACCATGGATATGGAGATGGGAAGCAGAGGGATGAAGGGCAGCAGGATGTGGAACATGAAGAGGTAGAAACAGGGCAGGGGGAGATGGATGGGTATAACGAGCAGCAAGAGATACAAGAGTTGGTGGATGTAGCGAAGCAGGAAGAGGTACGTGAGGATGTGGATGTGTTGGGAAAGTGAGAGATAGACCATGGATATGGAGATGGGAAGCAGGAGGATGAAGGGCAGCAGGATGTGGAACATGAAGAGGTAGAAACAGGGCAGGGGGAGATGAATGGGTATACAGAGCAGCAAGAGATACAACAAGAGTTGGTGGATGTAGCGAAGCAGGAAGAGGTACGTGAGGATGTGGATGTGTTAGGAAAGTGAGAGATATACCATGGAAATGGAGATGGGAAGCAGGAGAATGAAGACAGCAGGATGTGGAACATGAAGAGGTAGAAACAGGGCAGGGGGAGATACATGGTGGATGTAGCAAAGCAGGAAGAGGTACGTGAGGATGTGGATGTGTTGGGAAAGTGAGAGATAGACCATGGATATGGAGATGGGAAGCAAAGGGGGGATGAAGGGCAGAAGGATGTGGAACATGAAGAGGTAGAAACAGGGCAGGGGGAGATGGATGGGTATAAAGAGCAGCAAGAGATACAAGAGTTGGTGGATGTAGCGAAGCAGGAAGAGGTACGTGAGGATGTGGATGTGTTGGGAAAGTGAGAGATAGACCATGGATATGGAGATGGGAAGCAGAGGGATGAAGGGCAGCAGGATGTGGAACATGAAGAGGTAGAAACAGGGCAGGGGGAGAAGGATGGGTATACAGAGCAGCACGAGATACAACAAGAGTGATGGATGTAGCGAAGCAGGAAGAGGTACGTGAGGATGTGGATGTGTTGGGAAAGTGAGAGATAACCATGGATATGGAGATGGGAAGCAGAGGGATGAAGGGCAGCATGATGTGGAACATGAAGAGGTAGAAACAGGGCAGGGGAGATGGATGGGTATAAAAAGCAGCGAGAGATGCAAGAGTTGGTGGATGTAGCGAAGCAGGAAGAGGTACATGAGGATGTGGGTGTGTTGGGAAAGTGAGAGATAGACCATGGATATGGAGATAGAAAGCAGGAGGATGAAGGGCAGCAGGATGTGGACATGAAGAGGTAGAAACAGGGCAGGGGGGGATGGATGGGTATAAAGAGCAGCGAGAGATACAAGAGTTGGTTGATGTAGCGAAGCAGGACGAGGTAGGTGAGGATGTGGATGTGTTAGGAAAATGAGAGATAGACCATGGATATGGAGATGGGAAGCAGAGGGATGAAGGGCAGCAGGATGTGGAACATGAAGAGGTAGAAACAGGGCAGGGGGAGAAGGATGGGTATACAGAGCAGCACGAGATACAACAAGAGTGATGGATGTAGCGAAGCAGGAAGAGGTTCGTGAGGATGTGGATGTGTTGGGAAAGTGAGAGATAGACCATGGATATGGAGATGGGAAGCAGAGGGATGAAGGGCAGCATGATGTAGAACATGAAGAGGTAGAAACAGGGCAGGGGAGATGGATGGGTATAAAAAGCAGCGAGAGATACAAGAGTTGGTGGATGTAGCGAAGCAGGAAGAGGTACGTGAGGATGTGGATGTATTAGGAAAATGAGAGATAGACCATGGATATGGAGATGGGAAGCAGAGGGATGAAGGGCAGCAGGATGTGGAACATGAAGAGGTAGAAACAGGGCAGGGGAGATACATGGTGGATGTAGCAAAGCAGGAAGAGGTACGTGAGGATGTGGATGTGATGGGAAAGTGAGAGATAGACCATGGATATGGAGATAGAAACAGGAGGATGAAGGGCAGCAGGATGTGGAACATGAAGAGGTAGGAACAGGGCAGGGGAGATGGATTGTGGATGTAGCGAAGCAGGAAGAGGTATGCAAGGATTTGGATGTGTTGGAAAGTGAGAGATAGACCATGGATATGGAGATGGGAAGCAGAGGGGGGATGAAGGGCAGAAGGATGTGGAACATGAAGAGGTAGAAACAGGGCAGGGGGAGATGGATGGGTATAAAGAGCAGCAAGAGATACAAGAGTTGGTGGATGTAGCGAAGCAGGAAGAGGTACGTGAGGATGTGGATGTGTTGGGAAAGTGAGAGATAGAACATGGATATGGCGATGGGAAGCAGGCAGATCAAGGGCAGCAGGATGTGGAACATGACGAGGTAGAAACAGGGCAGGGGGAGATGTATGGGTATAACGAGCAGCAAGAGATACAACAAGAGTTGGTGGATGTAGCGAAGCAGGAAGAGGTACGTGAGGATGTGGATGTGTTGGGAAAGTGAGAGATAGACTATGGAGATGGGAAGCAGGAGGATGAAGGGCAGCAGGATGTGGCACATGAAGAGGTAGAAACAGGGCAGGGGAGATGGCCGGGTATAAAGAGCAGCAAGAGATACAAGAGTTGGTGGATGTAGCGAAGCAGGAAGAGGTACGTGAGGATGTGGATGTGTTGGGAAAGTGAGAGATAGAACAAGGATATGGATATGGGAAGCAGAGGGGGGATGAAGGGCAGAAGGATGTGGAACATGAAGAGGTAGAAACAGGGCAGGGGGAGATGGATGGGTATAAGGAGCAGCAAGAGATACAAGAGTTGTTGGATGTAGCGAAGCAGGACGAGGTACGTGAGGATGTGGATGTGTTGGGAATGTGAGAGATATACCATGGAAATGGAGATGGGAAGCAGGAGGATGAAGGCAGCAGGATGTGGAACATGAAGAGGTAGGAACAGGGCAGGGGGAGATGGATGGTGGATGTAGCGAAGCAGGAAGAGGTACGCAAGGATTTGGATGTGTTGGAAAGTGAGAGATAGACCATGGATATGGAGATGGGAAGCAGGAGGATGAAGGGCAGCATGATGTGGCACATAAAGAGGTAGAAACAGGGAAGGGGGAGATGGAAAGGTATAACGAGCAGCAAGAGATACAACAAGAGTTGGTGGATGTAGGGAAGCAGGACGAGGTACGTGAGGATGTGGATGTGTTGGGAAAGTGAGAGATAGACCATGGATATGGAGATGGGAAGCAGAGGGGGGATGAAGGGCAGCAGGATGTGGAACATGAAGAGGTAGAAACAGGGCAGGGGCAGAAGGATGGGTATAACGAGCAGCAAGAGATACAACAAGAGTTGGTGGATGTAGGGAAGCAGGAAGAGGTACGTGAGGATGTGGATGTGTTGGGAAAGTGAGAGATAGACAATGGATATGGAGTTGGGAAGCAGAGGGGGGATGAAGGGCAGAAGAATGTGGAACATCAAGAAGTAGAAAAAGGGCAGGGGGAGATGGATGGGCATAAAGAGCAGCAAGAGGTACAAGAGTTGGTGGATGTAGCGAAGCAGGAAGAGGTACGTGAGGATGTGGATGTGTTGGGAAAGTGAGAGATAGAACATGGATATGGAGATGGGAAGCAGGCAGATGAAGGGCAGCAGGATGTGGAACATGAAGAGGTAGAAACAGGGCAGGGGGAGATGTATGGGTATTATGAGCAGCAAGAGATACAACAAGAGTTGGTGGATGTAGCGAAGCAGGAAGAGGTACGTGAGGATGTGGGTGTGTTGGGAAAGTGAGAGATAGACCATGGATATGGAGATAGAAAGCAGGAGGATGAAGGGCAGCAGGATGTGGAACATGAAGAGGTAGAAACAGGGCAGGGGGAGATGGATGGGTATAAAGAGCAGAAAGAGATACAAGAGTTGGTGGATGTAGCGAAGCAGGAAGAGGTACGTGAGGATGTGGATGTATTAGGAAAATGAGAGATAGACCATGGATATGGAGATGGGAAGCAGAGGGATGAAGGGCAGCAGGATGTGGAACATGAAGAGGTAGAAACAGGGCAGGGGAGATACATGGTGGATGTAGCAAAGCAGGAAGAGGTACGTGAGGATGTGGATGTGATGGGAAAGTGAGAGATAGACCATGGATATGGAGATAGAAACAGGAGGATGAAGGGCAGCAGGATGTGGAACATGAAGAGGTAGGAACAGGGCAGGGGAGATGGATTGTGGATGTAGCGAAGCAGGAAGAGGTATGCAAGGATTTGGATGTGTTGGAAAGTGAGAGATAGACCATGGATATGGAGATGGGAAGCAGAGGGGGGATGAAGGGCAGAAGGATGTGGAACATGAAGAGGTAGAAACAGGGCAGGGGGAGATGGATGGGTATAAAGAGCAGCAAGAGATACAAGAGTTGGTGGATGTAGCGAAGCAGGAAGAGGTACGTGAGGATGTGGATGTGTTGGGAAAGTGAGAGATAGAACATGGATATGGCGATGGGAAGCAGGCAGATCAAGGGCAGCAGGATGTGGAACATGACGAGGTAGAAACAGGGCAGGGGGAGATGTATGGGTATAACGAGCAGCAAGAGATACAACAAGAGTTGGTGGATGTAGCGAAGCAGGAAGAGGTACGTGAGGATGTGGATGTGTTGGGAAAGTGAGAGATAGACTATGGAGATGGGAAGCAGGAGGATGAAGGGCAGCAGGATGTGGCACATGAAGAGGTAGAAACAGGGCAGGGGAGATGGCCGGGTATAAAGAGCAGCAAGAGATACAAGAGTTGGTGGATGTAGCGAAGCAGGAAGAGGTACGTGAGGATGTGGATGTGTTGGGAAAGTGAGAGATAGAACAAGGATATGGATATGGGAAGCAGAGGGGGGATGAAGGGCAGAAGGATGTGGAACATGAAGAGGTAGAAACAGGGCAGGGGGAGATGGATGGGTATAAGGAGCAGCAAGAGATACAAGAGTTGTTGGATGTAGCGAAGCAGGACGAGGTACGTGAGGATGTGGATGTGTTGGGAATGTGAGAGATATACCATGGAAATGGAGATGGGAAGCAGGAGGATGAAGGCAGCAGGATGTGGAACATGAAGAGGTAGGAACAGGGCAGGGGGAGATGGATGGTGGATGTAGCGAAGCAGGAAGAGGTACGCAAGGATTTGGATGTGTTGGAAAGTGAGAGATAGACCATGGATATGGAGATGGGAAGCAGGAGGATGAAGGGCAGCATGATGTGGCACATAAAGAGGTAGAAACAGGGAAGGGGGAGATGGAAAGGTATAACGAGCAGCAAGAGATACAACAAGAGTTGGTGGATGTAGGGAAGCAGGACGAGGTACGTGAGGATGTGGATGTGTTGGGAAAGTGAGAGATAGACCATGGATATGGAGATGGGAAGCAGAGGGGGGATGAAGGGCAGCAGGATGTGGAACATGAAGAGGTAGAAACAGGGCAGGGGCAGAAGGATGGGTATAACGAGCAGCAAGAGATACAACAAGAGTTGGTGGATGTAGGGAAGCAGGAAGAGGTACGTGAGGATGTGGATGTGTTGGGAAAGTGAGAGATAGACAATGGATATGGAGTTGGGAAGCAGAGGGGGGATGAAGGGCAGAAGAATGTGGAACATCAAGAAGTAGAAAAAGGGCAGGGGGAGATGGATGGGCATAAAGAGCAGCAAGAGGTACAAGAGTTGGTGGATGTAGCGAAGCAGGAAGAGGTACGTGAGGATGTGGATGTGTTGGGAAAGTGAGAGATAGAACATGGATATGGAGATGGGAAGCAGGCAGATGAAGGGCAGCAGGATGTGGAACATGAAGAGGTAGAAACAGGGCAGGGGGAGATGTATGGGTATTATGAGCAGCAAGAGATACAACAAGAGTTGGTGGATGTAGCGAAGCAGGAAGAGGTACGTGAGGATGTGGGTGTGTTGGGAAAGTGAGAGATAGACCATGGATATGGAGATAGAAAGCAGGAGGATGAAGGGCAGCAGGATGTGGAACATGAAGAGGTAGAAACAGGGCAGGGGGAGATGGATGGGTATAAAGAGCAGAAAGAGATACAAGGGTTGGTGGATGTAGCGAAGCAGGAAGAGGTACGTGAGGATGTGGGTGTGTTGGGAAAGTGAGAGATAGACCATGAATATGGAGATGGGACGCAGAGGGATGAAGGGGAGCAGGATGTGGAACATGAAGAGGTAGAAACAGGGCAGGGGGAGATGGATGGGTATAAAGAGCAACGAGAGATACAAGAGTTGGTGGATGTAGCGAAGCAGGAAGAGGTACGTGAGGATGTGGATGTGTTGGGAAAGTGAGAGATAGACCATGAATATGGAGATGGGACGCAGAGGGATGAAGGGCAGCAGGATGTGGAACATGAAGAGGTAGAAACAGGGCAGGGGGATATGGATGGGTATAAAGAGCAACGAGAGATAGAAGAGTTGGTGGATGTAGAGAAGCAGGAAGAGGTACGTGAGGATGTGGGTGTGTTGGGAAAGTGAGAGATAGACCATGAATATGGAGATGGGACGCAGAGGGATGAAGGGCAGCAGGATGTGGAACATGAAGAGGTAGAAACAGGGCAGGGGGAGATGGATGGGTATAAAGAGCAACGAGAGATACAAGAGTTGGTGGATGTAGCGAAGCAGGAAGAGGTACGTGAGGATGTGGATGTGTTGGGAAAGTGAGAGATACACCATGGATATGGAGATGGGAAGCAGGAGGATGAAGGGCAGCAGGATGTGGAACATGAAGAGGTAGAAACAGGGCAGGGGGAGATGAATGGGTATACAGAGCAGCAAGAGATACAACAAGAGTTGGTGGATGTAGCGAAGCAGGAAGAGGTACGTGAGGATGTGGATGTGTTGGGAAAGTGAGAGATATACCATGGAAATGGAGATGGGAAGCAGGAGAATGAAGACAGCAGGATGTGGAACATGAAGAGGTAGAAACAGGGCAGGGGGAGATGCATGGTGGATGTAGCAAAGCAGGAAGAGGTACGTGAGGATGTGGATGTGTTGGGAAAGTGAGAGATAGACCATGGATATGGAGATGGGAAGCAGAGGGATGAAGGGCAGCAGGATGTGGAACATGAAGAGGTAGAAACAGGGCAGGGGGAGAAGGATGGGTATACAGAGCAGCACGAGATACAACAAGAGTGATGGATGTAGCGAAGCAGGAAGAGGTTCGTGAGGATGTGGATGTGTTGGGAAAGTGAGAGATAGACCATGGATATGGAGATGGGAAGCAGAGGGATGAAGGGCAGCAGGATGTGGCACATGAAGAGGTAGAAACAGGGCAGGGGGAGATGGATGGGTATAACGAGCAGCAAGAGATACAACAAGAGTTGGTGGATATAGGGAAGCAGGAAGAGGTACGTGAGGATGTGGATGTGTTGGGAAAGTGAGAGATAGACCATGGATATGGAGATGGGAATCAGAGGGGGGATGAAGGGCAGAAGGATGTGGAACATGAAGAGGTAGAAACAGGGCAGGGGGAGATGGATGGGTATAAAGAGCAGCAAGAGATACAAGAGTTAGTGGATGTAGCGAAGCAGGAAGAGGTACGTGAGGATGTGGATGTGTTGGGAAAGTGAGAGATAGAACATGGATATGGAGATGGGAAGCAGGCAGATCAAGGGCAGCAGGATGTGGAACATGACGAGGTAGAAACAGGGCAGGGGGAGATGTATGGGTATAACGAGCAGCAAGAGATACAACAAGAGGTGGTGGATGTAGCGAAGCAGGAAGAGGTACGTGAGGATGTGGATGTGTTGGGAAAGTGAGACATAGACTATGGAGATGGGAAGCAGGAGGATGAAGGGCAGCAGGATGTGGCACATGAAGAGGTAGAAACAGGGCAGGGGAGATGGCCGGGTATAAAGAGCAGCAAGAGATACAAGAGTTGGTGGATGTAGCGAAGCAGGAAGAGTTACGTGAGGATGTGGATGTGTTGGGAAAGTGAGAGATAGAACATGGATATGGATATGGGAAGCAGGCAGATGAAGGGCAGCAGGATTCGGAACATGAAGAGGTAGAAACAGGGCAGGGGGAGATGGATGGGTATAAGGAGCAGCAAGAGATACAAGAGTTGTTGGATGTAGCGAAGCAGGACGAGGTACGTGAGGATGTGGATGTGTTGGGAATGTGAGAGATATACCATGGAAATGGAGATGGGAAGCAGGAGGATGAAGGCAGCAGGATGTGGAACATGAAGAGGTAGGAACAGGGCAGGGGGAGATGGATGGTCTATGTAGCGAAGCAGGATCAGGTACGCAAGGATTTGGATGTGTTGGAAAGTGAGAGATAGACCATGGATATGGAGATGGGAAGCAGGAGGATGAAGGGCAGCATGATGTGGCACATAAAGAGGTAGAAACAGGGAAGGGGGAGATGGATGGGTATAACGAGCAGCAAGAGATACAACAAGAGTTGGTGGATGTAGGGAAGCAGGAAGAGGTACAAGAGGATGTGGATGTGTTGGGAAAGTGAGAGATAGACCATGGATATGGAGATGGGAAGCAGGAGGATGAAGGGCAGAAGGATGTGGAACATGAAGAGGTAGAAAAAGGGCGGGGGGAGATGGATGGGCATAAAGAGCAGCAAGAGGTACAAGAGTTTGTGGATGTAGCGAAGCAGGAAGAGGTACGTGAGGATGTGGATGTGTTGGGAAAGTGAGAGATAGAACATGGATATGGAGATGGGAAGCAGGCAGATGAAGGGCAGCAGGATGTGGAACATGAAGAGGTAGAAACAGGGCAGGGGGAGATGTATGGGTATTATGAGCAGCAAGAGATACAACAAGAGTTGGTGGATGTAGCGAAGCAGGAAGAGGTACATGAGGATGTGGATGTGTTAGGAAAGTGAGAGATAGACCATGGATATGGAGATTGGAAAAAGAGGGAGGAAGGGCAGCAGGATGTGGAACATGAAGAGATAGAAACAGGGCAGGGGGAGATGGATGGGTATACAAAGCAGCAAGAGATACAAGAGTTGGTGGATGTAGCGAAGCAGGAAGAGGTACGTGAGGATCTGGATGTGTTGGGAAAGTGAGAGATAGAACATGGATATGGAGATGGGAAGCAGGAGGATGAAGGGCAGCAGGAGGTGGAATATGAAGAGGTAGAAACAGGGCAGGGGGAGATGAATGGTGGATGTAGCAAAGCAGGAAGAGGTACGTGAGGATGTGGATGTGTTGGGAAAGTGAGAGATAGAACATGGATATGAGATGGGAAGCAGGAGGATGAAGGGCAGCAGGAGGTGGAATATGAAGAGGTAGAAACAGGGCAGGGGGAGATGGATGGTGGATGTTGGGAAGCAGGAAGAGGTACGCAAGGATGTGGATGTGTTGGGAAAGTGAGAGATAGAACATGGATATGGAGATGGGAAGCAGGAGGATGAAGGGCAGCAGGATTTGGAACATGAAGAGGTAGAAACAGGGCAGGGGGAGATGGATGGGTATAAAGAGCAGCAAGAGATACAAGAGTTGGTGGATGTAGCGAAGCAGGAAGAGGTACGTGAGGATGTGGATGTGTGGGAAAAGTGAGAGATAGACCATGGATATCAAGATGGGAAGCAGAGGGATGAAGGGCAGCAGGATGTGGAACATGAAGAGGTAGGAACAGGGCAAGGGGAGATGGATGGGTTTAAAGAGCAGCAAGAGATACAAGAGTTGGTGGATGTAGCGAAGCAGGAAGAGGTACGTGAGGATGTGGGTGTGTTGGGAAAGTGAGAGATAGACCATGGATATGGAGATAGAAAGCAGGAGGATGAAGGGCAGCAGGATGTGGACATAAAGAGGTAGAAACAGGGCAGGGGGAAGGATGGGTATAAAGAGCAGCAAGAGATACAAGAGTTGGTTGATGTAGCGAAGCAGGAAGAGGTACGTGAGGATGTGGATGTGTTGGGGAAGTGAGAGATAGACCATGGATATAGAGATGGGAAGCAGGAGGATGAAGAGCAGCAGGTTGTGGAACATGAAGAGGTAGAAACAGGGCAGGGGGCGATGGATGGGTATAAAGTGCAGCAAGAGATACAAGAGTTGGTGGATGTAACGAAGCAGGTAGAGGTACGTGAGGATGTGGATGTGTTGGGAAAGTGAGAGATACACCATGAATATGGAGATGGGAAGCAGAGGGATGAAGGGCAGCAGGATGTGGAACATGAAGAGGTAGAAACAGGGCAGGGGGAGATGGATGGGTATACAGAGCAGCAAGAGATACAACAAGAGTTGGTGGATGTAGAGAAGCAGGAAGAGGTACGTGAGGATGTGGATGTGTTGGGAAAGTGAGAGATAGAACATGGATATGGAGATTTGAAGCAGGAGGATGAAGGGCAGCAGGATGTGGCACATGAAGAGGTAGGAACAGGGCAGGGGGAGATGGATGGGTTTAAAGAGCAGCAAGAGATACAAGAGTTGGTGGATGTAGCGAAGCAGGAAGAGGTACGTGAAGATGTGGGTGTGTTGAGAAAGTGAGAGATAGACCATGGATATGGAGATAGAAACAGGAGGATGAAGGGCAGCAGGATGTGGACATAAAGAGGTAGAAACAGGGCAGGGGGATGGATGGGTATAAAGAGCAGCAAGAGATATAAGAGTTGGTGGATGTAGCGAAGCAGGAAGAGGTACGTGAGGATGTGGCTGTGTTAGGAAAGTGAGAGATAGACCATGGATATGGAGATGGGAAGCAGAGGGATGAAGGGCAGCAGGATGTGGAACATGAAGAGGTAGAAACAGGGCAGGGGGAGATGGATGGGTATAAAGAGCAACGAGAGATACAAGAGTTGGTGGATGTAGCGAAGCAGGAAGAGGTACGTGAGGATGTGGATGTGTTGGGAAAGTGAGAGATACACCATGGATATGGAGATGGGAAGCAGGAAGATGAAGGGCAGCAGGATGTGGAACATGAAGAGGTAGAAACAGGGCAGGGGGAGATGAATGGGTATACAGAGCAGCAAGTGATACAACAAGAGTTGGTGGATGTAGCGAAGCAGGAAGAGGTACGTGAGGATGTGGATGTGTTGGGAAAGTGAGAGATATACCATGGAAATGGAGATGGGAAGCAGGAGAATGAAGACAGCAGGATGTGGAACATGAAGAGGTAGAAACAGGGCAGGGGGAGATACATGGTGGATGTAGCAAAGCAGGAAGAGGTACGTGAGGATGTGGATGTGTTGGGAAAGTGAGAGATAGACCATGGATATGGAGATGGGAAGCAGAGGGGGGATGAAGGGCAGAAGGATGTGGAACATGAAGAGGTAGAAACAGGGCAGGGGGAGATGGATGGGTATAAAGAGCAGCAAGAGATACAAGAGTTGGTGGATGTAGCGAAGCAGGAAGAGGTACGTGAGGATGTGGATGTGTTGGGAAAGTGAGAGATAGACCATGGATATGGAGATGGGAAGCAGAGGGATGAAGGGCAGCAGGATGTGGAACATGAAGAGGTAGAAACAGGGCAGGGGGAGAAGGATGGGTATACAGAGCAGCACGAGATACAACAAGAGTGATGGATGTAGCGAAGCAGGAAGAGGTTCGTGAGGATGTGGATGTGTTGGGAAAGTGAGAGATAGACCATGGATATGGAGATGGGAAGCAGAGGGATGAAGGGCAGCAGGATGTGGCACATGAAGAGGTAGAAACAGGGCAGGGGGAGATGGATGGGTATAACGAGCAGCAAGAGATACAACAAGAGTTGGTGGATATAGGGAAGCAGGAAGAGGTACGTGAGGATGTGGATGTGTTGGGAAAGTGAGAGATAGACCATGGATATGGAGATGGGAATCAGAGGGGGGATGAAGGGCAGAAGGATGTGGAACATGAAGAGGTAGAAACAGGGCAGGGGGAGATGGATGGGTATAAAGAGCAGCAAGAGATACAAGAGTTAGTGGATGTAGCGAAGCAGGAAGAGGTACGTGAGGATGTGGATGTGTTGGGAAAGTGAGAGATAGAACATGGATATGGAGATGGGAAGCAGGCAGATCAAGGGCAGCAGGATGTGGAACATGACGAGGTAGAAACAGGGCAGGGGGAGATGTATGGGTATAACGAGCAGCAAGAGATACAACAAGAGTTGGTGGATGTAGCGAAGCAGGAAGAGGTACGTGAGGATGTGGATGTGTTGGGAAAGTGAGACATAGACTATGGAGATGGGAAGCAGGAGGATGAAGGGCAGCAGGATGTGGCACATGAAGAGGTAGAAACAGGGCAGGGGAGATGGCCGGGTATAAAGAGCAGCAAGAGATACAAGAGTTGGTGGATGTAGCGAAGCAGGAAGAGTTACGTGAGGATGTGGATGTGTTGGGAAAGTGAGAGATAGAACATGGATATGGATATGGGAAGCAGGCAGATGAAGGGCAGCAGGATTTGGAACATGAAGAGGTAGAAACAGGGCAGGGGGAGATGGATGGGTATAAGGAGCAGCAAGAGATACAAGAGTTGTTGGATGTAGCGAAGCAGGACGAGGTACGTGAGGATGTGGATGTGTTGGGAATGTGAGAGATATACCATGGAAATGGAGATGGGAAGCAGGAGGATGAAGGCAGCAGGATGTGGAACATGAAGAGGTAGGAACAGGGCAGGGGGAGATGGATGGTCTATGTAGCAAAGCAGGATCAGGTACGCAAGGATTTGGATGTGTTGGAAAGTGAGAGATAGACCATGGATATGGAGATGGGAAGCAGGAGGATGAAGGGCAGCATGATGTGGCACATAAAGAGGTAGAAACAGGGAAGGGGGAGATGGATGGGTATAACGAGCAGCAAGAGATACAACAAGAGTTGGTGGATGTAGGGAAGCAGGAAGAGGTACAAGAGGATGTGGATGTGTTGGGAAAGTGAGAGATAGACCATGGATATGGAGATGGGAAGCAGGAGGATGAAGGGCAGAAGGATGTGGAACATGAAGAGGTAGAAAAAGGGCGGGGGGAGATGGATGGGCATAAAGAGCAGCAAGAGGTACAAGAGTTCGTGGATGTAGCGAAGCAGGAAGAGGTACGTGAGGATGTGGATGTGTTGGGAAAGTGAGAGATAGAACATGGATATGGAGATGGGAAGCAGGCAGATGAAGGGCAGCAGGATGTGGAACATGAAGAGGTAGAAACAGGGCAGGGGGAGATGTATGGGTATTATGAGCAGCAAGAGATACAACAAGAGTTGGTGGATGTAGCGAAGCAGGAAGAGGTACATGAGGATGTGGATGTGTTAGGAAAGTGAGAGATAGACCATGGATATGGAGATTGGAAAAAGAGGGAGGAAGGGCAGCAGGATGTGGAACATGAAGAGATAGAAACAGGGCAGGGGGAGATGGATGGGTATACAAAGCAGCAAGAGATACAAGAGTTGGTGGATGTAGCGAAGCAGGAAGAGGTACGTGAGGATGTGGATGTGTTGGGAAAGTGAGAGATAGAACATGGATATGGAGATGGGAAGCAGGAGGATGAAGGGCAGCAGGAGGTGGAATATGAAGAGGTAGAAACAGGGCAGGGGGAGATGAATGGTGGATGTAGCAAAGCAGGAAGAGGTACGTGAGGATGTGGATGTGTTGGGAAAGTGAGAGATAGAACATGGATATGAGATGGGAAGCAGGAGGATGAAGGGCAGCAGGAGGTGGAATATGAAGAGGTAGAAACAGGGCAGGGGGAGATGGATGGTGGATGTTGGGAAGCAGGAAGAGGTACGCAAGGATGTGGATGTGTTGGGAAAGTGAGAGATAGAACATGGATATGGAGATGGGAAGCAGGAGGATGAAGGGCAGCAGGATTTGGAACATGAAGAGGTAGAAACAGGGCAGGGGGAGATGGATGGGTATAAAGAGCAGCAAGAGATACAAGAGTTGGTGGATGTAGCGAAGCAGGAAGAGGTACGTGAGGATGTGGATGTGTGGGAAAAGTGAGAGATAGACCATGGATATCAAGATGGGAAGCAGAGGGATGAAGGGCAGCAGGATGTGGAACATGAAGAGGTAGGAACAGGGCAAGGGGAGATGGATGGGTTTAAAGAGCAGCAAGAGATACAAGAGTTGGTGGATGTAGCGAAGCAGGAAGAGGTACGTGAGGATGTGGGTGTGTTGGGAAAGTGAGAGATAGACCATGGATATGGAGATAGAAAGCAGGAGGATGAAGGGCAGCAGGATGTGGACATAAAGAGGTAGAAACAGGGCAGGGGGAAGGATGGGTATAAAGAGCAGCAAGAGATACAAGAGTTGGTTGATGTAGCGAAGCAGGAAGAGGTACGTGAGGATGTGGATGTGTTGGGGAAGTGAGAGATAGACCATGGATATAGAGATGGGAAGCAGGAGGATGAAGAGCAGCAGGTTGTGGAACATGAAGAGGTAGAAACAGGGCAGGGGGCGATGGATGGGTATAAAGTGCAGCAAGAGATACAAGAGTTGGTGGATGTAACGAAGCAGGTAGAGGTACGTGAGGATGTGGATGTGTTGGGAAAGTGAGAGATACACCATGAATATGGAGATGGGAAGCAGAGGGATGAAGGGCAGCAGGATGTGGAACATGAAGAGGTAGAAACAGGGCAGGGGGAGATGGATGGGTATACAGAGCAGCAAGAGATACAACAAGAGTTGGTGGATGTAGAGAAGCAGGAAGAGGTACGTGAGGATGTGGATGTGTTGGGAAAGTGAGAGATAGAACATGGATATGGAGATTTGAAGCAGGAGGATGAAGGGCAGCAGGATGTGGCACATGAAGAGGTAGGAACAGGGCAGGGGGAGATGGATGGGTTTAAAGAGCAGCAAGAGATACAAGAGTTGGTGGATGTAGCGAAGCAGGAAGAGGTATGTGAAGATGTGGGTGTGTTGAGAAAGTGAGAGATAGACCATGGATATGGAGATAGAAACAGGAGGATGAAGGGCAGCAGGATGTGGACATAAAGAGGTAGAAACAGGGCAGGGGGATGGATGGGTATAAAGAGCAGCAAGAGATACAAGAGTTGGTGGATGTAGCGAAGCAGGAAGAGGTACGTGAGGATGTGGCTGTGTTAGGAAAGTGAGAGATAGACGATGGATATGGAGATGGGAAGCAGAGGGATGAAGGGCAGCAGGATGTGGAACATGAAGAGGTAGAAACAGGGCAGGGGGAGATGGATGGGTATAACGAGCAGCAAGAGATACAAGAGTTGGTGGATGTAGCGAAGCAGGAAGAGGTACGTGAGGATGTGGATGTGTTGGGAAAGTGAGAGATAGACCATGGATATGGAGATGGGAAGCAGGAGGATGAAGGGCAGCAGGATGTGGAACATGAAGAGGTAGAAACAGGGCAGGGGGAGATGAATGGGTATACAGAGCAGCAAGAGATACAACAAGAGTTGGTGGATGTAGCGAAGCAGGAAGAGGTACGTGAGGATGTGGATGTGTTGGGAAAGTGAGAGATATACCATGGAAATGGAGATGGGAAGCAGGAGAATGAAGACAGCATGATGTGGAACATGAAGAGGTAGAAACAGGGCAGGGGGAGATACATGGTGGATGTAGCAAAGCAGGAAGAGGTACGTGAGGATGTGGATGTGTTGGGAAAGTGAGAGATAGACCATGGATATGGAGATGGGAAGCAAAGGGGGGATGAAGGGCAGAAGGATGTGGAACATGAAGAGGTAGAAACAGGGCAGGGGGAGATGGATGGGTATAAAGAGCAGCAAGAGATACAAGAGTTGGTGGATGTAGCGAAGCAGGAAGAGGTACGTGAGGATGTGGATGTGTTGGGAAAGTGAGAGATAGACCATGGATATGGAGATGGGAAGCAGAGGGATGAAGGGCAGCAGGATGTGGAACATGAAGAGGTAGAAACAGGGCAGGGGGAGAAGGATGGGTATACAGAGCAGCACGAGATACAACAAGAGTGATGGATGTAGCGAAGCAGGAAGAGGTTCGTGAGGATGTGGATGTGTTGGGAAAGTGAGAGATAGACCATGGATATGGAGATGGGAAGCAGAGGGATGAAGGGCAGCATGATGTGGAACATGAAGAGGTAGAAACAGGGCAGGGGAGATGGATGGGTATAAAAAGCAGCGAGAGATACAAGAGTTGGTGGATGTAGCGAAGCAGGAAGAGGTACATGAGGATGTGGGTGTGTTGGGAAAGTGAGAGATAGACCATGGATATGGAGATAGAAAGCAGGAGGATGAAGGGCAGCAGGATGTGGACATGAAGAGGTAGAAACAGGGCAGGGGGGATGGATGGGTATAAAGAGCAGCGAGAGATACAAGAGTTGGTGGATGTAGCGAAGCAGGAAGAGGTACGTGAGGATGTGGATGTGTTGGGAAAGTGAGAGATAGACCATGGATATGGAGATGGGAAGCAGAGGGATGAAGGGCAGCAGGATGTGGAACATGAAGAGGTAGAAACAGGGCAGGGGGAGAAGGATGGGTATACAGAGCAGCACGAGATACAACAAGAGTGATGGATGTAGCGAAGCAGGAAGAGGTTCGTGAGGATGTGGATGTGTTGGGAAAGTGAGAGATAGACCATGGATATGGAGATGGGAAGCAGAGGGATGAAGGGCAGCAGGATGTGGAACATGAAGAGGTAGGAACAGGGCAGGGGAGATGGATTGTGGATGTAGCGAAGCAGGAAGAGGTATGCAAGGATTTGGATGTGTTGGAAAGTGAGAGATAGACCATGTATATGGAGATGGGAAGCAGAGGGGGGATGAAGGGCAGAAGGATGTGGAACATGAAGAGGTAGAAACAGGGCAGGGGGAGATGGATGGGTATAAAGAGCAGCAAGAGATACAAGAGTTGGTGGATGTAGCGAAGCAGGAAGAGGTACGTGAGGATGTGGATGTGTTGGGAAAGTGAGAGATAGAACATGGATATGGCGATGGGAAGCAGGCAGATCAAGGGCAGCAGGATGTGGAACATGACAAGGTAGAAACAGGGCAGGGGGAGATGTATGGGTATAACGAGCAGCAAGAGATACAACAAGAGTTGGTGGATGTAGCGAAGCAGGAAGAGGTACGTGAGGATGTGGATGTGTTGGGAAAGTGAGAGATAGACTATGGAGATGGGAAGCAGGAGGATGAAGGGCAGCAGGATGTGACACATGAAGAGGTAGAAACAGGGCAGGGGAGATGGCCGGGTATAAAGAGCAGCAAGAGATACAAGAGTTGGTGGATGTAGCGAAGCAGGAAGAGGTACGTGAGGATGTGGATGTGTTGGGAAAGTGAGAGATAGAACAAGGATATGGATATGGGAAGCAGAGGGGGGATGAAGGGCAGAAGGATGTGGAACATGAAGAGGTAGAAACAGGGCAGGGGGAGATGGATGGGTATAAGGAGCAGCAAGAGATACAAGAGTTGTTGGATGTAGCAAAGCAGGACGAGGTACGTGAGGATGTGGATGTGTTGGGAATGTGAGAGATATACCATGGAAATGGAGATGGGAAGCAGGAGGATGAAGGCAGCAGGATGTGGAACATGAAGAGGTAGGAACAGGGCAGGGGGAGATGGATGGTGGATGTAGCGAAGCAGGAAGAGGTACGCAAGGATTTGGATGTGTTGGAAAGTGAGAGATAGACCATGGATATGGAGATGGGAAGCAGGAGGATGAAGGGCAGCATGATGTGGCACATAAAGAGGTAGAAACAGGGAAGGGGGAGATGGATGGGTATAACGAGCAGCAAGAGATACAACAAGAGTTGGTGGATGTAGGGAAGCAGGACGAGGTACGTGAGGATGTGGATGTGTTGGGAAAGTGAGAGATAGACCATGGATATGGAGATGGGAAGCAGAGGGGGGATGAAGGGCAGCAGGATGTGGAACATGAAGAGGTAGAAACAGGGCAGGGGCAGAAGGATGGGTATAACGAGCAGCAAGAGATACAACAAGAGTTGGTGGATGTAGGGAAGCAGGAAGAGGTACGTGAGGATGTGGATGTGTTGGGAAAGTGAGAGATAGACAATGGATATGGAGTTGGGAAGCAGAGGGGGGATGAAGGGCAGAAGGATGTGACACATGAAGAGGTAGAAACAGGGCAGGGGAGATGGCCGGGTATAAAGAGCAGCAAGAGATACAAGAGTTGGTGGATGTAGCGAAGCAGGAAGAGGTACGTGAGGATGTGGATGTGTTGGGAAAGTGAGAGATAGAACAAGGATATGGATATGGGAAGCAGAGGGGGGATGAAGGGCAGAAGGATGTGGAACATGAAGAGGTAGAAACAGGGCAGGGGGAGATGGATGGGTATAAGGAGCAGCAAGAGATACAAGAGTTGTTGGATGTAGCAAAGCAGGACGAGGTACGTGAGGATGTGGATGTGTTGGGAATGTGAGAGATATACCATGGAAATGGAGATGGGAAGCAGGAGGATGAAGGCAGCAGGATGTGGAACATGAAGAGGTAGGAACAGGGCAGGGGGAGATGGATGGTGGATGTAGCGAAGCAGGAAGAGGTACGCAAGGATTTGGATGTGTTGGAAAGTGAGAGATAGACCATGGATATGGAGATGGGAAGCAGGAGGATGAAGGGCAGCATGATGTGGCACATAAAGAGGTAGAAACAGGGAAGGGGGAGATGGATGGGTATAACGAGCAGCAAGAGATACAACAAGAGTTGGTGGATGTAGGGAAGCAGGACGAGGTACGTGAGGATGTGGATGTGTTGGGAAAGTGAGAGATAGACCATGGATATGGAGATGGGAAGCAGAGGGGGGATGAAGGGCAGCAGGATGTGGAACATGAAGAGGTAGAAACAGGGCAGGGGCAGAAGGATGGGTATAACGAGCAGCAAGAGATACAACAAGAGTTGGTGGATGTAGGGAAGCAGGAAGAGGTACGTGAGGATGTGGATGTGTTGGGAAAGTGAGAGATAGACAATGGATATGGAGTTGGGAAGCAGAGGGGGGATGAAGGGCAGAAGGATGTGGAACATCAAGAAGTAGAAAAAGGGCAGGGGGAGATGGATGGGCATAAAGAGCAGCAAGAGGTACAAGAGTTGGTGGATGTAGCGAAGCAGGAAGAGGTACGTGAGGATGTGGATGTGTTGGGAAAGTGAGAGATAGAACATGGATATGGAGATGGGAAGCAGGCAGATGAAGGGCAGCAGGATGTGGAACATGAAGAGGTAGAAACAGGGCAGGGGGAGATGTATGGGTATTATGAGCAGCAAGAGATACAACAAGAGTTGGTGGATGTAGCGAAGCAGGAAGAGGTACGTGAGGATGTGGGTGTGTTGGGAAAGTGAGAGATAGACCATGGATATGGAGATAGAAAGCAGGAGGATGAAGGGCAGCAGGATGTGGAACATGAAGAGGTAGAAACAGGGCAGGGGGAGATGGATGGGTATAAAGAGCAGAAAGAGATACAAGAGTTGGTGGATGTAGCGAAGCAGGAAGAGGTACGTGAGGATGTGGGTGTGTTGGGAAAGTGAGAGATAGACCATGAATATGGAGATGGGACGCAGAGGGATGAAGGGGAGCAGGATGTGGAACATGAAGAGGTAGAAACAGGGCAGGGGGAGATGGATGGGTAGAAAGAGCAACGAGAGATACAAGAGTTGGTGGATGTAGCGAAGCAGGAAGAGGTACGTGAGGATGTGGATGTGTTGGGAAAGTGAGAGATAGACCATGAATATGGAGATGGGACGCAGAGGGATGAAGGGCAGCAGGATGTGGAACATGAAGAGGTAGAAACAGGGCAGGGGGATATGGATGGGTATAAAG
Source organism: Ambystoma mexicanum (assembly GCF_040938575.1). NCBI lineage: Eukaryota > Metazoa > Chordata > Amphibia > Caudata > Ambystomatidae > Ambystoma > Ambystoma mexicanum. The sequence goes on along the minus strand of NC_090926.1, from coordinate 1,307,958,930 downwards.
AGCAACGAGAGATAGAAGAGTTGGTGGATGTAGAGAAGCAGGAAGAGGTACGTGAGGATGTGGGTGTGTTGGGAAAGTGAGAGATAGACCATGAATATGGAGATGGGACGCAGAGGGATGAAGGGCAGCAGGATGTGGAACATGAAGAGGTAGAAACAGGGCAGGGGGAGATGGATGGGTATAAAGAGCAACGAGAGATACAAGAGTTGGTGGATGTAGCGAAGCAGGAAGAGGTACGTGAGGATGTGGATGTGTTGGGAAAGTGAGAGATACACCATGGATATGGAGATGGGAAGCAGGAGGATGAAGGGCAGCAGGATGTGGAACATGAAGAGATAGAAACAGGGCAGGGGGAGATGGATGGGTATACAGAGCAGCAAGAGATACAACAAGAGTTGGTGGATGTAGCGAAGCAGGAAGAGGTACGTGAGGATGTGGATGTGTTGGGAAAGTGAGAGATATACCATGGAAATGGAGATGGGAAGCAGAGGGATGAAGGGCAGCAGGATGTGGAACATGAAGAGGTAGAAACAGGGCAGGGGGAGATGGATGGGTATAAAGAGCAGCCAGTGATACAAGTGTTGGTGGATGTAGCGAAGCAGGAAGAGGTACGTGAGGATGTGGATGTGTTGGGAAAGTGAGAGATAGACCATGGATATGGAGATGGGAAGCAGAGGGATGAAGGGCAGCAGGATGTGGAACATGAAGAGGTAGAAACAGGGCAGGGGGAGAAGGATGGGTATACAGAGCAGCACGAGATACAACAAGAGTGATGGATGTAGCGAAGCAGGAAGAGGTTCCTGAGGATGTGGATGTGTTGGGAAAGTGAGAGATAGACCATGGATATGGAGATGGGAAGCAGAGGGATGAAGGGCAGCATGATGTGGAACATGAAGAGATAGAAACAGGGCAGGGGGAGATGGATGGGTATAAAAAGCAGCGAGAGATACAAGAGTTGGTGGATGTAGCGAAGCAGGAAGAGGTACGTGAGGATGTGGATGTGTTGGGAAAGTGAGAGATAGACCATGGATATGGAGATGGGAAGCAGAGGAATGAAGGGCAGCAGGATGTGGAACATGAAGAGGTAGGAACAGGGCAAGGGGAGATGGATGGGTTTAAAGAGCAGCAAGAGATACAAGAGTTGGTGGATGTAGCGAAGCAGGAAGAGGTACGTGAGGATGTGGATGTGTTGGGGAAGTGAGAGATATACCATGGAAATGGAGATGGGAAGCAGGAGAATGAAGGGCAGCAGGATGTGGAACATGAAGAGGTAGAAACAGGGCAGGGGGAGATGGATGGGTTTAAAGAGCAGCAAGAGATACAAGAGTTGGTGGATGTAGCGAAGCAGGAAGAGGTACGTGAGGATGTGGGTGTGTTGGGAAAGTGAGAGATAGACCATGGATATGGAGATAGAAAGCAGGAGGATGAAGGGCAGCAGGATATGGACATAAAGAGGTAGAAACAGGGCAGGGGGAAGGATGGGTATAAAGAGCAGCAAGAGATACAAGAGTTGGTTGATGTAGCGAAGCAGGAAGAGGTACGTGAGGATGTGGATGTGTTGGGAAAGTGAGAGATAGACCATGGATATGGAGATGGGAAGCAGAGGAATGAAGGGCAGCAGGATGTGACACATGAAGAGGTAGGAACAGGGCAGGGGGAGATGGATGGGTATAAAAAGCAGCGAGAGATACAAGAGTTGGTGGATGTAGCGAAGCAGGAAGAGGTATGTGAGGATGTGGGTGTGTTGGGAAAGTGAGAGATAGACCATGGATATGGAGATAGAAAGCAGGAGGATGAAGGGCAGCAGGATGTGGACATAAAGAGGTAGAAACAGGGCAGGGGGAGATGAATGGGTATACAGAGCAGCAAGAGATACAACAGAGTTGGTGGATGTAGCGAAGCAGGAAGAGGTACGTGAGGATGTGGATGTGTTGGGAAAGTGAGAGATATACCATGGAAATGGAGATGGGAAGCAGGAGAATGAAGACAGCAGGATGTGGAACATGAAGAGGTAGAAACAGGGCAGGGGGAGATACATGGTGGATGTAGCAAAGCAGGAAGAGGTACGTGAGGATGTGGATGTGTTGGGAAACTGAGAGATAGAACATGGATATGGAGATTTGAAGCACGAGGATGAAGGGCAGCAGGAGGTGGAATATGAAGAGGTAAGAACAGGGCAGGGGGAGATGGATGGTGGATGTAGCGAAGCAGGAAGAGGTACGCAAGGATTTGGATGTGTTGGGAAAGTGAGAGATAGACCATGGATATGGGGATGGGAAGCAGGAGGATGAAGGGCAGCAGGATCTGGCACATGAAGAGGTAGAAACAGGGCAGGGGGAGATGGATGGGTATAACGAGCAGCAAGAGATACAACAAGAGTTGGTGGATGTAGGGAAGCAGGAAGAGGTACGTGAGGATGTGGATGTGTTGGGAAAGTGAGAGATAGACAATGGATATGGAGTTGGGAAGCAGAGGGGGGATGAAGGGCAGAAGGATGTGGAACATCAAGAAGTAGAAAAAGGGCAGGGGGAGATGGATGGGCATAAAGAGCAGCAAGAGGTACAAGAGTTGGTGGATGTAGCGAAGCAGGAAGAGGTACGTGAGGATGTGGATGTGTTGGGAAAGTGAGAGATAGAACATGGATATGGAGATGGGAAGCAGGCAGATGAAGGGCAGCAGGATGTGGAACATGAAGAGGTAGAAACAGGGCAGGGGGAGATGTATGGGTATTATGAGCAGCAAGAGATACAACAAGAGTTGGTGGATGTAGCGAAGCAGGAAGAGGTACGTGAGGATGTGGGTGTGTTGGGAAAGTGAGAGATAGACCATGGATATGGAGATAGAAAGCAGGAGGATGAAGGGCAGCAGGATGTGGAACATGAAGAGGTAGAAACAGGGCAGGGGGAGATGGATGGGTATAAAGAGCAGAAAGAGATACACGAGTTGGTGGATGTAGCGAAGCAGGAAGAGGTACGTGAGGATGTGGGTGTGTTGGGAAAGTGAGAGATAGACCATGAATATGGAGATGGGACGCAGAGGGATGAAGGGGAGCAGGATGTGGAACATGAAGAGGTAGAAACAGGGCAGGGGGAGATGGATGGGTAGAAAGAGCAACGAGAGATACAAGAGTTGGTGGATGTAGCGAAGCAGGAAGAGGTACGTGAGGATGTGGATGTGTTGGGAAAGTGAGAGATAGACCATGAATATGGAGATGGGACGCAGAGGGATGAAGGGCAGCAGGATGTGGAACATGAAGAGGTAGAAACAGGGCAGGGGGATATGGATGGGTATAAAGAGCAACGAGAGATAGAAGAGTTGGTGGATGTAGAGAAGCAGGAAGAGGTACGTGAGGATGTGGGTGTGTTGGGAAAGTGAGAGATAGACCATGAATATGGAGATGGGACGCAGAGGGATGAAGGGCAGCAGGATGTGGAACATGAAGAGGTAGAAACAGGGCAGGGGGAGATGGATGGGTATAAAGAGCAACGAGAGATACAAGAGTTGGTGGATGTAGCGAAGCAGGAAGAGGTACGTGAGGATGTGGATGTGTTGGGAAAGTGAGAGATACACCATGGATATGGAGATGGGAAGCAGGAGGATGAAGGGCAGCAGGATGTGGAACATGAAGAGATAGAAACAGGGCAGGGGGAGATGGATGGGTATACAGAGCAGCAAGAGATACAACAAGAGTTGGTGGATGTAGCGAAGCAGGAAGAGGTACGTGAGGATGTGGATGTGTTGGGAAAGTGAGAGATATACCATGGAAATGGAGATGGGAAGCAGGAGAATGAAGACAGCAGGATGTGGAACATGAAGAGGTAGAAACAGGGCAGGGGGAGATGGATGGGTTTAAAGAGCAGCAAGAGATACAAGAGTTGGTGGATGTAGCGAAGCAGGAAGAGGTACGTGAGGATGTGGATGTGTTGGGAAAGTGAGAGATAGACCATGGATATGGAGATGGGAAGCAGGAGGATGAAGGGCAGCAGGATTTGGAACATGAAGAGGTAGAAACAGGGCAGGGGGAGATGGATGGGTATAAAGAGCAGCAAGAGATACAAGAGTTGGTGGATGTAGCGAAGCAGGAAGAGGTACGTGAGGATGTGGATGTGTGGGAAAAGTGAGAGATAGACCATGGATATCAAGATGGGAAGCAGAGGGATGAAGGGCAGCAGGATGTGGAACATGAAGAGGTAGAAACAGGGCAGGGGGAGATGGATGGGTATAAAGAGCAGCCAGTGATACAAGTGTTGGTGGATGTAGCGAAGCAGGAAGAGGTACGTGAGGATGTGGATGTGTTGGGAAAGTGAGAGATAGACCATGGATATGGAGATGGGAAGCAGAGGGATGAAGGGCAGCAGGATGTGGAACATGAAGAGGTAGAAACAGGGCAGGGGGAGAAGGATGGGTATACAGAGCAGCACGAGATACAACAAGAGTGATGGATGTAGCGAAGCAGGAAGAGGTTCCTGAGGATGTGGATGTGTTGGGAAAGTGAGAGATAGACCATGGATATGGAGATGGGAAGCAGAGGGATGAAGGGCAGCATGATGTGGAACATGAAGAGATAGAAACAGGGCAGGGGGAGATGGATGGGTATAAAAAGCAGCGAGAGATACAAGAGTTGGTGGATGTAGCGAAGCAGGAAGAGGTACGTGAGGATGTGGATGTGTTGGGAAAGTGAGAGATAGACCATGGATATGGAGATGGGAAGCAGAGGAATGAAGGGCAGCAGGATGTGGAACATGAAGAGGTAGGAACAGGGCAAGGGGAGATGGATGGGTTTAAAGAGCAGCAAGAGATACAAGAGTTGGTGGATGTAGCGAAGCAGGAAGAGGTACGTGAGGATGTGGATGTGTTGGGGAAGTGAGAGATATACCATGGAAATGGAGATGGGAAGCAGGAGAATGAAGGGCAGCAGGATGTGGAACATGAAGAGGTAGAAACAGGGCAGGGGGAGATGGATGGGTTTAAAGAGCAGCAAGAGATACAAGAGTTGGTGGATGTAGCGAAGCAGGAAGAGGTACGTGAGGATGTGGGTGTGTTGGGAAAGTGAGAGATAGACCATGGATATGGAGATAGAAAGCAGGAGGATGAAGGGCAGCAGGATGTGGACATAAAGAGGTAGAAACAGGGCAGGGGGAAGGATGGGTATAAAGAGCAGCAAGAGATACAAGAGTTGGTTGATGTAGCGAAGCAGGAAGAGGTACGTGAGGATGTGGATGTGTTGGGAAAGTGAGAGACAGACCATGGATATGGAGATGGGAAGCAGAGGAATGAAGGGCAGCAGGATGTGACACATGAAGAGGTAGGAACAGGGCAGGGGGAGATGGATGGGTATAAAAAGCAGCGAGAGATACAAGAGTTGGTGGATGTAGCGAAGCAGGAAGAGGTATGTGAGGATGTGGGTGTGTTGGGAAAGTGAGAGATAGACCATGGATATGGAGATAGAAAGCAGGAGGATGAAGGGCAGCAGGATGTGGACATAAAGAGGTAGAAACAGGGCAGGGGGAGATGAATGGGTATACAGAGCAGCAAGAGATACAACAGAGTTGGTGGATGTAGCGAAGCAGGAAGAGGTACGTGAGGATGTGGATGTGTTGGGAAAGTGAGAGATATACCATGGAAATGGAGATGGGAAGCAGGAGAATGAAGACAGCAGGATGTGGAACATGAAGAGGTAGAAACAGGGCAGGGGGAGATACATGGTGGATGTAGCAAAGCAGGAAGAGGTACGTGAGGATGTGGATGTGTTGGGAAACTGAGAGATAGAACATGGATATGGAGATTTGAAGCACGAGGATGAAGGGCAGCAGGAGGTGGAATATGAAGAGGTAAGAACAGGGCAGGGGGAGATGGATGGTGGATGTAGCGAAGCAGGAAGAGGTACGCAAGGATTTGGATGTGTTGGGAAAGTGAGAGATAGACCATGGATATGGGGATGGGAAGCAGGAGGATGAAGGGCAGCAGGATCTGGCACATGAAGAGGTAGAAACAGGGCAGGGGGAGATGGATGGGTATAACGAGCAGCAAGAGATACAACAAGAGTTGGTGGATGTAGGGAAGCAGGAAGAGGTACGTGAGGATGTGGATGTGTTGGGAAAGTGAGAGATAGACCATGGATATGGAGATGGGAAGCAGAGGGGGGATGAAGGGCAGAAGGATGTGGAACATGAAGAGGTAGAAACAGGGCAGGGGGAAATGGATGGGTATAAAGAGCAGCAAGAGATACAAGAGTTGTTGGATGTAGCGAAGCAGGAAGAGGTACGTGAGGATGTGGATGTGTTGGGAAAGTGAGAGATAGAACATGGATAAGGAGATGGGAAGCAGGCAGATGAAGGGCAGCAGGATGTGGAACATGAAGAGGTAGAAACAGGGCAGGGGGAGATGGATGGGTATAAAGAGCAGCAAGAGATACAAGAGTTGGTGGATGTAGCGAAGCAGGAAGAGGTACGTGAGGATGTGGATGTGTTGGGAAAGTGAGAGATAGACCATGGATATGGAGATGGGAAGCAGAGGAATGAAGGGCAGCAGGATGTGGACATAAAGAGGTAGAAACAGGGCAGGGGGAAGGATGGGTATAAAGATCAGCAAGAGATACAAGAGTTGGTTGATGTAGCGAAGCAGGAAGAGGTACGTGAGGATGTGGATGTGTTGGGAAAGTGAGAGATAGACCATGGATATGGAGATGGGAAGCAGAGGAATGAAGGGCAGCAGGATGTGGCACATGAAGAGGTAGGAACAGGGCAGGGGGAGATGGATGGGTTTAAAGAGCAGCAAGAGATACAAGAGTTGGTGGATGTAGCGAAGCAGGAAGAGGTACGTGAGGATGTGGATGTGTTGGGAAAGTGAGAGATAGACCATGGATATGGAGATGGGAAGCAGAGGGATGAAGGGCAGCAGGATGTGGAACATGAAGAGGTAGAAACAGGGCAGGGGGAGAAGGATGGGTATACAGAGCAGCACGAGATACAACAAGAGTGATGGATGTAGCGAAGCAGGAAGAGGTTCGTGAGGATGTGGATGTGTTGGGAAAGTGAGAGATAGACCATGGATATGGAGATGGGAAGCAGAGGGATGAAGGGCAGCATGATGTGGAACATGAAGAGGTAGAAACAGGGCAGGGGGAGATGGATGGGTATAAAAAGCAGCGAGAGATACAAGAGTTGGTGGATGTAGCGAAGCAGGAAGAGGTACGTGAGGATGTGGATGTGTTGGGAAAGTGAGAGATAGACCATGGATATGGAGATGGGAAGCAGAGGAATGAAGGGCAGCAGGATGTGGAACATGAAGAGGTAGGAACAGGGCAAGGGGAGATGGATGGGTTTAAAGAGCAGCAAGAGATACAAGAGTTGGTGGATGTAGCGAAGCAGGAAGAGGTACGTGAGGATGTGGATGTGTTGGGGAAGTGAGAGATATACCATGGAAATGGAGATGGGAAGCAGGAGAATGAAGGGCAGCAGGATGTGGAACATGAAGAGGTAGAAACAGGGCAGGGGGAGATGGATGGGTTTAAAGAGCAGCAAGAGATACAAGAGTTGGTGGATGTAGCGAAGCAGGAAGAGGTACGTGAGGATGTGGGTGTGTTGGGAAAGTGAGAGATAGACCATGGATATGGAGATAGAAAGCAGGAGGATGAAGGGCAGCAGGATGTGGACATAAAGAGGTAGAAACAGGGCAGGGGGAAGGATGGGTATAAAGATCAGCAAGAGATACAAGAGTTGGTTGATGTAGCGAAGCAGGAAGAGGTACGTGAGGATGTGGATGTGTTGGGAAAGTGAGAGATAGACCATGGATATGGAGATGGGAAGCAGAGGAATGAAGGGCAGCAGGATGTGGCACATGAAGAGGTAGGAACAGGGCAGGGGGAGATGGATGGGTTTAAAGAGCAGCAAGAGATACAAGAGTTGGTGGATGTAGCGAAGCAGGAAGAGGTACGTGAGGATGTGGATGTGTTGGGGAAGTGAGAGATATACCATGGAAATGGAGATGGGAAGCAGGAGAATGAAGGGCAGCAGGATGTGGAACATGAAGAGGTAGAAACAGGGCAGGGGGAGATGGATGGGTATAAAGAGCAGCAAGAGATACAAGAGTTGGTGGATGTAGCGAAGCAGGAAGAGGTACGTGAGGATGTGGATGTGTTGGAAAAGTGAGAGATAGACCATGGATATCAAGATGGAAAGCAGAGGGATGAAGGGCAGCAGGATGTGGAACATGAAGAGGTAGAAACAGGGCAGGGGGAGAAGGATGGGTATACAGAGCAGCACGAGATACAACAAGAGTGATGGATGTAGCGAAGCAGGAAGAGGTTCGTGAGGATGTGGATGTGTTGGGAAAGTGAGAGATAGACCATGGATATGGAGATGGGAAGCAGAGGGATGAAGGGCAGCATGATGTGGAACATGAAGAGGTAGAAACAGGGCAGGGGGAGATGGATGGGTATAAAAAGCAGCGAGAGATACAAGAGTTGGTGGATGTAGCGAAGCAGGAAGAGGTACGTGAGGATATGGATGTGTTGGGAAAGTGAGAGATAGACCATGGATATGGAGATGGGAAGCAGAGGAATGAAGGGCAGCAGGATGTGTAACATGAAGAGGTAGGAACAGGGCAGGGGGAGATGGATGGGTTTAAAGAGCAGCAAGAGATACAAGAGTTGGTGGATGTAGCGAAGCAGGAAGAGGTACATGAGGATCTGGGTGTGTTGGGAAAGTGAGAGATAGACCATGGATATGGAGATAGAAAGCAGGAGGATGAAGGGCAGCAGGATGTGGAACATGAAGAGGTAGAAACAGGGCAGGGGGAGATGGATGGGTATAAGGAGCAGCAAGAGATACAAGAGTTGTTGGATGTAGCGAAGCAGGACGAGGTACGTGAGGATGTGGATGTGTTGGGAATGTGAGAGATATACCATGGAAATGGAGATGGGAAGCAGGAGGATGAAGGCAGCAGGATGTGGAACATGAAGAGGTAGGAACAGGGCAGGCGGAGATGGATGGTGGATGTAGCGAAGCAGGAAGAGGTACGCAAGGATTTGGATGTGTTGGAAAGTGAGAGATAGACCATGGATATGGAGATGGGAAGCAGGAGGATGAAGGGCAGCATGATGTGGCACATAAAGAGGTAGAAACAGGGAAGGGGGAGATGGATGGGTATTATGAGCAGCAAGAGATACAACAAGAGTTGGTGGATGTAGGGAAGCAGGAAGAGGTACGTGAGGATGTGGATGTGTTGGGAAAGTGAGAGATAGACCATGGATATGGAGATGGGAAGCAGAGGGGGGATGAAGGGCAGCAGGATGTGGAACATGAAGAGGTAGAAACAGGGCAGGGGGAGATGTATGGGTATTATGAGCAGCAAGAGATACAACAAGAGTTGGTGGATGTAGCGAAGCAGGAAGAGGTACTTGAGGATGTGGGTGTGTTGGGAAAGTGAGAGATAGACCATGGATATGGAGATGGGAAGCAGAGGGGGGATGAAGGGCAGAAGGATGTGGAACTGAAGAGGTAGAAACAGGGCAGGGGGAGATGGATGGGTATAAAGCGCAGCAAGAGATACAAGAGTTGGTGGATGTAGCGAAGCAGGAAGAGGTACGTGAGGATGTGGATGTGTTGAGAAAGTGAGAGATAGAACATGGATACGGAGATGGGAAAAAGAGGGAGTAAGGGCAGCAGGATGTGGAACATGACGAGGTAGAAACAGTGCAGGGGGAGATGGATGGGTATAAAGAGCAGCAAGAGATACAAGAGTTGGTGGATGTAGCGAAGCAGGAAGAGGTATGTGAGGATGTGGATGTGTTGGGAAAGTGAGAGATAGACCATGAATATGGAGATGGGACGCAGAGGGATGAAGGGCAGCAGGATGTGGAACATGAAGAGGTAGAAACAGGGCAGGGGGAGATGGATGGGTATAAAGAGCAACGAGAGATACAAGAGTTGGTGGATGTAGCGAAGCAGGAAGAGGTACGTGAGGATGTGGATGTGTTGAGAAAGTGAGAGATAGAACATGGATACGGAGATGGGAAAAAGAGGGAGGAAGGGCAGCAGGATGTGGAACATGAAGAGGTAGAAACAGGGCAGGGGGAGATGGATGGGTATAAAGAGCAGCAAGAGATACAAGAGTTGGAGGATGTAGCGAAGCAGGAAGAGGTATGTGAGGATGTGGATGTGTTGGGAAAGTGAGAGATAGACCATGAATATGGAGATGGGACGCAGAGGGATGAAGGGCAGCAGGATGTGGCACATGAATAGGTAGGAACAGGGCAGGGGGAGATGGATGGGTTTAAAGAGCAGCAAGAGATACAAGAGTTGGTGGATGTAGTGAAGCAGGAAGAGGTACGTGAGGATGTGGGTGTGTTGGGAAAGTGAGAGATAGACCATGGATATGGAGATAGAAAGCAGGAGGATGAAGGGCAGCAGGATGTGGACATAAAGAGGTAGAAACAGGGCAGGGGGAAGGATGGGTATAAAGAGCAGCAAGAGATACAAGAGTTGGTTGATGTAGCGAAGCAGGAAGAGGTACGTGAGGATGTGGATGTGTTGGGAAAGTGAGAGATAGACCATGGATATGGAGATGGGAAGCAGAGAGATGAAGGGCAGCAGCATGTGGAACATGAAGAGGTAGAAACAGGGCAGGGGGAAGGATGGGTATAAAGAGCAGCAAGAGATACAAGAGTTGGTTGATGTAGCGAAGCAGGAAGAGGTACGTGAGGATGTGGATGTGTTGGGAAAGTGAGAGATAGACCATGGATATGGAGATAGAAAGCAGGAGGATGAAGGGCAGCAGGATGTGGACATAAAGAGGTAGAAACAGGGCAGGGGGAAGGATGGGTATAAAGAGCAGCAAGAGATACAAGAGTTGGTGGATGTAGCGAAGCAGGAAGAGGTACGTGAGGATGTGGATGTGTTGGGAAAGTGAGAGATAGAACATGGATATGGAGATTTGAAGCAGGAGGATGAAGGGCAGCAGGATGTGGCACATGAAGAGGTAGGAACAGGGCAGGGGGAGATGGATGGGTTTAAAGGGCAGCAAGAGATATAAGAGTTGGTGGATGTAGCGAAGCAGGAAGAGGTTCGTGAGGATGTGGGTGTGTTGGGAAAGTGAGAGATAGACCATGAATATGGAGATGGGAAGCAGAGGGATGAAGGGCAGCAGGATGTGGAACATGAAGAGGTAGAAACAGGGCAGAGGGAGATGTATGGGTATTATGAGCAGCAAGAGATACAACAAGAGTTGGTGGATCTAGCGAAGCTGGAAGAGGTACGTGAGGATGTGGGTGTGTTGGGAAAGTGAGAGATAGACCATGGATATGGAGATAGAAAGCAGGAGGATGAAGGGCAGCAGGATGTGGCACATGAAGAGGTAGAAACAGGGTAGGGGGGATGGATGGGTATAAAGAGCAGCAAGAGATACAAGAGTTGGTGGATGTAGCGAAGCAGGAAGAGGTACGTGAGGATGTGGATGTGTTGGGAAAGTGAGAGATAGACCATGGATATGGAGATGGGAAGCAGAGGGGGGATGAAGGGCAGAAAGAGGTGGAACTGAAGAGGTAGAAACAGGGCAGGGGGAGATGGATGGGTATAAAGCGCAGCAAGAGATACAAGAGTTGGTGGATGTAGCGAAGCAGGAAGAGGTACGTGAGGATGTGGATGTGTGGGAAAAGTGAGAGATAGACCATGGATATGGAGATGGGAAGCAGAGGGATGAAGGGCAGCAGGATGTGGAACATGAACAGGTAGAAACAGGGCAGGGGGAGAAGGATGGCTATACAGAGCAGCACGAGATACAACAAGAGTGATGGATGTAGCGAAGCAGGAAGAGGTTCGTGAGGATGTGGATGTGTTCGGAAAGTTAGAGATAGACCATGGATATGGGGATGGGAAGCAGGAGAATGAAGACAGCAGGATGTGGAACATGAATAGGTAGAAACAGGACAGGGGGAGATACATGGTGGATGTAGCAAAGCAGGAAGAGGTACGTGAGGATGTGGATGTGTTGGGAAAGTGAGAGATAGACCATGGATATGGAGATGGGAAGCAGGAGGATGAAGGGTAGCAGGATGTGGAACATGAAGAGGTAGAAACAGGGCAGGGGGAGATGGATGGGTATAAAGAGCAGCAAGAGATACAAGAGTTGGTGGATGTAGCGAAGCAGGAAGAGGTACGTGAGGATGTGGATGTGTTGGAAAAGTGAGAGATAGACCATGGATATGAAGATGGGAAGCAGAGGGATGAAGGGCAGCAGGATGTGGAACATGAAGAGGTAGAAACAGGGCAGGGGGAGATGGATGGGTATAAAGAGCAGCAAGAGATACAAGAGTTGGTGGATGTAGTGAAGCAGGAAGAGGTGTTAGGCAGAAACCTGTGCAGTTCCCTCTGGGACCACTGCAAAAGATTTAAGACTACAGGTGTTTGGCAGTAAACCCACTTGGTAGCAGTCTGTACTACACAGATTCACTTGGTAGCTGTGGCTGAGCAGTTGTTAGGCGACCCTCAGCACATCAGGCCTCCCCACATCAGAACACTGCTCACATTCCCCCAACATCTCCACCCCAGCTTCGAGGCTCAAGGGATTCGGTGAACCCACAGAACCGAAAACACCGTACCTTCTTTGGTGTACGGGCTCGATTACAACCTTTCCTGCATTGGCAACTGCCTTGGAGGATATATCGCAGAAGGGGCGGCATTACGTCATCACGTCGATCACGTGATACAGTGTGGCGTTCCTCACGTGATCTTGGTGGACGTCACATGGCCCAGAGACGTCACATGACCCAGGGATACACAGTATAAAGAACTGAGAGGCAGGACGATCATTGCTTCTCAGCTGGCTTCGGACCCTGTTTGGCGTTACTACTTGCTCCTTGCTACCTCGACCACGGAACTCTATCTTGGACTCTCTTGGACACCCCTTTGTACCTTTGCTTGGAACTGTTTACCTGTTGCCGGATTTTTGGACTGCACATCGACTTGTCTTTGGATCATCCCTGAGTATCTTGCTGTACTTCTACGCCCAAGTCAAGCCCTATCTTACAGGTGGCCTACCCGTATCCACGCTCACCTGTGGTTCTACCACTCCAGGCACCGCTGTATCTTTTTGAGCCTCGAACCTCCCTACTAGGTTACCTGGGTCTCCCTTACACCAGATAGGTAAGACACTTTAGATTCTTTTGTTTACCTGCCTGTATTGTGATTGCCTGGTGCTTAACCTCATTCCTTCTTGACAGCAGCATCGGTGTTCCAGAGGCTCCGTGGATCTGGGAAGACATCTCTCACCTGTGGCCTCAAGGGTCGCACAGCGGGTTTCTATTTGTTCCCCTGTGCGTCACTTGGGGACGGAGGTCTCATCGGTCTACACGACACTCAAGTCAGAACAGACTGAGAAGCCGTATAGTCGTGTTAGACGATGCAGGGATCCACGGACGAACCCATAACTGCTTTAGTTCAGGCAATTACAATATTAAGGGCAGATATGGCCGCCGCGAACACAGTGATCCATCAAAGGTTGGATACCATACAGAGCGTTCAGCATTCCCTTCCTGCAGACCCTGAGTTTGGAGATGGCAGCTCCTCCACTACACCCCCTCCCTTGGCTACTTCTACAGTACCGACTCCAATAATCCTCCCAACTCCTTCCCCCCTGGCTGCTCCTGAACGCTACCAAGGCGATCCCAAGAAATTCAGAACCTTTGTTAACCAGTGCAAGTTACATTTCTTATGCAGGCCTTTGGCTTTTCCCACGTCCACTGCTAAGGCCGCCTTCGCCCTTTCCCATTTAGCTGGAACAGCTGCCGCTTGGGCTAATCCCCTGTTAGAGAACAATAGCCCAGTTCTTTATGACTTTGATTTGTTGGTCCTAGAAATGTCCCGAGTATTCGATACCCGACACAAGGCACAGTCTAGGGATTTGGAGTTGTTGGAATTGACTCAGGGCAAAAGGACTCTGATAGATTACATCACCCGGTTCAATCAGCTAGTTGCGGAAACATCATGGCCAGAAAACAAGCGGGCGGTGGTCTTTTATAGGGGGTTGAGTAACACCATGAAAGACGCTTTAGCAGTGATCCCTTCTATGCCTACTCAGTATCAGGAATTGGTTGATCTCGTCCTGCAGGTAGATGCACGACGATCGGAGCGTAGAGCTGAATTGGGGGCCTCTTCCTCTCCTACTCTTGTTAGTACTCCCGCTTCCGGTACTGAAGAACCTATGCAAGTGGGAGGGTTACGCAGTCCTATTACAACATCTGAGAGGGAACGTAGAAGGGTAGATAATGCATGCTTTTATTGTGGCACCACTGGACATTTCGTGAAAGAGTGTCCTCGACGTCCCAAGAAGAGTCAGGTTTTTCGGATGGCTCGACCTTAGAACCGGAGAACAGGTCGAGTGTCCCATCATCTTCTCCGGGTACCCCTCTTGCCTTTGCTCGTGTTCAACCCATCTCCGTAAAGGCTACTCTATGTCCCTCTACTGGCCTTCTTCATGCAGTCAATATCATTATTGATTCCGGTGCCACTGGTAATTACATAGATATTGATTTGGCCCATTCCCTCAATCTACCCTTAGTGGTAAAAACACGACCGGAACATGTCCAAGCCGTAGACGGCTCCGCATTGGTTTCTGGTCCTGTTAGACATCAAACTGCACCCCTCTTGTTGAACATACAAGACATACACACAGAAACCTTAAGTTTTGATTTGATCACCGCACCTCAATTCGGTATCATACTAGGGATTCCCTGGTTACGTGAACATAATCCACTGATCAATTGGCAAGCAGGCACTGTACTCTTTGAGTCCGATATTTGTCAGAATTATTGTCTCCCGGTCCATCAAGCCCCTGACACACCCTCTCGGGTCTTGGGAGCCTTAGCACAACTCACACTGACCGTTGACGATCCAGAAGTCATACAGTCCCATACTGTTGGGGGGTTGATGTCTGGGATTCCGCCAGAATATCGGGCTTTCGAATCAGTTTTCGATCGAGGCTCGTCTGAGGTACTTCCTCCACATAGAACTTATGACTGCCCAATCGAATTGCTTCCTGATTCCACTGTTCCTTCGGGCAGGATCTACTCTTTGTCTCCTTCGGAGGAACTGGTGCTAAAAGAATATGTACAGAACGCCCTGCGTTTAGGACACATCCGCCCCTCCACTTCACCAGCGGCAAGTCCTATCTTCTTTGTACCCAAGAAGGAGGGGGATTTACGTCCTTGTGTGGATTATAGGCGTCTTAACGCGATCACCAAGAAGGATAGATATCCCATCCCGTTAATTACTCCACTCTTAGATCATTTAACACATGCTTCCATTTTTACCAAACTTGATCTACGCGGCGCATACAATTTAGTACGCGTTCGCGAGGGAGACGAGTGGAAAACTGCTTTCTGTACTCGTTACGGCTTGTACGAATATCTTGTCATGCCCTTTGGCTTATGTAACGCCCCGGCCACGTTCCAACGATTCATGAATGACATTTTCAGGGATATTCTGGATGTGTACATGGTTGTGTATTTGGATGACATCCTGGTCTTCTCTCGTGATCTTGATGACCATGTAAAACACGTCCGAGAAGTATTAACCCGTTTAAGAAAACATTCCTTATTTGCCAAACCTGAGTAATGCCAGTTCCATAAGACCTCTGTTGAGTTTTTGGGTTTCCACATCACCCCTGGGGCGTTATCCATGAACGAGTCTAAGGTCAAAGCAGTCTTAGATTGGCCAGTACCTCAAACACTCACGTCCTTGCAGGCCTTTTTAGGATTCGCCAACTTTTATAGGCGTTTCATTTCTTCCTTTTCTACGATTGTAGCCCCACTCACGGCCCTGACTAGTCCTCGGGTACCATATCAGTGGCAGAGAGAACAGCAGGAGGCTTTTGAGACTTTGAAAACCGCCTTTATTACCGCACCGGTACTCCAACATCCCAATCCTGATCTTCTGTTCATAGTCGAGGCAGATGCCTCTTCCTTTGCCCTCGGGGCGGTACTGTCACAAACATGTCCTAATACAGGCAAATTACATCCAGTGGCATACCACTCCCGTAAGTTTTCCAGTACTGAGTCTCATTATACCGTTACGGAGAAAGAACTCTTGGCTGTCATGGACGCTTTCCGTGTTTGGCGTCATCATCTTCTGGGGGCTAAACATCCCATCACAGTATACTCCGATCATCGGAATCTACAGGATTTGGCCTCTCTGAAATGCATTAATAGCAGACAGGTCCGATGGCATCTTTTCTTTTCCTCTTTTGACTTCCGTATTATGCACCGTCCTGGAACGGCACATGGGAAGGCGGATGCCTTGTCACGTTCCCCGGGGGGGGTCCAATTGCCTACATTCCCCGACACTGTTCTCGGAAAGAGTCATGTGATTTGTCTCTGTACTCCGTCATTGTCACTGATAGACTCGGTTCGATCCTGGACTAGCAATCATTCTGACCAGTTGCGAGAATGGGACCCAGTGTATTCTGATGGACTACCGTTCGTACATGAACGCCTGTTCCTTCCCACACCTGACACACGTAATCTGGCCCTTGAGTGGTCTCATGACGCTCCCTTTAACGCTCACCCCGGACAAGAGCGCACTTTGGATCTTCTCAAGCGTTGGTGTTGGTGGCCTTCTATGAAGCGCGATGTAGAATGTTATGTTAGATCATGCGCAGTATGTGCTCAGGCTAAACATCAAAGGGGTCGACCGATTGGGTTGTTGCTTCCGCTTCCGGTACCTCCCAGGCCCTGGCATACGTTGACGATGGATTTCGTTACTGATCTCCCCAAGTCGAAGGGCTTTGACTCCATCTGGGTGGTGGTGGACACGTTCACTAAAATGGCCCGTTTTGTTCCTTGCAAAGGTATCCCTAAGGCTCCTGTATTAGCAGATTTGTTTTTTGAACATGTGTTCATGCTATTCGGCCTTCCTTCGGTCATTATATCTGATCGAGGGTCACAGTTCACCTCTCGGTTTTGGAGATCCCTGACGAAGCTATTGGGCATTGATACCAGGTATTCTTCGGCCTATCATCCTGAGACCGATGGACAGACCGAAAGGACGAATCAATCTATGGAACAATACCTTCGTTGCCTTATATTGCAACATCAGACCTCTTGGTTGGCCGCTTTACGGCTTGCGGAGTTCGCATATAATAATGCGGCTCATTCAGCCACTGGTTATTCTCCTTTTTACGCCCTCTATGGCCAACATCCCAAGGTCTTGCCGGTCCCTGATGCTTCTGGTTCTGCGAACCCTGCGGCCACGACATGTCTTAGGGATCTTTCTGCCTTACACGCTAGTACAGTGGTTCATCTCACTGAAGCAAAGGCTGCTATGAAGGCCTGTGTGGATGGCAAACGTCGGGCTGCTCCCCATCTGGTGGTGGGTTCCAGGGTCTGGTTGTCTTCACGTCATCTTCGCCTAGTGGGTTGTTGGAAGTTGCTACCTCGCTTTGTCGGTCCTTATGTGATATCAAAGGTTGTGAATCCGGTGGCTTTCCGTCTAGTGCTTCCCAGCTCTTGGCGCATCCATCCTGTGTTTCATGTCTCCCTCCTCAAACCTTGTCCCGACTCTGTCCGTCTTCGTACCCCTGTTGCGCCGGTGTCCTTGACCTCTCCTGATGTTTTCGAGGTGTCGGCCATTTTAGGCTCCAGATGGTTTAGGGGTAGGATCCAGTATCTGGTGGATTGGAAGGGTTACGGCCCGGAGGAACGTTCGTGGGTTTCCGCCTCTGACCTGAACGCCCCTCGCTTGGTAGCCCGTTTCCATTTAGACCATCCATCCTGCCCACGGGGTCGTGGGCCGTTGGGGAGGGGCTATGTTAGGCGACCCTCAGCACATCAGGCCTCCCCACATCAGAACACTGCTCACATTCCCCCAACATCTCCACCCCAGCTTCGAGGCTCAAGGGATTCGGTGAACCCACAGAACCGAAAACACCGTACCTTCTTTGGTGTACGGGCTCGATTACAACCTTTCCTGCATTGGCAACTGCCTTGGAGGATATATCGCAGAAGGGGCGGCGTTACGTCATCACGTCGATCACGTGATACAGTGTGGCGTTCCTCACGTGAACTTGGTGGACGTCACATGGCCCAGAGACGTCACATGACCCAGGGATACACAGTATAAAGAACTGAGAGGCAGGACGATCATTGCTTCTCAGCTGGCTTCGGACCCTGTTTGGCGTTACTACTTGCTCCTTGCTACCTCGACCACGGAACTCTATCTTGGACTCTCTTGGACACCCCTTTGTACCTTTGCTTGGAACTGTTTACCTGTTGCCGGATTTTTGGACTGCACATCGACTTGTCTTTGGATCATCCCTGAGTATCTTGCTGTACTTCTACGCCCAAGTCAAGCCCTATCTTACAGGTGGCCTACCCGTATCCACGCTCACCTGTGGTTCTACCACTCCAGGGACCGCTGTATCTTTTTGAGCCTCGAACCTCCCTACTAGGTTACCTGGGTCTCCCTTACACCAGATAGGTAAGACACTTTAGATTCTTTTGTTTACCTGCCTGTATTGTGATTGCCTGGTGCTTAACCTCATTCCTTCTTGACAGCAGCATCGGTGTTCCAGAGGCTCCGTGGATCTGGGAAGACATCTCTCACCTGTGGCCTCAAGGGTCGCACAGCGGGTTTCTATTTGTTCCCCTGTGCGTCACTTGGGGACGGAGGTCTTATCGGTCTACACGACACTCAAGTCAGAACAGCAGTCAGACTTCCCTCAAGAAGAGTTAGGCAGTATGCAAAGTATACACAATAGGTCAAAAGAACACAATAGAACAAGTAAACACTGACCAGGGTTTGGTGTAGAAGAGGTATAATTATTTATTTAAAACCACATCAAGAAAAACACACAGGGACTAATAGTAAGCAGTTCAAAAACACGGTCACTAAAAGATATAGGGTCTCATTACGACCCTGACGGAAATCGCGGTGCTAAATGCACCGCGGAGCACGGCGGAAAGCTGCCGATAGCGCCATGGAGGTTGGCGGATTTTCCGCCCCATGCCGACCCTGGCGGGGCGGTAAATCCCCATTCCCCATTTTACCCTTCCCCATTCCCATTTTTGCCCCATAGGGTATAATGGGAGTGGGGAAGGCGTTAATTGCGCCACCGTAAAATACGGTGGCGTAATTAACAACAAGGTCCCGTAGCGCCATGGATTTCTCCGCCCGGAAAAACCAGGCGGAAAACGTTCCGTGGCGCTACGGGAACTCATAGTAGGGCGGACGGGTCCGCCGCGAATAACGCTGGCGTAAACCCACTCCGCCAGGGTCGTAATGAGGCCCATACACTCCCTTAGAAGAATATTAGACAAGTCTTAAGTAAAGCCCCACTTATTTTCAGACAGTGGTGAGCGCTTAACGCAGATGGCACTCTAATAATTTGTTTTAAAAGGGAGAGAAAAGCAGAGTATAATTTGAAACAGATCCCAACACTTTCACAAGAACAAAACAAGCGAGGAAGGCAAGTAAAACCGTGAAGTTAGAGTTCAGAAGGCCGGATCCACTTTAAGAGGATCAGAACGAAATGTGTCCAAGGTCACACGGTTGAAGTGCACAAGAGTCTTCCAAAGGTTCAAAAAGAGTTGGACCAAAATAAAGGGACCAGTTAGAAGGTCAAGGCGGCCAGCCCAGTCCATAAGGTTAAGGGATTATTATTACCTTGTAGCAATCTTTAGAAAGGGAGGCTTGGCAGACACGGTACCTTAAAGTGGTGAAAATACTCCAGCGGGGGCAGTTGTTCCTGGCAGCGGATGCAAGTCGGTGCTTCGTCCAGGGGAAGAGAGGATCTCGTCGTGGAGGAAGACAGGTGTCTGTTGCACTGCCAGGGAAGAAACCAGCCGCGGAGTTCTCAGGTAAAAGGAGCGGTCCTTTTATTCACGGTCCAGTGGTAAGTGGCTATCCGGTTGCCAGGGTGCTTGGCACAGGCAATTCGACCACAAGACGTCCTGGGATGCGAAGCAAAGAAGGTAAACTGGTTGTGCCCACCAGTCAGGGGAAGAAGCCTCTCCAGCCGGGAGATCTTCTCTGTCGTCGGGAAGTGGTGAGTCGGTTCCGCAGGGCTCCACCGGTGGTGTCGTCATGGTAGGTCGGCTCAGCTTCTCCCTCGTCGGATTCTCAGGTCCTGTGGCGACTTGTGAAGTTCCAGTCCCCAAAGCCCTGCTTTTATGCAGCACACCCCCATTCACTCAGCCTAGCTGTCAATCAAACATGCGAAGTGGTGAGCCGGCCGGCTCACCACTTGGGCCAATTACACAAGAGTGCGACATGAGTTACCAAGGTAACTAGGTCCAGGGTGTCTAAACCCCCTGTGGTACCCAGACAGAGTGGCACCACTTTTGGAGGCTTCTTTGGAGAAGCCTGCCAAAAAGTGTAACAAAGGGCTCGACTTGGGTTGGAGTCACAGAAGAGAACACAAACGCCATTTTAGAATCGAGTCCTGGCAAAAAAAAACAACCGGTGAATTAATATTAAATAAATAAACCGGCGGTATGTTCGAGGCTATGAGAATTAAATAATTAAAGTTGGTAGCCTTTATTCACGGTCGAATATAAAAAGTAGTATCCACTGCCACCAGCCAAAACTCAATCAGGGGGGACAGAGACGTGCCCCCTCGTCTAACAGACCCCGGGGCAATCGAATTTCCCCAACCAGTACGTCCACAATATGATGGTTTGTTGCCGGTTTCTGTTAATAATTTGGGACTAGTAAAGCCAATGGTGACTTTACATGCCCTGGGAGACAGTAGTCAGTCCCAGGGTATGGAGTCTATGGTGGGGTGTCACTATAACAACCCTGTGTTACTGCACGGAGGGTGCTGTGTAACACACATAGTAAAAACACATGAGACCCTATGGAGTAAAGGACCCCATAGCCCATAAAACACATTAACAGTCAAAGGAACACCATAAATCATATCCAAGAGTGGGAGAAAAAGAGTCTCACTCTTGGCAATAGAAAAAAACAAACTCCAGAAATCCAGCAAAGCTGCTGGGGGACTCACTAGGTTAGGAAATTCAGCCTAAAGAGAGAATTCCCCCTAACACTCCCCCCCCCAGAGTAAGAGACAGGAGGATTTAATCCACTCCTGGATGAATCTCATACCTCTAGTCCATGACATACATCCTAGAGAGACCGTCAGCATTTTGGTGGTGACACCCTGACCATCAGTGCTTCACTCTGCTCAATGGTGAAATCAAACCCTTGCAGGCAGATTGACCATCTCAATAGTTTTGGGTTTTCCCCTTTCATTTGCATTAAGTATTGGTGGTCAGTCTGAATGACAAAAGTAGGACCATACAAGTATGGCCTAAACTTCTTCAGAGCCCACACAATAGCAAAACACTCTTGTTCAATGGTTGCCCACCTTGTTTCAGGATCCTTCAGTTTTCTACTGATGAAGCAAATGGGGTGCTCCCTACCTTTCCCATCCAGTCGACTGAGGACTGCACCTATTCCTACATTTGAAGCATCTGTTTGCACAATGAAAGTTTGGTGGTACTCAGGAGCTCTGAGGACTGGGGCTTGGCAAAGAGCCTTTTTCAGGGTTTCAAAGGCCTGATTGCATTTCTCATTCCACCTAACCTTTTTAGGGAATTTAGGAGAGGAGATGCCATTCAGTGGAGAAGCTATGGACCCATAGGTCTTAATGAAATTCCTGTAATACCCAGTGAGGCCTAAGAAGGCTCTCACCTGAGTTTGAGTAGTAGGTGTTGTCCAATTTTGCACAGCTTCAATCTTACTGGGAAAAGGCCTTATTTCTCCACCTCCTACCTCATGTCCAAGGTAGACCACTTTACCCTGTCCAATCTGGCATTTACTTGCCTTTATGGTCAGATTGGCCGTTCCAAGAGCCTGCAAAACATATCTCAGGTGGTCCACATGTTCTTCCCAGGAATTGCTGAACACTGCTATGTCACCCAAGTATGCCATGCAGAAGTCCTCCATCCCATTCAGAACCTGGTTTACCATCCTTTGAAATGTAGCAGGTGCATTTTTCAATCCAAAAGGCATAACCTTAAACTGGTATAAGCCAACTGGGGTAGAAAATGCAGTTTTCTCCTTGGCATGGTCTGTCAGGGCTATTTGCCAATAGCCTGCCGTCAAGTCAAATGTGCTGAGGAACTTGGCTGCACCAACTCTATCCACCAACTCATATGTCCTTAGCAAAGGGTGGGCATCAGTCTTAGTGACTGCATTAAGAGCTCTGTAATCCACACAGAATCTAAATTCTTTAGATCCTGCCTTTGGTACTAACACAACTGGGCTAGACCATGGACTAGTAGAGGGCTCTATTACCCCGAGATCAAGCATCTTGTTGACCTCACCTTTGATGTGGGTTCTTACATTTTCTGACATTCTATATCCTCTGCTTTTGACTGGAAGACAGTCACCAGTGAGTATATCATGCTGTCCTCAAGGGGTCAATCCTGGTGAAAGTGAGAACAGAGAGGCAAACTGATTTAACATAGATTTGCACTCTTCTTGATGCTCAGGTGTCAGATTTGAAGAGAGATTTACTCCTTCAATCTTTTCGTCTAAAGGTAAGCCTCTGAGGAGATCAGGAAGAGCTTCACTCTCTTCTTCTTCCTCTGTTGATGCTAGAAGCAAAGCTCCTACATCCGGTCTGGAGACATACGCTTTTAGTCTGTTGGTGTGGAAGACTGTTGGAGCCTCCTTGGGATTGCCCAAGTCCACCAGATAGTTGACCTCTCCAAGTTTACCCACAACTTTGAAGGGTCCCATCCATTTGTCTTGCAAGGCCATCTGCCTTGTTGGGATCATAATGAGAACTAGCTGGTCTTGAGTAAACTCAACCATGTTAGCCTTTTGGTCATGCCAGTCCTTGACCAATGCTTGTCCAGCTTTCAAGTTATCACTTGCTTCTGCCATCATTTGTGACATTCTCCTTCGGAGACCTATCACATAGTCAGTCACTCTGACTGGCTTGGGGGAAGGAGCACTCTCCAACCCCTCCTTGATCAGGGCCAATGGACCTCTGACCGGATGACCATAAAGAAGTTCAAAGGGAGAATAACCTACTCCCTCCCGAGGGACTTCTCTATAAGCAAAGAGAAGGCATGGCAGTAGAAGGTCCCACTTTCTTTTAAGGGGGTCCTCTAAAGCACCTATCATGCTCTTCATGGTTCTGTTGAACCTTTCAACCAGACCATTTGTCTGAGGGTGGTATGCAGTTGAGAACTTGTAAGTAACTCTGCAGGTTTTCCACATGGCTTTCATGTAGTGGGACATAAAATTCGACCCACTGTCAGAAATTACTTCCTTAGGAAACCCAACCCTGTTAAAAATACCAAGGAGGGCCTTAGCCACAGCCGGAGCTGTAACAGTCCTCATAGGAATTGCCTCAGGGTATCTAGTAGCATGGTCTACTACAACAAGTATAAACCTGTTGCCTGAGGAAGTTGGAGGATCAAGGGGACCAACAATGTCAATCCATACTCTCTCAAATGGGACTCCCACTACAGGGAGAGGCACTAAAGGTGCCACATTCTTGGAGCCAACCTTACCAGAAGTCTGGCAGGTGTGGCAGCTCCTGCAGTATTTATCTACTTCGGCCCCCATCTTTGGACAATAAAAGTAGAGTGAGAGCCTTTCCTTAGTCTTCTTGAAACTCAAGTGACCAGCCAAAGGAATCTCATGGGCTAACTGCAAGAAATGTGGTCTGTTCTCTTGGGGTACTACAAGTCGTTTGTTGTCCCCGTTGCAGACTCCGTTGGTTCACTGTATAAGAGGCCATCTTCCCAGTGTAACCTATATTTCCCAGGCTCTTGCCCTTCAGCCTGAGCATCTGCCTGGTGGCGAAGACCTTCCAGAGTTTGACATTCTCTCTGTCCCTTACTGAAGTCTGCCCTGTTGGGTCCACCTTCTGCCAGTAAAGACTGCAGCTCAGGATGGTCAACAGGATCCAGATCTCCAATGAGTTCCTGGCCTTCTTCAGATTCTAGTTCAACCACACAGGGTTGTACCTCCCTCTCAGCCTCAGCTGGAGGGGGAGTTACTGGTGTAACTTTGGACAACCTAGGGGAAGTCCTTGTTGGCTGCACTGGAGTGCTGGCTGTGAGGTTCTTTTTAGAAGCTTTAGGTTTCCCTTTTCCCTCTAGTTTCTTAGAGACAGCAGCTGACATCTCCAGTGGAGCAGGAGTGATCTCTTTCTTCATCATCTCCTTGGGAGTACCTCTCATGGTTCTCTCCCTTGCAGGTCTGGTGAGCTCCTGTAACCTTTTACTAGGAGGTCTGGGGGTATGTGACACTACTCCAAGAGTTTTTAAGTCATTACCCAGCAGAACCCTTCCTGGCACCTCACTTTGTATGCTGACAGGTATCTTCACAGTCATGTCATTACTTTGGATGAGAACTGGTAATTGGGGAAGCATCTGCACAGGCCCTCCATCTAACTTGGTGAGGCGATTGGGTGCCTGAGCAACATCCTCAGCCTGAAAAACGATTTGTCCACCACAGTTATGCTGGCCCCAGTGTCCCTAATGACAGGAGTCTCCTGACCATTCACCTGGACACTGTCATTATAATACTCTTTAGTATTATCTGGGATAGAATTATAGACATCTAAGTTCTGTTGTTCCCACAAACCCAGAGACACTAAAGAAACATTGGCTGAGACTCCAATGGGTTCATCAGCCAGTAATAGAAAGTTTCCACTTGCCATTTGTACTTTCTCCTCTAGAGCGAAGGCTAAGGAGACAAGCTGGACCCCTGAAGGTTTACCCTTACATATGGGATCTCCTTTCACATGGTCAGTAGAGCCACAAACAAAGCATTTACCAAATGCTTTCTGGAATGGTGGCTTGTTCTGACCTCCTTCTGGTTTGGCACCAGGAGGTACACTAGCCTGATTTGGTTTCCTTTGTGGCTTACCCTTTTGGTTTTGTTTGGGGCCCTCTTTGGAATTGGAATTATTAGAATTCTCTTTGGAGTCCTTTTTTGGCTGTTTTCCCTCATCCTTTTTCTGAGTAGCCCCAGAATCCTTGTGAGTGGCCCTGTTGGCAACCCACAGGTCAGCAGCCTTAGCTAACTTCCTGGAATCTAATTCCTTTGAATCAGCCAAGTGCTGTCTGAGCTCAGGAGAGCAGGCATCATAAATTGACTCCAACATTACAAGATTCTTCATTCCTTCATAAGTGTTAACTCTGTAACCCTTAATCCATCCCTCTAAGTTTTTCAAAGTTCCACTCACCCAGGTAGCCCAAGGGGTACCATCATGCTTTTTGAGGGTCCTAAACCTCTTAACGTACTGGGAAGGGGTCTTCCTAAATCTAGCTATCAAAGCTAGCTTCACACATTCATAATCCTTCTTATCCACCTCCCCCAACTCCATTACCACATCAGTTGCAACAGGGGGAAGCCTAGAGAACAACCAGGGAAGTAACTCATTCCCTGTGATGTCCTGGAGCCCATGATTATACTCAAACATTTTTAACAAATTCAACACATCCAACTTAGGTTCATACATACCCACTAATTCCTTAGGCATCCGGGGTCTTTTGGGACTGGAACTCCTAGAGGAACCAGAGGAGAGAGAAGCATTTTCCACAGACAACTTTTTCATTTCTAGTTCATGATTAAGCTCTATTTCTCTGAGTCTTAACTCAGCTTGCTTCTGCTCAGCCTGGGCATTCATTTTTCTGAACTCTAGCTCTTGGTTTCTTTCAGATTGAGCAATAAAACGTTTGTACTCTAATTCAAGCTTCATTTTTTTCAAGTTCAAAATAAGCAGGGCTACATGTAGGACCTGGTATAGGCCCAGTAGGTACAGTAGGTAAGGCAGACAGAGGCTCAGAGTGGCTAACTTCATTAGGTTCACTTTCCTCTTCTGACTCATTATCAAGACTTTGATTCAGATCAATACCCTCACTGTTTTCTACATTTGCTGGGGGGATAGATTCCTCTGTACCACCCAGACTTTGGTTTTCTTACAATCTTTCTATAAGTTCCATTTTCTTGACCTTCTCAGAGAGATTATTATGTCTACACAATACTTTTAAGCAATCAGCAGTTTTGGCAGACAATGATTCTACGGTATAACTCTCCACAGCAGACATAGGGCCTCATTAGGACCCTGGCGGAGAGGGTGTTACGCCAGCGTAGTGCATGGCGTACCTCTCCGCCATACTACGAGTTCCCGTAGCGCCATGGAGGTTTTCTCCGCCTGGTTTTACCAGCCGGAGAAAACCATGGCGCTACGGGACCTCGTTGTTAATTACGCCACCGTATTTTACGGTGGCGTAATTAACTCCTTCCCCACTCCCATTATACCCTATGGGGCGAAAATGGGAATGGGGAAGGGCAGAATGGGGATTGGGGATTTACCGCTCCGCCGAGGTCGGAATGGGGCGGTAAATCCGCCAACCCCCATGGCGCTATCGGCGGCTTTCCGCCATGCTTCGCGGTGCATTTAGCACCGCGAAGTCCGCCTGGGTCGTAATGAGGCCCATAGTTAGAAAATCAGCTTTTTTTAGTGCTAAGCTCTGTGGTTAGTTGTCCTAAAGTGTTCAAAAAGCACTCTAAAGTGTATACTCAATACAAATCCCACCGCTGTAACCAGTGTTAGGCAGAAACCTGTGCAGTACCCTCTGGGACCACTGCAAAAGATTTAAGACTACAGGTGTTTGGCAGTAAACCCACACCACACAGATTCACTTGGTAGCTGTGGCTGAGCAGTCCGACTTCCCTCAAGAAGAGTTAGGCAGTATACAGAGTATTCACAATAGGTCAAAAGAACACAGTAGAACAAGTAAACACTGACCAGAGCTTGGTGTAAAAGAGATATAATTATTTATTTAAAACCACATCTAGAAAAACACACAGGCACTAATAGTAAGCAGTTCAAAAACACGGTCACTAAAAGATATACACTCCCTTAGAAGAATATTAGACAAGTCTTAAGTAAAGCCCCACTTATTTTCAGACAGCGGTGAGCGCTTAACGCAGATGGCACTCTAATAATTTGTTTTAAAAGGGAGAGAAAAGCAGAGTTAAATTTGAAACAGATCCCAACACTTTCAAAAGAACAAAACAAGAGAGGAAGGCAAGTAAAACCATGAAGTTAGAGTTCAGAAGGCCGGATCCACTTTCAGAGGATCAGAACGAAATGTGTCCAAGGTCACACGGTTGAAGTGCACAAGAGTCTTGCAAAGGTTCAAAAAGAGTTGGACCAAAAGAAAGGGACCAGTTAGAAGGTCAAGGCGGCCAGCCCAGTCCAGAAGGTTAAGGGATTATTATTACCTTGTAGCAATCTTTAGAAAGGGATGCCTGACGGACATGGTACCTTAAAGTGTTGAGAATACTCCAGCGGGGGCAGTTGTTCCTGGCAGCGGATGCAAGTCGGTGCTTCGTCCGGTGGAAGAGGGGATCTCGTAGTGAAGGAAGACAGGTGTCTGTTGCACTGCCAGGGAAGAAACCAGCCGGAGAGTTCTCAGGTAAAAGGAGCGGTCCTTTTATTTGCGGTCCAGTGGTAAGTGGCTATCCGGTTGCTGGGGTGCTTGGCACAGACAATTCGACCACAAGACGTCCTGGTATGTGAAGCAAAGAAGGTAAACTGGTTGTGCCCACCAGTTAAGGGAAGAAGACTCTCCAGCCGGGAGATCTTCTCTGTCGTCGGGAAGTGTTGAGTCGGTTCCGCAGGGTTCCACCGGTGGTGTCATCGTGGTAGGTCGGCTCAGCTTCTCCCTCGTTGGATTCTCAGGTCCTGTGGTGACTTCTGAAGTTTCAGTCCCCAAAGCCCTGCTTTTATGCAGCACACCCCCATTCACTCAGCCTAGCTGTCAAACAAACATGCAAAGTGGTGAGCTGGCCGGCTCACCACTTGGGCCAATCACATAAGAGTGCGACTTGAGTTACCAAGGTAACTCAGTCCAGGGTGCCTAAACCCCCTCCCATACCCCCTGTGGTACCCAGACAGAGTGGCACCACTTTTGGAGGCTTCTGTGGAGAAGCCCGCCAAAAAATGGAACAAAGGGCTCGACTTGGGTTGGAGTCACAGAAGAGAACACAAACGCCATTTCAGAATCGAGTCCTGGCAAAAAATACCAACGGGCGAATTAATATTAAATAAATAAACCAGTGGTATGTTCGAGGCTATGAGAATTAAATAATTAAAGTTGGTAGCCTCGAACAATGGGAAAATCCCATAGGGATATATTTGCGGTCGAATATAGAAGTAGTATCCACTGCCACCAGCCAAAACTCGATCAGGGGGGACGGAGACGTGCCCCCTCGACTAACAGACCCCGGGGCAATCGAATTGCCCTGACCAGTACATCCACAATATGATGGTTTGTACCGGTTTCTGTTAATAATTTGGGACTAGTAAAGCCAATGGTGACTTTACATGCCCTGGGAGACAGTATTCAGTCCCAGGGTATGGAGTCTATGGTGGGGTGTCACTATGACACCCCTGTGTTACTGCACGGAGGGTGCTGTGTAACACACAAAGTAAAAACACATGAGACTCTATGGAGTAAAGGACCCCATAGCCCATAAAACACATTAACAGTCAAAGGAACACCATAAATCATGTCCAAGAGTGGGAGTAAAAGAGTCTCACTCTTGGCAGGAGAAAAAAAAAAAACTCCAGAAATCCAGCAAAGCTGCTGGGGGACTCACTAGGTTAGGAAATTCAGCCTAAAGAGAGAATTCTCCTTAACAAGAGGTACGTGAGGATGTGGATGTGATGGGAAAGTGAGAGATAGACCATGGATATAGAGATGGGAAGCAGGAGGATGAAGGGCAGCAGGATGTGGAACATGAAGAGGTAGAAACAGGGCAGGGGAGATGAATGGGTATAAAGACCAGCAAGAGGTGCAACACAAGGTGGTGGATGCAGGGAAGCAGGAAGGATTAGTGGAAAGAGGCAGAGGTGCACCAGCAGTTGGTATAGAAGGGGAGAGATGCAGGGCAGGAATAGGAGGATAGGAACACAGATGTAGGTTGTGAGGAAGATGTTAGGAGGCAGAGGAGGGGTGGATCCCATTGCAATAGGAGTAGGCTTGCTCCCTTCTAGTAAACATTTGCCAAAAGCCAGGAGATCATGCAGGCCGCTGCCCCACACATCTCTACAAACTTCTTCTCCTGGAGGTAGCCGTACAACCTACTGCCTAAGAGGAAGCCAGATGCAGGGGAATGCACTGCTGTTGGCAAGAGCAGTGATATGATTGTGAAGTAACAAAAGTAGTGTGTCTATCACACTTTTGATCAACTGCAATGTATAACCACATTCTGAGGTTCCAATCGTCCTAGCAGCCTCATTTCACTCTGCGCACGTTTCTCCTTAGCAGAGAAGGTATTCGAAATTGAGTATGGGATTTTAGGTGCTAAATGATTAACTATCCAGATCAAACGTGCTACCCCTACTAGAAAAGATGCAGCATGAAGCAAAACCCTCTTCCTAAAGTCGATGGTCCTTATTCTGACTACTAAAGAAACACTGTCATCTGCAATACTGAATTACTTTACAAGGCTTTAACCCACTTAATGTAATGCTCTGGTAAACAACAGGGAGACATCTGGCCCCAAAAGAGATTCCTACCACTAAATTGTGTTAATGTGTTCCAATCATAATCCTGTTGCCAAGCAACTCTGGTCAATAATAAATGGTTCCACTGAGAATGGCTTGATACAGAAAAAAGGGACCCCTATTAAGAAAATGGGCTGGGGTCAATCAAACAATGTACAACAAAATACTCTGATCAAAAATAAATAACTATATAATATATACAATTATAACCACAAGCACATCATTGTGTAGATAATTGGCAATCTTAATGCAAATGCATTTTCTATTGTCTCTATTTGAATTCATTTTGCAACCACATGTAATAATAGATCATTATATTCAGAGAACAATCAATAGTTTTACATAATGAAGTACATTACAAAAGACATTCATAATAAGATATATATATATATATATATATATATATATATATATATATATATATAAAACAGGGCCAAAACCACCACAGCATAATACAGCCATGCACCCAAGAATCTGGCCACCAGCCAAAACCATTGTAATAATATGTGTACAGAAATGGAATTCGGTTATTGGAACCAACCATTACAATCATATGTGTATAGTAATTATGAATGGTGAATGGTGAATGGTGAATGATGATCGAGACGGAGCCACAACGTGACACTCCCCCCTCTCCAGTGCAATTTTGGATTAGATTTTTGTTGACTCAAGAACTTTCCTTAGGGTTGCCTCTCTAACGATATTTATCTCAGACAAGAGTGATCATAATCCACTGATCTTAACCTGATGAAGACTCAATATAACATCGGCCAAAAGGAAAAACAGACCATGCTGGCCTCATAATGTATTACTGGAACAGAACAGGGGAAGGTTACGTATCAACGAAAGATCAATCCCGAGACTGACCAATGCCTTGAGCGGATGGCACCTAAACCAAGGTGATGGGTTGAATTACAAAACCTGTCTGGCGATTTTCAGAGAGAGTCCTGGGTGTAATGACAAGCCATCTTTTAAAATTAAACACCAGTATGACAGAACAATGGAGGAAAGAAAGAGCCAATTAAGTAAGGACCTCACATTTTTGAGCCAACTACCAGTACAATACAGACTCAAGGAAAAAAAAGAATCTGAAACAGAGATTTCGAAATTGGACCGTCTCTCACATAGTGATTTATTTTTTAGAGAGACTCAGAATGTATGTTACAGGCGGCCTTGTTAAACAACGGAAATAACTTATGGGCACTGCTTAACGGTAAGGAAGAAGGAAATGGGGACCTCCAACTCAATCCCATACATGAGTCGGGCGGATCTCTCATTTTGAGACGCTATTTACCCAGCAGTCTAACACAGCGGTTTTAGTCCCTCAGTCAGCGTCAGGTCCATGGGATATCATGCTAGACAGAACAGAAATAAAAAACATCATCTTAAAAGCTAGCACATCTCAACGGAATGACGAACTGTATGTTGAAATTAGCCACAGACTTCTGTATGAAGCATTTTGAATTAATATTATCCCAGGAAAGGTTCCACCTTCATGGAAAAGGGCGATTAATGTTCCCATTTCTAAAAAGGGAGATAGGCTGGCTTCTTGGAACTATAGGCCTATCGCCCTTTTTTGATGTCCTGGGAAAAATTGTCGCCAGAGTCCTTTTGAAGTGTCTAAAAGAATGGATAAAAAAAACTCAAAATCCTATGATCTAAGACAAACAGGCTTTGGGAGTGGTACAGACTGTGGCCTAAATCTGTTACTACTTGTTCCTT
Organism: Ambystoma mexicanum; assembly: GCF_040938575.1. NCBI lineage: Eukaryota > Metazoa > Chordata > Amphibia > Caudata > Ambystomatidae > Ambystoma > Ambystoma mexicanum. The sequence goes on along the minus strand of NC_090926.1, from coordinate 1,307,927,664 downwards.
TAAAGACAAAAACACTAAAAGCAAAAGAGAGCCTTTATGTGGCTTGTGTCGATATGAAGGTGGCATTTGACTCCATAGACAGAGAGCTTCTCTGGTCTAAGCTGATGAACAGAGGTTGCCCAAAATGTCTTGTGGCCGCTATAAAAGATCTTTATTAGGGAACAACTGTACAGATCTGGCTGAATAAAGGTGGGTGCCTCATACAAGAGTAACAAACTATTAAGGGCCTAAAACAGGGGTGCTCCTTGGTGCACATATTGTATAACATTTTCATCAGCGATATGGCCAATGTACTGGACCCTCCAAGATCTTGCCCACCAAAAATGAACACCGGATCCGCTGGTTGGTTACTATACACGGATGACTTGGTCCTGCTGGACGTGACTCCTTTAGGTCTTCAAAAAAAGTTACATGCACTGCAGGTATACGTCACTTCGAACAATCAAAAAATAATAGCTGATAAAACGGAGATCCTCCTAACTGAAAATCCAGGAGGTAGGAAGAGAACACCACTCAGATGGAGGCTGGCAACCAGTACATTATCTCCAACAAATTCCAGCAAATATCTGGGAATTATCATCAGAATCAGTTTAAGCGCCAATTTAATTTTGAAAACTGACCAGCCGACAGCCCAGGGCCTTAGTTTAGTTTATTTATTTATTTGTAGAGCGCACCGAGCCCATAGGCATCTGGGCGCTAAGCTAACAGGTTACAGTTAATAAAAAGCAAGGGATACAACTGTATGATACAAAGATGTTACAAGTATACATTAGACAACAATATAATGATGCAGTTACATATACACATCAAGATTTACAAGATACAGGAATTTACAAAGATTTGTACATGTCTGGTCGTGGTTATGCAGCCAGATTGAGGTCCTGCTCATGGAGCCATGCTTTGACCTTTTTCCGGAATAGGAGGTAAGAGGGTTCCTCTCTTAGAGACAGAGGGAGGGTGTTCCATTTTTTAGCAGCAAGGACAGAGAAGCTTACCCCACCTGCTTGTTGTTGCTTGAAGCGTGGAATGTTGACACGGTGCCTCTCGGCTGTTCTGGTAGGCTGTATTGTGGTGTGGCGTGAGATAGTATTGGATAAGTACATAGAAGCCTGATTAGGCAGGCACCTATGGGTGAGGGACAGAGTTGTGAGTGCTATTCTTTGCTTGTTGGTAAACCACTTTATAGTGTGTCTGGTTTCAGAGATGTGTTGTTTCCTTGGGATGTTCAGGGCTGCTCTAATGGCGTTGTTTTGCATAACTTGCATTTTGTTGAGGTTCTGTTGTGAGCGCATTACAATAGCTTAGAGAGGACTAGGGCTCTTGCCATTGTGATGCAGTTGGCTGCAGTCAGGTAAGGTCAGCAAGCTGTGATGAGCTTACATGTTTATGTGCAGGAGGAAGCCATAGCATTGGTTTGTCTTGTTAAGGTTAGTGATGAGTCAATGTAAATTCCTAACGTTTTCACCACATTAGCGACTTTGATTATATAAACGTCAATATTGAATGTGGTGAATAGCACGGCCAATGTGTTCAGATTGCTGACGAGCCCAGGAGGAGCAGCTCTGTCTTATCGTTGTTAAGACAGAGCCCATGCATTGCCATCCAAGCTTGTATAATGAGGTAAATGTCGTTGTTAGTTCTGCAAGCCACAATGTAGTCCACCAGTGATGGGGATGAGTATCTGGGTGTCATCAGCGTAGGTGGTGTAAGTGACACCCATATAGTCAAGATCATCAAAAAGTGGCTTGGTGAAGACATTATAGAGAGTAGGAGACACGCAGGACCCTTGGGGAACCCCACATGTAACTGGAGTGGGTGCAGCAGAGGCTGTACGTGCAAAGACCCTCATGGTTCTGTTGTTGAGGGAAGATTCAATCCATGTGCGGCAGATGAGAGGTGTTTACATAAGATTTTATTGTTCACCAAATGAAATGCCGCTGAAAGGTCAAGTAGAAGAAGCATGGCCATTTTTCCGTTGTCTTTCAATGTCTGGATTTGAGTCTTGAGGTCCTTTAGTGCAGTTTCTGTCCCATGTCTGGGTCTGAAGCCTGATTGTCTCAGGCCTAATAAATTGTTGGATTCAAGGTATTCCTGTATTTGCAGATTGGCTGCTCGGTCCAATATTTTTTAAAAGAATGGAACCGTCATGATAGGTCTATAGTTTGATGGATTGTTAGGGTCTAAGGATGGTTTTTTAAGAGCGGAGGTATCCAGGCATCTTTCAGATTGTTAGGTACTATGCTGGATTTGAACGAGGAGTCAATGACCGAAGCGATGAAGAGGGCCAATTCCTTCACAGCCTCCTTAATAAGAGGGGCATGACATGAGTCTCCTTGACAATTCAATGGTTTAAGTTTCAAGATGATGGTCTCAACCTCTTTGATGGTTAGAGGTGTAAATTGGGGATGTGCATTCCTGGTCGGGTGGGTGGGTTCTGGATGAGATCAGCATTATTAATAAGAGATTTCTTAGTTTCTATTTTGTTTTGGAGCATGGTAATTTTGTCTTGCAGAGCATTCTGTATATTAGTGCACCACAGGTGTCTTTGATGCAGGTATCAGGGAGTGGGGCCAGTGATTCTAACTCTTTCAAGATGTTGAAGAGTTCCTTAGTACTGGACTTGGCTTTGGAGATGTGGTCGTTATAGTTCTCTTTTTTTGGCTTGGATAATGGCTCCCATGTATTTAAATGAGGTTGCCGTGAAATTGTCCTTGTTTGCCATGGAGGGGGTGCTCTTCCATATTACCTCAGAGGTTCTTTTCAGTTTCCTAAGAGTTTTGAGGTGTGGAGTGTACCAATTGTTGAGGTGCGCGTAAGGTTTGGATTTGCATAGTTTGGGATCGCCAGAAAATACAGCAAATTTTCATTACTGCTGGTGATTCATTTTTATAACCAAAAGGTAGTGCCTGCCTTAACCTACGGTGGTGAAGCTGGCCTGGGTTTAGCCTGGGAATCATGGGAAAAGCTTGAGAGCAAGTTTTGTAAACGATTGCTAAGACTGCCAAATACAATAGCAATCATAAGGCACGAGCTGGGCCTAAAATAAATGCACACAAGAATTACCTGAATATCGCGTTCGGTATTTGCAGACTGAATTCCTGGAACTGCCCTCACAATATGACATCATCAAGAAGAGGGCAGAAGGATCAATTGAATGGATTCTGAACGAATGGAGTGCAAACTGCCAGGAAATTGTGACCCAATTGGGGCAGTCCATTAAAACTCAGTCTGAAAACCCGCTTCGGGTTAAGATAATGTTATGGGCTGTCGATTGGTGAGAAACAGAGGCAAAAAAAATCAGCCTAAAAAAACACCAACTTTCAAAATCAGTGAGTAAACATTTAAACGTAGTACCTACATACTTAAGGATGTCTATGACCCCTGGCTTTCGCGGCATTTTCTTAAAATGTCACCTTAATGTCCTCCATACAAATCTGTGTTGTACCGTTACGGAGGAAGAGCGAAGAATACGAGCTGCAGATTATGAAATCATCAGGAGGAAACTCTGCAGCACCTGACACTCTACTGTCCAGGGCTTCAAACAGAGAGAACCTTAATACTATACAAAAAACTGAAGAACACAGCGGGCACTGAAGAACACCGACCCCGAACTATGGTGGGAATATCTGTATGGGAGCATTAACCAATCTATAATCAGATGTATGGTAACATCCTTGGAGAGAATCATTAAGAAGAAATGTAGAGACAATCCTGGAAATTGAAAACCATATGACCTCTTAAACTCTGTGAGCCTCCTCCAATTCCCAAATATGGGAAGAACGAATTGAGTGGGATGACGATCTTGGATTGTTGATTTTTGGGGTTTTGGAGGGGTGGGCTTGGTGTTTTCAACGCCTCTTCCCTTGCTTCTCTTGGACCGTACTTTTGGGTTGCATGTGTCTCTACCTTTTTATTTAGATTGACTTCTTTCTTCTTTTATCTGGATGCTAATTGAGAAACACATGATTTTGTATTAAAACTGTATGTTTAATAAAAAAAATAAAAAAATACTGTATAGGCAATGTATAGTTGTTGGAACATAGTGACACAATACCATTGAAGTGGAAATGGTACTTTTCATTGATGTAGCATTATGGGTACAGGGTAATGCAGGAGAAATCTTTGCTTCTTTCTGTGTTAAAATAATGTAATATAATAAGTTAGTTAGGATACTTCACACTGATGCATTGCATACAATGTCACATATTTATGTACTTTTTAAACCCTTAGAATTAGTACATTCCAAGTACTATGCTTCAAAAAACATCACTGTGTGTTTTGCACAGTTACTGTGTTTGGTTGCATAATCAATGGCCCTTTGAGAAAAAAAAATCCATGTAGGATTAAAAAAGAACTAGTACATTTATTTGGCATTACATGTCACACTATGTTTGAAGTGTGCAGAACTTAAAGGAATGTTTAGTGTGCATAAATAAGTGTGTTTGTTGTTGCAAGCAGTGTTTTAGAAGGAAGAATCGTAGTGGTATATGTGTTTTGCTTTTCGAAAGTGCTTGTGGTATGGCTGCAGTTAGATACCAGTTGGGGTATTTTAACTGTTTATAGTTTTGCAGTTTTGAAGTGTATGTTTTGTAGCACTTTCATCCCTGTTGGTGGATTTTAATTCTTTCATTATTGAAAACTAATATTGCAGTATTATGGGTGCAGTTAGATACTAGTTGGCATGATCTAACCGTTGATAGTTTTATAGTTTTGAAGGGTATGCTTTGAAGCATTCTCATTCCTGATGGTGGATTCTAACTATTACTCTACTGCAAAGTAACATTGCAGTGTTATGGCTGCAGTTAGATAGCAGTTGGCATGTTCTAACTGTTAATAGTTTTACAGGATAGTGACTAAACATTGTAGACCCTCATAACCAGTACATTTTAAGTACTATGGGTGAAACAACATTAGGGTGTGTTTTGTACAGTTGTTGTTTCTGTTTGCATAATCGTTGGGTCATTGGAGAAAACATCTATAAAGCATTATAAAATATGTACTCATTTTACATCTGTTGGCACATTGGAACTGCTCTCCATTTCAGAATCAGCATTGTAGCACTATGGATGTAGTTAGATACTAGTTGGCATATTCTACCTGTTTATAGTTTTACAGTTGTGAAGGCTATTTTTTGAGGACCTTGAAACCTGTTTGTGTCTAAAATGCACTAACTTAAGATAGTTTTACAGGTCAGTGACTAAACTTAGGTTTAACGAATATTAAGTAGGCATTTGTTAGATTTGCTGGTAATCTATGTTTTAGAGTAACGGAAGTATCATTGCATTCAAACCAACCACATCTTTTTTTAATGTATGCAGTATAGTGACGTGCAGTGGTTGTGGCAACAGTGGGGTAGATTATGCCTACTGTTGTGAAGGTTTCCTTGGCAAGAGATACTTGCCCATGTGTGAAGCTAGTAAGCTTGCAGTTGTTTTTGGTACCATCTATATTGTACTTTAAACAAATTGATATTGATATTTTATTTCTATCACGCTCATACACAAGTGTTTCAGAGTGTGACAAGGCAAGGGAGGGGAACAAGGGAGAACAAAACAACGATCTTACTAGGCCCAGTAACATTAAGAATGTGCACGTGCATGGGAGAGGGGGCGGAGAGGGAGGGGAAAATGCATGGAAGGGGGAGAAGTGGAAAATGTGGAGCAAAGGAGAAACAGATGAATAGTAATAAATGAATAAATAATAAAGGACACAAATAGTGGTAGTGCAGCCAGCAAGTGGCAAGTGCTGGGTTTAAGGCAGCAGACAGGGTAGGTCTGATAAGTGCAGGAAGAACAATGGGGTGGACTGTATGGGTACACCCCTTGCACCCGAGTGTAAGGGGTGGAACGGAGGCAGTGTGGGAGGGTGGCAGGGTGAGCCGGCACCTGGGCCCGGGGGGCAGAGGGTGGCTAGGTGCACGGTGCCAAGAGAGAACAGATCAGCAGAGGAGAGGGGGAGCGAAGCCAGCGGCAAAGAGGAAGGTCTTCAGTTGTTTCTGGAATTTAATCCTTGCATCCACTGGGAGCCAATGGCGAGATTTCAGAGTAGGAGAGATACGATTCCAGGCCTTGAGGTCAAGGACAAGTCTTGCAGTCCTGTTCTGGATTAGTTGCAGAGGGCAGAGAGTACAGGCAGGTAGATTTAGAAAGAGTCTGTTAAAATAGTCCAACCTAGAGAGAACCCAGTATTGGTTGCATTTCATTTTTGAACATTGTCTCATTGAATTGCAGACAGCTTGCTAGGGTTGGCATTAAGGACATAATTTTTTTGTGCTAATTGTTCCATGACATCAGAAGCAGATTTGTCATGTCCATAAAGCTCATGGATGAGCTATTATTTAAGATAGACTGTGAATCTTTGGAAATAAGACCAATCCCAATGCTTTTTAAAATGTTAGCATAGGTGAAGTTTGCAGACTGATGCATGTTTTGCGTTAGTTCTCTGTACTGGATATGTTGCCAGCGATTTACATTTCATATGCTGCCAAGTGTGTTGCAGCATTGTTTGTGTCCTAAAGTTTAAAAAATAGGTTCACCTTTCACTGGTGTTAATTGTAGGAGATCTACAAAAACAATAAAGTGTTTTCCTCCAAAGAGTTCTTCATAGTCCGTTTTAAGGACTTCTTGTAATCTGAGGTGAATTAAAACCAAAATTAGATTGAAGACCATGCTCATCTCATCTATTAGGAGCATTTTCAGTTGTTTCAGAATTCTGCATAGTTCAGTAGCTGCTTCTGTTGATAGTTTGTAGTACTCTAATTTGTTTTGGTGTTCTGCTGGATGGAGCAGTAGTCGGTGTAAAGTAACACCTCCTATGTTGTAGGCAGCTAAACCTGTGGGGGCAGTTACAACAGCTAAAATCATGTTGTTTATTAACTTTTCAAGCAACTTGCTGATGATTTTTATTAAGAATGTTTTGCCTGAACCAGCCTCACCACTTACATAGAGGCGTACAGGTTTATAATATTGATAGCTACAAGTTTTACTTTCATGCTGCAAACCATGTTCCATTTCTTTTGTCACTTCTATGAAAATGCTAAGTTGCTCATCATTGAGTTGTGATTTCAGCAGCAGCAAGTTTTCTTCTGATTGCTCATATTGGTACATGGTGTTTTTTTTTACTTCAGTCATGGCTAATTCTGTTTCATTTACTATGAGTGGCTCTCCAAGTGGTTCTTGGCTTACGGTAACAGAAGATTGACTGCCCTCAGGAGCGTTTTCATTTAGTTGTGCTTGAACTTCTTCCTCTTGTTGGCGTTCATTGTCCAACATGTTTTTGTATTGCTTGAAATTGATATGTGTTATACTGCTTTCATTTGCATTGAAAGCAGCTTCAAATGAGTCATGGGTGCCCAATAAATCCTATTTTCTCCATGGTTTAAAAAGTTGGAGTAGTGACATGTAGTAAAGTTCTCTAATTTGAGGAGTTTTAAATAACTTTATATGATTAATTAGGATCGGTTTGGTAAGTTTGACAAGGCTGCCTTCACAAGATGTGTCTATATATTTTCCATTTGTTTAATCTGGTTTAACGTTGTTCTTGTAGGAGGAATTTTGGGCTACATTGTATAGGCACGTGTTTTCCAAAGCAATACTTCTGTTTGGGTATTATGCGTCTAATACATTGTTTTTCAAAATGTATTAGCTGTTGGGATAATTTTTGGCTATTGTTTCTATATCTTTGTATGATTTCAGCTCTCTTTTTCTGGATGCAGCAGGACCAAGGGTTAGCCAGACTATGTGTTCAGATTTGCCATATAAGGCTTTGCCTGTTAAACGGTCTGCAGCTTCGTAGCATCCACATTCTCTCTGGGAGAGAATATTTATGCCGAAGCTGTACAATTTTTGTGACAATGTTTTGTCAGATGATATGTCATCCCAGAGGTCGTTTAGCTCTGTTTTCTCAGCTTTGGTTAGGTAGGTTGTGACATATATTGCCACTGCGGTGGAATTGTCTCCAATGTATTGTGTATCTATGTTTGCATTCCACAAAGGGGTAATGATAACATTGTAATCATTGATGTACTTTGAAGCTGAGCTAGGTGTATTTAATCCAAACAGCCCTTTAAGATGAGTAGCATTACCCTGGAGATGGATGGGGATGCAGATTCTTACTTATACAACAATAATCAAGACGACTCAACAGTTTGGCAAAGTGAGTCTATTTTATTAACAAGCTTATAAAACCGGGAGGACAATGAACATCAGCAATCGCCCGATCTTCACACTCTCTTGTTTCTCTCTCGTCTCTCAAATACTTTATAAAAAACGTGGGTTCTTATACCCACATTCTGTCATAGCTGACGTTGTGACCTGCATCATTATCAATATCATTGTATTACCAATATCATTGTATTTGGCAAGCTAGAAAACTTAGTTTTCTATGCTTAGTTACATTCCTAGAACCAATCCCAACTAGGAGGTGGGATTGGTTCTAGGAATGTAACTAAGCATAGGTTCTATATCTGTATGGAGTAACGTAAAAGGGTAATTGGATAGTTAACATCAGGTGGGGCAACTAAGCCCTCCCTTCAAAATGGCCACTATGAACATCACTAAAAGTACAACGTCCCTTTGGCTCTATAAACTATAGGCCCCCCAACTACGTGGTCCTCTATAATCGGTTGGCTTCAACTCCATTCATACTTTTCCACCTACATCTAGCAGCATGCAGAAGGAACTGCCAGGTGCAGATGTGCTTGTCTCAGCCCCAGCTCCCCACCAATTATGTACCTATCAATCATCACCTCAATGGTCTTGTGTCAATTAGTGCTTTGAAGATTGACCTTGAGTCTGTACTGTGCTCTGATAATTTTTAAGGAGTATGGGCACAGTTGGCCTTCACACGTAGGCATGACCATCTCGCCCTTCCAGCTTCCTTCCATCACGTGACTAGACACCGCGGAATTTAACCTTTTCGTGTATCTGATTTTAATTCTAATAGTCCTCTGACATCTTTTGTTTATCTTGACCTTTCTGAACAGGATCCTCTGTTTCTCTCTCCTTAATTGTATCCAATTTTGACCCATTCCAGATTGATAAGGCCTTGGCTTTCCTAGCACAGTCTACTCCTTAGCTGAGATTAATTCCATTTAATTCAATTTATTTTCTTGCTGCGACACACTCAAACATTCAGGACTTCAGGCTTTGTTCAAAACTGCTTATAATGCATAGTGGAAACATTCATTCACCAAATGTCTTGAGGTATACATGTACATATCCTGGAAAAGTTGGCCATCTCTCAGCTTAACCTTCATTCCAATTCTGTTGGCTGTCCCCATGACCACCAGTCTGGCTTCAGAGCTGCCAGAAGCATGGAAACTGCTCTCCTGAACATCCGTGACAATCTGCTCTCCAACCTTGACTCTAACATTCCCTATGTCCTCATCCTCCTCAATCTCTCTTCTGCCTTCGACACGGTCATCCATACCATCCTGCTCAACCATCTCTGTGATAACCTGGGTATCACTGATCAGGTTCTGGCCTGGCTGACATCTTTCCTCTCTGATCGGCCCTCCCAGGTCCAACTTGGGGCCTTCCTATCATCTATCTTCCTCTATACCTGTGGTGTTCCCCAGGGGTCTAACCTCTCACCTGGCTTTTCAACCAATACCTGGCAACTCTCACCCACTGCATTGCCATTTTCTGCTCATTTTTCTGTCTACGCTGACGACACTCAACTTATTTTCTGGATGCCCTCGGCCACCTCCTATCCCTCTCTCATCTCTGATTGCCTAACTGCCATTCAAGATTGGTGTGCCACCAATGATCTTAGTCTGAATGCCAGCAAGACAGAGATCCTCCCCATTGGCATACTTTCACCATCCTTTCCCCTCACTCTCTGGCCAGCTTCCCTTGGCCCTCCTGCTACCCCCACCTGCGAGGCTAAGAACCTCGGGTCATTTTTGACTCCACACTTTCCTTCTCTGCACAAATCTCTGAGGTCTCTAAAAGTCAAACTTCCTACTGCACCCCCTGAGAGGTACTCTGCCTTTCCTCTCCTTCCCCCCAAGCTCTGGTTCTCTCAAGGTTGGACTATTGTAACAGCCTCTTTCTAAATCTACCTGCCTCTACCCTCAGCTCCCTGCAACTAATCCAGAACAGGGCTGCAAGACTAGTCCTTGGCCTCAAGCCCTGGGATCGTATCTCTCCAGCCCTGAAATCCCTCCATTGGCTCCCAGTGGTTGCAAGGATTAAATTCAAAACCCTCTGCATTGTCCACAAGGTTTTCTGTGGCCTGGGTCCAAAATATCTTTAGCTATCCCTCAGCAAATACGTCCCCTCTCGAGCTCTTCGTTCCTCTACCTCTAACTCCCTCCGGGTTAATTAAGTTAAGCCGGTCAAGTGGCACAGCGAGTAGAGCGCTCCCTTTGACATCCGTGCAGAGCCTGCTAATGCAGGTTCGAATCCCGGTGGGGCCAAACTCAGCCTTTCATCCTTCCGAGGTCAATAAATGAGCACCACACACCGTGGGTAATAATAAGCAACACTCAGATACCTGAGGGTTCGTAGCGCTATATAAATGCCATATTATTATTATTAATTGTTTTTCAAAGAATCAAGCTGGGGGTAGGTCTCTATCTTTGGCTGGGGCCTCCCTCTGGAACAGCCTCCCTGCCACTCTAAAATTTGAGGAGAACCATCTCTGGTTCCGGAAGCACCTAAAGACCTTCCTCGTTGCGTCTGCCTTCTCTCCCCTGCTGACCCGTTCTTTCTTGGCACTGTGCATCTGCCCACCCTCTTTCCCCTGGGTCCAGGTACCTGCTCACTCTGCCGCCCTCCTGCACTGCCTTATGGCCACCCCTTGTACTGGATGGACTGTAACTGGACCCATACAGCCCCCCAGCCCATTTTCTTCTTTTCTGCACTTATCAGACTTACCCAGTCTGTCGACATAAACACAGCACTTGCCACTTGCTGGCTGCACTATCACTGTTTATTGCCTCCATTCTATTTTTTTTTATTTATTATTCATTTATCTACTCTCCTATGCTCTGCACTTTCCACTCTCCCCCTTCCATGCACTTTTTCCCTTTTCCCCTTCCCATGCTCTTGCACTTTCTCAATGTCACCTGTGTATGAGCGCGATACAAATAAAATATCATATCATATATCATATCATACAGCCCCCCCCCTTTTCCTTCCTGCACTTATCAGACCTACCCTGTCTGCTGCCTGAAACCCAGCACTTGCAAATTGCTGGCTGCACTACCACTGTTTGTTGCCCTTATTATTTATTTATTATTATTTATCTGTTCCTCCTTTGCTTCGCACTTTCCACTTCTCCCCTCTTGCATGCACTTTTCCCCTCCCCCTCTCCCATGGACTTGCACGTTCTCAATGTCACTCGGCCTAGTAAGATCATTGTTTTGTTCTCCCCTGTTCCCCTCCCTTGCCTTGTCGCGCTCTGAAACACTTGTGTACGAGCACAATAGACATAAAATATCAATATCAATATATTGGCGCTTACTGCAATGTATCTATTAAAGTATGTGGCTGACTTCATGAATACTTTTGCTGCTTGTGGTTACTTGCTGCATCTGTACACTTTAAACAAACAAAATATCTACATTGTGTCTGTGTCATAAGCTTCTTCACTTTGATCGCAAGATGTCACTTATCCTTAATATTTCTTAATGTTTCATTGATTGTCTGCATTGCCTGGTCTCTCTATCTCTTATATGGACGTCAGTTTGATTCTTCATGACGTCACCATTCATGTTCGTTCACTATCTTCTTTGCTTCTTCAGGGATTTCATTGAAATGGCCATCATATTGTTTCCAATGTAGGTTTGGCTTCCTTAATGGGTATCTTGCTTCCCAGATTCTCTTAGGTGTAGGTATTCTTATAGGTACTGCACAGAGCCCACGCGCTACTCTCTGCTGGTTCAACTGTTCAGTTGGGGTCACATACTTTGGTTCTCATTCTATAGGGAATGCAGGTGGGGCAATTGGAGTGGGGGTACTTGGCTCTTACTCTAAAAACCTTTGTTTCATTTAATGCAGTATATCATTTAGGTGATTTACCTTTCACACTGTGTCTAACAGAAGACATGAAGCTGTTTACTTGTCCTGTTGCTGAAACCGCTCTAGGCAAACCAAAGCATCATTTAGAATAGTATTTACCTTTGTTTTTATATCTGTGTCAGCAATATTTGCCACACCTAAGTTTTTAGAAGTGTAAAATGTGTAGCTATGTGTGCTTTCTGAAGGGATGCTGCAGGTTACATATTTGTGAATAAACTGCAAAACATTGGCATCACTGTCATGACCCAATTTAGGAGCATCTTTTATCCACAATAAGCATGTGGATGTGTGGCGCTCCTCTAGATTGATATTCTTTTCTCCAAAAGAAGTGTTCCACTTCTCAGAGGGTAGGAATTGTTTTATTACAGATGAAGGGCAGCTTGGCAATAAAGCGTTGGCGAAAGTATCTTGATACATTTACAAGGTCAAGAGAGCAGAGTTCTCCTCGTGTTTTTATGTCTATCCTTTCTTTGTTTTGGTTTGCTTTATGTAGGAAGTCGTGCAAGTCCTCCAATGCATGTTCTGCACAACTCAAAGTGACAAACCATGTGGGTGGGAAAAGGTTCCGTAGCATACATCATACATCAGCGTGATGTTGGAACCAGTATTCTTTTGTACCATGCATGTTTGCCAAGAGATTTGTGATACTTGACTGCAAAACTTCATCTTTGTTTTTTATCTTTTGAAGTAGTTGGGTAGCAGACATGTTTAAAAAACTGGAACCTGTTTTGAATGTGTGCGCAACTCCGTAACATAGAGTTGCTAATTTACTTTCAAACAGGAGGTGGACTATGTATTCAATGTTTTGTCTGAATCTGGGGTCTTCAGAATACATTCGTAAAGAGTGGTATTCTGATGCTGTTATTTGTGTGCATCTTTCCTCATATCTTCCCCCTTTTCTGTAGGAAAGAGTAGAGAAAAGGCACGTAATTCTACAATTTTTCCCATATCTTGATTGGAGATCCTTTGGCTTGATGCATTTGATATGTTTCTAGTGCATCGTTTTCTGGTGTCAGTGGGTAAATTGTATACTGGTCTAAAATACTGCATGCTGTAGTAGGATCTACAAGTTCAAATTGGCCAGTTGGTGAGGAATCCTGAATTATTTCGGTTGTTTCCCTTAGGTTTTGTTCAATGTTTATTTCTTTGCAGTATTCATTGTTCTCTTTAGGATATTTTAGGGCTTCTCTAACTTTTTTTAAGTCTACTAGTTGTTGCCAAATTTGTTTGTCTTTCAATGGTACACCATTCAGTAGGATAATCAAAGATTGATCTATAGGCCGTTTCGCTCCTAGAGTGTCTATATTTTCTTTAAGATTTAATGGCAAATAAACTACGTTGCCATGAATGCCTTTCAGTAATTCAAAAGGAGGCAACTTGGTTGTTTTAGGTTGAAGGCGTATTATAGCTTTAAATGGGTGCACTGTTTCTCTCACCCAAACTAAGCTGTTGGAGAGGTTTTGGAAGTGGGAATATTTCCAAGTTATTCTCAATAGCCCATGAAGACATTTGGTTATTATCAAGCTTTGTATTGCAGTATGTGCAAAGTATTGAGGGGTTGGTAATTTTGTATTTGTTTTCTGCTATAAGATATAGAGTTAATTGGAACCATTGGTATTCCTCATTGTCTTCTATTTTGTAAGATATAGCTTCAGTTTTGGTGCTCTTTTTATAAAAGGTTCTGCAACAACACACACATACTTGGTTTGGTACTTCAGCAGATGCGCTTTTAAACTTTGCTATTTATTTTTTGTATGTGTTTTTTAGAAGTTTGGCATTTATAAGGTTTTTGCTACTCTTCTCTAAAGTTACTGGATTTTCTAAGTGATCTTACTTTGGACATGGTCTATTTGTTGAAGGAGTTATTTGGCTGTACCATGTAGGAGTATGTTATTTAAATGAAGTTGTAAAGCAGGACTTTTTACATAGAACAGTCTCTTTGGAAGATTCTGTATAGTGGAATGGTGTGTTGCTAACATTCTGATCTGGTGGAAGGTGCTTTTGCAAGCAGGTCCTGAAATGCAGGCTGAGGAAGGTCCTCAGAGTCCAGTGTAATTGTGTGCTGGATAGGAGTCCGTGGTTTTTATTCTAATTTTCTCTTTTACTTTCACATAGTGATTGAGGAATTGGCATGAAGATTTGAAGGATTGTTTCTGTAAGTTACATATTGAGGTGCACGGCCATTTGTAGACGGGGCAGATTGGTTCGGTTGAATGAAGAGTTGATTGTAAGTTAGTTGGGGTCATTTTTTCAATGAGGGTTTCTTGTGCCATAATGGCGTTGTCTACCATTTCATACCCTCTGCCACTACTATGTATGGCACTTGGGTTTTTCATTGAAATATGGTTCTGTGCTGCTTGTGTGACTCTATTCACCTGCACAGAAGTTTGCAAAGGTTTCTATGTTGACATTGTGCATGTTTAGAAGTATGTTTTGTAGTTTACTGATTCATTTTGTTGGTGGCTTCATTCTGGTTAAAATTAATTTGAACAATTTTCTTTTGAGGAGCATTGCACTGTCAATGAGAGCTTCCAGGATTACTCTTAGGCAGTAATTGTTAAGGGTCCAGTGTGACTTTTCTGCTGGTTTGATAAGATTACTCAAAGGTGGAGAATTGTTGTAAAATTAATTTTTTGGAATGCTTAACTGTGGCTCTGTTAACATTGGTAGATGTAGTACTATCACTATTAGTATTGTTATTCTTTTTTATACATTCCTTTTTCTTTTTACTTTTTGGAAGAGGGGCTCTAGTTTTATTATTGCTGGCTGGTTCAGTTTTGTTGACTGACTGTATTAGCTGTTTTGTCTGAACATTTGCTGTACATTCTGCTAGAGGTGGATGAGTATTTTTCATACTTTTAATTTATCTGCTCTATATTTTCATTGCTTTCTAAAGAGTTGCTTTTTAGTAGGCATTCTTTTCAGTCTGCTGGACAAAAAAGGAAAGTGTGGGTGGGTTTGACAGTTGTGCAATGTATTTGCGTGCATTGTGAATGAGTGTTAACATCAGGGCAGACATACATAGAAGGCTGTGTGATTGTGCAATGGGCTGTTTGTTCTGGCTGGGAAGGTTGTACCTGTGTGTGTAGATGTGTGAAGGGCTTGGTTCAGTGCATAAGATAGTGTACTGTGCATGAATAAGTAAGGACATTTTCATGTTTTCGTGATACTAGTGGGTGTTACCATTCTGGTGTTCAGGACAAGAATGCAAATAGTGTACCTGCTGCGGTGCAATGACTAAGAGTGAATTAAATGCTGTTGGTTTGGAAACAATTTTGTAAGCTAGTATATGGCTACATTGTACTGTTTCACTAACAGAAAGAATACTACTATACTAGTGCACTTACGTTGTAGGCTGTGAAGTGTACTTTTCTTCCGGTTGTTTTCTTCTAGGAGAGAAGTTGTTGCCTTTCAGGAGGCTGTTCTTCAATGCAATTGGGAAAGAAGAAAATGAGTGGGTATATGTGGTAATGGGCAAGTAATTGTAGTACAAGAAGACATTATTTTGCACTTTAGGAGGCGTTGTTGGGAAGAAGAGTTAGTAACAGTGTACTTTATTACGAGTATGGTTGTAACACTGCTTTTACTGCAGACGGGTTACCACAAGATTCCTAATAATTGTTTGCCAGCTAGAAATTCCTAGTGTCACTAGGACATTACAGGTCATTTTAGATTGGAAAGTTAGATGGTGGAAAATGTTAGTCTCTATTTGTGTACAGTTGCATAGCACAGTGTGGGAATGGGGCCGGTGGTCCCTTGATAAGTATGCCCTATGGGGCTGGAGTGCTGAAAGTTTGGGAGTTGTTGTTGCAATATTTGTATTAGAAATGGTGCACTACAAGTCCTAGTATGCAGAGAAAAATTGAGAAGCCAAAAAGCATGTACAGATTAGAAAGGAGAATTATAGTGTGTGCAATTTCATTAACTTTCCCACAAATGCATGCTTGGTATTTGAGTGTGATTGCAATATGTTGGAGACATTGTTTCCATTTTGTTTCATTTATTTACTAAAAATGACACACAGCACTGCTGTAAATGTACACATGCATTTATTTGTTTTCTGTTAAAATAGTGCAGAAATAAATATTTTTAAACGCTTTGGTTTTTGTCATTTTTCATACCATGTACATGCAATGCTTTAGTAACATTCACGCACTTTCCGTTTTGAGTGTGCATTGTGGGAGTTTTAGTGCAGCTTTGTTAGTGGGAGAAGTGTTTTTAAAAGTGACAGAATGAAAGAAGAATATAACAGTTTGTACATTACATTAGAATGAGTGATATGGGCAAGCATGCATGTCTTGGTAATATATTGAAATTTCACACAGGATCTGGCACTTAAACGTAATGAGGAAATGTTCCAAATCCAGTTTTCTTTTGTTTCACAAAAAAGACACAGAGAGTGCTGCTGAAATTGCAAATATGTGTTTTGAAACTGTTATGAAAATGCTAATTAAAAGAAATCTTTGTAAGTACATCATTGAAAGTAACTGTCAAATGTTGTCAGGAGATGGGAGAAGCACGAGTATGATTATTGAGTAGGTTATGCAGTGTAAGTGGCAGGAACCCTGTTTACATGCATTTGTAAAAGAGTTGGAAATTTACTTTACAAAATATATGCATACCTGTACTTTGTGTTGATGGATGCAGATGTGGTTGAATGTGCGAATCAAAATCTTGGAGATTTGAATAGTAATTTCTGATGGAGGTGCTTTGGAATAACAGGAGACTTGTACTCTGAGTGTTCAAAAGCACATCTGAAGTGTTGAACTGAGATGACAGAGTTAGATGTAGAGTTCTTGGATGTGATTGGTGGATGGTGTTAGGGAGAATTCTCTGTTTAGGCTGAATTCCCTACCTAGTGAGTCCCCCAGCAGCTTTGCTGGATTTCTGGGGTTTAATTTTTTTCTCCTGCCAAGAGTGAGACTCTTTTACCCTCACTCTTGGACATGTTGAAGTGTGTTTTCTTGGTTAAACCTTGTGTTGAATGGGCTATGGGGTCTCTTACTCCATAGGGCCTCATGTATTTTTGTGATGTGGGTCACACAGCACCCTCTGTGCCGTGACCCAGGGGTGTCCTAGGGACTCCCCAACATAGACTCCATACCCTGGGACTGACTACTGTCTCCCAGGGCATGTAAAGTCACCAAAGACTTTGCTAGTCTTGAATCCTGAACAGAACCAGTACAAACCATCATATTGTGGACGTACTGGCTGGGGCAATTCGATTGCCCCAGGGTCTGTTAGTCGAGGGGGCACGTCTCCGTCCCCCCTGATCGAGTTTTGGCTGGTGGCAGTGGAAACTACTTTTTATATTCGACCGCGAATATTTCCCTATGGGATTTCCCATTGTTTTAGGCTAACACATTTAATTATTTATTTACGGTAGCCTTAAACATACCGCCGGTTTATATATTTATTTTTATAACTCCGGTTGGGACTTTTTGCCAAAACTTGATTCTAAAATGGCGTTGGTGTTCGCCTCTGTAACTCTGACCCAAAGTGGAGCCCTTTGTTCCACTTTTGGCGGGCTTCTCCACAGAAGCCCTCCAAAGTGGTGCCACTCTGTCTGGGGTACTTAGGAGGGGTGGAGGGGGATTTAGGCACCCTGGACTGAGTTACCTTGGTAACTCAAGTCGCACTCCGTCCTGATTGGCCCAAGTGGTGAGCCGCCCGGCTCACCACTTAGCATGGTTGAGTGACAGCTAGGCTGGGTGAATGGGGGTTTGCTGCATAAAAGCAGGGCTTTGGGGACTGGGACTTCAGAAGTCGCCACAGGACCAAGAATCCGACGAGGGAAGAGCTGAGCCGACCTGCTTCGACGACACCACCCGGTGGAGCCCTGCTGAACCGTCTCACCACTTTTTCCCGACGACCGAGGAGAACTCTTAACGGAGTGGCTCCTTCCCTTGACTGGTGGGGACAACCAGTTTTCGCCTTCTTTCCGTTCTTTGAGGTATCTCGTGGCCGCCTTGCCTGTGCCAAGCACCCCGGCAACCGGAATACCACACTTTACCCCCATACCGCGAAAGTCGGTACCAACCCTTTAACCGGAGGACTCCGCGGCTGGTTTCTTCCCGGGCAGTGCAACGACCCTCTTCTTCTGCTCTTCAGCGAGAACTTCTTCTCCCCTGACCGACGTCGAGCCCTGCTGCCACTGCCTGGAACAACTGCCACCGCTGGAGGATCCTTTCCGCTTAAGGTACTGTGTTCTGCCTGGCTTCCCTTGCTACCGACTGTACGGGGTAGATTTAGTCCCCGGCTTTCGAACCTGGGAGTGCCTGGGACACTTTGGCTAAACTTTCTGAGCCACTCTAACCTCTTTTTGACTCTTTGCAAGACTTTGAATCTCTAACTAACAGTGTGATCTTGGGCACATTTTCGCTCCGGCTACTCTAAGAGTGGGCCCTGCCTAGTGACTTTTGCTCACCTGTGACTTTATTCTTCTTTAAGCCTATTGCAAGTGCTCTGGACCTTAGAGTGGTGTGTCTAACCCATTTCTGTTTTTTCTCTCCCTTTCTTGGAAACTACTAGAGTGTCATCTAACGTTAAGCACTCACCTCTGTTTTAATTAAGTGGTGTTTACTTAGAGTTGTCTAGATAGGAGAAAGGATTGAATCTACTTTCATTATAACTGTGTTGAAGTGCTTTTACTATATTTTTGCTAGAGTGTTTTTAACTTATGTGTATTTTAAATAAATAACTATATACTTTTGAAACCAAGCTCTGGTCAGTGTTTGCTTGTGCTATTGTGTTTTGGTACATATTGTGTATACTTTACATACTGCCTAACTCTTCTTGAGAGAAGTCTGACTGCTCAGCCACAGCTACCAGGTAAATCTGGGTGGTACGGACTGCTACCAAAGGGGTTTACTGCTCTACCTGTAGTCTTAAATCTTTTGCAGTGTTCCCCAAGGGAACTGCACAGGTTTCTGCCTAACACTGGTGTACAGCGGTGGGATTTGTATTGAGTATACATTTTATTGTGCTTTAGATACCTTAGTGCAACTAACCACAAAGCTTAGCACTGAAAAAGTAAAACCTCTAACATGTCAGTTATAGAAAGCTATAGTCAAGAGTCCCTGGCAGCCAAAACTGCTGATTGTTTAAGAGTGCTCTGTAAACATAAGGATCTCCTGACTAAGGGCAAGAAAATGGAGCTGATTGAAAGATTGTTAGCTAACCAAAGTCTGGGTGATGGTTCAGAGGAACCTACCACTCCAGCGACTGTAGATGACAGTGTTGAAGTTAACATGGAGCAAAATGTTGATGTTTCTGAGGAAGAGTCAGAAGAGGAGGGTGAGGCTGTTGTAACTGTCCCCCCTAGGCCTCTGCCTGCTCTACCTGCTGTACCTACTGGACCTTTACCAGGTCCCACATTTAGTCCTCAGTACTTTGAACTGGAGAAAATGAAGCTAGAATTGGAGTATAAGAAACTTAATGCTCAAACTGACAAAGAACTAAGGCTAAGGGAAATGGAGCTCAAGTATGACTTAGAAATGAAGAAATTATCTGTTGAGAATGTTTCTCTCTCTGGCTCCTCTAGAAGTTCCAGTCCTAAAAGACCCCGGATGCCTAAAGAATTGGTTGGTATGTATGAGCCTAAGTTGGATGTGTTGGATTGGTTGTCTCTGTTTGAATATAATCATGGGCTCCAGAACATCACAGGAAATGACTTACTCACCTGGTTGTTCTCTAGGCTTCCCCCTGTTGCAACTGATGTGGTAATGGAGATGGGGGAGGAGGATAGGAAGGACTATGAATGTGTGAAACTAGCTTTGATAGCTAGGTTTGGGAAGACCCCTTCCCAGTATCTTAAGAGGTTTAGGAGCCTCAAAAAGCATGATGGTACCCCTTGGGCTACCTGGGTGAATGAATGTTTGAAAAACTTAGAGGGATGGATTAAGGGTTACAAGGTGAACACTTATGAAGGTATGAAGAATTTGTTTATGTTGGAGACTATTTATGATGCCTGCTCTCCTGAGCTCAGACAACACTTGGCTGATTCCAAGGAATTAGATTCCCGGAAACTAGCTAAGGCTGCTGACTTGTGGGTTGCCAACAGGGCCACTCACAAGGATTCTGGGGTAACTCAGAAAAAGGATGGGGAGAAACAGCCAAAAACAGACTCCAAAGCGAATTCTAATAATTCCTATCCCAAAGAGGGCCCCAAACCACAAAATAACCAGGGTAAGCCACATGGGAAACCTAGTCAGGCTACTGCACCTTCTGGCCACAAGCCAGAAGGAGGTCAGAACAAGCCACCCTTCCAGAGAGCATTTGGACAATGCTATGTCTGCCAGGGTACTGACCATATCAAAGGAGATCCCAAGTGCAAGGGTAAACCTGCAGGGATCAGCACAGTCTCCCTAGCCTTCACTCCTGAGGATGAAGTACAGATGGCTAGTGCCCACTTTGACCTCTTTGCTGAAGAACCCTTGGGTCTTCAAGCAACTGTAAACTTAGAGCCTATGGGTCTGGTTAGTCCCCAGAATAGGGTTGTGTATAACTCCCTACCTGTTAACTCTAAGGTGTATTATGTGGACAGTGTTCTTGTCAATGGCCAGGATACTCCTGCCAGGAGAGACACTGGGGCCAGCAGAACAGTAGTGGATGAAAGCTTCTTTCAACCTGAGGATGTGGCCAAAGCACCCAAAGGTCCCACTAAGACGTCTGGAGGCCCTGTCCAAATGGTTCCTATTCTACCAGCCCTCATTCAGTGTAACAACATGACAGTGAGGATCCCTGTCAGTGTTCAGACTGAGGTACCTGGGAAGGTCCTGTTGGGGAATGACCTAAGAACTCTAGGAGTAGTGTCACATACCCCCAGGCCTCCCAGTATGGAGAAGCAGAACTTAACCAAATTGGCTAGAAAGGCTACCTTGAAGGACCCTTCTAAGCCTGTGGGACCCTCTACTGAGAACCCCACTACAAGCCTTGGGTTTAGTAAGTTGACCTCTGACCCAGGCACCTTTCAGGATAGCATGCTAGGAACATGGGAGCCCCAACCAAGCCCCACCCTTGTTCCCCTAGTCTCAGAGTCTCTGACTCACCCTACTTCTGAGGAAGAGGTGGATGGACCAACTAGGCCCCTATCTGGACCGGAGAGAACTGGTAATTCTCAGTGCTGGTGGAAAACCAGAAAAGAAAAGTCTAAGGCCAAAAACCTTCAGACTGTTGGACCTTCTACTGAAGACCCCAACTCAAATCCTAATATTAGGGGGGAAACTCCTAAAATAGGTAAGGGTAGATCTAAGAGGAAGGGGAAGCAGGTACATTGTCTAACCCCAACCCCTCCCACCAAGAGGCCTAAGACCCAACCTGCTCCCACAAGAGAGGTGGTGAGGAACCTTGGAGGCCCCTCTAGATCTAAGGGAATCCTTTATAAGGACCCCTTGAAAAAGCCTAACATAGGTTCAGAAGTTGTACCAACTTCTGAGGGACTGGTCAACCAGATCCCCTATAACAAAAAGACTGATGTTCCTCAGAGGGTCTGTAGGTCAGTTAGCTTGCAAAAGAAAACCTTTGAGTTCTCCATTGAACATAGGTCCAGGTGTCACCATCAAAATGCTGATGGACTCTCTAGGATGTATATCATCGACTAGAGGTATGAGGTTCATCCAGGAGTGGATTAAATCCTCCTGTCCCTTAGTCTGGGGGGGGCGAGTGTTAGGGAGAATTCTCTGTTTAGGCTGAATTCCCTACCTAGTGAGTCCCCCAGCAGCTTTGCTGGATTTCTGGGGTTTAATTTTTTTCTCCTGCCAAGAGTGAGACTCTTTTACCCTCACTCTTGGACATGTTGAAGTGTGTTTTCTTGGTTAAACCTTGTGTTGAATGGGCTATGGGGTCTCTTACTCCATAGGGCCTCATGTATTTTTGTGATGTGGGTCACACAGCACCCTCTGTGCCGTGACCCAGGGGTGTCCTAGGGACTCCCCAACATAGACTCCATACCCTGGGACTGACTACTGTCTCCCAGGGCATGTAAAGTCACCAAAGACTTTGCTAGTCTTGAATCCTGAACAGAACCAGTACAAACCATCATATTGTGGACGTACTGGCTGGGGCAATTCGATTGCCCCAGGGTCTGTTAGTCGAGGGGGCACGTCTCCGTCCCCCCTGATCGAGTTTTGGCTGGTGGCAGTGGAAACTACTTTTTATATTCGACCGCGAATATTTCCCTATGGGATTTCCCATTGTTTTAGGCTAACACATTTAATTATTTATTTACGGTAGCCTTAAACATACCGCCGGTTTATATATTTATTTTTATAACTCCGGTTGGGACTTTTTGCCAAAACTTGATTCTAAAATGGCGTTGGTGTTCGCCTCTGTAACTCTGACCCAAAGTGGAGCCCTTTGTTCCACTTTTGGCGGGCTTCTCCACAGAAGCCCTCCAAAGTGGTGCCACTCTGTCTGGGGTACTTAGGAGGGGTGGAGGGGGATTTAGGCACCCTGGACTGAGTTACCTTGGTAACTCAAGTCGCACTCCGTCCTGATTGGCCCAAGTGGTGAGCCGCCCGGCTCACCACTTAGCATGGTTGAGTGACAGCTAGGCTGGGTGAATGGGGGTTTGCTGCATAAAAGCAGGGCTTTGGGGACTGGGACTTCAGAAGTCGCCACAGGACCAAGAATCCGACGAGGGAAGAGCTGAGCCGACCTGCTTCGACGACACCACCCGGTGGAGCCCTGCTGAACCGTCTCACCACTTTTTCCCGACGACCGAGGAGAACTCTTAACGGAGTGGCTCCTTCCCTTGACTGGTGGGGACAACCAGTTTTCGCCTTCTTTCCGTTCTTTGAGGTATCTCGTGGCCGCCTTGCCTGTGCCAAGCACCCCGGCAACCGGAATACCACACTTTACCCCCATACCGCGAAAGTCGGTACCAACCCTTTAACCGGAGGACTCCGCGGCTGGTTTCTTCCCGGGCAGTGCAACGACCCTCTTCTTCTGCTCTTCAGCGAGAACTTCTTCTCCCCTGACCGACGTCGAGCCCTGCTGCCACTGCCTGGAACAACTGCCACCGCTGGAGGATCCTTTCCGCTTAAGGTACTGTGTTCTGCCTGGCTTCCCTTGCTACCGACTGTACGGGGTAGATTTAGTCCCCGGCTTTCGAACCTGGGAGTGCCTGGGACACTTTGGCTAAACTTTCTGAGCCACTCTAACCTCTTTTTGACTCTTTGCAAGACTTTGAATCTCTAACTAACAGTGTGATCTTGGGCACATTTTCGCTCCGGCTACTCTAAGAGTGGGCCCTGCCTAGTGACTTTTGCTCACCTGTGACTTTATTCTTCTTTAAGCCTATTGCAAGTGCTCTGGACCTTAGAGTGGTGTGTCTAACCCATTTCTGTTTTTTCTCTCCCTTTCTTGGAAACTACTAGAGTGTCATCTAACGTTAAGCACTCACCTCTGTTTTAATTAAGTGGTGTTTACTTAGAGTTGTCTAGATAGGAGAAAGGATTGAATCTACTTTCATTATAACTGTGTTGAAGTGCTTTTACTATATTTTTGCTAGAGTGTTTTTAACTTATGTGTATTTTAAATAAATAACTATATACTTTTGAAACCAAGCTCTGGTCAGTGTTTGCTTGTGCTATTGTGTTTTGGTACATATTGTGTATACTTTACATACTGCCTAACTCTTCTTGAGAGAAGTCTGACTGCTCAGCCACAGCTACCAGGTAAATCTGGGTGGTACGGACTGCTACCAAAGGGGTTTACTGCTCTACCTGTAGTCTTAAATCTTTTGCAGTGTTCCCCAAGGGAACTGCACAGGTTTCTGCCTAACAGATGGGTATGTGACTGCTTAACAGTAGCCAATGAGGAAGTACTGCAAAGGTTGAAATGGAATGGGAAGCAGGGCTGTCCTGTGTTATGGTGTCCGTAGACACCGTGGTAGTCTAAGGACAGGGTGTGCCACATCCAGGACTTTCCAGGATGCCTGGCATGGGAAGGGGACTGTGGGGATTAGCCAATCAGGTGTTCTGGATGTGCTTATAGGAAGAGAGGGTATTAATATTTTTTATTGCTGTGTGTAGTGAAGATGGCTGTGGTTGCAGAGATGGAGATACTCAGTGTATGGATGGTGGGAGATTTCTTTGTTAGGTGTGTTTGCACTTTGTAAAGATATGGCAGTTTATAATACTCCAGATGTCCTTGTGGTGCACTGTGGAGGACTGCATTTGGGGTATAATAGGGCAGTAACTTTGCAGAGTGAACTGACGGAATTGCTAAAGCCACTAATGCTGTTTTTTTCCATCTGCAAAGGTGATATTTTCTCACGTACCACCTAGAACACTATGGAACTGGCCAATGTTATCTGTCCTCAGCAAGATGCAGGGAAGTGTCCTGTGAACAGAGGCATATCTTCTTTTTTGTGCAGTGTTGGGATGTGGTCTTCTCAAAATGAGAACATTAGTGTGCAGGGTGTGAATTGTTTCTGCTGCAGATGGCATTTATTTGTCAAATATTGCAAATATTGGAAATGCAGCGTTCCTTAATAATGTAAGGAATGTTTCGAAGAGGTTCCTGTGTGCCTGTAAGGAAAAAACAAGAGAAAAGCCAAAGAAATGATAAAAAAGGTGTTTGTTTTTAATAGCCCCTTAAAAAATAAAATAAAAAAGGCTCTTTTCAGAGGCACAACTAAAGAGTAAATACTTTACCCTGTGTTTCTCCACACACCCTTGAATTGAATAATCTGTCCGCGGACACCTTGGTAGTCTACGGACAGTACGTGCCACATCCAAGGCTTTTGAGGATGGCAGGCATGGAAATGGGACTGTGGAGCCCAGGGGATTGGCCAATAAGTTTTACTGGGTGTGGTATGCAAGGAGAGAGTGTGGCAGAAGGTATGTTTACTGAGAGGAGTGCAGATAGCTATGGCTAAGGCTGTGTCTTTCAGGAGGCAGAGTGTGTGGATTTTGGGGGACTCGTGGATCCATTGGTTGCAGGTGCATGCAGAGCAGTGTACAGTGGCTGAGCATCATGGTTTTCCTCATGTTGATGTGAAGTGGTATGGAGTGTGTTGCATGAAATGGGTGGACTTGCTCCCATTTTGTGACAATGTGGTCACCCTCCAACATCCGGACATTATAAATGTTCATTCTGGAGGAAAGAGTTTAGGCCCTGTTACTTGAGTTTCACTGCAGTTTTCAAAATGATGGACATGTTCCCGAACGCCTGAGTAATTTTTTCTCGCATTGCCCAGAGACAGTTCATTTGGTCCGCAAATAGAGAAAGTGAGGCGCAATGTCAAAAAGGCTGTTTGTGCATTTTTGAGAGATGTTGGCATGTCGTCCTTCGATAATGAAGGCATTACATTTCATAGCACCAATATTTTTCACAGAGATGGAGTCCATATTACTGATACTGGCAATCAGCATTTTTTTGCAAAATATTCAAAATGCTTTGAAGCTCTTTTTGCAAATAAAGCAAGCATTTTGAAGTATGTGTTGCCTACTTTACTTTAAAATGTGAAAAATACTTTTAAAAACCAAAAATACCAAAAAAAGGTAATTTTCAGATCCACCACCTTCCCACGCAAAAGAGTGCAATGTTTCTGATGGCACCAACACCTACATTTATTTCAATGTCCACTGACTATAGCAGTGTCCACGGACTCTGCAGTCTGCATAGGGACCTGCACCTTTTTTTGGTATTCCTATTTTTGAGCTGTGAAAGGTGATTTTGAAAAGAACCTTTTTTGATTTTTTTGCACAGGACACACAAGGGAGGGGAGGGAAGAGAAGGGAGGGCAGGGAAGGGGCACCAACCACAGGGCCGAACTGGCTGGTGGAGAGAGGAAGATGTTGGTCAGGCCTTACTTAGGTAGGGAACAGTGTTTCTCTTGCTACCGGACTGCAGCCTCAAAAGCACTTCAAAACTGCTCCCCCCGCAGAGTGGTGTGTCATGGTGCATACAGAGCACTGTCACCCTCGAAAGGTGAGGGTCGACTGCATTCTGTATGGCCTGCAAGGCATCTGTAGGGATCCTCTGCCCGACAGGAGTGTCTCTTGTGGTGGTAGGAGCAGATGATGAGGATGTGACAGTGGATGTCAACCTGCTCACCCCTTCAAAAGGTACAACCCTCCAAACTACTGCCTTGTGGTTAGATCTTAGGTGCCGCAGCATGGAGGTGGTTCTATAGCTATACAAACCAGGCTTTCCATGACTGCACTCAGTGCATCAAACCTTGCCCGCATGCACTTTGGGTACCCCCCAATGGTGGTAAAGAGCCTCCACAACCAAGACTCATGCTGGCAGCTGTTGACAGGGATTGTCACTACCTCATCCACTTCTTCTTCTTGATCCCCCTCTGCATCACCACGCCTGTTCCCCTCTCAAGGCCCTCCAGATTGTTTTGGTAGTGGGGCAGCTGCAGCAGCCATAGATTGTACCAAAAGCACAGAACCAGAAACAGCAATCTGCACCAGGTGCTAGTCCTGGAAAGCCAGAAACACAATGAGGAGCAGCAGTGGGAGTGCCCTTTTATAGGGGTGCTGTCCGCGGACAGCACGACTGTCTGCAGACACTTTGATCCTCAGGTGGGTCTCAAAAAGATACAAAAAGTCACTAGACCAGGACATGGTCTGGGACCTCTGAAATGGTGAAGTTTCTGGTTAAAACACCCCGGATTGGCCAAAAATGCACTTCTTAACTGTCCGGGGGTACAGATAGTGTCAGCGGATACTCCCGATTCTCAGCGTGGATGCAGTCACATGATGGTCACCCCGGACATCCGTGGATAGGACGGCTGTTGGCATGACACCTATTGCGCAGGATGCAGTGTGCTCATACACCTAGGTGTCCCCAGGACAGGGTTGGGGACCACAAACTAATTAACATTGCAACACATGTAGGCAGACAGATCCAGACAGGTGCGGAATTTGGGGCACAAGGGATCACATGCACATGCACCCAGGTGTCCGCAGGTCAGGGAAGGGGGCTCTGAGCTATTAAAAAAGTGTGTCACAGCTATACGGACATGTCCAGACAGGTGCAATGTTCGAAGGGCACAGGAGATCAGATGTGCATGCGCCCAGTGGTCCCCAGGACAGGGGTGGGACCCATGAACTAATTAAAAAGTGTGTCCTGACTACACAGACATCTCCAGACAGGCGCAGTGTTCGGGGGGCACATGAGATCAGATGCGCATGTGCCCAGGTGTCCGCAGGACAGGACAGCGACCATCAAACTAATTAAAAAGTGTATCACAACTTTACCGACATGTCCGGACACAAGTGGTATTCGGAGGGCACAGGAGATCAGATGGGCATGCGCCTAGGTTTCTGCAGGACAGAGGCAGAGCCCCCAACCTATTTAAAAGTGTGCCACAACTTTGTGGACATCTCCCGACAGGTGCGCTATTCGGGGGCCCCTACATTGTGGTTATGGACAGCCCGGACAGTTGCGCTGTTTGTGCACTCCAAATGGGGCTTTAAAAAAAAAGAAATCACACAGAAACAGTACACACATAGATATTTATTAGGACACAGAAATACACTCAATTAGGAAAGGGATGGGGTATCAGAATGGGAAACATACATAGAGGTACAGGGGAATTGGGGTTTTCTACAGACTGTTCATGAGGGGAGGAAGGGATTGAGGTCTCATTGTAGCGTCTTTTATTGAAGGAATTTGATGGGGAGGATTGGCTGGGACAGGGGCAAGGGGCACAGCTACAGATGGGGCAGTGGTATTGAATATTGTCTTTAATATGACTTTTGACAAATGTCATTAACCACACAAAATTGGTTTTCAGTTCATCCATTTTTGCAGACAGGCTTAACAGTTAATTTGCTGCGTTTGGAGTTTGCCCGTCTTCTTGCTCATTTAGTGGAATTACGGGCCCACTTTCTTCATTTGCACTATGTACTGTTAAAAAGAATGCATGTTTTAGTGACGTGCAATCATTTATATCACTTTGTCTAGCTTAAAAACGGACAGGGTAATTCATAGAAATTCGCACAGAAGTGGCGCACGCGGCTGGCGCACAGCGTGCCCGTGCCAATGTCTGCGCCAGCCGCGTGTGCTAAAATCGATTTCCGCGCACAGCGTATTCATGGATTTTTGCATCCAAAACCAGTCGTGACGCAGCATGGCGCAGCGACCCTACAGCAGCGCCAGTTACGCCCCCAAGAATGCCCTCGCGCAAGGAAAAGCCTTCAAAATCCCCAAATAATCGCAAAGGGCTGCGCTAACCCTGGACCAGTTCACAGGGCTGGCAAACAGCAAACGTCAAGCGGGGAACGTGTATTTCAGTGGTTCGCGGGAAGTTCCACACGCGATTGTCCTGTGTACATGTGCATCAGGGGTGCGTGGGAAGTAACACACGCAAAAGCAGCAGGGTACGTGTATTTCAGGGGTGCGCGGGAAGTATCACACGCAAAAGCAGCAGGGTACGTGTATTTCAGGGGTGCGCGGGAAGTATCACACGCAAAAGCAGCAGGGTACGTGTATCTCAGGGGTGCGCGGGAAGTATCACACGCAATTCCATCAGGGTACGTGTATTCCAGGGGTGCGCAGGAAGTATCACATGCAAAAACAGCAGGGTACGTGTATTTCAGGGGTGCGCGGGAAGTATCGCACGCAAAAGCAGCAGGGTACGTGTATCTCAGGGGTGCGCGGGAAGTATCAGACGCGATTCCATCAGGGTACGTGTATTCCAGGGGTGTGCGCAAAGTATCACACGCAAAAACAGCAGGGTACGTGTATTCCAGAGGTGCACGGGAAGTATCACACGCGATTCCATCAGGGTACGTGTATTACAGGGGTGCGCGGGGAGCACCACACGTGAATTGCACGTGTGGGTCCGCCCAGGTGTTCCCTCTACACCCTCCACGGCCCCTGCAGGTGGCCCACACCACAGGGGCCTACCCTGCACATGTCCTGCAGGCACCCCATCCACCATGGCCATGCCCCCCAGCCAACCCACATGTCACCTTGCACTACTGCCCACCAACACATGTCCCCCTGCACCCCCAGCCACCAGGGGCAGCCTCCACCAGGCCCCCACCCATGTCTCCCATCACCCCCACCCCGCAGCCACCAGGGGCAGCCTCCACCAGGCCCCCACTCATGTCTCCCACCACCCCCACCCCCCAGCAGTGCAGGGGCAGCCTCCACCAGGCCCCCACTCATGTCTCCCTGCACCCCCACCCCCCATCCACCAGGGGCAGCCTCCACCAGGCCCCCACTCATGTCCCCTATCACCCGCACCCCCCAGCAGTGCAGGAGCAGCCTCCACCAGGCCCCCACTCATGTCTCCCTGCACCCCCACCCCCAAGCCACCAGGGGCAGCCTCCACCAGGCCCCCACCCATGTCTCCCACCACCCCCCAGCAGTGCAGGGGCAGCCTCCACCAGGCCCCCACTCATGTCTCCCACCACCCCCACCCCCCAGCAGTGCAGGGGCACCCTCCACCAGGCCCCCACCCATGTCCCCCACCACCCCCACCCCCCAGCAGTGCAGGGGCAGCCTCCACCAGGCCCCCACTCATGTCTCCCACCACCCCCACCCCCAAGCAGTGCAGGGGGAGCCTCCACCAGGCCCCCACTCATGTCTCCCACCACCCCCATCCCCCAGCCACCAGGGGCAGCCTCCACCAGGCCCCCACCCATGTCTACCACCACCCCCCAGCAGTGCAGGGGCAGCCTCCACCAGGCCCCCACTCATGTCTCCCACCACCCCCACCCCCCAGCAGTGCAGGGGGAGCCTCCACCAGGCCCCCACTCATGTCCCCTATCACCCCCACCCCCCAGCAGTGCAGGGGCAGCCTCCACCAGGCCCCCACTCATGTCTCCCATCACCCCCACCCCCCAGCCTCCAGGGGCAGCCTCCACCAGGCCCCCACTCATGTCCCCTATCACCCCCACCCCCCAGCAGTGCAGGGGCAGCCTCCACCAGGCCCCCACTCATGTCTCCCACCACCCCCACCCCCCAGCAGTGCAGGGGCAGCCTCCACCAGGCCCCCACTCATGTCTCCCACCACCCCCACCCCCAGCAGTGCAGGGGCAGCCTCCACCAGGCCCCCACTCATGTCTCCCTGCACCCCCACCCCCCAGCCACCAGGGGCAGCCTCCACCAGGCCCCCACCCATGTCTACCACCACCCCCACCCCCCAGCAGTGCAGGGGCAGCCTCCACCAGGCCCTCACTCATGTCTCCCACCACCCCCACCCCCCAGCCACCAGGGGCAGCCTCCACCAGGCCCCCACTCATGTCCCCTATCACCCCCACCCCCCAGCAGTGCAGGGGCAGCCTCCACCAGGGCCCCACTCATGTCTCCCACCACCCCCACCCCCCCAGCCACCAGGGGCAGCCTCCGCCAGGCCCCCACTCATGTCCCCTATCACCCCCACCCCCCAGCAGTGCAGGGGCAGCCTCCACCAGGCCCCCACTCATGTCTCCACCACCCCCACCCCCAGCAGTGCAGGGGCAGCCTCCACCAGGCCCCCACTCATGTCTCCCTGCACCCCCACCCCCCAGCCACCAGGGGCAGCATCCACCAGGCCCCCACTCATGTCTCCCTGCACCCCCAACCCCCAGCCACCAGGGGCAGCCTCCACCAGGCCCCCACCCATGTCTACCACCACCCCCACCCCCCAGCAGTGCAGGGGCAGCCTCCACCAGGCCCCCACTCATGTCCCCTATCACCCCCACCCCCCAGACACCAGGGCAGCCTCCACCAGGCCCCCACCCATGTCTACTACCACCCCCACCCCCCAGCAGTGCAGGGGCAGCATCCACCAGGCCCCCATTCATGTCTCCCACCACCCCCACCCCCCAGCAGTGCAGGGGCAGCCTCCACCAGGCCCCCACTCATGTCTCCCATCACCCCCACCCCCCAGCCACCAGGGGCAGCCTCCACCAGGTCCCCACTCATGTCCCCTATCACCCCCACCCCCCAGCAGTGCAGGGGCAGCCTCCACCAGGCCCCCACTCATGTCTCCCACCCCCCCCACCCCGCAGCAGTGCAGGGGAAGCCTCCACCAGGCCCCCACTCATGTCTCCCTGCACCCCCAACCCCCAGCCACCAGGGGCAGCCTCCACCAGGCCCCCACCCATGTCTACCACCACCCCACCCCCCAGCAGTGCAGGGGCAGCCTCCACCAGGCCCCCACTCATGTCTCCCACCACCCCCACCCCCCAGCAGTGCAGGGGCAGCCTCCACCAGGCCCCCACTCATTTCACCCTGCACCCCCACCCCCCAGCCACCAGGGGCAGCCTCCACCAGGCCCCCACCCATGTCTACCACCACCCTCACCCCCCAGCAGTGCAGGGGCAGCCTCCACCAGGCCCCCACTCATGTCTCCCACCACCCCCACCCCCAGGCACCAGGGACAGCCTCCACCAGGCCCCCACTCATGTCCCCTATCACCCCCACCCCCCAGCAGTGCAGGGGCAGCCTCCACCAGGCCCCCACTCATGTCTCCCACCACCCCCACCCCCCAGCCACCAGGGGCAGCCTCCACCAGGCCCCCACTCATGTCCCCTATCACCCCCACCCCCCAGTTGTGCAGGGGCAGCCTCCACCAGGCCCCCACTCATGTCTCCCACCACCCCCACCCCCCCAGCAGTGCAGGGGCAGCCTCCACAAGGCCCCCACTCATGTCTCCGTGCACTCCCACCCCCCAGCCACCAGGGGCAGCCTCCACCAGGCCCCCACCCATGTCTACCACCACCCCCACCCCCCAGCAGTGCAGGGGCAGCCTCCACCAGGCCCCCACTCATGTCCCCTATCACCCCCACCCCCCAGCCACCAGGGGCAGCTTCCACCAGGCCCCCACCCATGTCTACCACCACCCCCACCCCCCAGCAGTGCAGGGGCAGCCTCCACCAGGCCCCCACTCATGTCTCCCATCACCCCCACCCCCCAGCCACCAGGGGCAGCCTCCACCAGGCCCCCACTCATGTCCCCTATCACCCCCACCCCCCAGCAGTGCAGGGGCAGCCTCCACCAGGCCCCCACTCATGTCTCCCACCACCCCCACCCCTCAGCAGTGCAGGGGCAGCCTCCACCAGGCCCCCACTCATGTCTCCCTGCACCCCCACCCACCAGCAGTGCAGGGGCAGCCTCCACCAGGCCCCCACTCATGTCCGACGGCTCACTTCGGGATGTTTCCAGGCCAGGGCATCATCGAACTCTTGCTCAATGTCCCGGAGGCGCTCCTCCTCCATGGCCCAGAGGGTCCGCAGGGCCGTCCACATGTTCCCCCCAAACTCCCTGCGGATTGCCTCGAGGCACTCGGCACGCCTCAGGGCCCTCCGCATGGAGTTCTCCGCCCTGACCATCGTGAGCCGTGCTTCTTCCGTCCGCTGCCGCTCCGCATCTATGGCATGGCCCAACCGCTGCCACACAGAAGACACTTCCCGTCCTGCCCTCCTGCCGATGCCTGCCCCTCCGATGTGGAAGGCCCCGAGCCATCATGGCTCCCACCACGTTGCTGCTGCTGCGCCTCTGCCCGTGCACTGCCTCCTGCTGCCTGCACATCCTCCGCTGGCTGGGGTGCAGTCGTTGATGTGGCCACCCCTGCTGTACGTCCGACTCCCGACTGTTGCAGGGATGCCTGCTCCACCAGCCTGGCCGCACCGTCAGAGGCAGCTCCACAGGGCACCCAGGTGACTGATGGGTCGGAAGATGGCACGGAGGACGACTGGTGCATAGGGGGTTCAGTTGAGGAGGGGGTCGTAGCAAGCCCCATCAAACGGAGGAATCCGGCCTGGGTGACCTGTCCCAGTAGGCCGACGCGGTCAACGAGCCATTCGAGATGACGTGCAGTCTCCTCATGAAAAGACTGCAGGTCACCTCGCATGGCCCGTTGACGCAACGCCACACCAGTCAGGACAGGCTCAACCCGGACCCGGATAGCCACGTCCGCAGGCAGAGGAAGGCCAGTTGTCGTGAGCTCATCCCCTGCCTGAAAACGGGTCTGGACGTAGGCATCCCTGCTGGTGCAAGATGATGCAGTGACAGGATCAGGGACAGGATTGCACAAAGACACCTCCGCGGCGACCTGTGCTGCCTCCTGTCCCTGGTCCTGCACTGCACCACTAGCACCAGTGGAATCCCCACCTCCAGACCCCGTCTCTGTTGCTTGCACGGCCTCTTCCTCCACCAAGAACCCCACCAACCTGGATGACTCCGTGCCATCTTCCCCCGTTGGGCCCTGTGGGGTCCCAGCTGCCCCTTCTGCTGCCGAGGAGTCCAACTCCGACCTCCGCCTCTTGGACCTCCCCCCGGCAGCTGCGGCCTGGGACGCGGCACCGGACTCCTCACTCCCCGACGAGATCACAACCTGGGAGGGGAGCCGGGCCTTGCGTCTCCGGCTGGCGGTGGGATCCCCGCCGCTGTGCTCCACAGCACCTTCTCCGCCCTCTTCATCAGTTGACGCTGCAGACAGGGAGAAATAAAACGCAGGCATCAGGGCACTGTACAATGGACACATACACACATGACAGTTGCACATGAGTGGCATTGGCAAACCTCAGACATGGCATCACAATCGGCAACACACATGTCATTTCAACTTGCACACATGAGCCATACCACAGCCACATCGCAACTGCCAGCACCATCCATACACATACAACAGCATGAGCAGGCAAAGGTGAGCCAGACATCACATGCAACAAAGGGAGTGCACTACACATGCACGCACACCACCACACTTGCATGCATGTGTACACCTCAGCCAACTGTCGCAGTGTTCCGATGGGCATCCATGTCACATCTGCCAATCAGGCTTCCACATCCCGCTGTCACATGCATCCATGTTGCATCACTGTTGGACCCTTGTCAAATACACACACATGCACATGTACACAGTGCTGATACATGCAGCTGAAAACAACATACATGCGTGACATCACGAACATGCCCACTTACATACACATTCATCCAAACATGCATGCCTACACACACAAGCACCATCCATGTCTCACACATGACAGCCCTCGCATGTGTTAGCCTCACGGTCCTGTACACCCCCACCCATACTCGGCCCCATACAAACAGATGTGCAACCGGCACACTGCTGGCACATCACCACACGCACAGCTTACAATCATGATGCATGTACACTTACCGCTCGACTCCAGACGGGTCTGCCTCTCAAGGACCTGGACGTGGAGCGCTGGGGATATGCGTTCCAGGACCCTCATCTGATCTTCCGACAAGTGGCCCCGGCGCCCCTTGGCATCCTCTGCCTTCAAGAGGCGCCGGGCCTTGTTGAGGGTCCTGGACCTGAAGTCCTCCCAGCGCTTCTTGACATGTTGGAAGTCACGGACTGCCACCCCCTCCGCGTTGATGGCAGTCACGATGTCCGTCCAGATCCGAGTCCGTCCTTCCTTGTCCGCGCACACACTTCCGTAGAGGGCATCATACTGCCCCAGGACTTGCTCCACCAGGACACCAACTTCCCTGGCACTGAGGCTGGTGCCCCTCTGCCTCTCTGGCCGGGGGTTGTCAGTGGTGCCAGATGTTGCAGTGCCCGACATGACAACCCCAGAGGCAGGAGTGGGTGGGCAACTGGGTCCTGGGGCTGGGCTGTGGAGCGATGGAATCCCAGTCAGGAGTCTTCGGTTCCAGCAGGGGTGGTCACAGCAACAGCACCCCTGGCTGATGTGCAGGCAGCAAATGGCAGGGCACATGGGCAGCAGGCAGTCAGGCAGCAGCAGATGGCAGGTGGGAGCGTGCTCGGGGCTCTGGGGGGCAGTAATTCGGCCTTGTGGGCAGGAGCGTGGTCTTCCGTGTGCTTACGCGTGGCCAGCTTGATACGGAGTGATTTGGCACGTGAAAATCCTGCACGTCTGCGTGTAAATCGAGGAAAGGCACTTAGCGCGTATGCACGTCAGCACGCATATGCGATTTCATTGGACCAAAGGCCCTTAGCGCGTAAGTGCATCTGTGACGTGACGCGCGTGGGTGTTTCCCTCATTACACGTGATGACAGAGCACACGTGGATTTCCACCAATCGCATGTGAAACTTCCTGCGCACCCCAGAAATACACGTACCCAGGCCAATCACGTGTACGCTCACTTCCCTCCGATTACATGCGATGACACTGGGACGTGCAGTTTTACCCGGTGTGCTCGCATATGCGATTTCATTGGCCCAAAGGCCACCCTGCGCAGCTGTGACGTCACACGCATGGCCGTAGAGAATGGCGCGTGTACAAAAAAAGAGATACACGTCCGAGTGTCAAAGCGCGTAATTGGTAGAAATGGCCTCATCGTGTATGCGCGTCTGTGACGTGTGTATAAAAGGTACATGTAGAACGCCATTTCCTTGTACGTGCTTTTCGTGGAGAGCGAGTGGGTGAAATCTGTACTTCTTGTCGGTTCACACGCGATTTACTTCACGGCGTTTCCAGTTCGTACTCCCTGTTACCTCTGACAGCTTTTTCTCTTTTCCTCTTTTTCCTGGGCCTGTTTCCTCAAACAGCGTTCCCTTCTACTGTTGTCCTGTCTCCTCAGACAGCGTACAATTCTTCTTTTGGCGGGGGAGTTGCCAACGTGCACACGTGCATATTTTTCACGCTTTTGTTCCTGGCAGACGGTGAGTCGCGCACGTATTTAACATCTGTGCTTGCCCCGTGTGTCGCGTACCCCTTCAGGGGTCATTTTAGGCTGCGTGTGACTCGCATACGTTCATTCTTGTGTTTCTGGGTGCCACAGCGTAGTGCAGGTTTATTTTTCCACGCACGTGGTCTAGGAGGGGTTGCGTGCACCTTACTTCCCTTTTTTGGGGTGCCTGTGCGTTGCGTGACCCGTCATCTTTCCCCAGGGGTGAAATACAGCCTTGCTAGAGCACTAGGGTACGATTACCATCTGGTACCCAACCCCTTTGACCCCCAATTGCCCTGGACAATAGTTCACATCGACTCCCATACGCACAATAACATCAGTGCCATGGCTGGGAGGCGACCAAGCCGTAAGGGTGGCAAAGGTGGCCTAGCCCCAAGTGGTGGCCGTGGTGGGTCCGGTAGGGGACGTGGCCGTGACTTGCAGGGTGCCCCTAGCCCCCCATGTGTGGAGGAGCAGTCAGAGACACCCATGCCCCCCCCCACCCTGGTTGAGGTTAACGTGGCTGACACCATC
Source organism: Ambystoma mexicanum (assembly GCF_040938575.1). Taxonomy (NCBI): domain Eukaryota; kingdom Metazoa; phylum Chordata; class Amphibia; order Caudata; family Ambystomatidae; genus Ambystoma; species Ambystoma mexicanum. The sequence continues at coordinate 1,307,891,541 of NC_090926.1, read as the reverse complement.
CAAACTCAGCCCTTGTTGGACCAGCCCACTGTGGAACCAAACCTGGCACAGGGTGACTCCATGGCTGACTTCCAGGTCAGCAGGTCTAGGCCACGTGCGCCGGTGAACGTTGGTGTCATCAGGCCACGTGGATCAGGGGCAGCTAGGTCATCTGCTGCCCCGCGTAGGCAGGCTGGGGAGGCTGCAGGGGCAGCTGCGGCTCCATCCACCCCACCTCTCACACACCCAGCCAGGACAGTGTCGGTCCAAGTCCATCATGCTGACATTCCCCCTGACACCATCACACTTGAGCTAATGCCTGCACCAACTCCCATGCTGAGTGTGCAATCCCACGCTTCTGCCCCTAGTGTCCAGAGCGGCGTAGGACACTCAGGATCCCCACCACCTCCAAGCGGAAGAGGAAGAGTGCTCGTCCAGTAGAGGCTGATGCCCCACACACGGCTACACAGTCCGGCCCGTCAAGGAAGCCCAGCTTCAATGAGGCCGAACTGAATGCACTTGTAGAGTATGTGTCTGCACATGACCGCGAAATGGTGATTGTTGCAGGATCCAAGACCACACCTGCACAACGTCAGGCACACTGGCAGACCATTGCGGACATCATAAGTGCCCTTGGAATCGTGAGGCGCACAGCTAATCAATGCTACAAGCGCTGGAATGACCTGAAGCGCAGGGCAAAGAATAAGCTGGCCTCAAGTCATGCCGCAACTCTAGTGACTGGAGTTGGGTCTCCAGCAGACGACATAGAACTCACTCCACATGAGCAGGTTGCTGGGACCTACGTCACGGAGGAACAGATCCAAGGCGTGGGAGAACTGGCAGATTACGAGGCATTGTCCGGTGAGTGCACATGCATGTGTGTGTCATCCATGTGCATGGTGTGTGTGGGAGGGCTTCTGTTTGGGTGCTAGGTGAGGGTGTGTGTGCCTGAGTGGTTTGGGTCACCCATGTGCCTCTTCCTATACATTCTTGGCACCAGCATTTGGGTATAGCGCATCCCTTCTGCCAACATTAGACATCCAGCCCAACACCACGCCAGTTGCCCTTGGAGTGTCATCTTGCCACAACATTGTTGCTTATTTACCTCTGTTTATTCAGGCAGATTGTTTGCATACCACCACTTTTACTCGGGATTTCTCAGTCCTATTGTCACATGTCTGACAAGCTATGGTACAGTGGACTGGCTTAGTTTCCTGGACATGATTAGTTTAGACATGTCCCTGTGCTATAGGACCATTTTGGACTGGCAGCTGCAGGTTAAACATTTGAACCATTTCAATGAAAACATCAATTACATGAGCAAACTGCACTGAATGAACAATTGGTGACCTCCTCTCCCTCTTCATGGCTACGGTACATGCCATCTGTGTGATGGCATGTGTATTTGACCTGCCAATCACTGGCCAATGTGTGATGCCACTGCTAGGCAGCATGCAGCAAATGTATTCATCTTCCATCTTGGTGTCATCAATGTGTGTCATCTGCCTCCCCTTCACATGCAGTGACGGTGCATGTATGGGAGGGTTTTAGTCATGTGGGACATGTGTCAATCAAGTACTGTTTCTGTAGCCTTTCAGCCCTAATTGTGTGCCATAGTGCTAATGCCTGTTTCCATTTGTTTTCTTTTATGTCTTTGCAGGGGATGACGCACTTGATACTGCTGGGGTTGTGGAGATGGTGCAGACCCAGGAGGGGTCTGAGGGCCGTCCGACCACCAGTGAGGGATGTGGTGTGGTGGTGGGTGAGAACCCACAACTGCTGCAGGTCGTGCTCTCAAGGGGTGTCTCTGGCTGCACCTCTCCCGAGCTGTATTCAGGTGTCGATTCGGATGATGAGACCTATGTGCCGTCGCAGGTGAGTGTTCCTGGGAGGGATTCTGTTCTGTCCGACTCACCTGCACCAGGGTTAGAACCCTCAATGGGGATGTCAGTGTTGACAGGTACGCCTTTGGTGGTTACGGATGCAGGGTCACACTCCGCGACATCTGATCCTGTTCCTGGGCCAGCAAATCAGAGGGGGAATGCGGTCCTGCAGCCTCAGGCAGTGCCGGCACAGCAAGGCGCAGTTCGCCTTGCCCCAGACAGGTGTGGTGCCTGCCGACGTGGTGGCCGTCAGCCACCTGGCAATACCGCATGGGAGCAATCCATATACGGTATGGCAACCCAACAGGCAGCATCATCAGAGATGATGGCTCAGGCCATGGATAGGGTGGCCACTTCCATTGTCCCCCCCGAAAGGCTGATGGAGCGACTACAGCAGGCAACCGACTCCATCTGCCAGTCACACAGGGAGGACATGTTGGCGTCCGACAGGGACAGGCGGGCGGCACTGGCGACTCTGCAGGAAGCCATTTCCATAGAGTCCCAGGGCCACAGGGAAGCCCTGAGGGTGGAACTCCTTCACCTCAGGACGACTCTTGTTGAGCTTGAGGCTTCAACAAACAGAAGGACAGAACAGCAGCTGGAGCGTCTCACACATACGCTCTCAGCTGAGATGCAGGCAACTAGGGCGGAGGTCCGGGCATCCCGTGAGTTGTTGCATGGGGACCTCCGCACACTTATCCTCCAGAACGAGACCTACCACACCCGCATGCTTTCAGCCTTGGAGGAACAGACTAGGGCTTTGCGTGGGCTGCCTCCCATAGTGCCACCACCTCCTGATGCAGCTGCAGAGGGTGAGGAGACCGACAGCAGTGATACTCCCACAATAGGGTAGCCGTGTAGGCCATGAGCCCATGGAGGTGTTTTTTTTTCGCAGAGGTGGGTTTTGGTGTGCAGCCTGTCCTCGGACCTCCTGGGTGGCCTCCCCCACACCCCCGGGCCCATTAATGGGCATTTTTTTTTTTTTTTTTTTAAATTTTATTTTGGGACAGTTTGTTGCCTTGTGTGACTCCCGTGGGCATACGCTGCATTGTGGCTGGGCACATGCAGGCTTGTCATGAATTTGGTTCAGATGCTTAGGTTTTTGTGACACACACCCCTCCTGCTTCCCGTTTCCATGGGCTTGCAAAGGGTGTGCCCAAGTGACATTGACGTACATGGGGACATTGGACTCCCATGAGCTGTGTGGGCAGTCTGTAGTCAATACTGTGTATACATTCATAGTGCATATTGTTGTTGTATTGTACACTGCATGGTGTATTGATATGTGCCTCTGCATCCATCTCATCCTCCTAATTTGCAGGTCCATTCCTCATCTCTTCACAATGCGGTCCACCTTGGAACTGGAGTCCATGTTGTAAGCAGTGCACCTACACTCTTGCGTGGCGCTAACACTGTATAATTGGAAGTGTTCGGAGGGCTGGCATCATCAGGTAGTGAGGCTAGCAAATTTTTAAGTCTGTAATGTCATGTTTAAGGTAGGTTGGAGGTTGTGTAGGTGATTGGTATTCTTGGTAAGTATTTGGTAATGTGGGCTGTAGGTCCTGCATTACTGTGAGCATTTCATGTGTGGACAGGTTTCCATTAGGGACACTGTAGCTGCTGACACTTGGGGCATGTTGTGGGGATTCATTTCTTTCCTCTCACATTGCATGACATGCCATGGTGTGTTGTGTGGCCGTTCCGTGGAGGGGGTGGGTGACATGGCACTGTTTTCATGTAGTATTTTGCAAGTGGGTATTCATTTCTGCAGCATGGAAGTGTCTTTTCATGACACTGCATTGGTGGTGTTTGTGTAGGTAGGGATGCACACATTGTGACACTTGCACATAAACAATCTCAGGCTGCTATGTTTCTGACAGTTGACTGTCCCTTTGTTCGTCTTAATTGTCAGGTTGAGTCATTATTGCTTATCAGATGGTATGTGCCAGGGCTGTGTGCACTCCACTGGGGTGTGATTTCTATGTGAAGTAATTAGCCACCAGCTTCGTACGGGCTGCCTCACCCCGTGCCCTCTCCCCTCCCATGCGCAGCGGGCGTGCATGTGGTTGGGGATGTGGGGGCACCACCATGTCCACAGCCAGGCCCCGGCGTGTTGCAACATTGTGCAGGACACATGCTGCCACTATGATCCTGCACACTACTGGGGGCGCATATAACAGCTGGCCGCCAGAACGGTCAAGGGAGCGAAAGCGTGACTTGAGCACTCCGAATGTGCGCTCCACTATGCCCCGGGTTGCAATATGGGCTGTGTTGTATCTTACCTCTGGAGGCGTGATGGGGTTCCGAATTGGCGTCATCATGTGGGTGCTCAGAGGGTAGGCACTGTCCCCTGGGGAGGTGGTGATGGGTATCATTAGTGGGGTTGTGACATTACTCAGTATCTGGCATGCATGCATGTGTTGTGGCGTTTATACTCACCAAGCAGCCATGCCACCCAGCTTCTAGGTCCCGGTTTAGGGTTGACATTCTGTAAATGAAACTGTCGTGGGTGGACCCTGGATAGTTGGCATATACTGGGGTGATGATTCCCTTAGCATTACATACTACCTGCACGTTGATGGAATGCCAGTGCTTGCGGTTCCTATAGATGTGCTCTGATGCCCTGGGGGGACGTAGTGCCACATGGGTGCAGTCAATGGCACCTAGCACTTTGGGGAATTGTGCCACACCGTAGAAATCGAGGGTGGCAGCCTGCCTTTCTGCAGGTGTCCTGGGCAGGTATATGTGCCTACGGACTGATGGGCGTGCAGTGATGATGTTCAAGACCTGGTGTAGGCAGCGTGACTGCGTGGCCTGTGACACCCCACCCACTATGGCACTTGTCTGCTGAAATGATCCTGTGGCCAAGAAGTGCAGTACATTGAGGACCTTCTCCAGGGGGCTGAGTGCTTGGGAGCACAGGGTGGGTGATGTGAGGTCATCCTCCCACTCACTGACCAGGTCCAGTATTATGTGTGGTGGAAACCTGTACCTCCCATACACCTGGTCATCAGGCATCCCAAAAAGGCTGGTTCTGGGAGTGAAAATTCTGGCCCTCACTATCCTCCTCCTCCTCCTTTGGTAACCCACGGCCACTGCTGCTAGGAACGGTATATTCATCCTGGCGTATGAGCTTGTTTGTTGTTTGCGCGCACTTTTATGCTGCGCGGGTCGACGTACGTCTGCTTCATGCTGGCGTACGTGTTTCAGGATTGGACCATTTATTTTTCGGCACGTCGTAGGCGAACGTTTGAATCTTCCCACCCACCCCAGGAATACACGTAGCACGCTCTCCCAGGCCCAGTCACGAGTAAATATTCCCGCCCACCCCTTGCATACACGTACCCCACTCTCACAAGCCCAGTCGCATGTGGAAGTTCACGCGCACCCCGAAGTACACGTACCCAGGCCAATCACGTGTGGAACTTCCCGCGCACCCCGAAGTACACGTACCCAGGCCAATCGCATGTGGAACCTCCCGCGCACCCTGTAGTACACGTACCCAGGCCAATCGCGTGTGGAACTTCCCGCGCACCCTGAAGTACACGTACCCAGGCCAATCGCGTGTGGAACTTCCCGCGCACCCCGTAGTACACGTACTCAGGCCAATCGCGTGTGGAACTTCCCGCGCACCCTGAAGTACACGTACCCAGGCAAATCGCACGGCTGGGGGGTGGGGGTGATGGGAGAAATGAGTGGGGGCCTGGTGGAGGCTGCTCCTGCACTGCTGGGGGGTGGGGGTGATGGGAGACATGAGTGGGGGCCTGGTGGAGGCTGCCCCTAGTGGCTGGGGGGTGGGGGTGGTGGTAGACATGGGTGGGGGCCTGGTGGAGGCTGCCCCTGCACTGCTGGGGGGTGGGGGTGATGGGAGACATGAGTGGGGGCCTGGTGGAGGCTGCCCCTGGTGGCTGGGGGGTGGGTGTGCAGGGGGACATGTGTGGGAGCCTGGTGGAGGCTGCCCCTGCACTGCTGGGGGGTGGGGGTGCAGGGAGACATGAGTGGGGGCCTGGTGGAGGCTGCCCCTGGTGGCTGGGGGGTGGGGGTGATGGGAGACATGAGTGGGTGCCTGGTGGAGGCTGCCCCTGCACTGCTGGGGGTGGGGGTGATGGGAGACATGAGTGGGGGCCTGGTGGAGGCTGCCCCTGCACTGCTGGGGGGTGGGGGTGATGGGAGACATGAGTGGGGGCCTGGTGGAGGCTGCCACTGCACTGCTGGGGGGTGATGGTGCAGGGAGACATGAGTTGGACATGAGTGGGGGCCTGGTGGAGGCTGCCCCTGCACTGCTGGGGGGTGGGGGTGATGGGAGACATGAGTGGGGGCCTGGTGGAGGCTGCCCCTGCACTGCTGGGTTGTGGGGGTGCAGGGAGACATGAGTTGGACATGAGTGGGGGCCTGGTGAAGGCTGCCCCTGCACTGCTGGGGGTGGGGGTGATGGGAGACATGAGTGGGGGCCTGGTGGAGGCTGCCCCTAGTGGCTGGGGGGTGGGGGTGGTGGGAGACATGAGTGGGGGCCTGGTGGAGGCTGCCCCTGCACTGCTGGGTTGTGGGGGTGCAGGGAGACATGAGTTGGACATGAGTGGGGGCCTGGTGAAGGCTGCCCCTGCACTGCTGGGGGTGGGGGTGATGGGAGACATGAGTGGGGGCCTGGTGGAGGCTGCCCCTAGTGGCTGGGGGGTGGGGGTGATGGGAGAAATGAGTGGGGGCCTGGTGGAGGCTGCTCCTGCACTGCTGGGGGGTGGGGGTGATGGGAGACATGAGTGGGGGCCTGGTGGAGGCTGCCCCTAGTGGCTGGGGGGTGGGGGTGGTGGTAGACATGGGTGGGGGCCTGGTGGAGGCTGCCCCTGCACTGCTGGGGGGTGGGGTGATGGGAGACATGAGTGGGGGCCTGGTGGAGGCTGCCCCTGGTGGCTGGGGGGTGGGTGTGCAGGGGGACATGTGTGGGAGCCTGGTGGAGGCTGCCCCTGCACTGCTGGGGGGTGGGGGTGCAGGGAGACATGAGTGGGGGCCTGGTGGAGGCTGCCCCTGGTGGCTGGGGGGTGGGGGTGATGGGAGACATGAGTGGGTGCCTGGTGGAGGCTGCCCCTGCACTGCTGGGGGTGGGGGTGATGGGAGACATGAGTGGGGGCCTGGTGGAGGCTGCCCCTGCACTGCTGGGGGGTGGGGGTGATGGGAGACATGAGTGGGGGCCTGGTGGAGGCTGCCACTGCACTGCTGGGGGGTGATGGTGCAGGGAGACATGAGTTGGACATGAGTGGGGGCCTGGTGGAGGCTGCCCCTGCACTGCTGGGGGGTGGGGGTGATGGGAGACATGAGTGGGGGCCTGGTGGAGGCTGCCCCTGCACTGCTGGGTTGTGGGGGTGCAGGGAGACATGAGTTGGACATGAGTGGGGGCCTGGTGAAGGCTGCCCCTGCACTGCTGGGGGTGGGGGTGATGGGAGACATGTGTGGGGGCCAGGTGGAGGCTGCCCCTGGTGGCTGGGGGGTGGGGGTGGTGGTAGACGTGGGTGGGGGCCTGGTGGAGGCTGCCCCTGCACTGCTGGGAGGTGGGGGTGATGGGAGACATGAGTGGGGGCCTGGTGGAGGCTGCCCCTGGTGGCTGGGGGGTGGGTGTGCAGGGGGACATGTGTGGGAGCCTGGTGGAGGCTGCCCCTGCACTGCTGGGGGGTGGGGGTGCAGGGAGACATGAGTGGGGGCCTGGTGGAGGCTGCCCCTGGTGGCTGGGGGGTGAGGGTGATGGGAGACATGAGTAGGGGCCTGGTGGAGGCTGCCCCTGCACTGCTGGGGGGTGGGGGTGATGGGAGACATGAGTGGGGGCCTGGTGGAGGCTGCCCCTGTACCGCTGGGGGATGGGGGTGATGGGAGACATGAGTTGGACATGTGTGGGGGCCTGGTGGAGGCTGCCCCTGCACTGCTGGGGGGTGGGGGTGATGGGATACATGAGTGGGGGCCTGGTGGAGGCTGCCCCTACACTGCTGGGGGGTGGGGGTGTAGGGAGACATGAGTTGGACATGAGTGGGGGCCTGGTGGAGGCTGTCCCTGCACTGCTGGGGGGTGGGGGTGATGGGAGACATGTGTGGGGGCCTGGTGGAGGCTGCCCCTGCACTGCTGGGGGGTGGGGGTGATGGGAGACATGAGTGGGGGCCTGGTGGAGGCTGCCCCTGGTGGCTGGGGGGTGGGGGTGGTGGTAGACATGGGTGGGGGCCTGGTGGAGGCTGCCCCTGCACTGCTGGGGGTGGGGGCGATGGGAGACATGAGTGGGGGCCTGGTGGAGGCTGCCGCTGGTGGCTGGGGGGTGGCGGTGCAGGGGGACATGTGTGGGAGCCTGGTGGAGGCTGCCCCTGCACTGCTGGGGGGTGGGGGTGCAGGGAGACATGAGTGGGGGCCTGGTGGAGGCTGCCACTGCACTGCTGGGGGTGGGGGTGATGTGAGACGTGAGTGGGGGACTGGTGGAGGCTGCCCCTGGTGGCTGGGGGGTGGGGGTGGTGGTAGACATGGGTGGGGACCTGGTGGAGGCTGCCCCTGGTGGCTGGGGGGTGGGGGTGATGGGAGACATGAGTGTGGGCCTGGTGGAGGCTGCCCCTGCACTGCTGGGGGGTGGGGGTGATGGGAGACATGAGTGGGGGCCTGGTGGAGGCTGCCCCTGGTGGCTGGGGGTGGGGGTGGTGGTAGACATGGGTGGGGGCCTGGTGAAGGCTGCCCCTGGTGGCTGGGGGATGGGGGTGATGGGAGACATGAGTGGGGGCCTGGTGGAGGCTGGCCCTGCACTGCTGGGGGGTGGGGGTGATGGGAGACATGAGTGGGGGCCTGGTGGAGGATGCCCCTGGTGGCTGGGGGGTGGGGGTGCAGGGGGACATGTGTGGAAGCCTGGTGGAGGCTGCCCCTGCACTGCTGGGGGGTGGGGGGGATGGGAGACATGAGTGGGGGCCTGGTGGAAGCTGCCCCTGGTGGCTGGGGGTGGTGGTAGACATGGGTGGGGCCTGGTGGAGGCTGCCCCTGGTGGCTGGGGAGTGGGGGTGATGGGAGACATGAGTGGGGGCCTGGTGGAGGCTGCCCCTGCACTGCTGGGGGGTGGGGGTGATGGGGGACATGAGTGGGGGGCTGGTGGAGGCTGCCCCTGGTGGCTGGGGGGTGGGGGTGCAGGGGGACATGTTTGGGAACCTGGTGGAGGCTGCCCCTGCACTGCTGGGGGGTGTGGGTGCAGGGAGACATGAGTTGGACATGAGTGGGGGCCTGGTGGAGGCTGCCCCTGCACTGCTGGGGGGTGGGGGTGATGGGAGACATGAGTGGGGGCCTGGTGGAGGCTGCCCCTGGTGGCTGGGGGGTGGGGGTGATGGGAGACATGAGTGGGGGCCTGGTGGAGGCTGCCCCTGGTGGCTGGGGGGTGGGGGTGCAGGGGGACATGTGTGGGAGCCTGGTGGAGGCTGCCCTTGCACTGCTGGGGGGTGGGGGTGATGGGAGACATGAGTTGGACATGAGTGGGGGCCTGGTGGAGGCTGCCCCTTCACTGCTGGGGGGTGGGGGTGATGGGAGACATGTGTGGGGGCCTGGTGGAGGCTGCCCCTGCACTGCTGGGGGGTGGGGTTGATGGGAGACATGAGTGGGGGCCTGGTGGAGGCTGCCCCTGGTGGCTGGGGGGTGGGGGTGGTGGTAGACATGGGTGAGGGCCTGATGGAGGCTGCCCCTGCACTGCTGGGGGGTGGGGGTGATGGGAGACATGAGTGGGGGCCTGGTGGAGGCTGCCCCTGGTGGCTGGGGGGTGGGGGTGCAGGGGGACATGTGTGGGAGCCTGGTGGAGGCTGCCCCTGCACTGCTGGGGGGTGGGGGTGATGGGAGACATGAGTGGGGGCCTGGTGGAGGCTGCCCCTGCACTGCTGGGGGGTGGGGGTGATGGAAGACATGAGTGGGGGCCTGGTGGAGGCTGCGCCTGCACTGCTGGGGGGTTGGAGTGATGGGAGACATGAGTGGGGGCCTGGTGGAGGCTGCCCCTGCACTGCTGGGGGGTGGGGGTGCAGGGAGACATGAGTTGGACATGAGTGGGGGCCTGGTGGAGGCTGCCCCTGCACTGCTGGGGGGTGGGGGTGATGGGAGACATGAGTGAGGGCCTGGTGGAGGCTGCCCCTGGTGGCTGGGGGGTGGGGTGCAGGGAGACATGTGTGGGAGCCTGGTGGAGGCTGCCCCTGCACTGCTGGGGGGTGGGGGGCGATGGGAGACATGTGTTGGTTATCAGTAGTGCAAGGTGACATGTGGGTTGGCTGGTGGGCATGTCCATGGTGGATGGGTTGCCTGTGGGACATGAGCAGGGGTGCAGGGTAGTACCCTGTGTTGTGGGCTGCCTGCAGGGGCCGTGGAGGGTGTAGAGGGAACACCTGGGAGGACCCACATGGCCAAATCACGTGTAGCATTCCCCGGCACCAGCGAAATACACGTACCCTGCTGAAATCACGTTTGAATCTTCCCGATCACCTCGGAATACACGTACCCAGGCCAATCGCGTGTGGAACTTCCCGCGCACCCCGAAGTACACGTACCCAGGCCAATCGCGTGTGGAACTTCCCGTGCACCCCGAAGTACACCTACCCAGGCCAATCGCATGTGGAACTTCCCGCGCACCCCGTAGTACACGTACCCAGGCTAATCGCGTGTGGTACTTCCCGCGCACCCCGAAGTACACATACCCAGGCCAATCGCGTGTGGAACTTCCCGCGCACCCAGGAACACGCGCACATGCTATTTTTCACAAAGCGGGTGTCCGTGTTTGTCGGTGCCCCTTTGCACCTCATTTGTCCTAGAGGGCCACTGTATGGCCCATTCATCATGGCTGTATATGGGTGCCTTTTGTTAGCGCACATTTTGGCGCACATTTTTATCTGTCGCACGGGCGCTACCGCTTGCTTTCTTGTGGCGTACCTGTTTGGCCCTGTGCGCGTCTTTGACCGTGCGCTGGTTTGCCCTATTCGATTCCATGAATACGGGTTGTAGGCGAGCGTGTGGGCGTTCCGCGCACTTGCTTCCTGTACTTCCCCCGTGACGCCCATATTTTCACGCGTTGTTCCCCATTCTGAGTGTTACGCCCCCTGTTCCGCCTACTTTTGTCATGTGCGCCGCGCTATGTGCGATTTCGCAGTGGCTGTGGCGCACGCTGTTGGATGACCTGTGCGCCGGCGTGCGCGGCGCACATTTTTAGCGCACATCCAATGTTTTTCGCGCGCACGGACTTCCATGAATCGATGTGCGCTGGTTTCCCTGCGATTTTCGCACTTGCACTGCGATTTTCACACTTTTACTGCGATTCGCACGTTTTGGCACCTCTGCGCGGGAATTTTCGGTGCACATTATTTCCATGAATCGACCCCTGAATCCTGTATCGTTAGAGTTATTTCTTTCACTCATTTAATCATAGGAGAAATGTTCTTCTAACCACTCCAGGGTGCTTGCCATTTCTGTTTAAAGAAAACAATAATGCTATTACTTACATGTCATGTACATATAATAAACTCCAATGTTATAAGAAGAAATATAGTGTACTTACTACTCTTTGTAAGGGTTTCTTCTGAATAGCTTGGAGTTGCTTCTGAGTGCGTACGCAATGTTGCACTAAAGTAATACTTTAAGATGCACAGTTGACTTTTGTGCTTGGTGCATTCCATTTTGTTGCGCAACCTATGACATTGTACTTCTGGTTTCATAAGTACAAAATTTGTATACATATTTAATTGTGCTACATATATCTGTTGTACTTTAAAGTACATGTCTTTGTTTGTTGCAGGATAATATAATGTAAGGTAACCCATGTGGTTTTGGGCAGTTCGAATGCTGTCCAGGTCCACGGACATGCGCACAGTCTGCTGACTATGTGGCTACCATGTTTGGGGCGGAGGGGCCAGTATGATGCAAGAGACATGTAGAACAATTAACGGTATCCTGGTAGGAACCCATGAAATTCAGTGAAAAAACTTACAAGTAAAACCGAAAAACCTCAGAAATTCGCCAGTTATGGTAAGCTAAGCAAACATAACTTGCGCCACCACCGTGCACTGCTAAGACTAACACCCAGGACTTCTACAATGACATCACAAATGTCGTTGATGACATCACTTATGACATCACATAATTAAAAGTCCCTTCCATTGGTTGTGATTATAATGTGGTCAAAATGTGGGGGTGATTGGGAGACCTATCATGAATTACTTAATCAATTAAATAATGTACTCATCTAATCAACATTGTATTGGAGTGTTGTTGTTAATACAGGAACCTAATCATACATAAACATAGGCAAGGCTGCAGCATGCACCATATAAGTACAATATTTATAATCTTGTATTTTTTCATAAATAAATAATGAATGCTACCTTATAAGAGTTTTGAGTAATGTTAAACATGTAATAATTAGCTAACAATTCAATACAAACAATACATATGAAGACCCACAATGCATACAAATCAGAGGCACAAACAGGGAATCTAAAGTAAGGAGGAAAGAAACAGCATCATCAGAAAATTATAATAACATTAAAGTTTATCTTCATGTATGCAAATGTATTGTGTGTTTCAGTCCTGCTTATTGCCCCATGTATGTGCACCATGAGCTGAGACCAAAACCTAAGGAAAGTACTTTAAGAACATACAAGAAGGTTAACATCTCGATATATGGCACCCTTTCAATTGTAATATTCTGACTGTCAGTGAACAAAACCACCTGGCCTAGATATGTCAGTGAACAAAAACAAGGGGCCCCGATATGTGATGTTTTTCTATGCATTTTCCTACTGCTAAGGTGCTTTTCTCATCTATCACTTCACGCACAGTTTGGGAGAGTGCTCCTGGATGTTGTTTGGAGTCTAACGCAGGAAAGTGTCTCAATAACAGAAATATGAACAGTTTTGTGTCAGGTGCTGGAATGTTCTTCTGCAACAATGCCTTCATTGGTTGTGGGAATGAGGAGTTATTTCAAGAAAATGGCATTTCTTTGTCACCCACTGGCAATGCTGTGTTGATTGACCGCCTACATGAAGCAGTGAAGAATATACTTGAAGAATGAACGCACCACATAACAGAAAAGCAAATAGTATCCGAAGGGAAAGGTGTTTTGCAGAAAACTTCCATTTAAAAAAAAAAACATTCTTCACAGCCACCTCCTACAGCGACCTTCCTGTACCATGGTTGGACGTTCTTCCCACACGGCCGCACACAGTTCGAAAGCCACATTGGGGAACTTTGAGAATGGCAGCCATGGAAATGTGACTGTATAGCCACAGGGATGGCGGGACAGCATTGGTGGCTGTGGTGTGTACCCAGAGCCCTCTTCTACAAAAGTAATACTGTGAAATGGAGAACTCTTCATAGTGATTGGTGGAAGTGTGGGCAACTTTTTAGCACTACGGAATGACAGCGTGCTGTACAGAGTGGAATGGAAAGGGAAGAAGGAATGTTTGTGTTTCATGTTGAGAAGGCTGTTGCCGTGCTTGGGTACACGCACATATGCATGCTCCCTTTTTCTGGAAGTTACCAATAACACTGCCAGAATGGTGCCTGTTGGTGCTGCAGGCAATGGATGGCACCAAGCCGCATTTATAATGGTCACCACTAGTGTGCGTAATTAAGCACAGTGACATGGCTGGTTGTAGTTAGAGTCACACTGTAGGTGAGCAGGAATGGAGCACCATAACTTGCAGGGCAAACTTATGTGCCATACTCCGCTGCTCAGAAAAGGTGCAAACCCAATACACAGCACTTCTACAGTGTGCATTTTGGATAGATTGATGTGCACATTTCTCACCTGGAAAGCAGCTGCAAATTGTCGCAAACATGCATGCATGTGCAATGGCGCTTAGGGATGTGTTTGTAAGCCTGCCCTTTCCAGAAAACACTGTGTACATTGCAATGAAATGATGCTTTGCCACTGTCAGACAGTCTGCCTCTTGTTCCGAAAATGAGGGCTGATGCGCAGCGCCGTTGCGGTCGGCTGGTCACGTTGCCACTGTTGTCATGACGCAGGTTGAAAGGCCAATCCGGGGGCTTTGAAGGTGGCGACTATGGAAATAGGACTGTACAGCCACAGGGATTGCACAAGTACGTTTGTGGCCAGAGACCTGTTGTAAACAACTCAAAGTGTGACATGGAGAACTCTTAAATGTTATTGGTGGAAGCGTGTGCAACTTTGTACGCTTACACAATGTGGATGTGCTGCAAAGAAGACACTGCAGATTGAAGAAGTCATGTTTCACCTTTATCCGGAGAAGGGCGTTGCCGTCCTTCGGTGAATGCACGTGCGTATACCCCCTTTTTCTGGAACCTACCTATGCCATTGGGACAATGGGAACTGTTGCTGCTGCGTATATGGGTGACAGGAAGGGACGTTCATAATTGTCACCAGTACTGTGTGTACTCCGCCACAGTGGAATGGTTGCTGGTACTTGTAGACGCACTGTGGCATAGCACATTTGTCAATTTCACCATTGCCAAAAGTGAAATACACAGATTTACTTATAGAAATGGTTTAATGACACAATGTTTTACCCCTGCCTACCTAGGCCTGCCGCATGTCTTTGTGACACAATGCTCATGAACATTTGCAGGCTCGCTGCACTGTTTGTGTACTGTGTGTAGTGTGATGGATTGTGTAGGCAAGTGCATGATATTGTATTGAAGTACCTAATGTGCTTTGATAGATCCCCCCGGTGTATGTGTAACTTGTGCAGTGTCTGTGACTGTGTAGGAAAGTCAGTGCTGTGTAATTTGAGCCTGTATGCACATTACACAAAGCCGCCATACTGTATCTATTCCTTGTGACATGTCTTTGTGCGTGTGTAGGAAACTGAGCGGTGTCCTATGTTGACCTGTAATGTACCTTTCACAGTGGGTACCCTGTGCTAAAATGCCACTGTGTGATGCTTGTACTTTGTTTCTTTGTTACTGTCCCCTCCTCTGATTCTTACATTCTTAAATGTGGAGGTTTTCCAATTAGTACATGTGCTATGCACTGTAGTGTAAAACGCAATGAGCATTACAGGCCTAGAAAGAGAGATTGCAGAAGCAGGAGCTGAAACCAGCTCCTGGGTAGCCAACATTGACCAGTGATGTGGAGGTAACAGTGGGCAAGAAGGAGGTAGAGAATGCGGCTCTGCAAATGTTGCTTCCAGAAAAGAAGGGAACACCTCATTTTGTTTATTATTGAACACCCCTTACACTTAAATTGTCATGTACATGTGTTCTAATGTTAAATTACACATTATTCCAAATTGCCATACCTGCGCTTGTTTGGCAGTAGTTGGTGTGGGAGTGAAATGTTGCATCTGCTAACTGTTGGGTGTGAACCTAGGCAGCCGGTTCTCTGCTACCAGTCACATTTATGTTGGTAGCAGATTCCCTGATTTTCTAAGCTTGTATTGTATGTTTGCTCATAGTCTGGTCCTATTCTTCTGCTGCTTACTTATTTTAATGTAACATTACAGTTTGTAAAACCAAGTACAGTTGTGTTTTCTGAAATATGTAGCCCTTTTGAGGCCTCTTTAAAAGAATATCTGTTTGCTGTGAAGGTATAGTGTAGTATTTAAAAAGTTACTGTACTTATCTACCGACTAAACTATTATGACCTTCTGTACTTGCTCGTCTTTACTCACTGATTTGTGGTTTGATTTATCAAGACCTATTAAAATGGTTCATTGGTACAGAAGTTCTACATGTGTTGTGATGTCATACATTGGTCACCAGGTTTGATGCAGATGTGAAAAGGTGAACGTGACTGATTGATTACAATGCTGTTATTCATATGTTTGAAGAGACAATTGTGCTGCCCCGAGGAAGATTCATTTATAATGTGCACCAGACCAAAGGGTATAAGGGTGCAGCAGATACAAGGATATGCAAGGCTTAGTTAATGTGTTACAGAGGAGGAAGCAGTGTCAAGGCAAGGAATACAAATATAGTACAACAGTGCAGGAGTACAAATATAATACAACAATGCAGAGAAATGTACATAGGTGCAGGAATGGGTCTCAGGTCAAAGACATTAGATATTGTTAGATTTGAGCAGGTTGATGTAGCTAAATGTGAAATTCCGAAAAGGTTGGTTTTCTCTAATAGTGTATGGCAAGGAGTTGGGCCACTTTACCGGAGAAGCGACATCCACCCATCCTGGAAAGCCTAAATCTATGTATGGTGAGGCAGTTGGTATTAGTCGTATAGGTCTGGTGGGGGTTCTCCTGTGGATTCTGTCTGTAAAATAGCTACGGGGCAGCATTGCTCAGAGCTTTGTGGGTCAGGGATGCCGTTTTAAGTTGAATTTTGTTGTAGGTAGAGAGCCCGTTGTATTGTCGTCTTAGCACAGAGATGTGTGATCTTTTAGGTACGCCCAGTGCGGCTCTTAACGCATTATTTTGAAGGATTTGTATCTTCGGGATTATTGATTTGTTGGCACCAATGTATCGGGCATTGCAATAATCGAGCCTGGAAAGGATAAGGGCTCTGGCCAGGATACTGCAATCATCATCAGAAAGGAAGGGCTTGCCAATTCTGATGAGCTTCCATGTGTAAACTGTGGCAGAGGCCATGGAGGTCACCTGTTTGGTGAAGGAAAGGGAGTAATTAAGGTAGAAGCGAGGTTACCATTGATTATGAAATATAGGTATTCCTGGCCTAGTTTCTTAAGATTAGAGTGGGTGGCCTCCGTTTTGTCATCATTTAGGCATAGACTGTGTGTGGCCATCCATGCCTGAATGATGAGATACACCTTATTCACCAAGGCCAAATCCTTAACGTAATCGTCGGAAAGTGGGAGGAGAATCTGAGTATCATCTGCATAGTTGGTGTAGGTGATACACAGAAGGTCCAGATCATCGAAAAGGGGCTTGTGTTGGTGACAGTATGTACACATTACTCATTTGGTACTGTTCTTTAGCATGATGGGTCACAGGATATGGGATGGAGCAGCCCAGGCACTTGGTTATTGTGATCTCTTCAAGCCAATATGCCAACTGAGGCCATTTGCTGTGATTTTATAAGTTCACGTGCTACAATGTACTCTGATGTTACGTGTTGTCATTTGATGGGGTGAAGTTGATATGCCATCATTTGGCGATATGTGATCAGTATGCTAGGTACGACTGTTGAAACATGGACATCCCTACACATGTGTGGGTACACAGTGTTGGCATGTATGCTTTTGGATGACTGTCAGCTGGACCCTTTGTGGCTGAACAGCATTGTGTCCATGTGCGTGGGTGCACTAGGTGTACCAATGTAAATTTTCTATGGTGTAATGGTGCGCCACATGTCCAAAAGACCATTGTTGGAGGATGCTAGCTATTTGTAGGGTACTGGAGGTAGGATGCTTATTTGCATTCCTATCTGTACGATGTGGGTGGACACCCCCCCCACATCAACATTCCTTCGCATATACTGCACAGTGCTGATGTGACGAGGAAATAGCAGCACACATATACATGCTTGTACTTGCAGTATGTACAAATGTTGGTTTCCACACGCATTGGTAGGTGGTGGACAACATGCGGCCATGCACAGCCTGCTGTTGTCGTACGGATGCGTTCATTGTAATTATGGGTATTCTGTGGGACACTTATATTTTGCTTATTTGCAAGCATTGGAAGGAGGACTGTTTGCCACAGAGCCTGAAAGCAATTTCAGGAAAAACAGCATACCAGCCAAACACTTAGGAACACTATTATTATTAATTTGCACTTTTGGACATTCGTACAACCCGTTACTGGAAGGGAAGTGGTAGTACAAATGCATACTTACTGCGGGGAAATGCAAATTTGCAAAACTTGGTTGTTAGGTAAGGAATAGATTGCTGTGCAATTGGCACGTCTCCAATGACAACATTTTTCAGGTGATGTTGCACTCATACATGGGGAAGCAGTATACATGCAGGTGTACCACAGCCACTTAAATCTGTTCCACACATTTGTTTGTACGGAACTTGTAAGGGGGAACAATTGTTGGCCATTTTTGTTTTGCTTTCCGGTTTTTGGTATTTACACACTTTGCTTTCTTTGCTATGAGTGAATGGTGTTGTGCAAGGATTGCGCCTTCTACTGCCTTGTTTTCCTTTCCAATATCTTTTGTTACAGAAAACAGAATGTCTTTGCTGTACATGCAGGAATATATAGTCCATAATGTATGCTTCACACTAAAGTGCCTACTAATGGGACTACTGTAGGAAGTCATTCTGTTCTGAGGGAAATGTTTTTCTGCAACTCGAAGGTGCTTGGCATTGGCGTGTTTACAAAAGACACATTATAAATATGTACTATTGTATACTAAAACACATGTCCAATCATTACACATAGTTTTGCTTCTGTACTACATTGTACTGCCGTTTTGCTCTAGGTTTTTGCAGTCGTTACTCTGTCCGTTAGTTGTTTGTTCCCATGTACAGTAGCAGTGCGTCACGCTTGTTGAAGGAAGACGTTATTTCTGTTGTTAATGCATTCCCTTATGGTGTACTTCTGTTGACACTCTCCTGTTTGGTTTGTATGTACAAAATGTATACACCAACTCAATTTTCGCTTGCTATTCTTTTGCAATAAAGAAACCCCAGAAATCCACAAGTTATGGTACGCTACGCAAACCTAAATCGTGCTACCACTGTGCACTGCAAGGACTAACACCCATGACATCGAAGATGGCATCACATGTATATGTAGTTGTCATGAAAAGCCTCCAGAAGGGATTGTGTTAGTTATGTTGCCATAAAACTATGAGAGATCATGGGGAGAACTGTCATTACATAAGCAGGTAATTACACAAGGCATTGCTATAAACAGTATTGCATTACACATTTCTTTGCATTAGAAGACCGAAGTCATGTACAAACGTAAGCAGTGTGTGCAGCATGCATAATGCAGGTGAATATTCCCAATTTGTCCTATGTCCTAGGTAGTGCGAGTTATGGTTGCGTAGCGTACCATAACTTGCACATTTCTGGGGGTTTTCTGTTTTACCTGTAACCATAACGTCCCTGTAGCAACGTTTTTCCATTGAATTTCATAGGTTTTGTAGTGATGCAAGTTAACCATAGTGTCCCTTTAACAAGGTTTTTTGTTAGTGAATATGTATATATATATACATATATATATGTGTGATGTCACAAGACATTCACTCCTGAGTTCCGGTATGTATACTAATCTACCGCCTCTGCAGGACTTATTTTATGGCGGAGTTACCAGAAGGCTGCAGTAGGTTTATAGGCTTGAAACTATTGGAGCTAGGTGTATTTCCATGTGCATGAATTTCTTTATGTATAGGACAACGGGACTTAGCAAACACAGTCAATAATGCCATTACCAACTACTGGATTCCTAATAGTTAAATACATGTTTTGAACTAATATAAAAGATCAACATGTGTCCCGGGAGGTTAGCTCAGCGGCAACATATGCGTCTTTGAAGCAAGACGACACGAAGCAACCTGTGAGTAATTAAGCGTATTATAAATACGCAACTAAGACATAGGTCCTCATTACAGGCTTGCTGGTCATTACAGGCTTGCTGGTCATTACAGGCTTGCTGGTCATTACAGGCTTGTTGGTCTGAACGGCAAACTCTGAGTTGTGCACGTGGGTGCCTTTCATTCCGTCAGGTCTGACCTGGCGGAATGAAAGGATCCTGCGATCACAGCTTGCCTTTATTAACAGTGCCAGTGCTACAGGAACCCCATTGCCAGAACTGTTTGCAAATATATAAACAAGCTGCACAATTCAGTGAACTGCAGTGAAATAGCATATAGTGTTTGGAAGGTGTGTGCCTTCATTAGTTATGGACTGCCAGGCCATGAACTGCGGAAGAACCCTACATTGCCCTCTACATTGTGCTAATCAATGTTACGTAAGGTAAGGGCCTGAATCATATATAATACATTAAAATGCATAAAGGTGACAAAATTCTGGTGTAGGAGAAGCAGCAGTTCACGCTCACCTTGCTCACAATGCCCCTCTTAGAGTGCCAGAGGATGGAGCTGTCTTTGATGAAGAGTTGATGGCCTGGTGGAGCCCCAGAGTCATAATGTCCAACTTCAATGTTTATCATGGATCCATTAGGAAAGTAAACCGAGTTCATAATGTCATACTGAGCCGGCACATCCCCTTCCTCATCAAACGATAAATCATCTCCAGCAGGCGTCTTGGAGTGCAGATTCCGGAGATACCTGTTCAGCTGATAAAAAGCAAAAGTGAATTCAAACTAATGATCCATCATCCACTAGATCATTTGGGTGAAGGATGTAATTAATACTATCTTAAATTAAGGTATGTGTTTATCTAGTAAAATATTTCATTAGGACTTTGATTTGCTGCTACCCTTGACAGCAAGATTTCATTTAGCCTTGAAAGACAGCATATTATTGACAATCTTCTCAATTACTAATTGATCGGCAGGTCTCAAGCTACCGGACAAAGAAGGTGTCAATCTTCTACTATAGAAAGATCAGTAAAGCAAGAGTCATCTTTCAGTTTTTGACAGATTCCAGTTTGGTCTAATAGTGGTGTTTACATAACTTATTATACCACGATATTTAGATATATACCAAGATATATAGATTGAGGAAACCTCCCAACTAGATAACACCTTGTTATGAATCTATGTTTAAGAAACACATTTCAGAATGTTTTGCATAACATTTCGATCACAGTTGGAGATGGACTGTCAGTTTATTTAAACTCAACTAGTGTCTCAAAAACAGCACAAATAAAGTCAAGCACTTCCCAAAGTCGATGGTCCTTCTTCTGAGCACTAAAGAGACACTGCCATCTGCTATAGTGAATTACTTTACAAGGCTTGGACCCACTTAATGCAATGTTCTGGTAAACAACAGGGAGCAATCTGGCCCCCAAAAGAGATTGCTGACCACTAAATTGTTTTAAGGTGTTCCAATCATGATCCTGTTGCCAAGCAACTTGGGTCAATAATAAATGGTTCCACTGAGAATGGCTTGATACAGAAAAAAGGGACCGCTATTATGAAAAGGGGTTGGGGTCAATCAAACGTTGTACAACAAAATGCTCCGATCGAAACAAATAACTATATGATGTAAAGAATTATAAGCACCAGCAAATCATTGTGTAGATAATTGGCAATCTTAATGCAAATGCATTTTCTATTGTCTCTATTTGAATTAATTTTGCAACCACATGTAAAAATAGATCATTATTTTCAGAGAACAATAGTTTTACACAATGAAGTACATTACAAAAGACATTCATAATAAGATATATATTACATGGCCACGATAGTGGCTGTGTAGTTATGGTTAACTTGCTGTTTCCATAGGAAGAGCACTTTTTGGGCGGCCTATAACTCTGCTCCCCCTGGACAAATCTTCACCAAACTTTTCAAAAAAGTATATGGGCCACTCTGCATATCTTTGCAAAGTTTGATGATGTTTGGTCCAGGGGGGAAAAGTTATAGGGGGTCCCAAAATGTTTTTTTTCTCCAAAAGACTGAATGGGGGAAAAACTTTGCGCATGCCTACAGGCCAAACCGCTGGACAGATTTTCACCAAATTTGCGCCAGGGGCTTGGTCCCGAAAGCGTACCTTTGTAAATTTGGTGACAATCCGTCCATTAGTTTTTTTTAAAAACACCAAAAAGTAGGTCTATAAAAATTAGTGATATCTATGCCCGCTCCGCGGTCACACTTCTCTGTTCGCTCCGCGACCAATAAATCAATTGGCTAATCCGTAGCATCATGTCCACGGACATGTGGTGCTTTCACTGATTGGTTGTGGAACAGTGTGAAGTGCGTCAGATTTCTTCGCTGTCCCCACCATCTTTTGTTCATGTTTCGCTGTATGCGGACATCGCCGGTAACACATATAAAACAAGACACCAATGTACTTGTTATACTTATGAAATACTGTTTCTGAAAGTGAGCTTTAATTAGGCTGGGATGGAATGTGGCAGCAGAACCTCAAAAAGTGGTGTTTTCTTGTCACCAAATTCATACGGTAAAGTGGAAGTTGGTGCTCAATGTACGGCGACCAATTGCTGCGTCTGTTGTACAATGTATTTCGATTAATATTGTAGTCAGACTGGCATCTGACGTTTTGAAATCTGAGGCCGCCACCTGGACTGTCAGATGGAAACATTGGTTCTGGAGGCGTATGGGAGTAGCGGTTCTCATGATTGGATTCTCATATGTTGTTGCAAAGTGGGAATGTATTTGCCTCTGAGTGAGGGTCACTTGATTTGCTTTTTTGGTTGCAAACTCATTAGGCCCACACATCCAAGTGAATCCATAAGGGGCAATTGTTTTTTGACTTTGAGCGAAAGGGAAACTACAATCGCAATGCAAGGAATGAAAGTTTGGAAAAATTACCATTCGATAAGGTTATGTTTAAAAACATTTGTAAGGAACATGAAATATCAGTTCACAAAGATTCTTTGGTCCAATACATTGCTGTCTGACTTGGCCAAAAAGAATGGAGGCAGTAAATATGTAAGTTTAATTTTGACGACTCTACACCGAAACGCGTTTTAATTTTATATTACTGAAACACTAATTGTGACAATATAACTGAAGTATTATCTTTCTGCACAGTTGTAATTTTCCTCCAATAACGGAGAATGCAGATTCTCCACGTTTGCAGGCTATGACTAGAGTCACCCTTGTTGACCGTTAATATTTCTTCTTTGAAATGTTATGCTTGCCCACATAGCTCTGTGTATCACTTTGCCCGTTTTTTTGGTCTTGTTTAAAATGAAGAGATGTCATTTTTTTCTTGCTTGTCCATTCATTTTGCCATCCCACTGTGTAGTTGCCCCTTTTTTAAACCTTACGGCGAGTGCTGATTCTCGGCGTTTGTAGGCTGTCACTATATTTACCCATGGTCAATGCTAATAATTCCTTAAAATGTCATGATTGACCACATTGATTTGCGTACTACTTTCCACAATCTTTGTGTCTTTTTTGAAATTTTTTGCTAAAGGTTGGGTATTGACACATATTTTCTCTTACGTTTTCCGCCTAGCTACATCTTGCCGTACTGTGCGTGTCATGGTTTCCAGATGCAGAGTGACAGCTTCTTTGGATGCCAGATGCAACTGCTCGTGTCCGGCTGCCTGTCCATTACAGTGTTGTGGGATGACCGGCCAGGCCCCATTTGTCCCTATGCTGAACTAGCCATTATGAGTAACATAACATCATTCATGGTGTTGTAGGGCAAAGGTCATAGCGCCATCTTGGAAATCACTGTGCAAACAAAGCCGGTGCTTTAACAGAAACGCATACTTTGTGTATGGGAAAATAACTACGTGTGCCTCACCATGAACATTTTTAATGACGCCCTTAGAACCATTGTTACAATTTAATTGAAAATGGGATTAGTCCGATGTTCTCTGACAGTTGTTTGTTAAATAAAACTACTTTACAAATTCTAAAATGTTAACATTTTCTTTTAAAATCCAGTGTATCATTTCAAAATGTAAGGTACCACATGGTACGTAGCTGTATGTTTCTTTACAGGTTCTGCTTCACGGCACGTATTTTTGCTTTTTGCAGGCTGTCATGGAAAGCGAAGAGGGGCCATGTATGGAACAACCGCCTTCCCTTTCTATGGTGGACATCTTGAAAAAGGATTTTGTTTTGTAATCCGATAACCAGAATTCCTATTTTTCAGTAACACACGTTATTACTTTGCACATCTATACTATTACTGGCAAATTTTATTGTGTCTATGTCCTTTACTGAGAAATGTAAAGAACATGGAGTGTTTGTGATTTTTTTTTTTTTAATATACTTACACTGTGAAAGGTGGTTCTTAACGGAACATTTACTTTTTTAACGGATGGCTTTCTTTTTTGGCAGGACAGCTAATAAGGAAATTTGCAAATGGAAATGAGGAAAGAGGCATCGAACGGTAATATGGAGGGATATGTGGACGGGGGAAAATGTTGTGCGTGTTATTTGTAAGGTAGGGGCAGTGTTTGTCATGCTCCTTCATTACAGCAGTGGTGCTGTTTCTTGGGAGGAGGGATGGCCTTAGCTGATGTCATTTTCAGATAACTAGAACTTTTTCTAAAAGTATGTAATGTGTACTACATTGTTAATGGCTGACTACCACTACGTGTTGGCGCTGTGCAAGGCAAATGTTGCAGGTGGACATTCCTACATCAATATAAAATGTATTTCCACACTGTCCACGAGGCATACATCTTACTGTTAAGTGTTTACGTATTCTGGGACACGTCACCGTGCTGTACACCAGCATATTGTCATGTGGTATTCTCCGCAAGGTGTGTAAATAAGTCAGAAGTTACTTTACGTTATGGTTACGTGCCAGTACTATAAACCGATGATCTTTACCAAAACAACTTTGTAAAAGGGACGGTATGGTTATGTTGCTCTACTGAAAACCTGTGAAATTCAATAAACAAAACTTTGTTAAAGGGACGTTATGGTTAAGTTGCACTACTAAAAACCTATGAAATTCACAAAAAAAACTTTGCTAACTGAACATTATGGTTCAAAGTAAAACCGAAAAACCCCTGAAATTCGCCAGTTATGGTAAGCTAAGCAACCATAACTCGCACCACCACCGTGCACTGCTAATACTAAAACCCAGGACATCAAAGATGACATCACAAATGTCATTAATGACATCACTGATGGCATCACATGTCTGGCTCTCTCTTTTTTCCTTTACTGATATATCTAGGGCAGTAACAGTCAGGAACTAAAAATTCACTCTACTATAGTACAAAGTACTATATTTGTCGACTTATACTTCAAATATGTTCTTACAAGAATTCACTTACGGTCCACTAAAAGCATATGAAACATATACAAAGGGGAAAACACAGAATTGGAAGACAGAAATGCTTTCTATGGACGAAGATGATTAGTAAGGTTATCAACATTGTGTTATAGTTCTGTGTTTTTTTTTACTGTACTTTCCCTGGATATGCTCATATTTGTACACATTGCACTTACTCTACTTTCCTTACGGTCTAGTCACAATATGTGATAGTTATACATAGTGAAGTAGTAGCTTTGAAGCAGAGCAATAATTTCTGTGCATGAAGATAATCAGTTAGGTTATGAAGATTTTTGGGTTATACTGCTTTTTTTTGTTTACTTCACTATCCCTGTATATGCTCTATTGGTATGTGTTGTTGTCTGTTTGTGTTTTGTGTGCAGTAATGAAATAATGGAGTAAGTGGGTTTGATGAGGTACTAATAAGAAAGCATTTATAATTTTAGTGTTTAACATGGCAAGGTTATTAATATTGCATCATCATCATGTCTGCTGCACACTATGCGTATGTTACTGCAAGTGTACCTTGGTATATTGGAAAGAACTTCATAATACAATGCTATTTGGATTAATGCATTGCTTAATGGACTACGTACCTCATGATATTTATTCCAATGATCCTTGACACTTTTTTATTAACATTACAATTAATTGCAGCAGAAGTATTTTTTGAATAGATAAATACTTGTTCAACCCAGAAATCCATGACAGGCACGATTGAAATATAAAAGTGTATTTTTTGTTCCTTTCAGTACACTCAGTGTGCAATTTAGCACACAGGTATAGTGACACGCACTGTACAACCAGCACACCGGCTCATCTTGAAATTATTAGCACATTATGGCCACCTCCCAAACCCACAAGGAAGCAACAAGAAAGGCACACGCCTTGAATCTTTTTAACAAAACGTTAAGCATCAGTCACAAGCAACCTAGTGTCACACCAGCAGTTACGGACAACAATTACATTACTTTACTCAAGGAACTTGAAAAATTGCAGAAAAAAGAAGTGAGCAAATGGTGGGAGGAACATTCGCTAAAATCTATATTGATGTAGGAAGAATCCCATGAGGCTTATGAATTTTGGCAATTCCTTCATTCGAAGAACAAGATCCCGAGATGCTCCAGGAATGGAGTGAAGCAACAAATGGGTGTTCTAAAACCTTTTTACAAATATCAGTAAAGTATGCTGGCGGTGACAGGGTTAAAATAGTGGAAAAAATCCATGAAATGGAGTAAAAACTAAAGCTGATACCAGAAATTGAAGAGGCTAAGAAATTGAAAAGTAACATGGAAAAGAACATGACAAATTACGAAGAAGAGATAAAACAGAGAAAACTAAGGAGATTTGAACAATTAAGGCAAACATCAGCCTTAAGAGAATCTATAACCCCGGACACAACTGAAGGAGAGGGTGGAATTAATTCATCGGCCTCCGAGTCAGATGTCACTGGTAGTTAGAGTGAGGAGTCTACCACACGTTTACATTTTTTAGACGAAATGAGACTGCTTTGCCAGGATGGCAAAAACCAAAAACAAGCAAGGGGTGGAAGTCAAATGAAGGGAAGAGGCAGAGGTGGCCGAAAAAATGAGGAAGGGGCAGAGAGGCAACAAGTGCATTGAGCAGTACACCGGGCAGATCTCTGCTCTCTGACAAGTAAAAGACATGAGTCAAGATACAGGGGCAAGCTTGGAAAAACATTAACTTGTCTGATCGCATTCCCACAGACAATCAAGAGAGACTATTTGGTATGGGCCTTAATTTCTGCCCCACATCTGGCTTTAATTATGTACAAACCCGAATCGAGTTCAACCAATTTGTCAGAAAATTACATCTAAAAAAGTTTTTTGCAACTACAGACTTTAAACCACGGAAAACTACAGCATTGGTAGGAAGAACTGACATTTTCATAGCTGAAATAGGTGTACTATCTGACTTGGTAGAATTACAAAAAGGCACGGAAGTAAATGCCGGACTAGAACAGGAACCCATAGACTTCGAAGAACTGAATATCAGAACGGATTGGACAGTGTGGAGCGTGAAGCGCGTCAGATTTTCGGTGGCGCCTGCCATCTTGGATTTGCGGACGTCCGCGGACAGCGCAGTGAAACTTGGTTCAAAATGTGTATTTAGTAGAGTGTGTTGGTGTGTAGGAGTGTTTGGGGAGGGTGGGAGAGTATGAGATAGGTTGAAAGTTGTGTTTTTTCATGTGGTAGATGTTCTTGTTGTGTTAAATTTGTCTTCGGACATCATGGGTGTTCTGAAATGTTCTAAATAAACTGAATGTGGGGTGTTCTGAGGACTCAATATGTGTCCGTTTTGTTCGGAAGCAAGCTCAAACTGTTCTAAGAACACTCGCGGTGTCCTGAAATGTTCGTAAATAAACAAAATGGGGGTGTCCTGAGGAAGCTGTCCGTATTGTTTGTTGTCAAGTTGAAAATGTTCTAAGAACTCTCGCGGTGTCCTGAAATGTTCGCAAATAAACAAAATGGGGGTGTCCTGAGGACGCTGTCCGTATTGTTTGTTGTGAAGTTGAAAGTGTTCTAAGAACTTTCGCGTTGTCCTGAAATGTTTGTAGGGGGTGTCCTGAAGACGCTGTCCGTATTGTTCGATGGCAAGTTGAATGTGTTCTAAGAACACTCGTGGTGTCCTGAAATGTTTGTAGGGGGTGTTCTGATGAAACTGTCCGTCCTGAGGACGCTGTCCGTATTGTTCTCTGGCAAGTTGAATGTGTTCTAAGAACTCTCGAGGTGTCCTGAAATGTTCGCAAATAAACAAAATGGGGGTGTCCTGAGGACGCTGTCTGTATTGTTTGTTGTGAAGTTGAAAATGTTCTAAGAACTCTCGCGGTGTCCTGAAATGTTCGCAAATAAACAAAATGGGGGTGTCCTGAGGACGCTGTCCGTATTGTTCGTTGTGAAGTTGAAAGTGTTCTAAGAACTTTCGCGTTGTCCTGAAATGTTCGTAGGGGGTGTCCTGAAGACGCTGTCTGTATTGTTTGATGGCAAGTTGAATGTGTTCTAAGAACACTCGCAGTGTCCTGAAATGTTCATAGGGGGTGTTCTGAAGACGCTGTCCGTATTGTTCGATAACAAGTTGAATGTGTTCTAAGAACACTCGTGGTGTCCTGAAATGTTTGTAGGGGGTGTTCTGATGAAACTGTCCGTCCTGAGGACGCTGTCCGTATTGTTCTCTGGCAAGTTGAATGTGTTCTAAGAACTCTCGAGGTGTCCTGAAATCTTCGCAAGTAAACAAAATGGGGGTGTCCTGAGGACGCTGTCCGTATTGTTCGTTGTGAAGTTAAAAATGTTCTAAGAACTCTTGCGGTGTCCTGAAATGTTCGCAAATAAACAAAATGGGGGTGTCCTGAGGACGATGTCCATATTGTTCGTTGTGAAGTTGCAAGTGTTCTAAGAACTTTTGCGTTGTCCTGAAATGTTCGTAGGGGGTGTCCTGAAGACGCTGTCCGTATTGTTCGATGGCAAGTTGAATGTGTTCTAAGAACACTCGCGGTGTCCTGAAATGTTCGTAGGGGGTGTTCTGAAGACGCTGTCCGTATTGTTCGATAACAAGTTGAATGTGTTCTAAGAACACTCGTGGTGTCCTGAAATGTTTGTAGGGGGTGTTCTGGTGAAACTGTCCGTCCTGAGGACGCTGTCCGTATTGTTCTCTGGCAAGTTGAATGTGTTCTAAGAACTCTCGAGTTGTCCTGAAATGTTTGTAGGGGGTGTTCTGATGATGCTGTCCATCCTGAGGACTCTGTCCGTATTGTCCTCTGGCAAGTTGAATGTGTTCTAAGAACTCTTGCGGTGTCCTGAAATGTTCGTAGGGGGTGTTCTGAAGACGCTGTCCGTATTGTTCGATAACAAGTTGAATGTGTTCCAAGAACACTTGCGGTTTCCTCAAATGTTCGTAGGGGGTGTTCTGAAGACGCTGTCCGTATTGTTCAATAGCAAGATGAATGTGTTCTAAGAATACTCGTGGTGTCCTGAAATGTTTGTAGGGGGTGTTCTGATGATGCTGTCCATCCTGAGGACTCTGTCCGTATTGTCCTCTGGCAAGTTGAATGTGTTCTAAGAACTCTTGCGGTGTCCTGAAATGTTTGTAAATAAACAAAATGGGGGTGTTCTGAGGACGCTGTCTGTATTGTTCTCTGGCAAGTTGAATGTGTTATAAGAACACTCATGGTGTCCTGAAATGTTCGTAGGGGGTGTCCTGAAGACGCTGTCCGTATTGTTCATTGTCAAGTTGAAAATGTTCTAAGAACTATCGCGGTGTCCTGAAATGTTTGTAAATAAACAAAATGGGGGTGTTCTGAGGACGCTATCCGTATTGTTCATTGTCAAGGTGAAAGTGTTCTAAGAACTCTCACAGTGTCCTGAATTTGTTGTCAAGTTGAAAGTGTTCTTAGAACTCTTGCGGTGTCCTGAAATGTTCATAAATAAACAAAATGGGGGTGTTCTGAGGACGCTGTCCGTATTGTTCGTTGTAAGTTGGAAGTGTTCTAAGAACTCTCGCGTTGTCCTGAAATGTTCATAGGGTGTGTCCTGAAGACGCTGCCCATATTGTTCGCTGGCAAGTTGAAAGTGTTCTAAGAACACTCATAATGTCCGCAGACATTAAAAGTTTCCATAGGCCATAGTTGAAATGTTTGACTCTATGAGTGTGATATGCTGCGGTGGTTGTGGCCAGGGCATAGAGTGTTGAGTTCATGCACCCAACACTCTATGCCCTGGCCACAACCACCGCAACATATCACACTTATAGTTGCTTATAACTTTGGGTCAAAAACAAATTAATAAGGAACAAAGTTATAAGATACTATGGGTGTGATATGCTGCGATGGTTGTGGCCAGGGCATAGAGTGTATAATATACTTACTGTTTGGTTTAGTAACTGGAGTACATGTATTTCTTGTTAATATTCTGAAAATAGCATGTTAGTATTAGTATTTTGTAATGACTTATTACATTGTATAATCAACATTTTTTTTTTACCCTCATATTTAGGAGATTACAAACCAGAGTACTGTGCAATTTGCTCAGTTTCTGTGTTTGTTGCTAAAATCATTGGGTCTGTGGGAGAAAAAAAAATCCATGTTGGGTTAAAAAAAAACCTTTTTCTGTTATGCTACAGTTTATTTGTTTGTTTGTTTTCAGTGTTCACTTGTTGTTTCTGGCTAATGTTTTATACATTGGCTTGTTGCATTTGGAGCAGTAACATATATTTATTTTTTTGGATATTATAAAAATTTTGGAGCAGTTAGAAACCAGTAGGCATATTCTAACTGTCTATTTTTTAATATATTTTAGTGGTATTGATTTATCTGTTTGAATATTGTTAAATTTTGGGACAGTTAGATACCAATTGGCGTATTCTCATTTTCTATTTTTTGCTCTAATTTAGTGGCATTCATTTATCTGATTAGTTGTTGTAGAATCTTTGGGCAGTTAGATAGCTTTTGGAATATTCTAACAGTTTACATTTTTTTACTACAAGTTTAATTAGTTTAGTTATCAAATTTTGGTTTTAAGAACATTAAATAAGCGTTTGTAAGATTTGCTGGTAATCTCTGCTTTAGAGTAATGGCCCTATATTTACATTGAAACCATCTACATTTCTTTTTTATATATGCAGTGTAGTGCCCTGAATTGGTTGTGGCTCCTGCGTGGTAGATTATACCTATTGTTGTGAAGGTTTTCTTACCAAGTGATATTTGACCATGTGTGAATCCAGTCAGCTTGCAGTTGTTTTTGGTACCATCTGCATTGTAACGTAGAAGCATTAGTATTACGTATTTACTCTGTGCTTGTATTAGTAATGTGGAGCGATTATCTGAATTGCAGGTAGAACATAATCTACCATGGTTTGCATTTTGTACAAGTTGCTGAAATGGAATGGATTCACAATTAGGTATTGATATATATACAAAGCTTTCATTGGGGATTTGTTCTTGTGTCACATTGATGCAGAGAATGCATGTATGTTTCCACATGTATGAAATCTGGAAGATTTCATTTATAGGTATGTTTTTGTTTTCCAGTACTTGTAGTAAGTACATTAGAAATTCTTGTGGATCTTCCTGTGAGTTTATAGTGAATTTCACCATTTCAGCACAGTAGTCCAATTGTTGTCTTATTCCATAAACACTATATGTGTTATCAGGATTGTTTGCTGCATTTCTGTGAAGTACTAACATTTGCAAACACAATGGGTCTGTACTGTGTAAGTAAATGTTGTCAACAATTGGTGGTAATTGAAATAGAATATTCATTGCTACATTTGCGTAGCAACTTACACCAACTATATTTGAGAGTTTAAATGTACCAGGTAGTTCTGTATCTGACTGCTTTTTTTGGAGTTTGTCTTCCTTCTTTGAAGAAGTACATGGTTTACTTTCCCTAATTGATTCTTTTTTTCTTGTGGTACTTGATGAATTATTTGTTTCTTTTACTCTCTTTGGAGGATTTGCAGTGACATCCTGTTGCATTTCTGTTTGATTTATTTTTCTTTTATAACGTTTTACTTTTTGTGGAACAGAATATGTGTTTAGATGGTGGGTGTATAGTGAGCTAAGTCTATTGTATTCTAAAATGCAAGGAATATCAGCTTTTACTTTACTTGCATCAAAGTTGATTAGAAATAGACCGTCAAGTGTACGTAAGCGTGATAGTGCTATGTAGATCGTGCCTTCTTTAAAGATTGTGTTACCAATATCTATCATTGCTTTGTCTAGGGTAAGACCTTGTGATTTATGAATTGTGACTGCATATGCAAGAGTTAGAGAAAATTGTTCTCTGCGTACATACATGTCTTTGAAGAGAAGGAATCGAGCTGTTGAGCGTCCTATCCTTTTTACTTCTGAAAGTTTGTCAAAGAGAATATTGACAAACTGAATTTTGTTGTCACGTGGGTATGTTTGAAAGCCAACAACTGTACCTAGTGCTCCATTAACTAGTTCTTGGTCCACGTCAAGGTTACGGTTAAGCATTACTCTGCAATTTAAGGATAATTGTAATATCTTTTCTAAGCCTGCTGTGTTTGAGATTGATTTTTCTAAACTATTTAGTCTTGTTGTGGCTTGGTCACTCATAGGTAGTGTCATACCATGTACATCTAGTTTGTCTGTGGCGCTAATTTCCATTATTGGTTGCATTTCTTTACTTAACATTATTTCATTGAATTTGAAACAGCTTGCAAGAGTTGACATTGAGGCCATACAATTGACAATTTTGTGGGCTAATTGTTCCATAACATCTGTAGCACTTGCATTATTACCATAAAGTGCATTAATGCGCCGGGTTTTCAATATTGCTTCTGCTTCTTTAGAAAGTATACCAACTCTAATACTTTTTAAGATGTTGGCATAAGTGAGATCTGCAGATTGCTGCATGTTTTCTGTTAAATCTCTGTATTGGAAATGTTTCCAAAGGTTGACATTTCCAATGCTGCCAACAGTTTTATGGCAGAGTTTGCATCTTAATGTTTTAAAAAAGGCTCACCTTTTACTGGTGTCAATTGAAGAACATCTCTGAAAACAATAATGTGTTTTCCTGCAAAGAGCTCTTCATAGTTTGTTTTGAGTACTTCTTGTAATCTGAGGTGAATCAAAGCCAACATTAGGTTGGAGACCATGCTCACTTCATCTATTAGTAGCATTTTCATTTGTTTCAATACTCTGCGTAGTTCCATTGCAGCTTCTGCAGAAAGTTTGTAATAGTCTAATTTATTCTGGTGTTCTACTGGCAATAGTGGTAATCGGTGTAACGTGAAACCATCTATGTTGTAGGCAGCTAAACCTGTGGGCCAGTGGCCAGTTTGTTGTTTGTCAATTGTTGAAAGAATTTACTGATGATTTTGATTAGGAATGTTTTGCCAGAACCAGCTTCACCACTGACGTACAGTAGTATAGGTTTATAATTATGGCAGGAACATTCTTTATTTTCATGTTGTACACCATGTGCAATTTGTTTTGTTACTTCTTGAAAAATGCTGTGTTGCTCATTGTTTAGTTTTGATTGTAGTATAGTTAAGTCTTCTTTATCTTCATACTGACACATGGTGTTTTCTACTTCTATCATAGCTAATTCTGCCTCATTTATTATTAGTGGTTCTCTAGTGGTTCTTGGCTTCCTGTTACAGAAGGTTGAGGGTGACTACTGTCAGGAGTTTCTTTATCTAGTTGGGCCTGGAGTTCTTCTTCGTGTTGCTGTTCATTGTGCAACATTGTTTTGTACTGTGTAAAGTTTACATCAGTTATAGTGCTTTCATTTGCTTTGAAAGCATTTTCATATGAGTCATAGTTATCTAGTATGTCTTCTTCTTTTCTCCATGGTTTAAAGAGTTGTAGCAGGGACATTTAATATACTTCTTTATGTTGAGGAGTCTTTAATGACAATTTGATATGATTAATTAAATTTGGTTTAGTGAGTATAACTAAGCTGCCTTCACAGTTTGTCACTCTGTATTTACCTTTTTTTTCATCAGGTTTTATATTATTTTTGTATGTGTAGTTTTGGGCTTTGTGGTATAGACACATGGTTTCCAAAGTATTACTTCTGTTTGGGTAGTATGTGTTCAATAAATTGTTTTTTAAAATGTCTTGGCTGTTGGTATCATGTTTGGCTATTGTTTCTATATCTTCGTAGGATTTTAGAACTCATTTTCTAGATTTAGCTGGACCAAGACTTAGCCATACAATATTTTCAGATTTACCATACAATGCAGTACCAGTTAAACGATCATCTGCTTCATATGATCCACATTCTCTAATGGGAGAGCATTTTTATGCCCAAGCTGTATAATTTCTGAGATACTGTTTTATCTGATGACAGGTCATTCCAGAGGTCTTCGAGCTCTGTCTTTTCTGCTTTGGTTAAGTATGCTGTGACATATCGTGCAACTGCAGTAGAATTGTCTGCAATGTACTGCACATCTATGTTTGCATTCCATAAGTGGACAATGATTGCATTATAATCATTGGTATATTTTTCTTCTTCTTTTCTTTTTATGTAATATGTATTTCTAGGTGACCTACCTTTAACACTATGTCTAACTGAAGACATGAGGTTGTTCACTTGACCTGTATTTGTAACTGGTCTGGGAAAACCAAATCGGCATTTGGTATAGAATTTCCCATTGTTTTTGTATTTGCAATGACAATATTTTCCTCATTTGTGTCTTTGAAATTGTAAAATTTGTGCATGAAGATCACTATTTGTTGCTTCTAATGGAATTTCACAAGTGACATATTTTTCAAATAACTGCAAAACAATGGCATCACTCTCTTGACCAAATTTAGGAGCATCTTTAATCCATAAAAGCATGTGGACATGTGGCGCTCCTCTGGCTTGGTATTCTTTACTCCAAAAGAAGTGTTGCACTTCTCCAAGGGGAGGAACAGTTTTATTACAAATAAAATGTAGCATAGCAATGAAGCGATGGTGAAAATATCTTGAAACATTAACAGGATCCAAAGAACAAAGTTCTCCAGGTGTTAGTATATCTATGTTTGTTTTGTTTTTTGTTTGCTATGCGTAGGAAATCATGTAAATCTTCCCATGCATATTCTGCACAACTTAATGTAACAAACCAAGAGGGTGGGCCAAGGTTTCTGATCATACAACGTACATCTCCATGACGTCGAAACCAGTACTCTTTAGTACCATACATATTTGCTAATAGATTTGTAATATTTGATTGTAAAACCTAATCCTTATGTTGCACTTTTTGTAATAATTGTATAGCTGTCATATTTTGAAAGTGTGATCCTGATTTTAATATGTGTGCAACTCCGTAACATAAAGTTGCTAGTTCACTTTCAAAGAGTAGGTGGAATATGTATTCCACATGTTGTCTAAATCTGGGATCTTCAGAATACATCCGTAATGAGCGGTATTCTGAAGCTGATATTTGAATAGGTCTATCATCATACCTTCCTCCTTTGCCAGTAGGAAAGAGTAGAGGAAAAGCACGTGCTTCTATACTTTTTTCCAATATGCTGATTGGTGATCATTTTGTTTGACGCATTTGGTACGTTTCCAGTGCATCTTCTATGGTGTCATTAGAGTGCAAAGGATGAATTGTATAATGGTCTAAAGTATTTGTATTGTAGCAGGATCTAGGAGCTCAAATTGACCAGTTTCTTGTGTTTCTTGAATTATTTCAGTTGTATCCTTCAAGTTTTCTTCAATATTAATTTCTTTGTAATATTCGTTATTCTCTTTAAGATATTGTAAGGCTTGTCTAACTTTATGTAAATCTACCAGCTGTTGCCATATATATTTTTTTGTCTTTTATAGGTACTTCATTTACTAAGATAATTAAAGATTGCTGCATTGGACGTTTTACTCCTAGAGTATGCACGTTTTCTTTTAGATCTAATGGTAAATAAACTACTTTTCCACAAATGCCTTTACCAATTCAGAGGGAGGTAATTTTGCTGTTTTTGGTTGAAGGCGTATTATTGCTTGAAATGGGTGCATGGTTTGAATTATGATGCTCTCATATAAATTAAGTTGTTGTAGGGGTTTTGGTAGTGGGTATAATTCCAAATTATTTGTGATAGTACGTGAAGGAGTTTGGTTGTTGTCAAGTTTTGTAGTGCAGTAACTGCAAAGTATTAAGGGGTCAGTTATTTTGTATTTGTTTTCTGCTACAAGGTAGAGAGCTAATTCAAACCATTTAGAATCTTCATTGTCTTCTATTTTGTATGATAGGTCTACAGTTTTTGTGTTACTTTTATAAAATGTTCTGCGGCAACATACACACACATGGTTTGGTACTTCAGCTGATGTACTTTTAAATTTTAGTATTTCTTTTTGGTATGTTTTTAGTAAAAGTTTGCCATGTGTAGAATTGTTGCTAATTTGGTTTAAAGCTATTTCATTCTGTAAGAGGCTTTCACTTTCAAAATATTTTTTCTGGATATAGTCAATTTCTTGAAGTAGGTCTTTCTCTGTACCATGTAGAAGAATGTTATTTAAATTTTCTAGTGCTAAAGCAGGACTTTTAGCAGAGTACAGTTTATAGACTAGATTTCTTATAGTTGAATGATGTGTTGATATCCTTTTGGTATCATGGAAGGTGGTTTTACAAGTAGGTCCTGTAATGCAGGCCAATGAATGTCCTTGTAGTCCTGTGTACTTGCGCACTGGGCAGGTATCCATATTTTGCAGTAGTTTAATTTTGATTTTGTCTTTGCTTTTTACATATTGATTGAGGAATTGGTGTAAAGACTTGAAAGATTGTTTGGGAATGTTGCACATTGACGTGCATGGCCATTTGTACACTAGATGTTCTGATTCAGTTGAATGGAGGGGTAATTCTAAGTTTTCAGGGTATATTTTTGTAAGGAGTACTTCTTGTTCCATTATGGTATTATTCACTTTTTCATAACCTCGACCACTGCTATGTATGGCAATTGTATTTGTTTGCTTTTGTTTGTACGCTTCTTCATTAAAGTATGTTTCTGTGTTCGTAGTGTGATTCCATTCACCTCTGCAGATACTTAAGAAGTTCTTTCTGTTGACATTTTGTTTATTGAGAAGTCTTTTTTGTAATTTAGTTATTAGTTTTGTTAGTGGTTTCATTTTGTTTAACACTAAAATAAATAACTTTCTTTTGAGAAGAAATGCATTTTCTATCAACGCTTCTAAGATGAATTTCCTACGATAGGTTTTAAGCATTGAACCTGATTTCTCGCCTGTTTCTATAAGCTTTTGAAGGACTTTGTGACGGTACATTTTGGCTAAAATACTTTTCTTGGTATGCTTACTTTGCACTATATCAAAATTTAAAGAAGCAGTTTTATCGGTAGTGATAGCTGATTTTCTGTTAATTGTTTTTTGGTTTGTTTTACATTTTGATAGAGGAGGCAACGTTTTTGTACTTGAAACTTCTTGTGTTTCACTAAATGACTGTATTAGCTGTTTTGTTTCAACTTTTTTTTTACAAATTCTGCTAGAGATGGATGCTTATGTTGGACACTTTTATTTTCATATGCTCTACTTTTATGTTGCTTTCTACGGACTTGACTTTTGGTAGGCATTCTTTAGGGTCTGTTGAAATAAATAAAGAAGGTATGGGTTGGGGTGTTCTGTAATCTATGTGTGCTGTGTGCATGAGTGTTTGAGTAAGATGATAAAGATGTATGTAATGGTGTGTGATTGTGCATTGGGAACTACAACTAGTAGGGATGGGTATTCTTGAATTTATGTGCTACTAAACTGGGGTTTAGATGACAGAAAAAGTAAGCTAGTGGTGTGGAGAAGTACAAATAGTAAATCTAATGTATACAATTAAAACAATGTGGGCCATTCTGGCTGTAAATTGCTGTTTAAGACATGGGGAGTTTTGGACAGAATGGTGCACAATCTCTATTTTTAGGCACAGAAATAGTATGAATTAACTTTACAGTGTGTTTCAGTAATAATACAAATATTATGGTGATATTCTACTTACTTTTTTTCTAAAATGAACAGGTTACTTCTTAGTTCGTCTTTGTTCTTCAAATTCGGCTGCTTCTTTTCAGGAGAATGGTCTTCACTGCAATTGTAAAAGAAACACATTAGTAATTTTGTTTGTATATAGCACTGTTTTTAATTTAGACATTGATTTTTTTAATTGAAATCCTCAGCGCCTTCCTCAAAACCATTAAAACTATCTTATTTACATAAGATACGTCGCACCAGTTCAATACATATGATATGTTCTTAATGAACACATTGGGCCTCATTCCGAGGCTGGAGCTATCCATGGAGTAAAGAGCACCATGGTAAGCAACCATGGAGCTATTTACTCCATGGAAATCCGGCATGGTGAATGGAGTAATTACCGGTCCATTCCAAGGTTGGAGGGACCGGTAAGTCCCCATTCACCATACCGGTTCCCCATCCCCATTCCTGCCCCATAGGGCTCAATGGGAATGGGGAAGGAGTAAATTACGGCACCGTAAATTACGGTGCCGTAATTTACTCCAAGGTCCCTTTGCGGGTTGGATTTTTAACGCCTGCTAAAAGCAGGCGTTAAATGCCAACCCGCAAAAGGGAACTCGGAATATGGTGGTAAGTGTTAACGGTCACCGTTGCCATTAACGGTGACCGTTAACCCTTACCTCCAGCCTCGGAATGAGGCCCATTGTATTGCAATGACTAACTGTAGCAAACAAAATAGCTTTACTATGTCTTGTGAAATTCATAATGTAACACTGAATACCACTATTTCTATAACTAAGCTCTTCCAGGTAATAGTGCCTCAATGTAATGCTTAAATTAAAGTAATTAAATAAATAAAGAAATTAAAAAAATATTAAGTCAGTTTGAACATGTGTTCATGTACTGTACAGAAAATATGCATACCTGTAGTTTGTGTTCATGCATATGGATATGCATGGAGCTGGAAGTAGAAATCTTGGAGACTTTTACAGTATTTCTTGTAGATGGTGCTTGCCAATGAAATGACACTTGTACTCAGAGAGATTCACAGTACATTTGCAATGCTGATCTATGATGATGCAGTTAGATGTAGAGGTCTTGAATGTGATTGGTGGATGGTCATGTGACTTCTTAGCTACATCCAATGAGGGAATGGCACAGAGAGTGAACTGGAAATGGTAGAAGGGCTGTTCATGTTACGATATGTCCGTGGACATGGCAGTAGTTTGCGGACCTTGGGTGTTACATCCGGGGATTTTTGGATTCAGAAGTCATGCAAATGAGAATGAGCACTGAAAGGGATTGGTCAGGAAAGTTTAGTGGGTGCGTTGTGCCAGGAGAGAGTTTCTCAGATACTCTTTTTGCTGAGAGAACAACAGATAGCTATGGCTGTGTGTTTCAGAAAACAGATTGTTTGGATTTTGGGAGATTCGTGGATACACTGGTTGAAGGTCCATGCAGAAAGCTGTGGAGTAGCTGTAGATCTTGGATTCCCACATGTGGAAGTACACTGGCATGGAGTATGTGGAATGAAGTGGTTGGACTTGCTACCTCTCTGTGCTACTTTGGAGACAGAGCAACATCCAGACATAATTGTAATTCATTGTGGAGGGAACAGTTTAGGACATGTGTCTAGAATTTCTTTGCAATTTGCTATGAAAGAAGGACTTGGGAAGTTTATGGACATGTTTCCTAATTCTCAAGTAATATTTTCACGGATTGCGCAGAGACAAAAGTGGCTTTGTTCTTCTTCATTTGGTCCACAAATGGAAAAAGCAAGGCGCAATGTCAATAAGGCTGTTTGTGCCTTTCTAAGTGATTTTGGCATGTCTACTTTTCACAATGAAAATATTATGTTTTGTAGTACATATATTTTTCGCAGAGATGGAGTCCATCTTACTTATGCTGGCAATCAGATTTTTCTGAGAAATTTACAAAATGCATTGCAACCTTTTTTAGAAATACAGCATCCATTTTGAAGTAGGTGTTAAGTATTTATAATTTTTAACATACAAACACCTCCCAAAGGCTCTTTTCAGAGCCACCACTTCCCCCCAGAGAATTGCAAAGGTTATGATAGGGTAGCAACCCAATTTTGTAGATGTTCGCGGACTATCCGCGGACCTCTAAAAATACAAAGGGCCCTGCTTCATTTATTTTCACTTCTATTTTTTAACTGTGAATGGCGGCTCTGAAAAGAGCCTTATTTTTTTTTGATTTTTGTTATTTTGCATTTTATTTGGTTTTTTATACACGACACACTAGGAGAGGAGGGGAAAGGAGGGTAAAGGGGGGACACCAACCACAGGGATAAGAAAGGGCGAGCTGACAGAGGAAGATGTAGAGTGGGTTTTATTTGGGTAGTGAGCAGGTCTTCTCGTGCTCTGGGACGATAGTCTCAAAAGCACTGCGAAGTCGCTCCTCCCTCCAGAGTACTGTGTCACAGTAAATACATACAACTGTGACCCTCGAAAGGTAAGGGTCATCAGAATTATGTATGGACCTGTGAGGCAGCTTGAGGAAGACGCTGTCCCACAGAGGTGGTCCTTGTGGTGACAGGATTAGAAACGGAGGATGAAGTAGAGGAAATCAACCTACTACGTTCTTCGCAAGGTACAACCTTGCGAATAGCCCCAGAGTGAAATGACCTCAGGTTTCGCTTCAAGGTAGTGGTCCCAAAGCTGTACGAACCGTGCCTCCCGCGACTGAGTATCATTTTGCACTCATTGCAGGTGACACGGTTCGCACAAGCCTTAGGACCATTCCCATGAATGGTAAACAACCGCCTAGTGCGGGTAGTAGGGATTTCCTCTAACTCATTCTCGTCATCCTCTTCTACCTCCTCTGCATCCTCACTCCTCTTCCCCTCTTCAGGCCCTTGGGAAGGTGGTGGTGCTGGAGGGGGTGGGGGTGGTGCTGAAGCAGGTGCAGCACCAGGTGGCAGTAGTGCAGCCCGGGATGCCATATCGATGGTGTAATCTGCAAGTTGCAGGAAAAATAGCTGTGCTCTGAAGAGTAGCCAGAAACACAATGAGAATAAACTCTAGGGTGTGGTCTTTTATAGGGGTGCTTGTACGCGGTTCAGACAGATCAAATGCAACAAAAGGTTCAAAAAGTTTCAAAAAGTATGTAGAAACTCATGATTAGTATGTGGGACTTGTGCTATGGTGAGTTTTTATTGAAAAATATTGTGGATTTCTTGAAAATGTACTTTTAAATTGTTCGGGGACACGAACAGTGTCCGCATTCAGAACACGCGATTAATGTGGGCGCGGTCACATGATCCCTTCGCGAACATGTCTGCGAAGGAAGCACCTGTCCGCAGGACACCAAATGCACAGATATTGATTTGCGCATGCGCGTTGATGTTCTACGGACACTGTTCAGGTCCTGAAGTAATTAAAAGTGCATCACACGTCAAACAAACATTTGTGGACACCGCCTGTGTTCTATTGATGTCAGTGATGTCATCAATGACATTTGTGATGACATCTTTGATGTCCTCGGTGTTAGTGTTAGCAGTGCAAGGTGGCGCGAGTTATGGTTGCTTATCTTACCATAACTGCCGAATTTCTGGGGGTTTTCGGTTTTACTTTGAACCATAACGTCCCTTTAACAAAGTTTTTTCACTGAATTTCATAGGTTTTTAGTACCGCAACTTCACCATAATGTCCCTTTAACAAAGTTTTTTCACTGAATTTCATAGGTTTTTCGTAGCACAACTTAACCATAACGTCCCTTTAACAAAGTTTTTTCACTGAATATATATAGATATATATATACTGTGCTACCTAAATACTATAAATACCTTAAATATGATTTCAAATGAGTTTATCTTATTCAACAATTAAGCTAAATCATGTTATGATATGATATGATACGATAAGTCATTTATAACGCACCTGTACACAAGTGTTTCTCGGCGCGACAAGACAAGGGAGGGGGACAGAAGGAGGACAAAACAATGATTTTACTAGGCCTTGTGTCATTCAGATCGCGCAAGTGTGTGGGGGGTCGGAGGGGAATAATTGCCAGGGGGAGGGTGGAGGGAAGAATGCAAAGGAACTCATAAGTGCAGCCATGGAGGTGGCTCATAAGTGCGGTGTCAGGGGACTGTAAGGTTTCAGATACAGTCTCTAAGTGGTTGGGAGGCCCGGAGGCAGTGCAAGGGCAACTGGTCATACAAGAGTCTGGTCCTGTAAGTTCAGAGGGTGGTCAGGTAACCAGTATGTACAACAAACAGGGACCTCAGAAAGGGAGAGAGAAAGCAGAAACAAAAAGAAAGGTCTTGAGTTGCGTCTGGAACCTTAGGTGGTCCTGCTCAAGTTTGAGAGAGGCAGGGCATTTAGAAAAAAAGCTGGGCAGGGTCAACATGAGGTCGACGTTTCAGCATAACAATGTTCTATTGCCTTCTCTAGGACCCACTCCCAATTCCATAAGAACTATGTGTGTGCAATAACAAATGAAACCCTTTCTCTAATCAAGACCTTACCAAATTATTAATTTTAGGATTGATAAATTAATTGAAATAAAAAAGCTCACAAATCCTCAGTCTGTATTCATGAAGTCATTAATATCTTCACTGAGGCATCATCCTGCAAATAAAAAAAGTGGAACCTATTCATATTCAGTCTAACATGTAACATGTTGAATGGAATGTGACGTATCACCCATTCTGTGTTTCATTCATATAGAGGCCAACAAGATTTTTAGAGTTTGTAAAAATGTAATAGTACTTTACCTTCCCCTGCCTCTTGTAAGGAAGCAAGGGTTATCGCCCCAGGCCTCCCGAAGGTATCCAGTGAGGGAAAGGCCTTGCAGTGTGTTGTAGGGGATGGGAGAGACAGCGCTTTGATTAAGGCGCTATATACATAACACATAATTTTCATTATCATTATTGGGGTGTGGGATACTAATAGAAGTTGCGTTATTCAGAGATTAGAGCATTTGTGAGCATTTAGTGTATTAGGGACAGAATACTATTTTAGGATTAAGCAGTCATATTGAAATCGAGGTCTAGCACAGCGCTGCCGCCAAGACAGTAGGCCCAGGCTATGACTGTGGGCATCGGTGCGCACACCGTAGAATAAGTTGCAACATGGGAAGCAGTGAGAAAGGGCAGAGCCACAGAGATTCATAAACCGTTCATTGGGCCTCATTATGTGTGTGCTGGTCCGGTAACAGCGGTGCCGGTATCCCTACCAGCACCGTTGTTACCAGACCGGCACACTACGACTCTGCAGGCAGGTGCCATCCTGCCTGCCAGGTTCTGACCTGGCAGGCGGAAAAGCACTACCCACAGAGTTTCACAGAAGCACTGGCACCGTCATTGACGGTGCCAGCGCTTCTGTGGTCCCCATTCCCATTGAGTCCTCGGGACTCAAATGGGAATGGGGACTTACAATAACCCAGTGTTACCGCATATTGTATATGTAAGTCCAGTGGCAACCTGCTTGTTTTACCGGCAAGGTTACCGCCAGACTTGTAATGAGGCCCATTGTCTCATGCTGCCAGCACTCACATCCCAGAAGGAGTGCACCCTGCACGGCCATGAGGGGGCTGTGAGCTCCCCGTGCCAAGCTATCCCACGAGAAGGAATGCATGAGCCTCCGACCTTCTCCAGTCCAATCATTACGTTATAGTGCCCAGAGGCCCAGTCAAAATACACCATCATTTAAGGTACCAGCCATCCCCAGACCACCAACCAATGCTGTTACACCACCAATCAATCAGAAAAGATCAGAAAGCAGAGACAGGTTGCCCTCCCTTTTCTGTAATGTGATTTGTGCAGCGAGGTGCCCGGGAGGGGCAGAACTACAAATCTAAAACGATGGTGGAGAAAGTTGAAAAGGTGCCAACGTGTCTGGAATCGGGCTGGGTTTTGCAAATGACGATGACCTCAAAAGTATCCTCCTAGCCCATGTTTGCAGTACCAGCTGTACAGTAGGTTAGAGAGACAGACTGATCGAGCTGGGGTTTGTGAATTGTGATCACCTCGAGAGTATCCTCCTAGCCCATGTCTGCAGAACCAGGTGTACAGTAGGTTAGAGAAACAGACTGATTGCGGTGGGGTTTTTAAATTGCGGTGACCTTGAGAGTATCCTCCTAGCTCATGTCTGCAGTACCAGATGTACAGTAGGTTAGAGAAACAGACTGATGGAGCTGGGGTTTGTAAATTGCAATTACCTTGTGAGTATCTTCCTAGCCCATGTCTGCAGTACCAGGTGTAGAGGAGGTTAGAGAGACAGACTGATCGAGCCGGGGTTTGTGAATTGCGATGACCTCGAGGGTATCCTCCTAGCTCATGTCTGCCGTACCAGATGTACAGCAGGTTACAGACACAGACTGATCGAGCTGGGGTTTGTAAATTGCGGTGACTTCGAGAGTATCCTCCTTGCCCATGTCTGCAGTACCAGGTGTACAGGAGGTTAGAGACACAGACTGCATTGTTTTTATTTCCTAATAGCCAATTAGTTACAACCTTCTCCACTGATGATGTGCAAGGAAGAGCCCACGTCGACGAAGATGGGCAGAAGAGGCTGGGACCAATGGCTTGCCATACCTTATGGAGCAGGTAGCCTATGTATAGACTCTCAGAAGCCGGCCATTTGTATTTGTAACCTATGTAACTTAGTTCACTGCTGATGCTGTGTGTGCTTTTAAACTGTTGCTCATGCCAATTTTGCCAGAACTATCTCCGACAGCAGAGTTCTTCTATTTTTGTATGCAAATAAACCTTGTTCACCTTGCAAGAGGTGTGCTGGGCCTTTTTCCCTAGTGGGTTGCATTTTTCTAGTGTGAGCATTGAGGGGTTTCTCTACACTCCTTATCTCATGTCACAGTGATCGATAGAAACTGTATTGTTTATCTTTTACTTTCTAATGTATGTTTTGGATATCAATTCTGCTCACTGATGGTCCTGCATAGCTGTACATGCAACCATTTGTTACCTTATTCAATGAGCCTTCCTGGCTTTTTTCAGAATATAGTTAATATAGTGAACCGCATCTTACCAGATGGAACCTGTGGAACGTTGCTGTGTGTTGGAGTCATATTTGCTTTAGGATCACTGTCTTGGAAACCTGCTTTCAAGCGATGGATTGCTCAGTTGTCTGCAATTCGACTATGTAAGATGACCCAGGGGTACTTTGGCATGTGTTTTGCCCACAACATCTAGTTGAGATATTGGTCTATAATTACGAGCAAATCTCTTTAATGTACTGGGATTATCTCTGCCTGGGTCCATAACT
This sequence comes from Ambystoma mexicanum, assembly GCF_040938575.1. NCBI lineage: Eukaryota > Metazoa > Chordata > Amphibia > Caudata > Ambystomatidae > Ambystoma > Ambystoma mexicanum. Next base: position 1,307,847,225 of record NC_090926.1, on the reverse strand, counting down.
CTGGGACAGTAAAACAGTCTGTTTATAATGCAGGAGTTGCCGGTACCTGCAGGCACTGTCCGGTTCGTCTAGAAAAGAGGATTATTTCAGGGACTTTAGGTAGAAAAGGAAGATTCAGTGCATGTCAATGATTTGATCAAACTTAAGAAAATGGCAGAAAGATTAGGATAAAAGATTATTTCAATGCACTACGAACTACAGGGCCCATATAGGGCAGAGGTGACGTTCCAGATATGAGGCATCAAGAAATGTACAGATTCAGAAGGAAAGAAGCTGCCTTCTTGTTGGATGAGACCACAGCTAACATCATAGGGGAGGTTTTTCACCAAAGTAAATGGGAAGATGGGTTAATGGGATGCAGAGCAGAGGCAATTCTAGGACTGACAGAAGAAACAGTTGCACATTTTAATGATATTTGTTTTGCTGAGTGGAGAGAGTACGGCAAATGACTTACCTGCATCGATGTGAAGAAAGAACACTTTCACATACAGAGGCTTAGCCACCCATCATTATGTTTCAGATACAATGGAGCAGTGAATGTGGGCAGGAATATAGGGTGTAAGGGTACAATGGACTTAGCAGGAATGATGGACCATTATCGATCCCATGGTACCCGCGCTATACACCACTCCCTCCGAACTGGAGTGGTTCATGTTCACTATCCACTTTACACTCACTGGCCCTTATGATGCCACAGAGTCACATTTTGTCAAACACTGACCATCCTGCCATTAATGACGTGAATTATAAGAAGCAAACCTGTCGATCTTTGACTTTACAAAGAAACAAGTGTGAGAATTATTTGCCGCAAGAATCTTCTAATAGATTGGTGTAAATTCCCAACAAGTAGCACCTGTTCAGCAAAGCTGCTGTCTTTATCACTTCCCTCACGCATCTGGCATACAAGCTGTGGCAAATGCCAAACCGGGTCCAGATAACAAGGTGAAAGCTGCTACAGCTGGCAAATGTGATTGAGAAAGGTTTGAATGTCATCAAAGAGGAGCTTAGGGCTGTTAGATTGACCGCTCTTCAAAATGCATGCTCGACTCCTTACTTCGATGTCAGGGGGTGTGTGTGCAAAAAAGCATAAGTTGCTGCACGTTCACAGCATCAAATGGCAAGCAAAATGGCAGCCTTACTGACACTATACGTGCCTTACATACATTACACACTGCTATGAAGAAGGAGACTAGTTCAGTGATAGATGAACATTGGTCTCACCTGATGTTTTCCTGGGTGCCAGCCTTTTGGGCAAGATCTTTAAGGTGCTCGTGCCTCTCCTCATTGTGTTACTCACTGGCCTCTGCATCCTACAGATAGTGTTGGGGCTTTTTAAAGGATTTGGGAAGAGAAAGGCCCACGCACAAATGTGATCACTTACACTTAGTTCTTCTGGTGCCATTCCCCTCTCCATACATGCCCATACGCAAACAGAAAATGAAGACTGCATGGTCAGAATTGAACACCCCAATGACCCCCGGGACATGTTTCAGCCCTCCCCCAGACCCTGAGAATTAAGCGCAGAATTGGGTAGATTATCATGGACATGGGAAGGGTTGTTTTATGAAATGCACATCGGAGGAGTGTGCAGCACATGCATTTAGCCTGAAGAGAATGGATTCCAAAAGATGCCTATGACAGAATGATGGCCGAAGGTTTATTGATTAATAAATAAACCAGAGGGGGGAATGTACTGGGGCAGGAAGGGCAGGTTTAAGGTCACAAACTACCTCCCAGATCTCCCAAGCAAGAACCAAAATATAGAATAAGAAAACTCTTTTAGTAATGGTTCTTATGCCTTTGTTGTTGTATAGCTGCCATGTTGCTTTGTAGATTATGGACACAAGTAGGGTAGAGTTAGTCTTGCCACACTTCAGGGAGCCTTAATTTGCTGATTACACAGTTGACACAAAATGGCAATGAATTATGGCATGTGTAGCTGAATAAGGTATACATAAGAACATTCATTTTAATGAGTTTTGTCTGTAACATTGAGCAAGGGTATCACTTTTCGGAGACAAGCCCCCATTTGAAGCTGCACAATTCGTAAACTGTTGCTGAAGATTTATTTATTTATTAAAAGCTTTTCCTTTCACTTCTGGTTGAAGAACACCAGTCAGCCAAGGAGAGGAAAGAAGGGAGGATAGGATGGTGGTAGCGGAAGCTGTGAAAATCTGCTGTTCTGAAGCCGAACGACTAAAAAAGTGACAATTATTTTTGTCCCAGATGATAACTAGATGAATACACAGAGCTTTCATCGCCAGGTGCACAATGACCCATGTAGTAACATTGCTAATTATGCAAAGCTAAGTTGAATACAGAGTGCCCCCTACGGCACGTCAGTATCATTCCACCCACGATGGAATGTATTGGTGAAACAAATAAATACGAGGAATGATTTTCGGCAAACGCTTTCAACAGGTTTTTGAAAAGTAGCTACTCATCTTGTGACCTAATCAGAAGACTGTGCACCTGCGTTGGCATGTATCCAGGCAAGAGTTGAAGAATGAGCTTTTCAAGGTTAGGGAACAGTGTGGGGTCATTGGGCCCCGGATATGTTCACATGAATTGATAATTGGGCTGACTCGGTGGGATGCAACATCCAAGGCCACACCAAAAAGTGCCAACCAATGGCATGGCAAAGAGTGGCTCCCACTGAGGTGGCTCCAGCCAATGTTTCCAGGTGTCCGCAAAGGGAAGCCAGCAGCCGCAGCGACTCAACAAGGTAGGTTTGGCCTTTCCCCCATTAGAGGACTCTCAGAAATTGGTGTGTTTTCCAGGTCTGTTCATAGTAAAGTTCATTGCGAAGTATTTAAAAATTGCATTGTGAAACATAGGCCTTTCCTCCCCTTTACAGGACCCTCACACTTAGGTGGGTGTTTTTCTAGGTCTATTCATACTTAAATTGAATTGCATAGTTTTTAAAAAGTTGCATTGTGAAACCTTTAGGCAGAATTATATGCAGTACCCTTTGGGAACACCACACACAATTAAGACTACAAGTGACAGTACAATTTCACCTTTGGTACAAGCCTGTACTACACAGTAAAGTGGTAGCGATGGCTGAGCAGCCAGACTTATCTCAAGAGTAAAGTGAGCAGTATCAATAGTTACACAAAGAACAACAATTACTATGATTCAAACAAACACTGACTCAGGGTTTCTGAGTAAAAAATATACATTTATTTACACATCAGTTGTAAAACATTTCACTAAAGTAAAGCAGTTGAAAAATCACACTCTTAATACACCACACCACTCCCAGTAGATTCTGGACAAGTTAAACTCAAAATGAAGTGTGAGTAAAATGACACTCCAGCAATTTAAAAAGGGAAGGACAAACAAAGTTAGACTAAAATTGAGCAGCACCAACAGGTAAGTAAGCAGGGCAATCTAGAAAGAGGAACTACGGTGATGTAATCAAATCAAAAAGGCTTAAGGCCAAAGTCAATTGGACAAAAAGTATTTTTGCTCAAGATAACACAGTTCAGGGTAGTTTGCGGTAAAGCATTTGCCAAACGGACGAAAAGTTTAAAGAGTAGAGAAGGACAAGCCCTCGGATTGGCGAAAGGTTTCACACACCTTCACTGCGGCTGGACGAAACAAACAACCGGATTTGCACAGTACCTTTAAATGGAGAAGAAGCTGTAGCTGAGGCGGACGTTCCTGGCAGGTCCTGCAGGCTCACGGTTCCTGAAGCGACTGTCGGACTGACACGAAGTAGGAAGTCTGCAGGTTCCTGCACTGCCCAGGGAAGAAACCAGCAGCAGAGCAAAGCAACGAAAAAAAGGTGCGCTCCTTAAAACACAAGCAGGGTCCGACCTTCCTGGCTATCCAGTTCACTTTAGCTCTGTACAGCAAATTCGACCAGAGGAGGGAGTCCTTGCTTGCAGTTTGGGCAAACTGGTTGGTCCCACCAGCTCAGGGGAAGCAGATTCCTGGTGGATCTTCTCTGTCGTTGGAGTCTGAAGATTCAGACCTGTAGCAGGGCTTCACGGGCGGTTCAGTCATTGTAGGGGTCCTCTTCTGACAGCTCCTTGTCGGTTCTTTCATTCCAGTGGCGACTTTGACTTCCAATCCCAAGAGACCTGCTTTTTATGTAGTTTTCCCCCCATTCACACAGCCTGGCTGTCAATCACACAGCAGGGTGGCTGCCCCGCTGGGACAGCCACCTCAGCCAATCATGCTAAAGTGCGACATGGGTCTCCAAGGAGACCCTGTGCTGGGAATCTCAAACCTCCCTCTCACATCCTGTCCCTTTAGGTTAAAGCACGGCATTCCAGTGTACCGAAATTGAGTGTCGGTCAATGTCAGCTAAAGCTAGCACTGAAGATTTTGCGTGGGAGCCCAGTGAAAAATTGGCTTTTAGTGTAATGGCCATGTGATCACCCCGTTTGAGATTATGATATGATATGATATGGCATTTGTAACGCGTCTATACACAAGTGTTTCAATTATCAATTTTAATGGGATAAGCGAGACCAAATACTTTAGGTGGAATGAAGAAATAATCGATATAAGAACTCAATGCTCCTCTGTTCCAGGTACAGGTGTGATTATTGTCTTCAGAAATCAAGAAGCTGCATATCCCAATCTGCAGGATAATCAACCCAGCACTGTCCTCTTTTTTGAGAAGGAGTCCAAGATGGAAATGCAAGTGAGGCATGGTCAAGTTATACCGATTTAGACAAGAAGAGTTGAAGTCACCACCAAGGATGACATGACAATGAGAGTAACGCAGAAAGGCTTCTTCGAGTGGGTTATCTAGCTGCATAAAAATATAGTCACTGCCATCCTAGCCGGATTCCAGTAGATACAAATTATGACAAAAACAACGGTAGGCTGTCCGAATGGAACAAATTCCATAGCAAATAATTCATTAGAATTGGCTATTAAAGTGGTCTCTACATTCAAATTGTTGTCCACAAGGACTGCTAGACCACCTACCGTTCTACTCACTACACCACTAGTGGCTGGTTGAGTGTAGGAGGTGTAGCCATTCATATGAAAAGTCTGTAGTTTCATTGTCTCTTGAATAAGAAGAACAGAAGGTTTATCGAGTGGTGACAACAAGCTTAGCCAAGTAAACAAATTAGAGGAACAGCAGCAATTCCAAGATTGGATTTTAAAGCAACGCTAGTGGTTTGACATTACTTAATGAACAAATACCCTTCATAAATGGTTCCAACCACGACCGATCTTTGACTGTACTTGCAATGTGTGAAAAGTGTGCTAACAGCTCCGCATTAGGTGGATTTGGATAAGACGCGCAGGGAGGCACATCGTTTGTTCAGTGAACTCTGTAGCAGATTCTTTAGTCTTAAATAATTGGGGGCAAGCCCCAGTTGTAAAAAATAAAACTTATACTCCTACACCGGTATCATAATTATGTGAGACTGAAAGTCACAGATCATACGGTTATTGTTATGCGTGGACAACGTAATCCAGTCAATATCATCAGAATTGAGAGTTCTCAATTGTGGGCATTGTCTGAAGAGGTTTAGAATGAATGTCCGATCTAAGCTATGCCTACCATTTATTGTGCAATCACTAACCCACCCCTTGATATTCGGAAGTTCAATTGTAAGTTCCAAAGGGTTGGATTCCAATGAAGCAAGATTAGAGGATACCAAAATGGGGTCCATAGTAGGACTGCTTTCTTTAATGACTTTAGATTCTGTGAACTTGTCTTCAAGAAGAGGTGATAGCATGTTAAAAGCATTAGGTATCGGTCGCGTGTCCTCTTCCAAGTTTATTTGGGTGCATGGTGTTATGGCCATAGATTTTACAGGCATCATTTCGGATACTATACTAGCGCCATCTGAGCTCATCAGTGGTAATTTGTTCTGACCATCGCAAGGGGTCGCTTGGTCATCTGAATAAACTGGGGAAGATGTTTCCAATTGAGCTTATACAGCCGGCCCATTGCAAATGGTAACATCGGTACCCCTTATCTGCTTGCTACATGCAGTCAAATGTTGACAGTTGTGTTTGTTTCACTCTGTGGTAATTTATTGCGGAATGAGAAGGAACTACAGTTGCATTGAGTGGGTTAGGTGTTCCTACTGGCTCAGATGATGATTGCCTAGATGACTCAGATAGTTTATGTGGGAGCACTGGTTTGCGGGCAGGGACATCCCCCAGTGCTTCCTTGTCATTAGATTGATTCATATAGCTCTTTAGGTTAAGGAGCAATGTGGATTTGTCATTCAATTGATTCAAGTCAAGGCACTCATCTTCGTTTGAGATATTACATACATTTTTTTATGTTTGAATTATGACCGTGAATTTTATTCATGGGTTGATTTTTAGATTTTTCCTCAATAGCTACTTGCTGTTTCTTTCTATCTGTTTTTTGTTTTAGTGCTCTTGCTGTGGTGCGTTTCATTCTGTGCAAGAAGATTAGCACTGACGAGTTATGTGACTCTTTATTAGAAAGAGCTCCATTTGGAGCAGATGCTTGCCCTTCGTCTATTTCATTTTTTTCAATGATATCAGTGCGTGTGTCTTAGATGACCTAGCGCCCCTGCTCGTCCAAGTGTTAATGACAGTTGAGTGGGATTTATTTAACCTCGATTTTTGTCAGCCGAGGGTGGTGTGTTGTTGTGCATAACCGTTTGAGAGGACTCTGTGATTTAGTGAGACAAGGGGATAATAACAAGTGGACATAGTGGAAAGGTAAGGTTAGGTGGAGCAGAAAGAACACCTCAAGCGAGGGTTTTTCTGGTGCCAGGGACATGGCCCTTTGGAGGAGGAGTGGGGGAAGCACAATAGGGTAGTAGCGCGTGAAAGGAAGGGGGTGGTGCTGTTTGTACGAACGGGCTATCCTGGGGGTACAAAGAGGGGGAACAGGTATTGAAGAAGGAGGGGCTTGGCCTCGGAGAGAAGGCTGGAATGAAGGTTGAGAGGATTTTAAGGAGATGGAAGGGAGCAAGGGACAGGAAGGGACGAATTTGAAATGCTTTAATTATCTAATTGTGGGGGACTGGCAATTGTTTATTTATTTAATTGTTTGGCAATTGTTAAAAAGAATTACAATAAACTGCACGCAAATCGCAAAGTGGCAAAGTAGTGCTGCACATGTCACAATATGTCTCGTCAATAAACCAAGTGAATTACGCAATGAAACGTTACCATAGTGCTTACAGCAATTGTGATGTAGCGTGACACCAGCACATTGTTTGCTGACAGCAATATCTCTGCAAACATGCAACACAATTCAGTGAACAGTTGATCTGGCAACAAATAACTTGAATTGATGGACACATTTCAGAATGTGCATAACGTTTTTTGCCACACCAAGCCACCCAAAGCCAAACAGGCTTAAAATGCACTTAAGGAAGGCACTTCCTGGGTGCACGCGTGCACGTGCCTAATGTAGAGGAAGTGCATTGTGGTGGGCGGGACAATTCTGTTTTGTGACTTTCAAGGTAAAGACGTGGACACATGAGATGAAAGGTACTCTCCACGCTCAACAGGCACTTACAGAAGACACTTCTTGGGGGCACGCCCAGGACATAGCATAATATAGAATAATATGTTAGGTGTGATAGTTTACAATGTAGCATTGAGTACAATCTCAAATATTCATATACTTTTTAGACCCTCATAATTAGTACATTCCAAGCACTATGCTTCAAACAACATTACTGTGAGTTTTGCACAGTTGCTGTTTTTGTTAGCATAATCATTGGATCATTGGGAAAAAAATCCATACAGGATTTTAAAAAAATGACTATATTTATATGACGTTACGTGTCACAGTATATTACAAGCAGTTTTGCAGAAGGAAGAATCGTAATGTAAGTGTTTTGCTTTTAAAAAGTGCTGGTGGACTCTTTTTTTTAAAAAGGAATTTTTGAAGTATTTAGATATCTGGCGTATTGAAACTTTTGTTTATTTGAAAAGGAGCATTGCTGTACTAAAGATGTGGTTAGATACCAGTTGGAGTATTCTAACTGTTGATAGTTTTACAGTCCTGAAGGGTATGTTTTGAAGCAGTTTGATTCGTGTTGGTGGATTCTAACTATTTTACTATTGGAAAGTAACATTGCAGTATTATGGGTGCAGTTAGATACCACTTGGCATGTTCTAACTGTTGATAGTTTTACAGTTTTGAAAGGCAGGTTTTGAATATGTTTCATTCCTGTTGGTTCTAGGTATTTTTCTATTCAAAAGTAGTATTGGAGTAGTGTGGCTGCAGTTAGATACCAGGTGGCATATTCTAACGGTTGATAGTTCTACAGGTTGGTGACTAAACTTTTTAGACTCTCATAATTAGTACTTTTTAAGCGTTATGGTTGAAAAAACAATAGTGTGTGTTTTGCACAGTTGTTGCTTCTGTTTACATAATCATTGGGAACACAAATCTATATACCATTACCAAAATCGTACTAAATGATTATTTGTTGGCAAATTGAACCTGTTTTCCATTGCAAAAGCAGCATTGCATCGCTATGGATGTAGTTAGATACAGTTGGCGTATTCTAACTGTTCATAGTTTTATAGCTCTGAAGGGTATTTTTTGAAGCAGTTAAATACCTGGTGGTGTATTCCAGCTATTTTGCTATTCAAAAATAGCATTGGAGTAGTATGGCTGCAGTTACAAACCAGGTGGCATAATTTAATTGTTGATAGTGGAATAGGACAAAATGACTGAGAGCAAAAAGTCTGACCCCCAAAAGTCTGACCCCATTTTTCCACAGATATATATGTGGGCGGGTAAAGTTAATAAAAATATATATGGGTAAGGTGGGGGCTGTGGGGGCTGTACCCCCACATATATATTTGCAGAAAAATTGAAGAGAAAAAAAAGGTCAGACTTTTGGTAGTCAGACCTTTGATTTCAGTCATTTCACGCAGATCCATTGATAGTTCTACAGGTTAGTGACTACATTTTGTAGACCCTCATAATCAGTACGTTCTAAGTACTATGGTTGAAACAACATTACTGTGTGTTTTGTGGAGTTGTTGCTGCTGTTTGTATAATCATTGGCTCATTGGGAAAAAAACTATACAGCATTACAAAAAATGTAGTACATTTATGTGAATTTAATTTTCACAATATGTTTGTTTCAATTGTGCAGTACTTAAGGGAATATCTACAGTACACTAACTCTTGATAGTTTCACAGATCAGTGACTAAATGTAGGTTTAAGGAATATTAAGTAGGCATTTGTTAGATGTGCTGGTAATCTCTGTTTTAGAGTAATGGAAGTGTCATTGCATTCAAACCAACCACATCTTTTTTTAATGTATGCAGTAAAGTGACCTTCAGTGGTTGTGGCACCAGTGTGGTAGATTATGCCTGCTGTTGTGAAGGTTTTCCTGCCAAACGATACTTGCCCATGTGTGAAGCTAGTAAGCTTGCAGCTGTTTTTGGTACCATCTACGTTGTACCTTAAAAGCATTACTATTACATATTAGCTATGTGAATTTATGTGTAAGGTGGAATGATGGTCTGAATTGCAAACAGTGCATAATATGGCATGGTTTGCATTTTGCACAAGCTGATGAAATAGAATGGATTCACAATTTGGTATAGATACATACACAAATCATTCATTAGGGATGTGCTCTTGTGCAGAGAGTGCATGTATGTTTCCACCTGTATGAAATCGGTAAGATTTCATTTATAGGTATGTTTTTGGTTTCCAGTACTTGCAGTAAGTACATTAGCAATTCTTGTGGATCTTCCTGTGTGTGTAGGGTGAATTTTACCATTCATGCACAGTAGTCCAATTCTTGCCTTATTCCCGAGACACTGTAAGTGTTATGAGTATTATTGTAGCATTTCTATGAAGGACGAGCATTTGTAAACACAACTGGTCTAAGCCGTTCAAGTAAATGTTTTGAACAATTGGTCGCAATTGGAACAGAAGGTTGATAGGTTTGCATAGCAATTTACACCAGTTTTGTTGAAAAATTTAAATGAACCGAAGAGTTCTGTATCTGTGTCATTTGCTGGGCCTCCACTTGTTTTTTTAGAAGAGATATTTCTCTTTTTTTGCAGATAGATGTGCACTTGCGTTTGCACTAGATAGTTTTGTGGTTGTACTACTTGATGGAGTAGCAGTTGTTTTTAGACTCTTTGGTAGTATTGTTGGGAGATCTCTTTTACGTTCTGTTTGCATTCATTGGGCCTCATTACACGGTAGGCGGTAACCATGGTGCTATTAGCGCCATGGTTGCCGCCGGTATTTTACCGTGTCCGCCTTGGTGGATTGCGGAATTACCGCCCCACTCCAAGGTGAGCAGGGGCGGTAATTCCCCATTCACCAAGGCACCTCCCCATTCCCATTTTTGCACCCATAGGGTCTGTAATTAGCACCAAGGTCCCTTTGCGGGTCCCTACTTTAACGGCTGGTAAAAACAGCGGCTGGTAAAAACAGCCGTTAAGGTCAGGTCCCTCAAAGGGAAATCGTAGTAAGGCGGTAAGGGTTTACCGGTACCAGTGCCCTTACCGGTACTGGTAAACCCTTACCGCCTACCGTTTAATGAGGCCCATTGTCTTTTAAGAAGTTTACCTTATTGAGGAACAGGGTACATATCGAGATGGGATGTGTAGAGTGCACGTAGTCTGTTGTAGTCTATGATGCAAGGAATGTCAGCCTTTACTCTGCTTGCATTAAAATTGACTAGAAATAGTCCTCTGGGGGTGCTGTTGAGCAGCCTGAAAGATGGCTGCCTAGCTTTCAAGCTCCGTGCCCGACTGCTGTATATCCGCCTATATCAGCGGTTCCCTGTACCATCCGTCGCTGGGAGTGAGCTCATCGTCTTGGCTGCCCTCGGAGCGACATATTGATACAAGTTGTGGTGAAAACCGTGACTTTTTCACTGAGCAGGACCCTTTTTCCTCCCGACCCGGCTCCCCGCTCACTGAGGCCTGCCGCACCATGTGACGCTGCGGCAGGCTTGGCCCTAGCGAGCTGCTGTGACTGTGACTTCCTAAGCCTGGCGGAGCGGCTGCCTACCTCTGGTGCCCTGCGGAGCCGCTCAACATCGGCAGGAGGGAGGGAGGGACTATATTTTTTCCTGGCCTTGTCACCTGCGCACTTGACTCTCTATGAACCGCCTGGGCGGTGCCTTCCTCCCGAGCTTCTCCTTCCGGGCTGACCGACGCCTGAAGCGGTTCCTATCCTGTGTGCCTCCTGGTTGCTTGCTGGCCCGCGGCTGAAAGATCCGAGCTGCGGGTGGGGGGTTTGGGGGCTACGGTTGTGGCGTGGCACCCCTCCGGCTCTGGGGCCCTTATACTCGTCAACTGCTGTGGAACTGTAGCACTGGGGCGATAAACTGAACTGCTGGGGACCCAGCCCTACCACCGCGGACCCACCGCCCTTGGGGCCAACCCTGATTACATTGGGCCACCCACACGGGGTGCGGGAGTTGCAGCCTACGTCTGAGCCTCTGTCCGAGCCTTCTCTGCCGCTGCAACTACCGGGACCTGTGATCCTGCTCTGGAACGGTGTCGCCCGGTGAGCGGTTCAGCACTACCCGTACACCGAATTTAGACTCCTGCTGGCGGAGGGGTGGGACTCAGTGCTTCATTGCACTCCCGTAGCATGCCAAGTAAATCACGCAGAACCGACAAGGCAGGAGAAAGGACAAATACGCTAAGTCGCTCCCCAGACAGGAGCGGGGGAGGTCACCTCCGAGCCGGAATGACTCTGACCCACCATCCGGATCCCCGCAGCCTGACCTCACCACCCTGATGGAAACTATGACGAAAAACTTCGCCCCATTTCACGAAAAATTGGACGACATAAATGCAAGTGTTGCTTCTATGCGAGCCAAATTGGACCAGCACGGCACCAGACTGGCGGAAGCCGAGACACGTATTGGGGCCACCGAGGATGGCGTGCACACTCTTCAAAACACTGGTGCGGGATATGAGGCAAGTCAAGGCAAAGTGCGACGACTTGGAATCCAGGTCCCGCCGGAATAATCTCTGCATCGTGGGGGTCCCGGAGTCCACACTAAAGGGTAAGATGGAGCAGGCAGTTGAGAATCTACTGAGAGAACTCCTGGGCAACCCCCAACTCACCCCGTTCTTCACGATTGAACGCGCCCATCGGGCACTTGCCCCACGTCCCAAACCGGGAGACTTCCCCAGGCCGATCATTGCCAAGGTGCTGAGCTTTCGGGACAGAGACCACATACTACGTTTGGCCCGGGAAAAAGGGGAACTGAAATTTGAATCCCAAACATTAGAGTTTTCCCAAACTCTTCCATGGGTGTGCAAATGGAGCGTAGGCAGTTCAACGGCGTGAAAAAACTGCTCAGAGAGAGGAAAATTGAGTACGCCATGCTATTTCCGGCACGCCTGAAGCTTACTCATCGCAACAAGTTGTACTTCTTCACGGTACCCGAGGAGGCAGTGAAATTAATCGAAGCCTACATTCCTCTCCCCAACCCGCTCGAGAAGCCTGCTGCGGGTGACTGAAGAGGTGAACATTGACCCATACACGTGGGCCGCCATGGGCGCTATTTAAGCGTGCCGTTTACGCTTCCTTTGTGGTACTTATGAATATCGCATCATCTATATCCTTTGCTAAGTGTAACCTATTGTTAAAGCTCCCTGTAATGTACTAATTGTTACCGCTGCATAATATACGGTGCGCTGCACCAATCTCACATTCAAGTTGGGTTTACGGCAACAGCAACCCCTGTTGCAACTGCAATGCAGAGTTTGGCATGTTACGGCCGTTGTATGCGCCCCAGTTGGGCGCGCAGCCGAGTGCGCCCTTGGTCCACATGGCGCGCCCCCGCTAGGTATTGGGGTGGGATCTTATACACTGCTTGGTTGGGGAGGGCAGTGAGGGTGGGGGGTGGTAATGTTGAGGGATGTTATTGTGAAAATTGCAAGGAGCGTGTGGCTTGGAGGGTGGAAGATGGTGGCCCTGCATCGAAGATTACTACATGATCAACAATCAATGCTACGCGATGCTGGGACGTTCCTTAAGCTCGTAACATGGCTATTAGGCTAATGTCATGGAATGTGCGGGGGCTCAGTAATTTCACCAAGGCTCGTAGGATAACTGCATACGCCCAGAGACATGGGGTCAATATTCTTCTGTTGCAGGAAACCCATGCACTTGCGCGCCTTTCCGCCTCCCTGGCGCCGGCATGGGGAGCCAATAAATTCTACACAGTGTACTCCTCTCAATCCAGGGGAGTGCTAACCTTAATTCACAAATCAGTGGAGTTTTCCTTACGTACTAGCCACATAGATCGAGAGGGTATATATGTGATCCTCCACTGCCTGTTGGCTAACACGGAATGCCTACTGGTCAAGACTTATGCCCCGAGTATAGACACCCCTGACTTCTTCGATGATATCAATACCCTACTTTCGAGATACATAAGGATCCCGGTTATCTGGGGGGGGGGCATGAACCTCATACTAAACACTGAGCTAGACAGATCGGGCACTGCACACAGGACACTGTCTAGGGCCACCCGTCGGCTCCAGGCACACATGGGCCCAGCTGGCCTAATAGATGTCTGGCGAGCACTCAACCCAATAGCTAGGGAATACACGTTTTATTCCTCTGCACACGACAGCCACTCCAGAATCGATCTCTTTCTCCTGTCAGCTGGGCTGATGGGGAGGAAATTTAGCATGCAGATCTTACCACGCACACTCTCAGATCACTCCCCAGTGACACTCGATATTACCCTACAATACACACTACCGCGCCACTCCGGCTGGCGCTTCAAATCTGAGGCACTACATGACATCGTTTTCAAGGCCGACATCCTTGCGGACATCAACACCTTTTTTGACACCAATAAACGTCATGACACAACAGACGTGGTCCGGTGGGATGCTTTCGAGGTGTACATCAGAGGGATGTGTATTTCTAGGGAAGCAGGGGTCCTGAAAGACATCAGGAACTCTCTACAAAGATCCGAATTAAACTCAAGGAACCAGAGCGTGAATACGCCTCTGCTCCCTCCCCGCCCAAGTTGGCACAGATACGGGCGGAATTGGAGAACTTCGAGGCGCATGCCCTCAGGGAAATAAGATATTACGCATGACCCATTGTGGCTCGCAAATATGGCGAAGGGGAAAGACCCAGTCGAACTCTGGCCAAGTGGGCCCAGATGGAGGGGGGCAGAACCCGTATTGATAGCATCAGGGGCGAGGACGGCGTATGTCACTGGGCTGACCAACCCATTCTGGAGGCCTTTTCTGACTTTTATGCAACCCTTTATGCCCCGCAGAGTGAGCACAGTCCTCAGGATCTGGATCGTCTCCTCGTTAATATCCCCATGTCCTATATATCTCCCGCCACCAAAGAGCAGCTTGACGCTCCCATCTCCCTGGATGAAATCACTGAGGCTATCTCTGCCCTCCCAAAAGGCAAGGCCCCCGGACCGGATGGCCTAACTGCTGAATTTTATCAAGAGCATGTCGCTTTACTGGCCCCGCACTTGCATGAAGTATGGGACAAGTCCCTCCGTCTTGCCACTTTCCCTCAGTCCCTGCGCGAGACTATAATCACTGTACTCCCAAAGCCAGGCAAGCCCCCAGAGAAATGTGGCTCCTACAGACCTCTTTCTCTTATGAACACAGACACAAACATTTTCGCCAAGATAATTGCAAACAGATTCCTTCCCAGCATGTCGTACCTTATTCACCCAGACCAAAGCGGCTTTGTCCCTGCCCGCTCTACCTCCTTAAATATCGGACGCCTATTCAACATCATGCCTAGAATTGACTCTAACGCTAATGCGGTCGTGGTGACACTGGATGCCCAAAAGGCGTTCGACATGGTGTCATGGCAATACCTGTGGGCCGTGCTGGAAAAGATGGGAATTGGCCACGCATGCTCTCCTATATCAAGCTACTGTACACAAACCCAATGGCCAGAGTCCTGGTTAATTCCCACATCTCGGCTCCCTTCGCCCTTCACAGAGGGACGCGCCAGGGGTGCCCATTCTCCCCCCTACTATTTGCGATGGCCATCGAGCCAATTGCGGACAGTGTCGGAGACAAACACACTCGCAGGGGGATTCGCACACCTGAAATTATATCTTTGTACGCAGATGACGTGCTTCTGTATGTCAGGGACCCCTCGGTCCACTTAGACCCAATCATCCACGAGATTATCAAAATTGCCACATTTTCGGGCTTCACTATAAACTACACCAAATCAGACATCTTCCCTCTCACACCAGCAACCCCTCAACCATCATGTGAATTCCCACTCGGGTGGGCCCCAGAGGGCATCAAATATCTCGGGGTCCAGGTGTCACTGTCTAGGGCTTCCCTCTCTGCAGACAACTACAGTGCCGCAGCGCAGTGTGCGGAGGCAAAAATGGAGAGGTGGCGTAATCTCCCCCTGTCCTTAGCGGGAAGACTGTCGCTAATCAAAATGATTATAGTTCCAAAGCTCCGATACATATTCGCCAACGTCCCACCCTGGCCCGGGAAGCACTATTTCACAAACTTGTACGCAAGGTTCGCCCGGTTCCTGTGGCACGCTGGGGCCGTTCGCAGGAAGTGGCAGCAGATCACCTTACCATACGAGAAAGGGGGACTCAATGCACTGGACATAACACAATACTGGATAGCCGCACAGGCCCAACATGCGACTCATTGGTACAAACACCAAGACCCACCTCCGTATGTCAAACTTGAGATCCCGGCAACTGAGGAGATAAATGTTATGTCATTGATCCTCTTCCACTCGTACCAGTCTGACGCCCCAGCGGATCCAGTGTCCACCACTATCAGGGCAAGGAGACATATGCTGCAACCCCATTCTAACCTCGGGCCGTACTATAATTGGCTTCCCATATAGTCATTCCCAGGCCTTGCCCCCACGCAGGATTTGCTCCTCATGCAACACTGACAGGACTTGGTGTATCAGGCGCTCTCTGACCTGTTCCCCCAGGGGAAATTCATCACCCTGCAGACATGGAGGCCAGGACACTCAGGCTCACCACTGGAGCTGCTGCAATACTTTAGGCTCAGAGCGGCTGTGCCGGACATGTGGCCCTCATACCCAGACGAACCCCCATAGTCCACCGAAATCTGCTACATTGCTAATTCAGCGGGGGCTAGGGGCATGATATCCGCACTTTATAAAATGTTGGCTGAGCGCTCTGCAGAACCATCTTGCAAGGTTTGCAACGCTTGGAGCCAGGAACTGGGGTTGGTAATCACCGACGAGATGTGGGTGAAAATGTGTGTGCACACACGTAAGGTTTCCCTCAACTCTAGATTTAGATGCATACAATTCAAACTCCTTAATCGTCTGTACTACACTCCTCAAGCGGTTGGGAGGTTCGCACGGGATCAACCCCATGTTTGTCAGCGATGCAAATCCAGCGAGGCGGATCATGCACACATGTTTTGGGCCTGCAGGGCGTTGGCCCCGTTCTGGGAAGCTGTGCTAGAGGCCCTCTCGGAGATGGTGGGATTCCGGATAGATCCTGACCCCTTGGCGGTGTTGTTCGGGAGGTGGGAGGGTGAAGGGGCTAGACGGGCTGTAAAATTCCTGAACATGGGAGCCATAGTGGCCAAGAGATGCATACTGCAGTGCTGGAAGCGGCGATCCCCCCCTACACTAGAAATGTGGCTTAAGGCTCTTACTTGGACACAGGTGTGTGAGGAGGACTATATCAACACATTGCCTGTGAATGCTCACCCTAAAAACATATGGACTGAGTTTTGTAGTTACCTGAACGCTAAAGCTGATCTGGAACTTTTATCCTCGCCTCCAATGCCCGATCGGGCAGAGGTGGAGGCTGTACTGTGACTCTCCCCACGAGACTCGATCTGCTTTCTTTGAATGTGCCCGCTCTGTCGCTAATGTATTGATTGTCTGTCCATACCCTTGTATATGCAATATGCTTTTGTTGATGTAATATGTGATCCACTTGCTACCGGTTCTTGCCAATAAAGAGAAGTTTAAAAAAAAAAAAAGAAATAGTCCTCTGAGTGTACGTAGATGTAAAAGTGCTACATAACTCATACCTTCTTTAAAGACTGTGCTGCCAATGTCAATCAATGCCTGATCTAGGGTTAGACCTTGCGATTTGTGACTAGTGACTGCATATGCAAGAGACAGAGAGAATTGCTCTCTGCGTACATACATTTCTTTGAAAAGAAGGAATCGTGCTGTTGATCATCCAATCCTTTTAAATTCTGAAAGTTTGTCACCGTGGATGTTAACAAACTGAATGTTGTCATGTGGATACGTCTGGAAGTGTGGGATGTTTTTATCCACGCATCCAAGCCCTACCTCAAAACTGTGCAGTACTGACATGGAAAACATCATGATGGCCAGAGCTTCCCAGAAAATGCACAGGGAAATGCATGAAGAATAGGCTGCCACTCATTTTTGCCGATGTTATGGGCACAGAAGGACACTGCCTAAAACCACCAGTGGACTACCCACACAGTAGTCTGAAACCATTGGGAATGGCAATGCTGATTGCCAAAAGCAAACCCATAACTGTTGGGAATTCATTTTCTTAAATCCCAAAAAGGGGTGCAGTACCAGTACTCACCACTATCAAAAAGCCGGCGTTTTAAAACAACACCAGATTTTACTTTTTTGTGTAAAACTGAATAAATGAACCCAAAGCAAGCCAAAGAAAGACTTACTGAGAGGTGGATCCAATGTAAAGTTATATTCTGAAGTGACTTGAAGGTTTATAACAAGACTGGCTGAGCTGTGGATTTCAGCAGTTTAAGTAAATTCGGACTGAAAGACACTAAAAATCTAAATGTTTAAATTGACTGAGTGACCTACTTTTGAGTGTCACATAGGCTGCAATTGTTTAAATGTCATAGTTTTAAACTTAGAATCAGCATTCTAGCTGCATATGTAAAAATGTTTAGTTTTATTTGAATGCAGAAAACTGGGGAACAGAAATGACATGTGGCTAAAAACTGGCTTAAAGAGATTCCAATTTTGCCTGGCAACTACCCCCCATCAGGAGTGAAACTTGAGTCACAGCTGTGTTCCCAGGCCTATCTGCCTTTTGCTGGCCACACTAAGGATATGCCATCTCTATGATAATTGAATTAAGGGGAGCCCCCACAGAATACAGGAGCTCTGAACAAAGCCCTGTCCTGACTCAGGCAAATGTTTTATTGGCGGGAGTCGTAAATGGAGCTTCCTCCTGGAAGGACAGGGGAGGGGCACTGCCTGTGAGAGCAAGCTGGCTTGGCAGAACTGGAAAAACCAGAAATTCAACCTTGTGCTGGGGGGGAACCACACCCCTTTGGGGCCAGAACATAACTCTAAAAAGATGAATAACTCATAGTACGGACTTGTGAAAATTATTTAAATGACACCATAATTCTTGTAATTTTTCTGCCCACATTTTAAGACGTGTTAGGACCCGGTGGTATGTTCAGGGGGGTTTTAGCGGAAAAGAGGATATTACTCAAAATGTGTGCATGTGAAAAATCTGACACTTCATCAACTAATGTCCATACTCCTTGCGCACATGTGTGTAAATTTGGGTTAATGTCCGAAATTGCAAAATCAGTTAAAAAGTGCAAATATTGCCATTTGTGAATGCAAGCTCCCAGGAAGAGCAGCGTTTGAACAGGGGATACCTCCTGTGATATGTGAGGGGTGCATGTAATTTTAAACAAATGTGTACCTGTGCAAATATGTCTTTTTTTTATCAAATATAGATTATGTGCAATTTGACAGGGGAGTGTCCTCTCTGCAAGCCATAAAATGACATCGCTCTGACTCACAGTTCCTTCCCCAATCATGGGAGAGGGGAGAATTGGGCCAATGGCAAGTGTAGAGGGGTAGGGTCTAGTGATGCTGCACACACACCCATTTTAAAAACACATAAAAGCAGACAGGCAGGACAGATAGGGACCTTCAAATCCATTTGCAGCTGGAAGCTCTGCCGGAAAATCCATACTTTACCTCCATCAATCTCTAGAGAAAGCTGTGCAGAAAGATCCAGACTTCAAATCCATCAATCTCCAGAATCCAGAGAGGCTAGAGAGAGAGCTGACCCAGATCACTGTTAGCAGAACCAGAGACCCAGACCAGACCAGCAGAGTAGAGCTGACCCAGACGCTGTGCGCAGAGACCGTCCGGGGCGAGTGAAGAAAACCTGACCAGATCCGTGGCGAGGCCCATTCTAATTCAAGAATATAGTGTGAGTACCTAGCAAAACTGTGCAGAACCAATCTCTTAGTTAAAATAATATAATTCAATCTATTTAATCTAAGTAGAACTGCCTCCTAACTGTCACCTGTCATTTGCAAAGCTGTCACCTGTCATTTTCTAGTTGCAAGCTGCACTTGTCTTTTTGAACTTTAAAATTTCAAATCTGAAAAACGACCTTTATTTAATCGCTCATATCTCCATTCCTACCCCCTATAGTTTTTCTGTAATCGCGAAAAACGCACTCGCGAATTTGCCGCGATTTGCAAAATTTCTTCACGTGTGAAAACAGCAGTTTTCTTGCTTTCAGTTGCCAAAAATTCGTTTAACCTGCTAGTTACACCCTAGATCCTTGCTAAAGTGAGTCTGGACTAATATTAACTTGATAACACTCACCCTGAACCTCTAGAGGGAATTAAAAGCATTTTAGCATATTCCTCACTTCATTGCCAGCACATATAAAAGCATGTTGGGCCTGTGTTTAAAACTCCGATCTGTAATCTAAGCTTGCTGGGGTGAACTGAATTACATTTGATTGCATTTCTGAGAACTGTGTGCTTTCCTTCCATTTCCTTGCATTGCATAAAAGGGGGGAGGGAATTGCCAGAGAAAAGTGATTACATTGTTATGTTGAAATCATATTGAGTATTTTCTGTATTGCATTTTTCATTCAACATTACATCCATCTGACTTATATAAAGCATTCTCTACCACCTTATTCTTCTGTTCCTATTCACAAGTGTGCTAGTGCCAGACTATCCATTATTGATTACTGATCAGATTAAGTGTGATATTCAATTATTAATTTATTCTAAAGTGTGATATATATATCTATTGTTTAATTTATCAAATAAACCTTTTAAACTTGCAAAACAGAACTACTTCTTGGCTCAGTGGGGTCAGGAGGATTCCAAGAGAGGGGTGTTATATAGGGGTAGTCATCCAGAACGCATGAACTGGACATAAAGATATATCAATAAGGGTTTTCATTCAGTATTCTAGACTAGGCGTTGACTTAGCTATAGTGCTGAATTGAATCCTCTTACAGAAGCCAACAGCTGTACGATTTGTTCCATTGACTAAACCTTGTTCCACATCAAGGTTACGGTTTAGAATTACTCTGCAGTTTAAACACAATGTTAACATGTTCTCCAAACCAGCTGTGTTGGAGATACATTTTATCTGAGCTATTTAGTTGTGCTGTTGCTTGTTGACACATAGGGAGTGGCATGCCATGCACTTCTAGTTTGTCTGTGGAGCTAATATGCACTGTTGGTTGCATTCTTTTTTTACATGGTCTCATTGAATTGCGTAGAGCTTGCTAGGGTTGGCATTAAGAACATGCATTTTATGAATTTTTGTGGTAATTGTTCCATGATATCAGGAGGAGACATGTCATGCTCATACAGCTCATGTATGAGGCTATTATTTAAGATAGATTGTGCATCTTTAGAAAGAAGTTCAGTCCTAATGGTTTTTGAAATGTTAGCATAGGTGAAGTCTGCAGACTGATGCATGCATTGAGTTAGTTCTCTGTATTGGAAGTGTTACCAGAGATTTACATTCCCTATGCTGCCAAGTGTGTTGCAGCACTGTTTGTGTCGTAATGTTTTAAAAATAGGTTAAACTTTCACTGGTGTTAATTGTAGGAGATCTCCAAAACAATAATGTGTTGTCCTCCATAGAGTCTTTGTAGTCTGTTTTAAGGACTTCTTGTATTCTGAGGTGAATTAAAGCCAAAATTAGGATTGGAGACATGCTCATCTCATCTATTAGGAGCATTTTCATTTATTTCAGAATTCTGCGTAGTTCAGTAGCTGCTTCTGTTGATAGTTTGTAGTACTCTACTTTGTTTTGGTGTTCTACTGGAAGGAGCAGTAGTTGGTGTAAAGTAACGCCTCCTATGTTGTAGGCAGCTAAACCTGTGGGGGCTCTTACACCAGTTGAAAGGTTGTTTGTTAACTTTTGTAGGAATTTTCTGATGATTTTTATTAAGAACGTTTTTTCCAGCACCAGCTTCATCACTTACATCGAGGAGAACAGGGTTATAATTTTGAAAACTACAAGTTTTACTTTCATGCTGCAAACCATGTTCAATTTCTTTAGTCACTTCTAGGAAAATTCTAAATTGCTCATCATTTAGTTGCGATTTCAGCAGTGGCAAGTTTTCTTCTGATTGCTCATATTGCTACATTGTGTTCTCTACTTCAGTCATGGCTAATTCTGCTTCATTTACTTTGAGTAGCTCTCCAAGTGGT
Organism: Ambystoma mexicanum; assembly: GCF_040938575.1. Taxonomy (NCBI): domain Eukaryota; kingdom Metazoa; phylum Chordata; class Amphibia; order Caudata; family Ambystomatidae; genus Ambystoma; species Ambystoma mexicanum. The sequence continues at coordinate 1,307,825,810 of NC_090926.1, read as the reverse complement.
TCTTGGCTTCCTGTTGCAGAAGGTTGAATGCCCTCAGGAGTGTCTTCATTTAGTTGTGCTTGAACTTCTTCCTCTTGTTGGCGTTCATTGTCCAACATGTTTTTTGCACTGCTTGAAATTGACATTTGATATACTTCTTTCATTTGCATTGAATGCAGCTTCAAATGAATCACGGGTGCCTAATACAGCTTCTTCTTTTCGCCATTGTTTAAAAAGTTGCAGTAGGGTCATGTAGTGAAGTTCTCCATGTTGAGTAGCTTTAAATGATAACTTCATATGATTAATTAGGGTGGGTTTGGTAAGTTTAACGAGGCTCCCTTCAAAATATGAGACCACGCATTTTCCATGTTTTTCATCTGGTTTAACATTGTTCTTGTAGGAGATATTTTGGGCTATGTGGTACAGGCACATGTTTTCCAAAGCAGTTCTTTTGTATGTGTCTAATATATTGTTTTTCAAAATGTCCTGGCTGTTAGGAACATTTTTCGCTATTGTTTCTATGTCTTGGTACGATTTTAGCACTCTTTCCTGGATGCAGCTGGACAAAGGCTATACCAGGCCAGACTATGGGCCTGATTCATGGAAGTGTTTTATAATGGTGCAATCCCATAGGAAAACGTTTCATGAATCTTTCACTACAGGTTCAGATTTGACATATAAGGCTGTGCCTGTTTTTTTTATTTTTTATTGTTTTTATTTTCTTCAGCTGATTTCATATCAACCTTTCGAAAGATTTACAGTTTACAGATTAAAACATTATAAAATTACAATTTTTGACTTTTGACACAGATGCTCTTTCAATTTGTGAATTATTTCATAAATTCCGTATGATTATATACATTTCATCTATTAAATCGTTCATAATATTTTTCATAGTTCACCAATAGTTTGTAGCATATTCTGTAAGACCAATAGTGTCATTATGATCATACTATTCTAACCATGCACTACTTTTCATTTTGCTCCTTTAAACAATGACATTTCACTCAAATTATGCTGTGTTTCAATCTTTAGGTGTTTCATTCCTAGTCAATACAGAATCCAAGAATTGTATTGTTGCTATTTTTCTCAAAGAGAAAATGCTACACTAAGGGGGTAATTCATAGAATTCAGCGCCCAAGTGGCATACGGGGCTGGCGCACAGTGTGCGCATGCGACAATCTGCGCCAGCCGTGTGTGCCAAAATCCATTTCTGCGCACAGCGTATTCATGGATTTTAACATCCATTACCAGCCGTGACGCAGAGTGGCGCAGCGACCCTGCAGCAGTGCCAGTTACGCCCTAACCCCTCCCTGTGCGCCATGTACAGCGCACAAATCCCATATATGGCGCACAGGCCAGCGGACCAGCATACAGGCCCCCAACCATGAAAACACCTGTAAAACTCCCTGCGCACCCCTCCGAATACACGTACCCCACTGCGCGGGCTAGAATCACACGTGATTGGCCCTGTGCGAGCGGGGTACGTGTATTTCAGGAGTGTGCAAAGTTTCACACGCGATTGGTCCTGTGTGAGTGGGGTACATGTATTATGGGGGTTCGCGGGGAGTTTCACACGCGATTGGCCCTGTGCGAGTGGGTTACATGTATTTCAGGGGTTTGCAGGAAGTTTCACACGTAATTGGCCCTGTGCGAGCGGGGTACATGTATTTCGGGGGTGCACAGGAAGTTTCACACGCGATTGGCCCTGTGTGAGCGGGGTGCGTGTATTTTGGGGGTTCGCGGGATGTTTCACACGCGATTGGCCCTGTGTGAGTGGGGTACATGTATTTCAGGGGTTAGCTTGAAGTTTCACACGCGATTGGCCCTGTGCGAACGGAGTACGTGTATTTCAGGGGTGCGCGGGAAGTTTCACACGCGATGGGCCCTGTGCGAGTGGGATACGTGTATTTCGGGGGTTCGTGGGAAGTTTCACACGCGATTGGCCCTGTGCGAGCAGGGTATGTGTATTTCGGGGCTGCGCGGGAAGTTTCACAGGCGATTGGCTCTGTGCGAGCGTGGTACGTGTATTTCGCGGGTGCGTGGGAAGTTTCACACGTGATTAGCCCTGTGCGAGCGGGGTACGTATATTTCAGGGGTTTGCGGGAAGTTTCACACGCAATTGGCCCTGTGCCAGTGGGGTACGTGTATTTCGGTGGTCCGCGGGAAGTTTCACACACGATTGACCCTGTGCGAGTGGGGTACGTGTATTTCGGGGGTACGTGGGAAGTTTCACACGCGGTTGGCCCTGTGCGAGCGGGGTACATGTATTTCAGGGGTTCGCAGGAAGTTTCACAGGCGATTGGCCATGTGCGAGCGGGGTACGTGTATTACTGGGGTTCGCAGGGAGTTTCACAGGCGATTGGCCCTGTGCGAGCGGGGTACGTGTATTTTGGGGGTTCGTGGGGAGTTTCACATGCGATTTTGCTGTCAGAGCGGGGTACGTGTATCCAGTGTGGTGCGCCTGGAGTCCCACACGTGAATTGGCAGTGTGGGTCCTCCCAAGTGTGCCCTCTACCCCCTCCACGGCCCCTGCAGGCAGCCCACACCACAGGGGACTACCCAGCACCCCAGTTCATGTCCCGCACGCAGCCCATCCACCATGGGCATGCCCCCCAGCCAGCCCACATGTCACCTTGCACTAGTGATCAACAACTCATGTCCCCCAGCACCCCCACCCCCTAGCAGTGAGGCTCAAGCCCCAACTCATGTCCCCCAGCAACCTCACCCCCCAGCATTGACGGGCACCTGCCAGCAGGCCCTGACTCATGTCCCCCAGCACCCCCACCCCCAGTAGTGAGGCTCAGGCCCCGACTCATGTCCCCCAGCACCCCCAACCCCAGTAGTGAGGGGCAGCTGCCAGCAGGCCCCGACTCATGTCCCCCAGCACCCCCACCCCCCAGCAGTGAGCCTCAGGCCCCGACTCATGTCCCCCAGCACTGCCACCCACCCAGCATTGACGGGCACCTGCCAGCAGGCCCCGACTCATGTCCCCCAGCACCCCCACCCACCCAGCATTGACAGGCACCTGCCAGCAGGCCCCGACTCATGTCCCCCAGCACCCCCACCCCCAGTAGTGAGGCTCAGGCCCCGACTCATGTCCCCCAGCACCCCCAACCCCAGTAGTGAGGGGCAGCTGCCAGCAGGCCCCGACTCATGTCCCCCAGCACCCCCACCCCCCAGCAGTGAGGCTCAGGCCCTGACTCATGTCCCCCAGCACCCCTACCCCCAGCAGTGAGGGGCAGCTGCCAGCAGGCCCCGACTCATGTCCCCCAGCATCCCCACCCACCCAGCATTGACAGGCACCTGCCAGCAGGCCCCGACTCATGTCCCCCAGCACCCCCACCCCCCGCAGTGAGGGGCAGCTGCCAGCAGGCCCCGACTCATGTCCCCAGCACCCCCACCCCCCAGCAGTGAGGGGCAGCTGCCAGCAGGCCCTGACTCATGTCCCCCAGCACCCCCACCCACCCAGCATTGACAGGCACCTGCCAGCAGGCCCCGACTCATGTCCCCCAGCACCCCCACCCCCCAGCAGTGAGGCTCAGGCCCGACTCATGTCCCCCAGCACTCAACCCGCCAGCAGTGAGGCTCAGGCCCCGACTCATATCCCCCAGCACCCCCACCCCCCAGCAGTGAGGGGCAGCTGGCAGCAGGCCCCGACACATGTCCCACAGCACCCCCACCCCCCCAGCAGTGAAGCTCAGGCCCCAACTCATGTCCCCCAGCACCCCCACCAACCAGCATTGACGGGCACCTGCCAGCAGGCCCCGACTCATGTCCCCCAGCACCCCCATCCACCAGCATTGACAGGCACCTGCCAGCAGGCCCCGACTCATGTCCCCCAGCACCCTCACCCACCCAGCATTGACAGGCACCTGCCAGCAGGCCCCGACTCATGTCCCCAGCACCCCCACCACCCCAGCAGTGAGGCTCAGGCCCGGAATCATGTCCCCCAGCACCCCCACCCACCCATCATTGACAGGTACCTGCCAGCAAGGCCCCGACTCATGTCCCCCAGCACCCCCACCCCCCAGCAGTGAGGCTCAGGCCCAGACTCATGTCCCCCAGCAGCCCCACCCCCCAGCAGTGAGGGGCAGCTGCCAGCAGGCCCTGACTCATGTCCCCTAGCACCCCCTCCCACCCAGCATTGACAGGCACCTGCCAGCAGGCCCAGACTCATGTCCCCCAGCACCCCCACCCCCAGCAGTGAGGCTCAGGCCCCGACTCATGTCCCCCAGCACTCAACCCCCCAGCAGTGAGGCTCAGGCCCCGACTCATATCCCCCAGCACCCCCCCAGCAGTGAGGGGCAGCTGGCAGCAGGCCCCGACTCATGTCCCACAGCACCCCCACCCCCCAGCAGTGATGCTCAGGCCCCAACTCATGTCCCCCAGCACCCCCACCCCCCAGCAGAGAGGGGCAGCTGTCAGCAGGCCCCAACTCATGTCCCCCAGCACCCCCACCCACCAGCAGTGAGGCTCAGGCCCGACTCATGTCCCCCAGCACCCCCAACCCCCAGCAGTGAGGCTCAGGCCCCGACTCATGTCCCCCAGTACCCCCACCCACCCAGCATTGACAAGCACCTGCCAGCAGGCCCCGACTCATGTCCCCCAGACCCCCACCCTCAGGCATTGACGGGCACCTGCGAGCAGGCCCCGACTCATGTCCCCCAGCACCCCCACCCACCCAGCATTGACAGGCCCTGCCAGCAGGCCCCGACTCATGTCACCCAACACCTCCACCCCCCAGCAGTAAGGCTCAGGCCCAGACTCATGTCCCCCAGCACCCCCACCCCCATTAGTGAGGGACAGCTGCCAGCAGGCCCGGACTCATGTCCCCCAGCACCCCCACCCACCCAGCATTGACAGGCACCTACCAGCAGGCCCCGACTCATGTCCCCCAGCACCCCCACCCCCCAGCAGTGAGGCTCAGGCCCTGACTCATGTCCCCCAGCACCCACACCCACCCAGCATTGACGGGCACCTGCCATCAGGCTCCGACTCATGTCCCCCAGCACCCCCACCAACCAGCATTGACGGGCACCTGCCAGCAGGCCCCGACTCATGTCCCCCAGCACCCCCATCCACCAGCATTGACGGGCACCTGCCAGCAGGCCCGACTCATGTCCCCCAGCACCCTCACCCACCCAGCATTGACAGGCACCTGCCAGCAGGCCCCGACTCATGTCCCCCAGCACCCCCACCCCCCAGCAGTGAGGCTCAGGCCCCGACTCATGTCCCCCAGCACTCAACCCCCCAGCAGTGAGGCTCAGGCCCCGACTCATATCCCCCAGCACCCCCCCAGCAGTGAGGGGCAGCTGGCAGCAGGCCCCGACTCATGTCCCACAGCACCCCCACCCCCCAGCAGTGATGCTCAGGCCCCAACTCATGTCCCCCAGCACCCCCACCCCCCAGCAGTGAGGCGCAGCTGTCAGCAGGCCCCAACTCATGTCCCCCAGCACCCCACCCACCAGCAGTGAGGCTCAGACCCGACTCATGTCCCCCAGCACCCCCAACCCCCAGCAGTGAGGCTCAGGCCCCGACTCATGTCCCCCAGTACCCCCACCCACCCAGCATTGACAAGCACCTGCCAGCAGGCCCCGACTCATGTCCCCCAGACCCCCACCCCCAGGCATTGACGGGCACCTGCGAGCAGGCCCCGACTCATGTCCCCCAGCACCCCCACCCACCCAGCATTGACAGGCCCTGCCAGCAGGCCCCGACTCATGTCACCCAACACCTCCACCCCCCAGCAGTAAGGCTCAGGCCCAGACTCATGTCCCCCAGCACCCCCACCCCCATTAGTGAGGGACAGCTGCCAGCAGGCCCGGACTCATGTCCCCCAGCACCCCCACCCACCCAGCATTGACAGGCACCTACCAGCAGGCCCCGACTCATGTCCCCCAGCACCCCCACCCCCCAGCAGTGAGGCTCAGGCCCTGACTCATGTCCCCCAGCACCCACACCCACCCAGCATTGACGGGCACCTGCCATCAGGCTCCGACTCATGTCCCTCAGCACCCCCCACCAACCAGCATTGACGGGCACCTGCCAGCAGGCCCCGACTCATGTCCCCCAGCACCCCCATCCACCAGCATTGACGGGCACCTGCCAGCAGGCCCCGACTCATGTCCCCCAGCACCCTCACCCACCCAGCATTGACAGGCACCTGCCAGCAGGCCCCGACTCATGTCCCCCAGCACCCCCACCCCCCAGCAGTGAGGCTCAGGCCCGACTCATGTCCCCCAGCACCCCCACCCACCCAGCATTGACAGGCACCTGCCAGCAGGCCCCGACTCATGTCCCCCAGCACCCCCACCCCCCAGCAGTGAAGCTCAGGCCCGGACTCATGTCCCCCAGCACCCTCACCCACCCAGCATTGACAGGCACCTGCCAGCAGGCCCTGACTCATGTCCCCCAGCACCCCCACCCCCAGCATTGACGGGCACCTGCCAGCAGGCCCCGAATCATGTCCCCCAGCACCCCCACCCACCAGCATTGACAGGTACCTGCCAGCAGGCCCCGACTCATGTCCCCCAGCACCCCCATCCCCCAGCAGTGAGGCTCAGGCCCAGACTCATGTCCCCCAGCACCCCTACCCCCCATTAGTGAGGGGCAGCTGCCAGCAGGCCCCGACTCATGTCCCCCAGCACCCCCACCCCCCAGCAGTGAGGCTCAGGCCCAGACTCATGTCCCCCAGCACCCCCACCCCGCATTAGTGAGGGGCAGCTGCCAGCAGGCCCCGACTCATGTCCCTCCAACACGTCATCATGATCCACAATCATGGGCCTCATGGCCTCCCAAATCCCACTGCATGGCACCCCTGTGCAAAGACCCAACCAAGTATCCCATCCACCCCACATTGAAATGCCCATTACATGATACAACCCAAATGGCAAGAATGTACATTAACACATTTCTGTCACACACACACAATGGGTGCTAGTGATTGTGAAAACCTACACCGTGACATGCATGAAACCAATGAGAGAATACTGTTAGGCGGAAACCTGTGCAGTTCCCTCTGGGACCACTGCAAAAGATTTAGGACTACAGGTGTTTGGCAGTAAACCCACTTGGTAGCAGTCTGTACCACACAGATTCACTTGGTAGCTGTGGCTGATCAGTCAGACTTCCCTCAAGAAGAGTTAAGCAGTATGTGGAGTATACAAAATAGGGCAATTCTTCACAGTAAGACAAGCAAACACGGAACAAGGCTTCAGTGTAAAGATATAAAGGTATTTATTTATAACGGCACATCTATAGAAAACACTTTGGCACTATCACGGTAAACACTTCAACTACAATTACTCTACAAAAAAAACCAGATCAATCCCCCTAACAATAGTTCGACAAATCTAGGTTCTACCAGCATCACTTATTTGCAGACAGAGGTGTATGCCTCAACCTAGATGGCTCACTAGTATTTGTTAGGACGGGAGAGAAAATAAGCAGGTTACGAAATCAACACGGTCCCAATACTGAACGGACAAATGCAAGGCAGGAAGACAAGCACCACGATAGATTATAAAGTTCAGAGGCCAGGCCCACTCGGAGAGAGGCGAGGCGATATGTCCCAAAAGTATCTTAGTGGAAATGTGTTCGAGTCTTTGAAGCAAATTGTTATCGGCAGATTGGACCAGTTCAGAACAACACGCTAGAGAAAGCTTGGTGGCGACCCTATGGAGAGGCGATGTAACGCTCACCTGATTCTCGCAGAGGCGCCGGTCTTGACTGGGCGACTACCGTATCTTCAAAGGTGATGTGTAGCACCCGGTTGGCTCTTTGGGCTGGACCTCTGTGCACTGTATGTCTGACGTGTAGAGTAAGATGTCTTAGGTAAGTGAATGCCGAGCTCTCCATCTGCCTCGGGGCAGGGTGCTGTAACCAGTTTCTTCACTGGATAGGTAGCGCAGGCCTCTTGACTTCAGAGGACTGCTGTCCGTCGTTTACTGCACGAACGGTAAGTTTCGAGTCATTCAAATGTCTTTAAAGTCTTTAGTAATGATGTCTCTTGTTTTGCAGGGTTCCGGCGATGGCGGATGACGGGCTGAAGTGAGTTGAAGATGGAGCCCGTGTGATGAATAGAAGCGCCTGGAAGCACGTAAGTAAGCGCTTGTTGCCTGCTTCACTATGCGCTCTAACTGTCTTTTTATTTTGCAGGTACGAGTTCGGAGCGGCTGCAGGGTGCCGGAATACCCACTGGATTAGATGTGGAAAGGAGTAATGGCACGTGAGTATTAAAGTTCCCCAATGTCTTTAAACGCACCTTGTTTTGTCTTTCAGATGCGGGATGCAGCGCCGAAGGCCTCCGGAGCGTGCGAAGAGTTGGTAAACTTTTGTCTTTCAGATGCCGGAATGCAGTGTGAAGACCTCCGGAGCGCACGAAGAGTAGGTAAGCCTTTGCCTTTCAGATGCCGGAATGCTAACCTGTTCTTTCTTGTCTTTATAGGTGTTGCTGAAGACTGGATTCAGGATGGTAAGCCTTTGCCTTTCAGATGCCGGAATGCTAACCTGTTCTTTCTTGTCTTTATAGGTGTTGCTGAAGACTGGATTCAGGATGGTAAGCCTTTTTCCTTAGGCCCAGGACCGGATGCAGAAGACACGATGAGCGTTCTGCTGCAGAGGTTGCAGAATAACGCAAAGCAAGATTCATCCACTGGGTGTGGTTTAAATAGCCTCCTGTAGTGCTTAGGTGTCTCCTTCCACAGCCACGCCTAAGTAAGAAAAGAGTTCCTGGTAAGAAAAGAGTTCCTGCCTTCCAGAAGAGTTCCAGTGTTCTGAATCTAGGGAGTGGCTCCAGCCCCACCCAACAGGAAAAGTAGTTCCAAACAGAAGAGGATCAGAGGCTCAACTGGCAGGCAAGTAAGCAGCATGGTCTGCTGAAGGTAAGTCCACCCAAGCATTATGAGCCCGGCGCTTCCAGCGCTGGGACTGGGCATATTTATGAGCCTGGTGCCACTGGCGCCAGGACTGGGTCCAAAAGGTCCCAATTCGGACTGGTTGGCACTCGGAACCTGGGTTATGGATCTGCTTCCAAGGGAGTTGGGAAAACCCCGACCTTTTGGAAGCAGAGATCATGACAGTACCCCCCCTCAAGGCCCCTCCCAAACCGGGCTTCTCCGGGGGTTTTGGCTTGTCAGGAAATGTTCGGTGAAATCTTTTGATTAGGCGAGGAGCGTGGACATATTCAGCAGGTTCCCAGGATCTCTCTTGGGGGCCGTAGCCTTTCCAGTCAATTAGGTAGAATAGTTTAGATTTGGAGATCTTGGAGTCCAGAATGCTTTTGACTTCAAACTCGAGTTCGCCATCCACTAGGATAGGTTTTGGAGATTTGGTTAGTCGGGTTTGAGGTTGCATGGGTTTTAATAGAGAGACGTGGAAGACCGGATGTATCTTCATGTGCGGGGGCAAGTCCAACTTGACCGCTACTGGGTTTACTATGGTAGTGATGGAATAGGGACCAAGGTATCTTGGGTTGAATGTGCGTGGCCCTTTTAGAGATAGATATTTGGTGGATAACCAGACTTGATCCCCTACTTGATAGTGAGGGGCTTCCTTCCGATGTTGATCTGCTCCTTTCTTGTATTGTTCTTTAGCCCTTTGAAGGTGAGAAACAGCTTCCTTAAAGGCTTGGGTGATTGTAGAATGCAGGTAGTCTACTGCTGGTGTTTCAAGATCTTGGAGGGGATCCAACTCCGAGGTTCGAGGGTGACTGCCGTACAAAAGAAAAAACGGGGTTTTCCCAGTTCCCGAATGGACAGAGTTATTGTAGGCATACTCGGCTATCCAAAGGATATCTTTCCAAGTTTTTTCAGTTTGTTGCAGCATGCAGCGTAAATACTGTTCCAGAGTTTGATTGGTCCTCTCGGTTTGTCCGTCGGTCTGAGGGTGGTGACTGGTCGATAGTCTCACATCAATTTGAGCCGACCGACAGCAACTTCGCCAAAAATGAGAAATAAATTGACTACCTCGATCCGAAATTAGAACCGAAGGAAAACCGTGCAGTCGGACGATGTTTTCGAGAAATTCTCGGGCCAGTGTTGCTGCTGTTGGCAAGCCTTTGAGCGGAATGAAATGCGCCATCTTGGAGAATAAGTCCACGATTACTAGAATCGTATTGTATCCGGAGCATGGAGGTAGATCGGTGATGAAGTCCATAGAAAGCGTATGCCAAGGGCGAGGTGGGATGTCAATAGGGCGTAAGAGGCCTGCTGGTCTTTCCTTTTGACTCTTGTTTTGGGCGCATACTCCACAGGACATTATAAAGTCTCTGATATCTTTTTTCCAAGACGGCCACCAGAAGTAGCGCTTGATCTTTTCTGAGGTCTTGGCTATACCGGGATGACCTTCCATTAAAGAGTCGTGATAACAAGAGATTACTTTTTTCTGTAAATCTGTGCTGGGTAGGTATAATCGTTCTTGGAAATACAATAAGTTGTCCTTTACTGCAAAGTCCTTTCCCTGCAGATGCCAATTCTGTATGTCTGCTGGAGTTACAAGTTGCCTGGCTTTATCCTTAACTTCCTCTATGGATTCTGTGGCGATTACACCCAGAATTCTTTGTTCGGGAATGATTGGTACAGGTTTAGGGTTGACCAAGTGTTCTTCCACTCCCATCCGAGAAAGGGCATCGGCTTTACCGTTCTTTGTACCAGGTCGATAGGTAATTATGAAGTCAAACTCGGCAAAGAATAATGCCCAACGGAGTTGCCTAGAGGATTGGGCTTTTGCGGTCTTCAAATATTGCAGGTTTCGGTGATCCGTAATCACAGTAACGGTGTGTCGGGCCCCCAGCAGATAATGCCGCCAAGCCTTAAAGGCAGACTTGATAGTCAGAAGTTCCTTGTCAGTAATCGTGTAATTGATTTCAGGAGGCGAGAATTTGCGGGACCAAAATGCCACGGGATGCAACTGATTGGTTACCGGGTCCTTTTGTGATAGAACTGCCCCCATGGCAAGGCTTGAAGCATCAGTTTCCACGATGTAGGGGAGTTCGGGGCGAGGGTGTTTTAAGATTGGTGCAGAGATAAATTTAGTCTTCAAATCCTGGAAAGCTTGTTCCGCCTCGGTAGACCATTCAAAACGTTGTTTTTCTTTAACAAGGCAGTGATGGGCTGGACTATTCGAGAGAATTCGGGGATAAACCTGCGGTAAAAGTTAGCGAAGCCTAACATGCTTTGCACACCTTTTACGGAGGATGGTGATGGCCATTTGAGAACTGCATCGACCTTCTTTGAATCCATACGCACTCCGCCAGGTGATAATATGAATCCCAAGAATACAACTTCAGTCACGTTGAAAACACATTTTTCCAACTTAGCGAAAAGTTTGTGTTGACGCAATCTTTCGAGGACCATTTTCACGTGTTTCCGATGTTCAGATTCCGATGAAGAATAAACGAGGATGTCGTCAATGTAAACAACAACACATACATCTATGAGCTCTCTGAGGACATCGTTCATAAAATATTGAAAGGCGGCCGGGGCATTGCAAAGTCCGAAGGGCATGACCTGATATTCAAATAGCCCATACTTGGTGCGGAAGGCCGTCTTCCATTCATCGCCCTCTTTTACTCGTACCAAGTGGTAAGCTCCTCTAAGATCCAGCTTTGTATATATGCATGCTTTTCTGACTTGGTCCAGGAGTTCAAGGATCAAAGGTAACGGATATCTATTCTTAACGGTGATCTGGTTCAGGGAGCGATAATCGATACAAGTTCTAAGGTCTCCTTTCCTTTTTTGGAACGAAGAACAAAGCTGAAGAAGCAGGGGACTTGGAAGGACGAATAAACCCATTTGCCAGGTATTGATCCAGGTATTGTCGAAGGTGAAGGTTCTCAGGCTCGGTGAGGGCATAAATTCTACTACAAGTAGGAGTAGATCCGGGTATCAGGTCTATCTGGCAGTCATAAGACCTATGAGGAGGTAGAGAGTTAGCCTGATCCTTCCGGAAAACATCTTGGTATTCTAGGTATTCGGGAGGTAACTGGGGAGTCTCTGAAGAAATTGCGGCCAGTGCAACACCAGGTGGAGGGTGACAAGTAGAGACACATTCTGGAAACTGGACCGTTCTTGCTCGCCAATCGATCAGAGGATTGTGTTTCTCTAACCAAGGTATTCCTAGAATAATCTGAAACTGAGGGGCCTTGATCACATCGAACACGATCTTCTCATGGTGTCCATCTTGACTTACTAGCGTCACCTCTTGAGTGGTATGCGTTACTGGCCCGGAGGCTATCTCCGTACCATCCACCGTAGTAATGACGTCCTTTACAGCCTTGGGACAAAGAGTTAGATTCATCCTCAAAACCATTTCATGATCCACATAATTGCCGATGGCACCGCTGTCGACGTAAGCTTCAATTGCATGTAATCGATCCGGATTATCAGGGCTAATGAGGACCATAGGTATCACGAAATGCGAGGTCACGGAACTGGTTTTCACGCTCGGCAAGAGGACCTCTATTCTTGTCGGGCGAGGTCGTTTCCCTGCTCAGAGTTTGTAACTTTAGTAACTGCAGCTCCTACTGCCTTCTTGGCAGGTTTCACCGGACAGTCTCGAAGAAAGTGCCCTGAGTTTCCGCAATATAGGCATAATTGCAACTGTTTCCTCCTTTCCCGCTCCCTTTGTGTTAGAGGACCTTTCAGACCCCCTATTTGCATGGGTTGCCCGGAGTCTACTCCTTTGGAAGGAGTTGGCGGTTTGGAAAATACTCGAGCATCAAACTTGGAACGATCTGCCTTCCTGTTCTGCAGCCTGTGATCTATTTGAACGACCAAGTCTATATAATCCGAACAGTCTTGTGGGGGATTCACTACTTGGGCTAAAACGTCTTTGAGCTCTCCACGTAGACCTCTATAAAACAGCGTAATCCTTTTGTCCTCAGGCCATTGAGTTTCCACTATTAGTCTATTGAAAGATGCAATATAAGTCAAAAGGTCTTGATTACCCTGTCGCAACGAAAGAATCTCATTGTCCAAGGCCTGCCCCTGTGAATGTCTTGCGAACAGTTTTTCCATACTAAGCTGAAAGGCTTGAAAATCATGGAGAACCGGATCATCTTGATTAACTAGAGGGATCGACCAGTCTGCCGCATTGCCACTAAGGTACGAAAGTACAAAAGCTACTTTTGCTTGATCAGTTGGAAAGGCTGCTGGCCGGCATAAGAAGTGCAACCGGCACTGATTGATAAATACTGCAAACCTCTTTGGATCACCAGAAAATCATTCGGGTGGAGCCAGAGGTACGTTCCCAGGTAGGTTGATCTGCACTGGATTCATAGAGGATGTTGAAGGAAGATTTCCCCCTGATGCGGGTAACGGGGTCTGTCCGGCTTGTGACTGTAGCACTTGTCTAGCAAGATTGTCTGTTCTCTCCTTGGAAATAATTAGTTCCCTTCTTAGAGCATTCGTTTCCTGACGAGCTGCATGCACTTCTGCCCTTAGTTCCCCAAGTAACCGGGCTAGGGGGTCAGTATCCGAGGTTTCCATAGCGCCTGGGCGAGAGTTTTGCGGTAGGTTTTGCGTTCTGTAACGCTCACCTGATTCTCGCAGAGGCGCCGGTCTTGACTGGGCGACTACCGTATCTTCAAAGGTGATGTGTAGCACCCGGTTGGCTCTTTGGGCTGGACCTCTGTGCACTGTATGTCTGACGTGTAGAGTAAGATGTCTTAGGTAAGTGAATGCCGAGCTCTCCATCTGCCTCGGGGCAGGGTGCTGTAACCAGTTTCTTCACTGGATAGGTAGCGCAGGCCTCTTGACTTCAGAGGACTGCTGTCCGTCGTTTACTGCACGAACGGTAAGTTTCGTGTCATTCAAATGTCTTTAAAGTCTTTAGTAATGATGTCTCTTGTTTTGCAGGGTTCCGGCGATGGCGGATGACGGGCTGAAGTGAGTTGAAGATGGAGCCCGTGTGATGAATAGAAGCGCCTGGAAGCACGTAAGTAAGCGCTTGTTGCCTGCTTCACTATGCGCTCTAACTGTCTTTTTATTTTGCAGGTACGAGTTCGGAGCGGCTGCAGGGTGCCGGAATACCCACTGGATTAGATGTGGAAAGGAGTAATGGCACGTGAGTATTAAAGTTCCCCAATGTCTTTAAACGCACCTTGTTTTGTCTTTCAGATGCGGGATGCAGCGCCGAAGGCCTCCGGAGCGTGCGAAGAGTTGGTAAACTTTTGTCTTTCAGATGCCGGAATGCAGTGTGAAGACCTCCGGAGCGCACGAAGAGTAGGTAAGCCTTTGCCTTTCAGATGCCGGAATGCTAACCTGTTCTTTCTTGTCTTTATAGGTGTTGCTGAAGACTGGATTCAGGATGGTAAGCCTTTGCCTTTCAGATGCCGGAATGCTAACCTGTTCTTTCTTGTCTTTATAGGTGTTGCTGAAGACTGGATTCAGGATGGTAAGCCTTTGCCTTTCAGATGCCGGAATGCTAACCTGTTCTTTCTTGTCTTTATAGGTGTTGCTGAAGACTGGATTCAGGATGGTAAGCCTTTTTCCTTAGGCCCAGGACCGGATGCAGAAGACACGATGAGCGTTCTGCTGCAGAGGTTGCAGAATAACGCAAAGCAAGATTCATCCACTGGGTGTGGTTTAAATAGCCTCCTGTAGTGCTTAGGTGTCTCCTTCCACAGCCACGCCTAAGTAAGAAAAGAGTTCCTGGTAAGAAAAGAGTTCCTGCCTTCCAGAAGAGTTCCAGTGTTCTGAATCTAGGGAGTGGCTCCAGCCCCACCCAACAGGAAAAGTAGTTCCAAACAGAAGAGGATCAGAGGCTCAACTGGCAGGCAAGTAAGCAGCATGGTCTGCTGAAGGTAAGTCCACCCAAGCATTATGAGCCCGGCGCTTCCAGCGCTGGGACTGGGCATATTTATGAGCCTGGTGCCACTGGCGCCAGGACTGGGTCCAAAAGGTCCCAATTGGGACTGGTTGGCACTCGGAACCTGGGTTATGGATCTGCTTCCAAGTGAGTTGGGAAAACCCTGACCTTTTGGAAGCAGAGATCATGACAGGCGAGGATTAAGACACCTCACTCTATCCGGCAACAAGGGAAGCCAGGCGGACACAGTACCTTGATTGTGGAGAGACAGCTCCGGCGGGGGCAGTTGTTCCTGGTGGTGGATGCACGTCCGGTCTTTGCCAAGAGAAGAGAGGATCTCGTCGTCGAAGGAAAGTTGAAGATCGTTGCACCACCAGGGAAGAGACCAGCCGCGCAGTGCTCCGTCACAAGGCACCACCTTTTGGTCGCGGTACAGGGTAGTGGCTATCCGGTTGCCGAGGTGCTCTGCACGGGCAATTTGACCACTGCGCCCTGAGGCGAAGAAAAAGAAAAAGGGGCTGGTTGTTTGCACCAGTCAGGGGAAGAGACTCTCCGGCAGGGATATCTCCTCTGTCGTCGGGAAGTGGTGAGTCGGTTCAGCAGGGCTCCACCGGAGGTGTCGTCGTTGCAGGTCAGCTCAGCGTTACCCTCGTCGGATTCTTAGGTCCTGTGGCGACTTCTGAAGATCCAGTCCCACAAGCCCTGCTTTTATGCAGAAAACCCCCATTCATTCAGCCTAGCTGTCAATCAACACATGCTAAGTGGTGAGCAGGGAGGCTCACCACTTGGGCCAATCACACCAGAGTGCGACCGGAGTTGGCAAGGCAACTCGGTCTAGGGTGCCTAAACCCCCTCCCACACCCCTGTGGTAACCCAGACAGAATGGCACCACTTTGGAGGGTCTCTGTACAGAAGCCTGCCAAAAGTGGAACAAAGGGCTCGACCTTTGGTTTAGGAGTCACAGAGACGAACACAGACGCCATTTTAAAAACCGAGTTCTGGCAGAAAATACCATCCGATAGACTTATTTAAGATAAGTAGACCGGTGGTGTGTTAGAGACTAACGAGAAACAGTATCAAGCTCTAACAATGGGAAGAATCCCATAGGGTTATATTCGGGGTTGAATATAACAAGTAGTTTCCACTGCCACCAGCCAAAACTCGATGAGGGGGGACGGGACAGTGCCCCCTCGAATAACAGACCCAGGAGTAATCGAATTACCCCTACTAGTACATCCACAATAGGATGGTTTGTACTAGTTCTGTTAGTAAATTTAGGTCTAGTAAAGCCAATGGTGACTTTACATGCCCGGGGAGACAGTAGTCAGTCCCCGGGTATGGAGTCTATGAGGGAGGTCCGCTAGGACGCCCCAGTGTTACGGCACATAGGGTGCGGTGTAACACACATAGAACAACATATGAGACCCTATGGAGTAAAAGACCCCATAGCCCATAGAACACATTGACATTCAAAGGAATTACACACATTCATGTCCAAGAGTGGGAGAAAAAGAGTCTCACTCTTGGCAGGATGGAAAAAAACAAACTCCAGAAATCCAGCAAAGCTGCTGGGGGACTCACTAGTTAGGAAATTCAGCCTAAACAGAGAATTCTCCCTAACACTCCCCCACCCAGACTAAGGGACAGGAGGATTTAATCCACTCCTGGATGAATCTCATACCTCTAGTCGATGACATACATCCTAGAGAGACCATCAGCATTTTGGTGGTGACACCCTGACCTGTGCTCAATGGTGAAATCAAACCCTTGCAGGCAGATCGACCATCTCAATAGTTTTGGGTTTTCCCCTTTCATTTGCATTAACCATCTCAAGGGTTGGTGGTCAGTCTGAATGACAAAAGTAGAACCATACAAGTACGCCTAAACTTCTTCAGAGCCCACACGATAGCAAAGCACTCTCTTTCGATTGTTGCCCACCGTGTTTCAGGATCCTTCAGCTTGCGGCTGATGAATCAAACGGGGTGCTCCCTACCTTTCCCATCCAGTTGACTCAGTACGGCACCTATTCCTACATTTGAAGCATCTGTCTGCACAATGAAGTGTTGGCGGTAATCAGGAGCTCTGAGTACTGGGGCTTGGCAAAGAGCCTTTTTCAGGTTTTCAAAAGCCTGATTGCACTCCTCGTTCCATCTAACCTTTTTAGGGAATTTGGGTGAGGAGATGACATTCAGTGGAGAAGCTATGGTCCCATAGTTCTCTATGAAATTCCTGTAGTACCCAGTGAGGCCTAGGAAGGCTCTCACTTGGGTTTGAGTAGTAGGTGTTGTCCAATTTTGCACAGCTTCAATCTTACTGAGCAAAGGCCTTATTTCTCCACCTCCTACCTCATGTCCAAGATAGACTACCTTACTCTGTCCAATTTGGCATTTACTCGCCTTTATGGTCAGATTGGCTCATCCAAGAGCCTGCAAAACATCTCTCAGGTGGGTTACATGTTCGTCCCAGGAATTGCTGAACACTGCGATGTCATCCAAGTATGCCATGCAGAAGTCCTCCATCCCATTCAGAACCTGGTTTACCATCCGTTGAAACGTAGCAGGTGCATTCTTCAATCCGAAAGGCATTACCTTAAACTGGTATAAGCCAACGGGGGTAGAAAATGCAGTTTTCTCCTTGGCATGGTCGGTCAGGGCTATTTGCCAATAGCCTGACATCAAGTCAAATGTGCTGAGGAACTTGGCGGCGCCAAGTTTATCCACCAACTCATCTGTTCTTGGCAAAGGGTGGGCATCAGTCTTGGTGACTGCATTAAGAGCTCTATAATCCACGCAGAATCTAAGCTCTTTAGATGGGGCCTTTGGTACTAACACAACCGGGCTAGACCATGGACTAGTAGAGGGCTCTATCACCCCGAGATCGAGCATCTTGCGGACCTCACCTTTGATGTGGGTTCGTACGTTTTCTGACATTCTGTATCCTCTGCTTTTGACCGGCAGACAGTCACCAGTGAGTATTTCATGCTGGCCCCAAGGGGTCAAGCCTGGTGAAAGCGAGAACAGAGAGGCAAACTGATTCAACATAGATTTGCACTCTTCTTGTTGCTCGGATGTCAGATTGGAGGAGAGATTTACTCCTTCAATTTTTTCATCTAAAGGTAAGCCTCTGAGGAGATCCGGACGAGCTTCACTCTCTTCTTCTTCCTCGGATGATGCTAGAAGCAACGCTCCTACATCAGGTCTTGAGACATACGCTTTGAGTCGGTTGGTGTGAAAGACTGTCAGAGCCTCCTTGGGATTGCCCAAGTCCACCAGATAGTTGACTTCTCCGAGTTTACCCACAACTCTGAAGGGTCCCATCCTCTTGTCTTGCAAGGCCCTCTGCCTTGTTGGGATCATAACGAGAACGAGCTGGTCTTGAGCGAACTCAACCGTGTTAGCCTTTTGATCGTGCCAGTGCTTGACCAATGCTTGTCCAGCTTTCAAGTTATCGCTTGCTTCCGTCATCATGTGCGACATTCTCCTCCGGAGACCTATCACGTAGTCAGTCACTCTGACTGGCTTGGGGGAAGGAGCACTCTCCAACCCCTCCTTAATCAGGGCCAATGGACCTCTGACGGGATGACCATAGAGAAGCTTGAAGGGAGAGTAACCTACTCCCTCCTGAGGGACTTCTCTATAAGCAAAGAGAAGGCATGGCAGTAGAAGGTCCCACTTATGCTTAAGGGGTTCTTCTAAAGCACCTATCATGCTCTTCATGGTTCGGTTGAACCGTTCTACCAACCCATTGGTTTGTGGGTGGTAAGCTGTTGAGAACTTGTAAGTAACTCCACAGGTTTTCCACATGGCTTTCATGTAGTGGGACATAAAGTTTGACCCCCTGTCAGAGATTACTTTCTCAGGAAACCCGACCCTAGTAAAAATACCAAGGAGGGCCTTAGCCACAGCCGGAGCTGTATCAGTCCTCATAGGAATTGCCTCAGGATACCTAGTAGCATGGTCTACTACAACAAGTATAAACCTGTTGCCTGAGGATGTTGGGGGATCAAGGGGACCAACAATGTCAATCCCTACTCTCTCAAGTGGGACTCCCACAACTGGGAGAGGCACTAAAGGTGCCACATTCTTGGAGCCAACCTTACCAGAGGTCTGGCAGGTGTGGCAGCTCCTGCAGTGTTTTTCCACTTCGGCCCCCATCTTCGGCCAATAGAAGTAGAGAGAGAGCCTTTCCTTAGTCTTCTTGAAACTCAAGTCACCAGCCAAAGGAATCTTGTGGGCTAACTGCAAGAACTGTGGTCTGTTCTCTTGGGGTCCTACAAGTCGTTTGTAGTCTCCAGGTGCAGACTCGGTCGGTTCACTGTAGAAGAGGCCATCTTCCCAGTGCAACCTGTATTTCCCAGGCTTTTGGCCTTCAGCCTGTTCTTCTGCCTGGTGGCGAAGACCTTCCAGAGTTGGACATTCCCTCTGTCCTTTACTGAAGTCTGCCCTGCTGGGTCCACCTTCTGCCAGTAAAGACTGCAGCTCAGGATGGTCAACAGGATCCAGATCTCCAATGAGTTCCTGGCCTTCCATTAGCTCTTCCTCAGAGTCTAATTCTACCACACAGGGGTGTACCTCCCTCTCAGCCTCGGCTGGAGGTGGAGTTACGGTGTAACTTTGGACAACCACGGGGAAGTCCGTGTTGGCTGCACTGCAATGCCGGCTGCTGGTTTCGGGATAGAAGTCTTAGGTTTCCCTTTCGCTTCTGATTTCTTGGAGACAGCCGCCGACAATTCCAGTGGAGCAGGAGTGATTTCTTTCTTCATCATCTCCTGGAGAGTACCGTGCATGGTCCGCTCTCTTGCGGGTCTGGTTAGCTCCTGTAACCGTTTACTAGGAGGTCTGGGAGTATGCGATACAACTCCGAGAGTTTTCAAATCGGTACCCAACAGTACGCGTCCTGTTACCTCACTCTGTATGCTGACAGGTATCTTCACAGTCATGTCGTTACACTGGATGAGAACTGGTAATTGGGGAAGCATCTGCACAGGCCCTCCAGCTAACTTGGTGAGGCGTTTGGGTGCCTTAGCAACATCCTCAGCCTGAAAAAATGATTTATCCACCACAGTTATGCTGGCCCCAGTGTCCCTAATGGCAGGAGTCTCCTGACCATTCACCTGGACACTGTCCTTATAATACTCTTTAGTATTATCGGGGATAGAATTATAGACATCTAAATTCTGTTGTTCCCACAACCCCAGAGATACTAAAGAAACGCTGGCTGAGACTCCAATGGGTTCGTCAGCTAGCAGTAGAAAGTTTCCACTTGCCATTTGGACTTCCTCCTCTGGAGTGAAGGCTAAGGAGACAAGCTGGACCCCTGAAGGTTTACCCTTACATCTGGGATCTCCTTTCACGTGGTCAGTCGAGCCACAAACAAAGCATTTACCGAATGCTTTCTGGAATGGTGGCTTGTTCTGACCTCCTTCCGGTTTGGCACCAGAAGACACACTATTCTGCTGTGGTTTTCCTTGTGGCTTACCCTTCTGGTTTTGTTTGGGGCCCTCTTTGGAATTTGAGTAATTAGAATTCTCTTTTGAGTCTTTTTTTGGCTGTTTTCCCTCATCCTTTTTCTGAGTTGCCCCAGAATCCTTATGAGTAGCCCTGCTGGCAACCCATAAATCAGCAGCCTTAGCTAGCGTCCGGGAATCCAATTCCTTCGAATCAGCCAAGTGCTGTCTGAGCTCAGGAGAACAAGCATCATAAATCGACTCCAACATAAAAAGATTCTTCATACCCTCATAAGTGTTCACTTTGTAACCTTTAATCCATCCCTCTAAGTTTTTCAACCCTTCACTCACCCAGGTAGCCCAAGGGGTACCATCATGCTTTTTGAGGGTTCTAAACCTCTTAAGATACTGGGAAGGGGTCTTCCCGAATCTAGCTATCAAAGCTAGTTTCACACTTTCGTAATCCGTCTTATCCGCCTCCCCCAACTCCATTACCACATCAGTCGCAACAGGAGGGAGCCTAGAGAACAACCAGGGAAGTAAATCATTCCCGGTGATGTCCTGGAGCCCATGATTGTACTCAAACAGTTTTAACCAATCCAACACATCCAATCTTGGTTCATGCATACCCACTAATTCCTTATGCATCCGGTGTCTTTTGGGACTGGAGCTCCTAGAGGAACCAGAGGAGAGAGAAGCATTTTCCATAGACAACTTTTTCATCTCTAACTCGTGATTAAGTTCTATTTCCCTGAGTCTTAACTCAGCTTGCTTCTGCTCAGCCTGGACATTCATCCGTCTGAACTCGAGCTCTTGGTTTCGTTCAGATTGAGACAAGAACCGTTTGTATTCTAATTCGAGCTTCATTTTTTCGAGTTCAAAATAAGCGGGGTTACATGTGGGACCTGGTATGGGCCCCGTAGGTACAGCTGGTAAGGCAGGTAGAGGAGCTGGGGAGACAGTTTCGTTAGCCTCTCCTTCCTCTTCAGCCTCTTCATCACTATCTTCAGAATTACGATTTAGATGAACACCATCACTGTTATCTACATTTGCTGGAGAAATTGGTTCCTCTGAACCAGCACCCAGACTTTGGTTCGCCAGCAATCTCTCTATTAGTTCTAACTTCTTGCCTCTTACAGGAAGATTCTCTTGCCTACAGAGAGCTCGCAAACTCTCAGTATTTTCACCTGACAAGGACTCTTGACTGTAAGTTTCCATCGTAGACATGTTTTTGAAAGTTGCTTTTTAGCGCTAAGCTTTGGGGTTAGTTATCCTAAAGTGTCGAAAAGCACTCTAAACTGTATACTCGATACAAATCACACCGCTGTACACCAGTGCTAGGCGGAAACCTGTGCAGTTCCCTCTGGGACCACTGCAAAAGATTTAGGACTACAGGTGTTTGGCACTAAACCCACTTGGTAGCAGTCTGTACCACACAGATTCACTTGGTAGCTGTGGCTGAGCAGTCAGACTTCCCTCAAGAAAAGTTAAGCAGTATGTGGAGTATACAAAATAGGGCAATTCTTCACAGTAAGACAAGCAAACACGGAACAAGGCTTCAGTGTAAAGATATAAAGGTATTTATTTATAACGGCACATCTTTGGCACTATCACGGCAAACACTTCAATTACAATTACTCTATGAAAAAAAAACAGATCAATCCCCCTAACAATAGTTCGACAAATCTAGGTTCTACCAGCATCACTTATTTGCAGACAGAGGTGTATGCCTCAGCCTAGATGGCACACTAGTATTTGTTAGGACGGGAGAGAAAATAAGCAGGTTACGAAATCAACACGGTCCCAATACTGAACGGACAAATGCAAGGCAAGAAGACAAGCACCACGATAGATTATAAAGTTCAGAGGCCAGGCCCACTCGGAGAGAGGCGAGGCGATATGTCCCAAAAGTATCTTAGTGGAAATGCGTTCGAGTCTTTGAAGCAAATTGTTATCGGCAGATTGGACCAGTTCAGAACAACACACTAGAGAAAGCTTGGAGGCGACCCTATGGAGAGGCGAGGATTAAGACACCTCACTCTATCCGGCAACAAGGGAAGCCAGGCGGACACAGTGGAGAGACAGCTCCGGCGGGGGCAGTTGTTCCTGGTGGTGGATGCACGTCCGGTCTTTGCCAAGAGAAGAGAGGATCTCGTTGTCGGAGGAAAGTTGAAGATCGTTGCACCACCAGGGAAGAGACCAGCCGCGGAGTGCTCCGTCACAAGGCACCACCTTTTGGTCGCGGTACAGGGGTAGTGGCTATCTGGTTGCCGAGTTGCTCTGCACGGGCAATTCGACCACTGCGTCCTGAGGCGAAGAAAAAGAAAAAGGGACTGGTTGTTCCCACCAGTCAGGGGAAGGGACTCTCCGGCAGGGAGATCTCCTCTGTCGTTGGGAAGTGGTTCAGCAGGGCTCCACCGGAGGTGTCGTCGTTGCAGGTCGGCTCAGCGTTACCCTCATCGGATTCTTAGTCCTGTGGCGACTTCTGAAGATCCAGTCCCACAAGCCCTGCTTTTATGCAGAAAACCCCCATTCATTCAGCCTAGCTGTCAATCAACACATGCTAAGTGGTGAGCGGGGAGGCTCACCACTTGGGCCAATCACACCAGAGTGTGACCGGAGTTGGCAAGGCAACTCGGTCCAGGGTGCCTAAACCCCCTCCCACACCCCTGTGGTAACCCAGACAGAATGGCACCATTTTGGAGGGTCTCTGTACAGAAGCCCGCCAAAAATGGAACAAAGGGCTCGACCTTTGGTTTAGGAGTCACAGTGACGAACACAGACGCCATTTTAAAAACCGAGTTCTGAGAGACAATACCATCCGATAGACTTATTTAAGATAAGTAGACCGGTGGTATGTTAGAGATTAACGAAAAACAGTATCAAGCTCTAACAATGGGAAGAATCCCATAGGGTTATATTTGGGGTTGAATATAACAAGTAGTTTCCACTGCCACCAGCCAAAACTCGACGAGGGGGGACGGGACAGTGCCCCCTCGAATAACAGACCCAGGAGTAATCGAATTACCCCTACTAGTACGTCCACAATAGGATGGTTTGTACTATTTCTGTTAGTAAATTTAGGTCTAGTAAAGCCAATGGTGACTTTACATGCCCGGGGAGATAGTAGTCAGTCCCAGGGTATGGAGTCTATGGTGGGGATCCTCTAGGACGCCACAGTGTTACGGCACAGAGGGTGCGTTGTAACACACATAGCAAAACATATCAGACACTATGGAGTAAAAGACCCCATAGCCAATAGAACACATTGACACTCAAAGGAATTACACACATTCTCGTCCAAGAGTGGGAGAAAAGAGTCTCACTCTTGGCAGGATGGAAAAAAACAAACTCCAGAAATCCAGCAAAGCTGCTGGGGGACTCACTAGGTTAGGAAATTCAGCCTAAACAGTGAATTCTCCCTAACAAATACCACACATCAAAGTAATAAACCAAAATGTGTTGAACACAAAAAGAATGTGATCAAATGAAAACATGAAAAAAATGTTTGAAAAAAAGATGAAATGCAGCATGTCTAAAGCACAAAAAGAAAAACATGAAGTCTGAATCCAAATAAATCGAAATGAAAATGTGTCCAAAGTGTCTGGCCACCAAATGAAATCCAAAGGAAACGGAAACAGTAAAATCCATTGCTCCATGGTGAGAAAAATAATAATAGATAAATCCACTGTTCAACTATGTACAAAGAAGTAATTCAGGGTCCATGGGCCCAACAAATGAAATGAAACCTAGCAAAAAAACGACCTAATAAAGAACTATATACAAAAAGGCGGGGCATAGCCTAAGTGCCCCAAATGAATGAAAAAGATAAAGGAAACCTAAAACTACAAACTATATACAATGGCAGCGGGCTAGTCCGACGGCTCACTTTCCGATTTACCGGGCCAGGGCATCATCGAACTCCTGCTCAATGTCCTGGAGGCGGTCTTCTTCCGTGGCCCCGAGGGTTCGCAGGGACGATGCCATGTTGGACTCCAACTCCCTGCAAATGGCCTTGAGGCACTCGGCCCACCTCAGTGCCCTCCGCATGGAGTTCTCCGCCCTGACCATTGTGAGCCGTGCCTCTTCTGCCCGCCGCCGCTCCGTATCTATACGCCGGCCCAACCGCAGCCACACGGAAGACACACCCATTCCAGGTTTCTCCTGCCCTCTGGCTGATGCCTGCCCCTCCGATGTTGATGCCCCCGAGCCATTATTGCTCCCACCTTGAGCCTGCTCCTGCTGCTGCTGCTGTCCATGTGCCCTGTCCAATGATGCCTACACATCCTCCATCTGCTGGTCTCCAGTTGTTGTGGTGTCCACCCCTGCTGGACTGCCGACTCCCGACTGTGGCAGGGATGCGATCTCCACCAAGCTGGCTGTGTTGGTCAGGCCAGGTCCACAGGAGGCCCTGGTGGTATCTGGGCTGGGAGACGGCAGGGAGAACGACTGGTGCATAGTCTCCACAGAGGAGGAGAGGTCCGCCAGAGTGAGTGACACATGTAGGAACCCACCGACCAGGGCCCCTCCCAACAGTGCCACGTCGCAACGCTGCTGTTCGTAATGGCGTGCATGCTCCGCCCAGGAAGCACGCATGTCATCACAAATGTCACTCGTGCGCAACGCGACACCAACCAGGATGGAGCCCATACGGTTGTGGGACCCCTCGTCCACCGGTAGTGGAGAGGCAGATGACGTGGCACTCCCCCCTACCTGCGCACGGGCCTGGGATGGGGCATCCCTGCTGGTACAGGCTGGTGCAGTCACAGGGTCAAGGACAGTGACATGCACAGGCCCCTCCGCGGTGACCTGTGCTGCCTCCTGACCCTGGTCCTGGACTGAACCACTTGCACCAGTGGCACTACCCCCACCAGGCCCCATGTGCGGCTCAGTAGCGGGCTCCTCCTCTTCTGTGGAGACCAGCAACCTGGATGTCTCCATACTGTCTTCCGCCATTGCAAGCCTCTGTGGGGGCTCACCCGGCCCTTCCGCTACAGCCGTAGTGGCAGACGCGGCACCAGTCCCCTCGCTCCCAGATGATGGCAATTCCTGGGAGGGTGGCTGGGCCCGGTGGAATCATCCCCGCTGCTTGGCTCCACAGCACCATCTCCGCCCTCTTCTTCACTTGGCGCTGCGTAGAGGGAGACATAGAACACAAGCATCAGGGTACAGTACAATATTCCCCTAGACAGGAAGCAATAACACATGAGTGGCCCTGTCAAATGTCACTTCCATCCTGTTCCTCCACAATACATGGGTGAATGCACGCAACACACATGCAGAAACAGGCACGGTGCCTGCAATCAACATCAGCATCCATGTACAAGGGCCTCTTTTAACCAAAATGTTGCCTTCAAACTCACATGCATCATGGTTCACACTGATCCCATGCACACACATCACCGGAGGGTCATGCATCATGGCTTGTACACCACAGACACAGTGGATAGACACAGTGGATACAATGGTGACCGCACTGCATGAGTGAATCTACACATCATCACGGACATGTGTCATGCATCCATGGCGTTTCAAAGTCACACACACTTCTCAGACACACAGATGTGCACCATACATGTACATGCGAGCAGCACCCATCCCTCACCCCCCCTCCATGTCCAAGAACAGAGACTGGCACGCATTCATGTGTGCATTCCGCATACAGCTCCCCATGTTTCATTGGAACACATGCACCATCCATGTGGTTCACACATTACTGGTCTCACATGCATGACTATGATGTCCCTGCACACACACATCCATACATGGCCTATGTCACACATACAGGCAAGTATCAGACTACCAGCACACTGCAACATGCCCTGTCCCACACAGCAATGCTTGGCCACTTACCGCTCAAATCCAGACGGGTCTGCCTCCGATGGATCTGGGCGTGGAGCGATGGGCCTATGCGTTCCAGGACCCTAATCTGGATGTTGCTCATGCTGACCTGGCCCCCCTCCGCAAGGCGCCGGGTCTTGTAGAGGGTCCTGGACCTGAAGTCCTCCCAGCGCTTCCGGACGTGCTTGATGTCGCGGGTTGCCACCCCCTCAGCGTTGATGGCAACCACTGCATCCTCCCAGATCCTCTCCCGTCCTTCCTTGTTGGCGCATGATGTTCCGAGGAGGGAATCATAATGCCCCAGGACATGTTCCACCAGGACACCAACTTCCTTCTCACTGAAGCTGGTGGCCCTCTGCCTCTCTGGCTGGGGGTCGCCAGTGGTCTCAGATGGTGTTTGGCCCGACATGGTGACCCCTGAGGCAGGCGTGGGTGGGCAACTGGGTCCTGGGGCTGGGCTGTTGAGCGATGGTATGCCAGTCGGGAGTCTTCTGTTCCAGCAGGGGTGGACACAGCAACTGGACCCCTGCAGATGGCTGACGTGCAGGCACCAAATAGCAAGGCACGTGGGCAGCAGGCAGGCAGCAGCAGATGGCTGGTGGGAGCGTGCTCGGGGCTCTTGGGGGCAGGAAAATGGCCTTTTGGGCAGGAGCGTGGTCTTCCGTGTGTTTTCGCGTGGCCAGCTTGATACGGAGTGATTTGGCACGTGAAAAAAGTACACATCAGCATGAAATCCAAGGAAAGGCCCTTAGCGTGTAAGCGCGTAAGTGACGTTACGCGTGCGGGCGTTCCCCACAACACGGGTGCATTGTTAATCAGCATGTGAGAAAACTGCACGTCACCGTGCTATTGGAGGAAAGGGCCTTAGCGCGTAAGCCGTAAGTGACGTTGCACGTGTGGGCTGGCTTAAAAGGTACGAGTATCACGCTATTTTCTTGCACGTGCTTTTTGTCGAGAGCGAGCGGGTGTTTCTTCTACTTCTTGTCGGTTCACAC
This sequence comes from Ambystoma mexicanum, assembly GCF_040938575.1. NCBI lineage: Eukaryota > Metazoa > Chordata > Amphibia > Caudata > Ambystomatidae > Ambystoma > Ambystoma mexicanum. The sequence continues at coordinate 1,307,798,738 of NC_090926.1, read as the reverse complement.
GCGATTACTTCACAACTTTTCCAGTTCATACTCCCTGTTTCCTCAGACTGCGTTCTTTTCTTCTTTTGGCAGGGGTGTTGCCAAGCGTTCCCAGTGTCGGTCCAGGTCCATCACACCGATGTTGGCCCTGCCGACATCACTCTGCAGCCAATGCCTGCACCAAGACCTATGATCATTGTGCCTTTACAGGCTTCTAGTACCCAGTCCACCTGCGCTTCTGCCCCTACTGACCAGAGCGGCGTAGCCACTCAGAATCCGCACCACCTTACAAGAAGAAGAAGAAGGGTGCTCTTGCACTACACGCTGAGACCCCAGACACGGCTACACACTCCGGCGTGTCAAGAAAGCCCAGCTTCAATGACGCCGAACTTGATGCACTTGTGGCCTATGTGTCGGCACATAGCCATGAAATGTTCGTGACTGCAGGCTATAAGACTATGACTGCTCAACGTAGGGCCCACTGGCAGACCATCGCGGAGCACATTAGTGCCCTTGGATTTGTGAGGCGCACAGCTGATGATTGCTACAAGCGGTGGAATGACCTGAAACGCAGAGCAAAGAACAAGCTGGCTTCCAATCATGCCTCTACTCTGGTGACTGGCGGTGGGTCTCCACCAGAGGACGACCAACTCACTGAACATGAGTCTGTTGCTGGAACCTTCGTCACAGAGGAACAGATCCAAGGCGTGGGAGACCTACCAGATTATGAGCCATTGTCCAGTGAGTGCCCATGCAAGTGTGTGTAATCCATGTGTATGTTTCTTGGGTAATGTGTAATGACTGAGTGCCAGGTGAGGGTGTGTACTCCTGAGTGGTATCAGTCACCCATGTGCTTCCTCCAAACCATTCACAGGACTTGGGTTTGGGTATGATCTCTTCTGACCACAGTGGCCAATTAGCACCACATTACTGCAGTTGCCCTTGAACTGTCATCTTGCAAGAACATTGTTCTGATTTTTCAGTGTTCATTCAGCCTGATTCTTTCAATCCTCCCTTTTTCGCAACACATGTTTCTGCCCTAATGCCACATATGTGACATGCTTCTGTCATAGATTACAACCCACATTGGCCCACATTCATTACCTTGTTATGGGAATGATTTGACCATTCAGGCTGATTGAGTAAGGGCCTGCTCACATTAATTTTTGGAGCCTGTTTGAATGTGGAACATGATTGTTGTTTCCTGTCATGTTGAAGTGACCAACCATTGATGTATCCATCTGCCTGCCATCACTGTATTATTATACACTGGATGTGTTGCAGTGTGTGACACATGCGTATTTTGTCACACTATTTTGCATTTTTCATCTCATCATGTCCATCTTACATGGATGGGTGACCGTACTCATTCACTGACATATGGCTGTACTTGTGAAATGTACCATGGCTATGCTACATGCCGACTGTGTGCTGGCATGTGTCATGTATGTGTATTGGACATGCCACTCACAGGCTAACGTGTGATGCCAGTGCTATCCAGCATGCAGCGAATGTGTTGTTTTTCCATCTTGGTGTCCTCAGTGTCTGCTTTTTGCCTCCTCTTCCAACTCATTGACAGTGCAGGCATGGGAGGGTTATAGTCATGTGGGACATGTGTAATTCATGTACTGGATCTCTGGCTTGTCAAGCCCATGTGTGTGCTATGGTGCTCATGCCTGTTTCCATTTGTTGTCTTTCATGTTTTTGTAGGTGATGACGCACTTGATGCTGTAGAGGTGGAGGAGATGGTGCAGACCCAGGAGGAATCTCAGCCACGACCAGGCACCAGTGGAGGACGTGGTGTGGTGGTCGGTGAAAACCCAATCCTCCTGCAGACCATACTGTCCACGGGTGTCTCTGGGTGCACCTCCCCAGACCTCTATAATTCAGGTGCTGAATCGGATGATGAGACTTATGTGCTGTCGCAGGTGAGTGTTTCTGGCAGGGATGCTGTTCTGTCCAACCCACCTGCACTAGGGGTAGACCCCTCTATGGGGATATCAGTGTTGGTAACTCCGCCTTTGGCGGTTACGGATGCAGGGTCACACTCCACAACATCTGATCCTGTTCCTGGGCCAGCAGATCAAAGGGGGAATGCAGTCCTGCAGCCTCAGGCAGTGCCAGCACAGCAAGGTGCAGATTGCCTTGCCCCAAACAGGTGTGGTGCCCGCCGACGCGGTGGCTGTGCGCCACCAGGCAATATTGTATGGGAAATCTCCATGTATGGTATAGCAGCACAACAGGGAGCATCGGTTGAAATGATGGTTCAGGCAATGGAGAGGGTGGCCACTTCCATTCTCCCCCCTCAAAGGCAGATGGAGCTCCAACAGCAGGCAACAGAGTCTATTTGCCAATCACACAAGAAGGACATGTTGGTGTTCAACAGGGACCGACAGGCGGCGCTGGACTCTCTGTGCGAAGCCATATCTGTAGAGTCCCAGGGCCACAGGGAAGCCCTGAGGTTAGAACTCCACTTGCTCAGGGAGAATCTGGTTGAACGTGAGGCTTCCCGAAATTTTAGGGCAGAACAGCAGCTGGAGCAGCTCACACGTTCGCTCTCAGCTGAGCTGCAGGCAACTCGTGAGGAGATCCGGGCATCACGCAAGGCCATGCGTGCAGAAATGCAGGCAACCCGTGAGGTGCTGCATGGGGATCTCCGTACTATCATCCTCCAGAACCAGACCTTCCACACCTGCATGCTTGCTGCCATGGAGGACCATACCAGGGCTTTGCATAGACTGCCTCCCGTAGCACCACCACCTCCTGATGTAGCAGCAGAGGGTGAAGAGAGCGACAGGAGTTCTCCCACATTGGCGTAGCCGTGCAGGCCATGAGCCCATGGAGGTATTTTATTTTTGCAGCACCCTGTCCTCGAACCTCCTAGGTGGCCTCTCCCCCCCCCCGGCTCACACATGGCCATTTTTTGTTTTTTGTTTTACAGTGTGTTGCCTTGTGTCGTTCCTGTGGGCATCCACTGTGTATTCCAGCTGGGCACATGCAGGCTTGTCCTGTGCTTGGGTTAGATGCTTGGGTTCTTGACACACACACCCCTCCTGCTTCCCCTTTCCATGGGCTTGCAAAGGGTGTGACCAAGTGACAGTGACTTACACAGTGACATTGGGCTCCCATGAGCTGTGCGGGCAGTCTGTGTTCAAAACTGTGTGGACATCCCTAGTGGAGATTGTTGTTGTATTGAACACTGCATGGTGTATTGATATGTGCTTGTGCATCCATGTCTTCTCCTCCTTATTCACAGGTACCTTCTTCATGTCTTCACAAGGCAGTCTCCTTTGCAGATGCAGTTCATGTTGTATGCAGTACACTGACACATTTGCCTGACAGCAACCCTCTGCAGTTGGAAGGGGCCGATGTGCTGGCTCATTCAGGTTGTAAGACTTGCACTACTTTGATTTTGTACTGTCATATTTTGCCACTGTTTCATCATGTGTTGCTGTATTGTGTTGCTGGTAAGTATTTGGTCATGTGTGCTGTTTGTTATTGATTACTGGGAGCATATTGTCTGTGGCCTGTTTGCATTTGGGACAGTGCACTTTGTGACACTTGTGTCATGTGGTGTGCTTTCATTTGGTTACTTTCACATTGCATGACATACCGTGGTGTGTTGGGTAGCTGAGATGGGGAGGGGTTGGGTGACATGGCACTATTTTCATGTTGTATTTTGCAAGGGGGTAGTCTTTCATGCAGCATAAATGTGTGCCTTTTTGTGACACATCATTGGTTGTCTTTCAGTAGGTAGGGATGCACACAATGTAACACTTCCAGGTGACCAATCTCAGGCTGGTATGGTTGTGAGAGTTGACTGTCCCTAATGCCATCATCATTGATTGTCAGCTGGTATGTGCCAGGGCTGTGTGCACTCCACAGGGGTGTGATTTTAGGTGAAGTAATTAGTCACCAGCTGCGTACGGGCTGCCTCAACAAGTGCCCTTTCCCCTCCCATGCGCAGTGGCCGTGCATGTGGTTGGGGATGTGGGGGCACCACCATGTCCACTGGCACGCCCCGCCAGGTTGCAATGTTGTGCAGGACGCATGCTGCCACCATGATCCTGCATACTACTGGGGGCGCATATAGCAGCTGCCCACCAGAGCGGTCAAGGGAGCGAAAGCGTGACTTGAGCACTCCGAATGTGTGCTCCACTATGCCCCGGGTTGCAATATGGGCTGTGTTGTATCTTACCTGGGGTGGCGTGGTGGGGTTCTGAATTGGCGTCATCATGTGGGTGCTCAGAGGGTAGGCACTGTCCCCTGGGGAGGTGGTGATGGGTATCATTAGTTGGGTTATGACATTACTCAGTATCTGACATGCATGCATGTGCAGAGGCATTTATACTCACCAAGCAGCCATGTATCGCCATGCCGGCCATCTTCCAGGTCCCGGTTTAGGGGTGACATTATGAATATGAAACTGTCATGGGTGGACTCTGGATAGTTGGCATATACTGAGGTGATGATTCCCTTGGCATCACATACTACGTGCACGTTGATGGAATGCCAGTGCTTGCGGTTTCCATAGATGTGCTCAGTGGCCCTAGGTGGACGTAGGGCCACATGGGTGCAATCAATGGCACCTAGCACTTTGGGGAAGAGCGCCACCTCGTAAATGTCCTGGACCACGGCCTGCCTTTCTGTGGGTGTTGTACGCTGAAATAAATTAGTGGCATTTTCTTACCCAGGACCAGCCTTTTTGGGATGCCTGATGACAATGTCTATGGGAGGTACAGGTTTCCACCCCATATCCTAGTACTGGTTGCTGAGTGGGAGGATGACCTCACATCACCCACCCTGTGCTCCCAAGCTCCCAAGGGGTGAGGAGTAGTGAAAGCACAACGCATGTCCAATCCCCATAAGTGGCACCTGACCTGGATAAGGATCACTTCCAGTCCAAATGAGGCTTGGAGCCCATACCAGAGGGAGGCCAATGCCAAAGAGAGACCCTCACTACCTACTGATTGCAATATGAGAAGTGATTGACCCTGAGTGAACAGTCCATGCTAGGTAAGCCAATGCAGAAGATGGATTCAAAGTAATTGTGCCCACAGCTCCCAAATGTCCCTGTGGACATTGCACCGTGAAGGAAATCAACAGCCGTACCCTCTGTGACCCAATGCCAATATCACAGTCCTATGGAGATACAACACCTGCCCCCAAGACAAAAGAACAACCCACACAGTCCAGCTCAGGATGAGTTGCCGAGCACAGTGAGTAGGAGCACATATATATTGCTAGAGGACTTTGCAGTACCACACCACAAGTATGACCAGTAGTAGGGGAAAGGGAGGCCACCCCAGCAGATGTCAGAGATGAGCAGAGAGAGGGACAATGTTGAGTGGCAAATGGTCACAGTCCATCAGACATCACAGGTTTGATAAGGAAGAGGGCCAAGAGGTCCCAGACAGAGGGTGTAACTGAAGGATTGAGCAGGTGTGCAGATTTCCATTGTTAGGGAATGCAGCATATCATGCATGTCTAGGCTTCAGGAAAACAAGTACGTGTCAGACCACCATGACATGGTACACCCATGGTAGTCATGTGAATGCATGCAGAACTGCCAGACAATCAACACACGTCCATGACGCAACATTCACATGTCCTTGACACACACCCATCACCACGCTCCAGAGATTTCCTGATAATCTGGAAGGTTCCAGTGCTTCATTGCCTCAGAAGCTGTGCGCCTCTCAATGCAAAGGGCGCTGATGCGATCAGCGACACACTGCCGGTGAGCCATACGCTGGTTGTGGATATGTGTGCTACCTGCCCGCACAAGCATGTCAGCCTTGTGTTCCTGCACGTAGTCCAAGAGGAACTGGATCTCTGCATCACTGGAGTTCCTCTTCCTCACTGTACGTGCCCCATGTGCCGTGCCTCGGGACTGAGCCTATTTTCCTACTGCCCACTTTCCTTTCTGCAGGGTTGTGCAGTCCCTGTGTGGCTAAGACCACTTGGGTCAGTAGGGGCTGGAGCCTGAAATTTCCTGAGCATTCACAACAGTTAATGTAGTTTGTGCATTTTGTAACACAAAACTATCCAACATAGAGGCATTAGCAGAGAACATGCATGATCCTTGTGGTGCGAAAGAATCATCAATTCCTTCGGCGGCCACGCCCTCAAAGGTTGCCGATACATTATCCAGGACTATGATATTTGAGCCACTTAACAACAGGACCACAGATGAAGTAATATTAGGCTCCTCTGTTGTCAAAGTCTTAGTGGTTGTTTTGGAGGAAATGGCTTCTGGAAAAAGTTTCATTTACATTGATTTATAAGGTGTTTGTTGACGTTGACATGGTTCTAAGTTTAAATTAGTACCCTTTTCATAGCAAAAAGAGCAAATATCAGTGTTGGGAGCAGGTTTATGTTTGACCGTAACACGTTCCATATTGAAACACGCAGTTGGGGTTGAGCATACATTAATTGACCCGTCCCTTTTGTTTGTGCTTTCAGACAATTGCCGTTGCTGGGACTTAATTCCAATACGGTCTGGCAACAGCATGTCTGTTCATAAGGGGTACAGACCTTTATTCATATAGTTTTTACAGTCTGCATGGTATTAGATCTGCAGAAATAGAGTTGTTCTAAGGATCTCGCACCGAGCACCGGATGCCGTGCGTATGCTGGTGTGCGCAGAAGCATGATTATGTAGGTGTAGGCCAGGGGGCGTGTCTTATTAGCCAGAACTGGATCAAAATGATCGAAAATAACAGAATATAACAGTATAAATGGCAAAGAAAAGTGTGTGAGTGCTTACAAGCACTATTACAACATTTCTTGGTGGAATATACTGTAGTCGTGCTGGTTAAAGCGTGTGGACATCCAAAACCAGAACAGCTGATAGCACAGAGGAGCAGCGTCTGCGGGCAAAGCAGCGCTTCAACTGTGCTTCCCTCGGTGCACGTGCGCTGGTGGGCTTGGAAGCCTGATTATGTAGGTGTAGGCCAGGGGGCGTGTCTTATTAGCCAGAACTGGATCAAAATGATCATAGTCATGCTGGTTAACGCATGTGGACATCCAAAATTAGAACAGCTGATAGCACAGAGGGGCAGCATCTGCGGTAAAGCGGTGATTCAATGGTGCTTCGATCGGTGTACTCTGTGCCTGTTAAACGGTGTGCAGCTTTGTAGCATCCACATTCTCTTTGGGAGAGATTGTTTATGCCAAAGCTATACAATTTCTGTGACAGTGTTTTGTCATCCCAGAGGTATTTTAGCTCTATTTTCTCAGCTGTGACATGTATTGCAACATCAGTGGAATTTTCTGCAATATATTGTATATGTATGTTTGCATTCAACAAGAGGGCAGTAATTGCATTGTAATCATTGATGTACTTTGAAGTTTCATTTCTTTTAATGCAGATTATGTTTTTAGGAGAATTGCCTTTCACGCTGTGTCTAACAGAATACATGAAGCCATTTACTTGTCCTTTTTCTGAAACTGGTCTAGCGGAACCAAAGCAGCATTTTGTAGTGTTTACCTTTGTTTTTATATCTGCGTCAACAGTATTTGCCACACTTATGTTTTTGGAAGTGTAAAATGTGTGCATGTAGGTCACTATGTGTGCTTTCTGAAGGGATGTTGCAAGTTATGTATTTGTGAATAAACTGCAAAACAGTGGCATCACTGTCATGAGCAAATATAGGAGCCATAAAGCAAAGCAGTGGTGAAAGTATCTTGATACATTTACAGGGTCAAGAGAGAAGAGTTCTCGTGGTGTGTTTATGTCTATCCCTTCTTTGATCAATAGCGACTGGGGATAAATCTGCTAATGTAGATATTTCTGCTTGCTCTGTTGAGGTCATATTTTATAAGCAGATGATCCCTACATTTGAGCAATAACCTATGGTAATTTTTGTATTTGTCTGCACTAATGTCAACTGGATAAATGAGTTCCTTTAATCTTTTGCCCGCTGGCAGCTCGTGTCTATTTGGATTAATATGTTGCATATTATTCGCAGATTGTATATGGAAGGAAATTATGTCGCCATCCTTTTGTGTGCTCACGGGGCCCTTTAGGAGTGCATGAAGGTTTGGAATTGCCATTGGCATTGATTTGTATTGCCATCTGTTGGGCAGAATCATGTGCAGTACCCTTTGGGAACACCACACACAATTAAGGCTACAAGTGACAGTACAAATTCACCTTTGGTACAAGCCTGTACTACACAGTAAAGTGGTAGTGATGGCTGAGCAGCCAGACTTATCTCAGGAGTACAGTGAGCAGTATCAATAGTTACCCAAAGGACAGCAATTACTATGATTCAAACAAACACTGACTCAAGGTTTCTTAGTAAAAAAATTTACATTTATTAACACATCAGTCATTAAACATTTCACTATTATCAAGCAGTTGAAAACTCACGATTTTAATACACTACACCGCACCCAATAGATTCTGGACAAGTTTGGCTCAAAATGAAGTGTGAGCAAAATGGCACTCCAGTAATTTAAAAGGGAGGAAAAGACAAGGTTGGACACAAATTGAGCAGCACCAACAAATTAAGTAAACTGGGTAATCTAAAAAAATGAACTACAGTGAGTAAAAAAAATTCAAGGGGCCTGGCCCAAATTCAATGGAACAAAGGCTTTGCAGAGGATCACACAGTTCAGGGTATTTCGCAGTTAAGTCTCTGCCAAGAGTTCAGAATGAAGTTGGTCAGATGAAAAGTTACTTTAAAGAATGAATTACAAGCCCTCGGATTGGCGAAAGATTTCACACACTTCCACCGCGGCTGGATGAAACGAACAACCGGGTTAGCACAGTACCTTAAAAGCAGAAGAATGCTGTAGCTGAGGCAGACGTTCCTGGCAGATCCGGCGGGCTCACTGTTCCTGAAGTGACTGTCGGACTGATACGAAGGAGGAAGACTGGAGGGTCCTGCACTGCTCAGGGAAGAAACCAGCAGCGGAACAAACAACATAATAAAAGGTGCACTCTTTAAAACCCAAGCAGGGTCCGTTCCTCCTGTCTATCTGGTTCACTGTAGCTCTGCACAGCAAATTCGACCAGAGGAGGGAGGCCTGGCTTGTAGTTTGGTGAATTGGTTGGTCGCACCAGCTCAAGAGGAGAAGATTCCTTGTAGATCTTCCCTGTTGAAGAATTTTGGAGATTTTGGAGATTCGGACCTGCAGCAGGGCTTCACCACAGCCAATCATACTAGAGTGTGACAGGGGTCTCAAAGGAGACCCTGTGCAGGGAGTCTCAAACACCTCCCTCACATGTCCCCCTCAGACATTCAGGCGCCTAAGCAGGGCTTCTGTGCAGAAGCCAGCCAAAGGACGGCGAACAAAGGAAGCAAACCTGGTTTGGCGCGCAGAAAAACACAAGAAAGACTTTTACACAAAGAGATGGCGAATAAACCCAGCCGGAACTGTATAAAAATCTATATGGACCAGCGGGTTTAAGTTCTAGGCTACTAAGATTGCCTAAAACACTACCAGGACTATTTAAGATAACTGCGGTAGGAAAAATAGGTTAGTTACCACTGCCACCAGCTAAATCTTAATGAAAAGGGAATTAAACAATGTTCCATGAGAAACAGACAAAAAGGGATAATTATTAACACTTTCCAGAACTCTATGTAAGATAGTTTGTACTGGGTCTGTGAGTTTAAAAAAGACTATTAAAGTCAATGGCAACTTTACATGTTCTGGGGGACAGTAGTCAGTCCCAGAAAATGGAGTCGGAGTTGGGAAATCTGAAAAAGACAACCCTGTGTCACTGCACTGAAGGTGCTGTGTAACACACACAGTAAAAAGATGATGCCTATGGAGTAGGTGAAGCTCCACAGTCTATGAACACAATAATGTAAAACACACACAGAAAAACACATGTAAGAGTGGGAAAAAAAGGCTCACACTCTTACCAGGTGAAAAAAATGAATCCTAGAAATCCAGAAAAGCTGCTGAGGGACTCAGTAGGTAAGGGAAATTAGCCATTCTGGAGAATTCTCCCTAACAAGTACCACTTTAACAACTTTGAGTGTACTAGGTTGCCATTTTTTATTCTAAGATGCAGGCACTAAACACACACGGTTAGTCTAGTTATTACAAAAAGAATCCAATTGTATGTGTCGCACCGTGACATTCGAATGCGCAGGAAGACCAGAATCAGACCGGCGTCGGGAGATACAGCAGTAGTAATACACACATAGAAGAAATCCGGACCTCGCTAGTTTAAAAGGAGATCTTAGAAATCATTGAACCACATAAGTTAGTGATTGTCACGTATCATTTAACTTAATATATACAGTACGGCGTGACAAAGGAAAATGTGCTAACCGTTAGCTATCGATTTCGAATAGCCTTGCAACTCCACACCTGGACAGCAATCTCAATGCTGCGCTATTCAGGTAAGAGATAACTATCATCATTCTTTTAGTGAATGATATAGTTACAAACATATGATGCGCATTTGGTGACGTAGGTGTATTTTAGCATTTGGTCCTGTTTATTTTACAGGAAACAAATGAAAAAAACTTGTGAAAAACCTTTCGATAGATCGAACCTAACTAGTGTGGACCAACAAACTGCATATACCACCTAAGATTCTTTGTGGCAGATTTATTTGGAGGAGGTTGAATCACATGCAGGTATCCATAGTTATTATGCTTATGTGTTACAGAAAACACAGTATTACAATTGATTAGAGAGTGGCTACACTATGTTTATTATTACATTGCGTGCACCCAGGGAGACCATTAAGTTGGAGATCAACATATGACTTCTTTAACTGCTTAATCCAACAAGTAAGGACTCACACTGGGGGTGAGTTGAATTCATTAATTGTTTGAACAAGATTACCCAATGTCCCAGCCTTCAAGTGGATCTGTTTACTGAGCGGGACACCGCACTTTTTGAGCGTTTTGTCCCACCTCATATCGACAGTGAAGCACTTTTGGGAAATTGAGTTAAATGTGCCTTAGACATTGCGTATACGATGGTTACCCCTCCTCACTTTCCAATTGTTTTCTACTCTTAATGTTAGAAGTCGAATTATATTTTGGCAGTGAACAATCAACACCTTCACATTGTTTTAATATATTTTACAGGTTAGTGACTAGAAGCTTTTTGTATCTAGTCAATCTTATGACAAATTATTATTTACTTAAACTCGAGAAAAACATCAATCACAAAGTAAGAATGAAAACGTATTCATTTCTGTTGAAATTTCAGAAAGAATATCTACGATATCAATACCTGAAGAAGGGCGTAATGCCCCGAAACATGTAGTACTAGACTGGCAGAGTATACCTAAATCCATTCATATAGTGACTCCTGGTCTAGATATCGAGATAATTCCATTAAGGAAAATCAAGTGTTAACGATTTTTGTTTAGTTATTATTCTTACAAAATCAGTGGCTATGAACTTATGGATGTAATTGATGCCTAATGTATTGCAAATATTACTATTGGTTCTTTATACACATTTTTTGAAATTGTGAATTTCCCTATTTACTTATAATTCTGTCAAGTAACACTGCACTTTTACTTTGGAAATATATCTTGTTAAAAAGAATGTGACTTTCTCAAAACTTATTTTCCTGAGAATTTTATTTACAACTCTGGGTTGTAGTGGTTGTGCCCCTGTTTGTATCTGAATATTTTTTGAGGTACCATTTCTTTTTGCATATACATTTGATCAGGTAGTACAAATCTAACAGGGAGCACCGTTAATTTTGAGTCAATTTGTCCATTTCTTTAACTCTTTTTAGTTACACGTGTGCACCTCTAGAACCAACCCACACTAGGTGTGGTAGTGTATGTGAACCTACTTGTCCATTCGAAAGGTACAACCTTTCGCACTGCTCCCTTGTGATTTGATCTGAGGTGGCGCTGCATGGAAGTGGTCCTGTAGCTGTACAGACCAGGTTTTCCGTGACTGAGTACCACCTTGCACTCAGTGCATCTAACTTTGTCCGTCCAATTCCCCCAACAGTGGTCAAAAGCTGCCACTCCCAAGATTCACGTCGGGACCCGCAGAAAGGGATTTCCACTACCTCACCCTCATCCTCCTCTTGATCTACCTCTGTATCACCACACCTGATCCCCACTCCAGGCCCTCCAGATGGTGGTGGTGGTGGGGGGGGGGCAGCTGCAGCAGCCATGGCAGCCATTCTCAAGAAGTACAAAGCAGAGATAGGCAATATCCCAATCAGCAGCAGGGGCTCACTCCTGGACTCCCAGAAACACAATGAGTAGTAGTACTGGGTGGGTCCCTTTAGAGGAGCTGTCTGCGGACAGCGTGACTTTTCGTGGACACTTCGATCCACAGATAGGGCTCAAAAAGTTATAGGAAGTTGCCAGAACAAGTACGACTTGGTCTATGACATCTGCAAGGGTGAAGTTTCAGCTTAAAAAACCCTGGATTGGTCAAAAATGCAGTTCGGCCAGTACGGCCAGTGTCCGCGGATACTCCAAACACGCAGCGCTGCTGCTGTCACATGATGAATTCTCAGGACGCCCGCGGAAAGAATAGCTGCAGACTCCTAATGCATGGGATACGGCATGCGCACTCGTGTCCGTAAGACAGGGCCGAGGTCCCCAAACTAATAAAAATTGCGACACATGCGAGCAGACATGTGCAGAGAGGCGGGGTGTTTGGGGGCACAACGGGACCAGGTGCACATGCGTGCCTGTGTCCGTAGAACAGGAGGGTATTCCCCGAACTAATTAAAAGTGCAATACATGCCAGTGGACAGGCGCGGTTTCCGGGGGCACAGTGAGATCAGGCGCGAATGCATGCTAGTGTCCGCAGGACAGGGGTAGAGTCCCTGAACTAATTAAAAGTGTGACACATCAGAGCAGACATGTCCGTACAGGCACTGGGCCTCATTACGACCCAGGCGGTAAGTTACCGCCTGGGTCGTACCCTTACCACCATGGTGTAAACTATGTTTACACCATGGTGGACAGCGGATTCGCCCCATTCCAAGGTGAGTGGGGCGGTAAATCCCCATTTCCCATTTTACCCTTCCCCATTCCCATTTTTGCCCCATAGGGCATAATGGGAGTGGGGAAGGCGCTAATTACGTCACCGTAAATTACGGTGGCGTAATTAGCACCATGGTCCCTTAGCGCCATGGATTTTAACGCCTGCAAAAAGCAGGTGTTAAAATCACCATGGCGCTAAGGGACCTTGTAATCAGGCGTTAAGGGTCGGCGCCGTTTACGGCGCCGTTAACCCCTTAACGCCTGACTCGTAATGAGGCCCACTGTGTCCGGGGGCACATTGAGAACAGGTTTGCATGCGTACTAGTGTCCGAAGGACAGGGCTGGAGTCCCCAAACTAATTAAAAGTGTGACACACCCGAGCAGACATGTCCGGACAGGCACAATGGCCGGGAGGCACCTCCATTTTGGTTATGGACAGCACAGACAGGAGTCTGTGGCCATCTTCTGGGTCATTTAATAGTTATTCGGAGCCACTTCTTCATTTGCACTATGCACTGTTAAAAGGAAGGCTATGTTTTAGTGACATGTCAACTGATTACATCACTTTTCAGGTTTAAAAAATATATTCTGTACCATAAGAGTTACTTCCTTCACTCATTTCATCATGGGGGGAATGTTCCTCCAACCACTCCAGGGTGATTGCCATTTTCTGTTGAAAGAAAACAACACTGCTATTTTCTTTACAAGTTATGCATACATAATAAATTGTAATTGTACACAAAGAAACATAGTGCACTTATTATTGTTTGAAGGATTTCTTGTGGAATAAGTGACAGCTGCTTCTTAGTGTATAAGGAAGGTTGTACTGAGAGGCTAATCTTAGGTGTACAGTTCAGCTTTGTGCTTGGTGCATTCAATTATGCTGTGTAAACATACTTCTGGTTTCTCAAGTACAGAATTTCTATGCATATTCATTTTTGGATGTGGTACATATAGCTCTTACTGTTTCATTACATGTTTTTGCCCGTGGCAGGATACAACAATGTAAGGTAACCCCTGTGTTTTTGGACAGTGTGAATGCTGTCCTCAGTTTGCACATTGAAAGGAAGCGCCCCCAATTTCAGCACGATCCTCCCCGCAATGAGAGACAATAAGGGACTCTCCCGTAGTGGGAATAAGGCCAAGACAGAGTGCGGGTGAGCGTAAGTGGGAGTTTATCCAAAAATAAGGCATGCAAAGAACTCTGCAACCTACGAGAGCGCTCTGTCCGACAATCGCAAAGACAGGCGTATTTCTAATACAAGAAACGTCATCAACACCTAAACACTATAGGGGGCACAAGTTAATTGGGATTGGGTGGCGTCGACTAACTATAGGTGTTGCTGCAGCGTGGTTGGTCTTGGCGTGACAACGTCACTGGTCAGCCTCGTGGGTTGGGTTGGGCCTGGCAGGCCGGCTTGAGGTCATCCGCGCGGTGTTGGTATGCTGGGGCAGCCTGTGACAATGACGAATACCTTTCCTGTCTCATTTGCCCTAGGCCATGCACACTGCAGTTATTCAGAAAACGACATTTAAGTTCATTAATAAATCGCTCAGCAGCTTATCTTATAAAATAAACGCAACACATGAGGAATGCACCTCGTGAGAGGTCTGGTGGTTGGAGTGAGATTTACCTGTGTCCTATTGACCGGTATGTCAGGTCACGGGACTGGGCTCTGGGCCTGGGTCAAACGATACATGTCTGCATTAGGAGTTATTATATAGATGGGTCTCTGTGTCTTGTCCCAATGATGGGGATCGTCCTTGCGCGGGGTCAGGATTCTTGGGGGGTTTGTGGGATTTATGAGAGGGTGCTGGTAAATCAGTGGGTTCAACCGTGGGTTTATTACCGTGCTGTAAATAACACAGGTGGCGGCCTGTGGCCTTGGTTGCGGTGCCGGGGCCTCTGACTCTCTGAAGTAACGCCAGCTTGGTTGGGGGAGGTGAGGGAGCGCGGCACAAGTCTTAGCTGTTTTTATCTGGCAGGCTTGGTAGGGTGGGAGTGGGAATGGCCTTGCATATATCCACAAAGGTATTTTCCTCGTGCGTTGCCGATCAGTGAATGCAGAAGTTTTACACTGTTCTGTTTTTATTTCAACATTACGTTAGCCACACACATGTATCAATATATATATATATATCAATTTTACTATACGTTTGTTTACTACAGTCGGTTTCAGTACCTTTTCATTACCTAACATTACATCCACTACATTGTGCGCGTATTGTATATACATTAGACGTTATACGAGGGATATCTAGGTTATGGCCTACAGAGGTTGATGCTTGCCGCTTTGGGTGATTAAGAAAACATATATGAGTTCAAGTTTCTACATAAAACAAAAACACTTTCACAGATAGAGGTTACATGTTTGGTTAACATCTTTCTCCGTGGTTATAGCAGCACTAGTCCAGACCTGGAGGGATATCATATAACGTTACATTTTAATAGTGTATTCACATTTTAAACAGAGGTAGTTCATTAATACCAGTACTTGAATTATTTTCTACTTTCTTCAGATAGTGATGCTTCAGCTTTTTTCCCCGTTACTCCGGCCTCGCGGTCTGGGTCATACGGGGTGCAATATTACATTGAGACTGATAGAATGTTGCCGTGTTGGCATCTCGGGTTTAGCTCATCTCCGACTTTCTCATGGGAACGCGCTCGCAGCGGATCTGTCAGGGCTGCTGAGGCGGCAGAGATGCATGAAAGGCCCTCCAAAGGTGGGGGCCTCGTTACAGTGTGCTGAACTCACGCCATGTTTGCTAGACAAGATGGCGTCTAGGCCTAACTAAATTTTGGTAAATGCAAGGAAAGGATACGTGTGGGCAATGTCGTCGGCGGGTGAATCCTCCTCCACCTGGGCCCGGGTGGCATGAGGGGGCGCCCACCGAGTCATGGTCCTCACCTGGGGAGGAAGCTGTAGGTGAGGAGGGCCTCGCGGCCAGTCCTCCCCTACATTTCCCCCCTTTCGTTACTAAAGTAACGAATTCTTTAGCTCTTCCAATCTTCTACATTCTTGTTCCTCTATCACTGCGTCATCCCATGCAGGGGTTCCTTTTATAGGCATCCATGCTCTGCACACCCCCCTTAAACTCTCACCTCTCCTAGCATACTCGTCTGGTGTACATGTTAAATATATACAGTCGCCAGTTTCTTCCAAATCTACCCAGACCTCCTCATACCATTCCAGTTCTACGTCTCGTGGTTCTTTGATAGTGGTGTGCCATAGTTTATCTACTATGAACTTATCACGGCACATAGGCACTAACTGGTACCTGGGAGTGTTATCTGTTCCTGTCTGCACGTGTACTTCATGTGTTGCCTTAATTGTACCACCAGAGTTGCCCATTGTCACCATCATCATTGCACCGTTAGGAACTGCGTTAGCACAACATCGGAGGCCCACCTGGCACAGGCAGAACATCACAAGGAGGATCACCACTATTGGTATCAGGAACTTCATTGTCACTCCAAGCCATGAGGGAACCCAAGAGAAGATATTGTCGAACCACGAGCTATCCTCAGCTCCACCTTCCATTTTCATCTTCTCGCCCAGGTTATGTACTGCTTCAATAACGTGGGACAGGGACCCATTTTCTGCGTCTTCGGAAGGTACGAACGTGCAGCACGCACTTCCTATTTTTCGGCAAACACCTCCATCGATCGCTGTTAACAGGTCTAGAACATACCTGTTCTGCATGGTCATTAGTCGCAGAGCTCGTAGTTCCACCTTTATTATGTTGAACCCTTCTTCAGTGTCGTTGGCCAACTGGATCAGTTCCCACCGTGTGATCTGGAGCCATTTTGCATTTGCTCTTGCTTGGACACTTGATACTAACGAAGCAAAGAATGTTTCCACGGAGCTGAACAGGCGATACCTGTCTGGGATCTGTGCCAATAAATCAGATGATGCTTGCGATATGTAGTTCGAGGCTCGCTTGTTCCGTGAGAGCTCTTCTCCTTTCCCTCCGGAGGACAGGACATAAAGGTGCGCTTGTGTAGTTGGAGAAGCTACATCCTGGTTCAAGTCTCCTTTCATCATGTTACTTCTGTCAATGTGGCTTTCTGGAATCACCATTAGTGTTGAATGCAAAGTGGCCATTGAGCAGCTACCACTCCATGATTGGGGAAGGTGCAAGTACGCCTTGTTTCCGCATACCCAGTATGTGTCCATTAGTGCTGCTGTTCCTTTTTTCATGTCTGGGATGGTGAGAGTTTTGTTACAGTTCTTATTCGTTCCCATTGCCATCTTTCCTTCTCCCTTGAAACATAGTTCGTTTTGTATTTCACTTTGTAGCTTGAAGGGTTTCTCCATCGCTGTTACCCATGTTAGTTTAGGGATGTGTTCTTTCCATATTGGCAAGCGCGTTTTTTCCATCCACCGCAACTTGTCCGGTTGGACACCTTTCAGTGCTTCTGCCTTACACAGTACTTCTTCGTCTCTCCATTTGTTTTCGGAAAACAGTGTCCCTTGTATTGCAAAGAAAGGTTCTTTAAGACAGATCACTCCAGACGCTTGTGAATAGCACGTTTTGTTGTTCTGTAGCATTCTGAAAGAGACATCGTGTGCTTGAAAAGTGTTCTTTATTCTGCACAGCGTGAGATGAAGGAGACATTGGGCATCCACAATGGGCAATTCTCGTGGCAACAACACTTTAGGTGTGCCTGATGCATGGGGGATAAGCGAGCAGACATAGCAGCTCTCATTGGTTGTCTGTTTGGCTGTTGTGCTCATATCTGCATACCATTTATTTGCTTGGTGAGGGTGTCGTGGGTCTTCCATTTTGTCTAACCGTAGCCCATAATACTCATCATACCCCTTTCCCCCAGTCTCTCTTCTCCGCCTACTTTTCTCCCTCCTTCTGTACCTTTTCGTTATAGTAGGTGAAGAACCAGGCCCCCCTTCCTCCTTCCCACCCCCCTTTTCTAATTCTTCATATAGGGACTTGTATTCTGTCATCATAATCACTTTTCCATCCTCCTTAATAAACAAGAGATCGTTGTTTGGAATTGGGGCGGGAAGGATCGTGCGGTTGTTATATGTTTCAGGTTGGGACATTGTGTCATTATTTACATTTTTGGTTCTCGATTGTGACAGGACAGCAGTGGGTGGTGTAGTATAGTATCCCCACACAAAGTGTGATCCATCCCAGACCAAGAAATCACCTTCTTTGATACCCACAGTCGGAATTGTTTTCGTTCCAGGGGCAAGGGTGGTGTTGTTCCCCCCTCCCCCCTCGTTCATCTCGGTAGAGATGAACGCTATGACCCAGTGTAACACTAGACAAAACATTGAGATGAAGAACACAATAGCACACATTGATAAACCACATTCAAATGAATATGTCAATCTAGCCACTAACATTTCTCTAAATCTAACACATCTATTAGGTGCAGGCTGCCCATTCGATGCCATGATAAATCCTGTTTGAGACACAAGAGTTCATTAAGTACAAGCATGTAAACATTTCCACGTTGTAACGTTTTGTTGATAAAATATAGGATTGGGTGAGGGAGGGGGTGTGTTGACAGACAGGGTAGCCTTTCAATCATCATTATTCGTACCTTACTTAATACATATATATATATAAATAATAAGAAAAAATGACAGTTTAAAAACACCAACAACAATAAAAAACATCTTGAAGAACACAAGGAAAAAAAAAAAAAAACCCTCACGCAAAACTTTCAAAAATTGCAATAAAAAAGAAAATTTACATATACATATGTACATGTTTAGTCCAGGACATTTGTTGCGCGCCAATTGTGTTCACTGCTCATCTCATAATGCACACAAAATTCCAATCATTCATTCCGCACAACTTCATCGTCCGCTGTTGCCTGTGCCTCGTCCTGCACCTCACTCTCCGCAGCGCTGTAAGCTTTACGTACGTCTGTCAAATGCACCCAATATCGCAGGCCCTTCACCTTTACTGCTGTGGGCGTGCAAAACACTACCTCATAGGGGCCATGGAAACGTGGTGCATTCCACCTCCGCACAAAACTTCTGACATATATAAGGTCACCAGGCATTAGCTGTAGTGGTTTTTCAGGCAACCTGTCTGGTTCAGTCGCGTTCCCCTCCTCTCTTGTAGAGGGGGGGGCTAGTTGCTTTGCAATTACGCGCGCTGCCCGTGTCAGTTTTCGCAGGTATTCTGTGAACTCCTCCCCCAATATAGCTGCGCTTCTGTGTGCATCAGAACGCTCACGGAGAGGCGAATGCGCTGTGTGCATTCTTCTTCCCGTGACGATCTCGTGCGGGGACAAATGGTGGTCCTTACTTGGCTGGTTTCGCAGTTCAAACAAGGCCAAAGGCAGGCAGTACATCCAAGTCTTTTTAAGGGAAAAACAAAGTTTTGATAATCTGCTTTTTAACAGCCCGTTTATCTTTTCTACGACGCCATTACTTTGAGGATGATAAATCGAGCATAATTTGTGCTGTATTCCCAATAATATAGTCACTTCTTTAAATAGTTCATTAGCAAAATGCGTCCCGTTATCTGAGCGAATAACGTCGCAAATTCCCCAGCGCGGAAACACTTCCCGCACTAGGAACTTCGCGGCGCCCTTCGCGTCAGGGCGGGCACATGGGCCTGCCTCCACCCACCTCGAAAATGGACATACAACCACAATCATGTATCGAGCCCCGTTACACCTTTCTCCCATGTCTACATAATCAATGTGGAGCTCTCTGAATGGGCCACTTGGTTTTGGTATCGTTCCCCTTAGTGTGCGCAATGTCATACCTGAGTTGTAAATTTGACATGTCGTGCATTCTAGAGCTAACCTTGTGACGTGTTCCTGGAGGCAAGGTGCAAACCAATCTTCTTGTATCTCTGCCATTATGTGTTTCTTTGCGTTGTGTGCGGGAAAGTGTAGTTGTTGAAATGCTATTTCTAACAGCGTAATTGGCATTACCACTTTTCCTGAACTCTCTTGTCGCCACAATAAATCAGTCGGTGATTTGCTGCATCCTCTCTTAGTCCACAGCAATTTTTCCTCTGCACTAGCTCCCTCTTGCAGCTGTATTATCTCCTGTGTGGACATCATGTTGTATCCTGTGGGGACCTCTTGGCTTGCTGTGTGGTGCAACATGTATTCTCCTATTTCACCTTTTTGTAAATATGAAGCTGCTTTGGCAGCGGCGTCTGCTGCCGCGTTCCCCAAAGATATAAAATCTGTATTTGTGGTATGGGCTTGGCATTTTACGATGGCCACTGCCGTGGGGTCTTGCAGGGCCTCAATCAGTTCTTTCAATAATTCTGCATGCTGAACTGGCGTTCCGTCTGCTCGCCGAAACCCTCTCCGCCCCCACCGGGCCAACCCACCGTGAACTGTTGTTGTCATGTATGCTGAGTCTGTATATATGGTCACTGCGCACCCCTTGGCGGCATGCAATGCTTCTATTAGCGCTATTAGTTCTGCTGCTTGCGCTGAATAGTGTGATGGGAGGCGGTGTTGTACTAGTATCTCATATTCATCTTCCTCTAATCGTACCACTGCCATACCCACATGCTTTTCTCCTGTCTCCATGTCTATTGATGCTGACCCGTCCACAAAATACACCTCACCCTTGGTCAGGGCATTTTCAAAAATCACTTGATCCTGACTTTCGTCACCTGTGTACGTGGCGCAGTTGTGGTTCTGCATGTCCTCTACGGTGCATGCCTCTGTGATGAATGTGGCTGGGTTCACTGTTTTACATCTTACTATATGGATGTTAGCGCTGGACAATATTATCTCATATGCTGTGGCGCGTTGTGTTGTCAATGTGCTCTTTGTTCGCTCTAATATTGCAAAAAGTGAGTGTTCCACAAACAGTGTCACCGGGCAGCCCATCACTATCGTGGCACTTTTTTCAATCGCGAACGCGGCTGCAGCTAGGGATTGCTCGCACGCGAAATGACCTTGCATTACTGCGTCTAGGGTGCCGCTATAGTAAGCAAGTGGTTTGTGCCCTAAAGATGTTTTCTGTGTCAGTACTGCTGTCATCAGTGTTCCTTTGCAGTGTGAAAATAAGAAGAATTCGCGCCCATAATCTGGATTTGCTAGTACTGGAGCGCTTGATATCAGCTCTTTTAGTGAGTTGAATGCTGTGTTCATCTCCTCTGTCCATTCTATGTGTTTGTGTTCTTGTTGTGCTTCTTTCAGTGCCTGTAACAAGGGCCTTGTGTACGCCGCATAGTCCAATATCCATGCTCGGCAATAGTTACACATACCCAGAAATTTCTGCATCTCTTTTACTGTTTTGGGCTCCCCAATTGTTCTAATCGCCTGTGCCCTGTCTGGTATAATTCGCTTGCCTTCCTTTGATATCAGCTGACCCAAGTATAGGACCTCTGTCAGACAGTATTGTAACTTCCCCTTATCCACCTTGTACCCTTTATTGGCCAATAATGTCAGGAGTGTTATCGAGTCCTTTCTGCACTCTTCCTCAGCTTGTGCACAAACCAATAAATCATCAACGTACTGAATCACTGTGCTTTCTACAGACAAATTCCCCAGATCTTCATGTAGTACCCTGTTAAATATGCTTGGGCTCTCGCAATATCCTTGTGGTAGTCTGCAGTGTTCGAACCTCCTTCCTCCCAATGTAAATGCTGTCAAGTACCTGCTCTCTTCTGCTAAGGGAATCGAGAAAAATGCATTTTTTAAGTCAATTACTGTGAAGTGTGATGCTGCTTTTGGAATGTTGCACAGTATTGTCGCCGGGTTCGGGACTAAAGGGAACTCCTTCATTACCACATCGTTCAGTGGGCGTAAATCTTGTATCATCCTCCATGAACCCCCCTTCGCCTTTTTGATTGGGTAAATGCATGTGTTGCATGGGGAGTTTGAGGGCACTATTATACCCTGTGCTAGCAGTGCATCTATTGTCTCTCTGATCCCTTCTTCTGCTTCTCGCGACAGTGGATATTGTTTCACCCGGGGTAGTATTGCTCCCTGTTTTAATTTTATCACCACAGGCTGAACTTCATGCAGCAACCCTACATCGTGGGGGCCATTTGTCCATAAGTTAGTGGGTACTGAACTCATGTCCTCATCAAAAAATGTGTGCGGTGCTCCTACTACCGCCATTAATTCAACTTTAGTTTTTCTGGCTGTAACTACAATGTCGCAGGGCATTGCTAGTTCCATCACTATTTCACCATCTCCCTCAGTGTCAGAAAATAGCTCCTCGTCCGAGAGCTCTCTCAGCGGGATATTTGCATTTGTACACAATACTGTCCGCCACTCACATCCTTCCATGTCAATACCAATCACACATATTCTGTTTGTTGATACATGTACTGCATGCAAATCCAACGATAGTACTGACCCAAGAGCAGTGTCAGGGCTTGCTATGGGACGAAAAAGGAATTCTGCTGGGATCCTCCACTCCACCCTTTTTAGTTCTGGTACTATGAGAGCCAATGTTCTCATACCTTCAACAAACATCTCCTCATTTCTTGGTACCCCTCTGATCTCTTCCATGATTGTGTGGCCGTGTATTACTGCTAATATGCGGAGGGGGCATATGCCTGGCGTCGAACATACGATGCCGCTCCCTGTGAACGATATTGTCATATTTAGTTTGCTTAGGAGATCTCTCCCCAGTAAGTTGATGGGAGAGTTTTCATAGTACAGTAAGGGTGCTTTCACTGTTTTACCCCCTACTGTCACATCCAATACCTCTGTGTAAGGAACTTCAATTACAGCCCCAGAGAACCCCTGCGTCTCTAACGTTCTATTAGATAACGGGAACCGGCCCTCTCTAATGCATGATTTCTCCGCTCCCGAATCCACCATGAATATGAATTGCTTGTCTCCTATCTGCGCTCCTATCAATGGTTCCTCTGATGCATTGTGGGTCGTAGATAGTACTGGACACGCAAGTGCTCTCTGTGGGCTGTCCTATGCGGGGTGTCTCATTGCCCCCCCCTGATCGAAAATGTTCCCCGAAACTACTGACACTCCACTGTAAGGTGCGGGGGCGGGTGCCCCATTAGCTACTGTGGCGAAAGTGTTACCAGGCGTGTAGTGCACATTGTCATTATTCTGTGGGAAGTTTTGTGTTCGGTACTGATGTCCGTGTAGTTGTGCGTTACTCCTTTGTACTACATTGTCTGGTTGCTGGTATTGTCCCATGGGGAGGCCGTAGGGGCTTCCTGGGTGGGGGTGTCCGTACTGTTCTGTCTCTTGGAAACCGTTGTTTTGTCTGCTCCTGCATTCTCTTGAGTAGTGCCCCCATCTCCCACAATTCCAACAGCTCCCCTGTGGACCTCTGGGACCCTGCCACCCATTTCCTCCCATTCCTCCATACCCTTGTCCTCCCCTTCGACCCCTGTACCCACCTCTTCCCCCTCTTGGGGCCCACTCTTGCCACGTTGGACCTCCGTTCTGCTCCTGCTCTGTCCACTGTCGTTGCCCTTGTCCTGCCCAATTTGCTGCTATTCTTCCTTGTATTGCTATTTGCCCCTCCTCTCCTTCCTCTCCCTCCCTCATGAGTGGGAGTCCCGCTACCGCTGCTGCGACCTTCACCAATTTTGATTGCACCAACTTTGCCTCGTCCGCCAACCTTTTCTGTGCTACTTCCCTCTCTCTTTCTTTGATCCGTTTACAATGGTGTACTATTATGCTTTGGATCTCTGGCCAGCCTTTTGCCTCAACGCCTGCTATTTTATCCAGTGCCTTTTGCACTTCCTTTGGGAGCCCTCTCTTAATGATGAAATAAAATAGAGATGTGGATTGGTGCCAGGGCGTACCCGTTTCCGCTCTCCACATCTCCTGCACCCGGAGAATGTAATCCATAGCGTCCTCCCCGTCATTCATGGTACATTGCATTACTGACTGCAAATCAGGGGTATCTGGGAAGGTTTCCCGCAGTGCGTCCCACACCCTTGCTCGCACAGTGTTAAAAGAAGCCCCATCATGGCGATCACACTCTAAAGTTACAGCTGGAAAACCCGCTTTAGCCCATACTCTGTCTGCCTGATCCCCTACTGCGGATACTAGTAGGCTCTTCACATCGCCTACTGCCAGCGGTATACCAGCGGTATGTTTCTCAAATGCATATATCCACTTGCTTGCCCCTCCTGACAGCTGAGGTAGTAATTTCATTAAATTAGCCTTATCCATCTGAGCCCACGGTATATAGTTTGGCCTCCCGCCCCCTCTGTGGAGTAATGGGAGTTGTAATTTCCCTTTTACCGTTGCAGCTTCCTTTTCCTTAGTCGCTGCTGACTCCAATGACGCCATCTTCCCCACCCTATTTCTTAGTCGTCCCATCCATTCATCTTCTATAGTCCCCAGTGAACATGCACCATCTATCTCCTCGCCTTCTCCTCCTACTGCCATGCTCAATCTATCACTCTCATCCACCCCTCCTCTGACATCACATAACAAATCCTCTCTGATCCCTCTTTCTCGTGAGACATCACCAATGCTTCCTTCTGCTGTCCCTACTTCTATTATTCTTGTCGGTTCTTCCTCAATTCTGAACAGTATTTCCCCCTTTTTCCATCCCTCCTCAATTTGTCTATTTTCGCTCGACGCTCTAGACGTGCGTCCAGATTGTGTAGGGGCGCATGCTGTGCGTTCACATATGTCTTTTATTCTTGAGAGTTCATCCCTCGCCACTGTAAGCCTCGACTCTAAGTCACTCGTTAACTTCTCTATATCCACCCTCTGTGTGCCTCCCTGGGCGCGCTCTCTGGTGTTTTCGTATCATGTTGGGGGCAGGTGTTCACTATGATGTAAGGGACATGTAGAAAATTAAGGCTATGCTGGTAAAAACCCATGAAAATCAGTGAAAATATTTTGTTAAAGGGACGTTATGGTTAAGTTGCACTCATAAAAACCTAACAAAATCAGAGAAACTTTTTCAAAGGGTTATTATGGCTACAAGTAAAATAGAAAACCCCCTGAAATTCAACAGTTATGGTGAGGTAAGCAACCATAACGCGCACCACCACCGTGCACTCCTAAGATTAACACCCACGACATCAAAGATGACATGACAATTATCATGTCCTTACATAGGGTTTTGTTTATGATGTTGGTAACAAGGTGTTCCGGATGACTGTGAGATCTACGCCTATTATGCAAAGAAAGCATAATAATATGGAGTTCTTCTACATACACATAAGACATGGGTGCAGCAGACACTGTAGACGTAGAATATTTGTATTCTGCTAAATTTGCTTTGTAAAATCATGAAAGATATCCTCGCTTAGTTTTCAGTAATGTTAAGCATGGAATACATAGGTAATAAGCACACAATACATACAAAGACCCACAATGCATACAAATTAGAGGCACATACTAGCATGCTACAGTACAGAAGATAGAAACAATATCAATAGAAAATGTTAATAACATTACAGATCATTATCAAGTACTCGTATGAATTGTGTGGTATGGCCTGGCTATTGGCCCATATCTGTGCACCATGAGCTGTCTGACACCAAACCCTAATCCAAGCACTTCTACAATATACAAGAAGGTTAACACCTTCTGCATATATCATGACTTTTCCATTTAAACATTGACCAAAACCAAGTGGCCCAGATTTGTGAGGTCATCAGTGACATCATCAATGAAAGTTGTCATGTCATTTTTGATGTGGTCGGTGTTGGGCTTATCAGTGCACAGTGGTGGTGTGAGTTATGATTGCTTACCTTACCATAACTGGTGAATTTACTTGTAATCATAATAACCCTTTAAGAAAGTTTCTCCACTGATTTTGCTAGGTTTTTATTAATGCAACTTAACCATAACGGCCCTTTAACAAAGATTTTTCACTGAATCTGTATATATATATATATATATATATATATATATATATATATATATATTTTTTTTTTTTTTTTCAAAAGAACCGACTTAGCGTCAGTCATTTAAGGAGCACTCTCCTTCTCCTTCATACCAGGCTTCAAAAAATAGGCGGTTATCTTCGTGTCATTAATGGCTTCTTTATTCGTTTAAAATACATCTTCCATGCTTCCCAAGAAAATCGACGCGTTTCGCAGCATTACTTGCCGCTTGTTCACAACACCGTTTTACCACCACCATATTGTTTAAATACAAACATGTGCCTACAGACATAGAAATGGGACAAGAGAGTTCTACTACAGTAAACATAGAAGAAGGGACTTAATGTTGTTAACAATGCTGTCGGACATCTTTAAAGGGTTTTAAGTCCCTGTCCTTTTGAGTTGCATACATCGTGATCAAGTGACCATGTCGACACAAATGCTAACCTCCAAACGAATTGTCCTCATAATTTGAGCATTGCATTGATTTTAACCAAGGTCCTTCTTTAAAAATACTACGCTTGACAGAGTTACCATAAATCTGACGACAACCTTTGCCATTCTTTGAAAAGAGAATGTGCCTTTTCTTCACACATAAAGTGCATAATGCATAATAAAGTGACTAGTGCTAGCAGCTCACTAAAGTGCCTAGTGCTTTAGTGTTTTTCAGCCTCTAATTTTTTATAAAGTGCTTAGTGCTAAGACTTGTATTGTATTCAGTGTGAAGATCTATTTCAATTTTATGGACTAAGTTGCAACTCTAATTTATTTCATCATTATCAATAGTCTGTGGCTATGTTTATTTTAAAAATACAAAACTTAATAGATAAAACTACACCTGCGTGGTGAAATTTAAAATAGAAAAGTGCCTATAAACCCAATAACAGCATACAATAAAAGTGCAATTTAAAATAAGCAACAATCCAATTGTTTGCACTTATTTAAACCCAATTTATGAAATCACTAATTTGCATAAGTCAATCCTTACAGGTAAGTGGTGCCAAGTTGTCTTAACGATGTTTAGATTAGTGCCCTAAAAAAGTGTACAGTTCTTCATCTATGTTGTGCCCTTTTGGCTGTTTGGTTTCGAAGTCTAAAATACAGCGGGTTTCTTGTTGTCTGAACCTTCTGTCACGATCCCCCCCTCTAGGGTCATTCTCAATTGCACAAATACCAAAGAAAGCAAAACTATTCATATTGCTTTCGTGGCATTCAGTAAAATGTTTTGCCATAGGATAGTTCGCATCTTTGTTTTGTATGGCTCTAACATGTTGTTGGACCCTTATTTTCAGTTTACATTTAGTACTTCCAACATACCACTTTTTACATTTGCACATTAAAACGTAAACTACATATTCAGTGTCACAGGTAATTTTGTCATTAATATGTTCAGTTGAACTTGTTACTGGATGCTTGAAAGTGGTACAATTCATAGCAAATTTACATACATTGCATCTTGTGCATTTATGAAAACCTTTCTTACGATTACTTAACCAGGCACTTGCATCTTTGGTTTCTTCTTTACCCATAAAACTGTGGACCAATTTATCTTTAATTGAAATGTTTCTTCTCTAACTGATCTCTGGGTATTTCTTAAGCAAACCCCCAATATCTTTCAATGAAAAAACGTTGTTAAAGGGACGTTATGGTTAAGTTGCACTAATAAGAACCTTTGAAATTCACTAAAAAACTTTGTTAAAGGGACGTTATGTTTAAGTTGGACTAATAAAAACCTATGAACTTCAAAGAAAAAAACATTGTTAAACGGACGTTATGGTTCCAAGTAAAACCGAAAAACCCCTGAAATTCACCAGGTAAGCTAAGCAACCATAACTCGCGCCACCACCGTGCACTGCTAAGACTAACACCCAGCACATCAAAGATGACATCACAAATGGCATTGATGACATCACTGATGACATCACACGTGAAATGCATTTTGATGAAAAGTCTCTACAAGGAGTTGTGTTTTTAACATTGATAACAAGATGTCAGGGGTCATCGGGAGACCTATCATGAACACTTAATCTATTAAAGAATGTACTAATCTAATATCTTTGTATTGGAGTGTTGTTGTTAATACAGACATTTTATTATATATAAACATAGGCAATGACTGAAGCATGCACCATAGAAGTACATTATTTATAATATTGTAATTTTGTATAGTACAATAATGAATGCTGCCTTATCAGAGTTTTGAGTAATGTTAAACATGTAAGAACTAGCTAACAATTTAAGAGTTACAGCACATGTGCTGGTACACACAATACATATGAAGAACCACAATGCATACAAATCAGAGGCACATACAGGGAAACTAAAGCAAGGAAGAAAGAAACCGCATCCTCAGAAAATATTAATGACATTAAAGTTTATCTTCATGTATACAAATGAATTGTGTGTTTGAGGCCTGCTCATTTCCCCATGTATGTGCACCATGAACTGAGACCAAACCCTAAGGAAAGTACATAAAGAACATATGACAAGGTTAACATCTAGATATATAGCACCTTTTTACATTTTATTATTCTGACTGCCAGTGAACAAAACCACCTGGCCTATATATGTCAAGGAACAAAAACAAGTGGGCCAGATATGTGATGTCATCAATGATGTCATCAATGACATTTGTGATGTCATCTTTGATGTCCTGGGTGTTAGTCTTAGCAGTGCACGGTGGTGGCGCGAGTTATGGTTGCTTAGCTAACCATAACTGGCGAATTTCAGGGGTTTGTCGGTTTTACTTGTTTATTAGTGCAACTGAACCAAAACGTCCCTTTAACAAAGTGTTTTCATTGAATTTCATAGGTTTTTACCAGTGCATGCTATTTTCCTACAACTTACTAATATCGAACTTACCCGATATAGCATATTTGGGTCCAATTTCCAAAGTCTCACCTTAAAATTCTGCCAATTGCCACCTTGTGGAATGATTTTTAACACTTCTATACACTTCTTGCAACTATTTCAGCTAGTTTTGTAGCCATAGATTTCTACGAACATCTGACTTCATAGCCGACCTTCCAGACAGTGCCACATGACCATACGCTAGCGCGCGGCATGATGACGTGACTGAGAACCCGTCCATACTTCACGATAAGATCTTTGCTTGGAAGACACTTCGGAACTGCCTTTTCTACTGATGTAGGAACTTGCAACTTCAACATTTCCCTTGCACAGCTCCAACACCTATTCCTACTCAGCCATTAACAATGTAGTACACAGTTTTAGCAAAACTGCTATTTATCTTAAAATGACATCAGCTAAAGCCATCCCTCCTCCCCAAGAGACACCACCACTGCTGCAATCAAGGAGCATGAGAAACACTGCGCCCTACCTTAGAAATAACACACGCACAACATTTTCCCCTGTCCACCTGGCCCTCCATATTAGTGTTTGGTGCCTCTTCCCTCAGTTCCCTCCCCGACTTTCGTTCTTAGCTCTCCTGCCAAAAAAAAAGCCATCAAAAAACAAAATAAATGTTCCTTTAGGAACCACCTTTCATCCTGTACATGGCCACTGTACATGGCCACTTTAATCCTATGTTTTGTCCCTTCTGGTCAAGGCCAGTAGCCACATTGTCCGTATCATGACCTTATACCATGACCCCGACATTCTGGGCACTGCCCATGGCTACAGCCTACCCCTCAGTCAGTAAAGCTATACCGCTATTTTTTAAAACTACATTATGACACTTGTCAAATAAGAAAACACTGCCACATTTGCAAAACCATGCTTTTCGATCATTGCCAATGAGCCTTACGCAAATTTGCTGGACATCCACCCACGTTTTATTTTTTCAAAACTGTCAAAAGAATACACAAATGATTCATCATATAAGGTGTGCACAAAATCCCAACAAACTTTGTAAACCCATTTGAAATCACGTCAGAAATATTCCACCCATCAGCATTACCCCTCACCTCCCCAAACATTATTTCATCAGTTTCACAACGCTCAGAAAATATTATTGTCCCAAGGGTTCGACCATGTATTTTTGTACATACGTTCATCTATCGCAAACATTTCCAATGCACCTTACCTAATTTTTCCTCTTTTACAAACATACAAAATTTGACAGCTGGGCGCGTCTGTTTTGTGCTATTCTTATCCATTGCTGCATCTGCCTAAGGTGAACTGCCCTGACATCACTAAATCTTATGCTCCGCCACTCACCCTCTAACCAACCCAAGTGATATTCAACACCTTTCTCAGTGACGCTCCTCTTCAGCGTAGCCAAAAGCGCCCATAATCAACTACATGCCGTGATGCAGAACCTGAAAATCAACACACATCGACTAACAACATAGCACGTCACAATTCGAAATATTAAACCGATCTTTAAAAGAAAACAATAACACTGTACAATTTGTAAAGTACTTTTATTTCACAATAAACTCTCTGAGAACATCGACTGTTCCCATATTCAATCAAATTACAAATGTGTTTCTTTGCTTGTGATTGAAAATGTTAATCGTGAGGCCCACGTTGTTCTTTTCCCATACAAAAGTGTTTGCACAGTGAATTCCAGGGCATCTGCATAAACTTGGGCCTAGACCACCATAAAAGATGTTATGTTACTCCTAATCGCTAGTGCAGCGTACGGGCACATGGGCCCTGGGCGATCGTCCCACAAAACAGTCACGGTGATCCAACCGTTGATGACTATGTGCACCTGGCGAATAAAGAATCCATCAGTAGGCATCTGGAATCCATGGCAATCGCAGTAAGGCAGCATGTAGCTATTTGGAAAACATAACAGAAAATATGTATCAATACCCAACCTTTATTACAATACATCCATTGATTTCTTAATTCGGCATACAGTTTAAACTAACGATTAGCATGCACAGCAAACAATCTCAAAAAAGATAAAAAGAACGTGGAAACTGATACACAAATCGATATGGTCATACATGACATTTTAAAGAAATATTAGCGTTTAAACTGGGTGAATCTACTGATAGTCTACATACACATAGATTCTGCATTCCCCATAACCATAAAAAATGACTACCACACAGAAAGATAGTACTTCAGTTACATTGCCAAAATTAATGTTCAGATAATAATAAATTAAAGCTTGTTCTGGTGTACAGTCGTCAAAAGCAAACTTACATGATATTCACCGTCTCCATTCTCTTCTTGTAACTTAGACTGCAATGCTCATTGGCGCTCGCACCAAAGATTCTTCATGAACTGATTTTACATGTTCCTTACAAACCTTTGGAATGCATAACCTTATCAAATGTTCATTATTCCGAACCTCCTCTCACTGCATTCTTACTGAATATTCCCTTTCCCTCAAGATCAAAAAACAATTGACCCTTATAGTTTCTGTCCCATGCGTGGGCTTCCTTAGCTCGCAACCAAAAAATCAAAGCTGGTGTCCTTCACTCAGAATCCAAATACATTCTCACTTTGCAACAACATGGCTCAACGCATTCATGAGAACTGGTACTCGCATGCACATGCAGAGCCGCTGTTTCCATCAAACACTGCAGGGGGCTGCCTCAGATGCCAAACTCTAGGGGGCATCAGTCTGACTCCAATATTATTTTAAATACATTGTAACACAGACACATTAGTCCTTCGCCTGTACTTTACACACATTATATTGAGGAACACCTCCAAATGTATGGTATAACTTTTGTGACAAAAAACACCACTTTTTTACTTCTTGCTGCCACATTCCATCCCAGCCACATCAACCCTCACCTTCTGAGACAGTATTTGATAAGTTTAACAAGTGCTATGTTGTGTTTTTTTATATGTTTTTGCGACAATGTCCGCGGACATCAAAACACGGATGAAAGATGGCGGGCACATTGGAGCAATCTGATGCACTTCACGCTCTTCACCATACAATGAGCGAACGCGTCACATGTCCGCGGACATGATGCGCCCGATTAGCCAATCGTTATCTTTTTCCGCGGATATCACTAATTTATTGAGACCTACTTTTTGATAGTTTAAAAAAAAGTACTGGATGGATTTTCACCAAATTTGCAAAAGCACGCTTTCGGGACCAAACCGCTGCTCCTCCCGCAAATGCAGTAAAAATCTGTCCAACGGTTTGATCTGTAGCCGTGCGCAAAGTTTTTCCCCATTCAGTCTATGGGAAAAAAGAAATTTTGGGACCCCCCTATAACTTTGCCCCCCCATGGACCAAACCTCACCAAACTTTGCAAATAAAATCAGAGTCGGGCCATATACTTTTTTTTGCAAAGTTTGGTGTGGATTCGTCCAGGGGGAGCAAAGTTATAAGCCACCCAAAAAGTCCTCTTCCTATGGCCTTGTGGCTGTGTAATAACATGGCCCGCGGTAGGGGCCATGTAGTTATGATGAAGTTGCTAAACCCATAGAAAGAGCACTCTTTGGGTGGCTTATAACTTCGCTCCCCCTGGACAAATCCTCACCAAACTTTGCAAAAATTATATGGCCCACTCTGATTTTTTTTGCAAAGTTTGGTGAGGTTTGGTCGAGGGGGGGGAAAAGTTATAGGGGGGGCTAAAATTTATTTTTTTCCCATAGATATAATGGGAAAAAAAGTTTGCTCATGCCTACATCCCAAACCGCTTGACGGATTTTCACCAAATTTGCGGCAGGACCGGCGACTTGGTCCCGAAAGCGTGCTTTTGTTAATTTGGTGTAAATCCTTCCAGAAGTTTTCTTTAAATGACAAAAATGTAAGCTAAAAAAAAATAGTGATATCTATCTCCGCTCCGCGGACTCACTTCCCTTTTCGTTTCACGGACTGGCCTCTGATTGGCTGTTCTGTCCGCAGGCTGGCCTCTGATTGGCCAAACAATGTGCAGAATTTTGCACGGTCCACGTACATCGGGATGCGCTCGCTGATTGCCTGGTGTGGAAACGTGAAATATGTCAGTTTTCCTGAACGCCCGCCATCTTGGATTTGCAGACTTTTTTAGGGTCTGCAGACAATGCGGTGAAAACATAGAAAAAAAACAGCATTTCACTTGTTAAACTCAACAAACAATCTCTGGGGGTGTGGGGGGGATGAGTATTGGATTGGATATGGCCATAAGAAGCCAAACACTCTAGATGTCCAGGGGCAGTCCTATGGTGTTCGCGGACACTTCAGATGTCCTAGGACATCTGTACCTATTTCTGCGGCACTCAGTGGAACTGCATGTCATTTTGCATTGCAATTTTATTCTAGGACTAATCCTGAACGGTTTTGCAAAGTTTTGTGGGATTCTGTCAAGAGGGGGCAAAATTAGAGGGGGGGTCCCAAAATATTGTAAAGGCTTATAAATGTGGTGTCATTTGACGAATCTGCACAACATTTGCACAACATTTGGCAAAACGATTTTGGATCTAGATATAATGGTTTTCTAAAGTTCTAAAGTTTGGTGGGATTTTCTCAAGAGGGGGTGAAATTAGGGGGGGATCTAAATATTTTTTGATGGCCTATTAATTTGTTGCTATTTGACGAATATGGACAAAGGTTTTGAGAAAGATTATGGACCCAACCTTCAATGTTTGTTTAAAGACTGAATGGATTTTGTCAAGTGGGGGCTCAGTTATATGACTATTGTATGTACATATATTTTGACAGTTTTTAAAAAATAGAACATGGGCGGGTTTCGAGCAAACTCGTGAGGAGCATTGGCAAGTACATTAAAGCATGGTTTTGCAAATGTGCTGGTGTTTATTTTTTGACAAGTGTAATAATGTGGGCAGTTGCCAGATTGTCTGGGTCATGGCATAAGGTCATGACACAGACAATCTGGCTACTGGCCATGACCGCTAGGGATGAAAAATGGTGTTAAAGTGGCTATGTCTACCTGGGACTGGCTATGTGGTAAAGTTATTTGAAGGTAGGATAGGTTTGAAAGGGAAAAAAGTGCCTGTGGTAATATCTTCATAGGGATTTGCAGGATGCCATGGCAAGGGAAGAGGGGCTGTGTACGGATCCCCGCCTTCTCTTTCCATGTTGGCTGTCTTGAAAAAGGATTTTTCTTCCTACAGCGGGATGCCTTAGGCGTCCCGCTGTAGGAAGAATAATCCTTCCATCTTACAACGGGACGCCGCAGGCATCCTGCTATAGGAAGAAAAATCTATGTTTTAGCACCCTGTGCTCCCGCTTTGGGAACCAAGGGTGCTAATGGCCTTAATCACCCATTTCAGGGACTGCAAGGGACGATAATGGTCCGTAGCCCTCCTTACTTATTTATTTATTTATAACACACCAATGCCCGCAGACATCAGGCTGTGTGGTTACAGTATTTGTTAAAGAAGATGAGGTGGAGGAAGACACCTTACTACTTGCTGAGAAAGGAACAACCTTTCTGAGAGCATTGCGGTCATTGTATTTGGTGTGGCGGCGCATGGAGGTGGTCCTGTAGGAGTACGGTCTAGGTAGTCTGCAACTCAGTGCATTTCACTTTGGTAGATTTAGCCCTTGGTACACTCCCAACAGTAGCAAAGAACTGGCACACCCATGATTCGATCCTGGTGCTGGAAGTAGGCACTTCCTCTACCTCATCTTCTTGGTCCTCTTCATTGTCTTTGAAAGTACTGTGCTTTTATTATTGTGAAGGTCCTCCCGCTGGTGGTGGTGGTGGCTCCTGGGGAGGAGGGATGGCAATAACTGATGCCATTTTTAAGATAAATAGCAGTTTTGATAAAATTCTTCCAAGTATGTACTGTGCACTAGATTGGTAATGGATAATGGGCCTCATTACACAGAAGGCGGTAGGGGATTACCGGCACCGGTAAGGGCACCAGTGCCGGTAATCCCCATCACCCTACTACGAGGTCCCTCAGCGGGTCCCGTCCTTAACGTGTGGTCAGACCACACGTTAAGGACAGGACCCGCTGAGGCACTTCAATGCAAATAACGGTACCGCAAATTGCGGTCCCGTTATTTGCTCCTTCCCCATCCCCATTGAGCCCTATGGGGGATCAAATGGGAATGGGGAATGGTTTCTGGAATGGTCCCGCAAAGGTCGGAGTAGGCCGGTAAGTCCCTATTCCGGGAACCCAGCCTCCAACGGCGGTAAGGGAGTAGCCATGGCGCTAATAGCGCCATGGCTACCGCCTTACGTGTAATGAGGCCCAATGAGTACGAAAAGGTGTAGGAGGTGTGCAAGGGAAATTTTGAAGTTGAAAGTTCCTAGATCAGTAGAAAATACAGTTCCGAAATGTCAGCGAAGGACGGATCTTATTGTGAAGTGCGGACGGGGTCTTGGACACGTCATCATGCCGCACTCCAGCGTATGGTCATGTGGCACTGTCCGGAAGGTCTGCAATGAAGTCAGATGCTCGCAGACGTCTACGGATGCAAAACTAGTTGAATAGTTCCAAAAAGTGTATAGAAGTGTTAAAAATGATTCTAGAAGGTGGGAAATGGCAGAGTTTTAAGGTGACACTTTGTAAATTGGACTCAAATATTGTTATATTTGGTAAGTATGATATTAGTAAGTTGTAGGAAAATAACATGCACTGGTAAAAACCCATGACATTCACTGAAAAAACGTTGTTAAAGGGACGTTATGGTTAAGTTGCACTAATAAAAACCTATGAAATTCACTGAATAAACTCTGTTAAAGGGACATTATGGTTACGTTGGACTGATAAAAACCCATGAAATTCAATGAAAACACTTTTTTAAAGGGACATTATGGTTAAGTTGCACAAATAAAAACCTATGAAATTGAATAAAAAAACGTTGTTAAAAGGACGTTATGGTTACAAGTAAAATCGAAAAACCCCTGAAGTTCACCAGTTATGGTATGCTAAGCAACCATAACTCGCGCCACCACCGTGCACTTCTAAGACTAACACCCAGGACATCAAAGATGACATCACAAATATAATTGATGACATCACTGATGACATCACATGTGCATTTACTTTTCATACAAGGGGTTGTGAATGTAATGTTCGCAAAAATTATCAGGGCTTATCGGGAGATGTGTAATAAACTACATACTTCATCACGCAATGTGTAGTGTTCTAAAGAACATTCCATTGCAGTGTTCTTTCTAGTACAGGAACCTACTCATACAGAAATGTAGGTATTGGCTGCAGCATATACCACAGAGGTGCTATATTCATAATTTTCCAAAGTTTTATAATAAAACGGTGAATGCTTCTGTATCACACTTTTCCAGTCTGTGAAACATGTACTAAGTAGCTAATAATGCATCACTTACTACATATTCCTACTAATACACACAAAACATAAATAGACTATAATGCATACAAATATGGGGCTTCTATATGGAGAGTAAGCAAACAAGAGGCAGTACCATTAGCAACTGTGTATAACCTACATGATTGTATTCATGCACAAAAATGATGGCTGTGTTTCAGGCTTGCTTCTTCCCCCATATATGTGCATCACAAGATGCGATTAAATTCTAAGGAAAGTAGTGTAAGAACATGTGAGAATAGCAATATCTATAAATGTTATATCTTTTGAAAGTTAAGTTTCTGACTGTAAGTAAATAAATAAACCCACCTGCCCTAGATATGGCAGTGAACAAAAAAGAAGGGGTCAGACATGTGATGTGATTAGTGATGTCATTTGTGATGTCATCTTTGAGGTCCTGGGTGTTAGTCTTAGCAGTGTACGGTGGTGGCGGTGGAGTTATGGTTGCTTTGTTTACCATAACTGGCGAATTCCAAGGGTTTTTGGGTTTTACTTGGAACCATAACGTCCCGTGAACGAATTTTCTTTAGTGAATTTCATAGGCTTTTAGTAGCGCAACTTAACCATAACATCCCTTTAACAACGTTTTTTTTACTGAATATACACTTTCATTGTGTGAATTTGGGAGATGTTTACTAGGATTCCCTTACTTTATATACATGTAACATAGAACATACAGAACCCCCTTGCTAAGGATTTTTTGAAGGCCACGGACTGTTTGTGAAATGCCTCCAACATAATTACCTCACAGAAACTGCAGAGCTAGGAGCGACAGTACACAAACTCAACACAACGAATACAAATTTCCAGAAACTTGTAAGTAAACTTCATTTGTTTTATTTATTTGCAGACTTTTTGTATGAGCTACAGAACAATTAATGTATTGGTTTGTTTCACACAGAAATGTGCAGTACTTTGGAGCGGCTCGAGGAGAAATTTCCGCGTGACGAAATTTCAGAAGATAGCGATAATAATGGTACACACTTCTCTGCATAAGTAAATTAACAGTCAGTACTTTTTGTGTACGTAACATATATATATATATATTTATTTTTAACAGACCATGCAAAGATTGAGGATATTCCACCAAAGGAGACAATGCAAGACACCTTGCAACGCATAGAACAGAAAGCGGACATTCTGAAAGACTATTTTAATGGTTTAAGGCAATTTGTGGAGGAGTACGTCAAAGGAAAAATTAGATACCACTGTCCTACCTGTACCTGTCCCGCCTCTCCATGTCCCCGTGAAGTATCCCCAAACCCTCACGAAGAACATAAACGTTTCGACGAAACTTCCATCCCTTCATCCCCTCACAGTAATCCTCTGCAAAACCCTAATTCCCCTATATTTGTTTCAGTTTCTGCTTCCCCCTCTCTTTCTTTATTGCTGAATATGTCTGTAATAAGATAAATGTTATGTTAGTTTTAATGAAATTGTTTGCGTCTATTTTTTTTTTTTAAACAGTTGAAATGTCCGCGGACGGCGCGCCTGTCCGGCCTGTCCGTAATTAACAAAATATGGATGTCCTAAAGACACAGCACCTATCCGTACCATTCACAACCAAGATGGAACTGTTCTTAGAACACACCAGCTGTCTGGGATGTCCGTAAATCAACAAAATGGTGGTGACCTAAGGACACTATACCTCTCCGTAGCATTCGCAACCAAGATGAAACTGTTCTTAGAACACACCTGGTGTTCAGGATGTCATAAAATAACAAAATGGGGGTTTCCTAAGGACACTATACCTGTCCGTACCGTTCACAACCAAGATGGAACTGTCTGGAGAACGGGCGCTGTGGCCACGATGTTCATAGTGAAACAAAATGGAGGTGTCCTAAGGACACTATACCTGGCCATACAGTCCGCAGAACAGCTACACACATGCACACCATACCCGTAAATCCTGCGAACATTGCGCCTGTCTGTAACTGTCTGTCTCACTTGTGTCGCACTTTAAATTAGTTTCAGGACCCGAACACTCTCCGTAGAACCCCCACGTGCATGACCTTTCCTGTGCATTTGGTGTCCTGAGGACACCCATTCCCTTCGCTGGTGTGTTCACGATGTCATCATGTGACCGCACCCACGCTGTGCATGTGTCCTAATTTGCGCACTTTGTCCGCTTCCCCAACATTTTTAAAGAATTTATGCAGATAATCCAAATTATTGTACAGTAAAAAATCACCATTTCACATGTCCCAGACAATGGCTCTAGCTTTCCACATGTTTTTTGGAACTTTTACATCGCTTTTGAGTAATCGATATGGTCACGAGGCACACCCCTCCACCCCTATAAAAGGCCACACCCCAGAGCTCATCTTCATTATACTTCTGGCTGTTGGAGATTGACTTTTGCTGCCTTTATTGCTCTAGTGGAGATTACCTCACCAACCCTAATGGCATCCATGGCTGCTGTTGCTACATCAGCCTCAGCACCACCCCCAAACCCTCCACCACCACCACCTCCCTAAGGGCCTGCAGAGAGGAATGTAGAGAATGAGGATGAAGAGGATGAACCGGATGAGGTTGAGGAACACCCTACTACCAACACTCGCCGGGAGTCGTGGGTCTGGCGGTTGTTTACTGTTCATGGTAACGTACCAAAAGCATGTGTGAACAAGGTCACCTGTAACCAGTGCAATTTGGTGCTGAGTCGTGGGAGACGTGGTTTGTACAGCTTTGGTACGACTTCCATGAAGCGACACCTAAATTCGTTCCACAGTGCGGACATTCGCAAGATTGTACCATGTAAAGAATGTAGTAGGTTGAGTTCCTCCACAGCATCCTCCGTTTCCGATCCTCTCACCACAAGAGACACTCCTGTGGGAGAGTGCATCCCTCCTGCCACTTCACAGGCCATTCGCGATGCTGTTGACCCATACCTTTTGAGGGTCACAATATTGTGTATGTACTGCGATGCAGTACTCTGCAGGGGGGAGAGTCTTTGAAGTGCTTTCGAGACTATGGTCAAGGAGCACCAGAAGCACCAGAAGAGCTGCTGCATTCCTAAATAAGGCCCACCCTACATCTTCCTCTCTCCACTTGCCCCTTCTTATCCCTGTGGTTGGTGTCCCTTCCTTACCCTCCTTTCCCCTCCTCTCCTAGTTTTTCGGGTGTAGAAAAAGCCACAAAAAATATGTAAAACAAAAAAAGGTTTAAAAAAAGGCTCTTTTCAGAGCCGCCTTTCTCAGTTTAAAAATAGAACTATGAAGTAAACAGTGCAGGCCCCTGTGCATTTTTTAAAAGTCTGCGGATAGTCCTAGGACAGATAAAATTTTGTGGGGGCAGCCCTAGAAAAATCAATGCACTTTTCTCTGGGAGTAAGTGGTGGCTCTGAAAACAGCCTTTTGGTGGTGTTTTATGTGTGTCAACATGTAATGCAAAATAGATGCCTATACTTCCAATATAGGTCGCAATGCATTTTGGACATTTCGATAAAAAATCTGATTGCCAGCATATGTAAGATGGACTCCATCTCTACGAAAAATGGATGTGCTGCGAAACATAATATTTTAATTGTGGAAAGACGACATGCCAACATCTCTTAGAAAGGCATAAACAGCCTTATTGACATTGCGCCCCACTTTCTCCATTTGTTGGCCAAATGAAGAAGAACGCAGCCACATTTGTCTTTGCGCAATACGTGAAAAAAATACTTGGCAATTTGGAAACATGTCTATGACCTTCTCAAGTCCTTCCTGCAAATTGCAAAGAAATTCCGGACACATGTCCTAAACTGTTCCCTCCACAATGAATTATAATTATGCCAGGATGACCCTCTGTCTGTAAAGTAGCACAGAGAGGTACCAAGTCCAGCCACTTCATTCCACGCACTCCATGCCAGTGCACTTCCACATGAGGGAATCCAAGATCTGCGGATATACCGCAACGTTCTGCATGCACCTTCAACCAATGTATCCATGAGTCTCCCAAAATCCAGATAATCTGTTTTCGAGCACACACAGCCATAGCTGTCTGTTCTCCTCTCAGGAAAAAGACGTACTCACTAAATCTCTCCGTACACAACACACCCACTGAACTTTACTGACCAATCCCTAGCTCAGTTCATTCTCATTTGCATGCTTCTCCACCCCAGAATCCCTCTCTGTAATACGTGCTGTCCGCAGACTACTGCAATGTCCGCGGACATGTAGAAGATCTGAGCGTGGGGAATGTACATTGAAATAGTGTTCCCCATTTCCCCTTTAAGGTGGGCTCTGAAAAGAGCCGCTTTTTTTGTTTTTTTGCAGATGTCTGACAGACACCTGTTATTTTGTATTTTTTGGGGTTTTTTTCTTCTTAGTTTACTCCTAAAATCTTCACATAATCTGTTCCAAAGCAACCCTTACATTCCAAAAAAAATGGCATTTCCCAAAAAAGATAAAGAAACACCATCTGTTTCAAAATCAGCCGCATTACTCGAAACAATGTTTTCGTGGCTACAGAAAAACATACCAGCTCTTAGCATGAAAGCACGCATGCCGCGATTGATTGAACACCTAGCAATGCTTTGATCAGGACAAAAAACAGAACTGTTGTCCCATTTTGCTCTAGGTAGTAATGCAGAACAAATTACTTTTGCAGTTGGAAAGATGTTGATTACTGCTTGAACCAACTGTTCCAAATCTCCCAACAGAGTAGGGGAACTCGCGTAGCCCAAATGGAAAGCACCATAGTGCAAAACCACCACATGGGGTCTGTTCATCCTACGCATATCTCTGAAAAACTTGCATAATTGCCTCTACATTGCAGTCAGTCGCACCGCTCCACACCACCTCCACTCCTCTAACATCGAAATGGTTTGCCACATGTCTGCATTGAGAATAGTGCTGTAAACCATGGACAAACATATCTCCGAGCACCAACACCCTGACTTTCTCCACCTCTGCCATCTTCACTACACACACTCTCTTTCTACACAAATCCACAACATCAACATCTGATTGGCTGATTCCTACAGTTCCCTTTCCATACTGGATTTGCTGGAAAACCCTGTATGCGGCACGCCCTACCCGCAGACAGGCGTGGTGTCCACGCGGCACGTTACTCTTAGCCAGCCCTTCTACCCTTTCCACATCACTTGTGAATCCATTCCCTCATTGGACACAGCTAAGCAGTCACACAACCATCCACCAATCACAGCCAAGACCTCTACATCAAACTCCATCATCAGAGTTCCGCACTTCAAAAGTACTGTTGATCACTCTGAATACAAGTGTCATATCATTGGAAAGCACCTACTGAACAAACTACTGTGCAAGTCTCGAAGATTTCTACTTACAGCTAAATGCATACCCACATGCAAGATTACAAAGTACAGGTATGCATATTTTATTCAGAGTACATGTACAAATCTTACACACTATTTTTTACTATCTCCACCATAACCTATACATACATAACAACCCTCCCGATTTACGTACAAAACTCGATTTTTCATTAAAAAATGTCACAATTTTTTACTGTCTCCCGCCTAAATTAATGCTAATCCCAATGCGAGCGTATGAGAAAAATAAACGTTCCCAAATGCTGTGGTGAAATCTCCCTCTCAGGTGCTCCCGATTGTTCGCATGTCTAGTTATATCATGAAATTATTCACATTTTTCCCATCTACCATAATGAACTATCACTTCCAAACATCTCTGCCATCTACAACACATCTGCAAAACAATAAGGGGATTTCATGAACTTAAGATTTTACCCATTTGTGATGCAGCTTGCCATGCACCCAAAACTCTACGTCCTGCCCACAACCACCGCACTATATGAAACCCATGGTAGCTTATAACTTCAGTGCTTATAACTTTCCTGGCCACAAACACCGCAGCATATCACACCCATTGTGCTTTGTAACTTCACTACTTATAAATTTGGTCTTGGGTGCATGTCCTTCAGCCATGCACCCAAGACTCTAGGCCATCCCCACAACCACCTAATAAATATTCAATACCACGGGTGTATCTATTGCTGTGATATGTTGTGGTGGTTGTGTCCAGGGCCTACGGCCATGCACCCAAGACTCTAGGCCCTGGCCACAACCACTGCAGCATATCACACCCATGGCGACTTATAAGTCAGTACCACGCCCATAGAATCAAACATTTTAACTGCGGCATGTACTCAATTTTAATGTTCACTAACACCATTCATGTCCTTAGAACAGTTTCAACTTGCCTGCGCACAGCACGGATGGAAATACTCTCCTTATGAGACCCCTCATTTTCAGTAATTAGAAACATCCCGGACAGCACGGGCATGGCAAATACATTATTTAGCACCTGCCGCCTAAACATATACAGTATTTCACCCATCTCTTACTCTCTAAACCTCCCCAAGCACTCTGACACACCAAAACACTCCCCAAAACTGCATTTTTCCTCTGTTAACCTCCACGCTGTCGGCGGATCCAAGATGTCGGGCGCATCCAAACAATCTGACGCACATCACGCCTCAATCCAGCCAATCGGCGGACACGTTGCATGTCCGCGGTCATGACGCGAGCCCATTAACCAATCGTTATCTTGTCCGCGGAGCGAACAGGGAAGTGTGAACGTGGAGCAGACATAGATATCACTAATTTTTTGAGACATACTTTTTGGTCGTTTTAAAGAAAACTACTGGATAGATTGTCACCAAATTTATGAGAGCACGATTTCGGGACCAAGCTCCTCCTCCTGCCGCAAATTTGGTGAAAATCCGTCCAGCGGTTTGGTCTGTGGGCATTCGCAAACCTTTCCCCCATTCAGTCTATGGGAAAAAAAGACGTTTTGGGAACCCCCTATAACCTTTCCCCCAGACCAAACATCACCAAAATTAGAGTGGCCCATATACATTTCCTGCAAAGTTTGGTCAGGATTCGTCCAGGGGGAGCGGAGTTATAAGCCGCCCAAAAAGTGCTCTTCCTATGAAAACAGCAACTTAACCATAACTACACAGCCACTACTGTGGCTGTGTAATGAAAAAAGCAGTAGAAATCTACATTAAATGTGCAAATCGCCTCAAAAATGATGACCTGCAGAACTCTGCTTATGGCATTTGGAGTCCAAATGATAAACCAAGAGGGACAGTGCACGTGTAAATCCGTTTGTGTTTAGCTGTGACAAGACTCTGTCCACTAATTCATTTTCAACTTAATGTACAGACTGTCCCAGCTTTGACAAATATGTTGTTTATCAATTTTGGCTGGAAAATGATCCCCCACAATTGTATCAATGTAAACAATATCCCACTTGGAAGCTTGAATATCCATAAACAATCATTTTCCAAATCCATGAAAAAGTCCTCCTATCTCACCAGGACTCCCATGACACTGCCCTCATTCACTCCAAAGACAAAGACTTGACTTCCTAATCTCTGCCCTCCACCTACTCAAATGCCTCATTCTGACCCCCCCTGGACTAAACAGGCCGTCATACTGGGCCTTTTTATTATCATTATTATCAAACACAGGACTCATTCTCATGAGCTTTAAACCAAGGTTCCTCCTCTCCCTCCACTCCCTCCTCTGACTCCACTACCTCCATGGCGCTCACACCATCTCGCTCACATGCCCTGTTCTGACCCCCCTGGACTAAACAGGCCATAATACTCAGCCTTTTTATTATAGAGCACAAGACTCATTCTGATGAGCTTTCAACCTCGGTCCCTCCTCTCCCTCCACTCCGTCCAGACCTCCATGGCGCTCACACCTTCTCACTCATATTCCAGTTTCTGACTCCTTTGGACTAAACAGGCCCTCATACTGGGCCTTTTTATTACAGTACATATGACTCATTCTAATGAGATTTAAACCTCAGTTCCTCCTCTCGCTCCACTACCTCCACTACCTTCATGGCACTCACACCGTCTCAATCACATGCCAGGTTCTGGCTCCCCTAGACTAAACAGGCCATCATAGTGGGCCTTTTTATTATCGAGCGCAAGACTCATTCTCATGACCCTTAAATCTCTGTCCCTCCTCTCCTTCCACTCCGTCTACTACCTCCATGGGCATTACACCATCTCTCCCCTATTCTGCAAGAAACCTATTATTTTTCACAAGCTCCTATCCTTCCCTCAGCAGATTCATGAGATCACAAACATCTCACTTGCTACTTCACATCCTCAGGTGCATACTTCTTATTCTAAAGACACCACACAGCGTTTGGGCCACTTTACCAATGATCGCATAGTCTCTGGGTTAGTGCCGCATTCTTGACTTGAACAGGCATTCATTGGCAAGATGCACATGTTTGCTCTGCAGCGGCTTCTGTGCTGAACACTATTTACCTTCCATGGCCTGTGTTCCTGACTTGGTCTCTCAGCAGCACTCGCAGCTCCAGGTCCAGGGTCAGAAAGATACATGTCATGTAAGGCGTGTGCCATTGCATAGACAGCTGTGTAAACCCTGTGTGTGAATCGAAAGTTGAAGACATCATAGATGGACGAGTCAAGACTTTGCAAGGTCTCATTTCCAGAGCAATAGGGAAGGTGTGATATATGTTCAGCATAGATATTGTTCAGGTTTTCTCTATCCATCAATTTACACTTCAAAGTATCCACCCATAGATCATCGAAGACATCATAGTCTCGAAACATGGATAGTTTAATATGGTAGAGAAACTCCTTAAATCCTATTATTGTTCCAGTCTTGATTGAAAACGACAGGCTACCATTAAATATGTGCAGGTATTTTTCAAAATAATACTCTTTAAATGATGACACAGTCACTGATGCAATCCATATTTTAGGAGGCACATTCGCCCAATCACTATGTAGGAAATACTGCATCATTGATGTCCCTGTGCCGGACAGAATGATTACCTGCGCTGTGGCCTTCTGAATGGCATTGATAATGACTCTCATTCTTTCCATGCCAGCATTATTAATCTCACTGCTAAACATGTGGGTAAACTCGACACAGCCTCCAGTCTGGGCGATCACCTTCCTTAGTTCTTGCACTGCTCGCTCCCCGCTGTCATCATCAGAGGCCAGGATCCCAACCCAGGTCCAGCCAAAA
Organism: Ambystoma mexicanum; assembly: GCF_040938575.1. Taxonomy (NCBI): domain Eukaryota; kingdom Metazoa; phylum Chordata; class Amphibia; order Caudata; family Ambystomatidae; genus Ambystoma; species Ambystoma mexicanum. The sequence continues at coordinate 1,307,753,822 of NC_090926.1, read as the reverse complement.
TGTTCCAACACCTGGGCGATTCCAGTGTAATGTGAGCGCTCATTGGGGACAGTCCGGTAAAAGGATGGGAACCCATTCTTCTCAGTCAGGTGTGGGTCTAGCGCTCCGTAACTGATCTGCTGGAAAGAGGAAATAGTTAAAGAAACGAGGGGCTGCGATCTGTGGACACATCAAAAGGGCAGAACCGTCCTCTGCAGATGGACACTATTACAGAATTATATCCAGGGCTTCAGCAAACCTGAGTCATGGCAAAAAGCAAACACAACATCTAAGTTTGCAGACAGGGCATGCAAACAGTATTCATTAGTACATTAGACTTCATATAACACATCCGCGCTGAGGTGATCTGTTCTCAAAACACAGGAACATACTCATCATCACTGAAAGATAGGGGGCTGCTTCTCTGTGATATTTTTTTATTTTTTTTAATTGAATTAGCTGATAAATCAACTTTACAATGTAAAAACTTTTTCATTTTACACTTTAACATTTCTTAAAACACAATTTTAAATTCAAGAGTTAAAATCTATACACATATTTTTAAATTAAATTAAATCAATGTACTTGATCTTAAAACACCATTATGTTAATTTTAATGTGTGTAAAAAATGTTTAGCAGCAATTCGAAGAAAAGTAATTTCACCTGAAAATAAGTTTGGCCACATTTGATCACAATTTAGAAGCCGATTCATGGAACAAAAAAAGTGGTGCAAGCTGGCGCAAGAGTGAAAAAGCAAGCGCATTCGCAAGCGTGCGATTCATGGAATTCCCTGCGCGTGTCTTTCTCGGGATGTGGGCAAAAACCCGTGCGTGGCGCACATGTCATTGCAACATCCCGAACGCCATGCGCGACACACACAGGGAAAGTGCACAACGTCCGCGCACACACCAAAAAGGGTACGGGATACAGGGCGTAACACACGGAATGGAGAACGACGCGTGAAAAAGACAGCGTAACTGGGGAAGTACTGCAGGGAAATACACGGAATGCCCACACTCACGCAAATAACCCGTATTCGAAAACAGGAAACCCGCGCACGGCAAAAGACACGCATAGGCATCAAAGCGTCCCCGCGCACAGTATTAATGTGCGCGCAAACGACAAACACGTATATACAGCTAAGATGAATGCCCCATTTGTCGCAGCACTGATCGTGGGACACCGCAGGAGGAGGAGAATAGCCAGGGCCCGCATTATTTTACCCCAGACCAGCCTTTTTGGGATGCCTGATGACCACGTCTATGGGAGGTATAGGTTTCCACCTCGTATCATCCTAGACCTCGTCAGGGAGTGGGAAGATGACCTTACATCCCCTACCCTGTGCTCCCAAGCATTGAGCCGCTTGGAAAAGGTTCTCAATGTCCTGCATTTTTTGGCCACTGGGTCATTTCAGCGGACTACTGCCATAGTGGGTGGAATCTCACAGGCCACGCAGTCATGCTGCTTACACCCAGTGTTGGCAATCATCACTGCACGCCCCTCAGTCCGCAGGCACATATACATGCCTAGAACACCCGCGGAAAGGCAAGCCCTGGTCCAGGACTTTTACAGGGTGGCACACTTCCCCAAAGTGCTCAGTGCCATAGATTGCACCCATGTGGCCCTAGGTCCACCTAGGGCCATTGAGCACATCTATCGAAACCGCAAGCACTGGCATTCCATCAACGTGCAGGTTGCATGCGATGCCAAGGGAATCATCACCTCTGTCTATGCAAACTACCCTGGCTCCAACTATGACAGTTTCATATAGAGAATGTCTGCCCTGAGCCGGGCCCTGGAAGCTGGGCGGAATGGTGACACATGGCTCCTAGGTGAGTACAAATGTCTGTGCACATGCATACATGTCACACACAAACCCTAATAATCACAACCATTATCACCTCCCCAGGGGACAGTGCCTACCCTCTGAGCAACCACATGATGACGCCAATCCGGAACCCCACCACACCACCCCAGGTAAGATACAATGATGCCCATATTGCAACCAGGGCCATAGTGGAGCGCACATTCGGAGTGCTCAAGTCACGCTTCCGCTCCCTTGACCGTTCTGGTGGGCAGCTACTATATGCACCCCCAGTAGTGTGCAAGATCATTGTGGCAGCATGTGTCCTGCACAATGTTGCAACACAGCGGGAGGTACCTGTGGTCATGGTGGTGTCCACATCCCCAACCACAGGCACTGCCCATGGTAGGGGACAGGGCCCGTGGCGAGGCAGCCCGGACCCAGCTTGTGGCCACATTCTTCACCTAAACTCCCACCCCTACGGAGTGCACACAGGCCTGGCACATACCAGGTGACAATCGATGATGACAAAGAGACAGTCAACTGTGAGAACCTTACCACCCTGAGAATGTTGTCATGGAAGTGCTACATTGTCTGCATCCCTAGCTACTTAAACATAACCAATCCTGTGTGGCCAAAAGGAACACATGCAAGGTGTGTATCACACACCCCTGCAAAACAGTCCATCACAATCCCTGGTATGTCAACCAAACCTTCCCAAACCACATCACCCTTGTCTGCTACACCATCACATGACATGCAATAGCAAAAGGCCAACACATGACCAACAATATACAAAGTGACATGTGATAAATGATAACTGGCCTGAGACAATGATGCCTGACATGGAATCAGATGAAATGACGCACCAACAACCTCACACACATGCAAAGTCAGACACAAATGCTTTCAAACAGTTGTAGCATGAACACAACACTGAATGCCCGTTCACATGCACATTGGGCATGACAAAATCCCTACTCCTGAACCCGTGTGCTGTGTGTGTCTCCTGCAACACACTGCTCAGCACACAGCACAGTGAGCAGCCATTGTGTTGCAGATACACCTTGAGCATCACATGAAAATGACAAATCACATCCACAACCAAATGCTGCATGTACAGGATCCCCAAATGGCAATAGATCATGTGCTGCACAGACACAGCGGGCCCGAGAATGCAATCTGTGTGCACCTGTGGCCATGGAAGGGTGGTTGTATGTGTGGTGGATCATTGTGCAACTGTGTGTGTCATTAGGGACATGCACTCAATATATGCATGTGAAATCAAGTGACCCTCAGTGTCCTGTACACATCACATGTGAACATTGCCCATGTGAACACCCCCAGCATGTCAATCCACACCAATCCCCTGACACCTGAAAAGTAAAGACAAAACAGGAACAGGCATTGACCAGCACAACACATCATGTACATAGTACTCCACAATTACAATGTCAGAGTGCCCAAAACACTGTAGCCCATGCCAACTGTCCAACAACAAAAGGCCCTCCCTCATTTACACATCACTGTGACCTTCTGAACAACTGTGTCTGGGGCATGTAGCCTTCTTCCTCCAAGTCTACCTGGCCACAGGATCACCCTACCCCTTGCTCTCCATGTTCAAGCTTGCGTGTAAATAAGATCCAGCCCCCTCAGAGTCCACCTTGACTGGTAAAAATACCAAATCGCATAGAACTCCAAGTAGGCAAACCCACAAACCAGGGAAAAAGGCTGTAAGCACCAAAAACCCTGGAAGAGTCTCCAGTAGATGACTTGAAGTAGCATAACATGTCAAAGCACATGTACAAGCACAATGATAGAACAACCAAGGTAGCACAGTTGAACAATGGTCCAACAGGATGGGTACCATTTATGGTACATCACATACAATGATGATGCAACAACTGATGGGTAGTGTCATAGCTCCGGTGTCCAGGCGCAGGAGTAGCATGAACCAACCACCCCCTCCGTGGTCTGGGCGCCTGCAAGGTCAAACTTACACAGGCCTCTGAGACCCCGGCAGGGAAGGAGGGTCAGGGATATGTTGCATGGACAGGCATTGGTATTCAGGATAACCGGAAAGAGGGGCAGGAGAGGGGATGTGGATTTGAAAGGGAAAGCAGGCAAAATACAACTAATCACAAAAACACATATTAGAGAAAACATGTTCATCATGCACATTGCACCAAATCAGTCAAATGCAAGCCAAAGAGAGACTTATCTCTGGGGTGAGTGCTGGCCTCCTGCCTGCGCACTCTCGGGTCCGGTAACAGGAGCAGTTCAATGCTGCAAAGAGAGGGTGAGTTACTGATCTGAAGTGTGTTTACAACACACACACACAACCCCATCCATACCCCAAATAAAGTGACTTCTCCACAAACAAACACCCCTGTCTGCTGCCATGTACCCATACGTTAGCTTGGCCCCCTGATGGTACATACACTGTCAATGCAGTAAGGCCGGCGCATGTGGCTGCGCGGGAAATGGAAGACCAATGGGTCAAGAATCAAACATGATAGAATGGTCCCTGGGTGAGCTGCAAGACGCGCATAGCAAGGTGCAACTTCAGTACAAGTTGTGTTTTGGCCGCTGCAGATTTAAATAGGCAGTGCATGTGGTAATTTGCACATGCAAATTACATGCACTCACCACGAGACTGAGCCTCGCTGGTCATCCCTGTGCGCTGTATCAGTTTCTGGCTAGGAAAGCTACTACCCTAATTACTCAGCTTCAATGGAGCAGGGGGTACTGGAGGATATGTTTGATGGCCCCTGCGTGTGCCCCTGACAACTTGCAAAGGCAATTGGAATTTGGCCCTCAACGCATGTCAGCTGTACTATGTGCTTCCCCAACAATGCCTGGCAAACCTCCCCAGCACTGGTGCTACTTAGCATCCATGTGCAAGTGGCCTGGTGGAAGGTAGTCTGCGGTGTGGGCCCTTGTGTTGCTCAACTTGGCTGGAGATCCTGGAAACACCTCTGCTTCTGTTGGACATCTTCGCACAAGCCCTGTGCATCTGCTTGCGCACACATCCACACGTCTGCACCACCGAACGTGGCCAGTTTCCTGGATTAGTCGTCCCTGTGTCGGCTGGCAAAGGTAGTCTGGAGGCTCATCTTCCTGCAGAAAGGGCATTAAAGAAATCAATAAGGCTGGAAAGTTCCCTGTGTGTGTGTACATGCTGGTTGTCACTGGGCCAGGTTACCGAGCTACATCAAAACTTCTCCCACCATCAGTGTCACTTTGACAGGCCAAGGGTGCAGGCTACTGTCTAAAGCATGAAGTGCATCAAGCACATATACAGGCAAGAAAATAACATACATCACAATCCACATCAATTAATGGAGGAATCAATCACATAGTCACCCAAATTCATCACAGACATGGGGTGGATGAAACACAACCAATCCCCACTAGGGGTGTTAACACAAGTAGTACAGCAGCAGACAGGCCACAGTTATGAGGCAAGTCCAAAGCCCTTGTGTAATATTTTGTTACATCGAACCATCCTTGCGAGTCCATAGATAAGTGAAGCAGGAGTGGCCTATGTGAGTCAGGACCCCAAGCTGCAAACACATACACAAGACAAGCTTGAAGGGCCCAGCTGGAACAGACAGTGGATGCTTTCAAAAGCCACAAAGACCACACCGCCACATGAAAGCACAATAGACATAAACAATTTAACTATATTAACTGATTAAACTAACAATGAACAACCTACATAACCTAATTAAAATAACTATCAAATAGTTAATATTATCTAAATAAACTAAAAGCAAAAATCAAAAATGGCCACATACGACCTGGGGGGGAGGCACCCAGGAGGGGGGAGGTACAGGATGCACCTCAACACCCACATGCGATGATGTTGAGACAAAAAAAAACGTCCATGGGCTCAATGCCTGCACAGCGTGACTTGTGTGGGAGATATCTCGTCGTCCAAGTCTGTCTCATCCTGAATCGGAGGACGTGGGCCAGGAGCCTGACCACACCTAGGCACAGCTTGCCCCTCGTTGGCAGCAAGTCTGTCGGACTGGTGAGCGTGGTTCTGTGTGGCAATGACACGCAGTTCTGCATGCAGAACCTCCTGTGATACACATGCTTCCTCTTGCAAGGTAACACGTGTAACACGGAGTTCTTCCTGCGTGGTCTGGCTGGAAAACTGATGCACCTCCTGGCAAGCACGAAGCTCAGCCGAGATGGTACGCTCAAGCTGCTCAAGCCTCTCCTCTGACCGCACCCTCTGGGACATCAAGAGGGCACCCAGAGTGGATCTGAGGGACTGATACTCAGCCCTCAGGGCCTCCATGTGTGCCTCTGTGTGAGCAGTAATTGGTTGACGCAGAGAAAACATTTCAGCCTGGCGTGCCCTTTCAGAGGCTGCCATGCCCAGCCTGAGCGAGCGGGCCGTGGACTGCACCGCCTGCCGCTGGAGAAGCACCTGCCTAGCAGGGGGGAGCACGGATGATGCCACACGTTCCATGCTCACAGCGATGTTATCAAGTGCTGCCCCCTGACGTTCTGAATTGGCAGTCATGTCTTGCTCCCACTCAGTGTACCTCGGTGGCGTGCAGCTGCACGACTACATTCCCCATCTACGGGATGCCCCAGGCACATCAGCGTCTGGTGTGGAGGGTGACCCTGCGTCCCGTTCCACCACAGGCAGAGGTCCCACCACCATTGTCTGGCCCCTCTGTGCAGGTGTCACGGTAAGAGGAGTGCCTACATCAGAATCACTCACCCATGACGTATGGACCTGATGCACATACTACTTGACATGGTCATCAGAGTGGTCATCTGGGCTGGACTCATTGCCAGCCAAAGACAAGATGGACTGTAGCACACGTGGGTTCTCGTGGTCTACCACCCCACAAGCCCCACTTGTGCTGGGTTGCGGTTGTGATAACAACCCTGTGCCTGGCATGACAACACCATCCTCTGCCTCCATTGCGTCATCATCAGAAAAGTGGAGAGAAAAAAACATTAGTACACATGTAAGAAGCACTTAACACAGTCACACATGGACATCACACAGACAGCCAACACATGAAGCAGACATGTCACACACAAAAGAGAACCTGCCATGCATGCCTGGTCAATTTGACATTGCATCAGTGAGTAGGCATGTCGAATGGTGTTACATGGCTCCGAAGTGGGTTGATGCAGTGCAGAACAGGTGTACGTTACTCACTATCTACATGAACAAGTACGTCATGATGTGCATCAAAACACGTGAAAGCAGTGCAAAGGCAAGTTCAGGCATCACGTGCAATGTGCATGCAATGGGTTGCATGGCTACAAGCAAACCCCCCCCCCAAGTGAAAATGCAGGGATGCCTTGCATGGTGGCAAAAGGCTGACCAGAGACCTGTGTATTGGCAGACAGTGTTGACTAGCATCAATGGCATCATCTTAGTCAACTGACAACACAGCAGATGATGAGGGGACAGTAAGCAGGACACATGACAAACCCTCAGTAGTACACCCCTGTGTGCAAAACTCACTACACCAGTTGGACAGAGTCAGTGGGCCTGAAACTGGGGGAGGACTGTGCCCCACACAGACTTTGACACCCTAGACATGTGTGTGATGCAGGACTGAGCCAGAGTGGCCATGGGATGGATGGTGGAATGGCATGAAATGTCGGTCACCCTGTACACGTGCTACAATGAGCATCCAGTCAAGGACACATAAGGGGACGCATGGAATGCACATGGAGCATTAATGGGCAATCAGGTCCCTGCAGAGCATCTGCCATCTGCACAGTCCAAGTGAGACACCCTGCATGAAGGACAGAGGATGTACCCCACTGCATGTGTCTGGCAGGTTGGCTGGTGGAAGTTAGCATGTACACAGGAGGCTTGAACAGGCCATTGCAGTACCGAATAAATGATGCACAACAGTGCAATGGTGAAATTGGGGTGCAGGGGGGGTTGAGGGGCAAGGGAGCATGCCTATGTGGAGTACCCGCATGCAGGCAGGGGACACATGCACGTCAGTCATGCAATGACATAGTCCCAGTGCTGAGAGGAAGGACACCCCAGGCTACATGCAGAAGTGCCAGTGAGCTGGAACACGGACCAGAGTGGCATCCGGGTGACTAGCATGTGAGTATGGTGCAAGTGTGGTGATGAGGACAGTCCCTGTCTGCTCAACATGTCCACCATCCTGCACAGCAGGCACGCTCCGGCAGTCCGGCAGTGAAGCATTGCATGACTTGCACATGAAAACGGTTCTAGGTCAAATGTTCGAATGCAAACGATCGAATGACTAAATGGTCGAAACAAAAGGACCAAAATACTAAAGGGTCGATTTTTTGGGGCCAATAGTTTGGGGGTCCCCCCCCCAACCCAGGTTACTGTAGCATAAACCACTTTTATTTTTAACTACACGAAAACCATTATCCATATATATCCTGTCTGATAATTTCGACCCTTTTGTCTTAAGTCCAATTACCTCGACCCTTTCATCATTCAATTCTTTTGGTGTTGAATCTTTGACAGGACACCCATGAGAACCATGTACACATAACATGACACGAGTAAAACAACCATGGCCTCGACAAACACGCAGCAACACTCACTGGACTGGGCATCAGAGTCCTGCATCTCTCCCACTCCTTCGACCAATTCTGGTGGTATGAACTCCGCAACGAGTGACTCGTGCGGAGTGCGGTCTACCTCCTCAGGTGCCGGCCCACTGCCAGTCACCAGAGTCATGTTGTAATTTGAGGCACGCTTCGCCTTAGCGCTGCGTTTGCAGTCATTCCAACGCTTTTTGCACTCTTGGGGTGTGCGCACCTCATGGCCGAATGCACTCACATCTTCCGCAACTTGCTTCCAGTGGGTATCACGATGGGCAGCTGTAGTCTGACAATTCGTCCCCACTAGCATGTCACGGTTGTGGTCCCGCACGTAGTCCACGAGGTAGTCCAGTTCCTGCTTGCAGAAATGCTTCTTCCTCAATGTGCAGGAGGCCGTAGCTGTGCCTGGGGTCCCAGCCTGTACTGCAGGTGCAACCTTCCTCCTCTTGGACGCTGGTCCGGACCCTGGCTGGCAAATGCCACCCTGATCAGTATAAGCAGTGGCACTGGTGGAATGAGCAGAGGGAGTGGCAGGTGGAACATGGAGTGAGGCCCTGACTTGCGTCAGTGGCTGCTGGGTGCCCTGGAATGGACCCTGCACAGCAACATCCATTGACCAGGACTGTCCTGGTTGGTAGACTCACAACCGGGGTTGTGTTGGCTGCATCTGCCCCTGCAGTTGCCAACACCCGGCTGGTCGGGGCAGCAGATGGGATTACTGCCCCAGGGACACGTGCCTCTGTCTGGGCAGCCCTGCGTGCACCTACGGTGTGCCTCCTGACCACCTGTAAATCTTACATGGACTCATCAACTGCCAACGCAGCCTGCGCTGGCAGACCCTGAGCCTGGGTGGTGGTGGCCGAACCTGCACCTGCAGCCACCACTACCCTTGGGCCCGTGGCAGTCGATGAAACGGACTGGCAGGTCACACGGGCGCCAGTTTCAGATGCAAGAACTGCATCTCCTGGAGCCGCAGGGGGTGGTGGCATGACTGCACCAACATGTGGTACAACATCGTCCGGAGCTGGCGCACCCCTGCCTCTTCCCCATCTGCAGCCAGCCTGGACACCCTGGAGTCCCCCTACTCCCTGGTCACCCCGGCCACGTCCCTGACCACGCCCGCGGAGCGGCGGCGGCCGGAAGAGGCGTGGCTCACCATGGTCAGGGCACAGTTCTCTATGAGTTGGGCGTTGCGGCCTGCTGAATGCCTCGAGGCAACCCGCAGGGAGTTGGAAGAGGCCATGGATGCATCCCTGCGAGACCACAACATCACAGAGTGAGCCGTAGGACTTGCCCGCCGCCATTGTATATAGTTAGTTAGTGTTAGGTTTCCTTTCTGTTTTTTTTTCTTTTGGGACCTTTGGACAATGCCCCACGTTTTTGTATAAAGTTCTTAACTAGTTCGTTTTTTTTTGTTATAGGTATCATTTCATTTGTTGGGCTCATGGACCCTGGTTTCTATCTCTGTACATAGTTGGACTGTGGATTTCTGCAAACATATTATTTTACTTCACCGTGGATCAATGGATTTTAAAATGTAGGTTTCCTTTGGATTTGCTTTGGTGGACAAGGAGTTTTCACTGACTTTATTTTGGATGACTTTGGATTGTGACTTCATTATTTTTTTTTCCATTTTTGGAAATGCATTCTTTTTTGGGTTAATATGATTTTCATGCTTTGATTCCATTTGTTTAATTTTGTGCATAATACATTTTGATGTCTTACTTCCATGTGTGGTATTCGCTCATTGGTTTACTGCATGTCACAATGTGGGTTTGCACAATCACTGGCACACAGTGTGTGTGACGGACATGTGTTGATGTGCATAGTTGAATTTTGGTTTGTGACAAGAAATAGGCCTTTCAATGTGGGGTGGATGGGAAACTTGATTGTGTCTCAGGACCGGGGTGGCGTGCAGTGAGATTTTGGTGAACATGAGGCCCCTGAATGTGCATCTTTATGACATGTTGGGTGGGGACATGTGTCAGGGCCTGCTGGCAGGTGCCTGTCAATGCTGGGTGGGTGGGGGTCCAAGGGGACATGTGTCAGGCCTGCTGGCAGGTGCCCGTCAATGCTGGGTGGGTGGGGGTGCAGGGGGACATGTGTCGGGGCCTGCTGGCAGGTGCCCCTCAATGCTGGGTGGGTGGGGGTGCAGGGGGACATGAGTTGGGGCCTGCTGGCAGGTGCTTGTAAATGCAGGGTGGGTGGAGGTACAGGGGGACATGTGTCGGGGCCTGCTGGCAGGTGCCTCTCAATGCTGGGTGGGTGGGGGTGCAGGGGGACATGACTCAGTGCTCACTGGTGCATGGTGACATGTGGGCTGGCTGGGAGGCATTGCCAGGGTGGATGGGATGCCTACGGGACATGACCAGGGGTGCAGGGTAGTCCCCTGTGGTGTGGGCTGGCTGCAGGGTAGGGGTTAGAGGGCACACCTGGGAGGACACACACTGCAAAATCACGTTTGGAACTCACTGCGCACTCCTCAGAATACACGTACTCCACTCGCACAAGGCCTATCGCGTGTGATTCTCCACGCGCACCCCCGAAATACACATGCCACGCTCGCACAAGGCCTGTCGCGTGTGATTCTCCACGCGCACCCTTGAAATACACATACCCTGCTCGCACAAGGACTGTCGCGTGTGATTCTCCACGCACACCACCAAAATACACATACCCTGCTTGCACAAGGCCTGTCGCGTGTGATTCTCCAGGCGCACCCCCGAAATACACATATCCCGCTCGCACAGGGCCTATCGCGTGTGATTCTACACGCGCACCCCCGACATACACATATCCCGCTCATACAAGGCCTGTCGCGTGTGATTCTCCATGCGCACCCCCGAAATACACGTACCCCACTCGCACAGGGCCTGTCACGTGTGATTCTGCATGCGCACCCCCAAAATACACATACCCCGCTCACACAGGACCTATCGCATGTGATTCTCCACACACACCCCCGACATACACATACCCTGCTCGCACAAGGCCTGTCGCATGTGATTCTCCATGTGCACCCCCGGAATACACGTACCCCGCTTGCACAGGGCCCATCGCGTGTGATTCTGCACACGCACCCCCAAAATATACGTACCCCGCTCACACAAGGCCTGTCGCGTGTGATTCTCCACGCGCACCCCTGAAATACAGGGGTGCGCGGGGAGTTTTACAGACGTTTTCGTGGTTGGGGGGCTGTATGCTGGTCCACTGGCCTGTGCGCCATGTACGGGATTTGTGTGCTGTTCATGGCGCACGGGGCGGGGTTGGGGGCGTAACTGGCACTGCTGCAGGTTCGCTGCACCACTCTGCACCACGGCTCGTTATGGATGTTAGATTCCATGAATACGCTGTGCGCGGAAATGGATTTTGGCGCACGCGGCTGGCTCAGACTGCTGCACGTGCACACTGTGCGCCAGCCGCGTGCACCACTTGTGCGTTGTTTTCTATGAATTACCCCCTAAGTGTGCTGTATTTTTTTAATGTTCTTTCAAAGTGCAATATGCGTAAATCTTTCAACTTTTACAGTTGGTTAACAAATGTTGCAGTGTTTCTTTGTTCTGGATATCTAGGCAAAAACGACATACATTGTCATGGTTGTTAATTTGGCCACGTCTATTCAATACATCTTACGTAAGCCACAAATCAAATCTTAAACGCAAAAAGTCACTTCTTTGCAAAACTGGAGGAGAGCTTATCAAGTACGGTTCAACAATGCTAGATTTCTTCTCAGAAAATGGATTATTTCTGAAATTGTTATACTTTTGGGACTTCTCTTTAGTCCAAATCCAATCAGTTTGGAACAGTTTTGTTTTTGCTAAATTTGGATTTTCCAGAAAAACTTCCCAAGAATTGTCTGATAGGCTTAACGTCTGCATAACGTTATCCCTCCATTTTGTACAAATTTGGGACTTGTAAACATTTATCTTGACAAAATGCCTAATATCATGTTTGAATTGGGGACCATAATATATTTCCTGAAAAGGGAAACCACTTGCCATAAGTATCTAGAATGGAGCAAAATTAGACCTATTTCGAATTTGACCCACACAACCGCAAGACAATTGGGTAGCCCCAGCACTAGTCACCAGTAGCGCCCTTCCAGTTTCCGCAAGATGACTTCAGTAAATATCTTTCTTTCTCATCCATAAAGTAGTATGGGCGTAACCTTGTGTCTATAAAATGTATTACTAGAGCTACGCGAACATTTTCCATATTTTGCCTGAATAATATGTGATTGTGCCATTGGATATGTGTACTGCTGTACAATTTCTATTGATGTACCTTGGAGCGACCAGTGTTTGTATTTCACATTCCTTGCATTGTTGTTACATATCAGAACTTTTGTTTAACTTAAATGAATAGTTAGTAAATTCCGATCGGTATGCTTGGATGTAGCCCTTGTGCCGTTTCTGACAGTAACACTAAGTCATCTGCATAGTATAGATCCGATATCTGCTGATCACATAACTCAGGAGCATCACTATTAATGTTCTCAAATTCCACACTCATGTCCATGATAAAGAACTTAAGGTGAGCTGAGGCAAGGATATAACCCTGCCTAAGCCCGCGGTATGTCTGAATAAATGGGGTCAGATCACCATCATGGATGTTCTTACTTGTATGTAAGTGTTGGTTTAAAGTGCTTCGATTAGAACACGAATATTCGAGGGACACTCCGCTCTTCGCAGTTTCTGGAATAAGATCTCCCGCAATATAGAACCAAATGCAGCCTGGAAATCTACGAAGGCCATGTATAGTGGAAGCCCAGACCTGGAATGATTATGTTGGAATGCAGCAATAGTTTATACATTTATAGCGGTACCCAAACCTGCTACAAAGCCCGCCTGAAAACGATCTCTGTGTTGCTTGGAGAGTCCAAATTAAAATCTCTCACAACAAGTCTTGTAAAGATTTTTCCAGGTGCATCAAGAAGAGCGATCGGTCGATAATTAGAAGGACAAAACCGATCGCCCTTCTTGAATATTGGGACAATTATCGAACGTCGCCAAGATTCTGGTATTTTACCAATGTTCAGCACATATCAATATATATTAGAGAGAATGGTTTCCCAAATGTAAGGATATTGTTTAAAAATTCTGTTGTTAAGGCCATCTGGGCCCGGGGCTCGAGAATTGCTAGATTTATTAATGAAATGCAAAACCTCCTCCTCGTCAAATGCCAGATGAAAAGCAGGAATGGGAGATGACGGCAAGCAACTTGGAACAACAGCTGGATATGCATACAGTTTTGTATAATAGTCAATCCATAGTTCATTTGTTACACCATTGATTTGAATTGGAAATTGCATATTGTGAGATGCCAAGTTTAGAAATCCCCATATCTGTGCTGAGTTTTTGTTAGCAATAACTCTTATCATCGACTCTCCATCTGTTTGGTATAAAATCCTTTTTTTGGATTTCCACCAGTTGTTACACATGAAATTCAATGATCTTAACAAGGCCACTCTTTCATGGCAGGTCTTAGAAGTGCTGATCTTTTCTGCTTTCTCAATTGTGTCTTTCGCGGTTGGACCTCAAGGTTAAATATTTGTATTTTTCTGTAAATGTTCCCAGTTCTCGAAACGGCATGAATCTTAAATAACTGCCAAATGTTGGTATAATTATCATCAGATGTATTAAGAAGCTCACTACTATAAGATTGCGCTTGAATGATATTTCTATTGAGAAGATTGCACGATCTCTCATTCCAACTAAAGCACGTTCTTGCATTACTTACTTGTATATGTTCAGTATACTGCCTCTGTTTATGTTGGGAAGAATTAATATACAAGCGGCATTCTAGTGAAAGTAATTCATGATCAATCAAGGATTGCTTCACAACTTCAAATGTTTCAATTTGCTAGAATCTGCTTGAATCAACGTAAATATAATGTATGATGGGTTTGCTTGAGCCACGGGACCAAGAAGCTGCAGATGGCACATCACCTCTAATTGCACTATTCCACATGTGCAACTGACGTTCTTCCATGAGGGATCTTTATTTATCATACGCCGCATTCATCTTCTTTTCATCGAGGGTAAGACAATGTATATTCAAGTCGCCAGGAATGATGACATTTGTGATCTCTGGAGATAAATTTACCAAATTTTGTAATTCTACGAGATCTCTAAAGAATCTTTGGTCAACCATTGCAGCAGGATTTCTGTATAGGTTATTTACAGCGATGGCCCCTCCACCATAACAGAACACTGAGAGAAGGCCAAGATTGCAAAGTCAGGCCCCTATTGCTCTTGATAGCGACCATAAGGCCTGACATCGGACGGCCTTTATTTTTAACTGTGGCTGGTATTACATTGATAGTGTGGTTATCCCACACAGGTTGTTCCACTAACCAGGTTTCTTGACATATTAAAATATCAAACGAATCAAGAATCTTTGCATTTGGACTACATAAATGTAGATGCCCTCGTGTGCTCCAACAAGCTAAAGTAACAATTCCATCCAATATGGAGTTAGATAGCTAGCATTTACCATATTTTTCCCAGTGCTCTAATGGGGCCTTGAACCTATCTAAATGCATTGGAGAATGTGAACCTTTATTATGTCGGGAGTATTGTGGTAATTCAGCAATAGAATTAAGTTGTCCCATGTTAATCTGAGGATTGGCTATCGTAGGATCTTGAGCTATTACAAAGCCCAATCTGAAGAGATCCATTTTCGCCTGTCAGATAGTGTTCCTCACCACCCAGAGCATATCCAGTGTCTCACAATTGACAGATCTTCATTATTTACAAACTCTACTTGCTCAAAATCTACAGAGATTATCTCGTCTAATTGCTGTATTTCTGAGAATATATTCAGAATACTAGAAGACATAAATCATGAGTGGGAAATGGTGATGGTCGACACTTAATGATCAACCGATGACAGGGTATTGTGTTATTTTTTGTTGCCGAGACATTGCTATCTCTGGATCTCTTCATAGCGTTAGTGTCTATATTTTGTGCTGTTAAGCCTACCTCTACAGCTTTTTCATTGTTTTGCCTAATGGAGTGTTTATTACCAAGATATTCTTCAAAACTCATCTCCTTATCCTTGGAATTATTTTCCTTTGGTCTTGTTCCTTTTACTAGGCTTACTGGATTTGATTTTTTGTATCAAATATGCTTCAATGGATTGTTGAATTTCCACTCTCATTTGTGGCCAAAGAGTATCATTCACCATTGTTTTTATTTCGAGAGCCTGAGTAATTTGCTGAACTTGAGACTCTTTATTTGACAGCACCACAGATAGCTGTGGATTCTGTCCACTATTACTTTGCTGATCTTGTATTGACGATATTAGGTCGTCTAAGAGTTGATAGCTAGTTGGCAAATTCGTTCTCACATTATTATTCTCATTTGTACCGCAACTCATGTTCCTATATTTATTCAGAACCACAGTACTGGCAATAACATTACGTGTTTTTGGGACATGATTTTTTTGTATAAATTGTTTGACCTGCGATGAGGTTGAAGATTTGATTGTTTTTTCGTTTTTTGACTTTTTCTTGTAACTGTGCATAGAGGAAGCCTATGAGTCTTCCCCTGACTAGTTATTGAGTTTGAAATATAGGATGTGAGGTCAGTGGTTGAGGTTTTAAAGGACATACAGGTATAGGTTTAGGCAAGGACTCAACCAATACTATTGAATTGTCTGTAACTGACATATGACCAGGACCTGGTACCTTCGCCGATTGTATCCTGCAAAATTAAAGGAAGAACTGTCTGTAAAGTATTACTTATTTGTTTCGCATGTACTACAGAATTTGTTTTCATTTCCTTTAAACAAACTCTTAAATCAGTGTTATCCAACGACGATTTAGTTAGTTCTTTATGTTAATTTTTTTGTTGAGATGACCTCCACAGCATAATCAGTATCTAAGGTGTCAAACAGCTTTACCAAGGATAGTATGGAAGTATACATTGCCATCTGGGTTAGTTCTAAAAGATGAGGCTGCCTTTTAAATGTATCCTGATTCACATGTGGATTTTGTATCCCATGAGTGGTAGAGCACTCCTATGGGGCGTCGGCTGCATGAAAGATAATGCAGACGACTCTTGCCTAGATATTTCAAAAATGTTTGGAGACTGCGAAAATGAGTTGAATCTATTTGCTAAGCTAAGAGCTTTAGAAGGGGAGATAGGAATTAACTCCTCATGGATGTCAGCCTCGCAAGTCACCACAGACAACACTGGATTACAGATTTGGGTCGGTGTTACGCATATTGTTGTAACCATGAATGTCCACTACTTTCTCTAGAACTACAATCAACATATGTATGATTTCATCAAGGACTTGAGTCATCAATCTGAGAAGGAGTTGTGAAACAATCAGTGTAGATAGCGATTCAACAGCGCCCAACCAGACTTTACAGAAATCTCGGATGTCTACATGCGGTGGCTTGTTTCTCAAAAGTGCGATAGCTTTCTTTGTTTTTTTTGTTGAAGGAGTCATATGGGCAAGTGTAGATGATTGCGCTTTAGGCATAACTGAGCCTCTAGTAACTACGGTACCCGTGACATATTCTTTTTTGTAAGAAGTAAGTCCGGCCACTTCCACAGTACTAAATATCTATAGCTATCTTCCACATATAAAACCGTAGTGCTGAATAGCAAGACGTAGAGCAATGAATCGCACAAGCTTGCAGGAGCCCGCATGTAAAGAACTTGGCTGCAAGCAGCTTGCGTCGCAGCGAAGCAGCAAAGCAGCTCCTCACACACTGCCCCGAATACCAGATTTACATTTTCAAATGGTAGCAAAAAGACAGTATTGAAGTGGCTCGAAATGCCATAAACTCTCTCCTTCAAACACAAAACATAGTGCATGTCCTTTTCATACATTTTGCAATAATTTGCACTGACATCCTTTCCTTATTCGGCTTGTGTCCCATCACTAACATTAGAGCAGGCCAAAGCAGTTGATAGCTGTCTGTCTTCTCAAGATATTTTGGGTGAGATAATACATTTTGATAATGCATATACGTAAAACCAATAGTTTTGGCTTTTGTATCACAGCATTAGTTGCTCACTTTTCATTTATGAATGTGAAAGTGCTCATCTAATACCAGGAAGTCAGGTTACATATGTCATGTATTCACATCAAATGGTTGTCACGAAACGCAGATCCTCATTCCACTCTCTGGAAACTTTGTCGAAGACACAGCTCTAGTAAATAAGATTGACCTCCTCGTTCAGGCATGGATGGCCTCAAACGGCCTCTGCCTGAATGATGACAAAACAGAGATACTGATCCTGGGATCCGACTCCAACCTCAAAAAATGTAGCCCCAATTACCGTGCCTTCAACATAGATGGCAATATAATCAAAGTGGCAACTGAGGTAAAAACTCTAGGTTTCTACCTTGATGACACACTATCCTTCAAAAACCAAACCAACGCCCTCGCATCTTCCACGGCCTACACTTGCAAATTAATTAGGGCTTGCAGACCTTACCCCTCCAAAACTAACTGCATCACGCTAGCCATCACGCTAGCCAATGCCCTAATTATGTCTAAATTAAACTACTGTAACGCCCTCTACTCGGGCGCAAGTAAATATATCATAACCAAAATGCAAACACTACAAAACAACGCCCTTAGAGCACACATTTCCAACATTAGAAAAGATTATCACTAGAGCATCTAACCACCTATTACTTGAAATCCCCAAATTCAGACTAAAAAAAATGGGCAGAACCAGCTTCCCCGTGAAAGATGCTTGTGCATGGAATGCCCTTCCCTCGGCACTGAGAGCCAATCTACCACATTTGAGTTTTAGTCACCTTGTGAAAAATTGGCTCTGGAATAATAACAACTAACCAACTAACTTTCTTGGCCTGGTTTTACCACTGACTAACCACTGTGAATAGTTACCTTGACACCTCTGATCCCTGATCTGATTCTTTCAGTGTATAGGAGCCCTTCTCATCCTGTACCCCACCTACCTGTTTGCTAAATTGTTAATAACACTTGTACTGTATCTTCTTTATTCATTATTGTATGTAACTAAGCTTAAGTATTCTTGTTTCGGCTGCGCCCGGCTAGCCCTGGGTTTGGAGCGCATTATCAATTAAAAAAACTAAACTAAACTAAACTCAGATGATGCTATACCATGGATTCCACTCAAAGGCTCGAACATTGATCATTTTTCCTGAATTCACATCTAATGCCAGGTGCTCAGATCATCCCATGCCATGTCTTCACATCTAATGCCAGGTGCTGAGATCATCCCATTCCATGTCCTCACATCTAATGCCAGGTGCTCGGATCAGCCCATGCCATGTCCTCACATCTAATGCCAGGTGCTCAGATCATCCCATACCATGTCCTCACATCTAATGATAGGTGCTCAGATCATCCCATGCCATGTCCTCACATCTAATGCCAGGTGCTCAGATCATCCCATGCCATGTCCTCACATCAAACGCTAGGCACTGACATGTCCATATGTCATGTATTGACATCAAATGGCAGGTACACGGATGATAATATGCCATCACGTCATCATGTGCCGTGTATCCCCATGACCTGCTAGTTACTGAGATGATCATATGTCATGTAGTCTCATCAAGTGTCAGATATGCAGACGATCATATGCCATTTATTTCCCTGTAATGTCCAAGTTCTCAGATCATTTGCTAAGTCTTGACACCAGGTACACCAGCAACTCATGTTGGTGTGGTATTTGGATTTCTAGAACACATACTTCAGAGGAGGTATATTGTCGCCAGGAGCAAAACATTATGTCTAGAATCACACAAAGATGGCAGGAGCTGAAACCACGTGGTAAGGGCCAGGGAGCGGGAATGTTTTTGTTTTGAGGCTGCACAAAAGATGATCTGTAGGTGTTCTAAGGCCTAGGGAGATCAGAATCTAAATGATGGCCACCTGTCTGGAGAATGCTCTTCAGCACACTCTGACTGCTCTGGATTTTGGGATTTAAGTTATGCCCTGGGAGGCAGATCCCATCTTTCTGGATGGATAGATGGATCCCACTCTTTGGTCTCCTTCTTTCTGGTCCACTGCTTTAGGTGGTATCCCAACTCGAGTGATGGTGGTCGAAAACATTGGTTTCTATCTTTGTACTTCAGTCTGCATGACCACCCAGATGAATGCAGTGTGTAAAATGGGTCACCTCGTAGGGTGCTGTCTTTCTTACCTATACATTTGCACCCATTGGTCATCGCTTTGGTTGTGATCAGCCGAATCAATTACTGCAATGCCCTGTTACCGGCCCAAATGCTTGGGCTTATACATCGGTTACAGCTTCTATAAAACGTGGCTGCTAGGGTGGCCACTTCCACCCCCTGTGGTTCTCACATTAGTCCTGTGCTTCGCACCCTTCATTGGCGCCCAGTGACCTAAAGGATTACATTCAAATCCTTGTGTCTGGTGCATAGAGAATTTTATCATCAGGGAGCCAATTACTTGCAAGATAAATTTCAGCCTTACATTCCTGGTCACACTCTCCACTCGGAAAATGCATACTTAGTTGTCATCCCTAAACTCCGTCTTTCTTTTTTTTTTATTGACAATAGTTTAGAATAAGTAAACAAACTTTTTTTGTCATCGCATATTCGCATATTTCCATCAAATACACTCGATTGTTTATAAGATCAAAGAGAAAAAGCAAGAAAAAAACCCCGAAAAGAACAGCCCTACAACAGATACTGTTATTCATTTGTTATGATCATGTCATGGAATTAATAGTGGCACAAGTTAATTGAATGTTAGTTCCGGAGAGGAGATAGCTCCACCATTCACTTATTTTACAATTTTTCGGTGCAAACTGTCGTAAATGTAAGCAACACTGTGTAACAACCTTGGAGCACTCAATCACAAGATGTTTTATGGATTCAACAGCATTCAGACGGAATCGACACTGGTTTGACTTTGTGATGGGATCGTTTTGCCTCTTCAAGACCTCATTCATCTTGTAAAGGTTTAAGGGAAATCTTATAAATTGGTCGCGATGGTACCGCGAGGTAAATTTAGACAGATATTTTGGGAGTTCACCCATTTTTTGCATCGAGGATCTCAAGTCTATTGCTGAGGCCATCTTCCTGCACTTTTCAATGTTTATAATCCAAGTCCATTGACAAAGCTTTTTTTTTTGCAATTTGTGGCATTTGCAAAACTTGCAGCATGGTCACGTCTGCCTCTCTTAATATCGACAGCAGTATTTCTTCCCAGCTATTTAGAAGATTTGCTGATAAGTCTTTGCTCTTTTCGCTTAGGATCAAATAGGGCTTTGCCGCTGGGGTGAGGTGCATTTTGCGCAACTGTGGTGTACAAAGAATCCAAACAAAGTTTGTGATTAATAGTAACAACTGAAACATTTTGTGGAAGTTTAACTCCTTCCGCCTAAATGTCCCCTCAAGTTGGCACCAAAAACCTGCGTGGATGTTCCAACCAGGTTCACTATCGAAGGATACGGCAGGGATCACTTTTTGGATATATAATGTTATTAACGGTGAAACCGTAAACTTGCCATACATTTCATGAAGTTTGGCTCCTTGGAGCGCAAACATCCACATTCGGGATGACACATCGTGCATCCAGCTCCACTCTCTTATTGAGATGTTAAATATTACTCCCAAATAGCGAATGCTATCGGTCTGGGTCACCACCTCATTATTTACCCTCCACTTAAAGATTTTCTTTCTTTGTTGAGTTTTTGGGATCAAGGAGATTATTTTTTTATTTTTTCACATTTATCTCCAAATGATTTGCATCCAAGTAGCTTTGTAGCGCTGTCAATGATCTTTGAAGCCCAATTTCTGTGGATTCTGCATAGATGACCCAATTTAGGGGCTGACCGTTGACCTTTGGAGGGAAAGTCTTTGCTTCTAGTAGAGCAGCTGGGAGGTCAGAAATAAAAAGTTTAAACAACAGAGCTGACAAGGGGCAACCCTGTTTCACCCCTTTTTGTGTTTTTATTTCTTCAGTTAGCTCACCTTGTGCATTCAACCCAACACGAATCGTGGTGTTTGAATACAAAGACATCAATGGTTGCATTAGCTCGTCCGGACAACCCCAGGCTTTCAATTTTCTCCAAAAGAGCTGCCGATTAATACTATCGAATGCCTGTTTTAAGTCCACAAACGCAAGAAATAGACATTTCTTGCATTTTAAGGCGTCTAGTTTTGCCAAATTGAGAAGGATGAAATTTAATTCCACTCCGACTCCCTTCGTGAAGCCGATTTGCCTTCTGTCCACTATGTTTGCTCCATATGCCTACCTTGTAAGCTTTTTTTGAAGAAAGGTGGCAAATATTTTGCCCATCGTGTCAAGGAGCTCTATGGGGCGTTAGTTTGAAGGGTCCTCACAGTTGCCCTTTTTGAACACCGGCACTACCACAGCGGTTTTCCATGAATCAGGGATCACTTTTGTAGAAGCTATCCTCTCAAATAAAGCTTTAATGAAAGATGCCCAATTCAATTTGTTACATTTTAACTTGTTTGATATTCCGTCTGGGCCTGCGGCCCTTGAGTTCTTTAGATCTTGAATGGCTTTTTCGATGTCTTCGCCTGTTTCTCTGACTTTCCAATCGGTTTTCTCCGATTTTAAGGCAGGACTTTCGTCTTGTCTTTGCATATCAAAGACGGCTGTGCAATGTTTCACCCAGTTCGCAGCATTCACTCCATTTATGTGTCTGGTGTTTATATGTTTCTGCTGTCTTTTTGGATGATTAAACGTAACATCAATTCAGCTTGTTCTTGCTTGCAAATTGTGTTAAATGATCTAATCCAGTTGCTATAAAGTTGACGGCGCTTCTTCAACAGGAGTTTTTTATTCACACCTTCAGTTTTTTTAGGATACGTAGGTCTTTTTGTAGCAGTTTTTTTTACTTCTCTTACTTTAGGGCTGAAGTGATATTTATGTTTAACTACATCAGCCTTGTTTTTTTGTTGTCTAGTTGTAAACTGCATTAACAGTGGCACGTACTCTGACTGATTATTCTTGGGATCCTGTTGGATAAAGTCGGCGGTCAGCGTATTGATCTGTTTGCCGTTTATCCGGAGTCTATTTATACCACAATTGATGCTTAATGGTGTTTCATATCTTGAATGGATTTTTCCATGCGACCAATCCCAAGATAAAACTAAAGCATCGTGATCACTTTTTAAAGTCTTCCACGTTGTTAGTTCAGTGGTAAAACAATGTAGCTTTTTCGATGCCAATATATAATCCAGCGTCTTTTTTGAGAGACCACGATGACAAGTGTCAGTGGCAGGAATGTCTACCTTTGTGCAATCATTTAGCATTTCACATTGGCGTAATGCTAATTCATATTCCCATTTATGGACACGATCAGACCATTCAGTGGGAATGTTAAGGTCGTCGGACACCAACCGTTCTTTTAAGTTGTCAAACCAGGAATAGTTCAAGTCTCTGCACACCAGAATAAATGGTTCATCAAAGGATAAAAGACAAGCGTCAATTTGCGCCGTTACTGAGGTTAAGTAGGCCGACTCATTGATCATTGCTGGATTCCAGCAAGTGTTTATGATCATGAGTTGTTTTTTCTTAACAGAAGAGTTGCTTTTACTTTGCAGCATCAATACTTGCACAAATAAGTTCAGGTTTACAGAACTTATCACTTCCCAACCACAAGAGTTCTTAATCATTGTGATTAATCCTGAAAATGGACGACCAAATAAGTTTTTTCTTGCTGCATTTAGAAATATTGAACAGCCATCACAAGTTGGTATTTCACGCAACCATGTTTCTTGCAGACAAATTATGAGGTTCTTGATCTCCAGTGGACAGGCATCTTGGAACAAGTGGACAAAACCTCTTGTGTTCCAGGACGTTAGCAACTGGGTCTAGCCACTTGTCCTGGACGTATGCTATTTGTCATTTTTTTGCAGTCGGGCATTATGTTGTGCAGTATTTTGCGCTGATGTTTTCTGCTTTGTTTCCACTGGACATTTTGAATTTTGCTTGAGATACTTCCACAGCTCATCTCTTTTTTTCTCATTGGCAGCAACATTTCATTGTTCAACTCACCAGAGGCCTGAAGAGTTGGCTGTAATGTTATACAAACTCAGGTCCAAGCCAAAAAATGATAGCTCTTCTTTGGCGTCAATGAACGGCTTTGCGAGGAACTTAGATTTCATGTGTAAGATTACCCAATCCGTTCTTGATTGTAATTTATATTCGACAATTGATATGTCGTCGGATCTGGTGTTACGCAATGCCGGAATACAGTGCAATAACTTCATGACGTTCGACTGGTTGGAATTCACCTCATTCGTTTCCTCCAAGATGTTTTTCAGCTCAACTTTCCACATGCCAGAATTGGAGGACACGGGCAAAGACTTGCCAACTTCGAGTCAACGCTGAGTATGTTTTTGTTGTTGAGCCGATGTCTGTTTCGGATTTAACTTACGAACGATGTTATCCACATTAATAGATGCATTTCTTTGTGGGAGGGTTTCACGTCCGATTGGTGCAGAAACCGCTTTGCCATCTGCTTTCCCAATAGTTTTTTGCTGCCCAGCATGTCGGATGCCATAATTTATAGACTTGCTAGTGCTAGCTTTGGGCACATTTTCTAGGGTTAGTGGTCGAGACTTTTCAGTCTCTGCAGCTAGATTATGGAACACCCTGCCCATGTCCCGCAGGCATACAGAGAATCACCTTCATTCTTGTTGACTCCTAAAAACGTTGTTTTTCTAACCGTAGCTTCTGCAACATAGTTTGCTCTTTCTGATGTGCTCCTCCTCGTGCCAAGATGCGTGGCCGAATGTTCGTGTTATAAGATTGTTTACATAACATAACATAACATAACATGGTGAAAGGATGGCAGCCCAAAAAACAGAGAATACAAACAATCCAATGGACAAAGTAACCACCTCTTTGCAAGGGAAAACAAGGTTTATTACATGCAAAAAGGGTCCCAGGCAGTCCCGTAGAACCAAACTGGCATAGAGCTTGTCTTATATCAAGATGTTACACTCTATATAGCGGAACAAACTCAAATTAACAATACTATGCATAATAATGCATACAGCATAATCCCACCACCCTCATTGGCTACCACCTATAGAACATGTAAATTCCCCCCCTATAGTTCCTTGACCGATTGGCCACATCTACACCACCCCCGCCCCCAAGAGACGTGGTGCCCTACAATGTCACTGCCAAACCCAGGTATATGATTGGTGCATTCTTGGCAAAAGGTTCAGAAATGTTGCACCATCACGTGATGTGCACCCTCCTGTTCCAGATGTGATATAACTACCTTGATGAGGTCAACCCTGCTTTTGATGAGACAATAGCTTCCTCATTAACCCAGATGCCATGGTGCACACAGCCTGCACCCCGACCTTGCTCTAAATGGATTGGCATCACCTCTTCTCCTCCTGTCCTGAATCACAAGATGTTCCATACACAGCTCCTCCCTTATATCCTCCCAACCCCAGGTGCCCGGGGATGACATGACCAGGACACCGTTCTTGAGTCTGAATTACAAGGATTTGTTTGCTTAAGTTATGTGTCTATGTATAATTCACATGGGGTGTCCACACCGGGGTAAGGGCAGTAGTGTTCTAAATCTTAGCCTGTCTCATTGGCAATACAGACCCACGGTGGCCTATTCTCAATAAATGTGTTCCTCAAAGGGCGCCTCCCTTCCTGCTCTTTTACCAACTAACATTCCATTCCCATCACGTCCAGGTCCCACATCTGGATAAAATGAGTGCTTATGTGTGCACCATGGGTGCCTCTGACCTCAGCTTCTCTCCTGAGGAACAGGAAATGGAATTTGTTTTTGGAGCTGAACTAACAGCCGCAGCTCCACACCAAGTCCTTCATTCTCGTCTGATCATTGTGTGATAGGCCATAACATTCAAAATGGTGTCACTTCTGTCATGTTAATATAGCAACCTTGCTTCAACCACACTACCTTACTGACTCCATCTTCCACCTATGTCTGCTCTTCCCCCATATCGCACAGCAATACAGACTAATAATACAACCCTGAACACTGGGCCTAACATGCTGCCCTATCTGTAACCTCTGCAACCACAATTTTAATACATGTGCTGCTCTTTCTGTGTCGCTATATATGGGTATCTCAATGTATCAGACCTAACTAAGACAATGTATATGCTGTCTGCATTGAACTGTTCACTCTGCTCTACAAGGTTTCTCTCTAATATGCATTCCTCAACCTGAACCTTTTTGCCTAGCTGGGACGCTGTACATGCATCCCAACAATGGCCGCTTAAACCTATTCCTCAAAATGGGAGGTTCTTGATGAGACATTGGGCCTCATTACGAGGTTAACGGCTGAATTCCCGGTCCCGGAAGTCAGGTGGCAGATTTTGTACGTCCCCATTCTCATGGAGTCCAATAGGACTCCATGGGAGTGCGAACACTGAAGCACCAGATCCGTTAGCAACGGTGCTTCCGTGAAAACTCTGCAGGGGGGGTCCTTACGACCGGCTGGTCAGACATGTCAGGTGCATCAGCCCCCGTCCACAGGAGTGTTGTGGCCCGGAAACAAGGGTGCCAGTAAGCTTACCGCCACCCTTGTTTCCAAGCCGCAACACTCGTAATGAGGCCCATTGTCTGATGGACTGTGCACAGGGCCTTTAATGTAATTCTATTAGCCACTGTTAGACAATTTAAGGTGCCACAGATCCAGGAGGGTGTGGACATCCATATTTTTAATAGTCTTTGGAAAACTCTAGTATATTATATTGAATAAGTCCAGTCGGCTTGCAATGAAAGTCTCAATCAGCTGGACAACTCTTCCTTCATCTGACCTCCTCAGAACAGTAGAGAGTGTTGCATTGAAAAAGTACATAGCCACATTCTATGCATGCTATTTCCATGAAATACCAGGTTATGGCATCATGTACCCGGCATTGTTGTCATACATACACAAACCGTATCATGTTCAAATATTTATTTTCATCAAATGTCTAGGTACTCAAATCAAATCAGATATTTCTATGAGTTGCCCAAGTATATGCATCATTGCCATGGTTTAACATTGGTCCTATGAACGACCATGAAGTATTATTCTCAAAAAGTACAAATTCCGAATTCCAAATAGTCACCCACATGCTTAAATTACTGCAGAATACCTACCTACATATCTCCGTACCATTCAATTCCCAGTCACTCATCACACTTGACAGAATAGCATGAAATATAAAGGTGACCTCCCCTCTTACTCCTTTCAGAGTTATATCTATCACATCGCCAGGCCCTCACCACTATCAAAGATGGCTATCCACTGCCCAGGAAATGCCAACATAATTAGGTACTGATCCCATCAACTGCTAAGGAACCATTACTATCACAGTCCATAGTACACTGTCCGTTTGGTGAGAGTGATATCAAATATTTGTATTAAAGATTTTCCAAAGTCATCCCTCACAACAAAGGTGCCAGGTTCTATACAATAGCATTGTTATGTCAGGTAATGTTATTAGGATTTATGCCATGTACTGCTGCCGGTTGCATGGTCTCCAGTAGGATTTATGCCATGCACTGCTGGCGGTTGCATGGTCCCCAGTAGGATGTATGCCATGCACTGCTGCCAGTTGCATGGTCTCCAGTAGGATTTATGCCATGCACGCTGCTGGTTGCATGGTCTGCAGTGGGATTCATGCCATGCACTACTGCCGGTTGCATGGTCTCCAGTAGGATCTATGCCATGCTGAGCTGCTGGTTGTATGGCCTGCAGTGGGATTCATGCCATGCACTGCTGCGAGTTGCATGATTCCCAGTGGGATTCACGCCATGCACTGCTGCCGGTTCCATGGTCTCCAGTAGGATCTATGCCATGCTCTGCTGCTGGTTGCATGGTCTGCAGTGGGATTCATGCCATGCACTGCTGCGAGTTGCATGATCCCCAGTGGGATTCACGCCATGCACTGCTGCCGGTTACATGGTCTCCAGTGGGATTTATGCCATGCACTGCTACCAGTTGCATGGTTTCCAGTAGGATTCATGCCATGCGCTGCTGCCGGTTGCATGATCCCCAGTGGGATTCACGCCATGCACTGCTGCCAGTTACATGGTCTCCAGTGGGATTTATGCCATGCACTGCTGCCAGTTGCATGGTCTCCAGTCAAATGTACGCCATGCACTGCTCCTGGTTGCATGGAGTAGGATTTATGCCATGCACTGCTGCCAGTTGCATGGTCTCCAGGCACCAGGCAGCCTGGTGAATCTGTAGAGAGTGGGTGCATTTGGTTAGTTGGGTGAAGAAGGGAAATTAAAGATAGATGCTGTCTTGTGTTAATGTATGCAGATGAGAAGTACCCTTGGATATCGATACATGTGAGTTCATTAGGTGTTTTGGCTGAAGAACCTGGATGTTTTTGTGCCTGAAGGGCGATTGCAAGACTTAAGTACTGGGATGCATTGGCTGGGGGCGCTTTGGTACATACGTTGGTTTAAGAGGTGTATTAAGACGTTTTATATAAGTGACTTGGTTCTATTGGGAGTGTTGGGTTTGAGTGCAAAGTGGCAAGTGTGCAGTGTGCGGATAGTGGATAAGGTTAGGTGACATATAATAGAGCACACGTACTTTCAATGCCTGCATGTTATGGTCCTCCAGGCTTCAGTCACATCTTGGTGCAGTATACAGCACAGTAATTGGGTGAGACATGCATATGATATAGGGGTGAGATAGGTTGGCACCCATCATGGTGTAACTGAAGTCTGGGATTTTGCAGAACATGATTTCAAATTTTGTTGAATTGATTTCCAATTCATTTCTTTACATAAGATTTCAGGTCTGTCAACTGGCACTGAAGCCCGATTGGTGTATAGTCCAACGAGAGCAGGCCATCTGCATGAGCTATCCAAGAAACAGGGGAAGCCCCTAACATCGGAGAAATTGATCTTTTCTCCGAAAAAGCTTCCTTTATATCCACAACATATTGATTAAACAAAAATGTTGCTAAAACACAGCCCTGTCTCAGGCCTCTCAATGTTTCTATTGTTTCTATAGTTATTGACAAATTACCATATGTGTTCAGTCAGAGCTGTATGTTGGTATCTCTATGCAAATACCCTAAGGGAAGGATCAAGTATGAATGACGATCTGTGTTTAGTCAGAGCTGGATGTTGGAATCCGTATGCAAGCACCCTAAGGGAAGGATCAAGGACGAACGACCATGTGCGTTTAGTCAGGGCTGGATGTCGGAATCCGTATGCAAGTACCCTAAGGGAAGGATCAAGGACGAACGACCATGTGCGTTTAGTCAGGGCTGGATGTCGGAATCCGTATGCAAGTACCCTACGGGAAGGATCAAGGACAAACGACCATGTGCGTTTAGTCAGGGTAGGATGTCGGAATCCGTATGTAAGTGCCCTAAGGGAAGGATCAAGGATGACCGACCATGTGCGTTTAGTCAGGGCTGGATGTCGGAATCCGTATGCAAGTGCCCTAGGGAAGGATCAAGGATGAACGACCATGTGCGTTTAGTCAGGGCTGGATGTCGGAATCCGTATGCAAGCGCCCTAAGGGAAGGATCAAGGATGAACGACCATCTGCGTTTAGTCAGGGCTGGATGTCGGAATCCGTATGCAAGCGCGCTAAGGGAAGGATCAAGGATGAACGACCATCTGTGTTTTGTCAGGGCTGGATGTCGGAATCCGTAGGCAAGTACCCTAAGGGAAGGATCAAGGATGAACGACCATCTGCGTTTAGTCAGAGCTGGATGTCGGAATCCGTATGCAAGCACCCTAAGGGAAGGATCAAGGATGAACGACAATCTGCGTTTAGTCAGGGCTGGATGTCGGAATCCGTATGCAAGCACCCTAAGGGAAGGATCAAGGATGAACGACCATCTGCGTTTAGTCAGGGCTGGATGTCGGAATCCGTATGCAAGCACACTAAGGGAAGGATCAAGGATGAACAACCATCTGCGTTTAGTCAGGGCTGGATGTCGGAATCCGTATGCAAGCACCCTAAGGGAAGGATCAAGGATGAACGACCATCTGCGTTTAGTCAGAGCTGGATGTCTGAATCCGTATGCAAGCACCCTAAGGGAAGGATCAAGGATGAACGACCATCTGCGTTTAGTCAGAGCTGGATGTCTGAATCCGTATGCAAGCACCCTAAGGGAAGGATCAAGGATGAACGACCATCTGCGTTTAGTCAGAACTGGATGTCGGAATCCGTATACAAGTACCCTAAGGGAAGGATCAAGGATGAACGACCATCTGCGTTTAGTCAGAGCTGGATGTCTGAATCCGTATGCAAGCACCCTAAGGGAAGGATCAAGGATGAACGACCATCTGCGTTTAGTCAGAACTGGATGCCGGAATCCGTATACAAGTACCCTAAGGGAAGGATCAAGGATGAACGACCATCTTCGTTTAGTCCAGATGTTGGTATCCGTATGCAAGTACCCTAAAGGAAGGATCAAGAATGTTGGGTAGTCCCAGAGCAACAATATCTCCTAGAACATATTATTGTGTTGATCCGGTCAAATGCCATTGTAAGATCTATAACTCGGGTCCGGGTCCCGCAAAAGGGGACTTACCGGGGCATTCCGACCATGGAGGGCCCAGTAATTCCCATTCGCGGGACCCGGACCCCGTACGTCCCCATTCCCATTTGAGCCCCCATAGGGCTCAATGGGAATGGGGAGAATGGTAACAGCGGTACCGTTCATGATGGTACCGCTGCTTTCATCCTAGTCTGCTCACGGGTGACGCTCTGCGTGCCTGGTCTGACCAGGCGTCCAGAGCGGCTCCCGTGAGCAAACTCGGAATGTTGCAGCGAGGTAACAACGGCGCTGGTAGCACTACCGGTGCCGTGGTTGCCTTACCGCAAAACACCTAATGAGGGCCAATCCATTCAAATAGATTAAATAAGATTCAGGTCTGTAGTTCTGGGCTTTCCTTCAGGGTGTGGTTGGCCTGTTTTAGTTGAAGAATTATTTGCAAGATGTCTTCCCTTGTGAAATCTAATTTCCAGGTAGATTTGACCAGATGTAGTTTATTTTAGTTTGTTTATTTATAAAGCGCAACCAAACCCTCAGGTAACTGGGCGCATAATCATGTGTACAGCAGAGTTACATATCGTTACACGAACATCATAAATACAACAGACAGAGCGTACATTAGTTCAGGCTCTGAAAGTTTACATACAGGAGTAGAATATACTGAGAACAGAATGTACAGAGGGCAAGTTACAGTGGCAGATGCGGACCGGGTTACAGGTTGGTCCTAAAATGCTATGGATAGAGTAAACATTGCTATAAGTCGAGCGTGGCAGCTAGCCAGTCATGTCGGTGAAATTCTGGATGTTTAGTAAGGAACACATATTAATTGCTGACGGTATTGAAAATACACAGCTAAAATGGATCCCAACTCCCTTAGGTATAGGGTTAATTCAATGAAATACCTGGTGTCCACGGTCTCTATTAATGATTTGCCAGAAATTGGCCAAATTATTTGATAAAAGAACTTCCAGCATTAATTCAGAATCCTGCTGGACTGAATAGCACTTATACGTTCTCAGCCAGTTTGTGTATTTTTGCCTGAATATCCTTTTCTGTCTACTAGCCTCCCCAGGATGGATTCCCTAAAGCTTTCTAATGTCTTGCCCTAATTTACTTTTACCCTCAGCCTTTTTTTTAATCAAAACAATAGTTATGATTTATTGATAGAATTAGGTTGTTTTACGCGTTTCAAAGACTCTGTGCACAGCCCGTAAATTTACAGAGGTTGAACCTGTAGATCATAATATTGGCAAAGTGGCTGACGGTCAATAAAAACGATCACATTTTCTGGAGGCTATGAAATACGATTTAACCAGTGGTTCCAGGTGAGGTTATCAGAGCGCTTAGGTCGAGGTATTTCTACTTTAGCTGTTACCCAGGAGAGGCAAAGAGCTCTATGATTACTTCTATCTGTATGCATAACTGTTAGCAAGGAACAGCCTATAGAAAAGAGGAAAGTGATAAAGATGTAATCGAGCACAGCTGCTGTTGACCCCCTACACATGTGTATTGCGAGGGCACATCTCCCTCTATATTTCTGTTCAAAGCCCCATGCATTCATCAGTTGCAGCCGCGTCTGATCTCGTTCACTGGAGTGTTTATGCTGGTGTGCAGGGTTCCAATCATTACTCCTGGATTATTTGTTAAATATACAGTTAAGGTCTCCTACCAACAACATGCTATTCCCATTCCCAGTAGATCTTCACTCCTCAAATACTTTGGAGACATTCTCAAATAAGTCACGCTCTGATACTGACAGTGGATTCCAATATACATGAATAAGTAAAGCTGGCTCTGTCCAGAGGTAAGAAGCTTTTACATAATGTAGCTTAAACACTTGAACATAAGGGGAAGGGTCCGGGCACATAGCTGCGGTTAGACCAATTCCATTACGTATCCAAATTACGAGCCCACAATAGGTTCTTCCCTTGAAAGCCTTCAAAGATGGGTTCAGGAATACTGTGTACCAATCGTGGAGGGGTTTATCCCCTAACCAAACTTCCTGTAGCAGCAGAACATCATATTTCTGCAGATGAAGGACATCTAATTGATCCCCAAAGAGGCGAGAAAAGCCCTTCATGTTCCAGGACAGGATTCATGAATCGTGCTTGCTAAAGACGTGGACTTGTGTCAACCATTTCCAATTTCGGGCATCGAATGCAAAAACATCCTCAGAGTTGGAGACAACTGACACCTTTCTATGAAAGTCAATATTTTAATCACAAGTTATCACTAACAGCAATATATTTGTTAGGTTAGGTGAAGGTTTACTGCTTAGTTTATCATGTTGAATGGAAGGCCACATGTCTTTGCTATCCTTAACTTCCAGCAAATCATACCCCAACACATGTACAGTAGGAGTAGCCAACAATAATGTGTCTGCACATGTTTTAGATCATACATGAAGAATAACCTCATCCATTTTGGAGCCCGGCACAAATTCCACCTGATCTATGTCACTAGATTTCAAAAATCTCAAGCAAGGAATTATGCCTAATAATAATCGGGCATTTGTTCTATTTAAAGTGACCCCATTATCTGTGTTGCACAGAAGAAGAGAATCATGCCTGCTCCTTCCCAGCAAATGTAATTCCAGGTTCCTTTGCCAGTTTCTGGGACTAATTACGGGTCCGGCGGTAGCCGTGCTGGTAAAATCGGCAGGCTGCCTCTGGACCTGTAGTAAATCACTGGCGCCGGACTTTCTGGAATTACCGGGGCCCTGGTGGTCCAGTAAATCCTGCACCAGCAAATCATATTTTTGTTTTTTTTTTTACTTGTATAACGGGTTTGGTGTTTTTTTTTCTTTTTAGTGTTCCTACCTGGGGTTAAGATGGTATACCACTGTTTGATAACCTTGTTAGAATTTCCGGGGGTGGGGCCAACGATGTTGCTGGCTGAGTGAACGGTACTGGGGACCTCTTTCTACCCTTATGCCCGCAGGAGCCCGCAGGAGCCCGCAGGAGCCCTTGCGGTGCCTCGCTGAGCTCACTGTGTTTGCTCAGAGGTCCGTTGTGCTTTCCGCGTTATTTCCTGGTAAGCTTTGTCATTTTTCAGCCACGGCGCTCATTCCTGCCCCTCCTGCCAGTGTTTTTGACCTTTCCCCAGAATAATGTTAGTCACAAGGGTAAACACCACGAATAATATGGTCAATAATATGCATCGGCCTACTGGGGTTTCCCCCGGGACACCGCCTCATTCCAACCACCCTGTTGCCTTGGGGAGGGTGGAACCCTCTTCACAGCTTACATCTCCTGTCCCCTGTGGGAGCGGCAGTCACTTGTCCAAGGTTCTGGCACTAAGTACAAAAAGGAGACCAAGGCTCCATAAAACCCCCTCTCTCCACCAACAAAGCTACCAAGAGAGACGTCACTAAAGCAGTGGTTGTCTCAGCGGGGCCCCTTTCCCCCGTGCAGCTACTGAATATGGCCTCATCTCCCTATGCTGCTCATGCTGGGGTTAACAGGGACTCATTAGAGGATAAGGGATCTGACAGACCGGAAGGCTACCTGCCTATGTACGCTCCGATAACTCCTTCCTCTTGATAAAAACATGGGGGAGTGGACAGGGCAAGCCACCCCCGAAGATACTGGAAAGGGGCAAGGTATCCTAAAGGCTCCAGGAAACTGGTTGCTTGTCAAGGATCATATCATGCGGGATCTTGATGCATGCTTAAATGACGAGGATTTCCGGGCTTGGGTTGTTTCCCTGGTTCCCAAAATGTCGATTCTACACCGTCCAGCTTGGACAAATTCTGTCAATCGGAAACATTCGGGCGAGGAAAAGTCCTGTCAAAGCCCTAGTACCCAGAATTGGGTTAATCAAGGCTGCCAAACGTGCTTTGCAAAGACTTCTTATAAAGGAATGAATCCTCAGGTCTCTGTAGCCAAGCACGTTCCTGGATCAGTGGGTGAACCTTCTTTTGGTGGTACTTCTACATCTACCAAATCGGCTACTCCTCCCGATCCCTCACTTTTGAAGGATATTGGCCTCCAGTCCTGTATGGCAAGAATTGCTGACCAGATCTTAAGGACTTTTGCCATGGATTCCAGAAACCTCATTCTTACCAATGTTGATGAGTCAGGGGCACATGAATCCAGGCAGGCACTTACAAATCAAGTCTTAGCCTGGCTCTATCAAAAGAGTCGGTCATAACTGTGTCAGAACTAAAGACCTGAGAGTCCTTGGAGGGTTCAGACTGATACTTGGTGTTCCCTTGATAACACAGATTGTATTGTCATTGGATGTGGTCTAAGTAGTTTACCCCTGTTCTTGAACCAAATTATAAACCTGCAGAACATGTCCTCCTTTACCAATATAAGAATTATTGTGAACTGATTGTTGTGAGGGTCATGTACACCTTGCTACCTATCATATGCTTGATCATTTCATGTATTACTATGTTATGTTTTTGTATTTCTGCTATATAAGAAATAAACTTAAACTAACCGAATGGAGGTCTGATGGGTGGTGATTTAGCAGCGTTTGCATCACAAGACCGAATTATTTGATCAAATGAGGGCAAGACACTTCCCTTTAAATGTGTTGTGTTATTGGATGCTAGCTTTGGGACGGCGCATGGCACACTTAAGGCCATTTACGGTCTGATTGACTGGAGGTGGTTCTGGACCACTTTGTGCATAGTTTCCGAGCTTGCACTCGAGTCACGTTGGAGAAGTCAGGTGATAAGAGCCGTCTGATGAGTGATTTTCGCATCTAGGGTCTCAAATAGTTTAGACAACGAAATTATGGCCATGTTCACAGCTGTCAAGGTAATGTCAAGGAGAGGAGGATGAGCAAATGCACCTTGGAAAATAGGCTATGATTGTGAGACACTGCCTATTTTGCATGGTGTAGGAAGTTAAATGATATGGACAAGGCTGAAGAGTTATGTAGAGAATGCCCAAACATTATTGAAGATTGAGACAAATTCTGAGTATTAGATGGTGAGAGCAAGGGCAATGCTACTAAATCTATTTATTCTAATGCCGCCGCCTGAGGTGTAGCGACATCTGAGATCAGCTGGACTGGAACAAGCAGCTGCTCTTTAGGTTGCCACTGGTCTACCTGCCACTTTGACACATCATGAGGTTCACTCGTACATCAAGCATTGCAGTATCCTGCTGATTTCCATGTACTATATCAACCCCAGTTGTTTCAGGGTAATCAGTTTGCTTTACTCACAGCAAACAAGCAATCTAAGACGGAATCTAGATTGATAGGCACGATCACAGGCGTATTGGGGTAGCCTGCAAGTATCAACGAATCAGGAATGGCAACAGGACTGGACCTGCACCGGGCCGCCAGGGCACGAGCCGCGAGCCGACGCGCAGCAGTAGGCTCTGTTATCATAGCATTACCTATATTATGCGAAGACTCGTTCAACTCATTCGGATGACAGAAGTCTCGAATGTCGACCGCATGAGTCCAAGAGTGCCAATTTCTTTGCTGCTATGACCGCTGGCCAATGTCTATTAGGCATTCGCTTTAGTTGTACAGGCACCTTTGAGATCTCTGTTGGTAACGTCATGGAGGATTTGAGTCGATATAGGCCTCTGGCCATCGTTAGATTCAATATCCACTGTCGATAACACCGCTAGGTGAAACACCTCATCAAGCACTGTTGTATAATAAAGCACAGATGAAAGCAAGAAAGACCTGCCTGCAGGGCTCACACCCAGAAGCCACAGAAGTTGCTGCTCATTGCACAGATGAAAGCACCTAAGCAGCACTTTCGGGCACTTCCAGGGTAGTGCGCACATGGTTTCCAATACCCTTTCCTAGCTGTGATCAAGCTATTTTCTAATATGAAACTCCCCTGACCTTGAGCCTTGATTATACAGTCTGCAGTGGTTACATGTCCAAACCCTGTCCCAAGACTCCACTACAGCCATGACTCAGCCCCATGCCTCACCCAACCTGTTCCCAAACCCTGCCCGCACCTGCACTCTTTCCCCAACTACGTAACCTCCACTACGCCCACGCCAAATCCAGCCAAGACTCACCTGATTTGCTCCAAACACCTCTCCACACCACCACATGTTCCGAAGATCCCAAAGGCATGAACTCTACTGCAGCTATTCCTGACCTTGCAGGCCTCACCTGCCTTGCCCCCAACCCCTCCCCACACCGACACCATTTTCCAAGACGCCAACTGCATAACCTCTGCTACAGTCAAGCATCACTCCCATGTCTCACCCAACCTGCCTCAACCCCTCGCCACAACTGCAAAACCTCCAACACGGCCATGCTGAACCCCTCGATGCCTCAATCAACCTGCCCACAATCCCTCCCCACAGCAACACCTTTCCCCAGAACCCAAGTGCATAACCACCACTATGTCTTTTCCTCACCTCTCATGCCTCATATGAACTGCCCCAAACCCTCCCCAGCACTCACCCATTCCCAAAACCCAATTGCAGAACCTCCCCTATGGCCAAGCCTCACCACCCTCCACTCCTTTCCCAAACTGCCCAACCCCTCCAGATACCCACACTCTTTCCCAAGAACCCAACTGCATAACCACCACTAAGTCTATGCCTCACAACACCTCCCCACACCCTTTCACAAGACCCCAACTGCATAACCTCCACTATGGCCATGCCTCAACCCCACGCCTCACTCGATCTGCCCCCAATCCCTCTCAATAAACTTCCCCAAGGCCTCAACCTGCATAACCTCCACTTTGGCTATGCTGAAACCCCACCACACGTCAGCCAACCGGCCCCCAAACCCTTCCCACACCAAAACCCTTTCCCAAGAACCCAATCTTTTTTGGCTTTAGAACAAAAAAAACGTCTCCTTGCACAGGATCCATGACCCTTTCCACGATGTACGGAACAGAATTTTATTGTCTTCATATACCTATGTAAATAGTCTTGTTTATCCCTGATGTATAATATTGCTAAATGTACTTGTAATTAATGTAAATATTGTACAATGTAAATATTGACTTGTAACCTAACCCTACATTATCTGTAATGTGTAACTCTCAAGCAACTGGCAAGGCGCCCAGATACGTCTGGGTGTGGAGCGCTACATAAATAAATAAACAAACAAACAAACAAACAAAACTACATTACCTCACCTATTGCCATAACTCACCCCCCATGTAACTCAGCCCCATCCCCCAGCACAGCCTTTCGCAAGACCCCCAACTGCATCCCCTCCACTACAGCCCTGCATCACCATATGCACTACACTGAGTATAATATAAATGAGTATTCTATACATGAGTATACTATAACTGAGTATACTATAACTGAGTACACTGTAACTGAGTATACTATACCTGAGTACACTGTAACTGAGTACAGTGTAACTGAGTATACTATACCTGGGTATAACATAAGACGTAAGGCCCCCAACTGCATCCCCTCCACTACAGCCCTGCATCACCATATGCACTACACTGAGTATAATATAAATGAGTATTCTATACATGAGTATACTATAACTGAGTATACTATAACTGAGTACACTGTAACTGAGTATACTATACCTGAGTACACTGTAACTGAGTACAGTGTAACTGAGTATACTATACCTGGGTATAACATAAGACGTAAGGCCCCCAACTGCATCCCCTCCACTACAGCCCTGCATCACCATATGCACTACACTGAGTATAATATAAATGAGTATTCTATACATGAGTATACTATAACTGAGTATACTATAACTGAGTACACTGTAACTGAGTATACTATACCTGAGTACACTGTAACTGAGTACACTGTAACTGAGTATACTATACCTGGGTATAACATAAGACGTAAGGCCCCCAACTGCATCCCCTCCACTACAGCCCTGCATCACCATATGCACTACACTGAGTATAATATAAATGAGTATTCTATACATGAGTATACTATAACTGAGTACACTGTAACTGAGTATACTATACCTGAGTATACTATAGCTGAGTATACTGTACATGAGTATACTCTAACTGAGTATACTATAACTGAGTATACTACACCTGAGTATAATATAACTGAGTACACTGTAACTGAGTACACTATACCTGAGTATACTATACCTGAGTATAACATAAGACGTAAGACCCCCAACTGCATCCCCTCCACTCCACCACCGTGCATCACCATATGCACTACACTCTATCTTGTCAAACAGCCCACCCCAAAATTAGTTAGAAAAACACATCCTCCTAAGATCCCAACTGCATAACATTCACTACGGCCATGCCTCACTCGCATGCGTCTCACGACCTGCCCCCAACCCCTTCCCACCCTGCCCACCCAAGTTTAGAGTTTAATCCTGTTTCTTATATTCCATCACTTAGGTTTGTAACCCCTCTATTTCAGCATAGACATGTAACGTAGAAACGTGTTTGAACTAATAGACAGAATCTTGAGGCCACTGGCAATCAGGGTTGCTGGTACATGTATATGAGACCGCAGCTGCTGTGAGGTCAAGTGGCAATAACCAGCCCCACGATGAGCAGCTGACACTGCATCTGGGCCGTGGGGCTGTGAAGCGGGGCAGAGTCCAGACTTACTGGCAATACACCACTGTACACAGGATGACATCGACAGACTGTTCAGCGGCTGGATGTCAGCAGGTTTGCACACGGCTACTGTGAGTCTAGACGCTTTCAGAATATTCGAGCGACTTGATTTGGTACAGCACGACCTATGGTGCATTGGAAGGGCTTAGCCAGACTCACTCCTGAAGCAAGAAATGTGCTTTCCCAGGGCTATGCAAGGCGACGTGAGTGCATCTTCTTTGCTAACCTTCCCTTCCCGACAGCACATATTTTCTTATACAAGGACCATATTTAGGGGGTGGGTCTAAGTTGCTGCTAGTTTGAAGGCCAGATGCTATAGGTTTTTCTATGTCATTGCAATGCTCTTCCTTCAGTTTATAGATCATGTTTACAGTCTCACCTCCACTGATAACAGAGCAATTCATGATCTTGTCAATGGCATCTGGCAAGGTGAACTTGAGTATACCATAACTGAGTATACTATACCTGAGCATACTATAACTGAGTATACTATACCTGAGTATACTAAAACCGAGTATACTATACCTGAGTATATTATACCTGAGTATACTGTAACTGAGTGTACTACAACTGAGTGTACCATAATTGAGTATACTATCAGGGTAATTCATAGAAATTCGCACAAAAGTGGCGCACGCGACTGGCGCACAGCATGCCCGTGCGAATGTCTGCGCCAGCCGCGTGCGCTAAAATCGATTTCCGCACACAGTGTATTCATGGATTTTCGCATCCAAAACCAGCCGTGGCGCAGCGTGACGGAGCGACCCTGCAGCAGCGCCAGTTACGCCCCCAAGAACGCCCTCGCGCAAGGAAAAGCCTTCAAAATCCCCAAATAATTGCAAAGGGCTGCGCTAACCCTGGACCAGTTCACAGGGCTGGCAAACAGCAAACGCCAAGCGGGGAACGTGTATTTCAGTGATTCGCGGGAAGTTCCACACGCGATTGTCCTGTGTACGTGTGCATCAGGGGTGCGCGGGAAATATCACACGCAAATTCAGCTGGGTACGTGTATTTCAGGGGTGCGCGGGAAGTTCCACACGCGATTTCAGCAGGGTATGTGTATTTCAGGGGTGCGCGGGAAGTTCCAAACGCGATTGTCCTGTGTACGTGTGCATCAGGGGTGCGCGGGAAATATCACACGCAAATTCAGCTGGGTACGTGTATTTCAGGGGTGCGCGGGAAGTTCCACACGCGATTTCAGCAGGGTATGTGTATTTCAGGGGTGCGCGGGAAGTTCCAAACGCGATTTCAGCAGGGTACGTGTATTTCAGGGGTGCGCGGGAAGTTCCACACGCGATTGGCCCCGTGCGAGCAGGGTACGTTGATTTCAGGGGTGCGCGGGAAGTTCCACATGCGATTCCATCAGGGTACGTGTATTTCAGGGGTGCGCGGGAAGTTCCACACGCGATTGGCCCCGTGCGAGCAGGGTACGTGTATTTCAGGGGTGCGCGGGAAGTTCCACACGCGATTCCATCAGGGTACGTGTATTTCAGGGGTGCGCGGGAAGTTACACACGCGATTGGCCCCGTGCGAGCAGGGTACGTGTATTCCAGGGGTGCGCGGGAAGTACCACACGCGATTTCAGCAGGGTATGTGTATTGCAGGGGTGCGCGGGAAGTTCCACACGCGATTTCAGCAGGGTACGTGTATTTCAGGGGTTCTGGGGAGTACTACACGTGAATTGGCCGTGTGGGTCCTCCCAGGTGTTCGCTCTACAACCTCCACGGCCCCTGCAGGCAGCCCATCCACCATGGGCATCCCCCCCAGCCAACCCACATGTCACCTTGCACCACTGATCAACAATGCATGTCTCCCACCACCCCCACCCCCCAGCAGTGCAGGGGCAGCCTCCACCAGGCCCCCCCATGTCTACCACCACCCCACCCCCCAGCAGTGTAGGGGCACCCTCCACCAGGCCCCCACCCATGTCTCCCACCACCCCCACCCCCCAGCAGTGCAGGGGCAGCCTCCACCAGGCCCCCACTCATGTCTCCCACCACCCCAACCCCCCAGCCACCAGGGGCAGCCTCCACCAGGCCCCCACCCATGTCTCCCACCACCCCCACCCCCCAGCAGTGCAGGGGCAGCCTCCACCAGGCCCCCACTCATGTCTCCCACCACCCCCACCCCCCAGCAGTGCAGGGGCAGCCTCCACCAGGCCCCCACTCATGTCCCCCTGCACCCCCACCCTCCAGCAGTGCAGGGGCACCCTCCACCAGGGCCCCACCCATGTCTCCCACCACCCCCACCCCCAGCAGTGCAGGGGCAGCCTCCACCAGGCCCCCACCCATGTCTCCCACCACCCCCACCCCCCAGCAGTGCAGGGGCAGCCTCAAACAGGCCCCCACTCATGTCCCCCTGCACCCCCACCCCCCAGCAGTGCAGGGGCACCCTCCACCAGGCCCCCACCCATGTCTCCCACCACCCCCACCCCCCAGCAGTGCAGGGGCAGCCTCCACCAGGCCCCCACCCATGTCTTCCACCACCCCCATCCCCCAGCAGTGCAGGGGCAGCCTCCACCAGGCCCCCACTCATGTCTCCCACCACCCCCACCCCCCAGCCACCAGGGGCAGCCTCCACCAGGCCCCCACTCATGTCCCCCTGCCCCCCACCCCCCAGCAGTGCAGGGGCAGCCTCCACCAGGCCCCCACT
The DNA here is from genome assembly GCF_040938575.1 of Ambystoma mexicanum. Classification (NCBI taxonomy): domain Eukaryota; kingdom Metazoa; phylum Chordata; class Amphibia; order Caudata; family Ambystomatidae; genus Ambystoma; species Ambystoma mexicanum. The sequence goes on along the minus strand of NC_090926.1, from coordinate 1,307,712,788 downwards.
CATGTCCAACTCATGTACCCCTGCACCCCCACCCCCCAGCACTGTGGGGCACCTGCCAGCAGGCCCCCACTCATGTCCAACTCATGTCCCCCTGCACCCCCACCCCCCAGCACTGTGGGGCACCTGCCAGCAGGCCCCCACTCATGTCCAACTCATGTACCCCTGCACCCCCACCCCCCAGCACTGTGGGCACCTGCCAGCAGGCCCCCACTCATGTCCAACTCATGTCCCACTGCACACCCACCTCCCAGCACTGTGGGGCACCTGCCAGCAGGCCCCCACCCATGTCCAACTCATGTTCCCCAGCCAACATGTCATCACAATCTAGATCCCTGGTCCCTATGGTCAGCCTCCAAATGCAAAACACCCACCCGAGTATTGCATCCACCCACTCATAATTGGCAATTACATGACAGAACACCAATTGCAAGTTCCGAAACAAACACATGTCCCTCACATACACCCAATGGGTGTCAGTGAATCTCAAAACCCATATCATGATATGCATGAAACCAATGAGATGATACTACACATTGAAGTTTGATAAAAAAATATGTATTGAAGGAAAAATAAATAGAATCAAAAATAAAGAAACAGAAATGGGAATGTACAAAAATGAAAAGAAGCATGTCCGTGAAAAAAAGCAAAACCAAAAATCAAAATCCAAAGTAATGATGTCCAAAGTCACTGTCCAGAAAACAAAATCCAATGGGAAATAAAATAGAAAGCCATTGCTCCATGGTGAAAATGTGAAAGAAAAATACAATCCAACAGTGAACTATGTACATACGAACAAGCCAGGGTCCATTATCACAACAAAAGAAAGGAAACCTATCTAACTACACTAACTAATAAAATAAACTATATACAAAAATGTGGCCAATGTCCGAAAGGTCCAAAATAAATCCTAAAAATAATGAAACCTAACACTACCTACATAACTATGTACAAGGGCAGCGGGCTAGTTTGACGGCTCACTTGTGGATGTCCCGGGCCAGGGCATCATCGAACTCCTGCTCAATGTCCCGGAGGCCGTCCTCCTCCATGGCCCCGAGGGTCCGCAGGGCCATCGACGTGTCCACCTCCAAACCCCTGCGGATTGTCTCGAGGCACTCGGCCCGCCTCAGGGCCCTCCGCATGGATTTCTCCACCCTGACCATTGTGAGCCGTGCCTCTTCCGCCCGCTGCCGCTCCGCATCTATGGCGTGGCCCAACCGCTGCCACACGGAAGACACTCTCTGTCCTGGGTCCTCCTGCCCTCCGGCCGATGCCTGCCCCTCCGATGTTGAAGGCCCCGAGCCTTCATGGCTCCCACCACGTTGCTGCTGCTGTGCCTCTGCCCGTGCACTGCCTCCTGCTGCCTGCACATCCTCCGCCGGCTGGGGTGCAGTCGTTGATGTGGCCACCCCTGCTGGACGTCCGACTCCTGACTGTGGCAGGGATGCCTCCTCCACCAGCCTGGCCGCACCGTCAGAGGCAGCTCCACAGGGCACCCAGGTGACTGATGGGTGGGAAGATGGCACGGAGGACGACTGGCGCGTAGGGGGTTCAGTTGAGGAGGGGGTCGTAGCAAGCCCCATCATACGGAGGAATCCGGCCTGGGTGACCTGTCCCAGCAGGCTGATGTGGTCAACGAGCCATTCGAGATGACGTGCAGTCTCCTCATGAAAAGACTGCAGGTCACCTCGCATGGCCCGTTGACGCAACGCCACACCACTCAGAACAGGCTCAACCCGGACCCGGATAGCCATGTCCGCAGGCAGAGGAAGGCCAGTTGTCGTGAGCTCATCCCCTGCCTGAAAACGGGTCTGGACGTAGGCATCCCTCCTGGTGCAAGATGATGCAGGGACAGGATCAGGGACAGGATTGCACACAGGCACCTCCGCGGCGGCCTGTGCTGCCTCCTGTCCCTGGTCCTGCACTGCACCACTAGCACCAGTGGGATCCCCACCTCCAGACCCCGTCTCTGGTGCTTGCACGGCCTCCTCCTCCACCAAACCCCCCACCAACCTGGATGACTCTGTGCCATCTTCCCCCGTTGGGCCCTGTGGGGTCCCAGCTGCCCCTTCTGCTGCCGAGGAGTCCAACTCCAACCTCTGCTCTTGGACCTCCCCCCGGCAGCTGCGGCCTGGGACGCGGCACCGGACTCCTCACTCCCCGACGAGATGACAACATGGGAGGGGAGCCGGGCCTTGCGTCTCCGGCTGGCGGTGGGATCCCCGCCGCTGTGCTCCACAGCATCTTCTCCGCCCTCTTCATCAGTTGATGCTGCAGACAGGGAGAAATAAAACACAGGCATCAGGGCACTGTACAATGGACACATACACACATGACTGTTGTACATGAGTGGCATTGGCAAACCTCAGACATGCCATCACAATCCCCAACACACATGTCATTTCAACTCGCACACATGAGCCATACCACAGCCGTATCGCAACTGCCAGCACCATCCATACACATACAACAGCATGAGCAGGCAAAGGTGAGCCAGACATCACATGCAACACAGTAAGTGCACCACACATGTACACACACCACCACACTTGCATGCATGTGTACACCTCTGCCAAGTGTCGCAGTGTTCAGATGGGCATCCATGTCACATATGCCCATCAGGCTTCCACATACCGCTGTCACATGCATCCATGTTGCATCACTGTTGCACCATTGTCAAATACACACACATGCACATGTACACAGTGCTGATACATGCAGCTGAAAACAACATACATGCGTGACATCACGGACATGTCTACTTACATACACATTCATCCAAACATGTGTGCCCACACAACTGCATTTGGCATGCAATTCTACACACACAAGCACCATCCATGTCTCACACATTCCAGCCCTCGCATGTGTCAGCCCCACGGCCCTGTACACCCCCACCCATACTCGACCCCATACAAACAGATGTGCAACCTGCACACTACTGAAAAATCACCACACGCACAGCTCACAATCAGGATGCATGTACACTTACCGCTCGACACCAGACGGGTCAGCCTCTCAAGGACCTGGACGTGGAGCGCTGGGGATATGCGTTCCAGGACCCTCATCTGTTCTTCCGACAAGTGGAAGCCCAGCTTCAATGAGGCCGAACTGAATGCACTTGTAGAGTATGTGTCCGCACATGACCGCGAAATGGTGATTGTTGCAGGATCCAAGACCACACCTGCACAACGTCAGGCACACTGGCAGACCATTGCGGACATCATAAGTGTCCTTGGAATCGTGAGGCACACAGCTAATGAATGCTAAAAGCGCTGCAATGACCTGAAGCGCAGGGCAAAGAATAAGCTGGCCTCAAGTCATGCCGCAACTCTAGTGACTGCAGGTGGGTCTCCAGCAGACGACATAAAACTCACTCCACATGAGCAGGTTGCTGGGACCTACGTCACGGAGGAACAGATCCAAGGCGTGGGAGAAGTGGCAGATTACGAGGCATTGTCCGGTGAGTGCACATGCATGTGTGTGTCATCCATGTGCATGGTGTGTGTGGGAGGGCTTCTGTTTGGGTGCCAGGGGAGGGTGTGTGTGCCTGAGTGGTTCGGCTCACCCATGTGCCTCTTCCTAAACATTCTTGGCAACAGCATCTGGGTATAGCAGCATCCCTTCGGCCAACATTAGACATCCAGCCCAACACCACGCCAGTTGCCCTTGGAGTGTCATCTTGCCACTACACTGTTGCTTATTTACCTATGTTTATTCAGGCAGATTGTTTGCATACCACCACTTTTACTCTGGATTTCTCAGTCCTATTGTCACATGTCTGACATGGCTATGGTACAGTGGACTGGCTCAGTTTCGTGGAAATGATTAGTTTGGACATGTCCCTGTGCTATAGGACCATTTTTGACTGGCAGCTGCATGTTAAACATTAGAACCATTACAATGAAAATAATCAATCATATGAACAAACTGGACTGAATGAACAATTGGTGACCTCCTCTCCCTCTTCACTTCATGGCTAGGGTACATGCCATCTGTGTGATGGCATGTGTATTTGACCTGCCAATCACTGGCCAATGTGTGATGCCACTGCTAGGCAGCATGCAGCAAATGTGTTCATCTTCCATCTTGGTGTCATCAATGTGTGCCATCTGCCACACACGCAGTGACGGTGCATGCATGGGAGTGTTTTAGTCATGTGGGACATGTGTCAATCAAGTACTGGTTCTGTTACTTCTTAGCCCTCATTCTATGCCATGGTGCTAATGCCTGTTTCCATTTGTTTGCTTTTATGTCTTTGCAGGGGAAGACGCACCTGATACTGCTGGGGTTGTGGAGATGGTGCAGACCCAGGAGGGGTCTGAGGGCCGACCGACCACCAATGAGGGTCGTGGTGTGGTGGTGGGTGAGAACCCACAACTGCTGCAGGTCGTGCTCTCAAGGGGTGTCTCTGGCTGCACCTCCCCCGAGCTGTACTCAGGTGTTGATTCGGATGATGAGACCTACGTGCCGTCGCAGGTGAGTGTTCCTGGGAGGGATTCTGTTCTGTCCGACCCACCTGCACCAGGGTTAGAACCCTCAATGGGGATGTCAGTGTTGGCAGGTACGCCTTTGGTGGTTACGGATGCAGGGTCACACTCCGCGACATCTGATCCTGTTCCTGGGCCAGCAGATCAGAGGGGAAATGCAGTCCTGCAGCCTCAGGCAGTGCCGGCACAGCAAGGCGCAGTTCGCCTTGCCCCAGACAGGTGTGGTGCCCGCCGACGTGGTGGCGGTACGCCACCTGGCAATACCGCATGGGAGCAATCCATTTACGGTATGGCAACCCAAAAGGCAGCATCATCAGAGATGATGGCTCAGGCCATGGATAGGGTGGCCACTTCCATTGTCCCCCCCGAAAGGCTGATGGAGCGACTACAGCAGGCAACCGACTCCATCTGCCAGTCACACAGGGAGGACATGTTGGCGTCCGACAGGGACAGGCGGGCGGCACTTGTGACTCTGCAGGAAGCCATCTCCATAGAGTCCCAGGGCCATAGGGAAGCCCTGAGGCTGGAACTCCTTCACCTCAGGACGACTCTTGTTGAGCTTGAGGCTTCAACAAACCGAAGGACAGAACAGCAGCTGGAGCGTCTCACCCGTACGCTCTCAGCTGAGATGCAGGCAACTAGGGCGGAGGTCCGGGCATCCCGTGAGTTGTTGCATGGGGACCTCCGCACACTCATCCTCCAGAACAAGACCTACCACACCCGCATGCTTGCAGCCATGGAGGAACAGACTAGTGCTTTGCGTGGGCTGCCTCCCATAGTGCCACCACCTCCGGATGCAGCTGCAGAGGGTGAGAATAGCGACAGCAGTGATACTTCCACAATAGGGTAGCCGTGTAGGCCATGAGCCCATGGAGGTGTTTTTTTTCCGCAAGATCCACACAGGTGGGTTTTGTTGTGCACCCTGTCCTCGGACCTCCTGGGTGGCCTCCCCAACCCCCCGGGCCCATTAATGGCCATTTTTGATTTTTTTTTTTTTTTGGGACAGTGTGTTGCTTTGTGTGGCTCCCGTGGGCATACGCTGCATTGTGGCTGGGCACATGCAGGCTTGTCATGGATTTGGTTCAGATGCTTGGGTTTTTGTCACACACACCCCTCCTGCTTCCCGTTTCCATGGGCTTGCAAAGGGTGTGCCCAATTGACATTGACGTACATGGTGACATTGGACTCCCATGAGCTGTGTGGGCAGTCTGTAGTCAATACTGTGTATACATTCATAGTGCATATTGTTGTTGTATTGTACACTGCGTGGTGTATTGATATGTGCCTCTGCATCCATCTCATCCTCTATATTTGCAGGTCCATTCCTCATGTCTTCACAATGCGGTCCACCTTGGAACTGGAGTCCATGTTGTAAACCGTGCACCTACACTCTTGCGTGGCGCTAACACTGTATACTTGCAAGTGTTCGGAGGGCTGTCATCATCTGTTGGTGAGGCTAGCTAATTTTTAAGTCTGTAATGTCATGTTTAAGGTAGGTTGGAGGTTGTGTAGGTGATTGGTATTCTTGGTAAGTATTTGGTAATGTGGGTTGTAGGTCCTGCATTACTGTGAGCATTTCATGTGTGGACATGTTTCCATTAGGGACACTGTAGCTGCTGACACTTGGGGCATGTTGTGGGGATTCATTTCTTTCCTCTCACATTGCATGACATGCCATGGTGTGTTGTGTGGCCGTGCCAGGGAGGGGGTGGGTGACATGGCACTGTTTTCATGTAGTATTTCGCAAGTGGGTATTCATTTCTGCAGCATGGAAGTGTCTTTTCATGACACTGCATTGGTGGTGTTTGTGTAGGTAGGGATGCACACATTGTGACAATTCCACATGAACAATCTCAGGCTGCTATGGTTCTGACAGTTGACAGTCCCTTTGTTCGTCTTAATTGTCAGGTCAAGTCATCATTGCTTATCAGATGGTATGTGCCAGGCCTGTGTGCACTTCACTGGGGTGTGATTTCTATGTGAAGTAATTAGCCACCAGCTGCGTACGGGCTGCCTCACCCCGTGCCCTCTCCCCTCCCATGTGCAGCGGGCGTGCATGTGGTTGGGGATGTGGGGGCACCACCATGTCCACGGCCAGGCCCCGGCGTGTTGCAACATTGTGCAGGACACATGCTGCCACTATGATCCTGCACACTACTGGGGGCGCATATAACAGCTGGCCGCCAGAACGGTCAAGGGAGCGAAAGCGTGACTTGAGCACTCCGAATGTGCGCTCCACTATGCCCCGGGTTGCAATATGGGCTGTGTTGTATCTTACCTCTGGAGGCGTGATGGGGTTCCGAATTGGCGTCATCATGTAGGTGCTCAGAGGGTAGGCACTGTCCCCTGGTGAGGAGGTGATGGGTATCATTAGTGCGGTAGTGACATAACTCTGCATCTGACATGCATGCATGTGCAGTGGCAGTCATACTCACCAAGCAGCCATGTATCGCCATGCCGCCCAGCTTTTAGGTCCCGGCTTAGGGTAGACATTCGGTAAATGAAGCTGTCGTGGGTGGACCCTGGATAGTTGGCATATACTGAGGTGATGATTCCCTTGGCATTAAATACTACCTGCACATTGATGGAATGCCAGTGCTTGCGGTTCCTATAGATGTGCTCTGATGCCCTGGGGGGACGTAGTGCCACATGGGTGCAGTCAATGGCACCTAGCACTTTTGGAAATTGTGCCACACCGTAGAAATCGAGGGTGGCAGCCTGCCTTTCTGCAGGTGTCCTGGGCAGGTATATGTGCCTACGGACTGATGGGCGTGCAGTGATGATGTTCAAGACCTGGTGTAGGCAGCGTGACTGCGTGGCCTGTGACACCCCACCCACTATGGCACTTGTCCGCTGAAATGATCCTGTGGCCAAGAAGTGCAGTACATTGAGGACCTTCTCCAGGGGGCTGAGTGCTTGGGAGCACAGGGTGGGTGATGTGAGGTCATCCTCCCACTCACTGACCAGGTCCAGTATTATATGTGGGGGAAACCTGTACCTCCCATACACCTGGTCATCAGGCATCCCAAAAAGGCTGGTTCTGGGAGTGAAAATTCTGGCCCTCACTATCCTCCTCCTCCTCCTTTGGTAACCCACTGCCACTGCTGCTAGGAACGGTATATTCATCCTGGCGTATGAGCTTGTTTGTTGTTTGTGCGCACTTTTATGTTGCGCGGGTCGACGTACGCCTGCTTCATGCTGGCGTACGTGTCTCTGGATTGGACCATTTTTCGGCACGTCGTAGGCGAACGTGTGAATCTTCCCGCCCACCCCAGGAATACACGTGGCACGCTCTCACAGGCACAGTCGCGGGTAAATATTCCCGCCCACCCCTGGAATACATGTAACCCACTCTCACAGGCCCATCGCGTGTGGGACTTCCCGCGCACCCCGAAGTACACGTACAATCGCGTGTGGAACTTCCCGCGCACCCCGTAGTACACATACCGAGGCAAATCGCGTGTAGAAGTTCACGCGCACCCCGAAGTACACGTACCGAGGCAAATTGCACGGCTGGGGGGTGGGGGTGGTGGTATACATGAGTGGGGGCCTGGTGGAGGCTGCCCCTGGTGGCTGGGGGGTGAGGGTGGTGGGAGACATGAGTTGGACATGAGTGGGGGCCTGGTGGAGGCTGCCCCTGGTGGCTGGGGGGTGGGGGTGGTGGTAGACATGGGTGGGGGCCTGGTGGAGGCGGCCCCTGCACTGCTGGGGGGTGGGGGTGGTGGGAGACACGAGTGGGGGCCTGGTGGAGGCTGCCCCTGGTGGCTGGGGGTAGGGGTGGTGGGAGACATGAGTGGGGGCCTGGTCGAGGCTGCCCCTGGTGGCTGGGGGGTGGGGGAGGTGGAGACATGAGTGGGGGCCTGGTGGAGGCTGCCCCTGGTGGCTGGGGGTAATAGGGGACATGAGTGGGGGCCTGGTGGAGGCTGCCCCTGCACTGCGGGGGGTGGGGGTAATAGGGGACATGAGTGGGGGCCTGGTGGAGGCTGCCCCTGCACTGCGGGGGGGGGGGTAATAGGGGACATGAGTGGGGGCCTGGTGGAGGCTGCCCCTGCACTGCGAGGGGGGTTGGGGGTAATAGGGGACATGAGTGGGGGCCTGGTGGAGGCTGCCCCTGGTGGCTGGGGGTGGGGGTGGTGGGAGACATGAGTGGGGGCCTGGTGGATGCTGCCCATGGTGGCTGGCGGCTGGGGGTAATAGGGGACATGAGTGGGGGCCTGGTGGAGGCTGCCCCTGCACTGCGGGGGTTGGGGGTAATAGGGGACATGAGTGGGGGCTTGGTGGAGGCTGCCCCTGGTGGCTGGGGGGTGAGGGTGGTGGGAGACATGAGTTGGACATGAGTGGGGGCATGGTGGAGGCTGCCCCTGGTGGCTGGGGGGTGGGGGGGTGGTAGACATGGGTGGGGGCCTGGTGGAGGCTGCCCCTGGTGGCTGGGGGGTGGGGGTGGTGGGAGACATGAGTGGGGGCCTGGTGGAGGCTGCCCCTGCACTGCTGGGGGGTGGGGGTGCAGGGGGACATGAGTGGGGGCCTGGTGGAGGCTGCCCCTGGTGGCTGGGGGGTGGGGGTGGTGGGAGACATGAGTGGGGGCCTGGTGGAGGCTGCCCCTGCACTGCTGGGGGGTGGGGTGGTGGGAGACATGAGTGGGGGCCTGGTGGAGGCTGCCCCTGGTGGCTGGGGGTTGGGGGTCATAGGAGACATGAGTGGGGGCCTGGTGGAGGCTGCCCCTGCACTGCTGGGGGTGGGGGTGCAGGGGGACATGAGTGGGGGCCTGGTGGAGGCTGCCCCTGGTGGCTGGGGGGTGGGGGTAGTGGGAGACATGAGTGGGGGCCTGGTGGAGGCTGCCCCTGGTGGCTGGCGGCTGGGGGTAATAGGGGACATGAGTGGGGGCCTGGTGGAGGCTGCCCCTGCACTGCGGGGGGTGGGGGTAATAGGGGACATGAGTGGGGGCTTGGTGGAGGCTGCCCCTGGTGGCTGGGGGGTGAGGGTGGTGGGAGACATGAGTTGGACATGAGTGGGGGCCTGGTGGAGGCTGCCCCTGGTGGCTGGGGGGTGGGGGGGGTGGTAGACATGGGTGGGGGCCTGGTGGAGGCTGCCCCTGGTGGCTGGGGGGTGGGGGTGGTGGGAGACATGAGTGGGGGCCTGGTGGAGGCTGCCCCTGCACTGCTGGGGGGTGGGGGTGCAGGGGGACATGAGTGGGGGCCTGGTGGAGGCTGCCCCTGGTGGCTGGGGGGTGGGGGTGGTGGGAGACATGAGTGGGGGCCTGGTGGAGGCTGCCCCTGCACTGCTGGGGGGTGGGGTGGTGGGAGACATGAGTGGGGGCCTGGTGGAGGCTGCCCCTGGTGGCTGGGGGGTGGGGGTCGTAGGAGACATGAGTAGGGGCCTGGTGGAGGCTGCCCCTGCACTGCTGGGGGTGGGGGTGCAGGGGGACATGAATGGGGGCCTGGTGGAGGCTGCCCCTGGTGGCTGGGGGGTGGGGGTGGTGGGAGACATGAGTGGGGGTGTAGTGGAGGCTGCCCCTGGTGGCTGGGGGGTGGGGGTGGTGGTAGACATGGGTGGGGGCCTGGTGGAGGCTGCCCCTGCACTGCTGGGGGGTGGGGGTGGTGGGAGACATGAGTGGGGGCCTGGTGGAGGCTGCCCCTGGTGGCTGGGGGGTGGGGGTGGTGGGAGACATGAGTGGGGGCCTGGTGGAGGCTGCCCTTCACTGCTGGGGGTGGGGGTGCAGGGGGACATGAGTGGGGGCCTGGTGGAGGCTGCCCCTGGTGGCTGGGGGGTGGGGGTGGTGGGAGACATAAGTGGAGGCCTGGTGGAGGCTGCTCCTGCACTGCTGGGGGGTGGGGGTGCAGGGGGACATGAGTGGGGGCCTGGTGGAGGCTGCCCCTGGTGGCTGGGGGGTGGGGGTGGTGGGAGACATGAGTGGGGGCCTGGTGGAGGCTGCCCCTGGTGGCTGGGGTGTGGGGGTTGTGGGAGACATGAGTGGGGGCCTGGTGGGGGCTGCCCCTGGTGGCTGGGGGGTGGGGGTGGTGGGAGACATGAGTGGGGGCCTGGTGGGGGCTGCCCCTGGTGGCTGGGGGGTGGGGGTGGGGGTGGTGGGAGACATGAGTGGGGGCCTGGTGGAGGCTGCCCCTGGTGGCTGGGGGGTGGGGGTGGTGGGAGACATGAGTGGGGGCCTGGTGGGGGCTGCCCCTGCACTGCGGGGGGGTGGGGGTAATAGGGGACATGAGTGGGGGCTTGGTGGAGGCTGCCTCTGGTGGCTGGGGGGTGAGGGTGGTGGGAGACATGAGTTGGACATGAGTGGGGGCCTGGTGGAGGCTGCCCCTGGTGGCTGGGGGGTGGGGGTGGTGGGAGACATGAATGGGGGCCTGGTGGAGGCTGCCCCTGCACTGCTGGGGGGTGGGGGTAATAGGGGACATGAGTGGGGGCCTGGTGGAGGCTGCCCCTGGTGGCTGGGGGGTGGGGGTGGTGGGAGACATGAGTGGGGGCCTGGTGGAGGCTGCCCCTGCACTGATGGGGGGTGGGGGTGGTGGGAGACATGAGTGGGGGCTCTGGTGGAGGCTGCCCCTGGTGGCTGGGGGGTGAGGGTGGTGGGATACATGAGTTGGACATGAGAGGGGGCCTGGTGGAGGCTGCCCCTGGTGGCTGGGGGGTGAGGGTGGTGGGAGACATGAGTTGGACATGAGTGGGGGCCTGGTGGAGGCTGCCCCTGGTGGCTGGGGGGTGGGGGTGGTGGGAGACATGAGTGGGGGCCTGGTGGAGGCTGCCCCTGCACTGCTGGGGGGTGGGGGTAATAGGGGACATGAGTGGGGGCCTGGTGGAGGCTGCCCCTGGTGGCTGGGGGGTGGGGGTGGTGGGAGACATGAGTGGGGGCCTGGTGGAGGCTGCCCCTGCACTGCTGGGGGGTGGGGGTGCAGGGGGACATGAGTGGGGGCCTGGTGGAGGCTGCCCCTGGTGGCTGGGGGGTGGGGGTTGTGGGAGACATGAGTGGGGGCCTGGTGGAGGCTGCCCCTGCACTGCTGGGGGGTGGGGGTGGTGGGAGACATGAGTGGGGGCCTGGTGGAGGCTGACCCTGGTGGCTGGGGGGTGGGGGTGGTGGGAGACATGAGTGGGGGCCTGGTGGAGGCTGCCCCCGCACTGCCGGGGGGTGGGGGTGGTGGGAGACATGAGTGGGGGCCTGGTGGAGGCTGCCCCTGGTGGCTGGGGGGTGAGGGTGGTGGGAGACATGAGTTGGACATGAGAGGGGGCCTGGTGGAGGCTGCCCCTGGTGGCTGGGGGGTGAGGGTGGTGGGAGACATGAGTTGGACATGAGTGGGGGCCTGGTGGAGGCTGCCCCTGGTGGCTGGGGGGTGGGGGTAATAGGGGACATGAGTGGGGGCCTGGTGGAGGCTGCCCCTGCACTGCGGGGGGTGGGGGTAATAGGGGACATGAGTGGGGGCCTGGTGGAGGCTGCCCCTGGTGGCTGGGGGGTGGGGGTGGTGGGTGACATGAGTGGGGGCCTGGTGGAGACTGCCCCTGCACTGCGGGGGGGGTGGGGGTAATAGGGGACATGAGTGGGGGCTTGGTGGAGGCTGCCCCTGGTGGCTGGGGGGTGAGGGTCGTGGGAGACATGATTTGGACATGAGTGGGGGCCTGGTGGAGGCTGCCCCTGGTGGCTGGGGGGTGGGGGTGGTGGTAGACATGGGTGGGGGCCTGTTGGAGGCCGCCTCTGCACTGCTGGGGGGTGGGGGTGGTGGGAGACATGAGTGGGGGCCTGGTGGAGGCTGCCCCTGGTGGCTGGGGGGTGGGGGGGGTGGGAGACATGAGTGGGGGCGTGGTGGAGGCTGCCCCTGCACTGCTGGGGGGTGGGGGTGCAGGGGGACATGAGTGGGGGCCTGGTGGAAGCTGCCCCTGGTGGCTGGGGGGTGGGGGTGGTGGGAGACTTGAGTGGGGGCCTGGTGGAGGCTGCCCCTGCACTGCTGGGGGTGGGGGTGGTGGGAGACATGAGTGGGGGACTGGTGGAGGCTGCCCCTGGTGGCTGGGGGGTGGGGGTGGTGGGAGACATGAGTGGGGGCCTGGTGGAGGCTGCCCCTGCACTGCTGGGGGGTGGGGGTGCAGGGGGACATGAGTGGGGGCCTGGTGGAGGCTGCCCCTGGTGGCTGGGGGGTGGGCGTGGTGGGAGACATGAGTGGGGGCCTGGTGGAGGCTGCCCCTGGTGGCTGGGGGGTGGGGGTGGTGGTAGACATGGGTGGGGGCCTGGTGGAGGCTGCCCCTGCACTGCTGGGGGGTGGGTGTGGTGGGAGACATGAGTGGGGGCCTGGTGGAGGCTGCCCCTGGTGGCTGGGGGGTGGGGGTGGTGGGAGACATGAGTGGGGGCCTGGTGGAGGCTGCCCCTGCACTGCTGGGGGGTGGGGGTGCAGGGGGACATGAGTGGGGGCCTGGTGGAGGCTGCCCCTGGTGGCTGGGGGGTGGGGGTGGTGGGAGACATGAGTGGGGGCCTGGTGGAGGCTGCCCCTGCACTCCTGGGGGGGTGGGGGTGGTGGGAGACATGAGTGCGGGCCTGGTGGAGGCTGCCCCTGGTGGCTGGGGGGTGGTGGGAGACATGAGTGGGGGCCTGGTGGAGGCTGCCCCTGCACTGCTGGGGGGTGGGGGTGGTGGGAGACATGAGTGGGGGCCTGGTGGAGGCTGCACCTGGTGGCTGGGGGGTGGGGGTGGTGGGAGACATGAGTGGGGGCTTGGTGGAGGCTGCCCCTGGTGGCTGGGGGGTGAGGGTGGTGGGATACATGAGTTGGACATGAGTGGGGGCCTGGTGGAGGCTGCCCCTGGTGGCTGGGGGGTGGGGGTGGTGGGAGACATGAGTGGGGGCCTGGTGGAGGCTGTCCCTGCACTGCTGGGGGGTGGGGGTGCAGGGGGACATGAGTGGGGGCCTGGTGGAGGCTGCCCCTGGTGGCTGGGGGGTGGGAGTGGTGGGAGACATGAGTGGGGGCCTGGTGGAGGCTGCCCCTGCACTGCTGGGGGGTGGGGGTGGTGGGAGACATGAGTTGGACATGAGTGCGGGCCTGGTGGAGGCTGCCCCTGGTGGCTGGGGGGTGGGGTGATGGGAGACATGAGTGGGGGCCTGGTGGAGGCTTCCCCTGCACTGCTGGGGGGTGGGGGTGGTGGGAGACATGAGTGGGGGCCTGGTGGAGGCTGCACCTGGTGGCTGGGGGGTGGGGGTGGTGGGAGACATGAGTGGGGGCTTGGTGGAGGCTGCCCCTGGTGGCTGGGGGGTGAGGGTGGTGGGATACATGAGTTGGACATGAGTGGGGGCCTGGTGGAGGCTGCCCCTGGTGGCTGGGGGGTGGGGGTGGTGGGAGACATGAGTGGGGGCCTGGTGGAGGCTGTCCCTGCACTGCTGGGGGGTGGGGGTGCAGGGGGACATGAGTGGGGGCCTGGTGGAGGCTGCCCCTGGTGGCTGGGGGGTGGGAGTGGTGGGAGACATGAGTGGGGGCCTGGTGGAGGCTGCCCCTGCACTGCTGGGGGTGGGGGTGGTGGGAGACATGAGTTGGACATGAGTGGGGGCCTGGTGGAGGCTTCCCCTGGTGGCTGGGGGATGGGGGTGGTGGTAGACATGGGTGGGGGCCTGGTGGAGGCTGCCCCTGCACTGCTGGGGGGTGGGGATGGTGGGAGACATGAGTGGGGGCCTGGTGGAGGCTGCCCCTGGTGGCTGGGGGGTGGGGGTGGTGGGAGACATGAGTGGGGGCCTGGTGGAGGCTGCCCCTGCACTGCTGGGCGGTGGGGGTGCAGGGAGACATGAGTGGGGGCCTGGTGGAAGCTGCCCCTGGTGGCTGGGGGGTGGGGGTGGTGGGAGACATGAGTTGGGGCCTGGTGGAGGCTGCCCCTGCACTGCTGGGGGTGGGGGTGGTGGGAGACATGAGTGGGGGCCTGGTGGAGGCTGCCCCTGGTGGCTGGGGGGTGGGGGTGGTGGGAGACATGAGTGGGGGCCTGGTGGAGGCTGCCCCTGCACTGCTGGGGGGTGGGGGTGCAGGGGGACATGAGTGGGGGCCTGGTAGTGGCTGCCCCTGGAGGCTGGGGGGGTGGGGGTGGTGGGAGACATGAGTGGGGGCCTGGTGGAGGCTGCCCCTGGTGGCTGGGGGTTGGGGGTGGTGGTAGACATGGGTGGGGGCCTGGTGGAGGCTGCCCCTGCACTGCTGGGGGGTGGGGGTGGTGGGAGACATGAGTGGGGGCCTGGTGGAGGCTGCCCCTGGTGGCTGGGGGTTGGGGGTGGTGGGAGACATGAGTGGGGGCCTGGTGGAGGCTGCCCCTGCACTGCTGGGGGTGGGGGTGGTGGGTGACATGGGTGGGGCCCTGGTGGAGGGTGCCCCTGCACTGCTGGGGGGTGGGGTTGCAGGGGGACATGAGTGGGGGCCTGGTGGAGGCTGCCCCTGCACTGCTGGGGGGTGGGGGTGGTGGGAGACATGAGTGGGGGCCTGGTGGAGGCTGCCCCTGCACTGCTGGGGGGTGGGGGTGGTGGGGGACATGGGTGGGGGCCTGGTGGAGGCTGCCCCTGGTGGCTGGGGGGTGGGGGTGGTGGGAGACATGAGTGGGGGCCTGGTGGAGGCTGCCCCTGGTGGCTGGGGGGTGGGGGGGGTGGGAAACATGAGTGGGGGGCTGGTGGAGGCTGCCCCTGCACTGCTGGGGGGTGGGGGTGATGGGAGACATGAGTGGGGGCCTGGTGGAGGCTGCACCTGGTGGCTGGAGGGTGGGGGTGGTGGGAGACATGAGTGGGGGCTTGGTGGAGGCTGCCCCTGGTGGCTGGGGGGTGAGGGTGGTGGGAGACATGAGTTGGACATGAGTGGGGGCCTGGTGGAGGCTGCCCCTGGTGGCTGGGGGGTGGGGGTGGTGGGAGACATGAGTGGGGGCCTGGTGGAGGCTGCCCCTGCACTGCTGGAGGGTGGGGGTAATAGGGGACATGAGTTGGGGCCTGGTGGAGGCTGCCCCTGGTGGCTGGGGGGTGGGGGTGGTGGGAGACATGAGTGGGGGCCTGGTGGAGGCTGCCCCTGGTGGCTGGGGGGTGGGGGTGGTGGGAGACATGAGTGGGGGTCTGGTGGAGGCTGCCCCTGGTGGCTGGGGGGTGGGGGTGGTGGTAGACATGGGTGGGGGCCTGGTGGAGGCTGCCCCTGCACTGCTGGGGGGTGGGGTGGTGGGAGACATGAGTGGGGGCCTGGTGGAGGCTGCCCCTGGTGGCTGGGGGGTGGGGGTGGTGGGAGACATGAGTGGGGGCCTGGTGGAGGCTGCCCTTCACTGCTGGGGGGTGGGGGTGCAGGGGGACATGAGTGGGGGCATGGTGGAGGCTGCCCCTGGTGGCTGGGGGGTGGGGGTGGTGGGAGACATAAGTGGGGGCCTGGTGGAGGCTGCTCCTGCACTGCTGGGATGGTGGGGGTGCAGGGGGACATGAGTGGGGGCCTGGTGGAGGCTGCCCCTGGTGGCTGGGGGGTGGGGGTGGTGGGAGACATGAGTGGGGGCCTGGTGGAGGCTGCCCCTGGTGGCTGGGGTGTGGGGGTTGTGGGAGACATGAGTGGGGCCTGGTGGGGGCTGCCCCTGGTGGCTGGGGGGTGGGGGTGGTGGGAGACATGAGTGGGGGCCTGGTGGGGGCTGCCCCTGGTGGCTGGGGGGTGGGGGTGGGGGTGGTGGGAGACATGAGTGGGGGCCTGGTGGAGGCTGCCCCTGGTGGCTGGGGGGTGGGGGTGGTGGGAGTCATGAGTGGGGGCCTGGTGGGAGCTGCCCCTGCACTGCGGGGGGGTGGGGGTAATAGGGGACATGAGTGGGGGCTTGGTGGAGGCTGCCTCTGGTGGCTGGGGGGTGAGGGTGGTGGGAGACATGAGTTGGACATGAGTGGGGGCCTGGTGGAGGCTGCCCCTGGTGGCTGGGGGGTGGGGGTGGTGGGAGACATGAATGGGGGCCTGGTGGAGGCTGCCCCTGCACTGCTGGGGGGTGGGGGTAATAGGGGACATGAGTGGGGGCCTGGTGGAGGCTGCCCCTGGTGGCTGGGGGGTGGGGGTGGTGGGAGACATGAGTGGGGGCCTGGTGGAGGCTGCCCCTGCACTGCTGGGGGTGGGGGTGGTGGGAGACATGAGTGGGGGCTCTGGTGGAGGCTGCCCCTGGTGGCTGGGGGGTGAGGGTGGTGGGATACATGAGTTGGACATGAGAGGGGGCCTGGTGGAGGCTGCCCCTGGTGGCTGGGGGGTGAGGGTGGTGGGAGACATGAGTTGGACATGAGTGGGGGCCTGGTGGAGGCTGCCCCTGGTGGCTGGGGGGTGGGGGTGGTGGGAGACATGAGTGGGGGCCTGGTGGAGGCTGCCCCTGCACTGCTGGGGGGTGGGGGTAATAGGGGACATGAGTGGGGGCCTGGTGGAGGCTGCCCCTGGTGGCTGGGGGGTGGGGGTGGTGGGAGACATGAGTGGGGGCCTGGTGGAGGCTGCCCCTGCACTGCTGGGGGGTGGGGGTGCAGGGGGACATGAGTGGGGGCCTGGTGGAGGCTGCCCCTGGTGGCTGGGGGGTGGGGGTTGTGGGAGACATGAGTGGGGGCCTGGTGGAGGCTGCCCCTGCACTGCTGGGGGGTGGGGGTGGTGGGAGACATGAGTGGGGGCCTGGTGGAGGCTGACCCTGGTGGCTGGGGGGTGGGGGTGGTGGGAGACATGAGTGGGGGCCTGGTGGAGGCTGCCCCTGCACTGCCGGGGGGTGGGGGTGGTGGGAGACATGAGTGGGGGCCTGGTGGAGGCTGCCCCTGGTGGCTGGGGGGTGAGGGTGGTGGGAGACATGAGTTGGACATGAGAGGGGGCCTGGTGGAGGCTGCCCCTGGTGGCTGGGGGGTGAGGGTGGTGGGAGACATGAGTTGGACATGAGTGGGGGCCTGGTGGAGGCTGCCCCTGATGGCTGGGGGGTGGGGGTAATAGGGGACATGAGTGGGGGCCTGGTGGAGGCTGCCCCTGCACTGCGGGGGGTGGGGGTAATAGGGGACATGAGTGGGGGCCTGGTGGAGGCTGCCCCTGGTGGCTGGGGGGTGGGGGTGGTGGGAGACATGAGTGGGGGCCTGGTGGAGACTGCCCCTGCACTGCGGGGGGGGTGGGGGTAATAGGGGACATGAGTGGGGGCTTGGTGGAGGCTGCCCCTGGTGGCTGGGGGGTGAGGGTCGTGGGAGACATGATTTGGACATGAGTGGGGGCCTGGTGGAGGCTGCCCCTGGTGGCTGGGGGGTGGGGGTGGTGGTAGACATGGGTGGGGGCCTGTTGGAGGCCGCCTCTGCACTGCTGGGGGGTGGGGGTGGTGGGAGACATGAGTGGGGGCCTGGTGGAGGCTGCCCCTGGTGGCTGGGGGGTGGGGGTGGTGGGAGACATGAGTGGGGGCGTGGTGGAGGCTGCCCCTGCACTGCTGGGGGGTGGGGGTGCAGGGGGACATGAGTGGGGGCCTGGTGGAAGCTGCCCCTGGTGGCTGGGGGGTGGGGGTGGTGGGAGACTTGAGTGGGGGCCTGGTGGAGGCTGCCCCTGCACTGCTGGGGGTGGGGGTGCAGGGGGACATGAGTGGGGGCCTGGTGGAGGCTGCCCCTGGTGGCTGGGGGGTGGGGGTTGTGGGAGACATGAGTGGGGGCCTGGTGGAGGCTGCCCCTGCACTGCTGGGGGGTGGGGGTGGTGGGAGACATGAGTGGGGGCCTGGTGGAGGCTGACCCTGGTGGCTGGGGGGTGGGGGTGGTGGGAGACATGAGTGGGGGCCTGGTGGAGGCTGCCCCTGCACTGCCGGGGGGTGGGGGTGGTGGGAGACATGAGTGGGGGCCTGGTGGAGGCTGCCCCTGGTGGCTGGGGGGTGAGGGTGGCGGGAGACATGAGTTGGACATGAGAGGGGGCCTGGTGGAGGCTGCCCCTGGTGGCTCTGGGGTGAGGGTGGTGGGAGACATGAGTTGGACATGAGTGGGGGCCTGGTCGAGGCTGCCCCTGGTGGCTGGGGGGTGGGGGTAATATGGGACATGAGTGGGGGCCTGGTGGAGGCTGCCCCTGCACTGCGGGGGGTGGGGGTAATAGGGGACATGAGTGGGGGCCTGGTGGAGGCTGCCCCTGGTGGCTGGGGGGTGGGGGTGGTGGGAGACATGAGTGGGGGCCTGGTGGAGACTGCCCCTGCACTGCGGGGGGGTGGGGGTAATAGGGGACATGAGTGGGGGCTTGGTGGAGGCTGCCCCTGGTGGCTGGGGGGTGAGGGTGGTGGTAGACATGGGTGGGGGCCTGTTGGAGGCCGCCTCTGCACTGCTGGGGGGTGGGGGTGGTGGGAGAAATGAGTGGGGGCCTGGTGGAGGCTGCCCCTGGTGGCTGGGGGGTGGGGGTGGTGGGAGACATGAGTGGGGGCGTGGTGGAGGCTGCCCCTGCACTGCTGGGGGGTGGGGGTGCAGGGGGACATGAGTGGGGG
Organism: Ambystoma mexicanum; assembly: GCF_040938575.1. Taxonomy (NCBI): domain Eukaryota; kingdom Metazoa; phylum Chordata; class Amphibia; order Caudata; family Ambystomatidae; genus Ambystoma; species Ambystoma mexicanum. The sequence continues at coordinate 1,307,693,901 of NC_090926.1, read as the reverse complement.
CCTGGTGGAAGCTGCCCCTGGTGGCTGGGGGGTGGGAGTGGTGGGAGACTTGAGTGGGGGCCTGGTGGAGGCTGCCCCTGCACTGCTGGGGGTGGGGGTGGTGGGAGACATGAGTGGGGGCCTGGTGGAGACTGCCCCTGGTGGCTGGGGGGTGGGGGTGGTGGGAGACATGAGTGGGGGCCTGGGGAGGCTGCCCCTGCACTGCTGGGGGGTGGGGGTGCAGGGGGACATGAGTGGGGGCCTGGTGGAGGCTGCCCCTGGTGGCTGGGGGGTGGGCGTGGTGGGAGACATGAGTGGGGGCCTGGTGGAGGCTGCCCCTGGTGGCTGGGGGGTGGGGGTGGTGGTAGACATGGGTGGGGCCTGGTGGAGGCTGCCCCTGCACTGCTAGGGGGTGGGTGTGGTGGGAGACATGAGTGGGGGCCTGGTGGAGGCTGCCCCTGGTGGCTGGGGGGTGGGGGTGGTGGGAGACATGAGTGGGGGCCTGGTGGAGGCTGCCCCTGCACTGCTGGGGGGTGGGGGTGCAGGGGGACATGAGTGGGGGCCTGGTGGAGGCTTCCCCATGGTGGCTTGGGGGTGGGATTTGTGGGCAAGACATGAGTGGGGGCCTGGTGGAGGCTGCACCTGGTGGCTGGGGGGTGGGGGTGGTGGGAGACATGAGTGCGGGCCTGGTGGAGGCTGCCCCTGGTGGCTGGGGGGTGGGGTGGTGGGAGACATGAGTGGGGGCCTGGTGGAGGCTGCCCCTGCACTGCTGGGGGGTGGGGGTGGTGGGAGACATGAGTGGGGGCCTGGTGGAGGCTGCACCTGGTGGCTGGGGGGTGGGGGTGGTGGGAGACATGAGTGGGGGCTTGGTGGAGGCTGCCCCTGGTGGCTGGGGGGTGAGGGTGGTGGGATACATGAGTTGGACATGAGTGGGGGCCTGGTGGAGGCTGCCCCTGGGGGGTGGGGGTGGTGGGAGACATGAGTGGGGGCCTGGTGGAGGCTGTCCCTGCACTGCTGGGGGGTGGGGGTGCAGGGGGACATGAGTGGGGGCCTGGTGGAGGCTGCCCCTGGTGGCTGGGGGGTGGGAGTGGTGGGAGACATGAGTGGGGGCCTGGTGGAGGCTGCCCCTGCACTGCTGGGGGGTGGGGGTGGTGGGAGACATGAGTTGGACATGAGTGCGGGCCTGGTGGAGGCTGCCCCTGGTGGCTGGGGGGTGGGGTGATGGGAGACATGAGTGGGGGCCTGGTGGAGGCTGCCCCTGCACTGCTGGGGGGTGGGGGTGGTGGGAGACATGAGTGGGGGCCTGGTGGAGGCTGCACCTGGTGGCTGGGGGGTGGGGGTGGTGGGAGACATGAGTGGAGGCTTGGTGGAGGCTGCCCCTGGTGGCTGGGGGGTGAGGGTGGTGGGATACATGAGTTGGACATGAGTGGGGGCCTGGTGGAGGCTGCCCCTGGTGGCTGGGGGGTGGGGGTGGTGGGAGACATAAGTGGGGCCTGGTGGAGGCTGTCCCTGCACTGCTGGGGGGTGGGGGTGCAGGGGGACATGAGTGGGGGCCTGGTGGAGGCTGCCCCTGGTGGCTGGGGGGTGGGAGTGGTGGGAGACATGAGTGGGGGCCTGGTGGAGGCTGCCCCTGCACTGCTGGGGGGTGGGGGTGGTGGGAGACATGAGTTGGACATGAGTGGGGGCCTGGTGGAGGCTTCCCCTGGTGGCTGGGGGATGGGGGTGGTGGTAGACATGGGTGGGGGCCTGGTGGAGGCTGCCCCTGCACTGCTGGGGGGTGGGGATGGTGGGAGACATGAGTGGGGGCCTGGTGGAGGCTGCCCCTGGTGGCTGGGGGGTGGGGGTGGTGGGAGACATGAGTGGGGGCCTGGTGGAGGCTGCCCCTGCACTGCTGGGGGGTGGGCGTGCAGGGGGACATGAGTGGGGGCCTGGTGGAAGCTGCCCCTGGTGGCTGGGGGGTGGGGGTGGTGGGAGACATGAGTTGGGGCCTGGTAGAGGCTGCCCCTGCACTGCTGGGGGTGGGGGTGGTGGGAGACATGAGTGGGGGCCTGGTGGAGGCTGCCCCTGGTGGCTGGGGGGTGGGGGTGGTGGGAGACATGAGTGGGGGCCTGGTGGAGGCTGCCCCTGCACTGCTGGGGGGTGGGGGTGCAGGGGGACATGAGTGGGGGCCTGGTAGTGGCTGCCCCTGGTGGCTGGGGGGGTGGGGGTGGTGGGAGACATGAGTGGGGGCCTGGTGGAGGCTGCCCCTGGTGGCTGGGGGTTGGGGGTGGTGGTAGACATGGGTGGGGGCCTGGTGGAGGCTGCCCCTGCACTGCTGGGGGGTGGGGGTGGTGGGAGACATGAGTGGGGGCCTGGTGGAGGCTGCCCCTGGTGGCTGGGGGTTGGGGGTGGTGGGAGACATGAGTGGGGGCCTGGTGGAGGCTGCCCCTGCACTGCTGGGGGTGGGGGTGGTGGGTGACATGGGTGGGGCCCTGGTGGAGGGTGCCCCTGCACTGCTGGGGGGTGGGGGTGCAGGGGGACATGAGTGGGGGCCTGGTGGAGGCTGCCCCTGCACTGCTGGGGGGTGGGGGTGGTGGGAGACATGAGTGGGGGCCTGGTGGAGGCTGCCCCTGCACTGCTGGGGGGTGGGGGTGGTGGGAGACATGGGTGGGGGCCTGGTGGAGGCTGCCCCTGGTGGCTGGGGGGTGGTGGGAGACATGAGTGGGGGCCTGGTGGAGGCTGCCCCTGCACTCCTGGGGGGTGGAGGTGGTTGGAGACATGAGTGGGGGCCTGGTGGAGGCTGCCCCTGGTGGCTGGGGGGTGGGGGTGGTGGGAGACATGAGTGGGGGCCTGGTGGAGACTGCCCCTGCACTGCGGGGGGGTGGGGGTAATAGGGGACATGAGTGGGGGCTTGGTGGAGGCTGCCCCTGGTGGCTGGGGGGTGAGGGTCGTGGGAGACATGATTTGGACATGAGTGGGGGCCTGGTGGAGGCTGCCCCTGGGGGCTGGGGGGTGGGGGTGGTGGTAGACATGGGTGGGGGCCTGTTGGAGGCCGCCTCTGCACTGCTGGGGGGTGGGGGTGGTGGGAGACATGAGTGGGGGCCTGGTGGAGGCTGCCCCTGGTGGCTGGGGGGTGGGGGTGGTGGGAGACATGAGTGGGGGCGTGGTGGAGGCTGCCCCTGCACTGCTGGGGGGTGGGGGTGCAGGGGGACATGAGTGGGGGCCTGGTGGAAGCTGCCCCTGGTGGCTGGGGGGTGGGAGTGGTGGGAGACTTGAGTGGGGGCCTGGTGGAGGCTGCCCCTGCACTGCTGGGGGTGGGGGTGGTGGGAGACATGAGTGGGGGCCTGGTGGAGACTGCCCCTGGTGGCTGGGGGGTAGGGGTGGTGGGAGACATGAGTGGGGGCCTGGGGAGGCTGCCCCTGCACTGCTGGGGGGTGGGGGTGCAGGGGGACATGAGTGGGGGCCTGGTGGAGGCTGCACCTGGTGGCTGGGGGGTAGGGGTGGTGGGTGACATGAGTGGGGGCTTGGTGGAGGCTGCCCCTGGTGGCTGGGGGGTGAGGGTGGTGGGCGACATGAGTTGGACATGAGTGGGGGCCTGGTGGAGGCTGCCCCTGGTGGCTGGGGGGTGGGGGTGGTGGGAGACATGAGTGGGGGCCTGGTGGAGGCTGCCCCAGCACTTCTGGAGGGTGGGGGTAATAGGGGACATAAATTGGGGCCTGGTGGAGGCTGCCCCTGGTGGCTGGGGGGTGGGGGTGGTGGGAGACATGAGTGGGGGCCTGGTGGAGGCTGCCCCTGCACTGCTGGTGGGTGGGGGTGCAGGGGGACATGAGTGGGGGCCTGGTGGAGGCTGCCCCTGGTGGCTGGGGGGTGGGGGTGGTGGGCGACATAATAGGGGGCCTGGTGGAGGCTGCCCATGCACTGCTGGGGGGTGGGGGTGGTGGGAGACATGAGTGGGGGCCTGGTGGAGGCTGCCCCTGGTGGCTGGGGGGTGGGGGTGGTGGGAGACATGAGTGGGGGCCTGGTGGAGGCTGCCCCTGCACTGCTGGGGGGTGGGGGTGGTGGGAGACATGAGTGGGAGCCTGGTGGAGGCTACCCCTGGTGGCTGGGGGGTGGGGGTGGGGGTGGTGGGAGACATGAGTGGGGGCCTGGTGGAGGCTGCCCATGCACTGCTGGGGGGTGGGGGTGCAGGGGGACATGAGTGGGGGCCTGGTGGAGGCTGCCCCTGGTGGATGGGGGGTGGGGGTGGTGGGAGACATGAGTGGGGGCCTGGTGGAGGCTGCCCCTGGTGGCTGGGGGGTGGGGGTGGTGGGTGACATGAGTGGGGGCCTGGTGTGGGCTGCCCCTGCACTGCGGGGGGGTGGGGGTAATAGGGGACATGAGTGGGGGCTTGATGGAGTCTGCCCCTGGTGGCTGGGGGGTGAGGGTGGTGGGAGACATGAGTTGGACATGAGTGGGGGCCTGGTGGAGGCTGCCCCTGGTGGCTGGGGGGTGGGGGTGGTGGGAGACATGAGTGGGGGCCTGGTGCAGGCTGCCCCTGGTGGCTGTGGGATGGGGGTGGTGGGAGACATGAGTGGGGGCATGGTGGAGGCTGCCCCTGCACTGCTGGGGGGTGGGGGTGGTGGGAGACATGTGTTGGTGATCAGTGGTGCAAGGTGACATGTGGGTTGGCTGGTGGGCATGGCCATGGTGGATGGGTTGCCTGTGGGACATGAGCAGGGGTGCAGGGTAGTACCCTGTGGTGTGGGCTGCCTGCAGGGGCCGTGGAGGGTGTAGAGGGAACACCTGGGGGGACCCACATGGCCAAATCACGTGTAGCATTCCCCGGCACCACCGAAATACACGTACCCTGCAGAAATCGCGTGTGAATCGTCCGCGCACATCGGAATACACGTACCCAGGCCAATCGCGTGTGGAACTTCCCGCGCACCCCGTAGTACACCTACCCAGGCCAATCGCGTGTGGAACTTCACGCGCACCCCTGAAATCCACGTACCCGGCCAAATCGCGTGTGGAACTTCCCGCGCACCCTTAAAATCCACGAGCCCCGCCAAATCGCGTGTGAAACTTCCCGCACACCCCTGGAATCCACGTACCCAGCCAAATCGCGTGTGAAACTTCCCGCGCACCCCGAAATACACGCACACGTTATTTTTCAGTCAGCGGGTGTCCGTGTTTGTGGGTACCCCTTTGCACGTCATTTGTCCTGGAGGGCCACAGTATTGTAACGCTCACCTGATTCCCGCAGAGGCGCCGGTCTTGACTGGGTGAATGCCGTATCTTCAAAGGTGATGTGTAACACACGGTTGGCTCTTTGGGCTGGACCTCTGTGCACTGTATGTCTAACTCGAAGAGTAAGATGTCTGCAGATAGAAAATATGGGATTAATGAACTGGGGTTATTGGGTGCCTCTCTCCTCTTCCCTTTCTCTTCTCCTGTAGAACCCCCAAGGTTAACACCCTCACCTTAGGTAAGTGAACGCCGAGCTCTCCATCTGCCTCGGGGCAGGGTGCCGTAACCAGTTTCTTCACTGGATAAGGGTGCAGGCCTCTTGACCTCAGAGGACTGCTGTCCGTCGTTAACTGCACGAACGGTAAGTTCTGGGCACTTCAAATGTCTTAAAAGTCTTTTGTAATGACATCTCTTGTTTTGCAGGGTTCCGGCGATGGCGGATGGCGGGCTGATGAGAGTTGAGGATCGAACCCGCGTGAGGAATAGAAGCGCCGGGAAGCACGTAAGTAAGCACTTGTAGCCTGCTTCACGATGCGCACTAACTGTCCCTTTTATCTTGCAGGTACAAGTTCGGAGCTTTAGAGAAGCTGAAGGGTGCTGGAATACCCACTGGATTCGGCGTGGGAAGGAGTAATGGGATGTGAGTAATAAAGTTGCCCAATGTTTTTAAACGCACCTTCTTTTGTCTTTCAGATGCGGGATGCAGCGCCGAAGGCCTCCGGAGCGTGCGAAGAGCTGGTAAGCTTTTGTCTTTCAGATGCCGGAATGCAGTGCGAAGACCTCCGGAGCATGCGAAGAGTAGGTAAGCCTTTGTCTTTCAGATGCCGGAATGCAGCGCAAGGCGTTGGTGACAGCCGATGGACCAGGTAAGAGATGCGCTGCCACTGAAGACCGTAGTGCTAACCTGTTCTTTCTTTGTCTTTACAGGTGCTGCTGAAGACTGTCTTTACAGGTGCTGCTGAAGACTGGATTCCAGGATGGTAAGCCTTTGTTCCCTTAGGCCCAGGATCAGAAGCAGAAGACACGATGAGCGTTCTGCTGCAGAGAATGCAGAATAACGCAAAGCAAGATTCATCCATCGGGTGTGGTTTAAATAGCCTCCTGTAGTGCTTAGGTGTCTCCTTCCACAGCCACGCCTAGGTAAGAAAAGAGTTCCTGCTTTCCAGAAGAGTTCCAGTGTTCTGAACCTAGGGAGTGGCTCCTGCCCCACCCAACAGGAAAAGTAGTCCCAAACAGAAGAGGATCAGGGGTTCAACTGGCAGGTAAGTAAGCAGCATGGTCTGCTGCAGGTAAGTCCACCCAAGCATTATGAGCCCGGCGCTTCCAGCGCTGGGACTGGGCATCTTTATGAGCCTGGTGCCACTGGCGCCAGGACAGGGTCCAAAAGGTCCCAATTGGGACTGGCTGGCACTCGGAACAGGGGTTATGGGTCTGCTTCCACGGGAGTCGGGCAAGTCCTGATCTTTTGGAAGCAGAGATCATGACAGCACCCCCCCTCAAGGCCCCTCCCAAACCGGGCTTCTCCGGGGGTTTGGGCTTGTTAGGAAATGTTCGATGAAATCTTTTGATTAGACGAGGCGCGTGGACTTATTCTGCAGGTTCCCAGGATCTTTCTTGGGGACCGTAGCCTTTCCAGTCAATCAGGTAAAATAGTTTAGTTTTGGAGATCTTGGAATCCAGGATGCTTTTGACTTCAAACTCGAGTTCTCCATCAACTAGAATAGGTTTTGGAGATGTAGTTAGTCAGGTTTGAGGTTGCACGGGTTTTAATAGAGAGAAGTGGAAGACCGGATGTATCTTCATGTGAGGGGGCAAGTCCAACTTGACCGCTACTGGATTTACTATGGTAGTGATGGAATAGGGACCAAGGTATCTTGGGTTGAATGTGCGTGGTCCTTTTAGAGGTAGATATTTGGTGGATAACCAGACTTGATTTCCTACTTGATATTGGGGGGCTTCCTTCCGATGTTGGTCTGCTCCTTTCTTGTATTGTTCTTTAGCCCTTTGAAGGTGAGAAACGGCTTCCTTAAAGGCTTGGGTGATTGTAGAATGCAGGTGGTCTACTGCTGGTGTTCCAAGATCTTGGAGTGGATCCAACTCCGAGGTTCGAGGGTGACTACCGTATAAAAGAAAAAACGGGGTCTTCCCAGTTCCCGAGTGGACAGAGTTATTGTAGGCATATTCGGCTATCCAAAGGATATCTTTCCAAGTTTTTTCAGTGTGTTGTAGCATGCAGCGCAAATACTGTTCCAGAGTTTGATTGGTCCTCTCGGTTTGTCCGTTGGTTTGAGGGTGGTGGCTGGTCGAAAGTCTCACATCAATTTGAGCCGACCGACAGCAACTTCGCCAAAAATGAGAAATAAATTACTACCTCGATCCGAAATTAGAACTGAAGGAAAACCGTGCAGTCGGACGATGTTTTCGAGAAATTCTCGGGCCAGAGTTGCTGCTGTTGGTAAGCCTTTGAGTGGAATGAAATGCGCCATCTTGGAGAATAGGTCCACGATTACTAGGATCGTATTGTATCCGGAGCATGGAGGTAGATCGGTGATGAAGTCCATAGAAAGCGTATGCCAAGGGCGAGGCGGGATGTCAATAGGGCGTAAGAGGCCGGCTGGTTTTTCCTTTTGACTCTTGTTTTGGGCGCATACTCCACAGGACATTATAAAGTCTCTGATATCTTTTTTCCAAGACGGCCACCAGAAGTAGCGCTTGATCTTTTCCGAAGTCTTGGTCATACCGGGATGTCCTTCCATTAAAGAATTGTGATAACAAGAGATTACTTTTTTCTGTAAATCTGTGCTGGGCAGGTATAACCGTTCTTGGAAATATAATAGGTTGTCCTTCACCATAAAGTCCTTTCCCTGCAGATGCCAATTCTGTATGTCTGCTGGAGTTACCAGTAGCCTGGCTTTATCCTTAACTTCCTCTATGGATTGTGTGGCGATTACACCTAGAATTCTTTGTTCGGGAATGATAGGTACAGGTTTAGGATTGATCAAATGTTCTTCCACTCCCATCCGAGAAAGGGCATCAGCTTTACCGTTTTTTGTACCAGGTCGATAGGTAATTATGAAGTCAAACTCGGCAAAGAATAGTGCCCAACGGAGTTGCCTAGAGGATTGAGCTTTTGCGGTTTTCAAATATTGCAGGTTTCGGTGATCTGTAATCACAGTAACGGTGTGTCGGGCCGCCAGAAGATAATGCCGCCAAGCCTTAAAGGCGGACTTGATAGCTAGAAGTTCCTTATCAGTAATAGTGTAATTGATTTCAGGAGGCGAGAATTTGCGGGACCAAAATGCCACGGGATGCAACTGATTGGTTACTGGGTCCTTTTGTGATAGAACTGCCCCCATGGCAAGGCTCGAAGCATCAGTTTCAACGATGTAGGGGAGTTCTGGGCGAGGATGTTTTAAGATCGGTGCAGAGATAAATCTAGTCTTCAAATTCTGGAAAGCTTGTTCCGCCTCGGTAGACCATTCAAAACGTTTGTTTTTCTTTAACAAGGCGGTGATGGGCTGGACTATTCGAGAGAATTCGGGGATAAACCTGCGGTAAAAGTTAGCGAAGCCTAACATGCTTTGAACACCTTTTACGGAGGATGGCGATGGCCATTTGAGAATTGCATCGACCTTCTTTGAATCCACACGCACTCCGCTAGGTGATAATATGAATCCCAAGAATTCAACTTCAGTCACGTTGAAAACACATTTTTCCAATTTAGCGAAAAGTTTGTGTTGACGCAATCTCTCGAGGACCATTTTCACGTGTTTCCGATGTTCAGTTTCGGATGAAGAATAAACGAGGATGTCGTCAATGTAAACAACAACACACACATCTATGAGCTCTCTGAGGACATCGTTCATAAAATATTGAAAGGCGGCCGGGGCATTGCAAAGTCCGAAGGGCATGACCTGATATTCAAATAGCCCATACTTGGTGCGGAAGGCCGTCTTCCATTCATCGCCCTCTTTTACTCGTACCAAGTGGTAGGCTCCTCTAAGATCCAGCTTTGTATATATGCATGCTTTTCTGACTTGGTCCAGGAGTTCAGGGATCAAAGGTAACGGATATCTATTCTTAACGGTGATCTGGTTCAGGGCGCGATAATCTATACAAGTTCTAAGGTCCCCTTCTTTTTTTGGAACGAAGAACAAAGCTGAGGAAGCAGGGGACTTGGAAGGACGAATAAACCCATTCTCTAGGTATTGATCCAGGTATTGTCGGAGGTGAAGATTCTCAGGCTCGGTGAGGGCATAAATTCTACTACAAGGAGGAGTAGATCCAGGTATCAGGTCTATCTGGCAGTCATAAGACCTATGAGGAGGTAGAGAGTTAGCCTGATCCTTCCGGAAAACATCTTAGAATTCTAGGTATTCAGGAGGTAACTGGGGAGCCTCCGAGGAAATTGCTGCCAGTGCAACACCAGGTCGAGGGTGACAAGTAGAGACACATTCTGGAAACTGAACCGTTCTTGCTCGCCAATCGATCTGAGGATTGTGCTTCTCTAACCAAGGAATTCCTAGAATAATCTGGAACTGAGGGGCCTTGATCACATCGAACACGATCTTCTCATGGTGTCCATCTTGACTTACTAGCGTCACTTCTTGGGTGGTATGCGTTACTGGTCCAGAGGCTATCTCCGTACCATCCACCGTAGTAATGACGTCCTTTACAGCCTTTGGACAAAGAGTCAGATTCATCCTCAAAACCATTTCATGATCCACATAATTGCCGATGGCACCGCTGTCGACGTAAGCTTCAATCGCATGTAATCGATCCGGATGTTCAGGGCTAATGAGGACCATAGGTATCACGAAATGCGAGGTCACGGAACTGGTTTTAACGCTCGGCAAGAGGACCTCTATTCTTGTCGGGCGAGGTTGTTTCCCTGCTCAGAGTTTGTGACCCTGGTAACTGCAGCTCCTACTGCCTTCTTGGCTGGTTTCACCGGACAGTCTCGAAGAAAGTGCCCCGAGTTTCCGCAATAGAGGCATAATTGCAGCTGTTTTCTCCTTTCCCGCTCCTTTTGTGTTAGTGGTCCTTTCAGGCCCCCTATTTGCATGGGTTCCCCGGAGTCTACTCCTTTGGTAGGAGTTGGTGGTTTGGAAAATACTCAAGCATCAAACTTGGAACGATCGGCCTTCCTGTTCTGCAGTCTGTGGTCAATTTGAACGACTAAGTCAATATAGTCCGAACAGTCTTGCGGGGGATTCACTACTTGGGCTAACACATCTTTGAGCTCTCCACGTAGACCTCTATAAAACAGCGTAATCCTTTTGTCCTCAGGCCATCGAGTTTCCACTATCAGTCTGTTGAAAGACGCAATATAAGCCAAAAGGTCTTGATTACCCTGTCGCAATGAAAGGAGCTCATTGTCCAAGGCCTGCCCCTGTGAATGTCTTGCAAACAGTTTTTCCATACTGAGCTGAAAAGCTTGAAAATCATGGAGAACCGGATCATCTTGATTAACTAGAGGGATCGACCAGTCTGCCGCATTGCCACTAAGGTACGAAAGCACGAAAGCTACCTTAGCTTGATCAGTTGGAAAGGCTGCTGGCCGGCATAAGAAGTGCAACCGGCACTGATTAATAAATACTGCAAACCTCTTTGGGTCACCAGAAAATCGTTCGGGCGGAGCCAGAGGTACATTCCCAGGTAGGTTGATCTGCACTGGGTTCGTAGAGGATGTTGAAGGAAGATTTGCCCCTGATGCGGGTAACGGAGTTTGTCCGGCTTGTGACTGTAGCAATTGTCTAGCGAGATTGTCTGTTCGCTCCTTGGAAATAATCAGTTCCCTTCTTAGAGCATTCGTTTCCTGACGGGCTGCATGCACTTCTGCTCTTAGTTCCCCAAGTAACTGGGCTAGCTGGTCGGTATCCAAGGTTTCCATAGCGCCTGGGTGGGAGTTTTGCAGTAGGCTTTGCGTTCTGTAACGCTCACCTGATTCCCGCAGAGGCGCCGGTCTTGACTGGGTGAATGCCGTATCTTCAAAGGTGATGTGTAACACACGGTTGGCTCTTTGGGCTGGACCTCTGTGCACTGTATGTCTAACTCGAAGAGTAAGATGTCTGCAGATAGAAAATATGGGATTAATGAACTGGGGTTATTGGGTGCCTCTCTCCTCTTCCCTTTCTCTTCTCCTGTAGAACCCCAAAGGTTAACACCCTCACCTTAGGTAAGTGAACGCCGAGCTCTCCATCTGCCTCGGGGCAGGGTGCCGTAACCAGTTTCTTCACTGGATAAGGGTGCAGGCCTCTTGACCTCAGAGGACTGCTGTCCGTCGTTAACTGCACGATCGGTAAGTTCTGGGCACTTCAAATGTCTTAAAAGTCTTTTGTAATGATATCTCTTGTTTTGCAGGGTTCCGGCGATGGCGGATGGCGGGCTGATGAGAGTTGAGGATCGAACCCGCGTGAGGAATAGAAGCGCCGGGAAGCACGTAAGTAAGCGCTTGTAGCCTGCTTCACGATGCGCACTAACTGTCCCTTTTATCTTGCAGGTACAAGTTCGGAGCTTTAGAGAAGCTGAAGGGTGCTTGAATACCCACTGGATTCGGCGTGGGAAGGAGTAATGGCACGTGAGTAATAAAGTTGCCCAATGTCTTTAAACGCACCTTCTTTTGTCTTTCAGATGCGGGATGCAGCGCCGAAGGCCTCCGGAGCGTGCGAAGAGCTGGTAAGCTTTTGTCTTTCAGATGCCGGAATGCAGTGCGAAGACCTCCGGAGCATGCGAAGAGTAGGTAAGCCTTTGTCTTTCAGATGCCGGAATGCAGCACGAGGCGTTGGTGACAGCCGATGGACCAGGTAAGAGATGCGCTGCCACTGAAGACCGTAGTGCTAACCTGTTCTTTCTTTGTCTTTACAGGTGCTGCTGAAGACTGTCTTTACAGGTGCTGCTGAAGACTGGATTCCAGGATGGTAAGCCTTTGTTCCCTTAGGCCCAGGATCAGAAGCAGAAGACACGATGAGTGTTCTGCTGCAGAGAATGCAGAATAACGCAAAGCAAGATTCATCCATCGGGTGTGGTTTAAATAGCCTCCTGTAGTGCTTAGGTGTCTCCTTCCACAGCCACGCCTAGGTAAGAAAAGAGTTCCTGCTTTCCAGAAGAGTTCCAGTGTTCTGAACCTAGGGAGTGGCTCCTGCCCCACCTAACAGGAAAAGTAGTCCCAAACAGAAGAGGATCAGGGGTTCAACTGGCAGGTAAGTAAGCAGCATGGTCTGCTGCAGGTAAGTCCACCCAAGCATTATGAGCCCGGCGCTTCCAGCGCTGGGACTGGGCATCTTTATGAGCCTGGTGCCACTGGCGCCAGGACAGGGTCCAAAAGGTCCCAATTGGGACTGGCTGGCACTCGGAACCGGGGTTATGGGTCTGCTTCCACGGGAGTCGGGCAAGTCCTGATCTTTTGGAAGCAGAGATCATGACAAGTATAGGACATTCATCATAGCTGTATATAGGTGCTATTTGTTGGCGCACCTTTTGGCGCACATTTATTACAGGCGCAGGGACGCTACCGCCTGCTTTCTTGTGGCGGTCGTGTTTGTGCCTGTGCGCTGGTTTGACCGTGCGCTGTTTTGCTCTATCCGATTCCATGAACACATGTTGTAGGCGAGCGTGTGGGCGTTCCGCGCACTTGCACCCTGTACTTCCCCCGTGACGCCCACATTTTGGCAAGTTGTTCCCCATTCCGAGTGTTACGCCCCGTGTTCCGCCTACTTTTGTTGTGTGCGCCGCGCTATGTGCGATTTTCGCTGTGGCCTGTGCGATTTTCTCTGTGACCTGGTGCACGCCCTTGGATGGCCTGTGCGCCAACGTGCGCCGCGCACTTTTTTAGCGCACATCCGATGGTTTTCTCGCGCACAGCCTTCGATGAATCGATGTGCGCTGCTTTTCGTGCGAATTTCACACTTGCACTGCGATTTTCACTATTCCACTGTGATTCGCACGTTTTTGGCCACTTGCGCCGCGCTAATTATTCCATGAATCGGCCTGAGTATACTATAACTGAGTACACTATAACTGAGTCTACTCTACCTGAGTATACTATAACTGAGTATACTATACCTGAGTATACTGTAACTGAGTACACTATAACTGAGTATACTATAACTGAGTACACTATACCTGAGTATACTGTTTCTGAGTGTACTATACCTGAGTATACTACAACTGAGTATACTATACCTGAGTACACTATAACTGAGTCTACTATACCTGAGTATACTATAACTGAGTATACTATACCTGAGTATACTGTAACTGAGTATACTATACCTGTGTATACTGTAACTGAGTATAGTATACATGAGAATACTGTAACTGAGTATACTATACCTGAGTACACTATAACTGAGCATACCATAACTGAGTATACTATACCTGAGCATATTATAACTCAGTACACTATAACTGAGTATACTATACCTGAGTATACTGTATCTGAATATACTATAACTGAGCATACTATACCTGAGTATAATATAACTGAGTATACTATACCTGAGTATCCTACAACTGAGCATACTATACCTGAGTATACTGTAATTGAGTATACTATAACTGAATAGACTATACCTGACTACACTGTAACTGAGTATACTATAACTGAGTATACTATACCTGAGTATAATATAACCTAGTATACTATACCTGAGTATACTGTGACTGAGTATAGTATAACTGAGTATACTACTCCTGAGTATACTGTAACATAGTATACTATAACTGAGTATACCATAACTGAGTACACTATACCTGAGTATACTATACCTGAGTATAATATAACTGAGTATACTATACATGACTATACTGTAAGTGAGTATACTATAACTGAGTGTACTATACCTGAGTATAATATAACAGAGTATACTATACCTGAGTATACTATAAGTGAGTATACTATACCTGATTATACTGTAACTGAGTATACTATAACCGAGTATACTATACCTGAGTATAATATAACTGAGTATACTATACCTGAGTATAATATAACTGAGTATACTATACATGAGTATACTGTAACTGAGTATACAATAACTGAGTATACTATACCTGAGTATACTGTAACAGTTTATACTATAACTGGGTATACTATAACTGAGTATACTATACCTGAGTATACCGTAACGGAGTATACTGTAACAGAGTATACTATTTCTCAGTATACTATAACTGAGTATACCATAACTGAGTATACTATACCTGAGTATACTGTAACTGAGTATACTATAACTGAGTATACTATACATGAGTATACTATAACTGAATATACTATACCTGAATATACTATACCTGAGTATAATATAAATGGGTATACTATACCTGAGAATACTATAACTGAGTATACTATACCTGAGTATAATATAACTGAGTATACTATACATGAGTATACTGTAACTGAGTATACTATAAGTGAGTATACTATAACTGAGTACACTATACCTGAGCATACTATAACTGAGTACACTATAACTGAGTATACTATACCTGAGTATACTGTATCTGAGTATACCATAACTGAGTATATTATACCTGAGTATACTATACCTGAGCATACTGTATCTGAGTATACTATAACTGAGTATACTATACCTGAGTATAATATAACTGAGTATTCTATAGCTGAGTATACAATACCTGAGTATACTATAAATGAGTATACTGTAACTGAGTATACTATACCTGAGTATACTACAACTGAGCATACTATACCTGAGTACACTATAACTGAGTATACTATAACTGAGTAGACTATACCTGAGTATACTATAACTGAGTATACCATACCTGAGTATACTGTCGCTGAGTATACTATAACTGAGTATAGTATACCTGAGTATAATATAACTGAGTATACTATACATGAGTATACTGTAACTGAGTATACTATGCCTGAGTATACTATAACTGAGTACACTATAACTGAGTATACCACACCTGAGTATACTGTAACTGAGTATACTATACATGCGTATACTGTAACTGAGTATACTATAACTGATATACTATACCTGAGTATACTGTAACCGAGTATACTATACCTGAGTATACTATAACTGAGTATACCATAACTAAGTATTCTATACCTGAGTATACTGTTACTAAGTATACTATACCTGAGTATACCATACATGAGTATACCGTAACTGAGTATACTATACCTGAGTATACTATAACTGAGTATACTACACCTGAGTATACTATACCTGAGTATAATATAACTGAATATACTAAAAATGAGTATACTATAGCTGAGAATACTATAACTGAGTATACTATACATGAGTATAATATAACCAAGTATACTATACCTGAGTATACTGTAACTGAGTATAGTAAAACTGAGTATACTATACCTGAGTATAATATAACTGAGTATACTATACCTGAGCATACAGTAACATAGTATACTATCAGGCCGATTCATGGAATAATTTGAAAATCGCACGAAAAGCAGCGCACGTCGATTCATGGAAGGCCGTGCGCGAGAAAACCAGCGGATGTGCGATAAAAAAGTGCGCGGCGCACGTTGGCGCACAGGCCATCTAACAGCGTGCGCCAGGTCACAGCGAAAATCGCACAGGCCACAGCGAAATTCGCACATAGCGCGGCGCACGCAACAAAAGTAGGCGTAACACGGGCGTAACACTCGGAATGGGGAACAACTTGCCAAAACGTGGGCGTCACGGGGGAAGTACAGGGCACAAGTGCGCGGAACGCCCACAAGCTCGCCTAAAACACGTATTCATGGAATAGAATAGGGCAAAAAAGCGCACGCTCAAACCAGCGCACAGGCACAAACACGACCGCCACAAGAAAGCAGGCGGTAGCGTCTCTGCGGCTGTAAGAAATGTGCACCAAAAGGTGCGCCAACAAATAGCACCTATATACTGCCATGATGAATGTCCCATACTGTGGCCCTCCAGGAAAAATGATGTGCACAGGGATACCCACAAACACGGACACCTGCTGACAAAAAATATGTGTGCGTGTATACCGGGGTACGCGGGAAGTCTAACACGCGATTTCAGCAGGGTACGTGCATCACAGGGGTTCGCGTGAAGTTCCTCACGCGATCGGGCCTGGGGGAGCGTGCTACGTGTATTTCAGGGGTTCGCGTGAAGTTTCACACGCGATCGGGCCTGGGGGAGCGGGCTACGTGTATTACAGGGGTTCGCGTGAAGTTCCTCACGCGATCGGGCCTGGGGTAGCGGGCTACGTGTATTTCAGGGGTGCGCAGGAAGTTCCACACGCGAATAGCCTGGGCGCGTGTATTTCAGGGGTGCGCGTGAAGTTCCTCACGCGATCGGGCCTGGGGTAGCGGGCTACGTGTATTTCAGGGGTGCGCGGGAAGTTCCACACGCGAATAGCCTGGGCTACGTGTATTACAGGGGTTCGCGTGAAGTTCCTCACGCGATCGGGCCTGGGGTAGCGGGCTACGTGTATTTCAGGGGTGCGCGGGAAGTTCCACACGCGAATAGCCTGGGCGCGTGTATTCCAGGGGTGCGCGGGAAGTTCCACACGCGAATAGCCTGGGCGCGTGTATTTCAGGGGTGCGCGGGAAGTTCCACACGCGAATAGCCTGGGGGCGCGTGTATTCCAGGGGTGCGCGGGAAGTTCCACACGCGAATAGCCTGGGCGCGTGTATTTCAGGGGTGCGCGGGAAGTTCCACACGCGAATAGCCTGGGCGCGTGTATTTCAGGGATGCGCGGGAAGTTCCACACGCGAATAGCCTGGGCGCGTGTATTTCAGGGGTGCGCGGGAAGTTCCACATGCGAATAGCATGGGCGCGTGTATTTCAGGGGTGCGCGGGAAGTTCCACACGCGAATAGCCTGGGCGCGTGTATTTCAGGGGTGCGCGGGAAGTTCCACACGCGAATAGCCTGGGGGCGCGTGTATTTCAGGGGTGCGCGGGAAGTTCCACACGCGAATAGCCTGGGCGCGTGTATTTCAGGGGTGCGCGGGAAGTTCCACACGCGAATAGCCTGGGCGCGTGTATTTCAGGGGTGCGCGGGAAGTTCCACACGCGAATAGCCTGGGCGCGTGTATTTCAGGGGTGCGCGGGAAGTTCCACACGCGAATATAGCCGGGGCGCGTGTATTTCAGGGGTGCGCGGGAAGTTCCACATGTGATTTGACAGTGTGGGTCCTCCCAGGTGTACCCTGTACACCCTCCACGGCCCCTGCAGGCAGCTCACACCACAGGGGACTACCCTGCATCCCTGGTCATGTCCCGCAGGCAGCCCACCCACCATGGGCATGCCCCCCAGCAAAGGCACATGTCTCCTTGAACTAATGAACACCAACTCATGTCCCCTTGCACCCCCACCCCCCAGCACTGTGGGGCACCTGCCAGCAGGCCCCCACCCATGTCCAACTCATGTCCCCCACCACCCCCACCCCCCAGCCACCAGGGTCACCCTCCACCAGGCCCCCACTCATGTCTCCCACCACCCCCACCCCCCCAGTCACCAGGGGCAGCCTCCACCAGGCCCCCACCCATGTCTCCCACCACCCCCACCCCCCAGCCACCAGGGTCACCCTCCACCAGGCCCCCACTCATGTCTCCCACCACCCCCACCCCCCAGCCACCAGGGTCACCCTCCACCAGGCCCCCACTCATGTCTCCCACCACCCCCACCCCCCAGCCACCAGGGGCACCCTCCACCAGGCCCCCACTCATGTCCCCCATCACCCCCACCCCCCTGCCACCAGGGGCACCCTCCACCAGGCCCCCACCCATGTCTACCACCACCCCCACCCCCCAGCAGTGCAGGGGCAGCCTCCACCAGGCCCCCACTCATGTCTCCCACCACCCCCACCCCCCAGCAGTGCAGGGGCACCCTCCACCAGGCCCCCACTCATGTCCCCCATCACCCCCACCCCCCTGCCACCAGGGGCACCCTCCACCAGGCCCCCACCCATGTCTACCACCACCCCCACACCCCAGCAGTGCAGGGGCAGCCTCCATCAGGCCCCCACTCATGTCTCCCACCACCCCCACCCCCCCAGTCACCAGGGGCAGCCTCCACCAGGCCCCCACCCATGTCTCCCACCACCCCACCCCCCAGCCACCAGGGTCACCCTCCACCAGGCCCCCACCCATGTCTCCCACCACCCCCACCCCCCAACCACCAGGGTCACCCTCCACCAGGCCCCCACTCATGTCTCCCACCACCCCCAAACCCCAGCAGTGCAGGGTCACCCTCCACCAGGCCCCCACTCATGTCTCCCACCACCCCCACCCCCCCAGTCACCAGGGGCAGCCTCCACCAGGCCCCCACCCATGTCTCCCACCACCCCCACCCCCCAGCCACCAGGGTCACCCTCCACCAGGCCCCCACCCATGTCTCTCACCACCCCCACCCCCCAGCCACCAGGGTCACCCTCCACCAGGCCCCCACTCATGTCTCCCACCACCCCCAAACCCCAGCAGTGCAGGGTCACCCTCCACCAGGCCCCCACTCATGTCTCCCACCACCCCCACCCCCCCAGTCACCAGGGGCAGCCTCCACCAGGCCCCCACCCATGTCTCCCACCACCCCCACCCCCCAGCCACCAGGGTCACCCTCCACCAGGCCCCCACTCATGTCTCCCACCACCCCCACCCCCCAGCCACCAGGGTCACCCTCCACCAGGCCCCCACTCATGTCTCCCACCACCCCCACCCCCCCAGTCACCAGGGGCAGCCTCCACCAGGCCCCCACCCATGTATCCCACCACCCCCACCCCCCAGCCACCAGGGTCACCCTCCACCAGGCCCCCACTCATGTCTCCCACCACCCCCACCCCCCAGCAGTGCAGGGTCACCCTCCACCAGGCCCCCACTCATGTCTCCCACCACCCCCACCCCCCCAGTCACCAGGGGCAGCCTCCACCAGGCCCCCACTCATGTCTCCAACCACCCCCAACCCCCAGCACTGTGGGGAACCTGCCAGCAGGCCCCCACCCATGTCCCCCTGGCCCCAGGTCCTGACGATACACAATCATGGCAGTAATGGCCAGCATACCCAGCACAAACACCCAGGCAAGGATTGCATGCACCCACATAGTGAATGCAATCACATGACGCAACCCCAAAGGCAAGTATGCAAAAGAACACATGTCCGTCACACACACATACACAATGGGTGCAAGTGAATGTCAAAACCCATATCATGACATGTAAGAAACCAAAGAGAAAATAACACAAGTGTAAGATAATATAAAAATGTATTAAAAACAAAAATTAAGTAAACCAATAAAACATACAACTATGTGGCAAAGTAAATAAAAGGTCCATGTCCGAGAACAAAAGTGATAAACAAAAAAACAAAGGAATAAAAAATTAAAATGAATTTGTCCAAAGCAATATCATGTCATAGGAAATTAATGAAAAACCATTACGTCATGGTGAAAACAATAAGAAATTAAAAAAATGTATCTCCCAAAAAAACAAACTATATACAGGAATGTTCCAGGGTCCATGAGCCCAACACCAAAAATGAAACCTACCACTAACTAATGTAAAATATATGTACAAAAAAGTGGCCATTGTCCGAGCGGTCCAAAATAATAAAAATAAATAAAGGAAACCTAGCACTAACTAACTAAATAACTATATACAAAGGTAGCGGGCAAGTCCTGCGGCTCACTTGGTGATGTTGCTGGCCAGGGCATCATCGAACTCCATGTCGATGTCCTGGAGGCGGGACTCTGTCCTGGCCCCGAGGTCTCGCAGGGACAACCCCATGTCCACCTCAAACTCCCTGCGAGCTTCCTCGAGGCACTCAGCCCGCCTCAATGCCCGACGCATGGAGAACTCCGCCCTGACCATGGCGAGCCGCTCCTCTTCCGCCCGCTGCCGCTCCGCACCTATCCGCTGGCCAAACTCCTCCCACACGGAACACACCACCATCCCAGGGTTGCCCTGCCCTCCGGCCGATGCCTGCCCCTCTGATCTTGATGGCCCCGAGCCATGATGCCTCCCACGTCGAGCCCGCTGCTGCCTCCGACGCCACTGCCTCTGCCAGCACGACGGCATCCAGGCTGATGGAAACCACCGACGCCGTCGTGCACGTGCCCTGCCCGATGATGCTGTCACATCTTCCATCTGCTGGGGTCCACTTGCTGTGTTGTCCACCCCTGCTGGACCTCCGACTCCCAACTGTGGCAGGGATGGGATCCCCACCGAGCTGGCTGCATTGGTCGGGGCAGGTCCACAGGGGGCCCTGGTGGCATCTGGGCCGGAAGACGGCAAGGAGAACGACCGGTGGATAGCCTGCACAGAGGAGGAGAGGGCCGTCAGATTGGCCAACACATGCAGGAAACCCCCGAACATAGCCGATCCCAATTGGGCCACGTCGGCACGGTGCACTTCGTGATGACGTGCATGCTCCTCCCGGGAAGCACGCACGTCATCACGAATCACAGCCGTGCGCATCGCGACCCCAATCAGGACCTTCTCCACGTGGCCAGGGGTTACCACGTCCGCAGGTGGAGGGGAGTCAGGTGACATGGACATCCCCTCTACCTGCGGACGGGCCTGGGACGGGGCATCCCTGCTGGTGCATGGTGGTGCACTCACAGGGTCAGGGACAGTGACATGCACAGGCCCCTCCACGGTGACCTGTGCTGCCTCCTGCCCCTGGCCCTGGACTGCACCACTTGCACCAGCAGGGATGCTCCCACCAGGCCCCATGTGTGCACCAGTGTCGGCCTCCTCCTCATCTGTGCAAACCACCAAACGGATGGCTCCTCACCGTCTCCCGCCGTAGCAGGCCCCTGTGGGGGCTCACCCACCCCTTCCGCTGCAGCCGTGGGGGCATCCCCGCCGCCTTGCTCCACAGCGCCGTCTCCGCCCTCTTCTTCACTAGCCGCTGCGTAGAGGGAGACAAAGGACACAAGCATCAGGCTACTGTACAATGGTCCCCTAGACAGGAAGCAATAGCAGATGAGCACCACTGTCAAAGTACACTTCCATCATGTCCCTCCACAACACATGGGTCAGTCCAGGCAAAACACACACAGTAACAGGCATGGTGCATGCCATGGACATTTCCATGCATGTCCAATGGACTCTAGAAACATTCAATGATATGTAACTCACATGCATCATGGCTCATGCATATCACATGCACACACTTCACCTCAGTCACATCCATCTGGCCCCAAACACACCGAACACAGGCGAAACAAGGGTAAGTTGGGTGCGTCACTGAATCTGTGCATTGTCACACACATGTGTCATGCATCCATGGCATGCACAAGTCACAGACACGCAGGTCAGGCACACAGACATGGCTACCATATATGTACCTGGCATCAGCACCCATCCTTCACCCCCATCCATGTCCAGGTACAGAGACTGGCATGCTCTCATGTCCAAAATCTGCATAGGGCTCCCCATGCCGCATTTCAACACATGCAACAACCATGTGGGTCACACATCACTGGTCGCACATGCATTACCATGATGTCCCTGCACACATACATGCATACATGGCCCATGGCACACATACAGGCAAGTATCATAGAACCAGCACACCGCAACATGCCCTGTCTCACACAGTAATGCTTGGACACATACCGCTCAACTCCAGACGGGCCTCCCTCTCAAGGACCTGGGCGTGGAGCGCTGGGCGTACGCGTTCCAGGACCCTCTTCTGGATGGAACTCATGCGGCCCCGGCCCCCCTCCACGAGGCGCCGGGCCTTCACAAGGGTCCTGGACCTCAAGTCCTCCCAGCGCTTCTTGATCTTCTGGACGTTGCGGGTTGCCACCCCCTCCGCGTTGATGGCAACCACACAGTCGGCCCAGATCCTCTCCCGTCCTTCCTTGCTGGCGCGGGACGATCCAAAGAGGGCATCATACTGCCCCAGGACATGCTCCACCAGGACACCAACTTCGGTGGCAGTGAAGCTGGTGCCCCTCTGCCCCTCTGGCCTGGGGTTGCCACTGGTGCCAGATGTGGAAGTGCCCGACATGGCAACCCCAGAGGCACGTGTGGGTGGGCAACTGGGTCCTGGGGCTGGGCTGTGGAGCGATGTAATCCCAGTTGGGAGTCTTCAGTTCCAGCAGGGGTGGACACAGCAACTGGACCCCTGCAGATGGCTGATGTGCAGGCACCAAATGGCAGGGCACGGTGGCAGCAGGCAGGCAGGCAGGCACGCAGCAGCAGATAGCACGTGGGAGGCTGCTCGGGGCACTGGGGGGCAGTAACTCGGCCTTCTGGGCAGGAGCGTGGTGTTCCGTGTGTTTTTGGGTGGCCAGCTTGATACGGAGTGATTTGGCACGTGAAAATCCTGCACGTCAGCGTGAAATCCGAGGAAAGGCCCTTAGCGCGTAAGCGCGTCAGCACGCATACGCGATTCTACTGGACCAGAGTCCCTCAGCGCGTAAGCGCGTCTGACGTGACCCGCACGGGCGTTCCCCACTCAGCACGTGATGACGGAACACACGTGGAAATACTGCACGTCAGAGTGTCATCGCGTGATTGGCCTATGTACGTGTATTTCATTGCGTGTAATTGGACAAAAGTGCGCGTACACGCGATTGGCCTATGTACGTGTATTTAATGGGTGCGCGGCCACTTACACACGCAAGTACGTCAGCGAACCTGTATCCCGTGGTGCGTGTGAATTTCCACACGCTATTGGACTGGGAACTGGATTCCAGGGGTGCGCGGGTCACACGCTGTATCCCGTGGTGCGTGTGAATTTCCACACGCTATTGGACTGGGAACTGGATTCCAGGGGTGCGCGGGTCACACGCTCGCCTAGAACACGCGCAAAGCATAAATTTGCGGACTTTAACTATAACAAGCTCAGACGCCAGGATGAACATACCGTTCCTAGCAGCAGTGGCAGTGGGCTACCAAAGGAGGAGGAGGAGGATAGTCAGGGCCAGAATATTCACACCCAGAACCAGCCTTTTCGGGATGCCTGATGACCAGGTGTATGGGAGGTACAGGTTTCCACCACACATCATACTGGACCTGGTGAGTGAGTGGGAGGATGACCTCACATCACCCACCCTGTGCTCCCAAGCACTCAGCCCCCTGGAGAAGGTCCTCAATGTACTGCACTTCTTAGCCACTGGATCATTTCAGCGGACAAGTGCCATAGTGGGTGGGGTGTCACAGGCCACCCAGTCACGCTGCCTACACCAGGTCTTGAACATCATGACTGCACGCCCATCAGTCCGCAGGCACATATACCTGCCCAGAACACCTGCAGAAAGGCATGCTGCTGCCCTGGATTTTTACGCTCTGGCACGATTACCCAAAGTGCTAGGTGCCATCGACTGCACCCATGTGGCTCTACGTCCCCCCAGGGCATCTGAGCACATCTATAGGAACCGCAAGCACTGGCATTCCATCAACGTGCAGGTAGCATGTAATGCCAAGGGAATCATCACCTCAGTATATGCCAACTATCCCGGCTCCACCCACGACAGCTTCATTTACCGAATGTCCACCCTAAGCCGGGACCTAGAGGCTGGGCGGCATGGCGATACATGGCTGCTTGGTGAGTATGTATGCCACTGCACATGCATGCATGTTGGATACTGAGCAAGGTCACAACCCCACCAATGATACCAATCACCACCTCCACAGGGGACAGTGCCTACCCTCTCAGCCCCCACATGATGACGCCAATTCGGAACCCCACCACGCCACCCCAGGTAAGATATAACACAGCCCACATTACAACCAGGGGCATAGTGGAGCGCACCTTCGGAGTGCTAAAGTCACGCTTTCGCTCCCTTGACCGTTCTGGCGGGCAGCTGTTATACGCTCCCCCAGTAGTGTGCAGGATCATAGTGGCAGCATGTGTCCTGCACAACGTTGCAACACGCCGGGGCCTGGCCGTGGACATGGTGGTTGCCCCACATCCCCAACCACATGCACAGCCGCTGCGCATGGGAGGGGAAAGGGCACGGGGGGAGGCAGCCCGTACACAGCTATTGGCTAATTACTTCACATAGAAATCACACCCCTGTGGAGTGCACACTGCCCTGGCACATTCCATCTGACAATCAATGATGACTCAACCTGACACTGATCCTGAATGTCTGGAGAATCAACCGTGAAAACCATATCAGCCTGAGATTGTTCACCTGGAAGTGTCACAATGTGTGCATCCCTACCCACACAGACACCACCAATGCAGTTTTGTGAAGTTACACATTGAAGCAGCTAAAATGAATACCCACTTGCAAAATGCAACAAGAGGACAGTGCCATGTCAGCCAACCCAACCCCAGCACCGCCACACGACACACCGTGCCATGTCATGCTAATTGCAGGTAAACAAAATAATCCCCACAACATGACATCAGTCTCACTATGTACAGTGGCACTATTAGAAACCTGCAACACCTGAAATGCTCACAGCAATGCCGGACCAACAACATACTTGAGCACGTAGTACCATTAACATGACATCACAAATGTTACATATTAGTAGTCTCACCACCTGGAAATGCCTGCACTCCCACCACTACCAACTGTGCAGTGTTGTCGCCATGTAGAGTTGTAGGTGCACTGCTGCCAACATGGTCCCCATCTCCAGACTAGAGGTCCTTGTGTGGACATGAGGAAGGGACCTGCAAATTGGGAGGTAGACACAGAAGAAGAGTTACACATCAATGCAACATGCAGTGTACAACACAACAGCAATATGCACTATGAATGTATACACAGTATTGACTACAGACTGGCCACACAGCTCATGGGAGTCCAACGTCACTGTGTAATTCACTGTCACTTGGGCACACCCTTTGCAAGCCCATGGAAACGGGAAGCAGGAGGGGTGTGTGTGACTCAAACCCAAGCATCTGAACCAAATACATTACAAGCCTGCATGTGCCCAGCCACAATGCAGCGTATGCCCACAGGAACCACGGAAGCCAACAGATCGAAGCCAACAGATCGAAGCCAACAGATCGTCCCAAAAAAATTGGGAATAAAAGAAATCAAAATAAAAATAAAAATAAGAAACAATCAAAAATGGCCATTGATGGGCCCGGGGGGGTTGGGGAGGCCACCCAGGAGGTCCGAGGACAGGATGCACACCAGAACCCACCTGCGTGGATCCTGGGAAGATAAAACACCTCCATGGGCTCATGGCCCACACGGCTACCCTATTGTGGGAGTATCACTGCTGTCGCTATTATCACCCTGTGCAGCTGCATCCGGAGGTGGTTGCACTATGGGAGGCAGCCCACGCAAGGCCCTAGTCTGCTCCTCCATGGCTGCAAGCATGCGGGTGTGGTAGGTCTGGTTCTGGAGGATGAGTGTGCGGAGGTCCCCATGCAACAACTCACGGGATGCCCGGACCTCCGCCCTCATTGCCTGCATCTCAGCTGAGAGCGTACGGGTGAGACGCTCCAGCTGCTGTTCTGTCCTTTGGTGTGTTGAAGCCTCAAGCTCAACAAGAGTCGTCCTGAGGTGAAGGAGCTCCTGCCTCAGGGCTTCCCTGTGGCCCTGGGACTCAATGGAGATGGCCTCCTGCAGAGTCGCCAGTGCCGCCCGCCTGTCCCTGTTGGACCCCAACATGTCCTCCCTGTGTGACTGGCAGATGGAGTCGGTTGCCTGCTCTAGTCGCTCCATCAGCCTTTCTGGGGGGACAATGGAAGTGGCCACCCTATCCATGGCCTGAGCCATCATCTCGGATGATGCAGCCTGTTGGGTAGCCATACCGTAAATGGATTGCTCCCATGCGGTATTGCCGGGTGGCGTACGGCCACCACGTCGGCGGGCACCACACCTGTCTGGGGCAAGGCGAACTGCGCCTTGCTGTGCCGGCACTGCCTGAGGCTGCAGGACTGCATTCCCCCTCTGATCTGCTGGCCCAGGAACAGGATCAGATGTCGCGGAGTGTGACCCTGCATCCGTAACCACCGAAGGCGTAGCTGCCAACACTGACATCCCCATGGAGGGTACTGACCCTGGTGCAGGTGGGTGAGACAGAACAGAATCCCTCCCTGGAACACTCACCCGCGACGGCACGTAGGTCTCATCCGAATCAACACCTGAGTACAGCTCGGGGGAGGTGCAGCCAGAGACACCCCTTGAGAGCACGACCTGCAGCACTTGTGGGTTCTCCCCCACCACCACACCACGTCCCTCACTGGTGGTTGGTCGGCCCTGGGGCACCTCCTGGGTCTGCACCATCTCCACAACCCCAGCAGTATCAGGTGCGTCTTCCCCTGCAAAGACATGAAAACAAAGAAATGGAAACAGGCATTAGCACCATGGCACACATTGAGGGCTGAGAAGCAAGAGAACCAGTACTTGATTGACACATGTCCCACATGACTAAAACCCTTCCATGCATGCACCCTCACTGCGTATGAAGTGCAGGCAAATGGCACACACTGATGACACCAAGATGGAAGATGAACACATTTTCTGCATGCTGCCTGGCAGTGGCATCACACATTGGCCTGTGATTGGCAGGTGAAACACACATGCCATCACACAGATGGCATGTACCATTGCTATTGAGTGAAGATGGAGAGGAGGGCAGCACCTATTCATTCAGTCCAGTTCCCGCATGTAATTGCTTTTCTAATTCTAACAGGTCAGATTTTTCACCTGGAGCTGCAATGGTCAAATTGCACAGGGACATGTGTGTACAAATGATATCCAGGTAACAAAGTCACTCCACTTTACCATACCCATGTCAGACATGTGACTAGTGGACAGCGACATGCCTAGTGAAAGTGGTGGAATGCAAACAAACTGACTGAATGAACAGTGAAAAAGAAGCAAATATGTTGTGTCAAGGTGACACTTCAAGGGCAACTGGCGTGCAGTTGTGCTAGATGTCTACTGTTGGCAGAAGGGATACTGCTATGGCCAAATGCAGCTGCGCAGGAAGGATTGCATGAAGCACATGGCTGACCCATACGACTCAGGCGCACACACTCTCACCTGGCACCCGAACAGAAGCCCTCACACACACACCATGCACATGGATGACACACACATGCATGTGCACTCACCGGACAATGCCTCGTAATCAGCCAGATCTCCCACGCCTTGGATCTGTTCCTCCGTGACGTAGGTCCCGGCGACTGACTCATGTGGAGTGAGTTCCATGTCTACTACTGGAGACCCACCTCCAGTCACTAGAGTTGCGGCATGACTTGAGGCCAGCTTACTCTTTGCCCTGCGCTTTAGGTCATTCCAGCGCTTATAGCAATCATTGGCTGTGCGCCTCACGATTCCAAGGGCACTTACGATGTCCGCAACGGTCTGCCAGTGTGCCTGGCGTTGTGCAGGTGTGGTCTTGGATCCTGCAACAATGACCATCTCGTTGTCATGTCCGGACACATACTCGACAAGTGCATTCAGTTCGTCATCCGTGAAGCTGGGCTTCCTGGACGGGCCGGACTGTGTAGCCGTGTCTGGGGCATCAGCCTGTGCCGGACGAGCACTCTTCCTCTTCCGCTTGGAAGGTGGTGGTGATCCTGAGTGTCCTGCGCCGCTCTGGACACTAGGGGCAGGAGCCCTGGTGGACTCTGTATCAGGAGTGTGGGATTGCACACTCAGCATGGGAGTTGGTGCAGGCATTAGCTCTAGTGTGATGGTGTCAGGGGGAATGTCAGCAGCATGGACTAGGACCGACACTGTCCTGGATGGGTGTGTGGGGGCTGGGGTGGATGGAGCCGCAGCTGCCCCTGCAGCCTCTCCGCCCTGCCTACTTGGTGCAGCAGATGACCTTGCTGCCCCAGATCCACGTGGCATGATGGCATCAACGTGCACCAGCGCACGTGTCGTAGCCCTGCTGACCTGGAAGTCAGCCATGGAGTCAGCCAGGTCTGGTGCCACAATGGGCTGGTCCAACAAGGGCTGAGCATGGATGGTGTCAGCCACATCAGCCTCAATGGGAGGGGGGGAGAGGGGGATTATGGGTGCCCGTGACTGGTCCTCCACACATGGGGGGACAGGCTCACCCTGCAAGTTACGACCACGTCCCCTACCGGATCCACCACGGCCACCACTTGTGGCTCTTCCACCTTTGCCACCCTTACGGAATCCTCGCCTCCCAGCCATGGCACTGATGTTAATGTGCGTATGGGAGTGGATGTAGACTATTGTCCTGGGCAATTGGGGGTCAAAGGGGTTGGGTACCAGATGGTAATTGTACCCTAGTGCTCTAGCAAGGCTGAATGTAACCCCTGGGGAAAGATGACGGGTCACGCAACGCACAGGAGGCCCAAAAAAGGGAGATGACGTGCACGCAACCCCTCCTAGACCACGTGTGCAGAAAGAAAAACCTGCACTACGCTGTGGCACCCAGAAACACAAGAATGAACGTATGCGTGTCACACGCAGCCTAGAATGACCTCTGAAGGGGTAGGCTACACACGGGGCTATCACAGATGTTAGATACGTGCGTGACTCACCGTCTGCCAGGTAAACGAGCGTGTAAAAGGAGCACGTTTGGTTGGCAACACCCCCGCCAAAAGAAGATTTGTCCGCTGTCTGAGGAGACAGGACAACAGTAGAAGGGAACACTGTTTGAGGGAACAGGCCCAGGTAAACCAGTAAAGGAGAATACAGAGAAAAAGCTGTCAGAGGTAACAGGGAATACGAACTAGAAACGCCGTGAAGTAAATCGCGTGTGAAACGACAAGAAGTACAGAATTCACCCACTCGCTCTCCACGAAAAGCACGTACAAGGAAAACATGTTCTACACGTACCTTTTATACAGGCCCACACGTCCAGCGTCACTTACGCGGCGTGTACGCGCTAGGGCCATTTCCACCAATTACACGCTTTGTCACTTCTGCGTGTAGGGCCATTTCCACCAATCACACGCGATTACACTCTGACGTGCAGTCTTTCCACGTGTGCTCTGTCATCACGTGCTGTGTGGGAAACACCTGTGCGGGTCACGTCACAGACGCGCTTACGCGCTGAGGGCCTTTCCTCAGTTTTCACGCTGACGTGCAGGATTTTCACGTGCAAAATCACTCCGTACCAAGCTGGCCACGCGTACGCACACGGAATACCGCGCTCCTGCCCGGAAGCCCGAACTACTGCCCCCCAGAGCCCGAGCACGCTCCCACCTGCTGCTGCCCGACTGCCTGCTGCCCCTGCACTGCTGGGGGGTGGGGGTGGTGGGAGACATGAGTGGGGGCCTGGTGGAGGGTGCCCCTGGTGGCTGGGGTGTGGGGGTGGTGGGAGACATGAGTGGGGGCCTGGTGGAGGCTGCCCCTGGTGGCTGGGGTATGGGGGTGCAGGGTGACATGAGTGGGGGCCTGGTGGAGGCTGCCCCTGGTGGCTTGGGGTGGGGGTGATAGGGGACATGAGTGGGGGCCTGGTGGAGGCTGCCCCTGGTGGCTGGGGGGCGGGGGTGGTGGTAGACATGGGTGGGGGCCTGGTGGAGGCTGCCCCTCGTGGCTGGGGGGTGGGGGTGCAGGGGGACATGAGCAGGTGTGCAGGGTAGTCCCCTGTTTTGTGGGCTGCCTGCAGGGGCCGTGGAGGGTGTACAGGGAACACCTGTGAGGACCCACCCAGCCTAATCGCGTGTGTGACTTCCCACGCACCCCTGTAATACACGTACCAAGCCAAATCGCGTGTAAAACTTCCCGCGCACCCCTGAAATGCATGCGACCAGGCTATTCGCGTGTGGAACTTCCCGCGCACCCCTGAAATACACGCGCCCAGGCTATTCGCGAGTGGGACTTCCCGCGCACCCCTGAAATACACGTAGCACGCTGGGAGACATGAGTGGGGGCCTGGTGGAGGGTGCCCCTGCACTGCTGGGGGGTGGGGGTGCTGGGAGACATGGGTGGGGGCCTGGTGGAGGGAGCCCCTGGTGGCAGGGGGGTGGGGGTGATGGGGGACATGAGTGGGGGCCTGGTGGAGGGTGCCCCTGCACTGCTGGGGGGTGGGGGTGGTGGGAGACATGGATGGGGGCCTGGTGGAGGGTGCCCCTGGTGGCAGGGGGGTGGGGGTGATAGGGGACATGGGTGGGGGCCTGATGGAGGGTGCCCCTGCACTGCTGGGGGGTGGGGGTGATAGGGGACATGGGTGGGGGCCTGGTGGAGGGTGCCCCTGCACTGCTGGGGGGTGGGGGTGGTGGGAGACATGGATGGGGGCCTGGTGGAGGTTGC
The DNA here is from genome assembly GCF_040938575.1 of Ambystoma mexicanum. Classification (NCBI taxonomy): domain Eukaryota; kingdom Metazoa; phylum Chordata; class Amphibia; order Caudata; family Ambystomatidae; genus Ambystoma; species Ambystoma mexicanum. Next base: position 1,307,663,598 of record NC_090926.1, on the reverse strand, counting down.
CCCTGGTGGCTGGGGGGTGGGGGTGGTGAGAGACATGGGTGGGGGCCTGGTGGAGGCTGCCCCTGCACTGCTGGGGGGTGGGAGTGCAGGGGGACATGAGCAGGTGTGCAGGGTAGTCCCCTGTTTTGTGGGCTGCCTGCAGGGGCCGTGGAGGGTGTACAGGGAACACCTGTGAGGACCCACCCAGCCTAATCGCGTGTGATAATTCCCGCACACCCCTGTAATACACGTACCTGGCCAAATCGCATGTGAGAATTCCCGCGCACCCCTGTAATACACGTACCCAGCCGAATCGCGTGTGGAACTTCCCGTGTACCCCTGTAATACACGTACCCAGCCAAATCGCATGTGATAATTCCCACGTACCCCTGTAATGCACGTACCCTGGCCAATCGCGTGTAGAACTTCCCACGCACCCCTGTAATACACGTACCAAGCCAAATCGCGTGTGATGATTCCCACGCACCCCTGTAATACACGTACCTGGCCAAATCGCATGTGAGAATTCCCGCGCACCCCTGTAATACACGTACCCAGCCGAATCGCGTGTAGAACTTCCCGTGTACCCCTGTAATACACGTACCCAGCCAAATCGCGTGTGATAATTCCTGCGTACCCCTGTGATACACGTGCCCTGGCTAATCGCGTGTAAAACTTCACGCGTACCCCTGTAATACACGTACCCTGGCCAATCGCGTGTGGAACTTCCCGTACCCCTGTAATACACGTACCCTGGCTAATCGCGTGTATAACTTCACGCGTACCCCTGATATGCACGTTACCCGCTTTGCGTTCCTTGTTTGGCAGCCCTGTAGACTGGTCCAGGGTTAGCGCAGCCCTTTGCGATGATTTAGCGATTTTGATGGCTTTTCCTTGCGCGAGGGCGTTCTTGGGGGCGTTACTGGCGCTGCTGCAGGGTCGCTGCGATACTCTGCGCCACGGCTGGTTTGGGAGCCTGAAATCCATGAATACGCTGTGCGCGGAAATCGGTTTTAGCGCACGTGCCTGGCGCAGACAATCGCACGCGGACACTCTGCGCCAGCCGCTTGGGACACTTTTCTGCGAAATTCTATGAATTACCCTGTAAAACTGAGTATACCATAACTGAGTATACAATACCTGAATATACTATACCTGAGTATAATATAACTGAGTATACTTTACATGAGTATACTGTAACTGAGTATAGTAAAACTGAGTATACTATACCTGAGTATAATATAACCAAGTATACTATACCTGAGTATGCTGTAACTGAGTATAGTAAAACTGAGTATACTATACCTGAGTATAATATAACTGAGTATACTATACATGAGTATACCGTAACTGAGTATACTATACCTGAGTATACTATAACTGAGTATACTATAACTGAGTATACTATACCTGAGTATAATATAACTGAATATACTAAAAATGAGTATACTGTCGCTGAGTATACTATAACTGAGTATAGTATACCTGAGTATAATATAACTGAGTATACTATACATGAGTATAATATAACCAAGTATACTATACCTGAGTATACTGTAACTGAGTATAGTAAAACTGAGTATACTATACCTGAGTATAATATAACTGAGTATACTATACCTGAGCATACAGTAACATAGTATACTATAACTGAGTATACCATAACTGAGTATACAATACCTGAATATACTATACCTGAGTATAATATAACTGTGTATACTTTAAATGAGTATACTGTAACTGAGTATAGTAAAACTGAGTATACTATACCTGAGTATAATATAACCAAGTATACTATACCTGAGTATGCTGTAACTGAGTATAGTAAAACTGAGTATACTATACCTGAGTATAATATAACTGAGTATACTATACCTGAGTATACAATAACATAGTATACTATAACTGAGTATACCATAACTGAGTATACAATACCTGAGTATACTATACCTGAGTATAATATAACCGAGTATACTATACCTGAGTATACTATCACTGAGTATACTATACCTGAGTATAATATAACCGAGTATACTATACCTGAGTATACTATAACTGAGTAAACTATAAATGAGTAGACTATACCTGACTATACTGTAACTGAGTATACTATACCTGAGTATAATATAACCGAGTATACTATACCTGACTATACTGTAACTGAGTATACTATACCTGAGTATACTATCACTGAGTATACTATACCTGAGTATAACATAACTGAGTATACTATACCTGAGTATACTATAACTGAGTAAACTATAACTGAGTAGACTATACCTGACTATACTGTAACTGAGTATACTATACCTGAGTATACTATAACCGAGTATACTATACCTCAGTATACTGTAACATAGTATACTATAACTGAGTATACCATAACTGAGTATACTATACCTGAGTATACTATACCTGAGTATAATATATCCGAGTATACTATACATGAGTATACTGTAACTGAGTATACTATAACTGACTATAATATACCTGAGTATAATATAACCGAGTATACTATACCTGACTATACTATAACTTAGTATACTATACCTGAGTATAATGTAACAGAGTATACTATACATGAGTATACTGTAACGGACTATACTATAACTGAGTATACTATAACTGTAACGGAGTTTACTATAACTGAATAGACTATACCTGACTATACTGTAACTGAGTATACTATGCCTGAGTATACTATACCTGAGTATAATATAACCAAGTATACTATACCTCAGTATACTGTAACTGAGTATAGTAAAACTGAGTATACTATACCTGAGTATAATATAACTGAGTATACTATACCTGAGTATACAGTAACATAGTATACTATAACTGGGTATACCATAACTGAGTATACAATACCTGAGTATACTATACCTGAGTATAATATAACCGAGTATACTATACCTGAGTATAATATAACCGAGTATACTATACCTGAGTATACTATAACTGAGTAAACTATAACTGAGCAGACTATACCTGACTATACTGTAACGAAGTATACTATACCTGAGTATAATATAACCGAGTATACTATACATGAGTATACTGTACCTGAGTATACTATCACTGAGTATACTATACCTGAGTATAATATAACCGAGTATACTATACCTGAGTATACTATAACTGAGTGAACCATAACTGAGTAGACTATACCTGACTATACTGTAACTGAGTATACTATACCTGAGTATAATATAACCAAGTATACTATACCTGAGTATACTGTAACTGAGTATACTGTAACTGAGTATAGTATAACTGAGTATACTATACCTGAGTATAATATAACTGAGTATACTATACCTCAGTATACTGTAACATAGTATACTATAACTGAGTATACCATAACTGAGTATACTATACCTGAGTATATTATAACCGAGTATACTATACCTGAGTATACTGTAACTGAGTATACTATACCTGAGTATATTATAACCGAGTATACTATAGCTGAGCATACTGTACATGAGTATACTCTAACTGAGTATACTATAACTGAGTATACTACACCTGAGTATAATATAACTGAGTATACTATACCTGAGTATACTGTAATGGAGTATACTATAACTGAGTATACTATACCTGACTATACTGTAACTGAGTATACTATAACTGATTATACTATACCTGAGTATACTATACATGAGTATACTCTAACTGAGTATACTTTAACTAAGTATACTATAACTGAGTAGACTATACCTGACTATACTGTAACTGAGTATACTATAACTGAGTATACAATACCTGAGTATACTGTACATGAGTATACTCTAACTGAGTATACTATACCTGAGTATAATATAACTGAGTATACTATACCTGAGTATACTGTAACAGATTATATTATAACTGAGTATACTATAACTGAGTATACTATACCTGAGTATACTGTAACAGAGTATACTATAACTGAGTATATTATACCTGAGTATACTGTAACTGAGTATACTATAACTGAGTAGACTATACCTGACTATACTGTAACTGAGTATACTATAACTGAGTATACTATACCTGAGTATAATATAACCGAGTATACTATACCTGAGTATACTATAACTGAGTAAACTATAACTGAGTAGACTATACCTGACTATGCTGTAACTGAGTATACTATACCTCAGTATACTGTAACATAGTATACTATAACTGAGTATACCATAACTGAGTATACTATACCTGAGTATATTATAACCTAGTATACTATACCTGAGTATACTGTAACTGAGTATACTATACCTGAGTATACTATAACCGAGTACACTGTAACTGAGTATACTATACCCGAGTATACTATAGCTGAGTATACTGTACATGAGTATACTCTAACTGAGTATACTATAACTGAGTATACTACACCTGAGTATAATATAAATGAGTATACTATACCTGAGTATACTGTAATGGAGTATACTATAACTGAGTATACTATACCTGACTATACTGTAACTGAGTATACTATAACTGAGTATACTATACCTGAGTATGCTATACATGAGTATACTCTAACTGAGTATACTATACCTGAGTATACTGTAACAGATTATATTATAACTGAGTATACTATAACTGAGTATACTATACCTGAGTATACTGTAACGGAGTATACTATAACTGAGTATACTATAACTGAATATACTATACCTGAGTATACTATAACTGAGTATACTATACCTGAGTATACTATACCTGAGTATAATATAACTGAGTATACTATACATGAGTATACTGTAACTGAGTATACTATAACTGAGTATACTATACCTGAGTATAATATAACTGAGTATACTATACCTGAGTATACCCTAACAGTGTATACAATAACTGGGTATACTATAACTGAGTATACTATACCTGAGTATACTGTAACAAAGTATACTATATCTCAGTATACTATAAATGAGTATACCATAACTGAGTATACTATACCTGAGTATACTGTAACTGAGTATACTAGAACTGAGTATACTATACATGAGTATACTATAAATGAATATACTAAACCTGAATATACTCTACCTGAGTATAATATCAATGAGTATACTATACCTGAGAATACTATAACTGAGTATAGTATACCTGAGTATAATATAACTGAGTATACTATACATGAGGAAACATCCGCCGGTAGGCAGAGTCGCCATTGGCCAGTCACGAAGGCCACACAAAGGCCCTGTTTTGCGCCTTTTCGGTGCATGGGAGGCGCAGCAACTGAGTATACTATACCTGAGTATACTGTAACTGAGTATACTATAACTGAGTAGACTATACCTGACTATACTGTAACTGAGTATACTATAACTGAGTATACTATACCTGAGTACAATATAACCAAGTATACTATACCTGAGTATACTGTAACTGAGTATAGTATAACTGAGTATACTATACCTGAGTATAATATAACTGAGTATACTATACCTCAGTATACTGTAACATAGTATACTATAACTGAGTATACCATAACTGAGTATACGATACCTGAGTATACTATACCTGAGTATAATATAACGGAGTATACTATACATGAGTATACTGTAACTGAGTATACTATTACTGAGTATACTATACCTGAGTATAATATACCCGAGTATACTATACGTCAGTATACTGTAACATAGTATACTTTAACTGAGTATACCATAACTGAGTATACCATAACTGAGTATACTATACCTGAGTATACTATAACTGAGTAGACTATAATTGAGTAGACTATACCTGAGTATAATATAACCGAGTATACTATATGTCAGTATACTGTAACATAGTATACTATAACTGAGTTTTTCATAACTGAGTATACTATACCTGAGTATACTTTACCTGAGTATAATATATCCGAGAATACTATACATGAGTATACTATACCTGAGTATACTGTAACAGAGTATACTATACCTGAGTATACTGTAATGGAGTATACTATAACTGAGTATACTATGCCTGAGTAGACTGTAACTGAGTATACTATAACTGAATAGACTATACCTGACTATACTGTAACTGAGTATACTATAACTGTGTATAATATACCTGAGTATAATATAACCAAGTATACTATACCTGAGTATACTGTAACTGAGTATAGTAAAACTGAGTATACTATACCTGAGTATAATATAACTGAGTATACTATACCTGAGTATACAGTAACATAGTATACTATAACTGAGTATACCATAACTGAGTATACAATACCTGAATATACTATACCTGAGTATAATATAACTGAGTATACTTTAAATGAGTATACTTTAAATGAATATACTGTAACTGAGTATACTATAACTGAGTATACTATACCTGAGTATAATATAACTGAGTATACTGTAACAGTGTATAATATAACTGTGTATAATATAACTGAGCATACTATACCTGAGTATACTATAACAGAGTATACTATACCACAGTACACTGTAACAGAGTATACTATATCTCAGTATACTATACCTGAGTATACTATAACTGAGTATACTATAATTGAGTAGACTATACCTGAGTATAATATAACTGAGTATACTATAGCTGAGTATACCACAACTGAACATAGTATACCTGAGTACACTATAACTGAGTATACTATAACTGAGTAGACTATACCTGAGTATAATATAACTGAGTTTACCATACCTGAGTATACTGTACATGAGTATACTGTAACTGAGTATACTATACCTGAGTATACTACAACTGAACATAGTATACCTGAGTACACTATAACTGAGTATACTATAACTGAGTATACTATACCTGAGTACTCTATAAATGAGTATACTATACCTGAGTATACTATAACTGAGTATACTGTAACTGAGTATACTGAGTATTGTAACTTTTGACTGACTCTCACGTTCTATCATACTTGATTCTTGTAATTTAAGAATGAGGACATCTCTTGATATATTTGTAGATCCCCCAATATGCGTTCAGAATCAATCAAAAGTAACTATTAGAGATTGGAAAACACTATTCAGTAAGTTAGCATACGAGTATCGCATATATTCATATATTAACCAATGTGGATACTGTTCGCATATCATCAGAAAAATGCTGATACTTATATATTTTTGAATGGGAGATTTGTAGGCAAACGTGCATAGCGGAATCAGTACAGTATGGCGATTGCATATCAACCAATGGCATAGATCGAGCAGTGTTTTTATATATACATCGCAGTTTTTCAAATGAGAGATTGTGTTCAAGGATTCACAATAGCATTAGACACTATGCAGTCTATATATCAATGAATGGCACAGTTTGAGCAGCAAACGCTTTGCTGCATTGTCACTTGGACACAGTGTGTATGCTGTGTGGCCCCAGGCTTTGTTTTCTGGAAACAGTGTAATGTCACTGAGCTAATTTGTGAAATAATACAGTGGCCACAGGCAAGTTGAGAGAATGGTTGTGAGGAAAGAAAGATGTAATATTATCATTAACTCAACATGTTTCTCTTATTGTTTTGTTCCTCTCTGTATGTCTTGGAGTTACTTTACTTCTACATTTTTATCTCTTTTACTCCCTGCATAATTCCATTAGGAACTGGGTTTGATTTATTATCATTTATTCACCTGCTATTGTTTTTTTTTTTAATGGGGTTTATCATTTTATTGCAAACGGTTCTTTTCAATCACCTTTTACTAACGGCACCAAAGTTACTATACTATACCTGAGTATACTATAACTGAGTATACTATAACTGAGTATAATATACCTGAGTATACTGTAACGGAGTATACTATACCTCAGTATACTGTAACATAGTATACTATAACTGAGTATACCATAACGGAGTATACGATACCTGAGTATACTATACCTGAGTATAATATAACGGAGTATACTATACATGAGTATACTGTAACTGAGTATACTATTACTGAGTATACTATACCTGAGTATAATATACCCGAGTATACTATACGTCAGTATACTGTAACATAGTATACTATAACTGAGTATACCATAACTGAGTATACCATAACTGAGTATACTATACCTGAGTATACTATAACTGAGTATACTATAATTGAGTAGACTATACCTGAGTATAATATAACCGAGTATACTATACGTCAGTATACTGTAACATAGTATACTATAACTGAGTTTTCCATAACTGAGTATACTATACCTGAGTATACTTTACCTGAGTATACTATATCCGAGAATACTATACATGAGTATACTATACCTGAGTATACTGTAACAGAGTATACTATACCTGAGTATACTGTAATGGAGTATACTATAACTGAGTATACTATGCCTGAGTATACTGTAACTGAGTATACTATAACTGAATAGACTATACCTGACTATACTGTAACTGAGTATACTATAACTGTGTATAATATACCTGAGTATAATATAACCAAGTATACTATACCTGAGTATACTGTAACTGAGTATAGTAAAACTGAGTATACTATACCTGAGTATAATATAACTGAGTATACTATACCTGAGTATACAGTAACATAGTATACTATAACTGAGTATACCATAACTGAGTATACAATACCTGAATATACTATACCTGAGTATAATATAACTGAGTATACTTTAAATGAGTATACTTTGAATGAGTATACTGTAACTGAGTATACTATAACTGAGTATACTATACCTGAGTATAATATAACTGAGTATACTGTAACAGTGTATAATATAACTGTGTATAATATAACTGAGCATACTATACCTGAGTATACTATAACAGAGTATACTATACCACAGTATACTGTAACAGAGTATACTATATCTCAGTATACTATAACTGAGTATACCATAACTGAGTATACTATACCTGAGTATACTGTAACTGAGTATACTATAACTGAGTATACTATAACTGAGTATACTATGCATGAGTATATTATAACTGAATATACTATGCCTGAATATATTATAAATGAGTATACTATACCTGAAAATACTATAACTGAGTATGCTATACCTGAGTATAACATAACTGAGTATACTATAACTGAGTATACTATAAGTGAGTATACTATAACTGAGTATACTATACCTGAGTACACTATAACTGAGTATACTATAACTGAGTATACTATACCTGATTACACTATAACTGAGTACAGTATACCTGAGTATACTATAACTGAGTACACTACACCTGAGTACACTATAACTGAGTATACTATACCTGAGTATACTATAACTGATTATACTATACCTGAGTATACTGTAATTGAGTATACTATACCTGAGTATACTAAAACTGAGTATAATATCCCTTAGTACACTATAACTGAGTATACTATACCTGAGTAAATAATAACTGAGTATACTATTCCTGAGTACACTATACCTGAGTATACTATACCTGAGTATACTATAACTGAGTATACTATACCTGAGTACTCTATAAATGAGTATACTATACCTGAGTATACTATAACTGAGTATACTGTAACTGAGTATACTGAGTATTGTAACTTTTGACTGACTCTCACGTTCTATCATACTTGATTCTTGTAATTTAAGAATGAGGACATCTCTTGATATATTTGTAGATCCCCCAATATGCGTTCAGAATCAATCAAAAGTAACTATTAGAGATTGGAAAACACTATTCAGTAAGTTAGCATACGAGTATCGCATATATTCATATATTAACCAATGTGGATACTGTTCGCATATCATCAGAAAAATGCTGATACCTATATATTTTTGAATGGGAGATTTGTAGGCAAACGTGCATAGCGGCATCAGTACAGTATGGCGATTGCATATCAACCAATGGCATAGATCGAGCAGTGTTTTTATATATACATCGCAGTTTTTCAAATGAGAGATTGTGTTCAAGGATTCACAATAGCATTAGACACTATGCAGTCTATATATCAATGAATGGCACAGTTTGAGCAGCAAACGCTTTGCTGCATTGTCACTTGGACACAGTGTGTATGCTGTGTGGCCCCAGGCTTTGTTTTCTGGAAACAGTGTAATGTCACTGAGCTAATTTGTGAAATAATACAGTGGCCACAGGCAAGTTGAGAGAATGGTTGTGAGGAAAGAAAGATGTAATATTATCATTAACTCAACATGTTTCTCTTATTGTTTTGTTCCTCTCTGTATGTCTTGGAGTTACTTTACTTCTACATTTTTATCTCTTTTACTCCCTGCATAATTCCATTAGGAACTGGGTTTGATTTATTATCATTTATTCACCTGCTATTGTTTTTTTTTTTTTATGGGGTTTATCATTTTATTGCAAACGGTTCTTTTCAATCACCTTTTACTAACGGCACCAAAGTTACTATACTATACCTGAGTATACTATAACTGAATATAATATACCTGAGTATACTGTAACGGAGTATACTATATCTCAGTATACTATAACTGAGTATACCATAACTGAGTATACTATACTTGAGTACACCGTAACTGAGTATACTATAACTGAGTATACTATACCTGAGTATAATATAACTGAGTATACTATACATGAGTATACTATAACTGAGTATAGTATAACTGAGTATACTGTAACAGAGTATACTATAACTGCGTATATTATAACTGAATATACTATACCTGAGTATACTATAACTGAGTATACTATATCTGAGTATACTGTAATGGAGTATACTATATCTGAGTATACTATAACTGAGTATACCATAACTGCGTATACTATACCTGGGTATACTCTAACTGAGTGTACTATAACTGAGTATACTATACCTGAGTATATTATAACTGAGTATACTATAACTGAGTATACTATACCTTAGTATACTAAAACCGAGTATACTATACCTGAGTATACTGTAATAGAGTATACTATATCTGAGTATACTTTAACTGAGTATACCATAACTGCGTTACTATAACTGAGTATACTGTAACTGAGTATACTATAACTGAGTATACTATACCTGAGTATAATATAAATTAGTATACTATACATGAGTATACTGTAACTGAGTATACTATAACTGAGTATACTGTACCTGAGTATAATATAAATGAGTATACTATACATGGGTATACTATAACTGAGTACACTATACCTGAGCATACTATAACTGAGTACACTATAACTGAGTATACTATACCTGGGTATACTGTATCTGAGTATACTATAACTGAGTATACTATACCTGAGTATAATATAACTGAGTATACTATACCTGAGTATACTACAACTGAACATAGTATACCTGAGTACACTATAACTGAGTATACTATAACTGAGTAGACTATACCTGAGTATACTATAACTGAGTTTACCATACCTGAGTATACTGTACATGAGTATACTATAACTGAGTATACTATACCTGAGTACTCTATAACTGAGTATACTATACCTGAGTATACTATAAATGAGTATACTATAACTGAATATACTGTAACTGAGTATTGTAACTTTTGACTGACTCTCATGTTCTATCATACTTGATTCTCGTAATTTAAGAATGAGGAAATCTCTTGATATATTTGTAGGTCCCCCAATAGGCGTTCAGAATCAATCAACAGCAACTATTAGAGTTTGGAAAACACTATTCAGTAAGTTAGCATGCAAGTATCGCATATATTCATATATTAACCAATGTGGATACTGTTCGCATATCATCAGAAAAATGCTGATACCTATATATTTTTGAATGGGAGGATTGTAGGCAAGCGTGCATAGCGGCATTAGAAGAGTATGGAGATTTCATGTCAACCAATGGCATAGCTCGAGCAGTGTTTTTATATGGACATCGCAGTTTTTCAAATGATAGATTGTGTTTAAGGATTCACAATAGCATTAGACACTATGCAGTCTATCTATCAATGAAAGGCACAGTTTGAGCAGAAAAAGCTTTGCTGTGTTGTCACTTGGACACAGTGTGTATGCTGCATGGCTCCAGGCTTTGTTTTTTGGAAACAGTGTAAAGTCACTGAGCTAATTTGTGAAATAATACAGTGACCACAGACAAGTTGAGAGAATGGTTGTGAGGAAAGAAAGATGTAATATTATCATTAACTCAACATGTTTCTCTTATTGTTTTGTTCCTCTCTGTATGTCTTGGAGTTACTTTACTTCTACATTTGTATCTCTTTTACTCCCTGCATAATTTCATTAGGAACTGGGTTTGATTTATTATCATTTATTCACCTGCTATTGTTTGTTTATTTTTTTAATGGGGTTTATAATTTTATTGCAAACAGTTCTTTTCAATCACCTTTTTCCAACGGCACCAAAGTTATGATTGTGTTATAATTCATAATTTTATTTCAGATTTTGAAATTGAAGAGCCTTGAGGAAGAGCCCGCTTGAAACACATGTTGGCTCATGTTTAATTGTACATTGCATTGTCATACTCAATACATATTCTTTGAATATGGCTCAAACTTCATTACACGTTATATTCTCATATCTAACACAAACTCTTTGAGACAACCTTACTTGTTGACACATGGGTTACTTTTCAATCCCAACATTTGCTTTATTGTTTGGGTGGTGAGCTTGGGGAACCGAGTAACCTTTTTTGGCATCTATCCTCTTGTCGAGGGAGATAACTTCCAGTGAGAGCACCTATTAGAAAGTTGCTTCTGTGGGCCTGGGTGTACTTCAAAAAGAAAATGCTGTATTTATGACTTTTTAAATTACAACAATTGCAGCCCTAGTTTGAGTGGCTGCTTCTTTGCTCCCCATCCAACCACCCACCCCTCCTTCTCGTGCTTTCCCTCCCATTCCATCTTGCGGCCTGCCATGTGCGCCTGCATACATGTGTGGTGATGTGTGTACATATGTATGAAGTGTGCTTGTGAAGAGTGAGCCTGTTTATATGTGAGCTGATGCGTGTGTGGGTGTGTGACTTGTGCTGATGATCAGGTGCGTGGGTGTAAGTGTGATGATGCATGGGTGCAAGTAACGAATGTGCTTGTGAACAGATGTCTGCCCATGGGTCTGGTGTATATGTGAGTGCTAGCGTGTCTGCATGTCTGGGTGTATGTGGGTGTATGTCCTTTGGTGAATTAAACTTGCAACGCTAAACTTGAATGATTTAGCTCTGTCCACATCAGGGGCCAGATCTGTCTCGGCCTTTCTCAGCCTGGACACAAGGATTATCATTTCCATGCTTCTCAGAGTCGCTCAGTGACAAAGACTGGTGTTTGCTCAATAGCATCGTTAACAGGTTTGAAGAGTATTCTTAGTTCTAAGTAAAGCCATTGCAGTGTTTTCCAGGCAGGTGTGATGGGATCCCAAAGCTTCAGTCTAAGCGCCTTATTTTGCAGGAGCTGCAAGTGGAAGTTACAATACACTAGGCTTCTTAGGATAAATGTAACCAGCGTGTGGGGGATGAAAGAAAGGATCCCAGGCATGTGAAACCGTGCCGGGGATCCCGAAACAAAAACAAAAAAGCTATAGTAAAGTACCCTAGCACATGATTACACGTGGGTCCCTTTACTGTAGTAAATAGAAAAAATAAAAACCGTTAGAGATGTGAGTGGAGCGTTGTGTTCATAATGGTAAAATCTCCTTAAGGGTCTGCAGGTGTTCAACACTGTCACTGTCACTGCCTGGGCCTGCATGCTGGCGTGCCTGTGACTAGCAGCCAAGCACCTGTGAACACTGCTGCCCCCTGCCCCCAGGGGCCCAACAGCTACGCCACTGCCCCTGGGCACATTAAATGAATGACGCTCCCCTCCCCACAGGGGAGGAACATCCAATGGGTTTATCACTCCTGGGCTGTGTATACATTAAAGGGGCCACCTCCTTGTCAGGTGGCCCACCAGAACTCCCTGGGCCACACCTGGTAGATATGGCCCTGGTTGAATAGTGGTGTGGGGCCCCCTCTGCTGCACACAATGCCAGGCTGCATCTGACATACGTAGCCCGGACAAAATAGAATAAGAGGGTTTGGGGCCCATACACACTATTGCTGCTGCTGCCGGAATTCCAGAGCCATCACCAGCTGAGAGAGCGTGAAGACCTAGAAAACATCGAGAAAAAACAGCAGCAGAGACCCTAAAACAGCCCTGGCTAGGTTGCCTCAGAAGTAAGGTGGTGTATATATATATATATATGCTTGTGTGTTATTTCATTTTAATACAGTGCGCTGTATGGACTGGGCTTAGTTTTCCCCTTTATTCAAGAAATGTTTTAAAACCCTGCTGGGGTACCGGAAGAGGAAAAGTGAATGTATGACAACTACAAATAACCATACACCAGCATTCCTTTGCCTGCTCGTCCTTCTGTGTGCCAGATACTATGACCTTGTTTCTCTCACACTTAGTGGTATTTGGGGATACTGCCCATACCTTCTAATTTTCCTAATAATCATCTCCTTCACTGTAAGGCTCACTGGAGGGGTCTTGAACACAGGATAGTGATGGGTTTTGGAGACAGGTAAGAGGCGGGTCAAGTTATATAAAAGTCATAGGATATGTATGGTGTGCCCGCATACACCATCTCCCAATGAGATGCATAATACAACCTCTTCCACATAAAGGCCTTTGCCAGGTATGGCATTACTTATTTGATTTTGCCCTGCCCCCATTTTCCAAAATATATTTTAATATAATGTCTTAAGCCACGTAGTCACATAGTTAACATCACTCCTGAGAGTGATTGGATGATTGCAGAAGATAATACATTATTAACACAACCCCGTACCTGTGGATACTTGTAAAGTTTGACGAGTTGAGCTATTTCGTAAGATGTTACTGATGAAATGTCTCCAATGAAACCAGCCAGTATACTTTTCTTACGACAGCTGTAGTTTGGAACTGGTTCTCTTTTGCTTGAGAGTATGCTCAGAGTGCCCAGAACAGTTCTCTTGACACTAAAGCAGGAGTTATATATTTCATAACCCAGTGTGATGTTTGGTAAGACTTCAGGGTTGTGGTTGATCTCCTTTGTGGCAAAGACCAAAGCCATGAGGTGCCGAAAATGACGGAAGGATGGTCTGAAAGTTACAAGATTAGATATGTTGAATAAGTTAAAGAAGACCCATATCCAGTCAGTTCAGTTTGGCTAGTAGCCGGCGGTGGGATACAACATCAGAGCAAGCATGCACAAGAAGTATTGTCTCTATCCCATCATAATGAGGAGATTTGAACCATATACTGTGCAGTCTTGTTTCACCAATTCTCATAGCTGCAATGTGCCCAGTTTACTGTGCCTTCCGGATATGAGAGGCCTTCTCCTCATTAACTAAAAGGGCACAAAAAAGATGTATTTATGAGCACTCTTTCATGACCAAGCAGTTGCTAGGAAGGCTATGAGGCCTAGTGAGTGTGCTCTAATACAATGCTACTCTGGCAATCCAGGCTGCTACTTATTCTCACGTATATGTGACTGTTCCTCAGTATCTGGTAGACTTCTCTGAACCAAAGATATAGAAGTTGAGTTCCTTCAATGATCCAGGTACAATGGTTCCCTTTTTAATGTAAGAATAATGGAGCATAACAAAATCTAGAGGCACAATGCCCCCCAACTGTTCTCCATTGCTTCCATCACCGGTCTATGTATGTCATCTTTCTTAGTAACAAACATTGTTTTTGTGACTGGGGAGTGGGGGGCGTTTGTTTAAGGACTTGTGTGGAACACTAAGCTATGTTATTTTTTGTGCGATTCCTATATTGAGAACTGCAGCGATCAAGAATAACTTTTGAGCATAGTGTGCAATTGCAAATTGCACCTCTAATTGCTTGACTGATATGTGTACGTTGGATTGTCTTTCAGTGACGGGTTGTGGAAGGGGCTTATGACCTTGCAACTGCAAAACCCTGTTTCATGTTAGATTGCACGTTATTGTGCCTGGACACTACATTTGATATAATACTTAAACATCTGTCTAGTGTACAGCTGGGTTACTCCTGAAAAGTCTATTTGGCAAAGAGCTCCTCACTGAGCATTAGTGACCCAGTAAGAACACATTTTAATTTTAACCCCATTTCTAAACATTTAAAAATGTCTGATATGACAGCATCCTATCAAAGGAATGTACTGTACTGCACAGAGCATTCTATTAAGGAAGGAGGGGGCTAGTGCCATTATCGTCTATGCCACAAACCTGAGCACACCCATCTCTGTTACTATAAATTGCAGAATATTGTAATGGTTTAGCCTTATTAATTCACTCCAAATGATGATCCCCCACAAGCAAACTCTAGCTGAGCCTCAGAATTTGAAGTCAAATTGTTTGAGCAAAGGGAACTTTTCACAGTTTTTCGAAAGCCCTATAACGAAATATTGGGAAATAATTTAGTTCAATTTTAAGTATGGCTAATGATAATAGCTGCCTGGACGTATCCCAAATGATTCCCCAAATATGAATCTGTTAGTGGATCTCCTACATGTCTGGCCTGAGGAGTCTTTGTCTAAGGCATTGGGCCTCATTAGGAGTGTGGCGGCCGTGGAATGAATGGTGCCGGTAAGGGACCAGCACCATTCATTCCGGTCCACCACGTGCCGAATGTGCTTGCGGGTGCCACTCTGGAACACCTGGTCAGACCAGGCGTGCAGAGCGGTACCCACGAGCAGTACAGGATGCTAACAACGGGCCTGTCATTAACAGGACTGTTGTTAGCATCCTCCACATTCCCATTTGAGCCCTATGGGGGCTCAAATGGGAATGGGGATGTACCGGGTCCGGGTCCCGAGAATGGGAATTACCGGGCCCGCTAAAGTCGGCATGGCGCGGTAATTCCCTATTTCTGGACCTGGTACCCGGTTTGTGGGTTGCCACGCCGGTAAGAACGGCATTGCTACCTCCAAACTCGTAATGAGGCCCATTGCTTTATTTGAAAAACCATAATTGTGAAAAACATTGGAAATTGCCTTCCTAGAAAAGAAGGAAAAAGTAGAAGTTTGGCTATGACTCCTCTTTAGTACGGGTAGCTACTTCAAAGACTGAAAGTTAGGATGGAGTTGGAGCTCAGCAAATTGCCTCCCAAATTTAAGACAATACAGGAAGTAAAAGATTATCTGAATGTTGATTGTATTATTTTCAATGATCATTGCATACGAGACTCCACCAAACTCCTGTGAATCATAGAGGTAGTTAAAGACTTGATTGTCCTACAATCAATCACATCACTATATTGCTGGGACCAAAGGGAGACTTCATTAAGAATGGGGCTATTACACAGAAAAAGGAAGTCTGTGCGTCTTCCATTGAGGATCCTTCTGCCTCTTAGTTTATGACTGCTAACCAAAAGGGGGAACAGGGACCCAAATGCATTATGTTTGTATTGACACACCAGATGCAAAGAAATAAATATAGAAATGTTGATAATTAACGTGGGAGTTTAAGTTAATGCAATCAACATCTCATTCATAAAGTACAAGAAGTGGCCTATCAGACCATTATTGTAGAAGTTGGACACATCAAGAATGTTAAAAGGTGCAAGAACAAAGCATCATATGTTAACAGAGGGATACATGAAAATATTCTATGGCAACTCACTAGTTAAATCCTGATTCTCAAAGTGTTCATGGACTGATTGGATCCAACATACTAAAAATATCTTATACTCTGCCATCATGTCAGGAATTGAAGCTACCATACAATGGAATGAGGACGTTGAGGAGTTGATAACTGGTTAATTTGCACCCTTACTATGCTTGAAATCTAGAGTATTTACAAAATAAGGTGATCCTCGTAAGGGCAGTAAACATGAATTACTTGCATGAACTCAGAAGATAAATATAGGGCTATTTAGGGAAACCCTGCTAGAAAGTAATGTGTTGACATTAAATGGAAGCAGAGTCTTTAGGTATCTTCCCATCTCTCCTCTTTTGACAGTAATTAATTCTGGCAACATTGATTTTGTAACGATGTTAGACAAGGCTGTTCACTATACTGGCCTGATACTAGGACCTTGTTTTATGAATCCTTAATTGTGGAGTTCAGTTTGAATTTCTCTCATGCCATGAGTCATATGTAGCCCTTATGTTGCAACATAAAGAAAGTAGAGGAACAGAGTTGTCCCTCAATCTTTCAAGAAGCAATGGGGCATAGCTTGCAGTTATTACCTGCCACAAAGAATAAAATGAAAGAAGCGATTACTGCAGCTGGGCAATCAATTGGTTGCTCGTCAGATAAGGGGCCATCATGGGAAGCTAGCCGGGGGAAGAAGGTCCAAGTAAATGGTGCTAGCCTACAGCACCCCTCCATGACTCTTCCAAGCAATATTCTGACAAGCTGTGTCCCCAGGTTTTAAACCATGTGGGCTGGAATATTCCAAAGACCAATAAACCAGAATGGCAATGATAATCATTTCATAATCTGCTGCCTAGGAACCCGGTGAAGGGCTAGGCATCATGGTATCCAATAAAGAGAAAAGCAAAATGCCTGTACTGGACACATGATTAGATCCTATGTCGGCTACTTTAATGATGGTTAATTCTGTGGTGGGAAAGCTTGTGTATCATATTATTATTATATTGTGTCCCTAGAATATCTCAAGCACAGGTGATTAGACTGCTCAGTTTATATGGCTGTGTCCCTCGAATATCTCAAGCACAGGTGATTAGACTGCTCAGTTTATATGGCTGTGTCCCTCGAATATCTCAAGCACAGGTGATTAGACTGCTCAGTTTATATGGCTGTGTCCCTAGAATATCTCAAGCACAGGTGATTAGACTGCTCAGTTTATATGGCTGTGTCCCTAGAATATCTCAAGCACAGGTGATTAGACTGCTCAGTGTATATGGCTGTGTCCCTCGAATATCTCAAGCACAGGTGATTAGACTGCTCAGTTTATATGGCTGTGTCCCTCGAATATCTCAAGCACAGGTGATTAGACTGCTCAGTTTATATGGCTGTGTCCCTCGAATATCCCAAGCACAGGTGATTAGACTGCTCAGTTTATATGGCTGTGTCCCTCGAATATCTCAAGCACAGGTGATTAGACTGCTCAGTTTATATGGCTGTGTGCCTCGAATATCTCAAGCACAGGTGATTAGACTGCTCAGTTTATATGGCTCTGTGCTTAGAATAGCTCCAAGCACAGGTGATTAGACTGCTCAGTTTATACGGCTGTGTCCCTAGAATAGCTCCAAGCAGAGGTGATTAGACTGCTCAGTGTATATGGCTGTGTGCCCAGAATAGCTCCAAGCAGAGGTTATTAGACTGCTCAGTTTATATGGCTGTGTCCCCAGAATAGCTCCAAGCACAAGTGATTAGACTGCTCAGTTTATATGGCTGTGTCCGTAGAATAGCTCCAAGCACAGGTGATTAGACTGCTCAGTTTAAATGGCTGTGTCCCTAGAATAGCTCCAAGCACAGGTGATTAGATTGCTCAGTTTATATGGCTGTGTCCCTAGAATATCTCAAGCACAGGTGATTAGACTGCTCAGTTTATATGGCTGTGTCCCTAGAATATCTCAAGCACAGGTGATTAGACTGCTCAGTTTATATGGCTGTGTCCCTAGAATAGCTCCAAGCACAGGTGATTAGACTGCTCAGTTTATACAGCTGTGTCCCTAGAATAGCTCCAAGCAGAGGTTATTAGACTGCTCAGTTTATATGGCTCTGTGCCCAGAATAGCTCCAAGCACAAGTGATTAGACTGCTCAGTTTATATGGCTGTGTCCGTAGAATAGCTCCAAGCACAGGTGATTAGACTGCTCAGTTTAAATGGCTGTGTCCCTAGAATAGCTCCAAGCACAGGTGATTAGACTGCTCAGTTTATATGGCTGTGTCCCTAGAATATCTCAAGCACAGGTGATTAGACTGCTCAGTTTATATGGCTGTGTCCCTAGAATATCTCAAGCACAGGTGATTAGACTGCTCAGTTTATATGGCTGTGTCCCTAGAATAGCTCCAAGCACAGGTGATTAGACTGCTCAGTTTATACGGCTGTGGCTATAGAATAGCTCCAAGCACAGGTGATTAGACTACTCAGTTTATATGGCTGTGTGCCCAGAATAGCTCCAATCACAGGTGATTAGACTGCTCAGTTTATATGGCTGTGTGCCCAGAATAGCTCCAAGGACAGGTGATTAGACTGCTCAGTTTATATGGCTGTGTGCCCAGAATAGCTCCAAGCACAGGTGATTAGACTGCTCAGTTTATGTGGCTGTGTCCCTAGAATAGCTCCAAGCACAGGTGATTAGACTGCTCAGTCTATACGGCTGTGTCCCTAGAATAGCTCCAAGCACAGGTGATTAGACTGCTCAGTTTACATGGCTGTGTGCCCAGAATATCTCCAAGCACAGGTGATTAGACTGCTCAGTTTATATGGCTGTGTCCCTAGAATAGCTCCAAGCACAGGTGATTAGGCTGCTCAGTCTATACAGCTGTGTCCCTAGAATAGCTCCAAGCACGGGTGATTAGGCTGCTCAGTCTATACAGCTGTGTCCCTAGAATATCTCAAGCACAGGTGATTAGAATGCTCAGTTTATATGGCTGTGTCCCTAGAATATCTCAAGCACAGGTGATTAGACTGCTCAGTTTATATGGCTGTGTGCCCAGAATAGCTCCGAGCACTGGTGATTAGACTGCTCAATTTATATGGCTGTGTCCCTAGAATATCTCAAGCACAGGTGATTAGGCTGCTCAGTCTATACAGCTGTGTCCCTAGAATAGCTCCAAGCACAGGTGATTAGACTGCTCAGTTTATATGGCTGTGTCCCTAGAATATCTTAAGCACAGGTGATTAGACGGCTCAGTTTATATGGCTGTGTGCCCAGAATATCTCAAGCACAGGTGATTAGACTATGCAGTTTATATGGCTGTGTCCCTAGAATATCTCAAGCACAGGTGATTAGGCTGCTCGGTTTATATGGCTGTGCCCTAGAATATCTCAAGCACAGGTGATTAGGCTGCTCGGTTTATATGGCTGTGTGCCCAGAATATCTCAAGCACAGGTGATTAGACTGCTCAGTTTATATGGCTGTGTCCCTAGAATATCTCAAGCACAGGTGATTAGACTGCTCAGTTTATATGGCTGTGTCCCTGGAATATCTCAAGCACAGGTGATTAGACTGCTCAGTTTATATGGCTGTGTCCCTAGAATATCTCAATCACAGGTGATTGGGCTGCTCAGTTTATATGGCTGTGTGCCCAGAATATCTCAGGCACAGGTGATTAGACTGCTCAGGTTATATGGCTGTGTCCCTAGAATATCTCAAGCACAGGTGATTAGACTGCTCAGTTTATATGGCTGTGTGCCCAGAATATCTCAAGCACAGGTGATTAGACTGCTCAGTTTATATGGCTGTGTCCCTAGAAAATATCAAGCACAGGTGATTAGACTGCTCAGTTTATATGGCTGTGTCCCTAGAATATCTCAAGAACAGGTTATTAGGATTCTCAGTTTATATGGCTGTGTCCCTAGAATATCTCAAGCACAGGTGATTAGACTGCTCAGTTTATATGGCTGTGTCCCTAGAATATCTCAAGCACAGGTGGTTAGGCTGCTCAGTTTATATGGCTGTGTGCCCAGAATATCTCAAGCACAGGTGATTAGACTGCTCAGTTTATATGGCTGTGTCCCTAGAATATCTCAAGCACAGGTGATTGGGCTGCTCAGTGTATATGGCTGTGTGCCCAGAATATCTCAAGCACAGGTGATTAGGCTGCTCAGTTTATATGGCTGTGTCCCTAGAATATCTCACGCACAGGTGATTAGACTGCTCAGTTTATATGGCTGTGTCCCTATAATATCTCAAGCACAGGTGATTAGGCTGCTCAGTTTATATGGCTGTGTGTCCAGAATATCTCAAGCACAGGTGATTAGGCTGCTCAGTTTATATGGCTGTGTCCCTAGAATATCTCAAGCACAGGTGATTAGGCTGCTCAGTTTATATGGCTGTGTGCCCAGAATTCCATCCATCCTCGCCGAGGGTAGAGGGCAGGAGCCCCCCCTCCCACCCCTGAAGCTGCTCCACGCACATGGAGTGCATTGCAGCACCATCGCCAGCACCATAGAAGGGCCTGCCTGACCCTGTCCTCAAAGGTGCCTGACTCCCGCATGCCGGGCGCCGCGCGGCACGAAAGGGAGGCTGATCCTTGCTTGAAGCAGTGTAAAACTGCATTCATCCGCCGGTAGGCGGAACCGCCGGTGGCCCGCACGAAGGCCACACAAAGGCCTGTTCCTGCGCCTTTGCCTCCATTCCATCCATCCTCGCCGAGGGTAGAGGGCAGGAGCCCCCCCTCCCATCCCTGAAGCTGCTCCACGCACATGGAGTGCATTGCAGCACCATAGCCGGCACCATAGAAGGGCCTGCCTGACCCTGTCCTCAAAGGTGCCTGACTCCCGCATGCCGGGCGCCGCACGGCACGAAAGCGAGGCTGATCCTCGCTTGAAGCAGTGTAAAACTGCATTCATCCGCCGGTAGGCGGAACCGCCAGTGGCCCGCACGAAGGCCACACAAAGGCCTGTTCCTGCGCCTGTGCCCCCATTCCATCCATCCTCGCCGAGGGTAGAGGGCAGGAGCCCCCCTCCCATCCCTGAAGCTGCTCCACGCACATGGAGTGCATTGCAGCACCATCGCCGGCACCATAGAAGGGCCTGCCTGACCCTGTCCTCAAAGGTGCCTGACTCCTGCATGCCGGGCGCCGCGCGGCACGAAAGCGAGGCTGATCCTCGCTTGAAGCAGTGTAAAACTGCATTCATCCGCCGGTAGGCGGAACCGCCAGTGGCCAGCACGAAGGCCACACAAAGGCCTGTTCCTGCGCCTGTTACGCGCATGGGAGCGCGGCTTGGCCACCCCCTCTGCTCAATTTAAACTTCCCCGACCGCCTTCCGCAAAGTCCGAGGCAAGCTATCGGAACCAAGTATCCAAATATCTCCATTCATACAAGGAGAACCTACTGTAAGTACTTTGCCCCTGTCCTTGTTCCTATTACTGACATTGCAATGATACGACCCCCCCTCAGTCGGCTTATATCTGTACTCCATTTACTACGTGGACCGTCATTTCAAGGAGTATAATCACGCATGCCAGTACCGGGGACACTACTGTAGGCATGCACTCTGAGCCACTATTATTTGAATGTGTTTCAGGCCACCCTTGAAACTCTCGAACCTTAGCATATCATAAGTATTTTGTGCCTTATGGTCACTAGTAGACCACCTTATAACTGTATTGTGCCTTATTGTCACTAGTAGACCACCTTATAACTGTATTGTGCCTCATGGTCGCTTACAGACCTTTTCATTGTGTTATGCCTTATGGTCGATCACAGACCATTTCAATTGTGTAGTGCCTTAAGGTCGCTTACAGACCATTTCAATTGTGTTGTGCCTTAAGGTCGCTTACAGACCATTTCAATTGTGTTGTGCCTTAAGGTCGCTTACAGACCTTTTCATTGTGTTATGCCTTATGGTCGATCACAGACCATTTCAATTGTGTTGTGCCTTAAGGTCGCCTACAGACCATCTCAATTGTAATGTACCCTATGGTAGCCCACTGACCACTTCAACGGTGTTGTGCCTTAAGGGTGCTTCAAATTGTACTGTGCCGTGCCTGACTTGGGTCACGTCTAATCTAGGTTTACCACTGCCCTGGGCGACAGCCTGTGATTACGCTAATCTAGGGCTGCCCTGACCTTTGCATTCCAGCCATTGGGTTATCCCTATCTAGGTGCCCAGGCTTCCAGCCATACCATAGCATCCTCACTCCCTTCCATTATCTCACCAGTCCCACTCAAGGAGACCCTATCTTGTCCCTGTCAACAAGCTCATAGAGAACCTATTCTGGCAGCCAGCACCACCATCATGCACATCAGCGTGCGCCTTCTATTGCACTACCTCCTAGCCACACACCTTGCCCTATTCACTCAACCACCCAAGTCAACCACTCCTACCTTTGAGGTTAATAACCTGGCCTGCCCTTACCTACATGACCCAGCGTCACCCACCATGACTTTGACACCCTCAACGAGTCCTTCAGCAACTACCGTTGACGCTCACCACCCCTGCAACCAGATTAAGCAATACCTTAATGACCCAGCTCTCTGGCTCAAACACTTTGCCACGAAACCAAAACCTAACCAACCTTGCCCCCTCACGCTCAGGAACAAGAGACTAGGCACCAGATTCCGCATTCGTCCTTCCCGCACCAACACCACTAAGCAAGCCCCACGCACACCACCCAGCCCGCCTTCGCCCACCGCCACTTGCAAAACTAAGACCACAGGGGTTAAATTGCCTGTGTTCAAGGGTGCCCTCATCAATGCTAGATCCCTCACAGCACACACTCTTGACATAGCCGACCTTATCACCACTGCCAACCTTGACTTCATTGCCATATCCGAAACCTGGCTACATGCCGCCTCTGGCCCTTCTCTATCCTTGGCCTTACCGCCTGACTATGGCATCACACGCTGTGACCGCTCCTCTGCCCATACTAGAGGTGGCGGCGTGGCATTCATCCACAAAAACTCCCTTGACCTAAGAGTGGTATCCGACTCCAAACTCGAATCAGCTGAACTGCTGACAATCAAATTACTACTAACACCTAACCAAACGGCCACCCTTCACCTTATCTACAGGCCCCCAGGGCTGGCACCCACCTTTGTCAGTGAAATTTCCACTCTTCTTCTTGACAAAACAAAAAACAACTCCCAAACAATAATCTTAGGTGACTTCAATCTTGGTCGCGGCGACCCTAAGGATCCTGTAGCAACTGATCTGGAGTATGCTCTTACTGACCTTGGCCTCACCTTGTACATACAAGAACCGACCCATATCAAAGGCAGGACCATCGATTGGTTAGCCGGTTCCAACTGCAACATCCAGGTCCTCAATAACTCCCCATGCTTATGGTCTGACCATCACATCATAACATTTAACATTGAAGCTTCCCTGCGAGCCCCAACACCTATAGCCCCAGCCCTCCCCACCCGCAATAAAAAAAATATAACAAGAGAACAACTCCTCCCACTATTACTCCCCTCTCTTAATGCGGCGACCAACGCCTGCTCTGATCCCACCTCCCTAGCAGACATCTACAACCAAACGATGCTCACGGCTATTGACACTATAGCACCAATTAAACCTAGAAAGGCTAAACCACGAGCACATCTCAACTCATGGTTCAGTCCACAGCTAAGAATCCTCCGCAAAGCCAAACGCTGCGCGGAAAACCGGTGGAAAAGCCACCCATCTGATGAGCATAAAGACGGCTTCCTCCTCGCCTCCCTCACTTATAAAGACACCATCATCATTGCTAAAAAAGAATCGCTTAATAATTGTATCATGCAAGCCGACTCTAATTCCAAGGAACTCTTTAGAGTCCTAAAAGAGCTCGAAACCCCAGTCTCCCCGCCAGACACTTGCACGAAAGACAGCAAATGGTGTGCTAACATTCAAGCAGCCCTCCTAAACAAAATCTCTATGCTCCAATCTAAAATAAAAGAAAAGCAGGACTGCCTGAGGCGTGACAACCGCTCATTCTCCCCTACTAGGCCCACCCTCTCCAACTCTGCCAAGATCAAACCTTTCACCTTCGCACCGCTCACTGTCACCGAAGTAGAAAACATCATCCTCAGGATGAAACCATCCAACTGCCAAGGTGACCCGTGCCCATCTCCCATCTTTAAGGACTCCGCCCATGACCTAGCCCCATTCATTACAGCCTTCATTAACTCATCCTTTGAAACAGGTATTGTCCCGGACAACCTTAAAGATGCCTGGGTGATCCCGCTACTAAAAAAACCTTCCCTCGACCCAAGCATACCTATGAACTTCCGACCTATTACTACAGTACCATTTCTGCTGAAGATACTGGACCATGCAGCTTACCTGCAGATCCAAAACTACCTTGAATCAAACAATCTGTTAGGTCTACGACAATCCGGATTTCGGCCCAGACATGGGACCGAAACGGCTCTATTAGACCTAAAAACCCAAATCGAAGTCCTGAAGGACAAGGGCAAATTAGCAATGCTATTACTCCTCGACCTTTCCGCCGCATTTGATTTGGTTAACCACCAGATCCTTTGCAGGCACCTCCACTCTGCTGCCAACTTCTCTCCCTCCGCAGCGGCCTGGATCAAATCCTTCCTGAGCAACAGATCTGTGAGGGTCTTTGCACCTTCCGCTGCCGCAGTTCCCTCCCCTATTCATTGCGGTGTTCCTCAGGGTTCTTGCGTGTCACCTACTCTTTACAATATCTTTACGAAACCACTCTTTGATGTGCTTGATTATCTGGGTGTCTCCTACACCAACTATGCGGACGACACCCAGATACTCATTCCCATCTCTGGTGATTATCTTGCTGACACCAAGGCCCTCAATGACGTCTACTTGGTCATCCAAGCCTGGATGGCCCAGCACCAGCTATGTCTGAATGACGATAAGACGGAGCTACTTATCCTGGGTACATCACAACGCCTGAGCAAACTTGAGCCATCCTATCAGTCATTCATCATAGACGGCAACTGTATACAAGTCTCGAAAGACACTAAAACACTAGGCTTTTACCTGGATTCCACCTTATCCTTGTCAAGACAAACTAATGCAGTCAGGTATACCTCCGCCTACACGTGCAAACTCATTTCAGCCTGCAGACCATTCCTCACCACCCACAATAGCGTCACACTAGCGAGAACACTTATCATGGCAAAAATAGATTACTGCAGTGCTCTATATTTAGGCACCAGCCAAGAAAACCTGTCCAAACTCCAAACCACCCAGAACAATGCAATTCGAGCGGGCCCTGAAGATCCTTCATAACCACCACATCTCAGAAGCCAGAACTAGCCTTAAGTGGTTACCCGTGAAGCAGAGAATTTCCCTAAAAACGCTTGCCCTCACGCACAAATGCCTAGCCAACAAGGCTCCGATCTATCTCTGCAGTCGGCTTTCACGCCACTCCACTGCCCGCCCACTAAGAATTACTCAGATTCACTGCCTTACTATCCCTAGGTTTAAGCTCCAAAAAGCTGGAGGCACTAGCTTCACTTTCCTAGCCTCCAAACTTTGGAACACCCTCCCCGCTGCCATCAGAGCTGAAGACTCCTTCAACACCTTCAAGAATAAAACCAAATCTTGGCTCCTTGACCAGCAATAGTTGTGTTAGACATCTGTCCTACTTACCCAGCCCGCCTGTTCCCCTGCACGATTTCCGGTCTGCTACCTTCCCAACTACCTCAGGGATACTTCCTCTGTGGAGCCTAGGGACACTGTACCATGTGTAATATTTGTAATTATTACGATTGTTATTATGCTGTATTGGTATACTTTTATTGTAATCTATCTGCCTGTATGTTCTTTTCTTGCAACCCTGTACAAATTGCGCCCTGATGCCCCCGGGCCCGATGGTCTGCGCGTTATAAATAAACAAATACAAATAGCTCCAAGCACAAGTGATTAGACTGCTCAGTTTATATGGCTGTGTCCCTAAAATAGCTCCAAGCACAGGTGATTAGGCTGCTCAGTTTATATGGCTGTGTCCCTAGAATAGCTCCAAGCACAGGTGATTAGACTGCTCAGTTTATATGGCTGTGTCCCTAGAATATCTCAAGCACAGGTGATTAGGCTGCTCAGTTTATATGGCTGTGTGCCCAGAATAGCTCCAAGCACAAGTGATTAGACTGCTCAGTTTATACGGCTGTGTCCCTAGAATAGCTCCAAGCACAAGTGATTAGGCTGCTCAGTCTATACAGCTGTGTCCCTAGAATATCTCAAGCACAGGTGATTAGACTGCTCAGTTTATATGGCTGTGTCCCTAGAATAACTCAAGCACAGGTGATTAGGCTGCTCAGTTTATATGTCTGTGTCTCTAGAATATCTCCAAGCACAGGTGATTAGGCCGCTCAGTTTATATGGCTGTGTCCCTAGAATATCTCAAGCACAGGTGATTAGGCTGCTCAGTCTATACGGCTGTGTCCCTAGAATAGCTCCAAGCACAGGTGATTAGGCTGCTCAGTCTATACAGCTGTGTCTGCAGAATAGCTCCAAGCACAAGTGATTAGACTGCTCAGTTTATATGGCTGTTTCCCTAGAATAGCTCCAAGCACAAGTGATTAGACTTCTCAGTTTATATGGCTGTGTGGCCAGAATAGCTCCAAGCACAAGTGATTAGACTGCTCAGATTATACAGCTGTGTCAATAGAATAGCTCCAAGCACAAGTGATTAGACTGCTCAGTTTATACGGCTGTGTCCCTAGAATAGCTCCAAGCACAAGTGATTAGGCTGCTCAGTCTATACGGCTGTGTCCCTAGAATAGCTCCAAGCACAGGTGATTAGACTGCTCAGTTTATATGGCTGTGTCCCTAGAATATCTCAAGCACAGGTGATTAGGCTGCTCAGTGTATATGGCTGTGTCCCTAGAATATCTCCAAGCACAGGTGATTAGGCTGCTCAGTTTATATGGCTGTGTCCCTAGAATATCTCCAAGCACAGGTGATTAGGCTGCTCAGTCTATACAGCTGTGTCCCTAGAATAGCTCCAAGCACAGGTGATTAGACTGCTCAGTTTATACGGCTGTGTCCCTAGAATATCTCCAAGCACAGGTGATTAGGCTGCTCAGTCTATACAGCTGTGTCCCTAGAATAGCTCCAAGCACAGGTGATTAGACTGCTCAGTTTATATGGCTGTGTGCCCAGAATAGCTCCAAGAACAGGTGATTAGACTGCTCAGTTTATATGGCTGTGTCCCTAGAATAGCTCCAAGCACAGGTGATTAGACTGCTCAGTTTATATGGCTGTGTCCCTAGAATAGCTCCAAGCACACGTGATTAGACTGCTCAGTTTATATGGCTGTGTCCCTAGAATATCTCAAGCACAGGTGATTAGGCTGCTCAGTATATATGGCTGTGTCCCTAGAATAGCTCCAAGCACAGGTGATTAGACTGCTCAGTTTATATGGCTGTGTCCCTAGAATATCTCAAGCACAGGTGATTAGGCTGCTCAGTTTATATGGCTGTGTGCCCAGAATAGCTCCAAGCACAAGTGATTAGACTGCTCAGTGTATACGTCTGTGTCCCTAGAATAACTCAAGCACAGGAGATTAGGCTGCTCAGTTTATATGGCTGTGTGCCCAGAATAGCTCCAAGCACAAGTGATTAGACTGCTCAGTTTATACGGCTGTGTCCCTAGAATAGCTCCAAGCACAAGTGATAAGGCTGCTCAGTCTATACAGCTGTGTCCCTAGAATAGCTCCAAGCACAGGTGATTAGACTGCTCAGTTTATGTGGCTGTGTCCCTAGAATATCTCAAGCACAGGTGATTGAGCTGCTCAGTTTATATGGCTGTGTGCCCAGAATAGCTCCAAGCACAAGTGATTAGACTGCTCAGTTTATACGGCTGTGTCCCTAGAATAGCTCCAAGCACAAGTGATTGGGCTGCTCAGTCTATACAGCTGTGTCCCTAGATTAGCTCCAAGCACAGGTGATTAGACTGCTCAGTTTATATGGCTGTGTCCCTAGAATATCTCAAGCACAGGTGATTAGGCTGCTCAGTTTATATGGCTGTGTCCCTAGAATATCTCCAAGCACAGGTGATTAGGCTGCTCAGTTTATATGGCTGTGTCCCTAGAATATCTCCAAGCACAGGTGATTAGGCTGCTCAGTCTATACAGCTGTGTCCCTAGAATATCTCAAGCACAGGTGATTAGGCTGCTCAGTCTATACGGCTGTGTCCCTAGAATAGCTCCAAGCACAGGTGATTAGGCTGCTCAGTCTATACAGCTGTGTCTGTAGAATAGCTCCAAGCACAAGTGATTAGACTGCTCAGTTTATATGGCTGTTTCCCTAGAATAGCTCCAAGCACAAGTGATTAGACTGCTCAGTTTATATGGCTGTGTGGCCAGAATAGCTCCAAGCACAAGTGATTAGACTGCTCAGAATATACAGCTGTGTCAATAGAATAGCTCCAAGCACAAGTGATTAGACTGCTCAGTTTATACGGCTGTGTCCCTAGAATAGCTCCAAGCACAAGTGATTAGGCTGCTCAGTCTATACGGCTGTGTCCCTAGAATAGCTCCAAGCACAGGTGATTAGACTGCTCAGTTTATATGGCTGTGTCCCTAGAATATCTCAAGCACAGGTGATTAGGCTGCTCAGTGTATAGGGCTGTGTCTCTAGAATATCTCCAAGCACAGGTGATTAGGCTGCTCAGTTTATATGGCTGTGTCCCTAGAATATCTCCAAGCACAGGTGATTAGGCTGCTCAGTCTATACAGCTGTGTCCCTAGAATAGCTCCAAGCACAAGTGATTAGACTGCTCAGTTTATATGGCTGTGTCCCTAGAATATCTCCAAGCACAGGTGATTAGGCTGCTCAGTCTATACAGCTGTGTCCCTAGAATAGCTCCAAGCACAGGTGATTAGACTGCTCAGTTTATACGGCTGTGTGCCCAGAATAGCTCCAAGCACAGGTGATTAGACTGCTCAGTTTATATGGCTGTGTCCCTAGAATAGCTCCAAGCACAGGTGATTAGACTGCTCAGTTTATATGGCTGTGTCCCTAGAATAGCTCCAAGCACAAGTGATTAGACTGCTCAGTTTATATGGCTGTGTCCCTAGAATATCTCAAGCACAGGTGATTAGGCTGCTCAGTCTATATGGCTGTGTCCCTAGAATAGCTCCAAGCACAGGTGATTAGACTGCTCAGTTTATACGGCTGTGTGCCCAGAATAGCTCCAAGCACAGGTGATTAGACTGCTCAGTTTATATGGCTGTGTCCCTAGAATAGCTCCAAGCACAGGTGATTAGACTGCTCAGTTTATATGGCTGTGTCCCTAGAATAGCTCCAAGCACAAGTGATTAGACTGCTCAGTTTATATGGCTGTGTCCCTAGAATATCTCAAGCACAGGTGATTAGGCTGCTCAGTCTATATGGCTGTGTCCCTAGAATAGCTCCAAGCACAAGTGATTAGACTGCTCAGTTTATACGTCTGTGTCCCTAGAATAGCTCAAGCACAGGAGATTAGGCTGCTCAGTTTATATACTGTGTGCCCAGAATAGCTCCAAGCACAAGTGATTAGACTGCTCAGTTTATACGGCTGTGTCCCTAAAATAGCTCCAAGCACAAGTGATTAGGCTGCTCAGTCTATACAGCTGTGTCCCTAGAATAGCTCCAAGCACAGGTGATTAGACTGCTCAGTTTATATGGCTGTGTCCCTAGAATATCTCAAGCACAGGTGATTAGGCTGCTCAGTCTATACGGCTGTGTCCCTAGAATAGCTCCAAGCACAGGTGATTAGGCTGCTCAGTCTATATAGCTGTGTCCCTAGAATAGCTCCAAGCACAAGTGATTAGACTGCTCAGTTTATATCGCTGTCTCCCTAGAATAGCTCCAAGCACAAGTGATTAGACTGCTCAGTTTATACGGCTGTGTCCCTAGAATAGCTCCAAGCACAAGTGATTAGGCTGCTAAGTCTATACAGCTGTGTCCCTAGAATAGCTCCAAGCTCAGGTGATAAGACTGCTCAGTTTATACGGCTGTGTCCCTAGAATATCTCAAGCACAGGTGATTAGGCTTGTCAGTTTATATGGCTGTGTCCCTAGAATATCTCCAAGCACAGGTGATTAGGCTGCTCAGTTTATATGGCTGTGTCCCTAGAATATCTCCAAGCACAGGTGATTAGGCTGCTCAGTCTATACAGCTGTGTCCCTAGAATAGCTCCAAGCGCAGGTGATTAGACTGCTCAGTTTATACGGCTGTGTCCCTAGAATATCTCCAAGCACAGGTGATTAGGCTGCTCAGTCTATACAGCTGTGTCCCTAGAATAGCTCCAAGCACAGGTGATTAGACTGCTCAGTTTATATGGCTGTGTCCCTAGAATAGCGCCAAGCACAAGTGATTAGACTGCTCAGTTTATATGGCTGTGTCCCTAGAATATCTCAAGCACAGGTGATTAGGCTGCTCAGTATATATGGCTGTGTCCCTAGAATAGCTCCAAGCACAGGTGATTAGACTGCTCAGTTTATATGGCTGTGTCCCTAGAATATCTCAAGCACAGGTGATTAGGCTGCTCAGTTTATATGGCTGTGTGCCCAGAATAGCTCCAAGCACAAGTGATTAGACTGCTCAGTTTATACGTCTGTGTCCCTAGAATAGCTCAAGCACAGGTGATTAGGCTGCTCAGTTTATATGGATGTGTCCCTAGAATATCTCAAGCACAGGTCATTAGACTGCTCAGTTTATATGGCTGTGTGCCCAGAATAGCTCCAAGCACAAGTGATTAGACTGCTCAGTTTATACGGCTGTGTCCCTAGAATAGCTCAAAGCACAGGTGATTAGACTGCTCAGTTTATATGGCTGTGTCCCTAGAATATCTCAAGCACAGGTGATTAGGCTCCTCAGTTTATATGGCTGTGTCCCTAGAATATCTCAAGCACGGGTGATTAGGCTGCTCAGTCTATACAGCTGTGTCCCTAGAATATCTCAAGCACAGGTGATTAGACTGCTCAGTGTATATGGCTGTGTCCCTAAAATATCTCAAGCACAGGTGATTATGCTGCTCAGTTTATATGGCTGTGTGCCCAGAATAGCTCCAAGCACAAGTGATTAGACTGCTCAGTTTATATGGCTGTGTCCCTAAAATAGCTCCAAGCACAGGTGATTAGGCTGCTCAGTATATATGGATGTGTCCCTAGAATAGCTCCAGCACAGGTGATTAGACTGCTCAGTTTATATGGCTGTGTCCCTAGAATATCTCAGGCACAGGTGATTAGGCTGCTCAGTTTATATGGCTGTGTGCCCAGAATAGCTCCAAGCACAAGTGATTAGACTGCTCAGTTTATACGGCTGTGTCCCTAGAATAGCTCCAAGCACAGGTGATTAGACTGCTCAGTTTATATGGCTGTGTCCCTAGAATATCTCAAGCACAGGTGATTAGGCTGCTCAGTCTATACGGCTGTGTCCCTAGAATAGCTCCAAGCACAGGTGATTAGGCTGCTCAGTCTATACAGCTGTGTCCCTAGAATAGCTCCAAGCACAAGTGAATAGACTGCTCAGTTTATATGGCTGTTTCCCTAGAATAGCTCCAAGCACAAGTGATTAGACTGCTCAGTTTATACGGCTGTGTCCCTAGAATAGCTCCAAGCACAAGTGATTAGGCTGCTCAGTCTATACAGCTGTGTCCCTAGAATAGCTCCAAGCACAGGTGATTAGACTGCTCAGTTTATACGGCTGTGTCCCTAGAATATCTCAAGCACAGGTGATTAGGCTGCTCAGTTTATATGGTTGTGTCCCTAGAATATCTCCAAGCACAGGTGATTAGGCTGCTCAGTTTATATGGCTGTGTCCCTAGAATATCTCCAAGAACAGGTGATTAGGCTGCTCAGTCTATACAGCTGTGTCCCTAGAATAGCTCCAAGCACAGGTGATTAGACTGCTCAGTTTATACGGCTGTGTCCCTAGAATATCTCCAAGCACAGGCGATTAGGCTGCTCAGTCTATACAGCTGTGTCCCTAGAATAGCTCCAAGCACAGGTGATTAGACTGCTCAGTTTATATGGCTGTGTGCCCAGAATAGCTCCAAGCACAGGTGATTAGACTTCTCAGTTTATATGGCTGTGTCCCTAGAATAGCTCCAAGCACAGGTGATTAGACTGCTCAGTTTATATGGCTGTGTCCCTAGAATAGCTCCAAGCACATGTGATTAGACTGCTCAGTTTATATGGCTGTGTCCCTAGAATATCTCAAGCACAGGTGATTAGGCTGCTCAGTATATATGGCTGTGTCCCTAGAATAGCTCCAAGCACAGGTGATTAGACTGCTCAGTTTATATGGCTGTGTCCCTAGAATATCTCAAGCACAGGTGATTAGGCTGCTCAGTTTATATGGCTGTGTGCCCAGAATAGCTCCAAGCACAAGTGATTAGACTGCTCAGTTTATACGTCTGTGTCCCTAGAATAGCTCAAGCACAGGTGATTAGGCTGCTCAGTTTATATGGATGTGTCCCTAGAATATCTCAAGCACAGGTCATTAGACTGCTCAGTTTATATGGCTGTGTGCCCAGAATAGCTCCAAGCACAAGTGATTAGACTGCTCAGTTTATATGGCTGTGTCCCTAGAATAGCTCCAAGCACAGGTGATTAACTGCTCAGTTTATATGGCTGTGTCCCTAGAATAGCTCCAAGCACAAGTGATTAGACTGCTCAGTTTATATGGCTGTGTCCCTAGAATATCTCAAGCACAGGTGATTAGGCTGCTCAGTTTATATGGCTGTGTCCCTAGAATATCTCAAGCACAGGTGATTAGGCTGCTCAGTTTATATGGCTGTGTCCCTAGAATATCTCAAGCACAGGTGATTAGGCCGCTCAGTTTATATGGCTGTGTCCCTAGAATATCTCAAGCACAGGTGATTAGGCCGCTCAGTTTATATGGCTGTTTCCCTAGAATATCTCAAGCACAGGTTATTAGACTGCTCAGTTTATATGGCTGTGTCCCCTGAACATCTCAAGCAGAGGTGATTAGACTACTCAGTTTATATGGCTGTGTGCCCAGAATATCTCAAGCACAGGTGATTAGGCTGCTCAGTTTATATGGCTGTGAGCCCAGAATAGCTCCAAGCACAAGTGATTAGGCTGCTCACTTTATATGGCTGTGTCCCTAGAATATCTCAAGCACAGGTGATTAGGCTGCTCAGTTTATATGGCTGTGTCCCTAAAATAGCTCCAAGCACAGGTGATTAGACTGCTCAGTTTATATGGCTGTGTCCCTAGAATATCTGAAGCACAGGTGATAAGGCTGCTCAGTTTATATGGCTGTGTGCCCAGAATAGCTCCAAGCACAAGTGATTAGACTGCTCAGTTTATACAGCTGTGTCCCTAGAATAGCTCCAAGCACAAGTGATTAGGCTGCTCAGTCTATACAGCTGTGTCCCTAGAATAGCTCCAAACACAGGTGATTAGACTGCTCAGTTTATATGGCTGTGTCCCTAGAATATCTCAAGCACAGGTGATTAGGCTGCTCAGTTTATATGGCTGTGTCCCTAGAATATCTCCAAGCACAGGTGATTAGGCCGCTCAGTTTATATGGCTGTGTGCCCAGAATAGCTCCAAGCACAAGTGATTAGACTGCTCAGTTTATACGTCTGTGTCCCTAGAATAGCTCAAGCACAGGTGATTAGGCTGATCAGTTTATATGGCTGTGTCCCTAGAATATCTCAAGCACAGGTGATTAGGCTGCTCAGTTTATATGGCGGTGTCCCTAGAATAGCACCAAGCACAAGTGATTAGACTGCTCAGGTTATATGGATGTGTGCCCAGAATACCTCCAAGCACAAGTGATTAGACTGCTCAGTCTATACAGATGTGTCCCTAGAAAAGCTCCAAGCACAAGTGATTAGACTGCTCAGTTTATACGGCTGTGTCCCTAGAATAGCTCCAAGCACAAGTGATTAGACTGCTCAGTCTATACAGATGTGTCCCTAGAAAAGCTCCAAGCACAAGTGATTAGACTGCTCAGTTTATATGGCTGTGTCCCTAGAATATCTCAAGCACAGGTGATTAGGCTGCTCAGTTTATATGGCTGTGTGTCCAGAATATCTCAAGCACAGGTGATTAGACTGCTCAGTTTATATGGCTGTGTCCCTAGAATATCTCAAGCACAGGTGATTAGGCTGCTCAGTTCATATGGCTGTGTCCCTAGAATATCTCCAAGCACAGGTGATTAGGCTGCTCAGTTTATATGGCTGTGTCCCTAGAATATCTCAAGCACAGGTGATTAGGCTGCTCAGTTTATATGGCGGTGTCCCTAGAATAGCACCAAGCACAAGTGATTAGACAGCTCAGGTTATATGGATGTGTGCCCAGAATACCTCCAAGCACAAGTGATTAGACTGCTCAGTCTATACAGATGTGTCCCTAGAAAAGCTCCAAGCACAAGTGATTAGACTGCTCAGTTTATACGGCTGTGTCCCTAGAATAGCTCCAAGCACAAGTGATTAGACTGCTCAGTCTATACAGATGTGTCCCTAGAAAAGCTCCAAGCACAAGTGATTAGACTGCTCAGTTTATATGGCTGTGTCCCTAGAATATCTCAAGCACAGGTGATCAGGCTGCTCAGTTTATATGGCTGTGTGTCCAGAATATCTCAAGCACAGGTGATTAGACTGCTCAGTTTATATGGCTGTGTCCCTAGAATATCTCA
The DNA here is from genome assembly GCF_040938575.1 of Ambystoma mexicanum. Lineage (NCBI taxonomy): Eukaryota > Metazoa > Chordata > Amphibia > Caudata > Ambystomatidae > Ambystoma > Ambystoma mexicanum. The sequence continues at coordinate 1,307,627,555 of NC_090926.1, read as the reverse complement.
AGCACAGGTGATTAGGCTGCTCAGTTCATATGGCTGTGTCCCTAGAATATCTCCAAGCACAGGTGATTAGGCTGCTCAGTTTATGTGGATGTGTCCCTAGAATATCTCAAGCACAGGTCATTAGACTGCTCAGTTTATATGGCTGTGTGCCCAGAATAGTTCCAAGCACAAGTGATTAGACTGCTCAGTTTATATGGCTGTGTCCCTAGAATAGCTCCAGGCACAGGTGATTAGACTGCTCAGTTTATATGGCTGTGTCCCTAGAATAGCTCCAAGCACAAGTGATTAGACTGCTCAGTTTACATGGCTTTGTCCCTAGAATATCTCAAGCACAGGTGATTAGGCTGCTCAGTTTATATGGCTGTGTCCCTAGAATATCTAAAGCACAGGTGATTAGGCTGCTCAGTTTATATGGCTGTGTCCCTAGAATATCTCCAAGCACAGGTGATTAGGCTGCTCAGTCTATACAGCTGTGTCCCTAGAATAGCTCCAAGCACAGGTGATTAGACTGCTCAGTTTATACGGCTGTGTGCCCAGAATAGCTCCAAGCACATGTGATTAGACTGCTCAGTTTATATGGCTGTGTCCCTAGAATAGCTCCAAGCACAGGTGATTAGACTGCTCAGTTTATATGTCTGTGTCCCTAGAATAGCTCCAAGCACAAGTGATTAGACTGCTCAGTTTATATGGCCGTGTCCCTAGAATATCTCAAGCACAGGTGATTAGGCTGCTCAGTTTATATGGCTGTGTCCCTAGAATATCTCAAGCACAGGTGATTAGGCTGCTCGGTTTATATGTCTGTGTGCCCAGAATAGCTCCAGGCACAAGTGATTAGACTGCTCAGTTTATACGTCTGTGTCCCTAGAATAGCTTCAAGCACAAGTGATTAGACTGCTCAGTTTATATGGCTGTGTCCCTAGAATATCTCAAGCACAGGTGATTAGGCTGCTCAGTTTATATGGCTGTGTCCCTAGAATATCTAAAGCACAGGTGATTAGGCTGCTCAGTTTATATGGCTGTGTCCCTAGAATATCTCAAGCACAGGTGATTAGACTGCTCAGTTTATATGGCTGTGTCCCTAGAATATCTCAAGCACAGGTGATTAGGCTGCTCAGTTTATATGGCTGTGTCCCTAGAATATCTCAAGCACAGGTGATTAGGCTGCTCAGTTTATATGGCTGTGTCCCTAGAATATCTCAAGCACAGGTGATTAGACTGCTCAGTTTAAATGGCTGTGTCCCTAGAATATCTCAAGCACAGGTGATTAGACTGCTCAGTTTATATGGCTGTGTGCCCAGAATATCTCAAGCACAGGTGATTAGGCTGCTCAGTTTATATGGCTGTGAGCCCAGAATAGCTCCAAGCACAAGTGATTAGACTGCTCAGTCTATACGGCTGTGTCCCTAGAATAGCTCCAAGCACATGTGATTAGGCTGCTCAGTTTATGTGGCTGTGTCCCTAGAATATCACAGCACAGGTGATTAGGCTGCTCAGTTTATATGGCTGTGTGCCCAGAATAGCTCCAAGCACAAGTGATTAGACTGCTCAGTTTATATGGCTGTGTCCCTAGAATAGCTCCAAGCACAGGTGATTATGCTGCTCAGTTTATATGGCTGTGTCCCTAGAATATCTCAAGCACAGGTGATTAGGCTGCTCAGTTTATAAGGCTGTGTCCCTAGAATATCTCAAGCACAGGTGATTAGACTGCTCAGTTGATATGGCTGTGTCCCAAGAATAGCTCCAAGGTCAGGTGATTAGACTGCTCAGTTTATATGGCTGTGTCCCTAGAATAGCTCCAAGCGCAAGTGATTAGACTGCTCAGTTTATATGGCTGTGTCCCTAGAATAGCTCCAAGCACAAGTGATTAAATTGCTCAGTTTATATGGCTGTGTCCCTAGAATATCTCAAGCACAGGTGATTAGACTGCTCAGTTTATATGGATGTGTCCGTAGAATATCTCAAGCACAGGTGATTAGAGTGCTCAGTTTATATGGATGTGTCCCTAGAATATCTCAAGGACAGGTGATTAGACTGCTCAGTTGATATGGCTGTGTCCCTAGAATATCTCACTCAAGCACAGGTGATTAGGCTGCTCAGTTTATATGGCTGTGTGCCCAGAATAGCTCCAAGCAAAGGTGATTAGACTGCTCATTTTATATGGCTGTGTCCCTAGAATATCTCAAGCACAGGTGATTAGACTGCTCAGTTTATATGGCTGCGTCACTAGAATATCTCAAGCACAGGTGATTAGACTGCTTAGTTTATATGGTTGTGTCCCTAGAATATCTCAAGCACAGGTGATTAGACTGCTCAGTTTATATAGCTGTGTCCCTAGAATATCTCCAAGCACAGGTGATTAGACTGCTCAGTTTATGTGGCTGTGTCCCTAGAATAGCTCCAAGCGCAAGTGATTAGACTGCTCAGTTTATATGGCTGTGTCCCTAGAATAGCTCCAAGCACAAGTGATTAAATTGCCCAGTTTATATGGCTGTGTCCCCAGAATATCTCAAGCACAGGTGATTAGACTGCTCAGTTTATATGGCTGTGTCCCTAGAATAGCTCCAAGCACAACTGATTAGACTGCTCAGTTTATATGGCTCTGTGCCTAGAATAGCTCCAAGCACAAGTGATAAGACTGCTCAGTCTAAACGGCTGTGTCCCTAGAATAGCTCCAAGCACAAGAGATTAGACTGCTCAGTCTATATGGCTGTGTCCCTAGAATAGCTCCAAGCACAAGTGATTAGACTGCTCAGTTTATATGGCTGTGTCCCTAGAATATCTCCAAGCACAAGTGATTAGACTGCTCAGTTTATATGGCTTTGTCCCTAGAATAGCTCCCAAGCACAAGTGATTAAACTGCTCAGTTTATATGGCTGTGTCCCTTGAATAGCCCCAAGCACAAGTGATTAGGCTGCTCAGTCTATATGGCTGTGTCCCTAGAATATCTCAAGCACAGGTGATTAGACTGCTCAGTTTATATGGCTGTGTCCCTAGAATATCTCAAGCACAGGTCATTAGGCTGCTCATTCTATACGGCTGTGTCCCTAGAATATCTCAAGCACAGGTGATTAGACTGCTCAGTTTATATGGCTGTGTCCCTAGAATAGCTCCAAGCACAGGTGATTAGACTGCTCAGTTTATATGACTGTGTCCCTAGAATATCTCAAGCACAGGTGATTAGGCTGCTCAGTTTATATGGCTGTGTGCCCAGAATAGCTCCAAGCACAAGTGATTAGACTGCTCAGTTTATATGGGTGTGTCCCTAGAATATCTCAAGCACAGGTGATTAGACTGCTCAGTTTATATGGCTGTGTCCCTAGAATATCTCAAGCACAGGTGATTAGGCTGCTCAGTTTATATGGCTGTGTCCCTAGAATATCTCAAGCACAGGTGATTAGGCTGCTCAGTTTATATGGCTGTGTCCCGAGAATATCTCAAGCACAGGTGATTACACTGCTCAGTTTATATGGCTGTGTCCCTAGAATATCTCAAGCACAGGTGGTTAGACTGCTCAGTTTATATGGCTGTGTCCCTAGAATATCTCCAAACACAGGTGATTAGGCTGCTCAGTTTATATGGCTGTGTCCCTAGAATATCTCAAGCACAGGTGATTAGGCTGCTCAGTCTATACAGCTGTGTCCCTAGAATATCTCAAGCACAGGTGATTAGGCTGCTCAGTTTATATGGCTGTGTCCCTAGAATAGCTCCAAGCACAGGTGATTAGACTGCTCAGTTTATATGGCTGTGTCCCTAGAATATCTCAAGCACAGGTGATTAGGCTGCTCAGTTTATATGGCTGTGTCCCTAGAATATCTCAAGCACAGGTGATTAGGCTGCTCAGTTTATATGGCTGTGTCCCGAGAATATCTCAAGCACAGGTGATTAGACTGCTCAGTTTATATGGCTGTGTCCCTAGAATATCTCAAGCACAGGTGGTTAGACTGCTCAGTTTATTTGGCTGTGTCCCTAGAATATCTCCAAACACAGGTGATTAGGCTGCTCAGTTTATATGGCTGTGTCCCTAGAATATCTCAAGCACAGGTGATTAGGCTGCTCAGTTTATATGGCTGTGTGCCCAGAATAGCTCCAAGCACAAGTGATTAGACTGCTCAGTTTATATGGCTGTGAGCCCAGAATAGCTCCAAGCACAAGTGATTAGACTGCTCAGTCTATACGGCTGTGTCCCTAGAATAGCTCCAAGCACATGTGATTAGGCTGCTCAGTTTATGTGGCTGTGTCCCTAGAATATCACAGCACAGGTGATTAGGCTGCTCAGTTTATATGGCTGTGTGCCCAGAATAGCTCCAAGCACAATTGATTAGACTGCTCAGTTTATATGGCTGTGTCCCTAGAATAGCTCCAAGCACAGGTGATTATGCTGCTCAGTTTATATGGCTGTGTCCCTAGAATATCTCAAGCACAGGTGATTAGGCTGCTCAGTTTATAAGGCTGTGTCCCTAGAATATCTCAAGCACAGGTGATTAGACTGCTCAGTTGATATGGCTGTGTCCCAAGAATAGCTCCAAGGTCAGGTGATTAGACTGCTCAGTTTATATGGCTGTGTCCCTAGAATAGCTCCTAGCGCAAGTGATTAGACTGCTCAGTTTATATGGCTGTGTCCCTAGAATAGCTCCAAGCACAAGTGATTAAATTGCTCAGTTTATATGGCTGTGTCCCTAGAATATCTCAAGCACAGGTGATTAGACTGCTCAGTTTATATGGATGTGTCCGTAGAATATCTCAAGCACAGGTGATTAGAGTGCTCAGTTTATATGGCTGTGTCCCTAGAATATCTCAAGGACAGGTGATTAGACTGCTCAGTTGATATGGCTGTGTCCCTAGAATATCTCACTCAAGCACAGGTGATTAGGCTGCTCAGTTTATATGGCTGTGTGCCCAGAATAGCTCCAAGCAAAGGTGATTAGACTGCTCATTTTATATGGCTGTGTCCCTAGAATATCTCAAGCACAGGTGATTAGACTGCTCAGTTTATATGGCTGCGTCACTAGAATATCTCAAGCACAGGTGATTAGACTGCTTAGTTTATATGGTTGTGTCCCTAGAATATCTCAAGCACAGGTGATTAGACTGCTCAGTTTATATAGCTGTGTCCCTAGAATATCTCCAAGCACAGGTGATTAGACTGCTCAGTTTATGTGGCTGTGTCCCTAGAATAGCTCCAAGCGCAAGTGATTAGACTGCTCAGTTTATATGGCTGTGTCCCTAGAATAGCTCCAAGCACAAGTGATTAAATTGCCCAGTTTATATGGCTGTGTCCCCAGAATATCTCAAGCACAGGTGATTAGACTGCTCAGTTTATATGGCTGTGTCCCTAGAATAGCTCCAAGCACAAGTGATTAGACTGCTCAGTTTATATGGCTCTGTGCCTAGAATAGCTCCAAGCACAAGTGATAAGACTGCTCAGTCTAAACGGCTGTGTCCCTAGAATAGCTCCAAGCACAAGAGATTAGACTGCTCAGTCTATATGGCTGTGTCCCTAGAATAGCTCCAAGCACAAGTGATTAGACTGCTCAGTTTATATGGCTGTGTCCCTAGAATATCTCCAAGCACAAGTGATTAGACTGCTCAGTTTATATGGCTGTGTCCCTAGAATAGCTCCCAAGCACAAGTGATTAAACTGCTCAGTTTATATGGCTGTGTCCCTTGAATAGCCCCAAGCACAAGTGATTAGGCTGCTCAGTCTATATGGCTGTGTCCCTAGAATATCTCAAGCACAGGTGATTAGACTGCTCAGTTTATATGGCTGTGTCCCTAGAATATCTCAAGCACAGGTCATTAGGCTGCTCATTCTATACGGCTGTGTCCCTAGAATATCTCAAGCACAGGTGATTAGACTGCTCAGTTTATATGGCTGTGTCCCTAGAATAGCTCCAAGCACAGGTGATTAGACTGCTCAGTTTATATGACTGTGTCCCTAGAATATCTCAAGCACAGGTGATTAGGCTGCTCAGTTTATATGGCTGTGTGCCCAGAATAGCTCCAAGCACAAGTGATTAGACTGCTCAGTTTATATGGGTGTGTCCCTAGAATATCTCAAGCACAGGTGATTAGACTGCTCAGTTTATATGGCTGTGTCCCTAGAATATCTCAAGCACAGGTGATTAGGCTGCTCAGTTTATATGGCTGTGTCCCTAGAATATCTCAAGCACAGGTGATTAGGCTGCTCAGTTTATATGGCTGTGTCCCGAGAATATCTCAAGCACAGGTGATTACACTGCTCAGTTTATATGGCTGTGTCCCTAGAATATCTCAAGCACAGGTGGTTAGACTGCTCAGTTTATATGGCTGTGTCCCTAGAATATCTCCAAACACAGGTGATTAGGCTGCTCAGTTTATATGGCTGTGTCCCTAGAATATCTCAAGCACAGGTGATTAGGCTGCTCAGTCTATACAGCTGTGTCCCTAGAATATCTCAAGCACAGGTGATTAGGCTGCTCAGTTTATATGGCTGTGTCCCTAGAATAGCTCCAAGCACAGGTGATTAGACTGCTCAGTTTATATGGCTGTGTCCCTAGAATATCTCAAGCACAGGTGATTAGGCTGCTCAGTTTATATGGCTGTGTCCCTAGAATATCTCAAGCACAGGTGATTAGGCTGCTCAGTTTATATGGCTGTGTCCCGAGAATATCTCAAGCACAGGTGATTAGACTGCTCAGTTTATATGGCTGTGTCCCTAGAATATCTCAAGCACAGGTGGTTAGACTGCTCAGTTTATTTGGCTGTGTCCCTAGAATATCTCCAAACACAGGTGATTAGGCTGCTCAGTTTATATGGCTGTGTCCCTAGAATATCTCAAGCACAGGTGATTAGGCTGCTCAGTTTATATGGCTGTGTGCCCAGAATAGCTCCAAGCACAAGTGATTAGACTGCTCAGTTTATATGGCTCTGTGCCTAGAATAGCTCCAAGCACAGGTGATTAGACTGCTCAGTTTATATGGCTGTGTCCCTAGAATATTTCATGCACAGGTGGTTAGGGTACTCAGTTTATATGGCTGTGTCCCTAGAATATCTCAAGCACAGGTGATTAGACTGCTCAGTTTATATGGCTGTGTCCCTAGAATATCTCAAGCACAGGTGATTAGACTGCTCAGTTTATATGGCTTTGTGCCTGGAATATCTCAAGCACAGGTGATTAGGCTGCTCAGTTTATACGGCTGTTTCCCTAGAATAGTTCCAAGCACAAGTGATTAAACTGCTCAGTGTATATGGCTGTGTCCCTAGAATATCTCAAGCACAGGTGATTAGGCTGCTCAGTTTATATGGCTGTGTCCCTAGAATATCTCAAGCACAGGTGATTAGACTGCTCAGTTTATATGGCTGTGTCCCTAGAATAGCTCCAAGCACAGGTGATTAGACTGCCCAGTTTATATGGCTGTGTCCCTAGAATATCTCAAGCACAGGTGATTAGGCTGCTCAGTTTATATGGCTGTGTGCCCAGAATAGCTCCAAGCACAAGTGATTAGACTGCTCAGTTTATATGGCTGTGTCCCTAGAATATCTCAAGCACAGGTGATTAGGCTGCTCAGTTTATATGGCTGTGTCCCTAGAATATCTCAAGCACAGGTGATTAGGCTGCTCAGTTTATATGGCTGTGTCCCTAGAATATCTCAAGCACAGGTGATTAGGCTGCTCAGTTTATATGGCTGTGTCCCGAGAATATCTCAAGCACAGGTGGTTAGACTGCTCAGTTTATATGGCTGTGTCCCTAGAATATCTCAAGCACAGGTGGTTAGACTGCTCAGTTTATATGGCTGTGTCCCTAGAATATCTCAAGCACAGGTGGTTAGGCTGCTCAGTTTATATGGCTGTGTCCCTAGAATATCTCAAGCACAGGTGATTAGGCTGCTCAGTTTATATGGCTGTGTCCCTAGAATATCTCAAGCAGAGGTGGTTAGACTGCTCAGTTTATATGGCTGCGTCCCTAGAATATCTCCAAGCACAAGTGATTAGGTTGCTCAGTTTATACGGCTGTGTCCCTAGAATAGCTCCAAGCACAAGTGATTAGACTGCTCAGTTTATACAGCTGTGTCCCTAGAATAGCTCCAAGCACAAGTGATTAGACTGCTCACTCTATCCGGTGTGTCCCTAGAATAGCTCCAAGCACAAGTGATTAGACTGCTCAGTTTATATTGCTGTGTCCCTAGAATAGCTTGAAGCACAAGATTAGACTGCTATCGGTATAAACACGGCCCATTGACCTGTTCTTGGGTGGACGGGTCCCGGGAGAGTCTCAACCAAGTCTTTATTTATTTTCATTTATTTGTTTAGTTTTAAAAAAACTTTACACATTTTTTGTTAAAATTACATAGAATTACAATTTACGAGTAATTGAATAAAATTACAAGAAATTACAAATAATTGCATAAAATTGTACACATTATATCTTAAAATCCATAAATATATTTCTAAAAATTCTTATGTCTAAGCTCAGTTTTACATGCATACAGATTATTGGTGATACCTCATCACAGGATGTGTCAATTACAGTACTCTGTAATTAAAATTCTATGATCTTTACATTTTAAGGAGGCCATTTTTGATTAAACTAGATTTCTATTTTCAACTTGTTATCTTTCCCTTTGTATTGAGTTAACTAGTTAGCATTCTTAAACAACACATTTTTATCAATCTTCTCATTGTCAAGCTTTTATTTTAATGCACTTCCACAATTGATATAAACTTATATGGACTGTCTGCAAGTCAGTGTTCAGGCCCAAAAGGCATCGCTTTTAATATAATTATAGTTGTGTACCAAATGACCTAAATTTGTCATGTATTTGGTACTCAATTCAGGGCACTGTGGTAGAAGATGCTGTGGCAATTCCAGGATGTTGGGATTCTTGCATATTCTGCATGTTCTTTCCACCCGCAGGATTTTTTGTTGTACCCCCGTAATTGATTATAAAGGAAGTTGGTTGGTTCTCATCCTTAGTCGTAAATATCTGACTGATGGATTTGGGCACCTTTTTAAATACGTTTCTAATTGTAGATATTTATGCACAATCCTGGAGGCAAAAATATAATTCTTTAGTTGTTAAAAATGTTCATAGTTTTTAGTCAACCAAGTCTTTAGCTCACTGTGCTTTTCACCGAGGAGAAATGTTCATACACATATTAGTCTTTTTCCCAGCCGCAGGTAGTCCAGCACCGAAATTGTAGGCAATTTTACTGTAAATCTTTACTGTGAATCTTTGCTAAGAAGTAAAGTGTGGGCATTGTAGGTTCTGTGATACTCAGAAACCTTTTTTCCTCATCCTTGAGGTCTCCTAAAACATGCCACTCTTCAATCATTAGATCCCGAATTATTCTGTAAGAGTTAGGTGTAGCCACATGTGGTTTACCCATGTCTAGATAGTCTTCTTTATCTGCCTCCTTAATGACAATGGAATCGTCTTCTGCTAGTTTGTCCAGTGATCTAAGTTCCTCACAATTTATATTAGATTTACATCTCATTTTCGTGACAGAGTTGCAATAATCTGTGTCTGCAAGAAATGGTACGTGGGTAGAACGATCAGGCAACTGCGTGTTAGAATAAGGGAACACCTGGCTGGCCTGAGGACATAGTGCAGTGAAATGTGAGCCTTTCAATGATGTCTGTCATTAGGTGTGAAGGGAAGTAGAGGTCATTGTGGCAACCAGATGTATGTGTGCAATGTTTTGAAATGTGATCTGACATGGATGGCGGTGCAGTGTAATGTGGGTCAGCACATTCCATATGTTGGTGGTACGGTGAGGAGGACTGTGGTGTCAGAATGCATCTTGTTGGTAATATGGTGATGATGATTGCAAAGCTATGGTGCACGCTGTTGGTGATATGATGATGTCAGGAGCATTTCAAGAAAAGAATACTCACATATTTTGTGGCATGGTACGTAAACATGTTGTGTTTGGGGATTTGGTGATGAGAGACTAGAAATGTTGGGCATAGTGAGCAAACATGCCCTGTTCTGTGGTGTGGTATTAGGTAGAGCGAAGTGTTAGTGCATGCCAGAGGTATTGCAGTGGTATGGTAGATGAAGCCACTGTCTTTGGGTGAAAGGGGTGAAAGGGGTGGATGAGTGGTTCTGGGGAATGTTGCCCTTGAGCATGCCAAGATATGGTGTTATGGGACCTTAAATGCTCATAGGCCACAGTTAGGATGCGTTGAGACGATGTACTCAGTGTACTGGGAGAAGGCAACTGTATGTGAAGTGGAATGAGGTTTAGTGAAGATATATGTGTGTATTAAAAATGACTCATGGATGGTAATGGCGCTATAGAGGATATGGTATGTAGTCGTTGGGCCTCATACAAGCATGGCGATAGTCGTGCCTGTACGGCAGGCATGGCTACTGCCTTGCTTGCTCCCAGCACTGCCTCTCGCGATTGGGCAATAACCGGCCCATTACAAGATGAGTGGGCCGGTAATTGCCCATTCGCGGGTGGCGGTAATGACGTGGTCCCAATCCCCATTCTGCCCCATAGGACAGAATGGGGGTGGGGAGCATGGTTGCACCGGCACCGTTGATAAAGAGTTCTGCTTGCAGCAGCCACACAGTCCACCCGGTAAGACCTGGCGGGCTGTCAGGAACCGCAAGCAGAACTTGTAATGCGGCGGCACTGTATGAATGGTGCCGGTGCCTTACCGGCACCGTTCATATCGTGGACGTCACCCTTGTAATGAGGCCCATTGTGTAAGATGGTTTCAATCCCTTTCGTTGTGTACATTTTTGTGCATGAAAGAATGTGTAATGAAATCTGTGTACGTGTCTGTATTGAGTGTTGTATGACTGAGCATGGGTGCTTCGGAAAGAGAGGAGGTGTGCTATATCTGTCTTATGTGTTTCTCTCTGAACAGGTGTATGATCTCAGAGTGGGTGTGATGTCATTGATGGAATGTGTATTGCTATTGATGGTGGAATGCCCTACTCAGTTTTCCAAGTCTAGTCTGATGTAGAGATGGCACCTGGGTGGTGGGCACCAGCGGGTCCTCCATGTGATATATTATGGACTTACTGAGAAACCTATGTAACTTGAATATGATTTTCTTAAAGACTTACCTGAGTGATGACGGAGTATGTGTAACAACAATAGTGCCAATAGACGAAGTACTAGAATCTTCTACATATTTTCATTGAAAGTCTATTGATGAAAAACATCCAGAGGATGAAGCAATAATTTGATCAGTTTTCAGGGACAATTAGTCTTCTTGCATATCTCAATAGTTTGTATGATGACAGATTACCAGATTTTGAGAGGGGACCCATACCGAGGCAAAACGGAAAGCAGTCTCACAACATGTATGATATGATTCGATATGATATGGTATTTATAACGCGCCTATACACAAGTGTTTCATGCCTGGAAACACTCCTTCCCCATCGTTCTGTCCCACGTCATGTCGGCTTGTGATTCAATGGATACAGTAGTTGCCTCGATTCTATGTGAAAATGTCCGCAGAAAAAAACATTGGGCTCAAATGGGAACGGGGAGTAATGGATTCTGACCCCTGGCATGGGGGCATACAGGGTCCACCAAGGTTGTAATGGCCCTGTTGTCCCCATTGCCAGGGGCCGAAAAACATGAGAAGATGTAGTCAACAAAAAGGTGTTTTAACAAATGCAGTCATTCCATGCAAGCCCTGCAAAGTGAGAAAATGTTGCTAGTAATATTGCTGCCAAAAAAAGCTATTTTTAAATTAACAAAAGTACAGGGGTGTAACCATAACAATGTCCAACACCTCTATTAAATCCTCCACAATCATCCTAACTGCATTTCTAAACCCTCTCCTAATTCTAATTACAACTCTTATTTCCCCTGAACTCTTACAGAACACTAACCGTTCAGTGTGCTAAAGCATGTTATGTGCATGTTACACAATTGAACATAGCTAGAAAATGTACCTAACTTCAACCCCATTACCAGCTCACCATAAATCACATAATCCCCTGCCCTAACCCTGGGTGTTATAATACTACGGTGCACAAGATGGCCTCTATGGTGAGGCAAAGAAAAAATGACAAGCCCAGTTTGGTAAACAGATAAACATAGGGCCTCATTACGAGTTTGCCGGTCCGGTAGTAACGGTGCTGGTAAGCTACCAGCACCATTACTACCGGACCGGCAAACTACGAGTTGTGCTTGCGGGTGCCTTTCTGCCCGCCAGGTCTGACCTGGCGGGCAGACTGGCACCCGCGAGCACAACTCGATGGAGGCACCGGCACCCTTCATGAATGGTGCCGGTGCATCCGGCCTCCCCATTCCCATTGAGCCATATGGGGCTCAAATGGGAAAGGGGAGTAATGGATTCTGACCCCTGGCAATGGGGACATACAGGGTCCACCAAGGTTGTAATGGCCCTGCATGTCCCCATTGCCAGGGGCCGGAAAAAATGCAACTCCGGTGGCAGCCATGCCGGTTTTACTGGCACGGCTACAGCCGGAGTTGTAATGAGGCCCATAGTGTTGGAAAAGTACACATTTTTCTAACAGAGACAAGGGGGGTCATTATGACCTTGGAGGTAGCCATGCCGCTATTTGCGGCATGGCTACCCCCCATACTGGGTACCGGGTCGGGGTTCATCGAATGAGGAATTACCGGGCCATTCCTCATTCAAGGAACCCATCCCCATTCCCATTTGAGCCATCCGCATTCCCATTTGAGTCCCCATAGGAGGGAATGAGGAGGGTGCTAACAGCGGACCCGTTAATAACGGGCCCACAGTTAGCACCCTGGTCTGCTCATGGGACCCGCTAAGGACGCCTGGTTTTACCAGGCGGCCATAGCGGGTCCCGTGAGCAGAACTCGTAATCAGGCGGTAAGGGGTTGACAGCTCCGGCACCTTTACCGGCACTGTTAACCCCTTACTGCCTGACTCGGAATGACCCCCAAGGAGTAGGGGAAGTGGTCAATTAATTTGTGGTATATTTAAGGGTACTATTGGCATTGTGTGAATTCACTGGGAATGATGCACACGTCTAACCCTAAAATACAAGAATGGTTGTGGCAGGCAAACAATCTACCGTTACTTGCTGCGATAGCCAAAGGAATGGAGTTGACAAATATGTGGTAAGGAGGTAAATTCGAAAAATCCCAATGAATTAGTACATGCCATCGTTGAGGATGAGACAGAAAAGGTAAATGGGGGTGAAGATAACCAAATTTGTGTGGTGAAATAGACTTCCAAATCGAGCATGTCGAAGAACGGTGGTAGTGGGTCATCAGCTGCTGATTGGCATAACACATCTGCACATGATAATCGTTAGAGGCAATACACAATGTGCGTTCCTGTTTTTGGCACGGCATGTTGTTTTCTCTTTTCTGCTTTGATTTTTGTTGCGCGGATAATGTAGAGACTTGGGCATGAACAAAAAACTATACTGCCTGATTCATTTTTGTTTCCTCATTGGTTATGCGCAGTGTGCACAACGACTGGGGGTACTGCAGGCTCAGGTACTGCAGGCTCAATTCAATTTAAGAAAACTTTATTACTGTTAAACAATTTATGAACATGAACGGAGTAAGTACATTTTTAAAACACAAAAGTTAAGAAACTTTCCTATGGACACAATCTGAGTACAGCTCCTAATACGGAGTGTCATGTCTTTACTAAGGCAAAACCAGCATTCTAAGTCTACCAGAAGTGTGTAGGGAGTACTTCAATTCTATAGGCAATTAGGAGTTTAGGTTGCTTTAGTTTTTGAGGTTAGAAATTAAAGAATGGACTGGAAAACCTTGGAGCAACTATAAAGAGAAGTTTTTAAGGAAAAGTTTCACAGATTAAATTTAAAAATAGGTCATAGTTATTCAGCGAAGTTGCATCTGGTTCAAGAGAAGATTGAAATCCTCTAAGCTGTTGAGAGGAACTTGCAGGTATTTGATCCTTTTGGTGGTAGGAAATATTATAGAAAGGAAAGCCAAAGAGTAAATCCACATAATGTGTTCATTTCTCACCCATGCAGATATCAAGACGAGTTGGGAGATCCAGTGTTTGAGTTTGTTATTTTATCCACTTCCCCTTTCCCCCTGGGGTGTACCAAACTCATCTGGTTAAATAGATAGTTGAGTGGGTCTGTGGGGTACCAAAGATTGGACATGACAGGAGCAAAGAGTGAGTTTGAACATGACAGCAGAGTACAAGAAGTGCTTCAAAAGGTATCATATTTGGGACACATGCTTACTAAAGAGGGGATGGTGCCACGTCCAGAAATAGTGGATGCAGTTGTGAAGGTGAATTCTCCATCTAACAAGGATGAGTTGAGATCTTTTTTAGGCTTAATTTATATTACTCCAAGTGTGTGGGTAATGTGGCGGTGACAGTTCAACCTCTACTAGATTTGTTGAATTAAAGGAGAGAGTTTTGTTGGGGTCAGAAAGAGGAAGTTGTGTTAAAGAGTATCAAAGAGGAAATTGCCAAAGATCCTACTTTATACAGCTTTGATCACACAGCAGAAACAATTGTGTCAGTGGATGCAAGTATTATGTGATTAGAGGTACCAGTGGCTTTTGCATCTAGGTCTTTATCTGACACAGAATCTAAATATTCTACCTTTGAACGTGAAAGTCTTGCATGTTATTGGGCCTCTTTATATTTTAAGACTTACATTTGGGGTATACCTTACAAGATCAGGAGTGACCATATCCTTTGGCACATTTGTTTTCTACAAGGGGTGCAGAGTTTACAACCCCCAGGATAGCGAGGTGGTTGGCAGCACTACATGGTTTCAATGTCATGGTTGAGTACATACCAGGCCATTGCAACCCGGTGGCAGATTGTCTGTCTAGGGCTCCCTTGGTGGATGTGGAATCGACTAGAGATATAAGTGAGGAATAGATCACGCAGATATAAGGTACTGTGGGCAATGTTTTCTCAAAGGAAATTTGGTTGATGCAATGAAGGAGGACCAAGAGATGAGATTGCCATGTGTACGGAGCAGGGTTAGAAAGGGGACGACTCCATGAAATCTCCCTACTATAAGTTCAGAGATGAATTAAGTAGTTCAGAATGGGGCCTAGCATGGGGAGAGAGGGTAGTTCCTCCTGTGTCATTACGGAGCGAGATGACTAGGTGTGCCCACAGAGGTCATTTGGGAAAAAGCTTAACGAAGAGGTGACTGAGGTTAAACATTTGGTGGCCCGAAATGGACCCCATGGTAGATTTGGAGGTGAGGCAGTGTATTCCTTGTTCAGTTAGTGGCAAATCTCTGAAAACCCAGATGGTGGAAACAGGGTGTGTGGACATATCTAACAGGGCATGGGAGAAAATCGCCATTGATTTCATGGACCCTATGTGCATGCTTGGGCGTGAGAAAAGATTTGCCATAGTGGTTGTAGATTATGTCTCAAGGTGGTGTGAGGTGGAGTTTGTAGAGACCATATCTACTGGTTTGGTGATTGACTATGTGGAGCAGCTGTTCGCAAGGGAAGGCTACCCAAAAATAATTATATCTGACAGTGGGGTTCAGATGGTTTCTAATGAAATGAGGAAACACTTGTTTCATCATGGTATTGAAAACCATTGCACTGCATTATATAAACCAAGGTCGAATGGGTTAGTCAAACACAACAACCGCCTAATCAAAGACTCCGTACAATTGTCTAGAGTAAGTGGTTTGGAATGGAAAAGTGGGATGCGTGAAATGTTAATGACCCATTGCGATACCCCACATGTGTTGATGGGTGTTTCACCTTTCCAAATTATGACAGGCAGACCCATGAGGTCTGATTTATTTCGGGATTAGCTGTTGGATCTGAGTGGGATTGAGGAATGCCTACAGATCAGTAGGGAACAAAGAATAAATGTGGGTGATGTAGTAAGGATCAAGAAACCTTTCAGAGTATCTAAAGGGTGTTCTCAATATTTTGACCCCATAGCCATTACTAAAGTTGGTCAAAAACATGTCGTAACCAGTGACGGCAAACATTGGGACATGAGCCGGGTGGCTATTATGAGACAACCTGAGGCATGGGATCAAAGGGCAGAATGATTGGTATTTGGATGGGTCATTAAAATGAGAGTGTGGCAGTGGGGGGGGGGGTCACAGGGAGAACTAGAGAACACAATGGATGTGCCTAGAGAGCAGGAATTCTGTTTACCCAGTAGGGAAGTGGCGAAAGGCAGGGTGGAGGTGCAGACTGAACGGAATGGAACTTCATGTCATGTGAGGAGGAGACCATCTAAACTTGTTGATTTGAACTCTTTCATAGATGCTTCCCGTGCCTTGTCAACTTCCTTCTTTTTCCTGCTGTCCCCTCGCTCTCCTCCACCGGCTTCTTCTAAACCTCTGCAGGGCATACCTGTGATTTGTACCCCTCCCCAGATGGCAACCTTCTCCATATTGCCACTTTTAACACTCGCTCAGCTGTCAAACACTCTTCTGACATCTGCCGCCTCCTGGAAGAACTTGACCTTGATGTCCTCTGTCTCACTGAGACATGGTTCATGGCCAGCTCTGTCACGTGCTTTGACACCCTCCTCCGTGATGGATACAAGATCCTCTCCATGCCCAGGTCCAACCGCTCCAGTGGGGGTGTAGCCCTGTTTTTCTAACAGTGTATTCTTGCCTCATCCATTGTTACGCAGGCCTACTCCTTTTTCGAGTGCCTCGTCTGCAGGCTCTCTTTCTCGCCATTTCCTTACGGTGGCTAACATCTATCGGCCACCTAGTCAGATTTCCTCCTTCCTCTCTGAGTGGGTGGGCCTTTCCTCTTCCCTCCTGGTCTCGACCACTCTCCTCCTCCTTCTAGAAGACTTCAACATCCACCGGATGCTTCCTGTCCTCCCTCTGAACTCTTTCGTGACCTCTCTCGATTCTCTCTCACTCTCTATCCTACCCTCTGGCCCGACTCACTCTGCAGGGCACACTCTTGATGTTCTGATCTCTACAGATCTTCCCCTCTCTATCCCTTTCACCACTCCTCTCTGCTGGAGTGATCACTTTCTCCTCTCCCAGCTCACTCTCTCCACCCCTCAGGCCAAGCAACTCCAGCACTGCCATCTACCTTCTTGGTTATCCAACCCATGAAGAGTGTGTCAGTTGAGGCCACTTTCTCACCCCCACACCCTTTTGTCACCTCACACCCTGACACAGCCCTCTCCATGCTCCAATCTGCTATATCTGATACTCTCGATGTTCTTGCCCCTGTCACGAGGATCCGCTTGAAGCCCAAAGCCAAGTGCAACTCTTGGTACGACTCAGACCTTGTCACCCTTAAACGTAAGTGCAGGGTGGCTGCAAGGAAATGGGGTGCTTCTGGTACATACTCTGACAAACTGGCCTGCCGCCTTCTCCAAAGGCGACAGGCCAGTTTGTCAGAGTATGTACCGGCTCTCTGTCCGCACAAAGATGAGAGCCCACATCCATTTCCACATCTCTGCAGCATCTAACAACTCGGCCAAACTCTTTAACATCTGGAAGGGGCTGGCCAATCCTGCTGCAGTTTCTACCACACCTGTCCCTTCCCAGGACCTTTGCTGGCCCTGGCTTCTCATTTCATCTAATTTCATCTCTAAAACTCAGGACATCATGTTCTCTATCTCTTCCTCTCGCCCTCCTCCCCCTAATCCCTGCTCTTCCTCTGGCCCATCGTTGGCCACCTCTCCTCCCTCATTCTCTTCTTTTCCCCTGTTCTCCCCAGACAATGTTTCTAGACAAGTCAGATCTATGAAAGTCTCGGTAAACCGTGCCATCCTTCTCAACCATTCCTGTGATAACCTGAGTATCACCGATCAGGCCCTAGCTTGGCTGACCTCTTTCCTCTCTGATCGATCCTGCCAGGTCCAATTTGGGTCCTTCCTCTCCTCTATCTCTATCTCTGCCTGTGGTGTTCCCCAGGGGTCTAACCTCTCCCCCTGGATATTCAATCAATACCTGGCATTTCTTGCCCAAGGCATTGCTACTCCCGGCCCCAACTTTCACTGCTATGTAGATGACACTCAGCTCATTTGAAGGTTCACCTCCGCCACGTCTACTCCTTATCTCATCTCTGATTGTCTCTCTGCTATCCAGGTGTCGTGTGCCACCAATGATCTCTGCCTTAATGCCAGTAAGACTGAGATTCTCCTCTTTGGCATATCCACTCCCTGCTTTCCTTTCACTCTCTGGCCGGTCTCCATTGGCCCTCTTCCTGCTCCCACCTGTGAGGCTAAAAACCTTGTAATCATCTTGACTCCACACTCTCCTTCTCTCCTCACATATCTGACGTCTCTAAGAAGTCACACTAACAGCTGCACCTCGTCAGAGGTATTCTTCCTTTCCTCTCCTTCCCCCAGAAGCTCACTGTCTCCAGAGATCTGGTTCTCTCCAGGCTGGACTACTGCAACAGCCTCTTTCTAAATCTGCTTGCTTCTACCCTCCGCCCTCTGCAACTCATGCAGAACAGGACTGCAAGACTTGTCCTTGGCCTCAAGCCCAGGGATCATATCTCTCCAGGACTGAAATCTCTCCACTGGCTCCCAGTGGCTGCATTGTCCACAAGTCCTTCTGGGACCTGGGGCCTCAATTCCTTCAACTCTCTCTTGCTATATATCTTCCCTCTCGAGCTCTTCACTCATCCGCCTCCAACTCCCTCAGGGTCAGTGGCTTCTCCAAGCAACGAGTTGGTGGTAGATCTCTTTCTTCGGCTGGGGCCTCCCTCTGGAATAGCCTCCCTGCATCCCTGAAACTTGAGGAGAATCAACTCCAGTTCCGTAAGCACCTCAAAACATTCCTCTTTGCTTCTGCTTTCTCTCCTCCTCTCCCCTGCTGAAGTCCTGGCCGAAACTATGTATGCTGAATGAGCGCTGGATCACTGGGGCTCTTTATTTGTATGCTGATAGATCGAAGACAGCAAATTGGTAGCAAATTCATTGTGTATCCACGAAATTGGGATGCATTGAGGTAGTCGGAGCGCTTTGCGCCAGAATTTGGCATCCCATTTATCTAAGATGTACGTGGACATTGGGGGATCTTTTTCTAACCCATATAGAATTGATGGTGAGACTTTCATTTTCCAAAAGATGACTGCCGGTGTAATGGCAAATTTGCCATATCTGGCCAGAAGAATGCGGGCCTGAGAAATAGATGCTAGAAGTTTGGAGTCTACCAAATTTAGATGTTTTGTGGCATTAAGAACTGGTTCAAAGATCATGCCCAAATATGTGTAGGCAGGTACAATTGACAGATTGACATTGTCAATGGACCAATGCTTTAATGTATGGATTCCACGGTGGGGATTGTGCATGACCACTTGTGTTTTGGATGTATTTACTTTAAGTTCGTTTTCTAAGATATAAGATTAAAAGGTTGATAATAGTGTTTGTAATCCTGCAGGAGTTTTGGAGATTAACACAATATCATCGGCGTACATGAGAGCTTTTATCGGAACTCAATTTATTCTTGGAGAATTGGATAATGCAGCTTCAAATTTGAATTTGACACCCTGAATGAAATAATTGAAAATGGCGGAGGCCAAGAGACAGCCCTGTTTTAGGCCACGGGCTGTAAGAATTGGTTTTGAAAGTAGCCCATTTAAGTTAAGTCTGATTTGTATCGAGGTGGAAGAGTGAAAATGATAAATTATATCAGATAAAGTGGCCGGGAAATTATCTCTGGTGAGTTTGGTCATAAATTTAACTCTAGAAATTGAGTCAAACACTGAATGTAGATCTACGAACACAAAATAAATCTGTTGTTTCTTTGAGAGGCATTGTAATTTTAAAGCATTAAGAAGGAACAAATTGACTGCTGTACCCATGCCCACAAAAAGACCTGATTGGCATGGGTCCCATAGTTGATAAGCTAGATTTTTTCTGGAGTGTCAAGCAGCGCAATGGGTCTGTAATTTTATGGAGAGGAGCGGTCACCCTTTTTGAAAATGGGTACAACGATGGACATTTTCCAAGAAGTGGGTAGACTTTTTGTATTTAGTATATGTTGGAAGAGGTGAGCTAGGATTTGTGCCCACTGCTCAGGATTATTCTTTAGCATGATATTCCTCAAGCCATCTGGCCCGGCTGCCCTCAAATTGTTGGCCAATTTGATGTAAGATACTATGGTTTCGATGTCATAGTCAAGTGACCATTTGCACTTACTTTGCATGTGATAGTCCAGATTATCATACAAGGGATCAGCATATAAATTGGAGAAGTGTGAGACCCATTGCTCTTTGTTCACTCCGTTAGCTTGTGCAGCTAGTTGGTATGAACAGTTTGTGTGATTTAATAGCTTCCAAATATCTGCAGAATTCTTTGAGATGAGAGTATTACGCATTTTCTCGCCGTCATGTTGAAAAAGACTAGCTCTATGAGAGCGTACCCAATTCAGATATCTGGTTTTGGAGTTTTTAAGAGCATCAAATAGGAGTAAGTGGGAAGATGAAATTAATGTTTTACGTTCTTTTCTATAGCTCACTCTTCTGAGATATAATTCCTGATCAAAATCGTGTAGAGGAGTAACAGGTTTGGACTTCGCAATTATGATGTTGTTCTTGAATTTCTGCAGAATGTGAGTGTAGTCTAAATTCATGTTATTTAGAGTCATATTCACAATGGCATTATTAAAATCGCAGAGTTTGGTAGGGTTCCATGAAAAACGAGTTTTGGCCTGGTTGATCATAAAGGGGGGATTATACCATTGTCTCTGGGAATGGGAGGACAATCTGATCTCGAAAAAACAAGAGATAGTAACTTATGATCACTGTGCATTTGAGATGTAACAGTTAACGTGATAATGGGCCTCATTACGACCCTGGCGCTAAGTGTTTAACTATGTTAAACACTTAGCGCCTTACTACGAGGTCCCTTTGCGGGACCCGACCATAACGGCTGGTCTATACCAGCCGTTAAAGTAGGGACCCGCAAAGGGACCTTGGTGCTAAGTACGGTACTGCAATTTGCGGTACCGTACTTAGCGCCTTCTCCATTCCCATAGAGCCCTATGGGGCGAAAATGGGAATGGGGAAGGGCCATGGTTCAATGGGGAATTACAGCCCCACCAACCTTGGAATGGGGTGGTAATTCCCCATTGAACCATGGCGGACCCGTTACAACACCGCCACCAACCATGGTGCTAATAGCACCATGGTTTAGCGCCGGTGTTGTAATGAGGGCCAATGTCAATGCCAAGGTTGTTGTCAGAATACATGTAATCAATTGTACCAACAATTCCATCTCTATGCCAGGTAGTAGCAGCAGGTATATCTCTATACACTCTCCCATTGATCATTTTAAGGTAACATTCGAACATGAAGGAAGACCATGTCAAGGCATCTTGGGTGGCAGCTTCATTTTTGGGATTGAGACGATCTGAATATAGGTCACCAACTAGTAAGGTGGCTGTGATATCTTTAGTGAACGCAACAATCTATAACATGTCTGCTAGAGCTTCTAGAAACATGGAGTTTGAAATTTTAGCCGGGTTGCGGTAGATGTTGAATAACGCAATGTTTCCCAAAGGACTTGTTAGCTTGACCAGTTGAATAAATGATTCAAACCTAAGCCATGGTGCTAAGGAGAAGTTTGAAAAAGAACAAGCTGCCACCAATAGACCTGACATTGGTCATCCCTTGTCATCTCTTATGGCTGGGATTAACGCAACAGCATGATTATCCCAGACTGGAGGGTGAATAAACCAGGTTTCCTGGAACACAAGAATATCAAATGGATTTACAAACAAGGCAATGGAATTCTGAAGATGTGCATGTCCTCTTGTGTTCCAGCTACATACTCTCACAGCGCTATTTTGGGGTTTACAAAACGGTTATGAAATAGTTGACTTTTTAGTTGGTACATATGTGCCTGTCTTAGTGACCAAATGGACAGACTTAGTTGAAGATTGATTCATGGGAGCAAATAGGTTTTGTGGCCTATCAGGATCTTGACAAATGAGGAACCCCATCTCAAACAACAGGAATTTTGCATTCCAGAAGGTTTTTGCGACTAGCGCTGATAGAATCCATAATCGCACCGTGGTGAAATCACTGCCAGCAATAAACTCTACAAGGTCAATGTCACTTGAAGTTATATGTTCCCACTGATTGACGTCATTAAGGACGTTCAAAATGCACTGGGCCTCATTACGACCCTGGCGGAAATCGAAAAACGATGGCGGAAATGCAATACCGCCATCGAATAGCGCTCGGTGCGACTATGACCCGTCACCGCAAAGTACGAAGCCATTAGCGACACCGTAGTGAACGCCAACGCTAACTGCACCAAGTACGCGCGCGCGCGCCATGCCAAACCGTAAATACCACCATGGCGCAAGGGTACGCGAATTCCGACCCTAGCGGACATGCACCTAACGCCATCAAGCACGGCGGAAAGTACCATTCCGCCATGGTGAGAAGTACGGCATCGCGAATCAACCGTAAACGGCCCCACTGAGTGCCCGTACACCGCTCCCTGCCCACAAAGTACAACTCCCCGTAGGTGCAATGAAGCCACAATGCAACCAGTGAAATGTACAAGTCACCCATGCATGCCAACGAACAAAAGATTCACAAGAGGGGCCAATGGGAGCTGCAGGGCACAGATGGCACGAATACAGAAGCCATACCAATGGACATGACCACAGTCCCCCCCCAAGAAACGCACGCAAACACAGGCACCTGTGACCATCAACATTCCGAAAATCACATCATTCCACCAGTCCACCTGGCTGACCGGCATCTGTCACACAAAACCCAATCCCCCGCCGCTGAGCATGACAACATTCAAACAGTCATATTGGCAGCCCCCATCCCTGACCTCACTGGGCTTCGTAGGCAAACGCGCCCAGCACAGTACCACGCAACTAAACTCCGAAGCTGGAACCCAATGCAGGTCTCCTCACAATACATCGCTCCCCAAATAGGAATATGCCACATCACTCGCAAAGAAGAACGCTACACGGCCCATATCAGAATAGAAATTTAATGCACAACAAAATCACCAAGCCCATACAGCCATTAGGCCATGAACCCCAAAACACATTTCACCATTGTGGGCTGCATCCGCAAGAAATGACCAGCTACTACTTGTGTGACGCCCTGTTCCATCATGGTACACAGAGCCACATTCACGTACGAAAAGGCAACATGGAAGCGCACAGAACCGCAGGGCCGTCCCAATGGGGAGGCACTAGTCCAGCTGAAAGGCCGAAATGTTGCTCCGAGCCACTAGTACTGCGTAAGGGCATGTGGCCCATTGGCGATCGTCCCATAAGATCGTAATGCTGCTCCACTGATTAACACGAAGCAGCAGGTGTCGGGAGTAAAAGCCATCTGCAGGAGTGGCATACAGATGGCAGTGGCAAAAGGGGAGGAGATACCTGTCAACCAAAAGAAAAGAAAAAGAACAGAATGGCCATCAGAACAACATTCGAACAACTCACTTCAATGATCACACTAAATCCACAGCCATATGCATGCTAGCCCACTCCAAAGGATCATCACCACCCCAAAACCACTTGCGACTCATAACCATCTATGTCGAGGTGTAAACACCATCACAAACAAGTGTACCTGTGCATGCGTCTGTCAAAACAGAATCCATCAGATGGGAATGTTAACGTGCATGGACACAAGTGTCTGAAGGCGTGTCGAGACAGGGAGGGCTCAACAAGGCCAGATAGACGATGGTCCCACTATGGCAGCCCTGCATCACATAGCGCAGGGGAGGCGGATAGATTCCAAGAAGCCCTGTACATGGCAAACTCTGTATCAAATCATCTGCCCATGCATCCATTCATCATTCCCTCATCCCGGTATAAAAACGCCTGAATATTTACTCACATAACATTAGAAATATCCATTGAGTCTGTGCGTTATGCAGCCTGCAAAATCCACAGTGCCCCAGCCCGTAATTCCAGTGTTGTGAAGTAACATGTATTTGGGAACGTCCGGCCTCATCGCCCACGTCGCTATTGCGCATCCCAAACTATTCATATCAATCATTGCATCCTCGCCATGGCCCCTGTCTCAAGGACATTGAACAATAGAACGTTATATTTGCAGTCAGACCTGTGGGCATCTCCTCGCCGCTAGCTGAAAACCGAAAGCGCCGCCCTTCGAATTCCTCATTTGCAACATCACGTCGAAAAGGCATCTGTGGCCGTTTGAAATCACAAATTAATCCATCTAGTGCGGCTGTGTGTGAAAATGGCAACTGCCTTCACCCACAAATCGGACGCCCCGCCCGTCGTTGCAACTCGGTACAGTGATGCATGAGGGCCCACCGTTACTCGAGTACTACGTTCCACTGACCCTTCACAAGTCTGTTCGCGACTGCAAAGATTGTATGTGAAACAATGGGACCATAGCCGAATGTACATATCAACAAATGTTACACGGCCATCGGGTACAAATACATGATTGCTATAGCAAGATGCCATTCCTCGAATTGCAGCGTTGTGTGCGGGACGTGCTCGGCCAAAGGGGAGAGCAGCTTGCACAGGTGGAATGAATCACCACAGGTGGAGGCCATACAGCCTGAAAACACATAAATTGCACACCCAGTCTCCTCCCACAACCACACCCACTCCGAAATGCTACCGGCAGGACTCGCGATGTTGGCCCTGGGGGACCTGATAGCACTGCAAGTACTCCAACTCCAAGAAGAAGACGAACACCAACTACAACCGGCCGCACGGAGGGGACGCAGGAGGAGGAGGAGGCCAAGGCAGGGCCAGCAAGGGCCGCCAGCACAGCCACTACCACCACGCAGGCAGCCCACAATCCCACGCCTCCGAGCACATCCGTTCAACCTCACTGATGAGCAGATCCACACCCTCTACCGTTTGGACCGGGACACCATAACCGCCATTGTGGACATGACACAGGCTGACCTTGTCAGCATGATAGATAGCCCAACCGCCATCCCACCCCTACTGAAGGTGGTGTCTGTACTACACTTCCTGGCAACAGGCACCTACCAGCACACAGTCGGACAGTTGCATGGCATTTCTCAGCCACTGTTCTCACGGACACTATTGCAAGTGCTCGATGCCCTCCTGCAGCACGCAGACGACTACATCTCTCTACCACGCTCGGAGCAGGAAATTACCAACACAAAAGTGGGATTCCATGCACTTGCCGGCATACCGGGTTGCATTGGTGCCATCGACTGCACCCATGTGGAATTGGTCGTCCCACATGCCATGGAGGCCCAGTACCGCAACCGAAAACAATTTCATTCCCTGAATGTACAAATGGTGTGTGACTCCAACAGGATCATTACACATTGTTGTGCCCGATTCCCTGGATCAACCCATGATTCTATGGTCTTGAGGAACTCTACAATACCACGCTACATGGAGCGACACGCAGGGAACAGATCCTGGCTACTCGGTGAGTCTCATTAGATGCATGATAATGTGGGGTATGTGATTCGGCAATGACCTGGCAGGAAGGGGGGGGGGTGTGCGTACGTAGCAATGGCATTCCACATCATACGTTTATCGTCCACATACAGGTGATGCTGGATATCCACTGAAGAGATGGCTCCTCACACCAGTCCGGAACCCACGGGACCAGCATGAGGAGGACTACAACCATGCCCACTCACGTACCCGTGTAGTCATAGAACAGGCATTCGGCCTACTGAAGACTCGTTTCCGCTGCCTCAGCAGGTCTGGCGGGGCACTCCTGTACCGCCATGAGAAGGTTGCAAAGATGGTCATGGCATGTGTCATGCTCCACAACATGTGCGTACGTAGAAATGTGCCCATGCCCCCTGACGCAGAACTGCAAGCACCTGAAGATGGTCATGATGAGGGTGGGGATGTGGCAGCACCTCAAGGAGTCTGCGAGGCACCGGAGGGCCGTGACATTCGTCAGCATCTCATTGATGCATGCTTCTAGCACTCACGCCTGGTGGCTGATACATGGACACGGTACTCGTGGCACTGTGTGTGTCTGGTACATGCACAATATGGACTGTACGCCTATGATGGCCTAGTACACAAAGATCATTGTCCACACATCTCATTGGTTGATCGTGCACTGTTTATGGCATATGTGATATCATGTTGAACACCCTATCGACCCGCCCCCCAAGTGAGCCCAAAACACCCCCTCCACCCTCCTACCTCCCCCCCGAACACCAGTGTCCAAAGATGCTCATTGTCAGTGGGCAGTCGCTATTGCAAGCCCCCTCTGCGGGTATCAGGGGCACCCCTGCCTGTGGAGCGCAGGTTCCTCCCGGATCTACGTTGGGGGCTGCCCTGGACGGAACTTGCAACGGATGATGTCTCTGCCTGCTCACGTCCATGCATGTCCCTAAGGGTTTGTGAGAGCTCAGTGAGCACACGGCGCACTGCGGCAAGTTCGGGACATACGTCTTTGGACGTCGCATGCAGTTCCCCCCTCAGGCTCTCGGTGCTTCTCTCCATTTGGACTCTCAGGCTCTCGGTACTTCTCTCCATTTGGACTCTCAGGCTCTCGGTGCTACTCTCCATTTGGACTCTCAGGCTCTCGGTGCTACTCTCCATTTGTGCCCTTAGTGTCTCTGTACTCCTCTTCATTACTGCCCTAAGTGTCTCAGTTGATGTTTCTATGTCTGCCTTAGTGCCCCCACATTCATCGGCATGGTCCTTGAGGAGCGTGGCCAGTTGCTGCTGTTGCACGATTAACTGGTCGAGGGACTGTTGCCTCTGCTGGGCCATGGCCATTTGCGGGGGTGTCACAGAGGGGCTGGTGACCTCATGTTGCCTTGCCACAGGGCTTGTGGGGGATGGCCAGTCGTCGTCTTGTGGGTGCCCCTGCGTGGTATCCTCATGTTGTACGGGATGGGACAGACAGGGGGATTGGGACAGGTCATGGATGGATCTGACTTCGACATCCCCGTCTTCTGTGTCGGAGCATGCTGCCATCAATGAGGTGTCACCTATGGTGCTGCTGCCACCAGAGGCAGTGCCTTCTGTGGCATCCGTTGGGGGGACCTGTGGTGGTGGTGTTGTGGGCATGCTGGCTGCTGGGGTGCCTGTTGATGTTCCCTCCTCTGTGCTGCCACCTGATTTGTGCTGCTGCCGTGTCTTGATGCGTGCAGCTGAGGTGGAGGGTCTTTGGCCGTTGGTCTTGGCCCTCTTTGCAGGTGTGCTGGTAGGGGTGTCCTGATGCTCGTCATTTGGATCGGACCCTGTGGTGGAGTAAAGGAGGGCGAGGGTTATTAATGGGTCTGTGGGAATTGGAATGGCATTGTATCACATGCATTGGGGTGGTACCTGAGGGTGATTTGGGTCGGGGCCTTGGAGGTGCTTTCATTCGTGTGTGGAGTGAGGGTGCAGTTGTTTGGCAGCCTGCAGTTAGGGTGTGCCTGCTGCACGTGTAGTGGGTGTTTTAGGGGTTTTTAATTATTTATGTATTTATTGTGAGTTTTAAAGTGCGCTATCAGGCCGATGTGTGTGGACGTTCTCCTGGACATGTGTTTCTGTTGCACTATGTGGACGCATGGTACTTCACATGATTGGACATTGTGTATTTAGCATTGTTTTATTTGGCCCACCTACCTGAATCTTCGGATGTCTGCACTCCTTTCTCCATCCCTCCGACTCCCTCTATGCTCTCCATTCCAATGGTGGAGGCACAGATTTCTTCCCAGGGGGTCAACTTGATGGGTGATTCAGGACCTCCCCCGGTGGCTGTGGCAATGTTGCGGTTGGCAGAAAGTATGCTACGGACGCGTATCCGCAGGTCGTCCCATCGCTTTCTGCATTGCTGTGGGTTGCGGGGTGCGGTCCCCACCGCACTTACCCGCTGTGCCACCAGAGCCCATATGGCTTTCTTGTTTGCAAGTGCCGTCCTGGTCATTTGCGTGGAGAAGATGACGGCAGCATTCTCCTGGAGGGTCTCTGTTAGCACGGTGAGTTCCTCACGGGAGAAGTGGACCTGCCGCTTGCGGTCGCACGCTTTCTTCGCTACTTTTCCCATTTTTCTTGGTTTCGCTAGGGTGGATGACGGGTTGGGGTGTGTTTCAGGGTAGTGTTTTTAGTGGTTGTGTGGATTTTGTGGTTTTATAGGTGTACGGCGGGATGTTTCCCGTTCCGGGCCCATGTTTTTACTTCCGTTTCCGTATATTTACGGTCACCGTACTTTCCGGTTGGCGCTCACTGCGGTGTCCGCTAAGATGGGTGGCGGTATTGCACCTAGGGCGCCGTACGGCGGCGGTGTGGGCCGTTTTGGGGTCATTTCCGCCATCGCGGACTTTGCACTTCCGCCATGACGTGGTGCTCGTGCCCGATGGGTCGGAATGGGCCGCACTTTGCTCCTTCGTGCAATGGCGGAAACGCTATTTACGCTGTGGCGGTCCGGTCAGTCACTTTCCGCCAGGGTCGTAATGAGGGCCACTGTCTATTAAGGTCATAAAGAGGAAAATTATTTCCTCGACATATCATAATAAGCAAGTGACTATTGGAGCCTAGTTGTTTCGCAGACTGAGATGGTTTGGGGGTGTTAAAGTTGATCAGTATATTGGGATTCAAAACAGAAGGCATCGATGGAAAATGAGTGGACACTCTATCGTTCATGAGAGGTTCTGATGATCTCATGACCCAAGGATCAGAATTAGATTTCGTCACGTTGATGTTGTGTTCTAAAGTTGAGTTTCTTGTTGATGGTATAGACACGCGACTCTGAGCCGATGTGTCAATCTTAGGCTCCAGAGAATGATTATCCAATTGTGCATTTGATTGTCTACCGGAGATTTTAGCTGTGATGCAATCATGTTGGATTCTGTGGGTTCCTTATGTAATATTCTAAAATCCATCAGTTGTGAATTTGCTATTGTTGGCAAGGTTGTTGGGAGAGCAATTTTGGAGCCACTGAAAGTAAATGAAATACTTGGAACCATAGGTGGTAGCAATGGACATGAGACTGCAGGGGTTAGATGTTTGGATTTTAGATATTCATCAATCATTCCTCTCACATGGTCACGAGTTGGAGCAACAAAATTGCTTCTTGAAGAAGACGTTGCCAGTGGAGTTGGCATGATGTTATGTTCATGGTTGTAGAATTGGGTAGGTGACCCATGAGCATTAGAAACAGGCAAGAATGTGCTTGTTACAGAAGGCACAGTGCTAGGTGTAGCGTCCCCCAAGGCATTGAGCAGTTTGTTCAGTGGAGAGTAATGTAAGCTTTAAGCTGTTGGCTGGGCAATATCTTTGACCGCCTCGTCTGATGGAGATGGTTTATCATTCTTGTTGGTGCATGTATCTGTGTGCGAGGTTGATGAAACAGCTTTAAAGAACGTGGCGACTGAGTTTTTAGGAATCTTCGGAAGGGCCATATTCTTGCGCAAATTAGCGCAAGATCATGAAGAGTTGGAGCAGGCTGAGTGGGTTGATCAAGGTCAATGACAATGTCATTCAGTATATTTGCGGGCTCTTTCACCCAATTTAGGATCCGAATTCGGCATTGGGCTAGCAAATGGATTTATAATCTCATCAAAGGCGGGGACCGTTGCATAGATGACCACATGTTCTGCAATCATGGGGTGACACGGGCCCGCAGGAGAAACAGAATTTTTCAGTGGCGTCATCCATTCAAGTAGAGAGTTGATTTGTGTCGTCTGAAGGGATGCTTTTTCATCTAGTCATTCTAGAAGTTTCAACACACTCAAAATGGTGGTGTTGATGGCAGCATGCGTGATTTGCCGGAGTGATGTTGATTTGCAGGAGGCTGAGAACGATGGCGAGGCGTGGGATGCACATCCTGCGAGCTTTCATCAGAGGCACTACTTACGGATGAGATATCATGTTGTTGATCTTGTTTCTCACTCGAGATGGATATAGAGGCCCCTTGACTCACGTGAATGGAAATATCATCCTCGTGCATGGATGCAGGCTGATTAGAAGTCAGAGGTGGATTAAAAGACAGAGCTATTATAGGTTCTGTGGAAGTGAAAGTCCTAATACCATCTGAGGCGAGCAAAGTGGTATCAGATAGCAATCGAGGCATTGGAATCACATTCTGAGAGTGAAAATTGGTGAATCCAGACTGATGAGGGTGCGCAGCGGCACGGAGAGGAGTGTGCAAAAAAACCTGAAAGGTTGGTAGGCAGTGTTAGCATGTGTGTAAATGGAGGCACATGTACTTATGGCTATGTGTGTAGTGAAATTGTGATTAGGGTTAGAAGACAGTGAATTGAGAGTGTGTGTTCTGCACATAGCGTGCAGGTTGCCTGCGGTCACCATTTTAGAGGAAATGCTGGCGTGATCAGGCATGCCTGCCTGATTTAAGAGAATGCAGATGATTAAACATCAGAGGCTTTAAAGTAGAAACACTAAGCAAGTATGTATGGTGATTGCAACGTGTGTACTGTCTTAATGCAGTCTAAAAAAAAAGGTAGCGTGAAGGCCATATAATCAAAAGGGTGAGCTACTGCGCTCTGCTGCTCTAGGCGAAGCGGGCAAAGCGCTACTTTCCCCAAGGTACTTTGCTCAGGGTGCGCGCGCACAGGTGCGCGTGCGAGCACGCTTTTGAGCATGAATGCACAAGTCCAGCCCTCCTGTGGGTGTAACAAAACACTTGGAAAAAGTTCACTCTACAAACAAAGCAAAATTATCTGTTCTTTGTTCGCTAAATGAGCAAAGTAAATGCGGGAGCTGGAATGGGCTCGCTTCAATACCTTCAGTCACCAAGTGCAGCTCTCAGACACGGCATCGGCCAGAAAGTCAGAAAAAGCACCGTCTCTGAGCGGGCAAAGCGGTACTCTCCCCAAGGTGCTTTGCTCAGGGTACGTGCCCACGGGTCCGCAGGCGAGCATGCTTTTGAGCGTGAATGCACAAGACCAGCCTTCCTGTGGGCGTAACAAAACACTTGGAATAAGTTCACTCTTCAGTCACCAAGTGCATCTCTCAGACACGGCATCGGCCAGAAAGTCAGAAAAAGCACCGTCTCTGAGCGGGCAAAGCGGTACTGTCCCCAAGGTGCTTTGCTCAGAGACAAATTATGAGTATGCTGAAACAGCGCTGGATCACTGGGGCTCTTTATGAGTATGCAGAATGAGCACTGGATCACTGGGGCTCTTTATGAGTATGCAGAATGAGCACTGGATCCCGGGGGCTCTTTATCAGTATGCTGAATGAGCACTGGATCACTGGGGCTCTTTATGAGTATGCAGAATGAGCACTGGATCACGGGGGCTCTTAATGAGTATGCTGAATGAGCACTGGATCCCTGGGGCTCTTTATGAGTATGCTGAATGAGCACTGGATCACTGGGGCTCTTTATGAGTATGCAGAATGAGCACTGGATCCCTGGGGCTCTTTATCAGTATGCTGAATGAGCACTGGATCACTGGGGCTCTTTATGAGTATGCAGAATGAGCACTGGATCACGGGGGCTCTTAATGAGTATGCTGAATGAGCACTGGATCACTGGGGCTTTTTATGAGTATGCAGAATTAGCAGTGGATCACTGGGGCTCTTTATGATTATGCAGAATGAGCACTGGATCACGGGGGCTCTTAATGAGTATGCTGAATGAGCACTGGATCCCTGGGGCTCTTTATGAGTATGCTGAATGAGCACTGGATCACTGGGGCTCTTTATGAGTATGCAGAATGAGCACTGGATCCCTGGGGCTCTTTATCAGTATGCTGAATGAGCACTGGATCACTGGGGCTCTTTATGAGTATGCAGAATGAGCACTGGATCACGGGGGCTCTTAATGAGTATGCTGAATGAGCACTGGATCACTGGGGCTTTTTATGAGTATGCAGAATTAGCAGTGGATCACTGGGGCTCTTTATGATTATGCTGAATGAGCACTGGATGACTGGGGCTCTTAATGAGTATGCTGAATGAGCACTGGATCACTGGGGCTTTTTATGAGTATGCAGAATGAGCACTGGATCCCTGGGGCTCTTTATGAGTATGCAGAATTAGCAGTGGATCACTGGGGCTCTTTATGATTATGCTGAATGAGCACTGGATGGCTGGGGCTCTTAATGAGTATGTAGAATGAGCACTGGATCCCTGGGGCTCTTTATGAGTATGCTGAATGAGCACTGGATCACTGGGGCTTTTTATGAGTATGCAGAATGAGCACTGGATCCCTGGGGCTCTTTATGAGTATGCTGAATGAGCACTGGATCACTGGGGCTTTTTATGAGTATGCAGAATGAGCACTGGATCCCTGGGGCTCTTTATGAGTATGCTGAATGAGCACTGGATCACGGGGGCTCTTAATGAGTATGCTGAATGAGCACTGGATCACTGGGGCTCTTTATGAGTATGCAGAATGAGCACTGGATCACTGGGGCTTTTTATGAGTATGCAGAATGAGCACTGGATCCCAGGGGCTCTTTATGAGTATGCTGAATGAGCACTGGATCACGGGGGCTCTTAATGAGTATGCTGAATGAGCACTGGATCACTGGGGCTCTTTATGAGTATGCAGAATGAGCACTGGATCACTGGGGCTCTTTATGAGTATGTTGAATGAGCACTGGATCACTGGGGCTTTTTATGAGTATGCAGAATTAGCAGTGGATCACTGGGGCTCTTTATGAGTATGCTGAATGCGTACTAGTTCTGAATGAGCACTGGATCCCTGGGGCTCTTTATTAGTATGCTGAATGAGCACTGGATCACGGGGGCTCTTAATGAGTATGCTGAATGAGCACTGGATCACTGGGGCTCTTTATGAGTATGCAGAATGAGCACTGGATCACTGGGGCTCTTTATGAGTATGCAGAATGAGCACTGGATCTCTTGGGCTCTTTATCAGTATGCTGAATGAGCACTGGATCACTGGGGCTCTTTATGAGTATGTTGAATGAGCACTGGATCACTGGGGCTTTTTATGAGTATGCAGAATTAGCAGTGGATCACTGGGGCTCTTTATGAGTATGCTGAATGCGTACTGGTTCTGAATGAGCACTGGATCCCTGGGGCTCTTTATGATTATGCTGAATGAGCACTGGATGACTGGGGCTCTTTATGAGTATGCTGAATGAGCACTGGATCACGGGGGCTCTTAATGAGTATGCTGAATGAGCACTGGATCACTGGGGCTCTTTATGAGTATGCAGAATGAGCACTGGATCACTGGGGCTCTTTATGAGTATGCAGAATGAGCACTGGATCTCTTGGGCTCTTTATCAGTATGCTGAATGAGCACTGGATCACTGGGGCTCTTTATGAGTATGCAGAATGAGCAATGGATCACTGGGGCTCTTTATGAGTATGTTGAATGAGCACTGGATCACTGGGGCTCTTTATGAGTATGTTGAATGAGCACTGGATCACTGGGGCTTTTTATGAGTATGCAGAATTAGCAGTGGATCACTGGGGCTCTTTATGAGTATGCTGAATGCGTACTGGTTCTGAATGAGCACTGGATCCCTGGGGCTCTTTATGATTATGCTGAATGAGCACTGGATGACTGGGGCTCTTTATGAGTATGCTGAATGAGCACTGGATCACGGGGGATCTTAATGAGTATGCTGAATGAGCACTGGATCACTGGGGCTCTTTATGAGTATGCAGAATGAGCACTGGATCACTGGGGCTCTTTATGAGTATGCAGAATGAGCACTGGATCTCTTGGGCTATTTATCAATATGCTGAATGAGCACTGGATCACTGGGGCTCTTTATGAGTATGCTGAATGAGCACTGGATCACTGGGGCTTTTTATGAGTATGCAGAATTAGCAGTGGATCACTGGGGCTCTTTATGAGAATACTGAATGCGTACTGGTTCAGAATGAGTGCTGGATCACTGGGGCTCCTTATGAGTATGCTGAATGCGTACTGGTTCTGAATGAGCACTGGATCCCTGGGGCTCTTTATGATTATGCTGAATGAGCGCTGGATCACTGGGGCTCTTCATGAGTATGCTGAATGAGCACTGGATCTCTGGGGCTCTTTATGAGTATGCAGAATGAGCACTGGATCACAGGGGCTCTTAATGAGTATGCTGAATGAGCACTGGATCACTGGGGCTCTTTATGAGTATGCAGAATGAGCACTGGATCACTGGGGCTCTTTATGAGTATGCTGAATGAGCACTGGATCACTGGGGCTTTTTATGAGTATGCAGAATTAGCAGTGGATCACTGGGGCTCCTTATGAGTATGCTGAATGCGTACTGGTTCTGAATGAGCACTGGATCCCTGGGGCTCTTTATGATTATGCTGAATGAGCACTGGATCTCTTGGGCTCTTTATGAGTATGCTGAATGAGCACTGGATCTCTGGGGCTCTTTATGAGTATGCAGAATGAGCACTGGATCACGGGGGCTCTTAATGAGTATGCTGAATGAGCACTGGATCACTGGGGCTCTTTATGAGTATGCAGAATGAGCACTGGATCACTGGGGCTCTTTATGAGTATGCTGAATGAGCACTGGATCACTGGGGCTTTTTATGAGTATGCAGAATGAGCACTGGATCACTGGGGCTCTTCATGAGTATGCTGAATGAGCACTGGATCACGGGGGCTCTTAATGAGTATGCTGAATGAGCACTGGATCACTGGGGCTCTTTATGAGTATGCAGAATGAGCACTGGATCACTGGGGCTCTTCATGAGTATGCAGAATGAGCACTGGATCACTGGGGCTTTTTATGAGTATGCAGAATTAGCAGTGGATCACTGGGGCTCTTTATGAGTATGCTGAATGCGTACTGGTTCAGAATGAGTGCTGGATCACTGGGGCTCCTTATGAGTATGCTGAATGCGTACTGGTTCTGAATGAGCACTGGATCCCTGGGGCTCTTTATGATTATGCTGAATGAGCGCTGGATCACTGGGGCTCTTCATGAGTATGCAGAATGAGCACTGGATCACTGGGGCTCCTTATGAGTATGCAGAATGAGCGCTGGAACACTGGGGCTCTTTATGAGTATGCAGAATGCACGCTGGATCACTGGGGCTCTTTATGAGTATGCAGAGTGAGCACTAGATCACTGGGGATCTTTATAATAATGCTAAATGAGCACTGGATCACTGGGGCTCTTTATTAGTATGCACAATGAGCACTGGATCTCCTGGGCTCTTTATGAGTATGCTGAATGCGTACTGGTTCAGAATGAGTGCTGGATCACTGGGGCTCTTTATGAGTATGCTGAATGCGTACTGGTTCAGAATGAGTGCTGGATCACTGGGGCTCTTTATGAGTATGCAGAATGAGCACTGGATCACTGGGGCTCTTTATGAGTATGCTGAATGCGTACTGGTTCAGAATGAGTGCTGGATCACTGTGGCTCTTTATGAGTATGCAGAATGAGCACTAGATCACTGGGGATCTTTATAAGAATGCTGAATGAGCACTGGATCTCTTGGGCTTTTTATCAGTATGCTGAATGAGCACTGGATCACTGGGGCTCTTTATCAGTATGCAGAATGAGCACTGGATCACTGGGGCTCTTTATGAGTATGCAGAATGAGAGCACTGGATCTCTTGGGCTCTTTATGAGTATGCAGAATGAGCACTGGATCACTGGGGCTCTTTATCAGTATGCTGAATGAGTACTGGATCCCTGGGGCTCTTTATGAGTATGCAGAATGAGCACTGGATCACTGGGGTTCTTTATCATTATGCTGAATGCGTACTGGTTCTGAATGAGCACTGGATCACTGGGGCTCTTTATGAGTATGCAGAATGAGCACTGGATCACTGGGGCTCTTTATGAGTATGCAGAATGCACACTGGATCACTGGGGCTCTTTATGAGTATGCAGAATGCACGCTGGATCACTAGGGCTCTTTATGAGTATCCAGAGTGAGCACTAGATCACTGGGGATCTTTATAAGAATGCTGAATGAGCACTGGATCACTGGTGTTCTTTATGAGTATGCAGAATGACTGCTGGATCACTGGGGCTCTTTATGAGTATGCTGAATGCGTACTGGTGCAGAATGAGTGCTGGATCACTGGGGCTCTTTATGAGTATGCAGAATGAGCACTGGATCACTGGGGCTCTTTATGAGTATGCTGAATGCGTACTGGTTCAGAATGAGTGCTGGATCACTGGGGCTCTTTATGAGTATGCAGAATGCACACTGGATCAATAGGGCTCTTTATGAGTATGCAGAATGAGCACTAGATCACTGAGGATCTTTATGAGTATGCTGAATGAGCACTGGATCACTGGGGTTCTTTATGAGTATGCAGAATGTGCACCGGATCACTAGGGCTCTTTATGAGTATGCTGAATGAGCACTACTGGATCACTGGGGCTCTTTATGAGTATGCTGAATGAGAGCTGGATCACTGGGGCTCTTTATGAGAATGCTGAAATAACACTAGATCACTGGGGATCTTTATAAGAATGCTGAATGAGCACTGGATCTTTTGGGCTTTTTATCAGTATGCTGAATGAGCACTGGATCACTGGGGCTCTTTATGAGTATGCAGAATGAGCACTGGATCTCTTGGGCTCTTTATGAGTATGCTGAATGAGCACTGGATCACCTGGGATCATTATGAGTATGCAGAATGAGCACTGGATCACTGGGGCTCTTTATCAGTATGCTGAATGAGCACTGGATCTCTGGGGCTCTTTATGAGTATGCAGAATGAGCACTGGATCTCTGGGGCTCTTTATGAGTATGTAGAATGTGCACTGGATCACTGGGGTTCTTTATGAGTATGCTGAATGGGCACTGAATCACTGGGGCCCTTTATGAGTATGCAGAATGAGCACTGGATCTCTTGGGCTCTTTATGAGTATGCTGAATGAGCACTGGATCACTGGGGCTCATTATGAGTATGCAGAATGAGCACTGGATCACTGGGGCTCTTTATGAGTATGCTGAATGCACACTGAATCACTGGGGTTCTCTATTAGTATGTTGAATGTGCACTGAATCACTGGGGCTCTTTATGATTATGTGGAATGCACACTGGATCACTGGGGCTCTTTATGAGTATGCAGAATGAGCACTGGATCTCTTGGGCTCTTTATGAGTATGCAGAATGAGCACTGGATCTCTTGGGCTCTTTATGAGTATGCTGAATGAGCACTGGAACACTGGGGCTCTTTATGAGTATGCAGAATGAGCACTGGATCGGTGGGGCTCTTTATGAGTATGCTGAATGAGCGCTGGATCTCTGGGGCTCTTTATGAGTATGCAGAATGAGCACTGGATCACGGGGGCTCTTAATGAGTATGCTGAATGAGCACTGGATCACTGGGGCTCTTTATGAGTATGCAGAATGAGCACTGGATCACTGGGGCTCTTTATGAGTATGCTGAATGAGCACTGGATCACTGGGGCTTTTTATGAGTATGCAGAATGAGCACTGGATCACTGGGGCTCTTCATGAGTATGCTGAATGAGCACTGGATCACGGGGGCTCTTAATGAGTATGCTGAATGAGCACTGGATCACTGGGGCTCTTTATGAGTATGCAGAATGAGCACTGGATCACTGGGGCTCTTCATGAATATGCAGAATGAGCACTGGATCACTGGGGCTTTTTATGAGTATGCAGAATTAGCAGTGGATCACTGGGGCTCTTTATGAGTATGCTGAATGCGTACTGGTTCAGAATGAGTGCTGGATCACTGGGGCTCCTTATGAGTATGCTGAATGCGTACTGGTTCTGAACGAGCACTGGATCCCTGGGGCTCTTTATGATTATGCTGAATGAGCGCTGGATCACTGGGGCTCTTCATGAGTATGCAGAATGAGCACTGGATCACTGGGGCTCCTTATGAGTATGCAGAATGAGCGCTGGAACACTGGGGCTCTTTATGAGTATGCAGAATGCACGCTGGATCACTGGGGCTCTTTATGAGTATGCAGAGTGAGCACTAGATCACTGGGGATCTTTATAATAATGCTAAATGAGCACTGGATCACTGGGGCTCTTTATTAGTATGCACAATGAGCACTGGA
This sequence comes from Ambystoma mexicanum, assembly GCF_040938575.1. Lineage (NCBI taxonomy): Eukaryota > Metazoa > Chordata > Amphibia > Caudata > Ambystomatidae > Ambystoma > Ambystoma mexicanum. Next base: position 1,307,589,750 of record NC_090926.1, on the reverse strand, counting down.
TCTCCTGGGCTCTTTATGAGTATGCTGAATGCGTACTGGTTCAGAATGAGTGCTGGATCACTGGGGCTCTTTATGAGTATGCTGAATGCGTACTGGTTCAGAATGAGTGCTGGATCACTGGGGCTCTTTATGAGTATGCAGAATGAGCACTGGATCACTGGGGCTCTTTATGAGTATGCTGAATGCGTACTGGTTCAGAATGAGTGCTGGATCACTGTGGCTCTTTATGAGTATGCAGAATGAGCACTAGATCACTGGGGATCTTTATAAGAATGCTGAATGAGCACTGGATCTCTTGGGCTTTTTATCAGTATGCTGAATGAGCACTGGATCACTGGGGCTCTTTATCAGTATGCAGAATGAGCACTGGATCACTGGGGCTCTTTATGAGTATGCAGAATGAGAGCACTGGATCTCTTGGGCTCTTTATGAGTATGCAGAATGAGCACTGGATCACTGGGGCTCTTTATCAGTATGCTGAATGAGTACTGGATCCCTGGGGCTCTTTATGAGTATGCAGAATGAGCACTGGATCACTGGGGTTCTTTATCATTATGCTGAATGCGTACTGGTTCTGAATGAGCACTGGATCACTGGGGCTCTTTATGAGTATGCAGAATGAGCACTGGATCACTGGGGCTCTTTATGAGTATGCAGAATGCACACTGGATCACTGGGGCTCTTTATGAGTATGCAGAATGCACGCTGGATCACTAGGGCTCTTTATGAGTATCCAGAGTGAGCACTAGATCACTGGGGATCTTTATAAGAATGCTGAATGAGCACTGGATCACTGGTGTTCTTTATGAGTATGCAGAATGACTGCTGGATCACTGGGGCTCTTTATGAGTATGCTGAATGCGTACTGGTGCAGAATGAGTGCTGGATCACTGGGGCTCTTTATGAGTATGCAGAATGAGCACTGGATCACTGGGGCTCTTTATGAGTATGCTGAATGCGTACTGGTTCAGAATGAGTGCTGGATCACTGGGGCTCTTTATGAGTATGCAGAATGCACACTGGATCAATAGGGCTCTTTATGAGTATGCAGAATGAGCACTAGATCACTGAGGATCTTTATGAGTATGCTGAATGAGCACTGGATCACTGGGGTTCTTTATGAGTATGCAGAATGTGCACCGGATCACTAGGGCTCTTTATGAGTATGCTGAATGAGCACTACTGGATCACTGGGGCTCTTTATGAGTATGCTGAATGAGAGCTGGATCACTGGGGCTCTTTATGAGAATGCTGAATTAACACTAGATCACTGGGGATCTTTATAAGAATGCTGAATGAGCACTGGATCTTTTGGGCTTTTTATCAGTATGCTGAATGAGCACTGGATCACTGGGGCTCTTTATGAGTATGCAGAATGAGCACTGGATCTCTTGGGCTCTTTATGAGTATGCTGAATGAGCACTGGATCACCTGGGATCATTATGAGTATGCAGAATGAGCACTGGATCACTGGGGCTCTTTATCAGTATGCTGAATGAGCACTGGATCTCTGGGGCTCTTTATGAGTATGCAGAATGAGCACTGGATCTCTGGGGCTCTTTATGAGTATGTAGAATGTGCACTGGATCACTGGGGTTCTTTATGAGTATGCTGAATGGGCACTGAATCACTGGGGCCCTTTATGAGTATGCAGAATGAGCACTGGATCTCTTGGGCTCTTTATGAGTATGCTGAATGAGCACTGGATCACTGGGGCTCATTATGAGTATGCAGAATGAGCACTGGATCACTGGGGCTCTTTATGAGTATGCTGAATGCACACTGAATCACTGGGGTTCTCTATTAGTATGTTGAATGTGCACTGAATCACTGGGGCTCTTTATGATTATGTGGAATGCACACTGGATCACTGGGGCTCTTTATGAGTATGCAGAATGAGCACTGGATCTCTTGGGCTCTTTATGAGTATGCAGAATGAGCACTGGATCTCTTGGGCTCTTTATGAGTATGCTGAATGAGCACTGGAACACTGGGGCTCTTTATGAGTATGCAGAATGAGCACTGGATCGGTGGGGCTCTTTATGAGTATGCTGAATGAGCGCTGGATTTCTTGGGCTCTTTATCAGTATGCTGAATGAGCACTGGAACACTGGGGCTCTTTATGAGTATGCAGAATGAGCACTGGATCTCTTGGGCTCTTTATCAGTATGCTGAATGAGCACTGGATCTCTTGGGCTCTTTATCAGTATGCTGAATGAGCACTGGATCTCTGGGGCTCTTTATGAGTATGCAGAATGAGCACTGGATCTCTGAGGCTCTTTATGAGTATGCTGAATGAACACTGGATCACTGGGGCTCATTATGAGTACGCTGAATGAACACTGGATCACTGGGGCTTGTTATGAGTATGCTGAATGAGCACTGGAACTCTTGGGATCTTTATGAATATGTTGAAAGTGCACTGTATCACTGGAGCTCTTTATGAGTATGTAGAATGTGCACTGGATCACTGGGGTTCTTTATGAGTATGTTGAATGAGCACTGGAACACTTGGGCTCTATATGAGAATACTGAATGCACACTGGATCTCTTGGGCTCTTTATCAGTATTCTGAATGAGCACTGGATCACTGGGGCTCTTTATGAGTATGCTGAATGAGCACTGGATCACTGGGGTTCTTTATGAGTATGTTGAATGTGCACTGAATCACTGGGGCTCTTTATGAGTATGTAGAATGAGCACTGGATCACTGGGGCTCTTTATGATTATGCTGAATGCACACTGGATCACTGGGGTTCTTTATGAGTATGTTGAATGTGCACTGAATCACTGGGGCTCTTTATGAGTATGTGGAATGCACACTGGATCACTGGGGTTCTTTATGAGTATGCTGAATGAGCACTGAATCACTGGGGCTCTTTATGAGTATGCAGAATGAGCACTGGATCTCTTGGGCTCTTTATGAGTATTCTGAATGAGCACTGGATCACTGGGGCTCATTATGAGTATGCTGAATGCGCACTGGATCACTGGGGTTCTTTATGAGTATGTTGAATGTGCACTGAATCACTGGGGCTCTTTATGAGTATGCAGAATGAGCACTGGATCTCTTGGGCTCTTTATGAGTATGCTGAATGAGCACTGGATCACCTGGGCTCATTATCAGTATGCAGAATGAGCACTGGATCACTGGGGCTCTTTATCAGTATGCTGAATGAGCACTGGATCTCTGGGGCTCTTTATGAGTATCCAGAATGAGCACTGGATCTCTGGGGCTCTTTATGAGTATGTAGAATGTGCACTGGATCACTGGGGTTCTTTATGAGTATGCTGAATGGGCACTGAATCACTGGGGCCCTTTATGAGTATGCAGAATGAGCACTGGATCTCTTGGGCTCTTTATGAGTATGCTGAATGAGCACTGGATCACTGGGGCTCATTATGAGTATGCAGAATGAGCACTGGATCACTGGGGCTCTTTATGAGTATGCTGAATGAGCACTGGATCACTGGGGCTCTTTATGAGTATGCTGAATGCACACTGAATCACTGGGGTTCTCTAGTAGTATGTTGAATGTGCACTGAATCACTGGTGCTCTTTATGATTATGTGGAATGCACACTGGATCACTGGGGCTCTTTATGAGTATGCAGAATGAGCACTGTTTCTCTTGGGCTCTTTATGAATATGCAGAATGAGCACTGGATCTCTTGGGCTCTTTATGAGTATGCTGAATGAGCACTGGAACACTGGGGCTCTTTATGAGTATGCAGAATGAGCACTGGATCGGTGGGGCTCTTTATGAGTATGCTGAATGAGCGCTGGATCTCTTGGGCTCTTTATCAGCATGCTGAATGAGCACTGGAACACTGGGGCTCTTTATGAGTATGCAGAATGAGCACTGGATCTCTTGGGCTCTTTATCAGTATGCTGAATGAGCACTGGATCTCTTGGGCTCTTTATCAGTATGCTGAATGAGCACTGGATCTCTGGGGCTCTTTATGAGTATGCAGAATGCGCACTGGATCTCTGAGGCTCTTTATGAGTATGCTGAATGAACACTGGATCACTGGGGCTCATTATGAGTACGCTGAATGAACACTGGATCACTGGGGCTTGTTATGAGTATGCTGAATGAGCACTGGATCTCTGGGGCTCTTTATGAGTATGCAGAATGAGCACTGGAACTCTTGGGCTCTTTATGAGTATGTTGAAAGTGCACTGTATCACTGGGGCTTGTTATGAGAATACTGAATGCACACTGGATCTCTTGGGCTCTTTATCAGTATTCTGAATGAGCACTGGATCACTGGGGCACTTTATGAGTATGCTGAATGAGCACTGGATCACTGGGGTTCTTTATGAGTATGTTGAATGTGCACTGAATCACTGGGGCTCTTTATGAGTATGCAGAATGAGCACTGGATCACTGGGGCTCTTTATGATTATGCTGAATGCACACTGGATCACTGGGGTTCTTTATGAGTATGTTGAATGTGCACTGAATCACTGGGGCTCTTTATGAGTATGTGGAATGCACACTGGATCACTGGGGTTCTTTATGAGTATGCTGAATGAGCACTGAATCACTGGGGCTCTTTATGAGTATGCAGAATGAGCACTGGATCTCTTGGGCTCTTTATGAGTATTCTGAATGAGCACTGGATCACTGGGGCTCTTTATGAGTATGTGGAATGCACACTGGATCACTGGGGCTCTTTATGAGTATGCAGAATGAGCACTGGATCTCTTGGGCTCTTTATGAGTATGCTGAATGAACACTGGATCACTGGGGCTCATTCTGAGGATGCAGAATGAGCACTGGATCACTGGGGCTCTTTATGAGTATGCTGAATGAGCACTGGATCACTGGGGCTCTTCATGATTATGCTGAATGCACACTGGATCACTGGGGTTCTTTATGAGTATGTTGAAAGTGCACTGTATCACTGGAGCTCTTTATGAGTATGTAGAATGTGCACTGGATCACTGGGGTTCTTTATAAGTATGCAGAATGAGCACTGGATCTCTTGGGCTCTTTATGAGTATGCTAAATGAGTGCTGTATCACTGTGGCTCGTTATGAGTATGCTGAATGAGCACTGTATCACTGGGGATCTTCATGAGTATGCAGAATGAGCACTGGATCACTGGGGTTCTTTATGAGTATGTTGAAAGTGCACTGTATCACTGGAGCTCTTTATGAGTATGTAGAATGTGCACTGGATCACTGGGGTTCTTTATGAGTATGTTGAATGAGCACTGGAACACTTGGGCTCCGTATGAGAATACTGAATGCACACTGGATCTCTTGGGCTCTTTATCAGTATTCTGAATGAGCACTGGATCACTGGGGCTCTTTATGAGTATGCTGAATGAGCACTGGATCACTGGGGCTCTTTATGAGTATGTTGAATGAGCACTGGAACACTTGGGCTCTATATGAGAATACTGAATGCACACTGGATCTCTTGGGCTCTTTATCAGTATTCTGAATGAGCACTGGATCACTGGGGCTCTTTATGAGTATGCTGAATGAGCACTGGATCACTGGGGTTCTTTATGAGTATGTTGAATGTGCACTGAATCACTGGGGCTCTTTATGAGTATGCAGAATGAGCACTGGATCACTGGGGCTCTTTATGATTATGCTGAATGCACACTGGATCACTGGGGTTCTTTATGAGTATGTGGAATGCACACTGGATCACTGGGGCTCTTTATGAGTATGTGGAATGCACACTGGATCGCTGGGGCTCTTTATGAGTATGTGGAATGCACACTGGATCACTGGGGTTCTTTATGAGTATGCTGAATGAGCACTGAATCACTGGGGCTCTTTATGAGTATTCTGAATGAGCACTGGATCACTGGGGCTCATTATGAGTATGCTGAATGCACACTGGATCACTGGGGTTCTTTATGAGTATGTGGAATGCACACTGGATCACTGGGGCTCTTTATGAGTATGTGGAATGCACACTGGATCGCTGGGGCTCTTTATGAGTATGCAGAATGAGCACTGGATCTCTTGGGCTCTTTATGAGTATGCTGAATGAACACTGGATCACTGGGGCTCATTCTGAGGATGCAGAATGAGCACTGGATCACTGGGGCTCTTTATGAGTATGCTGAATGAGCACTGGATCACTGGGGCTCTTCATGATTATGCTGAATGCACACTGGATCACTGGGGTTCTTTATGAGTATGTTGAAAGTGCACTGTATCACTGGAGCTCTTTATGAGTATGTAGAATGTGCACTGGATCACTGGGGTTCTTTATAAGTATGCAGAATGAGCACTGGATCTCTTGGGCTCTTTATGAGTATGCTAAATGAGTGCTGTATCACTGTGGCTCGTTATGAGTATGCTGAATGAGCACTGTATCACTGGGGATCTTTATGAGTATGTTGAAAGTGCACTGTATCACTGGAGCTCTTTATGAGTATGTAGAATGTGCACTGGATCACTGGGGTTCTTTATGAGTATGTTGAATGAGCACTGGAACACTTGGGCTCCGTATGAGAATACTGAATGCACACTGGATCTCTTGGGCTCTTTATCAGTATTCTGAATGAGCACTGGATCACTGGGGCTCTTTATGAGTATGCTGAATGAGCACTGGATCACTGGGGCTCTTTATGAGTATGCAGAATGAGCACTGGATCACTGAGGCTCTTTATGATTATGCTGAATGCACACTGGATCACTGGGGTTCTTTATGAGTATGTTGAATGTGCACTGAATCACTGGGGCTCTTTATGAGTATGTGGAATGCACACTGGATCACTGGGGCTCTTTATGAGTATGCAGAATGAGCTCTGGATCTCTTGGGCTCTTTATGAGTATGCTGAATGAGCACTGGATCACTGGGGCTCATTATGAGTATGCAGAATGAGCACTGGATCACTGGGGCTCTTTATGAGTATGCTGAATGAGCACTGGATCACTGGGGCTCTTCATGAGTATACTGAATGAGCACTGGATCACTGGGGCTCTTTATGATTATGCTGAATGCACACTGGATCACTGGGGTTCTTTATGAGTATGTTGAATGAGCACTGGAACACTTGGGCTCTATATGAGAATACTGAATGCACACTGGATCTCTTGGGCTCTTTATCAGTATTCAGAATGAGCACTGGATCACTGGGGATCTTTATGAGTATGCAGAATGAGCACTGGATCTCTTGGGCTCTTTTTTAAGTATGTTGAATGAGCACTGGATCACTGGGGCTCATTATGAGTATGCAGAATGAGCACTGGATCTCTTGGGCTCTTTATGAGTATGCTGAATGACCACTGGAACACTGGGGCTCTTTATGAGTATGCCGAATGAGCACTGGATCTCTGGGGCTCTTTATGAGTATGCAGAATGAGCACTGGATCTCTTGGGCTCTTTATCAGTATGCTGAATGAACACTGGATCACTGGGGCCTGTTATGATCATGCTGAATGAGCACTGGATCACGGGGGCTCTTAATGAGTATGCTGAATGAGCCCTGTATCACTGGGGATCTTCATGAGTATGCAGAATGAGAACTGGATCCCTGGGGCTCTTTATGATTATGCTGAATGCACACTGGATCACTGGGGTTCTTTATGAGTATGTTGAAAGTGCACTGTATCACTGGAGCTCTTTATGAGTATGTAGAATGTGCACTGGATCACTGGGGTTCTTTATGAGTATGTTGAATAAGCACTGGAACACTAGAGCTCTATATGAGAATACTGAATGCACACTGGATCTCTTGGGCTCTTTATCAGTATTCTGAATGAGCACTGGATCACTGGGGATCTTTATGAGTATGCTGAATGAGCACTGGATCACAGGGGCTCTTTATGAGTATGCAGAAGGAGCACTGGATCACTGGGGCTCTTTATGAGTATGCAGAATGAGCACTGGATCACTGGGGCTCTTCATGAGTATACTGAATGAGCACTGGATCACTGGGGCTCTTTATGATTATGCTGAATGCACACTGGATCACTGGGGTTCTCTATTAGTATGTTGAATGTGCACTGAATCACTGGGGCTCTTTATGAGTATGTGGAATGCACACTGGATCACTGGGGCTCTTTATGAGTATGCAGAATGAGCACTGGATCAGTGGGGCTCTTTATGAGTATGCAGAATGAGCACTGTTTCTCTTGGGTTCGTTATGAGTATGCAGAATGAGCACTGGATCTCTTGGGCTCTTTATGAGTATGCTGAATGAGCACTGGAACACTGGGGCTCTTTATGAGTATGCAGAATGAGCACTGGATCAGTGGGGCTCTTTATGAGTATGCTGAATGAGCGCTGGATCTCTTGGGCTCTTTATCAGTATGCTGAATGAGCACTGGAACACTGGGGCTCTTTATGAGTATGCAGAATGAGCACTGGATCACTGGGGCTCTTTATGATTATGCTGAATGCACACTGGATCACTGGGGTTCTTTATGAGTATGTTGAATGTGCACTGAATCACTGGGGCTCTTTATGAGTATGCAGAATGAGCACTGGATCTCTTGGGCTCTTTATGAGTATGCTGAATGAGCACTGGATCACTGGGGCTCATTATGAGTATGCTGAATGAGCACTGAATCACTGGGGCTCTTTATGAGTATGCAGAATGAGCACTGGATCTCTTGGGCTCTTTATGAGTATTCTGAATGAGCACTGGATCACTGGGGCTCATTATGAGTATGCTGAATGCGCACTGGATCACTGGGGCTCATTATGAGTATGCTGAATGAGCACTGAATCACTGGGGCTCTTTATGAGTATGCAGAATGAGCACTGGATCTCTTGGGCTCTTTATGAGTATTCTGAATGAGCACTGGATCACTGGGGCTCATTATGAGTATGCTGAATGCACACTGGATCACTGGGGTTCTTTATGAGTATGTTGAATGTGCACTGAATCACTGGGGCTCTTTATGAGTATGTGGAATGCACACTGGATCACTGGGGCTCTTTATGAGTATGTGGAATGCACACTGGATCACTGGGGCTCTTTATGAGTATGTGGAATGAGCACTGGATCACTGGGGCTCTTTATGAGTATGTGGAATGCACACTGGATCACTGGGGCTCTTTATGAGTATGTGGAATGCACACTGGATCACTGGGGCTCTTTATGAGTATGTGGAATGCACAATGCATCGCTGGGGCTCTTTATGAGTATGCAGAATGAGCACTGGATCTCTTGGGCTCTTTATGAGTATGCTGAATGAACACTGGATCACTGGGGCTCATTCTGAGGATGCAGAATGAGCACTGGATCACTGGGGCTCTTTATGAGTATGCTGAATGAGCACTGGATCACTGGGGCTCTTCATGATTATGCTGAATGCACACTGGATCACTGGGGTTCTTTATGAGTATGTAGAATGTGCACTGGATCACTGGGGTTCTTTATAAGTATGCAGAATGAGCACTGGATCTCTTGGGCTCTTTATGAGTATGCTAAATGAGTGCTGTATCACTGTGGCTCGTTATGAGTATGCTGAATGAGCACTGTATCACTGGGGATCTTCATGAGTATGCAGAATGAGCACTGGATCACTGGGGTTCTTTATGAGTATGTTGAAAGTGCACTGTATCACTGGAGCTCTTTATGAGTATGTAGAATGTGCACTGGATCACTGGGGTTCTTTATGAGTATGTTGAATGAGCACTGGAACACTTGGGCTCCGTATGAGAATACTGAATGCACACTGGATCTCTTGGGCTCTTTATCAGTATTCTGAATGAGCACTGGATCACTGGGGCTCTTTATGAGTATGTAGAATGTGCACTGGATCACTGGGGTTCTTTATGAGTATGTTGAATGAGCACTGGAACACTTGGGCTCTATATGAGAATACTGAATGCACACTGGATCTCTTGGGCTCTTTATCAGTATTCTGAATGAGCACTGGATCACTGCGGCTCTTTATGAGTATGCTGAATGAGCACTGGATCACTGGGGTTCTTTATGAGTATGTTGAATGTGCACTGAATCACTGGGGCTCTTTATGAGTATGCAGAATGAGCACTGGATCACTGGGGTTCTCTATTAGTATGTTGAATGTGCACTGAATCACTGGGGCTCTTTATGAGTATGTGGAATGCACACTGGATCACTGGGGCTCTTTATGAGTATGCAGAATGAGCACTGTTTCTCTTGGGTTCGTTATGAGTATGCAGAATGAGCACTGGATCTCTTGGGCTCTTTATGAGTATGCTGAATGAGCACTGGAACACTGGGGCTCTTTATGAGTATGCAGAATGAGCACTGGATCAGTGGGGCTCTTTATGAGTATGCTGAATGAGCGCTGGATCTCTTGGGCTCTTTATCAGTATGCTGAATGAGCACTGGAACACTGGGGCTCTTTATGAGTATGCAGAATGAGCACTGGATCACTGGGGCTCTTTATGATTATGCTGAATGCACACTGGATCACTGGGGTTCTTTATGAGTATGCTGAATGAGCACTGAATCACTGGGGCTCTTTATGAGTATTCTGAATGAGCACTGGATCACTGGGGCTCATTATGAGTATGCTGAATGCACACTGGATCACTGGGGTTCTTTATGAGTATGTTGAATGTGCACTGAATCACTGGGGCTCTTTATGAGTATGTGGAATGCACACTGGATCGCTGGGGCTCTTTATGAGTATGTGGAATGCACAATGCATCGCTGGGGCTCTTTATGAGTATGCAGAATGAGCACTGGATCTCTTGGGCTCTTTATGAGTATGCTGAATGAACACTGGATCACTGGGGCTCATTCTGAGGATGCAGAATGAGCACTGGATCACTGGGGCTCTTTATGAGTATGCTGAATGAGCACTGGATCACTGGGGCTCTTCATGATTATGCTGAATGCACACTGGATCACTGGGGTTCTTTATGAGTATGTTGAAAGTGCACTGTATCACTGGAGCTCTTTATGAGTATGTAGAATGTGCACTGGATCACTGGGGTTCTTTATAAGTATGCAGAATGAGCACTGGATCTCTTGGGCTCTTTATGAGTATGCTAAATGAGTGCTGTATCACTGTGGCTCGTTATGAGTATGCTGAATGAGCACTGTATCCGCGGGGATCTTCATGAGTATGCAGAATGAGCACTGGATCACTGGGGTTCTTTATGAGTATGTTGAAAGTGCACTGTATCACTGGAGCTCTTTATGAGTATGTAGAATGTGCACTGGATCACTGGGGTTCTTTATGAGTATGTTGAATGAGCACTGGAACACTTGGGCTCCGTATGAGAATACTGAATGCACACTGGATCTCTTGGGCTCTTTATCAGTATTCTGAATGAGCACTGGATCACTGGGGCTCTTTATGAGTATGTAGAATGTGCACTGGATCACTGGGGTTCTTTATGAGTATGTTGAATGAGCACTGGAACACTTGGGCTCTATATGAGAATACTGAATGCACACTGGATCTCTTGGGCTCTTTATCAGTATTCTGAATGAGCACTGGATCACTGCGGCTCTTTATGAGTATGCTGAATGAGCACTGGATCACTGGGGTTCTTTATGAGTATGTTGAATGTGCACTGAATCACTGGGGCTCTTTATGAGTATGCAGAATGAGCACTGGATCACTGGGGCTCTTTATGATTACGCTGAATGCACACTGGATCACTGGGGTTCTTTATGAGTATGTTGAATGTGCACTGAATCACTGGGGCTCTTTATGAGTATGTGGAATGCACACTGGATCACTGGGGCTCTTTATGAGTATGCAGAATGAGCTCTGGATCTCTTGGGCTCTTTATGAGTATGCTGAATGAGCACTGGATCACTGGGGCTCATTATGAGTATGCAGAATGAGCACTGGATCACTGGGGCTCTTTATGAGTATGCTGAATGAGCACTGGATCACTGGGGCTCTTCATGAGTATACTGAATGAGCACTGGATCACTGGGGCTCTTTATGATTATGCTGAATGCACACTGGATCACTGGGGTTCTTTATGAGTATGTTGAATGAGCACTGGAACACTTGGGCTCTATATGAGAATACTGAATGCACACTGGATCTCTTGGGCTCTTTATCAGTATTCAGAATGAGCACTGGATCACTGGGGATCTTTATGAGTATGCAGAATGAGCACTGGATCTCTTGGGCTCTTTTTTAAGTATGTTGAATGACCACTGGAACACTGGGGTTCTTTATGAGTATGCTGAATGAGCACTGGATCTCTGGGGCTCTTTATGAGTATGCAGAATGAGCACTGGATCTCTTGGGCTCTTTATCAGTATGCTGAATGAACACTGGATCACTGGGGCCCGTTATGATCATGCTGAATGAGCACTGGATCACGGGGGCTCTTAATGAGTATGCTGAATGAGCCCTGTATCACTGGGGATCTTCATGAGTATGCAGAATGAGAACTGGATCCCTGGGGCTCTTTATGATTATGCTGAATGCACACTGGATCACTGGGGTTCTTTATGAGTATGTTGAAAGTGCACTGTATCACTGGAGCTCTTTATGAGTATGTAGAATGTGCACTGGATCACTGGGGTTCTTTATGAGTATGTTGAATAAGCACTGGAACACTAGAGCTCTATATGAGAATACTGAATGCACACTGGATCTCTTGGGCTCTTTATCAGTATTCTGAATGAGCACTGGATCACTGGGGATCTTTATGAGTATGCTGAATGAGCACTGGATCACGGGGGCTCTTTATGAGTATGCAGAATGAGCACTGGATCACTGGGGCTCTTCATGAATATACTGAATGAGCACTGGATCACTGGGGCTCTTTATGATTATGCTGAATGCACACTGGATCACTGGGGCTCTTCATGAGTATACTGAATGAGCACTGGATCACTGGGGCTCTTTATGAGTATGCAGAATGAGCACTGGATCACTGGGGCTCTTTATGAGTATGCAGAATGAGCACTGGATCACTGGGGCTCTTCATGAGTATACTGAATGAGCACTGGATCACTGGGGCTCTTTATGATTATGCTGAATGCACACTGGATCACTGGGGTTCTCTATTAGTATGTTGAATGTGCACTGAATCACTGGGGCTCTTTATGAGTATGTGGAATGCACACTGGATCACTGGGGCTCTTTATGAGTATGCAGAATGAGCACTGTTTCTCTTGGGTTCGTTATGAGTATGCAGAATGAGCACTGGATCTCTTGGGCTCTTTATGAGTATGCAGAATGAGCACTGGATCAGTGGGGCTCTTTATGAGTATGCTGAATGAGCGCTGGATCTCTTGGGCTCTTTATCAGTATGCTGAATGAGCACTGGAACACTGGGGCTCTTTATGAGTATGCAGAATGAGCACTGGATCACTGGGGCTCTTTATGAGTATGCTGAATGAGCACTGGATCACTGGGGCTCTTCATGAGTATACTGAATGAGCACTGGATCACTGGGGCTCTTTATGATTATGCTGAATGCACACTGGATCACTGGAGCTCTTTATGAGTATGTAGAATGTGCACTGGATCACTGGGGTTCTTTATGAGTATGTTGAATGAGCACTGGAACACTTGGGCTCTATATGAGAATACTGAATGCACACTGGATCTCTTGGGCTCTTTATCAGTATTCTGAATGAGCACTGGATCACGGGGGCTCTTTATGAGTATGCAGAATGAGCACTGGATCACTGGGGCTCTTTATGAGTATGCTGAATGGGCACTGAATCACTGGGGCCCTTTATGAGTATGCAGAATGAGCACTGGATCTCTTGGGCTCTTTATGAGTATGCTGAATGAGCACTGGATCACTGGGGCTCATTATGAGTATGCAGAATGAGCACTGGATCACTGGGGCTCTTTATGAGTATGCTGAATGAGCACTGGATCACTGGGGCTCTTCATGAGTATGCTGAATGCACACTGAATCACTGGGGTTCTCTATTAGTATGTTGAATGTGCACTGAATCACTGGGGCTCTTTATGATTATGTGGAATGCACACTGGATCACTGCGGCTCTTTATGAGTATGCAAAATGAGCACTGTTTCTCTTGGGCTCTTTATGAGTATGCAGAATGAGCACTGGATCTCTTGGGCTCTTTATGAGTATGCTGAATGAGCACTGGAACACTGGGGCTCTTTATGAGTATGCAGAATGAGCACTGGATTGGTGGGGCTCTTTATGAGTATGCTGAATGAGCGCTGGATCTCTTGGGCTCTTTATCAGTATGCTGAATGAGCACTGGAACACTGGGGCTCTTTATGAGTATGCAGAATGAGCACTGGATCTCTTGGGCTCTTTATCAGTATGCTGAATGAGCACTGGATCTCTTGGGCTCTTTATCAGTATGCTGAATGAGCACTGGATCTCTGGGGCTCTTTATGAGTATGCAGAATGAGCACTGGATCTCTGAGGCTCTTTATGAGTATGCTGAATGAACACTGGAACACTGGGGCTCATTATGAGTACGCTGAATGAACACTGGATCACTGGGGCTTGTTATGAGTATGCTGAATGAGCACTGGATCTCTGGGGCTCTTTATGAGTATGCAGAAGAGCACTGGATCTCTGGGGCTCTTTATGAGTATGCTGAATGAACACTGGATCACTGGGGCTCGTTATGAGTATGCTGAATGAACACTGGATCACTGGGGCTCGTTATGAGTATGCTGAATGAGCACTGGATCTCTGGGGCTCTTTATAAGTATGCAGAATGCACACTGGATCACTGGGGCTCTTTATGATCATGCTGAATGAGCACTGGATCACGGGGGCTCTTGATGAGTATGCTTAATGAGCACTGGATCACTGGGGCTTTGCTGGGAGATGACGGGGTGAGAGGCAGGAGGAGGAGCAGTGTGATGTTGGATTTTGTGAGGCAGACGGGGCGGTGGGAGGAGTTGTGAGTTTATGTGTGCTAGGTATTGATTGGTGGGTCTGGTGCACATCATCCTTTTGGATGAGGAAGCGCCTGCGTGGGTCCGCCCACACCTCCGATAATTGAGAAGAAGAAGAAGAATTAGCACTGGAACACTGGGGCTCTTTATGAGAATACTGAATGCACACTAGATCACTGGGGTTCTTTATGAGTATGTTGAATGTGCACTGTATCACTGGGGCTCTTTATGAGTATACTGAATGAGCACTGGATCACTGGGGCTCTTCATGAGTATACTGAATGAGCACTGGATCACTGGGTCTCTTTATGATCATGCTGAATGCACACTGGATCACTGGGTTTCTTTATGAGTATGTTGAAAGTGCACTGTATCACTGGAGCTCTTTATGAGTATGTAGAATGCGCACTGGATCACTGGGGTTCTTTATGAGTATGTTGAATGAGCACTGGAACACTTGGGCTCTATATGAGAATACTGAATGCACACTGGATCACGTGGGCTCTTTATGAGTATGTTGAATGAGCACTGGATGACTGGGGCTCTTCATGAGTATACTGAATGAGCACTGGATCACTGGGGCTCTTTATGAGTATGTTGAATGTGCACTGTATCACTGGGGCTCTTTATGAGTATGTTGAATGTGCACTGTATCACTGGGGCTCTTTATGAGTATGCTGAATGAGCACTGGATCTCTGGGGCTCTTTATGAGTATGCTGAATGAGCACTGGATCACTGGGGCTCTTCATGAGTATACTGAATGAGCACTGGATCACTGGGGCTCTTTATGATTATGCTGAATGCACACTGGATCACTGGGGGTCTTTATGAGTATGTTGAAAGTGCACCGTATCACTGGAGCTCTTTATGAGTATGTTGAATGTGCACTGTATCACTGGGACTCTTTATGAGTAAGCTGAATGAGCACTGGATCACTGGGGCTCTTTATGAGGATGCTGAATGAGCACTGGATCACTGGGACTCTTTATGAGTATGCAGAATGAGCGCTGGATCACTGGGCTCTTTATGAGTGTATAGAATGAACAATGGATCACTGGGGCTCTTTATGAGTATGCTGGAAGAGCACTGATTCACTGGGCTCTTTATGAGTATGCAGAATGAGCACTGGATCACTGGGCTCTTTATGAGTATCAAGAATGAGCACTGGATCACTGGGCTCTTTATGAGTATGTAGAGTGAGCACTGGATCACTGGGGCTCTTTATGAGTATGCAGAATGAGCACTGGATCACTGGGCTCTTTATGAGTATGTAGAATGCACACTGGATCACTGGGGCTCTTTATGAGTATGCTGGAAGAGCACTGGATCACTGGGCTCTTTATGAGTAAGTAGAATGAGCACTGGATCACTAGGCTCTTTATGAGAATGTAGAATGAGCACTGGATCACTGGGGCTCTTTATGAGTATACTGGAAGAGCACTGGATCCCTGGGCTCTTTATGAGTATGTAGAATGGGCACTGGATCACTGTGGCTCTTCAAGAGTATGCAGAATTAGCAGTGGATCACTGGGGCTCTTTATGAGTATACTGGAAGAGCACTGGATCCCTGGGCTCTTTATGAGTATGTAGAATGAGCACTGGATCACTGGGGCTCTTTATGAGTATGTAGAATGAGCACTGGATCACTGGGGCTCTTTATGAGTATGTAGAATGAGCACTGGATCACTGGGGCTCTTTATGAGTATGCTGAATGAGCACTGGATCACTGGGCTCTTTATCAGTATGTAGAATGAGCACTGGACCACTGGGGCTCTTTATGAGTATGCTGGAAGAGCACTGGATCACTGGGCTCTTTATGAGTAAGTAGAATGAGCACTGGATCACTAGGCCCTTTATGAGAATGTAGAATGAGCACTGGATCACTGGGGCTCTTTATGATTATACTGGAAGAACACTGGATCCCTGGGCTCTTTATGAGTATGTAGAATGAGCACTGGATCACTGTGGTTCTTCAAGCGTATGCAGAATGAGCACTGGATCACTGGGGCTCTTTATGAGTATGTAGAATGAGCACTGGATCACTGGGCTATTTATGAGTATGCTGAATGAGCACTGGATCACTGGGCTCTTTATCAGTATGTATAATGAGCACTGGATCACTGGGGCTCTTTATGAGTATGCTGGAAGAGCACTGGATCACTCGGCTCTTTATGAGTATTTAGAATATGCACTGGATCACTGGGCTCTTTATGAGAATGTAGAATGAGCACTGGATCACTGGGGCTCTTTATGAGTATTCTGGAAGAGCACTGGATCCCTGGGCTCTTTATGAGTATGTAGAATGAGCACTGGATCACTGGGGTTCTTCATGAGTATGCAGAATGCACACTGGATCACTGGGGCTCTTTATGAGTATGCTGAATGAGCGCTGGATCACTGGGGCTCTTTATGAGTATGCTGAATGAGCGCTGGATCACTGGGGCTCCTTATTAGTATGCAGAATGAGCACTGGATTACAGGGGCTCTTTATGAGTATGTAGAATGAGCACTGGATCACTGGGGTTCTTCATGAGTATGCAGAATGCACACTGGATCACTGGGGCTCTTTATGAGTATGTAGAATGAGCACTGGATCACTGGGGTTCTTCATGAGTATGCAGAATGCACACTGGATCACTGGGGCTCTTTATGAGTATGCTGAATGAGCACTGGTTACCTTTTTTATAATGTGTACCCTTAAGGAAGAATTTTGACACCTTGAGTGTCCTACCCACATCGTTGTGGGTGCTTTTGGTCCCTACCACTGGGATGTCGAGTATATAGCTCCGCCAAAGGAGCTTGCCCTCACATTATAACCAAAGCCTGCTGGTAAGGAATACCCCCAGTGAGAGCTTCTTTTTGACTGCGTGGGAGAAGGCTGGAGTCAGCATGTGAATATATGACTTATACCAACGCTGGAGAAATTTTACTGGTAAGAAACAATATGCAGTGACGTTAATGAATACAAAACAATAAATGGAATTTTTATTGAACCCAAAACCCTGGGAAAAAAAGCATGACTTTTTAAAACTATATATGTATATGTAGTTGGGAACAGGAATAGTGGTTTTGGGGGTGGGGGAAAAGTGTGCATAAAAAAAGGAGGGCTTGGTGAATGTGTTATTTCTTTAGGGGGTTCTGGTTCGTTAAAAATTCATTTGTTGTTTTTCATTTGTTAAAATCATATGTATCTTAAGAAAGTACTCCCTTCTCCAGCATTGGATCTTTCATAGATTCACAAGCTGTGAATAGATTGCGTAGCAGTAAGACCTAACGGGAGGCAACAGTCCAGGAAAATAATAAGTCACTGCTCGCACTTTATGTATGCACATCCAAAAGATGACAGCTGAAGCTCCAGGGTTTACCTTTATTGAAACAGCAGTTGAAGGACTGCCTTTCACATCTGTGCATCTTCTGCATGCTGCTGCCTTTCCCATCTGTGCATTTTCTGCGTGCTGCTGCCTTTCCCATTCGTGCATCTTCTGCGTGCTGCTGCCTTTCCCATCCATGCATCTTCTGCGTGCTGCTGCCTTTCCCATCCGTTCATCTTCTGCGTGCTGCTGCCTTTCCCATCCGTGTGTCTTCCGCGTGCTGCTGCCTTTCCCATCCCTGCATCTTCTGCCTGCTGCTGCCTTTCCCATCCGTTCATCTTCTGTGTGCTGCTGCCTTTCCCATCTGTGCATCTTCTGCATGCTGCTGCCTTTCCCATCTGTGTATTTTCTGCATGGTGCTGCCTTTCCCATCTGTGCATCTTAGTGTGCTGCTGCCTTTCCCATCTGTGCATCTTCTGTGTACTACTGCCTTTCCCATCCGTGCATCTTCTGTGTGCTGCTACCTTTCCCATCCGTGCATCTTCTGTGTGCTGCTGCCTTTCCCATCTGTGCATCTTCTGCATGCTGCTGCCTTTCCCATCTGTGTATTTTCTGCATGGTGCTGCCTTTCCCATCTGTGCATCTTAGTGTGCTGCTGCCTTTCCCATCTGTGCATCTTCTGTGTGCTACTGCCTTTCCCATCCGTGCATCTTCTGTGTGCTGCTACCTTTCCCATCCGTGCATCTTCTGTGTGCTGCTGCCTTTCCCATCCGTTCCTCTTCTGCAGGCTGCTGCCTTTCCCATTTGTGCATCGTCTGTGTGCTGCTGCCTTTCCCATCCGTGCATTTTCTGCATGCTGCTGCCTTTCCCATCTGTGCATCTTCTGCGTGCTGCTGCCTTTCCCATTCGTGCATCTTCTGCGTGCTGCTGCCTTTCCCATCCATGCATCTTCTGCGTGCTGCTGCCTTTCCCATCCATTCATCTTCTGTGTGCTGCTGCCTTTCCCATCTGTGTATTTTCTGCATGGTGCTGCCTTTCCCATCTGTGCATCTTCCTTGTGCTGCTGCCTTTCCCATCTGTGCATCTTAGTGTGCTGCTGCCTTTCCCATCTGTGCATCTTCTGTGTGCTACTGCCTTTCCCATCCGTGCATCTTCTGTGTGCTGCTACCTTTCCCATCCGTGCATTTTCTGTGTGCTGCTGCCTTTCCCATCCGTTCCTCTTCTGCAGGCTGCTGCCTTTCCCATTTGTGCATCGTCTGTGTGCTGCTGCCTTTCCCATCCATGCATTTTCTGCATGCTGCTGCCTTTCCCATCCGTTCATCTTCTGTGTGCTGCTGCCTTTCCCATCTGTGCATCTTCTGCATGCTGCTGCCTTTCCCATCTGTGCATCTTCTGTGTGCTGCTGCCTTTCCCATCTGTGCATCTTCTGTATGCTGCTGCCTTTCCCATCCGTGCATCTTCTGCGTGGTGCTGCCTTTCCCCATCTGTGCATCTTCTGCGTGCTGCTGCCTTTCCCATCTGTGCATTTTCTGCGTGCTGCTGTCTTTCCCATTCGTGCATCTTCTGCGTGCTGCTGCCTTTCCCATCCATGCATCTTCTTCGTGCTGCTGCCTTTCCCATCCATTCATCTTCTGCATGCTGCTGCCTTTCCCATCCGTGCATCTTCCGCGTGCTGCTGCCTTTCCCATCCCTGATTCTTCTGCATGCTGCTGCCTTTCCCATCTGTTCATCTTCTGTGTGCTGCTGCCTTTCCCATCTGTGCATCTTCTGCATGCTGCTGCCTTTCCCATCTGTGCATCTTCTGCGTGCTCCTGCCATTCCCATCCATGCATCTTCTGCATGCTGCTGCCTTTCCCATCTGTACTTCTTCTGCATGCTAGTGCCTTTCACATCTATGCAGCTTCTGCGTGCTGCTGCCTTTCCCATCCATTCATTTTCTGCGTGTTGCTGCCTTTCCCATCTGTGCATCTTCATGCGTGCTGCTGTTTTTCTCATCCATGCATCTTCTGCATGCTGCTGCCTTTCCCATCCGTGCATCTTCTGTGTGCTGCTGCCTTTCCCATCCGTTCCTCTTCTGCATGCTGCTGCCTTTCCCATTTGTACATCGTCTGTGTGCTGCTGCCTTTCCCGCCGTGCATTTTCTGCATACTGCTGCCTTTCCCATCTGTGCATCTTCTGCATGCTGCTGCCTTTCCCATTTGTACATCGTCTGTGCTGCTGCCTTTCCCGCCGTGCATTTTCTGCATACTGCTGCCTTTCCCATCCATGCATTTTCTGCATGCTGCTGCCTTTCCCATCTGTGCATCTTCTGCGTGCTGCTGCCTTTCCCATTTGTGCATTTTCTGCGTGCTGCTGCCTTTCCCATCTGTGCATTTTCTGCATGCTGCTGCCTTTCCCATCTGTGCATCTTCTGCGTGCTGCTGCCTTTCCCATCTGTGCATCTTCCACGTGCTGCTGCCTTTCCCATCCGCGCATCTTCTGCATGCTGCTGCCTTTCCCATCCGCGCATCTTCTGCTTGCTGCTGCCTTTCCCATTTGTGCATCTTCTGTGTGCTGCTGCCTTTCCCATCTGTGCATCTTCTGCATGCTGCTGCCTTTCCCATTTGTGCATCTTCTGCATGCTGCTGCCTTTCCCATCTGTGCATCTTCTGTGTGCTGCTGCCTTTCCCATCCGTGCATTTTCTGCATGCTGCTGCCTTTCCCATCTGTGCATCTTCTGCATGCTGCTGCCTTTCCCATTTGTACATCGTCTGTGTGCTGCTGCCTTTCCCGCCGTGCATTTTCTGCATACTGCTGCCTTTCCCATCCATGCATTTTCTGCATGCTGCTGCCTTTCCCATCTGTGCATCTTCTGCGTGCTGCTGCCTTTCCCATTTGTGCATTTTCTGCGTGCTGCTGCCTTTCCCATCTGTGCATTTTCTGCATGCTGCTGCCTTTCCCATCTGTGCATCTTCTGCGTGCTGCTGCCTTTCCCATCTGTGCATCTTCCATGTGCTGCTGCCTTTCCCATCCGCGCATCTTCTGCATGCTGCTGCCTTTCCCATTTGTGCAATTTCTGCTTGCTGCTGCCTTTCCCATCCGTGCATCTTCTGCATGCTGCTGCCTTTCCCATTTGTGCAATTTCTGCATGCTGCTGCCTTTCCCATCTGCGCATCTTCTGCTTGCTGCTGCCTTTCCCATTTGTGCATCTTCTGTGTGCTGCTGCCTTTCCCATCCATGCATTTTCTGCATGCTGCTGCCTTTCCCATCCGCGCATCTTCTGCTTGCTGCTGCCTTTCCCATCCGTGCATCTTCTACATGCTGCTGCCTTTCCCATTTGTGCATCTTCTGTGTGCTGCTGCCTTTCCCATCCGTGCATCTTCTGCATGCTGCTGCCTTTCCCATTTGTGCATCTTCTGCATGCTGCTGCCTTTCCCATCTGTGCATCTTCTGTGTGCTGCTGCCTTTCCCATCCGTGCATTTTCTGCATGCTGCTGCCTTTCCCATCTGTGCATCTTCCACGTGCTGCTGCCTTTCCCATCCGTGCATCTTCTGCTTGCTGCTGCCTTTCCCATCCGTGCATCTTCTGCATGCTGCTGCCTTTCCCATTTGTGCATCTTCTGTGTGCTGCCGTTGTAGGCAGTAGTGCCTTGCAAAGGTGTGAGGCACTGCCCACGTAGCCACCTGATAAATGTCCTTTATGGTCACGCTGGGGCTCTTGTGGAGTGTGCCCTGGCTGTTTATTGGCCTTAGCCTGGCAGAAGAAGATCCTAGAAGTGATCCCTCTTGCAATGCCTTGCAGCTCTGAAGGACTTGGTTCGGTCGAGATAGTACTTTATTGCCCTCTTGACATCTCAGGAATGTAAAGCTGCCCCCGCCGGAGTGGTGGCATTCTGATAAAAGGAAAGTAACCTGAAAGTTGTGTTCTTGTGAAACTCTGTACGTGTCTTAGGAATGAAGTGTGGGTTGGTAGATAGAATCTCTTTGTCCCGGTTGACTCCTAGGTATGGAGGCGGGGGTCTACCACTAGAGCCTGCAACTCTGAGACCCTTCTGGAGGATGTTATTGCCACTTTCCATGTGGCTCCATGAGACCAAGTTTAAACTCCACACCAGCGGTATTCTTTTTATTGGAGGAAAGAAGCGGAACAGCCCTTTCCTAAAATGTTTAAGTTGCCTGTGACTAAAAAGGGGTGGTTTTACCCTCCATCTCGTAAATCTGGAAATGGCTTCTAGGAAAACCTTAATTGAGGAGAAACCAAGCCCCTCTTTATTTAGCGCCAACAGGTACGGGAAGACATGTTGCGTTCGCATTGCTAACGGTTCCAGATCGGGTTGTTGGGAACACCAGTTACAAAACCTCTTCCAAATCTGGCTGTATGATTTGTTTGATGAAGGAGCCCTTGCTGCTGCAAGAATACGCTGTCACTCCTGTGAAATGGTCGATTGGCCAAATTCGGTGTAAGCTGTTGTTAGGCAGTAACCTGTGCAGTTCCCTTAGGGACCACTGCAAAAGGCTTAAGACTGCAGGTGTTGGCAGTAAACCCAATTGGTAGCAGTCTGTAAGACCCAGATTTACCTGATAGCTTTTTGCTGAGCAGCCAGACTTCTCTCAAGAAGAGTTAGACAGTATATAGAGTATACAAGATAGGTACTAAAATACAGTAGCACAAGCAAACACTGACCAGAGCTTGGGTATATAAGTATATAATTATTTATTTAAAAACACATTTTGTAAAATACACTAACACTAACATGGCAAGCAAGTTCAAACACAGTCCCTATTAATATATATACATCCCTGATCGCTTGTTGAACAAGTCTAAAACACCACTTATTTGCAGACAGAGGTGAGCGCTTAACCTAAGATGGCACTCGAATAAGTTAGTTAAAAAGGGAGGGAAAAAGGCAGAATTAGGAAAATACACAATACCAACACTTTAAGAGAACCAGAGCAAGTCAGAAAAGGCAGAGTCTACTGAGGAGCAAGAAAGTCATAGGCCAGGCCCACTCCGGGAGAGAGCAAGGCGAAATGTGTCCAAGATCACACAGTTGAATAGTACTTTTAACAAGTCTTTGCAGATAATTCAAAAAGGGTTGAATCAAGGCAGGAAAAATTAGTTAGCAGGTCCCAAGTCACCCCAGGATAGAAAGTCAAGGATTTACGGGACACCTTGAACAGTCTGTTGCAAGGGAGACCAGGCAGGACTCAGTACCTGAAATGGTGAGAAAGCTCCAGCGGGGGCAGTTGTTCCTGGCAGCGGATGCAAGTCAGTGTTTCGTCCAGAGAAAGAGAGGGTCTCGACGTGGAGGAAAGCTGGAGGTCGTTGCACTGCCAAGGAAGAAACCAGCGGCAGAGTTTCTCGGTTAAAAGGTACAACCCTTTTATTTGCGGTAGTGGTGAAGCGTGGCTATCCGGCCGCCGGGGGGCTTGGCACGGGCGATTCAACCACGAGACAATCCAGGAAGGCGAAAAAGAGGGCGAACTGGTTATCCCCACCAGTTCAGAGGAAGAAGACTCTCTGGGATGAAGATCTTCTCTGTCGTTGGGAAGTGGTGAGACGGTTCAGCAGGGCTCCACCGGTGGTGTCGTTGTTGCAGATCAGCTCAGCTTCTCCCTCTTCGGATTCTTTGGTCCTGTGGCGACTTCTGAAGTTCCAGTCCCCAAAGCCCTGCTTTTATGCAGAAAACCCCTATTCATCAGTCCTAGCTGTCACTCAAACATGCTAAGTGGTGAGCCGGGTGGCTCTACACTGGGCCAATCACACAAGAGTGCGACTTGAGTTGCCGAGGCAACTCAGTCCAGGGTGCTTAAATCCCCCTCCCACACATCCTGTAGACCCAGACAGAGTGGCACACTTTTGGAGGCTTCTGTGTAGAAGCCCGCCAAAAAGTGGAACAAAGTGCTCGGCTTGGGTTGGAGTTACAGAGGCGAACGCAAATGCCATTTTAAAATCGAGTCCTGGCAAAAAGAGCCAACCGTGGAATAAATATTAAATAAATAACCCGGCGTTATCTTTAACATTGCACAAAAAAAGTGGTGCTTTAAAATGAATGGGAAAATCCCATAGGAAATATTCCGGTGGAATATTTCGCGTGGTAACCACTGCCACCAGCCAGAAACTCGACGAGGGGGGACTGCACAGTGCCCCCTCAAAAACAGACCAAGGGGCAATCTAATTACCCCTACCAGTACTTCCACAATATGATGATTTGTACTGGTTCTGTTCACAATTTAAGACTAGTAAAGTCAATGGTGACTTTACATGCCCTGGGAGACAGTAGTCAGTCCCAGTGTATGGAGCCTATGTTTGGGGGTCACTATGACACCCCTGTGTTATTGCACTGAGGGTGCTGTGTAACACACTTACCAAAAATACTTGAAGCCCTATGGAGTAAAAGACCACATAGCCCATAAAACACATTGCAAATTCAAAGGATATCTCGAATTATGTCTAAGAGTGGGAGAAAAAGAGTCTCACTCTTAGCAGGAGAAGAAAATAAACCCCAAAAATCCAGCAAAGCTGCTGGGGGACTCACTAGGTTTGGGAAATTAGCCTTAACAGAGAATTCTCCCTAACAGCTGTTAGCCGGAGGGAGCATGGGTTGTGGTGCCGTATCGTGCTGCCCTTTCGCGACTGCAGGTTGACCTATGTTCCCCGCGGGATCGGATTGCCTTCTGACAGCTGGAGGAGGTCTGAAAGCCAGGTTTGCCTTGGCCAGTTGGGGGCCACTACAATGGCCTTACAGGTGTACCTCCGGATCATTTGGACTGTCCTAACGATTAGTGGTATGTGTGGGAACGTGTAAGCAAAGACGTTGGTCCATGGGAAGGAGAACACGTCCCCTTGAGAGTCCTGATGCAGGAGTCTGCTTGCAAACATTTGGCATTTTTTGTTAGCCGCGTGGCGAAGAGGTCCAGAGACAGCTGTCCCCATCATGTTGCTGCTGTGAAGTTCCCATTCATGGGACTGTGCTGTTGCCCTGCTGAGGCCATCCGACAATTGATTGTGGATTCCCGGCAGATGTAAGGCTGCAGCGCGATGTTGTTGCTGTGGCCTAAGGGTACGACATGAAACTGTTAATGCCGCTCAGCAACCATGAACCTGAGGTATTTTCTGTGGCTGCAGTGGATTGGGACGTGGAAGAAGGTGTCCTTTAGATCTAACACTGCCAGGTATTTGTGTGTTTGCACCACCTTTGTCAAATCTTGCAGAGTGACCATTTTAATTTTTTGTTTCTTGATATTTTTGTTTAGTTTTCTTATGTCCAGTATGGAGCTCCATTTGCTAGCTAGCTTTTTTATCACAAAATGTCTGGAGTACACCCCCTTCCCTTTTTGATGTGGTCGGACCATCTGGATGGCCTTGTTGGCTAGTATATGACACACTTCTTGTTGAAGGACCCGCAGGTGTGGGTGCCCCACTATCTTGGGAGGTAAATGCTTTTGGTGATGTTTGAATACGAACAGGTGACAGTGTTGGATGACATCTGGCAACCATCTGTCCTTGGTTATTTGTTGCCATCTGTCTCTGCAATGCACAACATGTCCTCCCCACTGGTGCATTGCCGGGGCTGTCATTGTTGGGATTTATTTTGTCTATCCCTTTGTGAGGTAGTTGAGCCTCTCTTACACTATGGTTGGCGGTAGTCCCTTGACTGCTGGAACGACTCGTAGTTCTGCTTCTAGCCCTGGGAGTATTAGTCAATCCTGGGTAACCTTTGGAGCCTCTTGCGGAGGACGATCCAGTGTGGATGGCTGCACCCCAAAAGGTGAGAAAAGGACTTTCTTCACTGTCGTGCCGTTAGAGATCATGCAGAATCGAAATCCGATTTCATGGCTTTAAGGGCCACATCTATCTTGTCTCCGAAGACGTTGTCACCTTCAAAAGGCATGTCTATCACTTTGTGCTGTATTTCTTGCCTGAAGCCAGTACAGCGCGACCAGCATTGTCTTCTAAACACCACCCAATTACCGATTTGTTTGAAGCCTGTTTCTCCAAGGTCTACTGCAATGTTGATGCTGTGGTTAGAAGCTTTCTCACCTTCATGCAAGATAATCATGGCTTCTTTTCGTTGGTCCTCGGGTAGATGCTCCAGGATGGGAGCCAGCCTGTGCCACATTTCGCGATCATAGCGGGCCACTAAAGCAATGGAGTTGGCTGCAGTGACCATTGTTGCACCAATGGTAAGAACCTTCTTTCCGAAGGTGTCCAGCTTTCTTGACTTCACTCTCTGGGGGGTGGCACATTTATGTTGCAACTTGCTGCTGCAGAGACCACCGATTATGGCAAAGGCTGGGCTATGAGGCATTTTGAAATAGTGTTGTGGGTCTCGGATTTTATGTCCAGCCTGCCCTTGATTGCTGGTTTTAATGAAAGGGTGCTTTAGGGTTTGCAGCCCTTTCTGCCAAATGTGGTTCAGAATAGGAATAGAGAACATGGCTTTGCAACTTTTACCCATGTAGTCAAAAAGGAAGCAGTCCTTACCTTCTGCTGGTGTCAACCCAAATTCTTGACAGGCCTTGGAGAGCATGGAGTGAAAAGTCCCTATGTCCTCTGGCGGTGTCAGCTGTGCTGGGCTACCTTGTGGTTCTGTCTGATCCGCATCATCTGTATCCCAGGTATCATCACCACATTGCAATTGTGATGTGTCTGGGTCCTTGTCCGACAACTCTCCTTTCTCTTGGTCACCCTGCAGTGGACCTGCTCTGTATGGAGGTCCAAACACTCCGAATATGGGGAGTAACACTGCCGGTTCCGCAATGGTAAGCTAGCAGCAATTCCACAACATCAGCAAGAAATACTACCACACTGTGTAATTCTGTCAAATACATCGGGGGTCATTCTGAGGTTGGAAGTAAGGGAAAAATGATGCCGGTAAAGGATTACCGGCATCGCGTACCACTACGGGCTATTCTGACCCACTAGACCGCTATTTACGGCATCATACTTTACGATGCCGTAAATAGAGGTATATGCGCACACGTGCGACACACCATGCCGGCATTAGCGGCATGCTGTAAACCGGAGCTGATCCCAAGTAATGCAGACATGCAAATAACGGCCTCCTGAAGGCCGAAAAAGAGTTTACCGGCATGGTGTAAATGCCAGCATCTCCGAGAGGGTGAACAGAACCCTGAACAGTGTTAAGAAGTGCCACAGGTGCACACAATCAACACAGGTGGAAGCAATGGAGTGAGGGTCAGTACAAAAGGAGCACACCCACACACCACACCCCTTCCCACACCAAGATGATACCAATAGTAGTAGCATTACTGGAGCTGCAGGCCCTGCTTGCAAGGCCTCAACAACAACAGCAACAACAACAACAACAACAGCCCCCACCACAGAGGAAACACAGGAGGAGAAGAAGGGTGAGACAGGCCCAGCATGCCCCACCAGTGCAGCCACCGTTACCACGCCGGCAGCCCACAATCCCTCACATCAGAGCCACCCCCTTCAACCTAACACCTGAGCAGATCCACACCCTGTACCGGCTTGACTGTGACACCATCACCACTGTAGTGTTCATAATACACAACGACATAGTGAGCCTCATAGAAATACGCACCGCCATCCCCTCTCTACTGAAGGTAGTGTCTGTGCTGCACTTCCTTGCCACAGGCACCTACCAGCACACAGTGGGGAACATGCATGGCATATCACAACCCTTATTTTACAGGATACTGAACCAAGTGCTGGATGCCCTCCTCAAGCACACAAGGGACTACATATACCTACCACGGACTCCCCAGGGGATATTCGATACAAAAGTTGCCTTCCATGCACTGGCAGGCATGTCAAATTGTGCAGGTGCCCTTGACAGCACCCACGTGGAGTTGGTAGTCCTGCATGCCATGGAGGTGGTGTATCGCAAACGCAAGCAATACCACTCCATCAATGTGCAGATGGTATGCAACGCCAGCAAAATTGCTGTGCCCGATATCCAGGATCAATTTATGACTCATTGGTCCTGTGGAACTCCACGCTACCACGCTTCATGGAGCGACATGCTGGACGACGTGCTTGGCTGCTTGGTGAGTTGCCTGACTGTCCCATGGCAGAGCATCGGGGTTGTGAGGCCGGTGGCTGCATACTCCACCCTGGGTGGGAAGGGGGGGAAGATGCATACTCCACCTGGATGGCAATGGGGGGATGCATTCTCCACCTGGATGGGAATGGGAGGGATGCATACTCCACCTGGGTGGGAAGGGGTGGGGGGATGCATACTCCACCTAGGTGGGAAGGGGTGGGGGGATGCATACTCCACCTGGGTGGGAATGGGGGATGCATACTCCACCTGGGTGGGAAGGGGAGGATGCACACTCCACCTGGGTGGGAATGGGAGGGATGCATACTCCACCTGGGTGGGAAGGGGTGGGGGGATGCATACTCCACCTAGGTGGGAAGGGGTGGGGGGATGCATACTCCACCTGGGTGGGAAGGGGTGGGGGGATGCATACTCCACCTAGGTGGGAAGGGGTGGGGGGATGCATACTCCACCTGGGTGGGAATGGGGGATGCATACTCCACCTAGGTGGGAATGGGGGGGATGCATACTCCACCTGGGTGGGAAGGGGTGGGGGGATGCATACTCCACCTGGGTGGGAATGGGGGGGGATGCATTCTCCACCTGGGTGGGAATGGGGGGGGATGCATACTCCACCTGGGTGGGAATGGGGGGGGATGCATACTCCACCTGGGTGGGAATGGGGGGGGATGCATTCTCCACCTGGATGGGAATGGGAGGGATGCATACTCCACCTGGGTGGGAATGGGGGGGGATGCATACTCCACCTGGGTGGGAATAGGGGGGATGCATACTCCACCTGGGTGGGAAGGGGTGGGGGGATGCATACTCCACCTGGGTGGGAAGGGGTGGGAGATGCATAATCCACCTGGGTGGGAAAGGGGTGGGAGATGCATACTCCACCTGGGTGGGAAGGGGTGGGAGATGCATACTCCACCTGGGTGGGAAGGGGTGGGGGGATGCATACTCCACCTGGGTGGGAATGGGGGATGCATACTCCACCTAGGTGGGAATGGGGGGATGCATTCTCCACCTGGGTGGGAATGGGGGGGGGATGCATACTCCACCTGGGTGGGAATGGGGGGGATGCATACTCCACCTGGGTGGGAAGGGGTGGGGGGATGCATACTCCACCTGGGTGGGAAGGGGTGGGAGATGCATAATCCACCTGGGTGGGAAGGGGTGGGAGATGCATACTCCACCTGGGTGGGAAGGGGTGGGGGTTGCATACTCCACCTGGGTGGGAATGGGGGGGATGCATACTCCACCTGGGTGGGAATGGGGGGGGGTGCATTCTCCACCTGGATGGGAATGGGAGGGATGCATACTCCACCTGGGTGGGAAGGGGTGGGGGGATGCATACTCCACCTGGGTGGGAATGGGGGGGATGCATACTCCACCTGGGTGGGAATGGGGGGGATGCATACTCCACCTGGGTGGGAAAGGGGGGATGCATACTCCACCTGGGTGGGAATGGGGGGGGATGCATTCTCCACCTGGATGGGAATGGGAGGGATGCATACTCCACCTGGGTGGGAATGGGGGGGATGCATACTCCACCTGGGTGGGAATGGGGGGGGATGCATACTCCACCTGGGTGGGAATGGGGGGGATGCATTCTCCACCTGGATGGGAATGGGAGGGATGCATACTCCACCTGGGTGGGAATGGGGGGGATGCATACTCCACCTGGGTGGGAATGGGGGGGGATGCATACTCCACCTGGGTGGGAAGGGGTGGGGGGATGCATACTCCACCTGGGTGGGAAGGGGTGGGGGGATGTATACTCCACCTGGGTGGGAATGGGTGGGAGATGCATAATCCACCTGGGTGGGAAGGGGTGGGAGATGCATACTCCACCTGGGTGGGAAGGGGTGGGAGATGCATACTCCACCTGGGTGGGAAGGGGTGGGGGGATGCATACTCCACCTGGGTGGGAATGGGGGATGCATACTCCACCTAGGTGGGAATGGGGGGATGCATTCTCCACCTGGGTGGGAATGGGGGGGATGCATACTCCACCTGGGTGGGAATGGGGGGGGTGCATACTCCACCTGGGTGGAATGGGGGGGATGCATACTCCACCTGGGTGGGAAGGGGTGGGGGGATGCATACTCCACCTGGGTGGGAAGGGGTGGGGGGATGCATACTCCACCTGGGTGGGAAGGGGTGGGAGATGCATAATCCACCTGGGTGGGAAGGGGTGGGAGATGCATACTCCACCTGGGTGGGAAGGGGTGGGGGGATGCATACTCCACCTGGGTGGGAATGGGGGGGGATGCATACTCCACCTGGGTGGGAATGGGGGGGGGATGCATTCTCCACCTGGATGGGAATGGGAGGGATGCATACTCCACCTGTGTGGGAAGGGGTGGGGGGATGCATACTCCACCTGGGTGGGAATGGGGGGGATGCATACTCCACCTGGGTGGGAATGGGGGGGGTGCATACTCCACCTGGGTGGGAATGGGGGGGGATGCATACTCCACCTGGGTGGGAATGGGGGGGTGCCTGGGCGGGATGGGGGGGGATGCATACTCCACCTGGGTGGGAATGGGGGGGGGGTGCATACTCCACCTGGGTGGGAATGGGGGGGATGCATACTCCACCTGGTTGGGAATGGGGGTGATGCATACTCCACCTGGGTGGGAATGGGTGGGGGATGCATACTCCACCTGGGTGGGAATGGGGGGGATGCATACTCCACCTGGGTGGGAATGGGGGGGTGCCTGGGCGGGAATGGGGGGATGCATACTCCACCTGGGTGGGAATGGGGGGGATGCATACTCCACCTGGTTGGGAATGGGGGTGATGCATACTCCACCTGGGTGGGAATGGGGGGGGGGGTGATGCATACTCCACCTGGTTGGGAATGGGGGTGATGCATACTCCACCTGGGTGGGAATGGGTGGGGGATGCATACTCCACCTGGGTGGGAATGGGGGGATGCATACTCCAACTGGGTGGGAATGGGCGGGGGATGCATACTCCACCTGGGTGGGAATGGGGGGATGCATACTCCACCTGGGTGGGAAGGGGTGGGGGGATGCATACTCCACCTGGGTGGGAATGGGGGGGGATGCATACTCCACCTGGGTGGGAATGGGGGGGGATGCATACTCCACCTGGGTGGGAATGGGGAGGGATGCATACTCCACCTGGGTGGGAAGGGGTGGGGGGATGCATTCTCCACCTGGATGGGAATGGGAGGGATGCATACTCCACCTGGGTGGGAAGGGGTGGGGGGATGCATACTCCACCTGGGTGGGAATGGGGGGGGGATGCATACTCCACCTGGGTGGGAATGGGGGGGATGCATACTCCACCTGGGTGAGAATGGGGGGGATGCATACTCCACCTGGGTGGGAATGGGGGGGGGGATGCATACTCCACCTGGGTGGGAATGGGGGGGGATGCATACTCCACCTGGGTGGGAATGGGGGGGATGCATTCTCCACCTGGATGGGAATGGGAGGGATGCATACTCCACCTGGGTGGGAAGGGGTGGGGGGATGCATACTCCACCTGGGTGGGAATGGGGGGGGATGCATACTCCACCTGGGTGGGAATGGGGGGGGATGCATTCTCCACCTGGATGGGAATGGGAGGGATGCATACTCCACCTGGGTGGGAAGGGGTGGGGGGATGCATACTCCACCTGGGTGGGAAGGGGTGGGGGGATGCATTCTCCACCTGGATGGGAATGGGGGGATGCATTCTCCACCTGGATGGGAATGGGGGGATGCATTCTCCACCTGGATGGGAATGGGAGGGATGCATTCTCCACCTGGGTGGGAAGGGGGGGATGCATACTCCACCTGGGTGGTAATGTTGATGTCAGTGCACAAAGTGCAC
This sequence comes from Ambystoma mexicanum, assembly GCF_040938575.1. NCBI lineage: Eukaryota > Metazoa > Chordata > Amphibia > Caudata > Ambystomatidae > Ambystoma > Ambystoma mexicanum. Next base: position 1,307,557,773 of record NC_090926.1, on the reverse strand, counting down.
ATCACCGAACACTGTGCCTCAAAGCAACTGAAACGGCACATGACAACCAAATTCCATAGTAATGAAGTAAGTCCGACACCTATCACTACATGACTAACAGTTAACCAGCCCAGATCCCACAACACATGCACCACTCACGCACCGTAAGGCCATCCTGCACTATGCACTGCATATGCACTATGTTGCTGTATCCAGCATATCACCACACATGACAGTCATCCCTGGGAGTGCATTGAATTGAGCCAACCAGGGATACCACAGTGTGTCCCTGGTTCTGCACACCAATAGGGGTGCTGCAAGTCACCATGGAACTGATCAGTGCAGAATGACAAATATGGTACTGCCTACAGCCAACACTCCCTACTACAAAATCTCACAGGACACAACACATGAATTCTCCAACACTGCTGCATGTATAAACGATGCGCATGCAACAAGATGTCAGTGCACACCATGACCCATCTCGAAGATGCAACCCACTCCATCAGTCCATTGCACAGGACACATAGCGTGGCGAGAAATGGGGTAAATGCATCCAGGGACATGTGCGTGTGGGCAGAAATTACCTGCTGCCATGTGAGACTAGTACAGTTGTCCACCATGAATGTACGAACACTTACCTTCATTCCCCTCTCATGCAGGTGATGGTGGCTATCCCTTGAAGCCGTGGCTCATGACCCCTGTCTGAAACCCACAGAACAGGCACGAGGAGGACTACAATTGTTCCCATACCCGTACATGTGTGGTGATTGAGCAGACCTTTGGCCTGTTGAAGGCACGATTTCGCTGCCTCAACCGGTCGGGTGGGGCACTCCTCTACAGCCATGAGAAGGTATCCAAGATCACCATGGCATGTGTAATGCTGCACAATATGTGTATCCGTCGGGACGTGCCCCTGCCACCACCAGATGATGAAGGGGAGGATGTGGCAGGACAGCATCACGGTGCCGATGCATAGGAGGGATGTGCCGTGCGCCAGTCATTGATTGGACAATATTTCTGACACACAAGTCAGCAGAGGGTGTCATAATCTGAGGACATAGTGCACTGGGTGTGGGGATACATGTACACTATGCGCTGTTATATATTAAATGACACATGCGCAGTGATGAATGTCCACTCTGGTTTTTCTTTGCAACACAACCGGTGTATTAAAAGTGAAAATGTCTAAGTGAAAAACATACCCTCCACCACCAAACCCTCCTCCCCCTCCCCCCAACTCCCCCACACACCCTCATCCCGTCCCCCTCACCCCCAACTCCCCCACACACCCACACCCCCCTCCCCCTGACCCCCCAACTCCCCGACACACCCTCACCCCCCTGCCCCCCCCAACTCCCCAACACTAGTCCCATAGGGTCCACGTAGCCCACATGTGGCTGGCAGTAAAGTCATTCTGCGCTCCCGGAGCCCGGGGGAGGCATGTCCCCGCGGCGCTGGCCATGGAGCGACCGATGGAGTGGGCTGGTCTGGGTGGAGTTGCTCGTTGAAGGGGTGTCCTTATGCTGGGGTTGTTGGCCAGGACGAGTAGCCTTCAGAGCATCGTCTATGCGGCCGAGCACCTCACAGAGCCGGTTGGTGCTGTCCGTTATTACCTGGCCCAGTGCCCTCAATTCATCTCGCCACTCCTCTCTGGCCTGCCGATTGTCCTGCACAAAATCTGTGATCAGGGCTGTGAGCTGGTCAGCCCACTGTGCATCGGCAGATGAGGAAGAGGCCCTGCTGTGGATCAGGCTGACAGGTCATCTCAGCGCTTCCTCAAGGGAACTGGGCACATGACTGGCATGTCCCTGTGTTGGTCCTTGGCCAGATTGCCTAAGTGTGTCGGTCTCGCCTGAGTCACTAAAGAATACCTGGGGGTTAGAGTAGGCTTCAGGGGTGTGCACGACTTCAACTGTGTCGTCCTCTTTCGCTCCCCAGATGGAATTAGGGCTGTCCGCAACTTTGAGGGGGGCCGTAGCTACAACCTCCCCAGACACACTCGACTCCTCAGACCGTGGCGTTGGGCATGTGTCTGCAGCCAGTGCAGGGAGGGGTGGGGGTGGGGATGGTGCCCCCTCCACGGGCCTTGCTGGAGCTGTTGGTGTACGTCCATGTGTTGTCTTCCTCGCTGGGAGACGCCAGCCCCTGTCTTGGACCCTGGAAGTGCTGGGACGGTTGCTCTCCTGCTCCTCACTGTCATGCTCACTGCCTGTGGGGGTGGAAGAGAGGGATGGCATGAGTGATGATTTCAGAACCAGCATTTATACATGGCTACAATAGCACATTCAGATATTTGTGGGTTATCAGCATTTGGGTAGGGAACGGCACATCCCTCAATACTTGGGTAGTAAATGCATGCATATGTCGGTGTCACTCATGTTGGCCGGGTACTGTGCTGGCTCACATGCACACTGTTTACATCAACTGTCCTGTGTGCCTCATGGAATGGACCACTTTGTGTGGTATGTGTCACATAGGTTACAGCCTCGCACCTGGCACTAGCCTGGGTCTCACTTGCTTCGGCATGATTTACGGGGGGGGTGTGGCTGACCATGCCGTGACTCCTTGGCCAGAATTTAGCAGTGACTTTCATAACATTGGTGTTGATAGTATTGACTTTGGACACTCACCTCCATCAGCGGATGACGTTGCACCACACTCCATTTCTCCAACCCCTTCAATGGATTCATGGCCGCACATGTCTCCTTCCACGGCATGAGTTTCATAGGCGAACTTGTGCCTCCTCCAGTCTCCAAGGCCTGGTTTCTATTCGCAGAGAAGATGCTCCGCACCCTCAGCCACAGGTCATCCCACCTTTTGCGGCAATCCTTTGTCGTGCAGGGGGTGTTGCCCACAGCGCCCACCTTCTGGGCCACTATTGCCCACATTCCTTTTTTCTTCACCACCGCCTCCCTCTGCATGATGCTGCTGAAAACAGTCCCAGCATGCTCGTGGAGGGTATCCACAAGCATTTGCAGCTCATCTGGGCTGAACCGCTCCTTTTGGAGGCGGGCAGCTCCCTTCTTTGGTGCTTTGGACATTCCTCGGTAGTGGTATTTAATTTCCGGTAGGTCAACAGTGTGCCAGGAGTCCTGCCTGGTGAGGATGGCTATGGATTGTGTTTTTAAAGCTGGCCGCCCTGCTCCTTCCCGTTCCTGTGCGATGACGCTATTTCCGGTTCCGCAATTTACTGGTGACCGTAAATAACGGTGACCGCTATTTACAGTCACCGCTAATGCCGCGTTGCTCTATGGCGGTAGTGTTCTCTACGGTGCGGTTCATGCCGGTAGGGGGGTTTTCTGGCCCTTTTGTGGCATGCAGCAACATTCATTAGCGGCATGGCGCAAAGCTTCTGCCCGTGAACTCGTAATGGTGCGCTTTTAGCGGTCTTGCTAGCTCAGACACGCTATTTGCGACATGCCGGTAATGGACGGAACTTACCTCCAAACTCGGAATGAGGGCCATCAACTCTTTGCCTTCAGTGTTTTTCTACTTGAATACATTATGCAAAGAACACCAAAGATGAACTGGTTCACCTAAAAGAAAATGATCTCACTTCAAATAAAAAGGTATGGCTTTCAATGTAGCATCCAAATCGCTCCATGCATGGACCTGTGGTCCTACTGCATAGTTTACTTTGCCATCATCATTAAAGAACTCAGCATTACCAGAGCATTTTATTTGAGACTTTGTCAAACCATCAAAGACTCATATCTACACAAGTGGCTTGAATTGCAGTTTTAAAATTTGAAAACATTTGGAGGCTGACCTCCAAATGGTTCAATCGTTCCGGTCGATTGGAATCCCTATTGTTGAGATTGAATATGATTCGACTTGGCTTTGCCCTCCCGAGTCTTTATTTGTGTGTGTGATGTGCAGTTATTTACATCCCTGAAATGCAGCTTTGCACTTGGGGTGAAGTGTTTCAATGTTTGTCCTGGGAAGTGGCATAACTCAACGTGAAAGAAGTGCATTCTCTGCCACAGACTGTCGGGCTGTCATGTAGCAAGACTCATGCCCAGTGCATACTATCACCATGCTGCCACATTTGGGTGATGCAGACTGTACTTGGTGAAAGATTCTGAATCAACTCTTACCTCTTACACCTAACATAGAAACAAAGAGGGTGGTTCTGTTCCCTAGCACTCCAATGTTACAACTGTCATTGTGTGCAGGTGGCAGTACTGGCAGCAGCTTTTGGTGCCACTGGGTAGGGCGATTCCTGAGGGGGCACTGATATTGTAAATGATTCTACGTCAGTGGCAGCGGGTGAATATCTTTATTGCAGGGGCATAAATATCTTCCAATAATTAGCGCAAGCGCGCAGGCATGGCAAGAGGTGCATTTTACAGAATATTTGTTTTAGATAATTTGGATAAAAAGTCATACAATTTTTGTATTAGTTTTTCTAGGCTAATGTACAATAAACAGAGTAGATTCCATGTCACCAGCAGCCCACGAATAACATTAGCAAGATCCCTGAGTTGTCAAGCAATGTCACTGTCATGCAGATCCCTGAGTTGTCAACCAGTGCCAGCAATGACACTGGAAGTCACTTTCATGCAGATCCCTGATTTCTCAACCAATGCCAGCAATGACACTGTAAGTCACTTTCATGCAGATCCCTGATTTCTCAAGCAATGCCAGCAATGACACTGTAAGTCACTTTCATGCAGATCCCTGAGTTCTCAAGCAATGCCAGCAATGACACTATAAGTCACTTTCATGCAGATCCCATCAATGACACTGTAAGTCACTTTCATGCAGATCACTGAGTTGTCAACCAATGCCAGCAATGACACTGTAAGTCACTTTCATGCAGATCCCTGAGTTCACAATCAGTGCCAGCAATGCCACTATAAGTCACTTTCATGCAGATCCCTGAGTTCTCAAGCAATGCCAGCAATGACACTGTGAGTCACTTTCATGCAGATCCTTGAGTTGTCAACCAATGCCAGCAATGACACTGTTAGTCACATTCATGCAGATCCCTGAGTTGTCAACCAATGCCAGCAATGGCACTGTAAGTCACTTTCATGCAGATCCCTGAGTTCTCAAGCAATGCCAGCAATGGCACTGCAAGTGACGTTCATGCAGATCCGTGAGTTGTCAACCAATGCCAGCAATGGCACTGTAAATCACTTTCATGCAGATCCCTGAGTTCTCAACCAGTGCCAGCAATGACACTATAAGTCACTTTCTTGCAGATCCCTGAGTTCTCAAGCAATGCCAGCAATGACACTGTAAGTGACTTTCATGCAGATCCCTGAGTTCTCAAGCTATGCCAGCAATGACACTGTAAGTCACTTTCATGCAGATCCTTGAGTTGTCAACCAATGCCAGCGATGACACTGTTAGTCACATTCATGCAGATCCCTGAGTTGTCAACCAATGCCAGCAATGGCACTGTAAGTCACTTTCATGCAGATCCCTGAGTTCTCAACCAGTGCCAGCAATGACACTATAAGTCACTTTCATGCAGATCCCTCAGTTCTCAAGCAATGCCAGCAATGGCACTGCAAGTGACGTTCATGCAGATCCCTGAGTTGTCAACCAATGCCAGCAATGGCACTGTAAGTCACTTTCATGTAGATCCCTGAGTTCTCAACCAGTGCCAGCAATGACACTATAAGTCACTTTCATGCAGACCCCTGAGTTCTCAAGCAATGCCAGCAATGGCACTGCAAGTGACGTTCATGCAGATCCCTGAGTTGTCAACCAATGCCAGCAATGGCACTGTAAGTCACTTTCATGCAGATCCCTGAGTTCTCAACCAGTGCCAGCAATGACACTATAAGTCACTTTCATGCAGATCCCTGAGTTCTCAAGCTATGCCAGCAATGACACTGTAAGTCACTTTCATGCAGATCCCTGAGTTGTCAACCAATGCCAGCAATGGCACTACAAGTGACGTTCATGCAGATCCTTGAGTTCTCAAGCAGTGCCAGCAATGACACTGTAAGTCACTTTCATGCAGATCCCTTAATTCTCAACCAATGCCAGCAATGACACTGTAACTGACTTTCATGCAGATCCCTGATTTCTCAACCAATGCCAGCAATGACACTGTAAGTCACTTTCATGCAGACCCCTGAGTTCTCAAGCAATGCCAGCAATGACACTGCAAATGACGTTCATGCAGATCCATGAGTTCTCAACCAGTGCCAGCAATGACACTGTAAGTCACTTTCATGCAGACCCCTGAGTTCTCAAGCAATGCCAGCAATGACACTGCAAATGACGTTCATGCAGATCCATGAGTTCTCAACCAGTGCCAGCAATGACACTGTAAGTCACTTTCATGCAGATCCCTTAATTCTCAACCAATGCCAGCAATGACACTGTAACTGACTTTCATGCAGATCCCTGATTTCTCAACCAATGCCAGCAATGACACTGTAAGTCACTTTCATGCAGACCCCTAAGTTCTCAAGCAATGCCAGCAATGACACTGCAAATGACGTTCATGCAGATCCATGAATTCTCACCCAATGCCAGCAATGACACTGTAAGTCACTTTCATGCAGATCCCTGAGTTCTCAACCAATGCCAGTAATGACACTGTAAGTCACTTTCATGCAGACCCCTACGTTCTCAAGCAATGCCAGCAATGACACTGTAACTGACTTTCATGCAGATCCCTGAGTTCTCAACCAATGCCAGTAATGACACTTTAAGTCACTTTCATGCAGATCCCTGCATTCTCAACCAATGCCAGCAATGACACTGTAACTGACTTTCATGCAGATCCCTGATTTCTCAACCAATGCCAGCAATGACACTGTAAGTCACTTTCATGCAGACCCCTGAGTTCTCAACCAGTGCCAGCAATGACACTGCAAATGACGTTCATGCAGATACATGAATTCTCACCCAATGCCAGCAATGACACTGTAAGTCACTTTCATGCAGATCCCTGAGTTCTCAACCAATGCCAGTAATGACACTTTAAGTCACTTTCATGCAGATCCCTGCATTCTCAACCAATGCCAGCAATGACACTGTAACTGACTTTCATGCAGATCCCTGAGTTCTCAACCAATGCCAGCAATGACACTGTAAGTCACTTTCATGCAGCTGAACTCCCAATTGCAGACTCTATGATAGATGCCATCATTCCTAGTATAAAGCACTTTGATTTTGTGGCTACAATCTATGCTATTATGGTTGCTGCAAATTACTTTTCGAAGCTGCAAACACAATCTAGGCTTGTAGAGTCACTGTAAATCACGTGTACATATATGTATAGAGCCCTGCCTCCACATGGCCCGCACTTCAACTGGGTGGGTGTGACTATTTATAAACAAATAGAACCTACTCATTCCATCTCACCCCCTACCTCTGTGCCCTAGATGCAGTCAAGGCTCTAATATAAAGAAACAAAATGTTCAAAAATATGATTGCACAAACCATATTTAAAACAGACTAGTGGTGCACCAACCAACTCAGTTATCTCCAGCAGTCCACAGACTGTGACTGTTGACTATATGCAAGGCCTGCACTTTGGGTTCTAAGAGCAGCAGCGCAGGATGACCTGCACTTAGTTAATAAATAGACCAGTGCTTTGAAGAGAGTGGAATTCCCCCCTGCCCTTCAGGTCTGTGTGCAGGAGTCTCCAAGCAGTAACACTAGGACCATAGGCAGGAGACAATTCAAAGAAGGAAGCACACGCCTCAGTATGTCTACATACCTGCAGACCCCTAGGGAAGAAGCCCCCCAGGGAAGAAGGCATCATCTGGAGGTTGCATAACCCACCTCCACTGATTTATGAGGGCCCAGTTGTGACAAGCGACAGTAATCAGTAAGATGAAATCAAAGTAAATACGATAAATAGCCTGGTTAGGAATACTGAATATGCAGGGGCAGAAAATAAAGGCCCACGTGGGACCCCGAATGCTGAGGCTATGGAAACACTTGAAAGTAATGGAACAGAATTGCACAGTAGCGTAAGTATGAAGAAAAGCTGTAGCTGAGACAGTTGTTCCTGGCAGTTCCTGCAGATCTCTCTGTTCCTGAGCTTCAGTCGTGGGGACAAGAAGGAGGATGTCGGGAGGTTCCTACACTGCCCAGGGAAGAGGCCACAAGCTTGGCAAAATGTTGGTTTTAAGGTGTGAGTGCCTTACAGACCACCTGGTTTCCTTCTCACTGGCTATCCCGTTTTCAACAGTACTCTGATGAAAATTCTACCAGTATGGAAACTGTGTCCAGGTGGTTTACGAGTTGGATGTTCCCACTAGCACAAGGGAAGAAGTCATCCTTGAAGGGGCTTCTCCGTCGATGGAGTTTCAGGCAATTCGGACCTGCAGCAGGGCTTCACCGAGCTAACAAACGGTCCACGAGTGCAGCAGTGGTCGACTCTGCTTTCCAAGTCCCAGAGACCTGCTTTTAAACAGTTTTCTCCCATTCATTCCAGCTTAGCTGTTACTAACCCAGCAGGGTGGCTGTCCTTGCCGGACAGTCAGTTAGCCAATTATGCCAGAGTGCATTCAGGTCTCCTAAGAGACTAAGCACAGGGATTTTCGGGCACCTCCCTCACATCCTGTCCACCTTAGACACTCAGGTGCCAGAGGAGGGCTTCAGCACTGAAGCCCGCCAAAGGATAACGAACAAATGGACCAAACCTGGTTTGGCGCACAGAGGCAAACACTAGAAGGACCTTTCCTAAAAGAAATGGCAAAAAAAGACCAGAGTCTGTTTTTACAGAGGGGTCTTGGGTGCCATATTGAAAAACATGGCTGACCCGATTTTTAGCTACCGGTGTTCGCAGTCAGGAAAAATCAGGAAAAATCATAGTAGTTTGTTCTAAAACCACTGCCACCAGCCATTTCAAGAGGAAAGGGTAACATTTGACTGTTACATGAGTGTTTAGACATAGGGGATGCTAGGCAACCCCTCCAGCACTCCATATGAAGAGAGTTTGTGCTGGGTCTATGAATTTAAAAAGACTAGCAAAGTCAATTTAACTTTACATGCACTGGGAGACAGTTGTCAGTCCCAGAGAAGGTATTTAAACCTTGGGGAGTCTGAAAGACATTCCCGTGCCACTGCACTGAAGGTGCTGTGTGACACACAAGAAAAAGATGAAGCCTATGGAGTTTGTCTAAAAACTCCATTTCCAAAGAACACGAAAGTAAAACTCACATCAAAATACATGAAGGAGTGGGAAGAAAGGCTCACACTATTTCCAGGTAATAATGAAAGTCCTGGAAATCCAGTAAAGTTGCTGGGGGTCTAAAAAGGTAAGGGTAATTAGCACATTTCTGAGAGTTTTCCCTAACCCTCGTCCCCCCCTAACTAAGGGACAGGAGGATTTAATCCACTCCTGGATGAATTTCCTTACTCCAGTCGGTCAAACATCCTGGATAGGCCATCAGCATTTTAGTGATTACACCCTGACCTGTGTTCAATGGTAAAATCAAACCCTTGCAGGCTGATTGACCATCTCAGTAGTTTAGGGTTTTCCCCTTTCATTTACATCAACCATCGCAAGGGTTGGTGGTGAGCTTGACAAAGGGCTTTCTTAAGGCCTACAAAGGCTTGAGTGGACTCCTCGTTACACCTGACCATTTTGATGAATTTGGGTGATGAGATCACATTCAAGGTAGAAGCTATGGTCCCATAGTTCTATATGAAGTTTATATAGTACACAGTGAGGCCTAGGAAGGCTCTCACTTGGGTTTGAGTAGTAGGGGTGGCCCAGTTTTGTACAGCTTGTACTTTGCTAGGCAAAGGCCTGATTTCACCTCCTCCTACCTCATGACCAAGGTAGACCACTTTATTCTGACCACTTTGACATTTACTCGCCTTTATGGTCGGATGGGCCTGCTCAAGAGCCTGCAAAACAAATCCTAAGTGGTCAACATGTTCTTTCCAAGTAGGGCTGAGCACTGCAATGTCATCCAATTATGCCATGCAAAAGTCCTGCATCCCATTCAGAACTTGATTAACCATCCTTTGGAATGTTGCGGGTGCAATTGTTAGTCCAAAGGGCATTACCTTAAACTGGCAGAGGCCTGCTGGGGGGGAGAATGCAGTTTTCTCCTTGGCATGGTCTGTCAGTGCTATTTGCCAATAGCCTGAAGTGAGATCAAATGTACTGAGGCACTTGGCCCAAACCAACTTTGTCCACCAGTTCATCTGTCCTTGGTACCTCAAGATCAAGCATCTTGTTGACCTCTTCCTTTATGTGTGTTCTTACATGATCTGACATCCTGTAACCTCTGCTTTTAACAGTTAAACAGTCACCAGTGAGAATATCCTGCTGGCCCCAAGGGGTCAAGCCCGGTGATAGTGAAAACAGGGAGGCAAACTTATTTAAAAGAAACTTGCAATCCTCCTGTTGTTCCAGTGTCAGATTAGTAGAGAGACTGAGTCCTTCTATCTTATCATCTAAAGTCTGTCCTCTGAGTAGGTCAGGTAGAGGTTCACTCTCCTCCTCCTCTTGAGCTGAAGCTAGAAGCAAAGCTCCTACTTCTGGTCTTGAGACTTAAGCTTTTAGACGGTTGGTGTGAAAGACGCTTGGAGACTCCTTAAGATTGCCTAAGTCCACCAGATAGTTCCCCTCTCCAAGTTTGCACACAACCTTGAAGGGTCCTATTAACTTGTCCTGTAAGGCCCTCTGCCTTGTAGGTACCATAACGTGCTGGTCTTGAGTAAACTCAACCATGTTGGCCTTCTGGCCATGCCAATGCTTCACCAGAGCCTGTCCTGCTTTTAAGTGATCTGATGCTTCTGCCTTGATGTGTGACATTCTGCTCCGGTGACCTGCCACGTAGTCAGTGACTCTCACTGCCTTGGGTGAAGGAGCACTCTCATGCCCCTCCTTAATTAGGGCCAAGGGACCTCTAACTCGATTGCCATTAGGAAGCTCAAAGGGACTGAATCCAACTCCCTCCTCAGGGACTTCTCTATAAGCAAATAGAAGGCATGGCAGTAGAAGGTCCCACTTTCTTCTAAGGGGTTCCTCTAAAGCACCTATCATGCTCTTCATTGTATGGTTAAACCTCTCTACCAATCCATTTGTCTGTGGATGGTAGGCAGTTGAGAACTTGTAAGTCACTCCACAGTTTTTCCACATGGCCTGCTTGTAGTGGGCCAACAAATTGGATCCGCTGTCAGAGATGACTTCCTTAGGAAAACCTACCCTGGTAAAAATACCAAGTAGAGCCTTAGCCACAGCCTGAGCGGTAACAGTCCTCATAGGTATTGCTTCAGGATACCTAGTAGCATGGTCTACTACAACCAGATCACTATCCTGCTAGAATGGAAAATCCCACTATTGGGCTAGTGCAAGCTTACTGGATGAGATGTATTAGCCTCATAACTGAGTCATCCCTTCAAGATCAATTACCACTATCCTGCTAGAATGGAAAATACCTCTATTGGGCTAGCGCAAGCTTACCAAATGAGATGTATTAGCCTCATAAATGAGTCATCCCTGCGAGATCCATTAGCACTATCCTGCTAGAATGGAGAATACCTCTGCTGAACTAGCGCAAGCTTATCGGATTAGATGTATTAGCCTCATAACTGAGTCATCCCTTCCAGATCCATTACCGCTATCCTGCTAGATTGGAAATACCTCTATTGGTATAGCACAAGCTTACTGGATGAGATGTATTAGCCTCATAAATAAGTCATCCCTTTGAGATCGATTACCACTATCCTGCTAGATTGGAAAATACCTCCATTGGGCTAGTGCAAGGTTAACGAATTAGAGGTCTTGGCCTTATAACTATCACTTCAAGATCCATTACTGTTAGCTTGCTTTTTTGAAGAAAAGAAAAACATGCTTGGCTTTTTGTCTAGCTAACACAGTACTTTTCCATACATTTCTAATTGCAGAATCATCAATCCGCAGCATGCCTCGCTCTCAGATTACTCAGAGCAATGGAGCAGATTGATTGCCAACAGATGGAAAAGGTGGTGTTTTCTTTTGATATGACTTACATGGCACACGTCTGCACTTTAGGTACTTTTACGAAGTCTTGCATCAGAGGCAGGTTAATCAGATGCAGCTGCATGATTCCTCCCAGCATGACGTTGCCCTCCTTGGAGTAGATCGGCGTATTGCTACGTTGCAGGACACAGCCTGGCGCACTGCTTGCAGCATCCCAGGCGGTGCATGGGAAGGTCATACAGAGCAATATAAGGCAACGCCACATCTTTAGTATACAGGATGTTTCCTTAGCAGCATTGAAGTCTTGCAGGTGCATCTCAGCTGTTTCCCCAGCTGGGTGAAATGAAATCTAGTCTTGAATCTGTCTGCACCCGTGCTCTTGCCAACGGCCTCCAAGCTGCAAGAAATAAAGATAGATAAGATGTCTTTCACATTTATTTATTAAGCAGTTACCTGGCGCCTATGCATCGAAATAGGGCTTCCAGGCACTACAAGACAAGGGTGGTAGGAGGGGCAGAGGAGAAAATAACAATAACAGTCCCACTAGTTCTTGTGCAAGTGCAGTAAACAGGAAGTGCAGAGAGAGGGGAAGAGGTAGAAGTGCAGAGGGGAGGGAGGTATAGGGCTACACATATGCTAAGGCAGGCCCAGGAGGGCAAGTGCTCAGGGAAGAAGGGGAGGGGGTCAACTAGTGTGGGGTAGGGGGTGGACCAGACTCAGTAGGCTAGTCAGGGAAGGGTGCCGGAGGACAAGTGCTGGTAAGGGGTGGAGGGACCCAGACTGAAGGAGGGCCTGGCCCTGGTATGGCTCATGAGGGAACCAGGCAAACAAACATAGAGGCAGGTGGGACTAGCATGGGAGGGGAAGGCAGAGTTGAAAAGGAAGGTCTTGAAAGCTTCCAGAATTTAAGGAGATCCGGCTCAAGACCGAGAGGGGCAGAGAGGCCCCTCGGGAGGGAGGTGTCTGCTGAAGAGAGAGATATACCCCCACTCTCTGCTTGGAGGAGCATCTGACCTGCAGAGAGTTAAAGCTATGATATGATATGATATGATATGACATGATATGATATGGCATTTATAACGTGCCTATACACAAGTGTTTAAAGGCGCAACGAGGCAAGGGAGGGGGAACAGAGGGAAGACAGCAACGATCCTACTAGGCCAGGTGTCATTCAGATCGCCCAAGTTCATGGAAAGGGGAAAGTGCGGGGGTAAGGGAGAGGGGGCAGTGCAGTACAAGGGATAAAAGAGTAAATAACAATAGGTCAAATTACGTCCAACAGGTGGCGAGTGCAAGGGTAAGTGCAGACAACAGGTGTTGTTAGGTAGAGTTCTCCAGAATGGCTAATTTCCCTTACCTACTGAGTCCCTCAGCAGCTTTGCTGGATTTCTAGGATTTTTTTTCACCTGGTAAGAGTGTGAGCCTTTTTTTCCCCACTCTTACATGTGTTTTGCTGTGTGTTGTTAACATTTTTGTTTTCATGGACTGTGGAACCTCACCTACTCCACAGGAATCATCTTTTTAACGTGTGTTACACAGCACCTTCATTGCAGTGACACAGCATTGTCTTTTAGACTTCCCAACTCCAACTACATTTTCTGGGACTGACTACTGTCTCCCAGAACTTGTAAAGTTGCCATTGACTTCATTAGTCTTTTAAATCCACAGACCCAGTACAAACCATCTTACATGGAGTACTGGAAAGGGTTAATACTTATCCCTTTTTGTCTGTTTTTTCTTGGAGCATTGTTTTGCTCCCTTTTCATCAAGACTTGGCTGGTGGCAGTGGTAACTACCCTATTTTCTCTACCGTGGTTATCTTAAATACCACAGTAGTATTTTAGGCTATTTTAGTAGTCTCAAACTTAAACCCGCTAGACCATATAGATTTTTATACGGTTCCGGCCGGGTTTAGCCACCATTTCTTTTAGAAAATGTCTTTCTCGGGTTTATCTCTGTGCGCCAAACCAGGTTTGGTTCCTTTGTTCACCGTCCTTTTGCGGGCTTCTACACAGAAGCCTTACTTAAGGCACCTGAAAGTCTGAGTAGGCAGGATGTGAGGGAGGGGTTTTAGGACTACTGCCATGGGTCCCCTTGGTAACCCAAGTCGCACTCCTGTTTGAGTGGCTAGGTGACTGCTCCATCAGGACAGCCACCATGTGGTGTGATTGACAGCCAGGCTGTGTGAATGGAGGAAAACTGCATAAAAAGCAGGTCTCTGGGATTGCAAAGGCAGAGTCGCCACTGGAACAAAAGAACCGATGAGGAGCTGACAGAAGAGGACCCCTACAACGACTGAACGGCCCGTTGAAGACCTGCTGCAGGTCCGAATCTTCAGACTCTGACAACAGAGAAGATCCTCCAGGAATCTTCTTCCACTGAGCTGGTGGGACCAACCAGTTCACCCAAACTACAAGTCAGGACTCCCGCCTCTGGTCAAATTCGCTGTACAGAGATACAGTGGGCCAGAAAGCCAGGAAGGTTGGACCCTGATTGGATTTTAAAGAGCACACCTTTTATTCGTTGCTTTGCTCTGCTGCTGGCTTCTTCCCTGGGCAGTGCAGGACCCTCCAGTCTTCCTACTTCGTGTCAGTCTGACCATCGGTTCAGGAACCGTGAGCTTGCAGGAATTTCCAGGAACATCTGCCTCAGCTACAGCTTCTTCTCCATTTAAAGGTACTGTGCAAATCCGGTTGTTTGTTTCATACAGCTGCGGTGAAGGTGTGTGAAACCTTTCACCAATCCGAGGGCTTGTCCTTCTCTTCTCTTTAAACTAACTTTTCTGCTGACCAACTTCGTCCGGAACTCTTGGCAAAGACTTAACCGCAAACTACCCTGTACTGTGTGATCTTGAGAAAAAAACGTTGTCCTAGTGACTTTGGCCCTAAACCTTTTTGATTTGATTCCATCACTGTAGTTCCTCTTTCTAGATTGCCCTGCTTACTTGCCTGTTGGTGCTGCCCAATTTTAGTCTAACTCTGTTTTTCCCTCCCTTTTTGAATTGCTGGAGTACCATTTTACTCACAATTCATTTTGAGTTTAACTTGTCCAGAATCTATTGGGAGTGGTGTGCTGTATTAGGATTGTGATTTTCCTACTGCTTTAATTTAGTGAAATGTTTTAGAACTGATGTGTAAATAAATGTATATTCTTTTACTCAGAAACCTTGAGTCAGTGTTTGTTTGAATCATAGTAATTGCTGTCCTTTGTGTAACTATTGATACTGCTCACTTGCTCTTGAGATATGCCTTGCTGCTCAGCCATCGCTACCACTTTACTGTGTAGTACAGGCTTGTACCAAAGGTGAATTTGTACTGTCTCTTGTGGTCTTAATTGTGTGTGGTGTTCCCAAAGGGTACTGCATATAATTCTGCCTGACACTGGTGTACAGCGGTGAGGATCGAGTATAGTGATTACACTTAGAGTGCTGCTATTACCTTGAATCAACTAACCACAAGGCTAAACATACCTAAAAAGCAAAGAATAATCATGTCTGATATGGAAAGCTACAGTCAGGAGACCCTCCTTAGTTACAATGTGGATTATATGAAAAATCTGTGTAGAAATAGGAATCTCTCTGCTAGAGGCAAAAAGTCTGAATTGATTGAAAGATTGTTAGAGAAACAAAGTCTGGGGAGTGGGTCTGGAATACCTGACCCCTCCAGCAAAAGTGGAAAATGATGAGGATGATAATGTGTCAGCTATTATTGATGAGCTAAATGAGGCAGATGTGTCTCACAATGTAGTCCTCACTGCTCCTCTGCCTGCTCAGCAACCTCAACCTTTGTCCACTGGGACCCCATCAGGTCCTACACTCAGTCCTGAATTCATTGCTCTAGAAAAGATGAGGCTTGAATTGGAATTCAAACGTATTAATGCTCAAACCGAACAAAAGCATCAAGAACTTCGGCTCAGAGAAATGGAGATGGGCCATGCACTAAAAATGAAAAAGTTGTCTATTGAGAATGCTTCTCTCCCAGAGTCTTCTAGGTCTTCCAGTCCTAAGAGACCCCGTATGCCAAAGGAAATGATTGGTATGTATGAGACTAAACTTGATGTTTTGGATTGGTTGGCAATGTTTAAATATAATCATGGGATTCAAGGTATCTCAGGGAATCAGTTGATTCCTTGGCTTTTCTCTAGGCTCCCGCCTGTTGCAAGTGATGTTGTGATGGAGTTGGGAGAGGGGGATAAGCAGGATTATGAGTGTGTGAAGCTAGCTTTGATAGCTAGATTTGGGAAGACCCCTTCCTTGTACCTTAAGAGGTTTAGGATCCTCAAAAAGCATGATGGTACCCCTTGGGGTACCTGGGCATGTGAGTGTTTGAAGAACTTAGATGGTTGGATTAAGGGTTACAGAGTGAACACTTATGAAGGAATGAGAAATCTTGTTATGATGGAGCCTATTTTTGATTTCTTCTCTCCTGAGCTCAGACAGCACTTGGCTGCTTCTAAGGAGATAGATCCTAAGAAGTTAGCTAAGGCTGCTGACTTATGGGTTGCCAACAAGGCTACACACAAGGATTCTGGGGCTACTCAGAAGAAGGATGAGGGAAAACAGCCAAAGAAGGATAGCAAGGAGAATTCTAATACCACCAATCCAAAAGAGGGCCACAAACACCAACATAAGGGTAACCCACAGGGAAAATTGACTCATGCTAGTACACCATGTGGACCCAAACCAGATGGAGGTAAGAACAAACCCCCTTTCATTAAGACATTTGGGAAATGTTATGTTTGTGGGTCAACTGACCATTTGAAAGGGGATCCTAGATGTAAGAGTAAACCTTCAGGGATCCACACTGTCTCCTTAGCCTTCTCCCCAGAGGAAGAAGTACCTATGGCAAATGGAAACTTTCACCTACTGGCTGATGAACCCATGAGAGTCTCAGCTAGTGTTTCTTTAGTGTCCTTGGGCTTGTGGGAACAACACAATTCAGATGTCTATAATTCCATCCCAAAGAGTATTATAAAGATAGTGTTCTTGTGAATGGACAGGAAACCCCTACTGTCCGAGACACTGAAGCCAGCATAACTGTGGTGGAGGAATCATTTTTCAAGGTGGAGGATGTTGCTAAGGCACCCAAATACCTCACCAAGTTAGCTGGAGGCCCTGTGCAAATGTTTCCCCAGTTACCAGCTCTCATCCAGTGTAATTATTTGACTGTCAAAATACTTGTTAGTGTGCAGAGTGAAGTGTCTGGGAGAGTTCTGTTGGGTAATGACCTGAAAAGACTTGGAGTTGTGTCAAGCACCCCCGGACCTCCCATTAAGAGGAAACAAGAGCTCAGTAGGTCTTCAAGGGAGAGGACCTTGAGATGCTCTCCAGAGGAGTTGATAGAGAAAGCTATCACTCCCACTCCACATGAGTTGCTCGTAGCTATTTCTAGAAAGAAAGAGCCAAAGGGGAAACCCAAGACATCCAGGAAAAGGTCAGACAGCACCCCTGTGCTACCAACAAGGACATCCCAAAGATTGTCCAAGATCACACCTGTGATCCCTCCACCTGCTGAGGCAGAGTGTGAGGTACAACCCTGTGCGGTTGATCCAGTTTCTAAAGAGTCAGATCTGGAAGAAGACACTGTTTTGGTTGGAGATCTTGACCCTGTTGACCATCCTGAGCTGCATGCTTTACAGGCAGAAGGTGGGCCCAACAGGGCAGACTTCAGCAGAGTACAAAGAGAGTGTCCTACTCTTGAAGGTCTTCGCCTACAGGCAGCTTCTCAGCTCGATGGGCAAGAGCCTGGGAAGCATAGGTTGCACTGGGAAGATGACCTCTTCTACAGTCAACCGACTGAGTCGACCCCTGAGGACTGGAAGAGGGGACTGCAAGAGACTTGTAGTGCCCCTAGAAAACAGACTCCAGTTCCTACAGTTGGCCCATGAGATACCTTTGGCTGGTCATTTGTGTTTCAAAAAGACCAATGAAAGGCTATCCTTATACTTCTACTGGCCTAAAATGGGTTCAGAAGTTGACACATTCTGTAGGAGCTGTCACACTTGCCAAACCTATGGCAAGAGTGGAGCCAAGATTGTGGCACCCCTGGCTCCTTTCCCAGTGGTGGGAGTCCCTTTTGAGTGGGTGGGCATTGACGTTGTCGGTCCCCTTGACCCTCCCAGGTCTTCAGGGAACAGATTTATCCTGGTTGTAGTAGACCATGCTACAAGATACACAGAAGCTATACCTATGAGAACTGTTACAGCTAAGGCTGTGGCTAAGGCTCTACTTGGTATTTTTTTACCAGAGTAGGGTTTCCTAAGGAAGTGATATTCAACAGGGGATCCAATTTTATGTCCCACTATATGCATGCCATGTGGAAAAACTGTGGTGTCACTTACAAGTTCTCTACAGCCTACCATCCACAAACAAATGGACTGGTAGAGAGGTTTAATCGTACTATGAAGAGCATAATAGGTGCTTTAGAGGAACTCCTTAAAAGAAAGTGAGACCTTCTACTGTCATGCCTTCTCTTTGCATATAGAGAAGTCCCTCAGGAGGGAGTTGGTTACAGTCCCTTTGAGCTTCTCTATGGCCATCCAGTCAGAGGTCCATTGGCCCTGATTATGGAGGGGGTGGAGAGTGCCCCTTCCCCCAAGCCAGTCAGTGTGACTATGTGATAGGTCTCCAGAGGAGAATATCACACATGATGGCAGAAGCAAATGATAACTTAAAAGCAGATCAGGCTCTGGTCAAACATTGGCATGACCAGAAGGCCAGCATGGTTGAGTTTACTCAAGACCAGCTTGTATTAGTTATGGTGCCAACAAGGCAGAGCGCCTTGCAGGACAAATGGATTGGACCCTTCAAGGTTGTGGGCAAACATGGAGAGGTGATCTATTTGGTGGATTTAGGCAGAACTAAGGAGGCTCCCAGAGTCTTTCACACCAACCGTTTGAAGGAATATGTCTCGAGACCAGAAGTGGGAGCTTTGCTTCTAGCTTCAGCTCAAGAGGAAGAGGAGAGTGAACCTCTACCTGACCTCCTCAGAGGCCAACCTTTGAATGAGAATATAGAAGGAGTCAATCTCTCTTCTCAACTGACATCTGAACAACAGGAGGAGTGTAAAGTTCTGCTAAACCAGTTACACTACCACCAGGCTTGACTCCCTTGGGGCAAGCATGATACACTCACTGGTGGCTATCTACCTTTGAAAAGCAAGGGTTACAGAATGTCAGAACATGTGAGATCCCACATCAAAGGACTGTTCAACAAGATGCTTGATCTCGGGGTTATAGAGCCATCTACAAGTCCATGGTCTAGTCCAGTTTTTCTAGTACCAAAAGACGTATCCAAGGAGGTGAGATTCTGTGTGTACTATAGAGCTCTAAATGCAGTCACTATGACTGATGCCCATCCTTTGCCAAGGACAGATGAACTGGTGGATAGACTTGGCTCAGCCAAGTACCTCAGTACATTTGATCTGACATCAGGCTATTGGCAAATAGCCCTGCCAGACCATGCCAAGGAGAAAATTACATTCTCCACCCAAGCAGGCCTCTACCAGTGTAAGGGTATGCCTTTTGTACTAAAGAATGCACCTGCTATATTCCAAAGGATGGTCAATTAAGTTCTGAATGGGATGGAGGACTTCTGCATAGTATACTTGGATAACATTGCAGTGTTCAGCCCTACATGGAAATACATATTGATCATTTAGGATATGTTTTGTAGGCTCTTGAGCAGGCCCATCCGACCATAAAGGCAAGCAAATGTCAAATTGGTCAGAGCAAAGTGGTCTACCTTGGTCATGAGGTAGGAGGAGGTGAAATAAGGCCATTGCCTAGCAAAGTACAAGCTGTGCAAAACTGGGCCATCCCTACTACTCAAACCCAAGTGAGAGGCTTCCTAGGTCTCACTGGGTACTACAGGAATTTCATAGAGAACTATAGGACCATAGCTTCTCCCTTGAATGTGATCTCCTCTCCAAAATTCCCTAAAAAGGTTAGATGGAAAATGTGGAGTGCAGTGAAGCCTTTGAAAACCTGAAGAAAGCTCTTTGTCAAGCTCCAGTCCTAAGAGCTTCTGATTATCACCAACCCTTCATTGTGCAGACAGATGCATCCAATACAGGTATAGGTGCAGTCCTTAGTCAACTGGATAAGAAAGGTAGGGAGAGCCCCATTTGCTTCATCAGTAGGAAACTGAAGGAACCAGAAAGAAGGTGGGCAACCATAGAGCGTGAATGTTTTGCCATTGTGTGGTCTTTGAAGAAGTTTAGACCATACTTGTATGGATCTACTTTTGTGAATCAAACAGACCACCAACCCTTGAGATGGTTAATGCAAATGAAAGGGGAGAACCTAAAACTTCTAAGATGGTTAATCTGCCTGCAAGGGTTTGATTTCACCATTGAACACAGAGCAGGATGTCACCAACAAAATGCTGATGGTCGCTCTAGGATGTTTTTAACCAACTAGAGTGAAGAGATTCATCCAGGAGTGGATTAAATCATCCTTTCGCTTAGTCGGGTGGGGGGGTGTTAGGGTGAATTCTCCAGAATAGCTAATTTCCCTTACCTACTGAGTCCCTCAGCAGCTTTGCTGGATTTCTAATATTTATTGTTTTCACCTGGTAAGAGTGAGAGCCTTTTTTCCCACTCTTACATGTGTTTTGCTGTGTACCTTTAACATGTTTGTGTTCATAGACTGTGGAGCTTCACCTACTCCATAGGCATCATCTTTTTACTGTGTGTTACACAACTCCAGTGCAGTGACACAGGGTTGTCTTGTTCAGACTTCCCAACTATGACTCCATTTTCTGGGACTGACTACGGTCTCCCAGAACATGTAAAGTTGCCATTGACTTTATTAGTCTTTTTAAACTCACAGACCCAGTACAAACTATCTTACATAGAGTTCTGGAAAGGGTTAATAAGCATCTCTTTGGTCTGTTTCTAATCTAACCTTGTTTCAGGCCCTTTTCATTAAGGTTTGGCTGGTGGCAGTGGTAGCTACTCTATTTTCCCTAACGCGGTTATCTTAAATATACCTGATAGTGTTTTAGGCTATTTTAGTAGCCTCAAACTTAAACCTGCTGGCCCATATAGATTTTTATACGGTTCCGGCTGGGTTTATTCGCCATTTCTTTTTGTAAAAGTCTTTCCTGTGTTTTTCTCTGCGCGCCGAACCAGGTTTGATTCCTTTGTTCTTGATCCTTTGGCGGGCTTCTGCACAGCCCTCCTTAGGCACCTGAATGGCTGAGGGAGACAGGATGTGAAGAAGGGGTTTGAAACTCCCTACACAGGGTCTCTTTGACAACCCTTGTCGCACTCTAGTATGATTGGCTGTGGTGACTGTCCCAGCAGGACAGCCACCCTGCTGTGTGATTAGCAGCCAGGCTGGGTGAATGGGGGAAAACTGCCTAAAAAGTACGTCTCTGGGACTGAGAAGGCAGAGTCGCCACTGGAACGAGAGAACCAAAGAGAAGAGGGAAGAAGAGGACCCTTACCACGACTGAACCACCCGGTGAAGCCCTGCTCCAGGTCCGAATCTCAAAACTTCACTCGACAGGGAAGATCTGCAAGGAATCTTCTCCCCTTGAGCTGGTGGGACCAACCAGTTCACCAAACTGCAAGCCAGGCCTCCCTCCTCTGGTCGAATTTGCTGTACAGAGCTACAGTGAACCGGATAGCCAGGAGGAACGGACCCTGCTTGGGTTTTAAGGAACAAACCTTTTATTTGTCGTTTTGCTCCGCTGCTGGTTTCTTCTCTGAGCAGTTCAGGACCCTCCAGTCTTCCTCCTTCGTGTCAGTCTGACAGTCACTTTAGGAACAGAGTGCCTGCCGGATCCCCCTGGAACGTATGCCTCAGCTATAGCATTCTTCTGCTTTTAAGATACTGTGCTAACCCGGTTGTTCGTTTCGTCCAGCCGTGGTGAAAGTGTGTGAAATCTTTCGCCAATCGTAGGGCTTCTTCATTCTTTAAAGTAACTTTTCATCCGAACAACTTCGTTCTGAACTCTTGGCAAAGACTTACCCGCAAACTACCCTGAACTGTGTGATTCTCTGCAAAACCTTTGTTCCATTGACTTTGGGCCAGGTCCCTTGAATTGGATTTCCTCACTGTAGTTCCTTTTTCTAGATTGCCCTGCTTACTTAACTTGTTGGTGCTGCTCAATTTCTGCCTAACTTTGCCTTTCCACCCCTTTAAATTGCTGGTGTGCCATTTTGATCACACTTCATTTTAAGCCTAATTTTTTAGCCCTGTATTGGGTGCGATGTAGTGTATTAGAATCATGATTTTTTGTGATTTTTCAACTGCTTGATAATAGTGAAATGTTTAACAACTGATGTGTAAATAAATGTATATTCTTTTACTCAGAAACCTTGAGTCAGTGTTTGTTTGAATCATAGTAACCTGCTGTCCTTTGTGTAACTTCAGATACTGCTCACTTTACTCTTGAGATAAGTCTGGCTGAGATAAGTCTGGCTGCTCAGCCATTGCCACCACTTAACTGTGTAGTACAGGCTTGTACCAAAGGTGAATTTGTACTGTCACTTGTAGTCTTAATTGTGTGTGGCGTTCCCAAAGGGTACTGCATATAATTCTGCCTAACAGGTGTCAAGTTCTGGTAGTTGGACTGTACTCACCTTCAAGCCAGGAACCTGGACACTAGCACTAAATGACATACCTTTCCCTCAGGGGGGCACTCATCCATTTCAAACCTAGACTACTTACTAGGTGTTTGCCCGGGGCACCTCAAACTACTCACCGCTATTGATTGGGATAAGGGGCACTAACCCTAAGCCACAGAGGAACTGGCATCTTAATAGTTATAACTTGGAGTTCCCCAAAATTATGGATGGATTACCAACCCAAACAAAGAATACTTTGCTATTAACACGCAATAAATTGAGGATCCGACAATACTATGGCAGAGTACCAAAGCTGCATTACATGGAAAGGTATCCTCTATGCTCGCAATGCGATAAAAACACAAGGCTGAGGAAAATTGAAGAAACGGAAGCTGGCCTAATGCGCCTGGAAGGCTAGTTTCTCTCCACAAACTTTGATGAAACACATAGGTTGCTTCTCAAGACAAGAGAGAAGTATTATCCAAAATAAGCCGTATTCAAGAAGTTGTGGACAAAGCTGGGAAGCCTTGGCATGGTTAGAGCAACAAGTGAACTAGACCATGATATTATGGAGCGGGAGAGTGCTTAAGCGATGCAGGACCTTTACTCTGGAAATCACTGGTGACAAAGCTGGGAAGCCTTGGCACGGTTTGAGCAACAAGTGAACTAGACCATGATATTATGGAGCGGGAGAGTGCTTAGGCGATGCAGGACCTTTACTCTGGAAATCACTGGTGACAAATCTGGGAAGCTTTGGCATGGTTGGACCAACAAGTGAACTAGTCCATGATATTATGGAGCGGGAGAGTGCTTAGGCGATGCAGGACCTTTACTCTGGAAATCACTGGTGACAAATCTGGGAAGCTTTTGCATGGTTGGACCAACAAGTGAACTAGTCCATGATATTATGGAGCGGGAGAGTGCTTAGGTGATGTAGGACCTTTACTCTGGAAAATCACTGGTACCTAATGTATTCCCAGTTGATAAAATTCCAAAGCTTTTGCTTGACATTTTTCAAAAGAGCAAGGAAACGTGTCAACTACCCATGGACCTTCGACAGGTTACGATAGTAATTATCCCCAAGAAGGATGAATCCCCCAGTGAACGCTCTTCATATAGACACATTTTGCTCAGTAACGATTACGTTAAGATCCTGCCCAAGGTCCTAACCAACCAGCTATTATAGGTACTCCCCATGGTAATTCCTCACGATCAATGCAGCTTCATGTCCGATTGGTCTACCCATATGAATTTTAGGCAGACCCATGTAGCAATGGATCAAACCCCTTCCTCAATCATTCTCAATCCTCTCAGTCGACTTTGAGAAAGCATTTCACTCAGTGCTATAGGCATTTCTCTGGGAGCTAATGAGGCCAACAGGTTTTGGCATTGAACTCATTTGTTGAATCAGACTGCTGCACAAGAATCTGGTGACAGAGGTCAGTGTCAATGGGGCAACCCCCAAGGTCCTTCTCTCTGCAAAGGGGGAGCTCCTGTTCACTCTGGCCATTGAAGCTTTGGTAATCTGTTTGAAATCCATCCCCGGGTGGACGGGCTTACTGTGGTCAGTGGGACTGGAAGACAGACTGGAGTTATACGCTGACGACCTTCTAATTTTCTTGGGGGACCCTGTTCTCTCCTCAAGGATCCTCCAGGAGTAAATATCGGATGCACAGTGTATGAGCAAAAAACAATATTGAGGGGACAACCTGGCAATTCCCCTGAACTGTGACTACCGAATAACCCATGATACATTAAAATATTAGGAATAAGCATGTCTAGAGATCAGAAAATGTTTCTCAGACATCATCTGGAATCGATAACTTCCCGCTTCCAGCAAGATGTTAAACACTAGACATCATTACCGGTTACACTGCTAGGGAGCCCCACTCTGTACAACTATACCACTATAGTCAGCTTACCCACTTGGCAACCAACAAGACCTCTATTTTATATCATGCCATGACGTCGTTCACATCACAAACGCTACTACGTCTTAGAAGATGGGTGAAGTGCTAGAGTGGAGACAGAGGAAGTGAGAAACAGAGGCAGGTTTGAGGCGAGGGAACACGTTAGCTGGCAGACACATTTTCCTGGCCCCTGCTATGATGATTGCCAAACATAACATCGCTAGGTTGTGGGTAAGTGACAAAATACCAAAATATGCTAAATGGTTTCCTGACATTGATGTTTGTATTTGAAGTGTATGGTTCCCGTGGATGCCCTAATCATTTCATGTGTAGACAGGTGGGACTGGTGACTTCTGATGGATTGGTAGCCCGGTTGCTGTTTGTAGTGTTGTAACAAGCAAACAAACAAACATCATTTCCTGTTGTGATTGTTGGTCACATTTCTGGGAGTAATAGAACTGTATCTGGTACTCAACCCTTGGCATCATTCACTTGTAACTGGAAAGTGGGAAGGTTTGGTTGGAAATATGTGTCCATTCTGCCCTCTATTGAAAGATCCACCTGCCCATTTTGGGTTCATTTGCTCTGCATACACACACATTAGACAGAACAACTTAAATCTGTGCTTAAATAATTATGGAAGAAGGGATATCCACACTTCAGAGACATAGTTCAAAAGATGGAATGGGAGGAAATCGTATAAGAAAACAGAAAGCCAGAAACCCAAGCACTTTGAATTGGTTTAAATGTCAGGAAAGGGTTAACATTTTATTAAAAGATAAGCTGCCACCAGCCCTGTCCATGACACATCTGCACATCTCCCAAAAAGTCCTACGAGAGTATCTAGGGTTTTTGTAATTGACTAGGAGACCCAAGTGCACTGTACTGTAAGGTACTGTGTGCACTTGTTACATGTTGCAGAAAAGTTGCAACATTGGAATATGACTAATGGAAACAAAGTCTCCCAGTACTGACTGTCTTAAGGGCATGTCAGTTTCCCCATTAAAAGTGAGCGAAAGCCCAGAGGAGTGCAGCCGAATGTTCTGCCCCCCTGGCAAAGTCAGACTAAGGTGTATTAAACAGCAGCAAAAAGCTTGGGGGTGTACAACTGGAGATAAAATGACATACAACATTAAATCTTTCCTATCACTCAGCACACAGTGCGAGACACAGAGCAAGACCGGACATTGTGCAGAGCAGGAGCTTCCCTCCCCGCTCCCTTGCCTCACACCTCAAGCGCTTACCCAAGCTCTTCTACCAGTGCATAATGACATCACGCTCAGCCAGGCACTCTACTAATAAGACTTAGGGCAGCGCGGGACATGGAGATCAAGACGGGAAATTCTGCAGAGCAGGAGCTTCCCTCCCCGCTCCCTTGCCTCACACATCAAGCACTTTCGCCAAGCTCCTCTACCAGTGCATAATAACATCACCCTCATCCATGCACTCTACTAATAAGACTTAGGGCAGCGGGGGACACGGAGAGCAAGACCGGACATTCTACAGAGCAGGAGCTTCCCTCCCCGTTTCCTTGCCTCACACATCAAGCACTTAGCCAAGCTCCTCTACTAGTGCATAATGACATCACACTCAGCCATGCACTCTGCTAATAAGAACCTAGCACACAGCACAAGATATGGAGAGCAAGACCGGACATTCTGCAGAGCAGGAGCTTCCTTCCCTGCTCCCTTGCCTCATACCTCAAGTGCTTAGCCAAGCTCCTCTACAGTGCGTAATGACATCACGCTAAGTCATGCACTCTGCTAATAAGAACCTAGCACGCAGCATGAGATAAGGAGAGCAAGACCGGACATTCTGCAGAGCAGGAGCTTTCATCTGCGCTCTCTCATCTTACTCCTCAAGCACCTACCCATGCTCCTCTACCAGCACTTAATGACTTGACGCTAGGCCATGCGCTCGACTAATAAGAACCGAGTATGTAGCACGTGATATGGAGCGCATGACTGGACATTCTGCAGAGCAGGAGCTTCCTTCCCCCTACCCTTGCCTCACACCTAATGTGCTTACCCAAGCTTCTCTACAGTGCATAATGACATCACGCTTGGCCATGCATTCTGCTAATAAGAACCTAGTATGTAGCACGAGATACAGAGAGCAAGACCGGACATTCTGCAGAGCAGGAGCTTCCTTCCCTGCCCCCTTGTCTCACACCTCAAGCACTTACCCAAGCTCCTCTACTAGTGCATAATTACATCACGCTCGGCCATTCGTTCTGCTAATAAGAACCTAGTACGTATCACGAGATATGGAGAGCAAGACCGGACATTCCGCAGAGCAGGAGCTTCATTCCGCGCTCCCATGCTTCACACCTCAAGCGCTTACCCAAGCTCCTCTACCAGTGCATAAAGACATCACGCTCAGCCATGCACTCTGCTAATAAGAATATAGCATGCAGTACAAGATACAGAGAGCAAGACCGGACATTCTGCAGTGCAGGAGCTTCCTTCCCCATTTTCTTGCCTCACACCTCAAGTGCTTATCCAAGCTCCTCTACCGATCCGTAATTACATCACGCTCAGCCATGCACTCTGCTAATAAGAACCTACCACGTAGCGTGAGATACAGAGAGCAAGACCTGACATTCTGCAGAGCAGGCGCTTCATTCCTCGCTCCCTTGCCTCACACCTCAAGCGCTGACCCAAGCTCCTCTACCAGTGTGTAAAGACATCACGCTCAGCCATGCGCTCTGCTAATAAGAACCTAGCATGCGGCACAAGACACAGAGAGCAAGGCCAGACATTCTGCAGAGCAGGAGCTTCCATTTGCGCTTCCTTGTCTCACTACTCAAGCACTTACCCAAGCTCCTCTACCAGTGCGTAAAGATATCAGGCTCGGCCATGCACTCTACTAATAAGAGTTAGGGCAGTGCGGGTCACGGAGAGCAAGACCGGACATTCTGCAGAACAGGAACTTCCCTACCCGCTTCCTCACACATCAAGTGCTTAGCCAAGCTCCTTTACCAGTGCATAATGACATCACACTCAGCCACGCACTCTCCTAATAAGACCCTAGCATGCAGCGTGAGATGCGGAGAGCAACACTGGACATTCTGCAGAGTAGGAGCTTCCTTCCCCGCTCCACTGCCTCACACCTAAAGCGCTTAGCCAAGCACCTCTACCAGTGTGTAAAGACATCACACTCAGCCATGGGATCTGCTAATAAGAACCTAGCACACAGCACAAGATACGGAGAGCAAGACCGGACATTCTGCAGAGCAGGAGCTTCCATTTGCGCTTCCTTGTCTGTCTCACTTCTCAAGTGCTTACACAAACTCCTCTACCAGTGCGTAATGACATCATGCTAGGCCATGCGCTCGACTAATAACAACCTAGTACGTAGCACGAGATACGGAGAGCATGACCAGACATTCTGCAGAGCAGGAGCTTCCTTCCCTGCCCCCTTGTCTCACACCTCAAGCACTTACCCAAGCTCCTCTACCAGTGCATAATGACATCACGCTCAGCCATGCACTCTGCTAATAAGAACCTAGCACGCAGCACGAGATACAGAGAGCAAGAACAGACATTCTGCAAAGCAGAAGCTTCCCTCGCCGCTCCCTTGCCTCACACATGAAGCGTTTAGCCAAGCTCCTCTACCAGTGTGCAAAGACATCACGCTCAGCCATGCACTCTGCTAATAAGAACCTAGCACGCAGCACAAGATATGGGGAGGAAGACTGGACATTCTGCAGAGCAGGAGCTTCCTTCCTCGCTCCATTGCCTCACACCTCAAGTGCTTACCCAAGCTCCTCTACAGTGCATAATGACATCATGCTCAGCCATGCACTCTGCTAATAAGAACCTAGCACGCAGCACAAGACGCAAAGAGCAAGACCGGACATTCTGCAGAGCAGGAGCTTCCTTCACCGCTCCTTTGCCTCACACATCAAGCGCTTAGCCAAGCTCCTCTACTAGTGCATAATGACATCACACTCAGCCATGCACTCTGCTAATAAGACCCTAGCATGCAGCGTGAGATGCGGAGAGCAAGACTGGACATTCTGCAGAGTAGTAGCTTCCTTCCTCGCTCCTTTGCCTCACACATGAACCGTTTAGCCAAGCTCCTCTACCAGTGTGCAAAGACATCATGCTCAGCCATGCACTCTGCTAATAAGACCCTAGCATGCAGCGTGAGATGCGGAGAGCAACACTGGACATTCTGCAGAGCTGGAGCTTCCTTCCCTGCCCCCTTGTCTCACACCTCAAGCACTTACCCAAGCTCCTCTACCAGTGCATAATGACATCACGCTCAGCCATGCACTCTGCTAATAAGAACCTAGCACGCAGCACGAGATACAGAGAGCAAGAACAGACATTCTGCAAAGCAGAGGCTTCCATCACCGCTCCCTTGCCTCACACATGAAGCGTTTAGCCAAGCTCCTCCACCAGTGTGCAAAGACATCACGCTCAGCCATGCACTCTGCTAATAAGAACCTAGCATGCAGCACAAGATATGGGGAGTAAGACTGGACATTCTGCAGAGCAGGAGCTTCCTTCCTCGCTCCATTGCCTCACACCTCAAGTGCTTACCCAAGCTCCTCTACAGTGCATAATGACATCATGCTCAGCCATGCACTCTGCTAATAAGAACCTAGCATGCAGCACAAGACGCAAAGAGCAAGACCGGACATTCTGCAGAGTAGTAGCTTCCTTCACCGCTCCTTTGCCTCACACATCAAGCGCTTAGCCAAGCTCCTCTACTAGTGCATAATGACATCACACTCAGCCATGCACTCTGCTAATAAGAACCTAGCACGCAGCACAAGATATGGGGAGGAAGACTGGACATTCTGCAGAGCAGGAGCTTCCTTCCTCGCTCCATTGCCTCACACATCAAGCGCTTAGCCAAGCTCCTCTACTAGTGCATAATGACATCACACTCAGCCATGCACTCTGCTAATAAGAACCTAGCACGCAGCACAAGACGCATAGAGCAAGACCGGACATTCTGCAGAGTAGTAGCTTCCTTCACCGCTCCTTTGCCTCACACATCAAGCGCTTAGCCAAGCTCCTCTACTAGTGCATAATGACATCACACTCAGCCATGCACTCTGCTAATAAGAACCTAGCACGCAGCACAAGACGCAAAGAGCAAGACCGGACATTCTGCAGAGTAGTAGCTTCCTTCACCGCTCCACTGCCTCACACATCAAGCGCTTAGCCAAGCTCCTCTACTAGTGCATAATGACATCATGCTTAGCCATGCACTCTGCTAATAAGACCCTAGCATGCAGCGTGAGATGCGGAGAGCAACACTGGACATTCTGCAGAGTAGGAGCTTCCTTCACCGCTCCTTTGCCTCACACCTCAAGTGCTTAGCCAAGCTCCTCTACAGTGCATAATGACATCATGCTCAGCCATGCACTCTGCTAATAAGAACCTAGCACGCAGCACAAGACGCAGAGAGCAACACTGGACATTCTGCAGAGTAGTAGCTTCCTTCACTGCTCCTTTGCCTCACACCTCAAGTGCTTACCCAAGCTCCTCTACAGTGCATAATGACATCATGCTTAGCCATGCACTCTGCTAATAAGACCCTAGCATGCAGCGTGAGATGCGGAGAGCAACACTGGACATTCTGCAGAGTAGTAGCTTCCTTCACCGCTCCACTGCCTCACACCTCAAGTGCTTACCCAAGCTCCTCTACCAGTGTGCAAAGACATCACGCTCAGCCAGGCACTCTGCTAATAAGAACCTAGCACGCAGCACAAGACGCAAAGAGCAAGACCGGACATTCTGCAGAGTAGTAGCTTCCTTCACCGCTCCACTGCCTCACACATCAAGCGCTTAGCCAAGCTCCTCTACTAGTGCATAATGACATCATGCTTAGCCATGCACTCTGCTAATAAGACCCTAGCATGCAGCGTGAGATGCGGAGAGCAACACTGGACATTCTGCAGAGTAGTAGCTTCCTTCACCGCTCCTTTGCCTCACACCTCAAGTGCTTACCCAAGCTCCTCTACAGTGCATAATGACATCATGCTCAGCCATGCACTCTGCTAATAAGACCCTAGCACGCAGCACAAGACGCAAAGAGCAAGACCGGACATTCTGCAGAGTAGTAGCTTCCTTCACCGCTCCTTTGCCTCACACCTCAAGTGCTTACCCAAGCTCCTCTACAGTGCGTAATGACATCACGCTCAGCCATGCACTCTGCTAATAAGACCCTAGCACGCAGCACAAGACGCAAAGAGCAAGACCGGACATTCAGCAGAGTAGTAGCTTCCTTCACCGCTCCTTTGCCTCACACCTCAAGTGCTTACCCAAGCTCCTCTACAGTGCATAATGACATCATGCTCAGCCATGCACTCTGCTAATAAGAACCTAGCACGCAGCACAAGATGCAAAGAGCAAGACTGGACATTCTGCAGAGCAGGAGCTTCCTTCCTCGCTCCTTTGCCTCACACATCAAGCGCTTAGCCAAGCTCCTCTACTAGTGCATAATGACATCACACTCAGCCATGCACTCTGCTAATAAGAACCTAGCACGCAGCACAAGATATGGGGAGGAAGACTGGACATTCTGCAGAGCAGGAGCTTCCTTCCTCGCTCCATTGCCTCACACATCAAGCGCTTAGCCAAGCTCCTCTACTAGTGCATAATGACATCACACTCAGCCATGCACTCTGCTAATAAGACCCTAGCACGCAGCGTGAGATGCGGAGAGCAAGACTGGACATTCGGCAGAGTAGTAGCTTCCTTCACCGCTCCTTTGCCTCACACCTCAAGTGCTTACCCAAGCTCCTCTACAGTGCATAAAGACATCATGCTCAGCCATGCACTCTGCTAATAAGAACCTAGCACGCAGCACAAGATATGGGGAGTAAGACTGGACATTCTGCAGAGCAGGAGCTTCCTTCCTCGCTCCATTGCCTCACACCTCAAGTGCTTACCCAAGCTCCTCTACAGTGCATAATGACATCATGCTCAGCCATGCACTCTGCTAATAAGACCCTAGCACGCAGCACAAGACGCAGAGAGCAAGACCGGACATTCGGCAGAGTAGTAGCTTCCTTCACCGCTCCACTGCCTCACACATGAACCGTTTATCCAAGCTCCTCTACCAGTGTGCAAAGACATCATGCTCAGCCATGCACTCTGCTAATAAGACCCTAGCACGCAGCACAAGACGCAAAGAACAACACTGGACATTCGGCAGAGTAGTAGCTTCCTTCACCGCTCCTTTGCCTCACACCTCAAGTGCTTACCCAAGCTCCTCTACTAGTGCATAATGACATCACGCTCAGCCATGCACTCTGCTAATAAGACCCTAGCATGCAGCGTGAGATGCGGAGAGCAACACTGGACATTCGGCAGAGTAGTAGCTTCCTTCACCGCTCCACTGCCTTATTCCCACTCCCTTTGATGTGTTGATCTCAAGTGTCTGTGACGATAAATCAAAAATAAAGACACGTTACTTCAACATTTTGTCTTCCATTTTCCTCTCAAATGCAATTCCGCAGACACTGCAGCAAGACCGAATTGCTTAGAAATTGCACTGGTTTGTTGAAATATTTTTGTCATGAACATCCAGACCATTACTAGGGTTTTATTGGCCTGCAGGTGTGTTGCTGTGTGGCGAAGACACATCCCCTCGGATCTTTCTATACATTTCTATGCAGTGTCATTTTCAGTGAAGAAAACGACTATTGCTGTTTGTAACCAATGTCGCTGCTGCACAGAGGATTGACACACCGCTATTGCCATTTCCATTGATGCTGGTAGTGCTGTCTGCGCTTTCCATGATGCCGCTAAGGTCAATTTTTTGAACTTTAACGATATGATGGTAAGGACTGTTACTTACCTCCAACCTTGTTACGACCCCCAATATGCCTTTTAACAGCATACCTCTACCCATGTTTTTCTTACCAGAGGTTGGTGAACCTGCAACACCATGGAAGAGGTGGATTAAATTGAGCATTATGCAGGTGTTGTGTGTGGCCCGAACTGCAAGGTGGAGAAAAGAACATCTTTGTTATTACACTGTCTAGGCCCTGCTCGTCAAGAGAAATTTGAAAACTTGCCAGAACTTATTGCCAGTGAAGATATCGACATAAACGAATGTGAACGTGTTGTCAGGAAACTGAGTAAAATCTATGACAAAAAGACGAGTACCACCTTGGAGAGGTACAAATTTGGGAAGAGAGCACAAGTGGAAGGTGAAAGTATTGAACAATGTATCACCATCCTAAGGAAGCTTGCAAGGACTTGCAACTTTAACGAACAACTGGACGAGAGACTGAGAGATCAGTTCATGTTAGAGTGCAGCAGTGCCAAAGTCAGGGGGAATCTGTGGTCTGAACATAACCTGCCACTAAATACTGTCCTGTGCATAGCTAAAGAAGTAGAGCATACTGAGAATTGTGTCATAGAATTAGAGAATAGGTTCAAGACAACCGAGATCAAAATTGATCTAATTCAATCTAATGCATATTCACCTAATGTAATCAATACAATGAATCTGTGGCTCAAGTAAGTGGAACAGCAAATAAACAAAATACATCACGAAAGGTCTGCAGACCCTAGTGGAACGAAGAAAAGAGAAACAAGACAACTTTCAGGAGTTCAAATAGTTCCAGGGGGAGGAGTCCGGACAAACGGAGAGCCAGCCCAAAGAGAAGAGACCAAGGCAGATGTTTCAGGTGTGATAGTAGCAACCACTGGGCAGACAATCCAGATTGTCCAGCACTAAAAATAATCTATAGCAATTGCAAAGGAAAAGGTCATTACTCCAGATGTTGTAGAAGTCGTAACACATCCACAAATTGGATAGGAGACAACGGTCACAGCTGCCATAGTGGTGAAGAACGAGAAGAATGAGTATTCATGATGAAGAAGTGATGGAGAGTCCCAAAGCAGCTGTTCACGTTGATGGAACAGAGATAAGAATGATGATTGACTCTGGCGCCAAATACACCCTTATACCACAAAATCCTTGGGATAGGAACAAACATGAATACCTACATGAAGCTGACATCAGACCCAGAGCATATGGAGGGGTCAAAATTGACATTATAGGGTGAAATTGGGGCATGTTGAAATTCAAAGACAGAGAGGACAAGGTGGTATATGTCATGAGTGTTGGAAAAACACCACTATTAAGTTGTACACATCAAAGCAAGTTGCAAGTTAAACTACATCCCAATGATATTGAGTCGGTTTTGTCAATAGAGAGTACTACATTAACCAAGAATAATTCTAGTGAAATAATGAAGACAGTATTTCGAGATGAGATTGGATGTCTTTGGGGTTATGTTCATGAAATCAAATTGAAACCTCACCATGTCCCCGTTGCGCAAAAGTTGCACACTATACCCTTATCTATGAGAGATGAAGTGAAAAGAGAAATAAAATCCCTAGAAGATCATGGCATTATAGAGAGCATCAACGTCAGTGAATGGGTTTCGCCGTTGGTTGTGCTCAGAAAAAAGTCCAGGAAACTCAGAATTTGTGTAGACATGCGTGAAGTGAATAAATGTGTGGTTCCAGAAAGATACCCTCTGCCAACATTCAAGAACTTGTTTCTTTGATAGGTCTATCTAAGTTTTTCTCCACATTGAATTTAACATCAGCATACCATCAGGTAAAACTGCACAAGAATTCCAAGAAGCTAACCGC
Source organism: Ambystoma mexicanum (assembly GCF_040938575.1). Taxonomy (NCBI): domain Eukaryota; kingdom Metazoa; phylum Chordata; class Amphibia; order Caudata; family Ambystomatidae; genus Ambystoma; species Ambystoma mexicanum. The sequence goes on along the minus strand of NC_090926.1, from coordinate 1,307,523,770 downwards.
ATTTATTACACCCGGCGGATTGTATCAATATAAGAGGATGCCTTTTGGGTTTATATATGCTGCGTCTTTGTTTCTGTCATGCACCAGCCCTGGAAGATTCCTTACCGTTGGAAGTACTACTAAGATGGAATCCATTAGCAAGACCAACGTTCTAGCTTATTCCAAGATGGCCGACGGAACCTATAACTAGCTGATCACACTAGCGCACGGCGCGTTCTATCGTATGTAATACCTGCGCTGCCAGTCTCTTACAGTGACTAGCTTTACTCCGTCTCCCCTATTACTTTGCTTTTGCCTTTACCTTTCCTTGACACTCGCAGTGTCTAAAGGTTTTCAGGTAAGGTGATCGGGGACTTTTATTTATTTATTTATTAATTTTATTTATTTATTTTCTAGCGACTTTCGCTTTCACTACGCGTTCCCTTTCTCCACGCGTATTCCATGTACTTGTCTCTCTCTGCAACCCTCTTAGTCTCCGCCTTCTTATACCTCTCTAGTATCTGGAGACTTCTATCTTTACTCTGTTCTATCCTAATTTTCGTGTTCCCTCTATTGTTACCTTTTCTGATCAATTCTTACATGCATTGTTACCTATGTGCAGTATCTTTCACAGAAGTCCGCTATACCATTTAAGCCTTCGGACCCCCTACACCGGGTCTCATAGCTTCCCGCATCCAGTCTCTGCTATTTACATCTATTTACATCAGAGCCTCGCTTCTTTGAAGTCAGCAGACCAGATTCCCTCTTCTGCAAGTCTTCTGGTTTATTATCGGACATTCCCATTACAACTGTCATGGAATCCATCGGGGGTTTTTTCAGCCAACCGGCTTTTTCCCTATTTTTAGGGCGTGCTCCTCGGGTTACCTCCAGATCTGTACTATATTCAGACCACGGAGGCGGCCGAGGGAGCGCGACCCTACTTACGTCAAAAAAAGGAGAAGAAGCTTGGACAAGGGACGAAGATGAAGACCAAGAAGAAGAGCTCAGCCAGGGTAGAGGAAGTACCTGAGCATACAGGTGAGGAGGAGTCAGGGGAGGAGGAGAGCCCGTCTGAAAGTATACAACGCCAAAAGAAGGAAATGGCATCTCCGGAACAAATACAAGAGATGTGTAATGCCATACAAGGTCTTAGAGCTGATATGCAATCACTCCATGCTGAAAACCTCCTTCTTCGACAGCAAGCTGCGGCTTGAGACGCCAGCAAAGATGACCTACCTCCAATGCCCTTTACCTATGGGAAATACGACGGAAATCCTAAATACATTAAGGTATTTCTAGATGCCTGCTCGGTTTATTTCTCCTTTAGACCTCGAGCATTTGAGTCTGGAAGGGCTCGCGTTGGATACCTCATAGCCAACCTGGCTGGAAGTGCCCTGGCATGGGCGACCCCGTTAGTTACCGGCCAAGACCCAATGGTGAATGACTATGCCCTGTTCGTACAAGGATTCAAGAACAGATTTGAGCGCTCTGACGTACCGTACTCTAAGTACGACGCCTTCCTCAAAGTCAAACAGGGGAATCAAGATTTACAAGGTTATATTGCACAATTCCAGGCCTTAGCTGTGTCAACTGAATGGCCAGACACTGAAAGACAGGCCTTATTCAGACGAGGCTTAAATGAAGAACTTAAAGATGAGATGGCTCGGGTGAATCGGCCTAACAGCTTCCAAGAACTAGTTACCCTAGTACTCCAGATCTATTTCCATCTTCAGGAAAGGCGGAAAGAAAGGAGAAGAGGAAGAGGAACGACCACTCAATATAGCCCCCCACAGGGAAGAAGAGAACGTCCTAACATAGAGGAACCCATGCAGATAGGTGCTACCCGAGGACCTCTTACCAAGGCCGAAAGGAGGCGACCTGAATCTCTGTATGTACTGTGGGTCCGCGAAACATATTCTCAAGGACTGTCCTGACATACCCTCTAAGCGACAGGGTAACACCAGACCCCAGGGGATTGCAAGGGAAACTGTGGGGACGACAGCCCAAACCCTTGCAATCTTACCCGAATTTACCCAGAAGGAGTAGAGGATAATCGATTGATGGTGTTCCAAGTTACATTTACTTGCAGACCAGGGCAAGAGCTCTCAGTTTTGGCCATGCTGGACTGCGGAGCGGCAGGAAACTTCATCGATGTGACGTGGGCCCAGGAGAATAAGATCCCACTAAGAGAAAAGGACAGACCTGTACCAGTAGAGGGGGTGGATGGGCGTCCTCTAACTTCTGGACCCATTACTATGGAGACCATTCCCATTATGATCGGAATGGAGCATCATGTCGAGACTCTTCGCTTTGATGTAATCAGAGCAGCCCATTTTCCGTTGATTCTGGGAATCCCATGGCTGAGAAGACATGATCCCAGAATTGACTGGGCAAGGAACAAGATCGATTTCGACTCAGACTTTTGTCAAGAACACTGCTTGAATCCGAGGCTCTCCTCCACAGAAGTCCGATCCAGTCTAGCCAATATTCAAGGAAGCCTCTTGGTATCCTCTTTACCTAGGCACTACCAGTCTTTTGCTAGAGTATTCAAAGATCTAAACCCTAGACTCCTCCCGCCTCATCGCAACGAGGACTGCAGCATAGACCTCAAGGAAGAAGCTTCACTTCCATTCGGACACATGTATCCGCTATCTTTGGCCAAAAAGGAAGCCTTGAAAGAATACCTAGCTGCCAACTTGGAAAACGGCCTTATCAGACCATCACGATCATGAGGAGGAGCATCATTGTTTTACATTTCCAAGAAGGACTCAAAGGAATTATGCCTCTGTATAGATTACAAGGGTATGAACAGTATAACCATTCGAGACAGATACCCGATGCCACTTATCAGAGACATTCTCGAGGCAGTCAGAGACTCCAAGGTGTTTACCAAACTCGACTTCCGAGGAGCATATCACTTGTTAAGGATCAAGAATGGGGACGAGTGGAAGACGGCATTCAGAACACGGTTGGGGTTGTTTGAATACTGTGTTATGCCATTCAGTCTGGTGAATGCCCCTGCGGTGTTTCAGCGTTTTGTTGACAGGATTTTCACGGATATGTTATACATTTCAGTTGTCGTATACCTTGACGATATACTGATTTTCTCTCCTTCCTTGGCTGAACATCGTGTCCATGTAAGTGAGGTTCTCCGCAGACTATTAGAGAACAACCTGTTTGCAAAGCCGGAGAAGTGTCAATTTGAGGCCTCAGAGGTACCTTATTTGGGATTCATATTATCCACCAAGGGAATCCACATGGATCCAGCCAAGATTCAAGCTATAGATCGATGGCCAGAACCCTCCTCAGTCAAGGAGATTCAACGTTTCTTAGGTCTGGCGAATTTCTATCGCAGGTTTATACCAAGGTTCTCTGACCTCGTATTACCCATCACCAATCTTCTCGAGAAGGGAGAGGCTTTCCATTGGGGACCCTCCGCACAGGAAGCCTTCAGGAACCTAAAAGAATCTTTTACCTCTGCTCCTTTTTTGGTCCAGCCTGATCAGAGTAAACCCTTTGTTCTGGAGACAGATGCCTCTGGGGGTGCCTTGGGAGCCGTCTTGTTACAGAAAGGAACTGATGAGTTGGAACACCCGATTGCTTATTACTCTCGTACCTTGACAGGAAGCAAAAGGAACTACTTGCTACTCGAGAGAGAACTGTTGGCTATATGAAGTGCCTGCCAAGAATGGAGACATCTTTTACAAGGAGCCTTACATCAGTTCATCATCCGGACGGATCATCGAAATCTAAAGGTTCTTCAACAGATGGAGTGCAGAAACTCAAGACATGCTCGTTGGGCATACTACTTCTCTAACTTTGACTTCCAGATCACCCACATACCGGGATCTCAAAACAGTGTTGCTGACGCCTTATCCCGAAGTTGGGCTAATGAGGAACTATCTGAGGTGAAGACAGAGATGATCCTGCCCAGACACCACTTCCTTATGATTGCCAATCTTTTCCTTCAAGAGGTCAGAGAGAAACAGCTTCATAGCTCCCAGGAAGAGAAGAACTCCTGCCAGTTGCAGGAACGTGGGGGATTGTGGTTCCATCAATCAGCTTTGTTTCTTCCCACACCCACTCAGAGAACACAAGCCATTGGTTTTTGTCATGACCTACCCCTAGCCGGACATAAGGGAGAGAAGGCAACGTTTGATCTGGTCTCCAGGAGCTTTTGGTGGCCGGCTATGCGAAAAGACATTACATCTTATGTATCTTCGTGTCCCACCTGCGCAATCAACAAGACCTCCCGTCATAGAGCTCTTGGTCTCTTGCACCAAGCTAAGGCACCTACACACCCCTGGGAAGATTTCTCACTGGACTTTATAGTGGAACTTCCCATCTCAAAAGAAAGGACCGCTATTCTAGTGATAGTAGACTCGCTCACAAAGCTGGCACATTTCGTATCCCTTTCGGGGGTTCCTTCTGCCTCAGAGACAGCTACCGTCTTCCTTCGTGAGGTGGTTAGATTACATGGGTTACCGCGTTCCATCATATCTGACAGAGGGACGCAATTTACCTCAAAGTTCTGGAATTCATTGTGCACCCAACTGGGTATCCAAAAATCCCTGTCTTCTGGGTTTCACCCGCAAACCAACGGGCAGACAGAGAGGTTAAATGCCAATCTAGAACAGTATCTTCACTGTTTTTGTAACAAGGAACAGGACGATTGGGCAGTCCTGCTGCCTATGGCGGAATTTGCCTATAATAACACCTACCACACTGCAATCAAGATGAGTCCTTTTAAGTGCACGTATGGATACCATCCTCACCATCTACCAGGAACTTCCATTCTCAGAAATCAGACAACCACTCCCGCTTTGGAAAGGATGCTCACTGATCTTCGTCGTACTCACAAGGAAGCCTTACAAACACTAGAGGACAGCCGCAGGACATACAAGACTTATGCTGATGCCAAACGCAGTGTTGTTCCTCTATGGAAGCCGGGTGATCTAGTATGGCTCTCTACAAGATATCTTCCCCGGTGGGCGCATATGGGAAAGTTTGCAGCCAGATATATAGGTCCCTATCAGATTCAGTCTCAGATCAATCCAGTGGCCTTCCAATTAAAGCTACCTCACGCCTTGCGGCGGATCCATCCGGTCTTCCATTCCTTCTACTCAAGACACATAAGGAGGATCCCTTTAAGAGATCTAGGAGAAGAACCATAGTCACACCTCAGGAAGAACCAGAAGAATATGAAGTGGACCGAATAGTGGATTCCCATTACAGGAAAGGAACATTACAATATTTGATCCACTGAAAGGGCTATCCTATAGCCGAAAGAACATGGGAAACAAGATCAAATGTGAATGCCTCCAGACTAGTACAGCATTTCCATAGACTGAATCCAGGGAAACGAGGAGGAAGCAAGTATAGGAGGGGGCATACTGTCATGCACCAGCCCTGGAAGATTCCTTACCGTTGGAAGTACTACTAAGATGGAATCCATTAGCAAGACCAACGGTCTAGCTTATTCCAAGATGGCCGACGGAACCTATAACTAGCTGATCAAACTAGCGCACGGCGCGTTGTATCGTATGTGTTACCTGCGCTGCCAGTCTCTTACAGTGACTAGCTTTACTCCGTCTCCTGTATTACTTTGCTTCTGCCTTTACTGTTCCTTACCACTCGCTGTGTCTAAAGGTTTTCAGGTAAGGTGATCGGGGACTTTTCTAGCGACTTTCGCTTTCACTACGCGTTCCCTTTCTCCACGCGTATTCTGTGTACTTGTCTCTCTCTGCAACCCTCTTAGTCTCTGCCTTCTTATACCTCTCTAGTATCTGGAGACTTCTATCTTTACTCTGTTCTATCCTAATTTTCGTGTTCCCTCTATTGTTACCTTTTCTGATCAATTCTTACCTGCATTGTTACCTATGTGCAGTATCTTTCACGGAAGTCCGCTATACCATTTAAGCCTCCGGACCCCCTACACTGGGTCCCATAGCTTCCCGCATCCGGTCTCTGCTATTTACATCTATTTACATCAGAGCCTCGCTTCTTTGGAGTCAGCAGACCAGATTCCCTCTTCTGCAAGTCTTCTGGTTTATTATCGGACATTCCCATTACAACTGTCATGGAATCCATTGGGGTTTTTTTCAGCCAACCGGCTTTTTCCCCATTTTTAGGGCATGCTCCTCGGGTTACCTCCGGATCTGTACTATATTCAGACCACGGAGGCGGCCGAGGGAGCGCGACCCTACTTACGTCAAAAAAAGGAGAAGAAGTTTGGACAAGGGACGAAGATAAAGACCAAGAAGAAGAGCTCAGCCAGGGTAGAGGAAGTACCTGAGCATACAGGTGAGGCGGAGTCAGGGGAGGAGGAGAGCCAGTCTGACAGTTTCAGAAAATAATGCACAGATTATTTGAGGGCGACCCAGGCATTATGTGTTTCCAGGATGACATCCTTGTATATGCGGATGAACAGAAACTACATGACGAGAGGGTGGCATATGTCTACAGAAAATTATGTGATGCTGGCATGACTTTAAGCAAGGATAAATGCAGTACAAATCGTTCAGAAATTGATTATTTGGGACACACAATCTCAGCGAATGGCATGCAACTTAAGAAACAATTTACTGATACCATCGTAAATATGCCTAGACCAAAGTCTAAGGAAGAGGTTCGTACTTTTATTGGGATGGTGGAGCATTATTCAAAATGTATACACAATTTCGCATTCCACACTGTTCCATTATGTGAGCTCCTCAGGAAGAAGCTTTTTTCATGGACTCGGGAGTGTGAGGAAGAATTTGATTTCATCAAATGTGCTTTGACCAGAGCTCTTTCGTTAAAAAACTTCACGTGTGGAAAAAAAAAACATCATCACCACGGATGCTAGCAATGTGGGTTTAGGGGCAGGTGTCACCCAAGAAGTTGATGGAAGAGAAATATTAATTTCATTTGCTTCGAGACTATTGAAAGGAGCCAAGAAATCGTAAGCCACGATAGAAAAGGAGGCTCTGGCCATTAAGTGGGCATCAGAGAAATTCAGACGTTTCATCTAGGTGACAGAAGTTGAGTTTCGTAGAGATCATAAGCCTTTAGTTCATGTTATAATGAATAAAGGATTGGATAAACTTTATAATCGTATCATAAGATGGGTGATACTGTTACAGGAATTCAATTGCACAGTGAGGTATGTTCCTGGAATCAAAAACAATACTGCAGATTGTTTGTCCCATCTCACAAGTATTTCCGAGGTGGGAGATGGTAGTGAGAATGACTCTGAGGTAGTTCTGAGTATAGAGACTGCGTCCATACCGAAAAGTGAGTGGGAAGATGCTGACACAAAAGATGATTTGATAACTCAATTGAAACTACTCCTTATGAATCAATATTCTTTGGGGAGGGTGACATTTGAGAAAGTTGGTCTGGAGGTCTTTCGGAGAGTTGCAGATGATCTGAACGTACAAGGTAACATGGTCATGAGCGGGGACAGAATAATTCCACCATTAGGGATACGTCAGAGACTTATTGAATTAGGCCACAAAGGCCATCAAGGGATTGTGAAAACTAAACAGAGGATCCGGAATGACTTCTGATGGCCGGGCTACGATCTTCAAATTCAGAGGATGATCCGCAATTGTTTCCTTTGCAATGAAAGTGAGAAAACTTGCATGAGTGTGAAGTATCCAATGGCTGTGATGGAAATTCCAAAGAAAGCGTGGAATGAGTTGGGCATGGATATCTTAGGGCCTATTTGCATCAATGGGAAACGTCATTTCTGTTTTGTTGTAATTGATTTACTAACCAGGGGGTGGAGTTACTGATCAAGCCATATATTACCACCAAGACAGTCACTGATTTTCTTTTGGAGATTTGTAGTAGCGAAGTTTTTCCAAGTAGCATTATGACAGACAATGGCACTTAGTTCCGTTCCAAAGAGATGGAGGATTTTTGTATAAAAAATTCCATTGTGCATAAAAAGAGTGCCATTTATCAGCCCCAGTCGAATGGAAGTGTCAAACGCTTTAATGAGGTACTCAAAGAAACGATTGGATGGGCTGGGTCGAATGGATTAGACTGAGAGAAAGCGGTGAGAGACAAGATAATTGTTCATCGTTTCACTCCACACTCTACAACCAGCCTATCTCCATTTGAACTGAGCATAAGATTTTGATAGATAGAGAAAGATTTTGGGTCTGTGTGTGAAAGGATTAGGAGTATTCAATTGAAGAACAAGTCTGTTCATGATAGACTTTCACCTGCAAGGAAAGATTGTGTGATTACGACAGTGGGAGAATTTGTGAGATTTAAGCTTCCACCAGCCCTGAGGAAGGGTCCGTGTAAGTGGTCCCGACCAGTAAAGGTTATTGAAGTATTCAAGCATGCTATCAGAATAGAAGATGGTAGGATATGGAATATGGAGACAGTATGTTTAGTTCGAGCACGTGGTGACAGGACTGTTGTTGAGAGAGCAGATGCTGATATTTCTGATATGAGAGGAAGTGTGAGGAGTGTGTTAAGAAAGAGAAAAGTATTGGATATTTCCTTGCCAAGTGACACTTCATATATACCTCGCCGGTCAGGCTGGGGTAGAGTCAGACGTAGACCTTGCTACATGGAAGATTTTGTGTGAATTGAATCTTCTGTGTAAAGTCTTAATTTTCATGGAAGTTTCCGCGTGAAGTTTAATTTTTCTGTAAAGACTTATTTTTCTTTTGTTGTGTGAAAATGTTGTCGCAAAGGAAGGGAGATGTGTAACATTTCAGCTATGTGCAGGTCTCCCTCACTTGGTACCCTCCGGCTCATGTGCTCACGAGGTGCTGTCAAAGAAGAGAACGTTGCTACCAGATTGAAGGAAAACACCCTTCCACAGAGCCGAGTCGGGTGGGGCTCATATTACATCCCTGCTTATTTCTGTTATCTTAGTAATAAACCTATACATATAATTCCTGCATCGCGTGTTAAGTCACATCAGTATATATTACAACCACACAGACCCTATGTAGCTGAGCACCAGACGAACTCTGAATAACCAGAACATGGACTACACCGCTACCATGTATCTGAGCAGCAGAATAACTCAAAATAGCCAGAACATGGACTGCACTGACCGCATGCATCTTAGCAGCGGAATAACTCAAAATAGCCAAATATAGACTACACCGACCCAATTTATCTGAACAGCGGAATAATTAACAATAGCCAGATTTTAGACTAACCCAACCATGTTTATCTGAGCAGTGGAGCCTTCACAATATCCAGAATATAGCCTACACTGACCCTGTGTATTTGAGCAGTGCAGTAACTCACAATTATCAGAATATAGACTGCACCGACTGAATGCATCTGAGCAGCGGAATAATTTACAATAGCCAGAATATAGACTACAACAACCCCGTTTATCTGAACAGTGGAGTAACTCACCGTAGCCAGAATATAGACTACAACCACCCCATGTATCTAAACAGTGGAATAATTGACAATAGCCAGAATATAGACTACACCAACGGTGTGTATCTGAGCAGTGGATTAACTCACAATAGACAAAATATGGACTGCACCAACCCCATGCATCTGAGCAGTGGAATAACTCACAATAGCCAGAACATAGACTACACCGACCCCATGTATCTAAACAGCAGAATAACTCTCAATAGCCAGAATATAGACTACACTGACCCCATGTTTCTGAGCAGTGGAATTACTCACAATAGCCAGAATATGGACTGCACCGACCCCATGCATCATAGGGCAGACCCTACCTCAGAAAATAATATTTACTCCGCGGCATATGGATGGACTGGATCCTTGCAAGATTAATGCTTCTTAGATAGAAGGACTCTATTTTTGCTGTGTGTATAACTCTGTACATAATAATATAAGGACCAAAGGCTACAACCTAGATGTGTTTTAAGGTTATACATTTGCTAAGCAGCAATATAGGCTGTTTTCTAATTTACTTTTCTTTTTTTGCTTAGTTTTTCAATTGTATTTGAATTTGTAACTGTGTTTTATTCCTGATTCTTTCTCCCCCTTTCCCTTCTTTCGTTCTTTTCTTATCTATTTGTATATGTGTGTGTAGATGATTTCAATAACCCTTTCATCTCTGTATTTGTTTTTGCATATATTGGCTTGTTGATAACTAATGTTTTGACACATTTATGTTTTCTTGCTTCACTAAATACATGTACAATTTGGAACTTTTGGTTCATTTGTGCTCTTTCTGCCAAATGTATAAATTAATTATGCAATGGCTTTGGCGTAGTGAAGGGTTGGTCTAAAGAGTTTCTAAATGATTTAACCCAGGTGTACCAACCGCACGTGCAACAGTACTTCCCATTTTTTGATTTAGCCCATGCATCCAAGCAGCAGAATTACTCACAAAAGCCAGAATATGGACTACACCGACCCCGTGTATCTGAGCTGTGGAGTAACTCACAGTAGCCAGAATATAGACTACACCGCCCACATGCATCTGAACAGCAGAATAACTCTCGATAGCCAGAATACAGACTACAAAGACTCCATGCATTTGAGCAGCAGAATAACTCACAATAGCCAGAATATGGAGTACACCAACCCCATGAACCGAGCAGCAGAATAACTCTTGATAGCCAGAACATAGACTACACCGTCCCCATGTATCTGAGCAGTGGAATAACTGACAATAGCCAGATTTTAGACTACACCAACCCTGTGTATCTGAGCAGTGGAGCATTCACAATAGCCAAAATATAGACTACACTGTCCCTGTGTATCTGAGCAGCAGAATACCTCACAATAGCCAGAATATAGACTACACCGACCCCGTGTATCTGAGCTGTGGAGTAACTCACAGTAGCCAGAATATAGACTACACCGATCCCATGTATCTGAACAGACGAGAAACTCACAATAGCGAGTATATAGACTACACCAACCCAGTGCATCTGAGCAGCAGAATAACTCTCGATAGCCAGAACATGGACTACACCGCCCGCATGCATCTGAACATCAGAATAACTCACAATAGCCAGAATATAGACTATACCGACTGCATGTATCTGAACATCAGAATAACTCACAATAGCCAGAATATAAACTATACCGACCCCATGTATTTGAGCAGCAGAGTAACTCACACGATCAGAATATAGACTACACTGACCCCATGTATCTGAACAGCAGAATAACTCTCGATAGCCAGAATATGGACTACACCGACTGCATGCATCTGAGCAGCAGAATCACTCGCAATAGCCAGAATATGGACTACACCAACCCCGTGTATCTGAGCAGCATAGTTACTCACACTCGCCATGCTATAGTAGTAGGACGGGACACTTGTACACAATGGCAATGGGCACCTTACAAGCTCAATATTACTGGATTTACCTCCATACTATGTACCTTTGTTGTGCTTGTATTTGTAGAAAGCAATGAAAGCTAGGCATTTATTTCTTTTATCTGAAAATATGAAACGAGAAGGGCACAGCGTAATATTAGGCAGTTAATGGTCTTTGTGTGAGCAATCATGCAGAGCACTGCAGATCAGTTAACAGCACACTTCACAGACAGGGCCACCTGACACCTCACTTCAGCATTACAAGTCCCATTCATACTGAGGGTCTGGATCCCCATGTTGTAACACAAAGCAATGCACAGCCAAACGAATAGCAGAGGGTGGGAACACCTGGCACCAAAGGGAGCCAGAATTGGCTTACCAGCCCCCATTCATTCTGACAGCCCCTCTGGCATCAGTACTGTCCCATTACGGTATAGCAGTCGCTCCAAGAAGAACTAGTTTTGTGCCACTGCACTGCAAGATGTTCTGTTTGTATCCCATTAGCAGAATTAGAATAATGCAGTCGCAGCTCTTACCTGCAGGTTCTGTGTACGTTTCAGGAAGGCTGAGCCTGCGAGGAAAGTGCAAAGGGAGGAGAGAATGGGGAAGGGAGGGGAGCCAAGTCTTCCATGCTTAGCAGTGCCAGTTCATCTATTACTGGCCTGGTGCGGGCAACCCAGCTGCCATGTCACGCTTTCAGTGCATTCCAAGCTCCTTGATTACTGGCCTAGCTTCCGGCACTCTCCGTAATGCCACTCATTCAGCCCACGCGTTCAGACTGCTTTCTGGAGCTCTGCAACTCGGCAGGCCATGGAAGGGCCCCATGAAAGTATTACTTGGGATTAGGGGCATTTTATGTTTCATGCTACGCTGCACGGCTGGTGCCACATCCCATTCAGAGCCTGGAACACTTAAAGAAAAGAAAACACTTTTATAAATCTACTGCCACACCCAGAGCTCGGTGCTTTATAGTCTATACTGCCAATGTAGGCAAGTGGCTACACTGGCCGTGAACCATGGAGCCTGCCAGACAGCGAATGCAGACCACTGTGAGTGGTGAAGGTGGCCACAGAGTAGAGTAGAAATCATTGGGTGTAGAGGAGTCTTCCAAAGAGTGAAGGAATACCCCTAGGAGTGGTGGAGGTGGACACATAGTGAAGTTCCATGCAAGTAGTGGAGCCAGTCAAAGATTTAAAAAACCCACAGTAAGGAGGGGAGGCAGCTAAAAGCACCAAGGTCCCTGTGAGTAATGTAGCCTGCCACAGATGAGCAGTGAGGTAGCCACAGATTTCACTGCAAGTAGTGGATTTGGATACAGAGGGAAATACCACCTCTGTGAATTGTAGGGGTGGCCACAGGGTGCAATTCAATATGAGTAGTGGAACATTGCAAAGAGTGAATGTACGCCCTGATCGTAGCAGAGACAGCAACAGAGTGACTGTTCATGTGAGTAGTGGAGCCCACCAAATAATGGAGACGGATATCTGTGAGTTGTGTAGGTGTCCACTGAGTCATGGCTAAGGTGAGTCGTGCACTCTGCCGAGGCGAGAGGAAATAGTGTTGGAAGAAGTGGCATGCACCACAAATAGAAGGTCAGTGTGTGTAGTGGAGCCTGCTAAGGAAGGAAGAAAGAATTCCGGAAGCAGTGGAATGCATCCACCACAAGGTGGAGGTCCTTGTAAGTAGTAGGGACTGCTATGGATGAAGGAACAGACCTGGAAGTAGTGGAGCCATCCAAAAAATGAAACGTCCTCAAAGTAATGGCAGTAGCTTGATGTGGATTGGGATTGGAAACCCGCGGCTGAAATGTTCGATGGTGAAAAGACTGAAAGTTATTTTTCCAAAAATAACTTATGGTCTTCTCTCCCCTGAACATTTCAGCCTTTTCCCATGCCCCCACCCCCACCCCCTACCTATCTTGTGACGGCACACTTCACTGTGTGTCGCCGACTCGCTGTGTCCCTGTAACACCTGTTCCCTTTCACTTCCGTGATCGGGAAATGGCGCCACAGGGTCCATTCCTTTTTTTAAATTTTTTTTAACCATTTTGTGGGACCGGCTGTGGTGGACACCCCGCAACCCCCACTCACAATATAGTGAACAAGGGTGTGGGGGACACCTCTGCAGCTCCCACAGCCCTTGCCACCGAATGGGGGATTTGGTGTAACTTTTTGGCCGTTTGGAACTTTTCAACGGTCAAACTTTGGACAAATGTCCCATTGAGTCTTTTCTTGGGTCTTTTTGGACACTTCCACTTGGTGTGAAACACGACCAGTGTTCGCCTTATGAACTTGATCTCACTCTATCATAATCATGCTTCATACTGCCACACCGTGCTGCTGAGAAACTCATGGCAGTGACTGACGGACATCAGGCGCCCATTCATGTCACGCACGTGCTGATTCACAGACATGCACAATTTGCAGTGTATGAAAGTATTCCCTGCCACCTGCTGAATTTGCCCTCTCTGTCCTGTGCGGTGGGTGCATCACCAGTTAGAAATTACAGTAGATAAATAAAAATATAAATGCAATAAAATTAGACTGCAACATCCCCCACTGCACATCGCTGTCTAATTTCCCTTAATTGCCCCTTAAGCACATCTCTGTGGAAGGCACCTCCCTGCTGCGCTGCAGGTTTCACTCACCAGTACATGATAATCACTACTCTCAAGCAATCTGCGGCTTAAACCAATATAGCATAATAATACAAATGGCCATGCATCTCTTCACTCTGAACACTAGTATTTAAACATCTGAAAAACGTTAAATATGTACTTTTTATATTAATGTTGCAACGTGATAAAAGGATTCCGGTCACCTTCAGCCCTGATCCTCCTCCCATGTATTATATTCCTGCAGCTTGAAAGCCAATGTTCTGCCAGCAGAGCTGAGTCCGACACAGTGAATTAGGGGCGCATGGAGAGGACTGGGCTAGTCGCTGCCGGGGCCCTGTATTTATAGAAGATCTATTTGGATGTCCGAATACGTCGCATTATAATCATAAACTTGAGGCTTATCCTGTGCATAGAATCAAGAATAGATTTCAAAGTCACAGTTTTCATTTTGATGGAATAACAAAGCCATTACCTTTGAATTTACAATTCTGAAGGGAGAAATGCATGTACATGATAAACATGTTTACGTCGCAATATCTTAAACTCAGTTATTTTTAGAGAGAGACTGAAATGAAATAATATGAATGTCATCTGCAGTGTCTAAACGCTTTTACCTTCTAAACACTCATAGACAGTTATTAAAATCTGCTGCAGAATCTGAGGCGTGGGCCGCTCTGCACTGGCAGCCATTTTGTGTATGACCCATGAGATGCCATTGGTCCATTGAAACCGATTTGGTGTATGAACCATGGAATGCAGCTGGTGCTTCGACATCCGTTTGGTGCATGAATCATGAGATGCAGTTGGTGTACTGATATCAATTTGGTTCAGAAACCATGGGATGCGATTGGTGCATTGAAACCGATTTGGTGTATGAACCATGGAATGCAGCTGGTGCTTCGGCATCCGTTTGGTGCATGAATCATGAGATGCAGTTGGTGCACTGTTATCCATTTGGTTCAGAAACCATGGGATGCCATTGGTGCATTGAAACCGATTTGGTGTATGAACCATGGAATACAGCTGGTGCTTCGACATCCGTTTGGTGCATGAATCATGAGATGCAGTTGGTGTACTGATATCAATTTGGTTCAGAAACCATGGGATGCGATTGGTGCATTGAAACCGATTTGGTGTATGAACCATGGAATGCAGCTGGTGCTTCGGCATCCGTTTGGTGCATGAATCATGAGATGCAGTTGGTGCACTGTTATCCATTTGGTTCAGAAACCATGGGATGCCATTGGTGCATTGAAACCGATTTGGTGTATGAACCATGGAATACAGCTGGTGCTTCGACATCCGTTTGGTGCATGAATCATGAGATGCAGTTGGTGCACTGATATCCATTTGGTTCAGAAACCATGGGATGCCATTGGTGCATTGAAACCGATTTGGTGTATGAACCATGGAATGCAGCTGGTGCTTCGACATCCGTTTGGTGCATGAATCATGAGATGCAGTTGGTGCACTGATATCCATTTGGTTCAGAAACCATGGGATGCGATTGGTGCATTGAAACCGATTTGGTGTATGAACCATGGAATGCAGCTGGTGCTTCGGCATCCGTTTGGTGCATGAATCATGAGATGCAGTTGGTGCACTGATATCCATTTGGTTCAGAAACCATGGGATGCCATTGGTGCATTGAAACCGATTTGGTGTATGAACCATGGAATGCAGCTGGTGCTTCGACATCCGTTTGGTGCATGAATCATGAGATGCAGTTGGTGCACTGATATCCATTTGGTTCAGAAACCATGGGATGCCATTGGTGCATTGAAACCGATTTGGTGTATGAACCATGGAATGCAGCTGGTGCTTCGACATCCGTTTGGTGCATGAATCATGAGATGCAGTTGGTGCATTGATATCCATTTGGTGTATGATCATATTTATAGGAATCTTGTGATATAAATGAGTAATCTGTATTTCGTGCAACTGGTGAAGGTTCCAACTCATTCCAAGGGTAATGCACTGGACTGGGTGGTCTCTCACAATATCATTACTAGTGATGCGATAGTATCCCCCTGCCCGTGGGCCGATCACAGACTATATCCTGCTGCTATGGAGGGGTGGGATTACCATTGGGGTTGCCAGGCTGCAAGCCATGGATGATATCGCTAAAACAGTCCAGGAGACGGCACAGATGGCAGTCAATGCCTTAGCGCCACCCAGGACTAGACTGGTACCAATAGAAAAGGTAAATGTGTGGTTCACACAGGATCTGCAAAATCTCAAAGCTGCAAAAAAATACAGTTTTTTATGCATGGAGGATGATAAGGACATGGAGGATTAAAGGGAAGCCTCCAACGCTTTGAAATGTGCAATCATTGAGGCACAGAAAACTATGTCTGATTCTAAGATTCAAGAGGTCCAGCAAGATTCCAAGGAACTTTCCAAGGTCTTGAAGGAACTGGAAGATCTGAGTCTAAGTGAACAGAAGGGTCCGTAACAATCTGCAGAATGGTGTTCTTCTATTCAAGAGGCTTTGATGGGCAAGCTAAAGTGGGATCAAACGAAATGTTGAGGTTAAGAAGAAAATGCTGGATGCTACAGAACCAATGGCTAATAGTACTATTAAAAACATTCAGTGGCTCAATTTAACTTTTGACCTATAACAGAGTCTTAATTGTCGGGTATTATTCATTCATTTCCTATGTCCTGTACATGCTCCTTCTCCCCTTCTCCCGGCATTTCTGCCCTTTCCTCTCCCCTGCACTTACACCTCCTCCCCTTCTCCTGGCACTTCTCCCCTTTCCTCTCCCCTGCACTTGCTCCTCCTCCCCTTCTCCTGGCACTTCTCCCCTTTCCTCTTCCCTGCACTTGCTCCTCCTCCCCTTCTCCTGGCACTTCTCCCCTGCACTTGCGCCTCCTCCCCTTCTCCTGGCACTTCTCCCCTTTCCTCTCCCCTGCACTTGCTCCTCCTCCCCTTTCCCCCGCCATTTCTGCCCTTTCCTCTCCCCTGCACTTGCTCCTCCTCCCCTTCTCCTGGCACTTCTCCCCTTTCCTCTCCCCTGCACTTGCACCTCCTCCCCTTCTCCTGGCACTTCTCCCCTTTCCTCTCCCCTGCACTTGCTCCTCCTCCCCTTCTCCTGGCACTTCTCCCCTTTCCTCTCCCCTGCACTTGCACCTCCTCCCCTTTTCCTGGCACTTCTCCCCTTTCCTCTCCCCTGCACTTACACCTCCTCCCCTTCTCCTGGCACTTCTCCCCTTTCCTGTCCCCTGCACTTGCGCGATCTCAATGTCACTGGGCATAGGAAGATTGTTATCTTGCCCCCCTCCTTATTCCCCTCCCTCTGCTTTGCCGCGCTTTGAAACCCTTGTGTATAGGTGCGCTATAAATAAAATATCATAGCAAACTGAAGCCAACAACAAATTGTAAAGGGGACTTTTGTCCAGCGGAGACTGTTAATACTTGTACACCTTTGATGATTGGAATTTTACCACATGTGCCAATGCCCCCTTTGAAGAAATCCATGTGCCAGACAGAATCAAAGTTCTTGGATTTCTCCTTTGTTGAAAAAGTTGTGTCTCTGCCATTTGAAGCAAAGCATTAAAGGCCTATGACAAAAACACTGTTTTTACAAAAAAATTTAGATCTTGTGGCATATTTGCAGATTTTGGAATGTTTTATTAATCGTACCATTTTTCATAAAAAGCAATCTGGTTTGAGACAGGGTCATGGCACTGAAAAATCATTGTTGGACTTAAAGTCCAGCCTTTTACATGTCATGGACAAGGGACAGACAGCCCTCCTTATGTTATTGGACCTGTCTGTGGCCTTCAACCTGGTCAACCATTCTTTGTTACTCACCAGATTGAAGGATGTGGTTGGATTTTCGGAAGCAGCTGCGGATTGGATAGGATAATTTCTAGGAAATAGGCTGTGTAGGGTTTGCAGTGAAATAGCAGAAGCAGAACCAATCATTTTGCAGTTTGGCATTCCTCAGGGAGCTTGATTCTCGCCTACTCTTTACAATGGTTTTTCCATCCCACTTTTTAATCTGCTAGATGAAAATGGTATTGGCTTCTCACATTACGCAGCTGAAACACAATGTGCCATTCCATTGTCTGTGGATTATGAGCAAGACACAAAAAGTTTAAATGAAGTTTATGAAGTAATTCAGATCTGGATGGTGGAGAACGGTCTTGCTCTGAATGATATGATATGGAATGATATGGCATTTATAACGCGCCTATACACAAGGGTTTCAAGGCACGACAAGACAATTTGTATTTGTATTTTATTTGTATGTTGTATTTTATTTATTTGTATAGCGCAAAAACAGGCCCGAGGGCAACCGGGCGCATATCTTCAAGACGGAACATTTACATGATTGGCATTTATACAAAAGAGTATTTACAGTAGTAATGGAGTTACGGTGCAGGTAGCAGTCCTACCTATACCTCATCAAAACAGTAGAGTGCAAGAACAGTGCAAATATCAGAGGATAAAAGTGTTCCATAGTTTAACTGAACAGTTAGTCATGTGTGGTGGTTAGCCATAGCTTGACTTTATGTTTGAATAAGTTGAGTGACGGTAGATTTCTAATGGTAAGTGGCAAGGTGTTCCATAGTTTAGCAGCCAGAACTGGGAAGCTAGAACCTCCCGCTGTTTGAAGCTTGTATCTGGGGATCGTGAGGCCATGAGTCTGGGCAGATCTGAGTGTCCGAGATGGAATGTACTGGGTGAAACGGGAGGCTAGGTAAATGGGGGCCTGGTTGTTTATGCATTTGCAAGTCAGGGCAAGCGCTTTCAGGGATACCCTTTGGGCGACTGAAAGCCAGTGAAGGTTCTTCCTAGTTTCAGTGATGTGAGCTGATGTGGGGATGTTGAGGGCCGCTCTGATAGCATTGTTTTGGGTGATTCTGAATGTTGTTACACCAGTTTGTTGAGGTTATGCTTGCTAGTGCCTTGGTACAGAGTGTTACAATAGTCCAGTTTGGGCATGACCAGCGCCCTGGCGAGGGTGATGCAGTTCTGAGTAGAAAGTAATGGACGGCAGGCTGTGATCAGCTTACAAGTATACGCTGAGGCAGCAGCGACTGCGTTAGTTTGTCTGGATAGGGAGAGAGTGGAGTCTAAGTAGATTCCTACAGTTTTGGTATGTTTGGATACATTGATGGAATTACCATCGATATTGAAGGAGCGGAACGCAGGGTTCAGTTTGTTGAGTCTCTGTTGTGTACCCAAGATGAGGAGCTCTGTCTTATCGTTATTGAGACAAAGCTCATGTTGGGCCATCCAAGCTTGGATGACTTGGTAAATGTCATTCAGAGCTGTGGTGTCTGCAGTGTAGTCACCAGTGATGGGAATGAGTATCTGGGTGTCATCAGCATAATTAGTGTAGGTGACACCCAGATAGTCAAGCACATCAAACAAAGGTTTGGTAAATACATTGTAGAGTGTAGGGGATACACAGGACCCTCGAGGGACTCCACAGAGAACTGAGGTAGGATCTGCTGAGGAGGTAGGAGAGAATACTCTCATGTGCCTATTGTCTAAGAAAAATCTAATCCAATTGGTGGCATTGTCAGAGAAGTGGGCTGCAGATTTCAGATGCTGGCAGAGGATTTGGTGGTTGACCAAATCGAAAGCCGCCGATAAGTCGAGTAGGAGTAGAAGGGCTAATTTGCCGTTGTCTTTTAGGTCCTCAATTTGGGTTTTGAGGTCTAGAAGTGCTGTTTCTGTCCCGTGCTAAGGTCTAAAGCCAGATTGTCTTGTACCGAGGAGATTGTTTATTTCCAAATAGTTGCATTTGTAAGTAAGCTGCTCTGTCTAATATTTTTCACAGGAATGGGACAGTTGTGATAGGTCTGTAGTTGGTTAGAAACTCAGGATCTAAGGTTGTTTTTTTTAGAAGAGGGATAACCCATGCGTCCTTCAGATTGTTAGGGACTATTCCAGATTGGAACGAGGAGTTAATAAAGGTGGATATGAAAGGAGCAAGGTCATGTGCTTAATCCTTGATGATAGGTGCAGGACAAGAGTCACCTTGGCAGTTGGAGGGTTTTAGGTTACAAATGAATTTTTCCACTTCCGGGATGGTGAGTGGCACAAAACTGAATGGGGTGTGGGAGAAGGGGACCGAATTAGGCATCATGTATGGGAGGTGAGAAGGGTGTTTTGTTTGGCATTCATTTTAGATTTCAGGGTGGCTATTTTAGTGAGGAGTGCATTTTGAATGTTGTTACACCACGTATTGTCTTTACTACAGGTATCCGGTAAGGGTGAGGGGGATTCTAATTCTTTGAGGATTTGACATAGCTCCTTCGTGTTGGATTCGGCTTGTGATATGCGCTGGTTGTAGGTCTGTTTTTTGGCTTGTAAAACAGCGTCCTTGTAATTCAAAGAGGTGATGAGAAGGAGATCTTTGTTGGCCGACTT
The DNA here is from genome assembly GCF_040938575.1 of Ambystoma mexicanum. Lineage (NCBI taxonomy): Eukaryota > Metazoa > Chordata > Amphibia > Caudata > Ambystomatidae > Ambystoma > Ambystoma mexicanum. Next base: position 1,307,503,505 of record NC_090926.1, on the reverse strand, counting down.
TTCCAGAGTGCTTCGGCCTTGCACTTTTCTTTGCTCAGTAATCTGAGCTGCGGTGTAAACCAAGAGTTCAGATGGGCTCGTTGTTTGGCTTTCTGTAATTTGAGTGATGCTTTGGTGTCAATAGCTTTGAGCAGTGTTTGGTTGAATGTGTCTACTAAAACGGTGGGGTCATTGTGTTGAGAGGTGCAATTGTTCAAGATAGGAAGGATGAGGGGGAGTAGTTTGTCCCTGGTAATATCTTTTTTGTTCCTGGTGGGAATTGCGGGGGCAATAGTGGGGTTTGGGTGTGGGTTGGTGGCTGGTAAATGAAACATTATAATGTGATGGTCAGACCAAGCACAGACAGAATTAGAACTTAACAAGTTGTTGCAGTTAAGATCTGTAATCCAGTCAAACGTTCTGCCCTTGTTGTGTGTAGGTGCAAGAATGCGTTGCCGGAAGACTAGGTTGGCAAGGGTACTGGCGACCTTGGTGGCCATAGGATCCCTAGAGTCGGAAAAGCCAAGGTTGAGGTCACCTAGTTAAAACACCTGAGAGTTGGGCTTAGTGCTGTCCATCAAGATGGAGGTAATGTCGTCTGCGAAGGAGCCAAGTGGTCCTGGAGGTTTGTAGATGAGATGTAGTGTTGCTGTTTTGGTAGGTGAGAGGGTAAGTTTCAAGGGAGAGAGAGAGGGAGGGAGAAACAAAGGGAGGACAAAACAACAATCTTACTAGGCCATGTGTCATTCAGATCACGCAAGTGCAGGGAGGAGGGAAGCATAGAAGTGCCTGGGGGAGGGCAAGGGAGAAGTTCAGGTAAATCAATAAGTGCAGCCAGCAGGTGCCTCATAAGTTCAGAGAGAAGGGACCGCACAGTAGCAGATCCAAACCCATAAATTCTGGGGAGCCCCGAGGCAGTGCAAGGGCAACTGGACATGCAGGAGCCTGGGCCCAAGTGCAGAGAGAATTCAGGTGACCAGCGAGCGGAGCAGTCAGGTAAGGGGAGAGGAAGAGAGAAAGAGGAAGTGAAAAGGAAGGTCTTGAGTTGCTTCCGGAACCAGAGGTGGTTCTGCTCAAAGTTGAGAGAGGCTGTTACCTTCAACCCTGATCCTCCTGCCAATATTGTTTCTGACACATGAGATTCAGCTGATGCACTGATATCCATTTTATGCAGAATGTATGGGAGGCTATTGGTGCATTGGTATCCATTTCGTGTATGAACCATGAGATGGACGTGATGCATCGATATCTGTTTGGTGTATGAACCATGAGATGCAGTTGGTGCATTAAAATCCATTTGGTATAAGAGCCATGGGATGCAGTTGGTGCATTGACATCCATTTGGTGTATGAGTCATAGGATGCTGTTGGTGCATTGATATTCATTTGGTGTATGAGTCATGGGATGCTGTTGGTGCATTGATATCCATTTGGTGTATGAAACATGGGATGCTGTTGGTGAATTTATATACATTAGGTGTGTGAGTCATGGGATCCAGTTCGTGCATTGATATCCATTTGGTGTTAGAGCCATGGGATGCAGTTGGTGCATTGATATCTATTTGGTGTGTGAGTCATGGGATGCAGTTGACACCTTGATATCCATTTGGTGTATGAACCATGCAATGCAGTTGGTGCATTGAAATCCATTTGGTGTATGAGTCATGGGATGCAGTTGGTTCATTGATATCCATTTGGTGTATGAGTCATGGGATGTTGTTGGTGCATTGAAATCCATTTGGTGTATGAGTCATGGGATGCAGTTGGTGCATTGGTAACCATTTGGTGAATGATTCATGAGATGTTGTTGGTGCATTGAAATCCATTTGGTGTATGAGTCATGGGATGCTGTTGGTGCATTGACAACCATTTTGTTTTTGAGTCATGGGATGCAGTTGGTGCATTGATATTCTTTTGGTGTAAGAGCCATGGAATGCAGTTGGTGCATTGGTAACCATTTGGTGAATGATTCATGAGATGTTGTTGAAGCATTTATATCCATTTGGTGTAAGAGTCATGGGATGCAGTTGGTGCATTGATATCCATTTGGTGTAAGAGACATGGGATGCAGTTGTGGTGTTGATATCCAGGTGGTGTATGAGTCATGGGATGCAGTTGGTGCATTGATATCAATTTTGTGAATGAGTCATGGGACGATGTTTGTGCACTGATATTCCTTTGGTGTATGAACCACGGGATGCTGTTGGTGCATTGATATCTATTTGGTGTATGAGCCAAGGGATGCAGTTGGTGCCTTAGTATCCATTTGGTGTATGAGTCATGGGATGCAGTTGGTGCTCTGATATCCATTTGGTGTATGAACCATGGGATGCAGTTGGTGCATTGATATCTATTTGGTGTATGAGCCAAGGGATGCAGTTGGTGCCTTAGTATCCATTTGGTGTATGAGTCATGGGATGCAGTTGGTGCATTGATATCCATTTGGTGTATGAGCTATAGGATGCTGTTGGTGCATTGATATCCATTTGGTGTGTGAGTCATGGGATGCAGTTGGTCCATTGATATCCATTTGGTGTATGAGTCATGGGATGCAGGTGGTTCATTGATATTCATTTGTAGTATGAGTCATGAGATAAAGTTGGTGCATTGATATCCATTTGGTGTATGAACCATGGGATGCAGTTGGTGCATTGATATTGTTTGGGGTATGATCCATGGGATGTAGTTGGTGCAATTATATCCATAAGGTGAATGAGTCATGGGAAGTAGTTGGTGCTTTGATATCCATTTGGTGTATGTGTCATGGGATGCAGTTGTTGCATTGATATCCATTTGGTGTATGAGTCATGGGATGCTGTTGGTGCATTGATATCCATTTGGTGTATGAGTCATGGGATGCTGTTGGCGCATTGATATCCATTTGGTGTATGAACCATTGAATGCTGTTGGTGCATTTATATCCATTTGGTATTAGAGTCATGGTGTGCAGTTGGTGCATTGATATCCATTTGGTGTATGAACCATGGGATGTTGTTGGTGCATTGATATCCATTTGGTGTAAGAGCCATGGGATGATGTTGGTGCATTGAGAACCATTTTGTGTATTTGTCATTGGATGCTGTTGGTGCATTGATATCCATTTTAGTGTATGAGCCATGGAATACTGTTGGTGTATTTATATCCATTTGGTGTAAAAGCCATGAGATGCAGTTGGTGCATTAATGTCCATTTGGTAAAAGAGCTAAGGGATGCAGTTGGTGCATTTATTTCCATTTGGTGTATAAGCCATGGGATACTGTTGGTGCATTGATATCCATTTGGTGTATGAACCATGGAATGCTGTTGGTGCATTGATATCCATTTGGTGTATGAGTCATGGGATGCTGTTGGTGCATTGACAACCATTTGGTGTAATAGCCATGAGATGCAGTTAGTGCATTAATATCAATTTGGGATAAGAGCCATGAGATGCAGTTGCTGCATTAATGTCCATTTGCTATAAGAGCAATGGGATGTAGTTGGTGCATTGATATCCATTTGGTGGATGAGTCATGGGATGCTGTTGGTGCATTGACATCCATTTGGTGTATGAACCATGAGATGCAGTTGCTGCATTAATATTCATTTGCTATAAGAGCCATGGGATGCAGTTGGTGCATTTATATCCATTTGGTGTATGATTCATGGGATGCTGTTGGCGCATTAATATCCATTTGGTATACGAGCCACGGGATGCAGTTGGTGCATTTATATCCATTTGGTGTATGAACCATGGGATGGTGTTGGTGAATTGTTATCCATTTGGTGTATGAACCATGGGATGCTCTTGGTGCATTGATATCCATTTCGTGTATGAGCCATGGGATGCTGTTGGTGCATTGATATCCATTTGGTGTATGAGTCATGGGATGCATTGGTGCATTGATATCCATTTTGTGAATGAGTCATTGGATTCAGTCTGTGCATTGATGATATCCATTTGGTGTATGAGTAATGGGATGCTGTTGGTGCATTGACATCCATTTGGTGTATGAGTCATGGAATGCAGATAGTTTATTTATATCCATTTGGTGTAAAAGCCATGAGATGCAGTTGATGCATTAATATCCATTTGGTATAAAAGCCATGGGATGCAGTTGGTGCATTGATATCCTTTGTGCATGAGCCATGGGATGCTGTTGGTGCATTGACATCCATTTGGTGTATGAACCATGGGATGCTGTTGGTGCATTGATATCTGTTTGGTATATGAGTCATGAGATGCTTTTGGTGCATTGACCTATATTTGGTTTATGAGTCATGGGATGCAGTTGGTGCATTGAGAGACATATGGAGTATAAATAATGGGATGCAGTTGGTGCATTCATATACATTTTGTGTATGAACCATGGGATGCAGTTGGTGCATTTATGTCCATGTGGTGTAAAAGACATGAGCTGCAGTTGGTGCATTACTTTCCATTTGGTATAAAAGCCAAGGGATGCAGTTGGTGCATTCATATCCATTTGGTGTATGAGCCATGGGATTCTCTTGGTGCATTGATATCCATTTGTTATATGAATAATGGGATGCTGTTGGTGCATTGATATCCATTTGGTGTATAAGCCATGGGATGCAGTTGGTGAATTGATATCCATTTGGTGTATGAACCATGGGATGCTGTTGGTGCATCGATATCCCTTTGGTGCAAAATCCATGAGATGCAGTTGGTGCATTAATATCCATTTGGTATAAGAGCCATGGGATGCAGTTGGTGCATGGATATCTATTTAGTGTATGAACCATGGGATGCAGTTGGTGCATGGATATCCATTTGGTGTATGAACCACGGGATGCAGTTGATGCATTGATGTCTATTTGGTGTATGAACCATGGGATGCAGTTGGTGCATCAATATCCATTTGGTGTATGAGCCACGGGATGCAGTTGGTGCATTGATATCCATTTGGTGTATGAACCATAGGATGCTGTTAATGCATCAATATCCATTTGGTGTAATAGCCATGAGACGCAGTTGGTGCATTAATATCCATTTGGTGTAAAAGCCATGAGATGCAGTTGGTGCATTACATTCCATTTGGTATAAAAGCCAAGGGATGCAGTTGGTGCATTTATATCTATTTGGTGTATGAGCCCTGGGATTCTCTTGGTGCATTGATATCCATTTGGTGTAAGAGCCATGGGATGCAGTTGTTGTGTTGATATCCAGGTGGTGTATGAGTCATGGATGCAGTTGGTGCATTGATGTCGGTTTGGTGTATGAGCCACGGGATGCAGTTTGTGCATTTATATCCATTTGGTGTATGAGCTATGGGATGCTGTTGGTGCATTGATACATTGATATCCATTTGGTGTATGAGCTATGGGATGTTGTTGGTGCATTGATATCCATTTGGTGTGTGAGTCATGAGATACAGTTGGTGCATTGATATCCATTTGGTGTATGAACCATGGGATGCAGTTGGTGCATTTATATCCATATGGTGTATGAGTCATGGGATGTAGTTGGTGCCTTGATATCCATTTGGTGTCTGAGTTTGGGATGCAGTTGGTGCATTGATATCCATTTGGAGTATGAGTCTTGGGATGCTGTTGGCGCATTGATATCTTTTTGGTGTATGAACCATGGGATGCTGTTGGTGCATTTAAATCTATTTGGTATTAGAGTCATGGTATGCAGTTTTTGCATTGATATCCATTTGGTGTATGAACCATGGGATGCTGTTTGTGCATTTATATCCATTTGGTATTAAAGTCATGGTACATGGTATGCAGTTGGTGCATTGATATCCATTTGGTGTAAGAGCCATGGGATGCAGTTGGTGCCTTTATATCCATTTGGTGTATGAGCCATGTGATGCTGTTGGTGCATTGATAAACATTTGGTGTATTTGTCATTGGATGCTGTTGGTGCATTGATATCCATTTTGCTGTATGAGCCATGGGATGCTGTTGGTGCATTGATATCCATTTGGTGTATGAGCCACAGGATGCTGTTGGTGCATGGATATCTATTTAGTGTATGAACCATGGGATGCAGTTGGTGCATGGATATCCATTTGGTGTATGAACCACGGGATGCAGTTGATGCATTGATGTCTGTTTGGTGTATGAACCATGGGATGCAGTTGGTGTATTGATATCCATTTGGTGTAAGAGCCAGGGGATGCAGTTGGTGCATTGATATCCATTTGGTGTATGAGTCATGGGATGCATGAGTCAAGTATCCATTTGGTATATGAACCATGGGATGCAGTTGGTGCATTTATATCCATTTGGTGTAAAAGCCATGAGATGCAGTTGGTGCATTAATATCCATTTGGTAAAGGAGCCAAGGGATGCAATTGGTGCATTGATATCCATTTGGTGTATGAGTCATGGAATGCTGTTGGCGCATTGACATCCATTTGGTCTATGAGTCATGGGATGCTGTTGGCGTATTGACATCCATTTGGTGTATGAGTCATGAGATGCAGTTGGTGCATTAATATCCATTTGGTATAAGAGCCAAGGGATGCAGTTGGTGCATTTATATCCATTTGGTGTATGAGCCATGGGATGCTGTTGGTTCATTGATATCCATTTGGTGTATGAACCATGGGATGCTGTTGGTGCATTGATAGCCATTTGGTGTATGAGTCATGGGATGCTGTTGTTGCATTAACATCCATTTGGTCTATGAGTCATGGGATGCAGATGAGTCATTTATATCCATTTGGTGTAAAAGCCATGAGATGCAGTTGGTGCATTAATATCCACTTAGTATAAGAGCCATGGGATGCCGTTGGTGCATTTATATCCATTTGGTGTATGAATCATGGGATGCTGTTGGTGCATTGGTAACCATTTGGTGTATGATTCATGTGATGCTGTTGATGCATTTATATCCATTTGGTGTATGAGCCATGGGATGCAGTTGGTGCATTGATATCCATTTGGTGTATGCGTCATGGGATGCTGTTGATGCATTGATATCCATTTGGTGTATGAGCCATGGGATGCAGTTGGTGCATTGATATCCATTTGGTGTATGCGTCATGGGATGCTGTTGATGCATTGATATCCATTTGGTGTATGAGCCATGGGATGCAGTTGGTGCATTGACATATATTTGGTGTATGATTCAGGGGGTGCAGTTGGTGCATGGATATCCATTTTGTGTATGAACCATGGGATGCTTTTGGTGCATTGACATCCATTTGATGTATGAGTCATGGTATGCAGTTAGTGCATTGATATCCATATGGTGTATGAGTCATGAGATTCAGTTTGTGCATTTATGTCAATTTGGTGTAAAAGCCATGAGATGCAGTTGGCACATTGATACCCATTTGGTGTATGAGTCATGGGATGCTGTTGGTACATTGATATCCATATGGTGTATAAGCCATGGGATGCAGTTGGTGAATTGATATCCATTTGGTGTATGAACCATGGGATGCTGTTGGTGCATCGATATCCCTTTGGTGCAAAATCCATGAGATGCAGTTGGCACATTGATACCCATGTGGTGTATGAGTCATGGGATGCTGTTGGTACATTGATATCCATATGGTGTATAAGCCATGGGATGCAGTTGGTGAATTGATATCCATTTGGTGTATGAACCATGGGATGCTGTTGGTGCATCGATATCCCTTTGGTGCAAAATCCATGAGATGCAGTTGGTGCATTAATATCCATTTGGTATAAGAGCCATGGGATGCAGTTGGTGCATTGATATCCATTTGGTGTATGAGTCATGGGATGCTGTTGGTGCATTGTTATACATTTGGTCTATGAGCCATGGGATGGAGTTGGTGCATTTATATCCATTTGGTGTGTGAACAATGGGATGCTGTTGGTGCATCAATATCCATTTGGTGTATGAGCCATGGGATGCAGTTGGTGCATTGATATCCGTTTGGTGTATGAACCATAGGATGATGTTAATGCATCAATATCCATTTGGTGTAATAGCCATGAGACGCAGTTGGTGCATTAATATCCATTTGGTGTAAAAGCCATGAGATGCAGTTGGTGCATTCCATTCCATTTGGTATAAAAGACAAGGGATGCAGTTGGTGCATTTATATCTATTTGGTGTATGAGCCGTGGGATTCTCTTGGTGCATTGATATCCATTTGGTGTAAGAATCATGGGATGCAGTTGGTGCATTGATATCCATTTGGTGTAAGAGCCATGGGATGCATTTGTTGTGTTTATATCCAGGTGGTGTATGAGTCATAGATGCATTTGGTGCATTGATATCCGTTTGGTGTATGAGTCATGGGATGCAGTTGGTGCATTGATATCCATTTGGTGAATGAGTCATGGGATGCTGTTGGTGCATTGATATTCATTTGGTGTATGGACCACGGGATGCTGTTGGTGACTTGATATCTATTTGGTGTATGAGCCACGGGATGCAGTTTGTGCATTTATATCCATTTGGTGTATGAGCTATGGAATGCTGTTGGTGCATTGATATCCATTTGGTGTATGAGCTATGGGATGCTGTTGGTGCATTGATATCCATTTGGTGTGTGAGTCATGGGATGTAGTTGGTTCAGTCATATCCATTGTAGTATGAGTCATGAGATACAGTTGGTGCATTGATATCCATTTGGTGTATGAACCATGGGATGCAGTTGGTGCATTGATATTGTTTGGGGTATGATCCATGGGATGCAGTTGGTGCAATGATATCCATATGGTGTATGAGTCATGGGATGTAGTTGGTGCCTTGATATCCATTTGGAGTCTGAGTTTGGGATGCAGTTGGTGCATTGATATCCATTTGGTGTATGAGTCATGGGATTCTGTTGGTGCATTGATATCCATTTGGTGTATGAGTCTTGGGATGCTGTTGGCGCATTGATATCTTTTTGGTGTATGAACCATGGGATGCTGTTGGTGCATTTAAATCTATTTGGTATTAGAGTCATGGTATGCAGTTTTTGCATTGATTTCCATTTGGTGTATGAACCATGGGATGCTGTTTGTGCATTTATATCCATTTGATATTAAAGTCATGGTACATGGTATGCAGTTGGTGCCTTGATATCCATTTGGTGTAAGAGCCATGGGATGCAGTTGGTGCCTTTATATCCATTTGGTGTATGAGCCATGTGATGCTGTTGGTGCATTGATAAACATTTGGTGTATTTGTCATTGGATGCTGTTGGTGCATTGATATCCATTTTGGTGTATGAGTCATCGGATGCAGTTGGTGCATTGATATCCATTTGGTGTTTGAGCCATGGGATGCTGTTGGTGCATTGATATCCATTTGATGTATGAGTCATGGGATGCAGTTAGTGCATTGATATCCATATGGTGTATGAGTCATGGGATGCAGTTGGTGCATTGATATCCATTTGGTATATGAACCATGGGATGCAGTTGGTGCATTTATATCAATTTGGTGTAAAAGCCATGAGATGCAGATGGTGCATTAATATCCATGTGGTAAAGGAGCCAAGGGATGCAGTTGGTGTATTGATATCCATTTGGTGTATGAGTCATGGAATGCTGTTGGCGCATTGACATCCATTTGATGTATGAGTCATGGGATGCTGTTGGCGTATTGACATCCATTTGGTGTATGAGTCATGAGATGCAGTTGGTGCATTAATATCCATTTGGTATAAGAGCCAAGGGATGCAGTTCGTGCATTTATATCCATTTGGTGTATGAGCCATGGGATGCTGTTGGTTCATTGATATCCATTTGGTGAATGAACAATGGGATGCTCTTGGCGCATTGATATACATTTCGTGTATGAGCCATGGGATGCTGTTGGTGCATTGATATCCATTTGGTGTATGAGTCATGGGATGCTGTTGGTGCATTGATAGCCATTTGGTGTATGGGTCATGGGATGCTGTTGTTGCATTAATATCCATTTGGTCTATGAGTCATGGGATGCAAATGAGTTTTTTATATCCATTTGGTGTAAAAGCCATGAGATGCAGTTGGTGCATTAATATCCACTTAGTACAAGAGCCATGGGATGCCGTTGGTGCATTGATATCCATATGGTGTATGAGCCATGGGATGCAGTTGGTGCATTGATATCCATATGGTGTATAAATCATGGGATGCAGTTGGTGCATTGATATACATTTGGTGTATGAACCATGGGATGCAGCTGGTGCATTTATATCCATTTGTTGTAAAAGCCATGAGATGCAGTTGGTGCATTGACATCCATTTGGTGTATGAGTCATTGGATGCTGTTGTTGCATTGACATCCACTTGGTGAATTAGTCATGGGATGCAGGTGAGTCATTTATATCGATTTGGTTTAAAAGCCATGAGATGCAGTTGGTGCATTAATATCCATTTGGTATAAGAGCCATGGGATGCAGTTGGCGCATTGATATCCATTTGGTGTATGAGTCACAGGATGCAGTTGGTGCATTGATATCCATTTGGTGTATAAATCATGGGATGCAGTTGGTGCATTGATATACATTTGGTGTATGAACCATGGTTTGCAGCTGGTGCATTTATATCCATTTGTTGTAAAAGCCATGAGATGCAGTTGGTGCATGTTTATCCATTTGGTGTATGAGACATGAGATTCTGTTGGTGCATTGATATCCATTTGGTGTATGAGTCATGAGATACAGTTGGTGAATTGATATCCATTTGGTGTATGAATCATGGGATGCTGTCGGTGCATCAATATCCATTTGGTGTATGAGTCATGGGATGCTTTTGGTCATTGCTATCCATTTGATGTATGAGTCATGGGATGCAGTTGGTGCATTGATTTCCATCTGGTGTATAAATCATGGGATGCAGTTGGTGCATTGATATGCATTTGGTGTATGAACCATGGGATGCAGTTGGTGCATTTATATCCATTTGGTGTATGAGCCATGGGATTCTCTTGGTGCATTGATATCCATTTGGTGTATGAATCATGGGATGATGTTGGTGCATTCATATCCATTTGGTGTATAAGCCATGGGATGGAGTTGGTGAATTGATATCACTTTGGTGTATGAACCATGGGATGCAGTTCGTGCATTGATATACATTTGGTGTAAAAGCCATGAAATGCAGTTGGTGCCTTACTTTCCATTTGGTATAAAAGCCAAGGGATGCAGTTGGTGCATTTATATCCATTTGGTGTATGAGCCATGGGATTCTCTTGGTGCATTGATATCCATTTCGTGTATGAATCATGGGATGCTGTTGGTGCATTGGTAACCATTTGGTGTATGATGTGGTGTAAGAGTCATGGGATGCAGTTGGTGCATTGATATCCATTTGGTGTATGAGTCATGGGATGAAGTTGGAGCATTGATATCCATATGGTGTATAAATCATGGGATGCAGTTGGTGCATTGATATACATTTGGTGTATGAACCATGGTTTGCGGCTGGTGCATTTATATCCATTTGTTGTAAAAGCCATGAGATGCAGTTGGTGCATGTATATCCATTTGGTGTATGAGCAATGGGATTCTCTTGGTGCATTGATATCCATTTGGTGTATGAGTCATGAGATACAGTTGGTGAATTGATATCCATTTGGTGTATGAACCATGGGATGCTGTTGTTGCATCGATATCCATTTGGTGTATGAGTCATGGGATGCTTTTGTTGCATTGCTATCCATTTGGTGTATGAGTCATGGGATGCAGTTGGTGCATTGATTTCCATCTGGTGTATAAATCATGGTATGTAGTTGGTGCATTGATATGCATTTGGTGTATGAACCGTGGGATGCAGTTGGTGCATTAGTTTGCATTTGGTATAAAAGCCAAGGGATGCAGTTGGTGCATTTATATCCATTCGGTGTATGAGCCATTGGATTGTCTTGTTGCATTGATATCCATTTGGTGTATGAATCATGGGATGATGTTGGTGCATTCTTATCCATTTGGTGTATAAGCCATGGGATGGAGTTGGTGAATTGATATCACTTTGGTGTATGAACCATGGGATGCAGTTCGTGCATTGATATACATTTGGTGTAAAAGCCCTGAGATGCAGTTGGTGCATTAATATCCATTTGGTATAAGAGCCATGGGATGCAGTTGTGCATTGATATCCATTTGGTGTATGAGCCATGGGATTCTCTTGGTGCATTGATATCTATTTGGTGTATGAGTCATGGGATGCTGTTGGTGCATTGATATACATTTGGTCTATGAGCCATGGGATGGAGTTGGTGCATTTATATCCATTTGGTGTGTGAACAATGGGATGCTGTTGGTGCATCAATATCCATTTGGTGTATGAGCCATGGGATTCAGTTGGTGCATTGATATCCATTTGGTGTATGAACCATAGGATGCTGTTAATGCATCAATATCCATTTGGTGTAATAGCCATGAGACGCAGTTGGTGCATTAATATCCATTTGGTGTAAAAGCCATGAGATGCAGTTGGTGCATTATATTCCATTTGGTATAAAAGCCAAGGGATGCAGTTGGTGCATTTATATCTATTTGGTGTATGAGCCGTGGGATTCACTTGGTTCATTGATATCCATTTGGTGTAAGAATCATGGGATGCAGTTGGTGCATTGATATCCATTTGGTGTAAGAGCCATGGGATGCAGTTGTTGTGTTTATATCCAGGTGGTGTATGAGTCATGGGATGCAGTTGGTGCATTGATATCCATTTGGTGAATGAGTCATGGGATGCTGTTGGTGCATTGATATTCATTTGGTGTATGAACCATGGGATGCTGTTGGTGACTTGATATCTATTTGGTGTATGAGCCACGGGATGCAGTTTGTGCATTTATATCCATTTGGTGTATGACCTATGGGATGCTGTTGGTGCATTGATATCCATTTGGTGTATGAGCTATGGGATGCTGTTGGTGCATTGATATCCATTTGGTGTGTGAGTCAAGGGATGTAGTTGGTTCATTCATAGCCATTTGTAGTATGAGTCATGAGATACAGTTGGTGCATTGATATCCATTTGGTGTATGAACCATGGGATGCAGTTGGTGCATTGATATTGTTTGGGGTATGATCCATGGGATGCAGTTGGTGCAATGATATCCATATGGTGTATGAGTCATTGGATGTAGTTGGTGCCTTGATATCCATTTGGAGTCTGAGTTTGGGATGCAGTTGGTGCATTGATATCCATTTGGTGTATGAGTCTTGGGATGCTGTTGGCGCATTGATATCTTTTTGGTGTATGAACCATGGGATGCTGTTTGTGCATTTATATCCATTTGATATTAAAGTCATGGTACATGGTATGCAGTTGGTGCCTTGATATCCATTTGGTGTAAGAGCCATGGGATGCAGTTGGTGCCTTTATATCCATTTGGTGTATGAGCCATGTGATGCTGTTGGTGCATTGATAAACATTTGGTGTATTTGTCATTGGATGCTGTTGGTGCATTGATATCCATTTTGGTGTATGAGTCATCGGATGCAGTTGGTGCATTGATATCCATTTGGTGTTTGAGCCATGGGATGCTGTTGGTGCATTGATATCCATTTGGTATATGAACCATGGGATGCCGTTGGTGCATTTATATCAATTTGGTGTAAAAGCCATGAGATGCAGATGGTGCATTAATATCCATTTGGTAAAGGAGCCAAGGGATGCAGTTGGTGCATTGATATCCATTTGGTGTATGAGTCATGGAATGCTGTTGGCGCAGTGACATCCATTTGGTGTATGAGTCATGGGATGCTGTTGGCGTATTGACATCCATTTGGTGTATGAGTCATGAGATGCAGTTGGTGCATTAATATCCATTTGGTATAAGAGCCAAGGGATGCAGTTGGTGCATTTATATCCATTTGGTGTATGAGCCATGGGATGCTGTTGGTTCATTGATATCCATTTGGTGAATGAACAATGGGATGCTCTTGGCGCATTGATATACATTTCGTGTATGAGCCATGGGATGCTGTTGGTGCATTGATATCCATTTGGTGTATGAGTCATGGGATGCAGTTGGTGCATTGATATCCATTTGGTGAATGAGTCATGGGATTCCGTCTGTTCATTGATATCCATTTGGTGTATGAGTAATGGGATGCTGTTGGTGCATTGATATCCATTTGGTCTATGAGTCATGGGATGCAAATGAGTTTTTTATATCCATTTGGTGTAAAAGCCATGAGATGCAGTTGGTGCATTAATATCCACTTAGTACAAGAGCCATGGGATGCCGTTGGTGCATTGATATCCATTTGGTGTATGAGTCATGGGATGCTGTTGGTGCATTGATATCCATTTGGTCTATGAGTCATGGGATGCAAATGAGTTTTTTATATCCATTTGGTGTAAAAGCCATGAGATGCAGTTGGTGCATTAATATCAACTTAGTACAAGAGCCATGGGATGCCGTTGGTGCATTGATATCCATTTGGTGTATGAGTCATGGGATGCAGTTGGTGCATTGATATCCATATGGTGTATAAATCATGGGATGCAGTTGGTGCATTGATATACATTTGGTGTATGAACCATGGGATGCAGCTGGTGCATTTATATCCATTTGTTGTAAAAGCCATGAGATGCAGTTGGTGCATTGACATCCATTTGGTGTATGAGTCATTGGATGCTGTTGTTGCATTGACATCCATTTGGTGAATTAGTCATGGGATGCAGGTGAGTCATTTATATCGATTTGGTTTAAAAGCCATGAGATGCAGTTGGTGCATTAATATCCATTTGGTATAAGAGCCATGGGATGCAGTTGGTGCATTGATATCCATTTGGTGTATGAGTCACATGATGCAGTTGGTGCATTGATATCCATATGGTGTATAAATCATGGGATGCAGTTGTTGCATTGATATACATTTGGTGTATGAACCATGGTTTGCAGCTGGTGCATTTATATCCATTTGTTGTAAAAGCCATGAGATGCAGTTGGTGCGTGTTTATCCATTTGGTGTATGAGACATGAGATTCTGTTGGTGCATTGATATCCATTTGGTGTATGAGTCATGAGATACAGTTGGTGAATTGATATCCATTTGGTGTATGAATCATGGGATGCTGTCGGTGCATCAATATCCATTTGGTGTATGAGTCATGGGATGCTTTTGGTGCATTGCTATCCATTTGGTGTATGAGTCATGGGATGCAGTTGGTGCATTGATTTCCATCTGGTGTATAAATCATGGGATGCAGTTGGTGCATTGATATGCATTTGGTGTATGAACCATGGGATGCAGTTGGTGCATTACTTTCCATTAGGTATAAAAGCCAAGGGATGCAGTTGGTGCATTTATATCCATTTGGTGTATGAGCCATGGGATTCTCTTGGTGCATTGATATCCATTTCGTGTATGAATCATGGGATGCTGTTGGTGCATTGATATCCATTTGGTGTATAAGCCATGGGATGCAGTTGGTGAATTGATATCCATTTGGTGTATGAACCATGGGATGCTGTTGGTGCATCGATATCCCTTTGGTGCAAAATCCATGAGATGCAGTTGGTGCATTAATATCCATTTGGTATAAGAGCCATGGGATGCAGTTGGTGCATGGATATCTATTTAGTGTATGAACCATGGGATGCAGTTGGTGCATGGATATCCATTTGGTGTATGAACCACGGGATGCAGTTGATGCATTGATGTCTATTTGGTGTATGAACCATGGGATGCAGTTGGTGCATCAATATCCATTTGGTGTATGAGCCACGGGATGCAGTTGGTGCATTGATATCCATTTGGTGTATGAACCATAGGATGCTGTTAATGCATCAATATCCATTTGGTGTAATAGCCATGAGACGCAGTTGGTGCATTAATATCCATTTGGTGTAAAAGCCACGAGATGCAGTTGGTGCATTAATATCCATTTGGTGTAAAAGCCAAGGGATGCAGTTGGTGCATTTATATCTATTTGGTGTATGAGCCCTGGGATTCTCTTGGTGCATTGATATCCATTTGGTGTAAGAGCCATGGGATGCAGTTGTTGTGTTGATATCCAGGTGGTGTATGAGTCATGGATGCAGTTGGTGCATTGATATTCATTTGGTGTATGGACCATGGGATGCTGTTGGTGACTTGATGTCTATTTGGTGTATGAGCCACGGGATGCAGTTTGTGCATTTATATCCATTTGGTGTATGAGCTATGGGATGCTGTTGGTGCATTGATACATTGATATCCATTTCGTGTATGAGCTATGGGATGTTGTTGGTGCATTGATATCCATTTGGTGTGTGAGTCATGGGATGCAGTCGGTTCATTCATATCCATTTGTAGTATGAGTCATGAGATACAGTTGGTGCATTGATATCCATTTGGTGTATGAACCATGGGATGCAGTTGGTGCATTTATATCCATATGGTGTATGAGTCATGGGATGTAGTTGGTGCCTTGATATCCATTTGGTGTCTGAGTTTGGGATGCAGTTGGTGCATTGATATCCATTTGGTGTATGGACCATGGGATGCTGTTGGTGACTTGATGTCTATTTGGTGTATGAGCCACGGGATGCAGTTTGTGCATTTATATCCATTTGGTGTATGAGCTATGGGATGCTGTTGGTGCATTGATACATTGATATCCATTTCGTGTATGAGCTATGGGATGTTGTTGGTGCATTGATATCCATTTGGTGTGTGAGTCATGGGATGCAGTCCGTTCATTCATATCCATTTGTAGTATGAGTCATGAGATACAGTTGGTGCATTGATATCCATTTGGTGTATGAACCATGGGATGCAGTTGGTGCATTTATATCCATATGGTGTATGAGTCATGGGATGTAGTTGGTGCATTGATATCCATTTGGAGTATGAGTCTTGGGATGCTGTTGGCGCATTGATATCTTTTTGGTGTATGAACCATGGGATGCTGTTGGTGCATTTAAATCTATTTGGTATTAGAGTCATGATATGCAGTTTTTGCATTGATATCCATTTGGTGTATGAACCATGGGATGCTGTTTGTGCATTTATATCCATTTGGTATTAAAGTCATGGTACATGGTATGCAGTTGGTGCATTGATATCCATTTGGTGTAAGAGCCATGGGATGCAGTTGGTGCCTTTATATCCATTTGGTGTATGAGCCATGTGATGCTGTTGGTGCATTGATAAACATTTGGTGTATTTGTCATTGGATGCTGTTGGTGCATTGATATCCATTTTGCTGTATGAGCCATGGAATACTGTTGGTGCATTGATATCCATTTTCTGTAAGAGTGATGGGATGCAGTTGGTGCATTGATAACCATTTGGTGTATGAGTCATGGGATGCTGTTGGTGGATTGATATCCATTTGGTGTATGAGCCACAGGATGCTGTTGGTGCATGGATATCTATTTAGTGTATGAACCATGGGATGCAGTTGGTGCATGGATATCCATTTGGTGTATGAACCACGGGATGCAGTTGATGCATTGATGTCTATTTGGTGTATGAACCATGGGATGCAGTTGGTGCATTGATATCCATGTGGTGTAAGAGCCAGGGGATGCAGTTGGTGCATTGATATCCATTTGGTGTATGAGTCATGGGATGCATGAGTCAAGTATCCATTTGGTATATGAACCATGGGATGCAGTTGGTGCATTTATATCCATTTGGTGTAAAAGCCATGAGATGCAGTTGGTGCATTAATATCCATTTGGTAAAGGAGCCAAGGGATGCAATTGGTGCATTGATATCCATTTGGTGTATGAGTCATGGAATGCTGTTGGCGCATTGACATCCATTTGGTCTATGAGTCATGGGATGCTGTTGGCGTATTGACATCCATTTGGTGTATGAGTCATGAGATGCAGTTGGTGCATTAATATCCATTTGGTATAAGAGCCAAGGGATGCAGTTGGTGCATTTATATCCATTTGGTGTATGAGCCATGGGATGCTGTTGGTTCATTGATATCCATTTGGTGAATGAACAATGGGATGCTCTTGGTGCATTGATATACATTTCGTGTATGAGCCATGGGATGCTGTTGGTGCATTGATATCCATTTGGTGTATGAGCCACAGGATGCTGTTGGTGCATGGATATCTATTTAGTGTATGAACCATGGGATGCAGTTGGTGCATGGATATCCATTTGGTGTATGAACCACGGGATGCAGTTGATGCATTGATGTCTATTTGGTGTATGAACCATGGGATGCAGTTGGTGCATTGATATCCATTTGGTGTAAGAGCCAGGGGATGCAGTTGGTGCATTGATATCCATTTGGTGTATGAGTCATGGGATGCATGAGTCAAGTATCCATTTGGTATATGAACCATGGGATGCAGTTGGTGCATTTATATCCATTTGGTGTAAAAGCCATGAGATGCAGTTGGTGCATTAATATCCATTTGGTATAAGAGCCAAGGGATGCAGTTGGTGCATTTATATCCATTTGGTGTATGAGCCATGGGATGCTGTTGGTTCATTGATATCCATTTGGTGAATGAACAATGGGATGCTCTTGGCGCATTGATATACATTTCGTGTATGAGCCATGGGATGCTGTTGGTGCATTGATATCCATTTGGTGTATGGGTCATGGGATGCTGTTGTTGCATTAATATCCATTTGGTCTATGAGTCATGGGATGCAAATGAGTTTTTTATATCCATTTGGTGTAAAAGCCATGAGATGCAGTTGGTGCATTAATATTCACTTAGTACAAGAGCCATGGGATGCCGTTGGTGCATTGATATCCATTTGGTGTATGAGCCATGGGATGCAGTTGGTGCATTGATATCCATATGGTGTATAAATCATGGGATGCAGTTGGTGCATTGATATACATTTGGTGTATGAACCATGGGATGCAGCTGGTGCATTTATATCCATTTGTTGTAAAAGCCATGAGATGCAGTTGGTGCATTGACATCCATTTGGTGTATGAGTCATTGGATGCTGTTGTTGCATTGACATCCACTTGGTGAATTAGTCATGGGATGCAGGTGAGTCATTTATATCGATTTGGTTTAAAAGCCATGAGATGCAGTTGGTGCATTAATATCCATTTGGTATAAGAGCCATGGGATGCAGTTGGCGCATTGATATCCATTTGGTGTATGAGTCACAGGATGCAGTTGGTGCATTGATATCCATTTGGTGTATAAATCATGGGATGCAGTTGGTGCATTGATATACATTTGGTGTATGAACCATGGGATGCAGTTGGTGCATGTTTATCCATTTGGTGTATGAGACATGAGATTCTGTTGGTGCATTGATATCCATTTGGTGTATGAGTCATGAGATACAGTTGGTGAATTGATATCCATTTGGTGTATGAATCATGGGATGCTGTCGGTGCATCAATATCCATTTGGTGTATGAGTCATGGGATGCTTTTGGTCATTGCTATCCATTTGATGTATGAGTCATGGGATGCAGTTGGTGCATTGATTTCCATCTGGTGTATAAATCATGGGATGCAGTTGGTGCATTGATATGCATTTGGTGTATGAACCATGGGATGCAGTTGGTGCATTACTTTCCATTAGGTATAAAAGCCAAGGGATGCAGTTGGTGCATTTATATCCATTTGGTGTATGAGCCATGGGATTCTCTTGGTGCATTGATATCCATTTGGTGTATGAATCATGGGATGATGTTGGTGCATTCATATCCATTTGGTGTATAAGCCATGGGATGGAGTTGGTGAATTGATATCACTTTGGTGTATGAACCATGGGATGCAGTTCGTGCATTGATATACATTTGGTGTAAAAGCCATGAAATGCAGTTGGTGCCTTACTTTCCATTTGGTATAAAAGCCAAGGGATGCAGTTGGTGCATTTATATCCATTTGGTGTATGAGCCATGGGATTCTCTTGGTGCATTGATATCCATTTCGTGTATGAATCATGGGATGCTGTTGGTGCATTGGTAACCATTTGGTGTATGATGTGGTGTAAGAGTCATGGGATGCAGTTGGTGCATTGATATCCATTTGGTGTATGAGTCATGGGATGAAGTTGGAGCATTGATATCCATATGGTGTATAAATCATGGGATGCAGTTGGTGCATTGATATACATTTGGTGTATGAACCATGGTTTGCGGCTGGTGCATTTATATCCATTTGTTGTAAAAGCCATGAGATGCAGTTGGTGCATGTATATCCATTTGGTGTATGAGCAATGGGATTCTCTTGGTGCATTGATATCCATTTGGTGTATGAGTCATGAGATACAGTTGGTGAATTGATATCCATTTGGTGTATGAACCATGGGATGCTGTTGTTGCATCGATATCCATTTGGTGTATGAGTCATGGGATGCTTTTGTTGCATTGCTATCCATTTGGTGTATGAGTCATGGGATGCAGTTGGTGCATTGATTTCCATCTGGTGTATAAATCATGGTATGTAGTTGGTGCATTGATATGCATTTGGTGTATGAACCGTGGGATGCAGTTGGTGCATTAGTTTGCATTTGGTATAAAAGCCAAGGGATGCAGTTGGTGCATTTATATCCATTCGGTGTATGAGCCATTGGATTGTCTTGTTGCATTGATATCCATTTGGTGTATGAATCATGGGATGATGTTGGTGCATTCTTATCCATTTGGTGTATAAGCCATGGGATGGAGTTGGTGAATTGATATCACTTTGGTGTATGAACCATGGGATGCAGTTCGTGCATTGATATACATTTGGTGTAAAAGCCCTGAGATGCAGTTGGTGCATTAATATCCATTTGGTATAAGAGCCATGGGATGCAGTTGTGCATTGATATCCATTTGGTGTATGAGCCATGGGATTCTCTTGGTGCATTGATATCTATTTGGTGTATGAGTCATGGGATGCTGTTGGTGCATTGATATACATTTGGTCTATGAGCCATGGGATGGAGTTGGTGCATTTATATCCATTTGGTGTGTGAACAATGGGATGCTGTTGGTGCATCAATATCCATTTGGTGTATGAGCCATGGGATTCAGTTGGTGCATTGATATCCATTTGGTGTATGAACCATAGGATGCTGTTAATGCATCAATATCCATTTGGTGTAATAGCCATGAGACGCAGTTGGTGCATTAATATCCATTTGGTGTAAAAGCCATGAGATGCAGTTGGTGCATTATATTCCATTTGGTATAAAAGCCAAGGGATGCAGTTGGTGCATTTATATCTATTTGGTGTATGAGCCGTGGGATTCACTTGGTTCATTGATATCCATTTGGTGTAAGAATCATGGGATGCAGTTGGTGCATTGATATCCATTTGGTGTAAGAGCCATGGGATGCAGTTGTTGTGTTTATATCCAGGTGGTGTATGAGTCATGGGATGCAGTTGGTGCATTGATATCCATTTGGTGAATGAGTCATGGGATGCTGTTGGTGCATTGATATTCATTTGGTGTATGAACCATGGGATGCTGTTGGTGACTTGATATCTATTTGGTGTATGAGCCACGGGATGCAGTTTGTGCATTTATATCCATTTGGTGTATGACCTATGGGATGCTGTTGGTGCATTGATATCCATTTGGTGTATGAGCTATGGGATGCTGTTGGTGCATTGATATCCATTTGGTGTGTGAGTCAAGGGATGTAGTTGGTTCATTCATAGCCATTTGTAGTATGAGTCATGAGATACAGTTGGTGCATTGATATCCATTTGGTGTATGAACCATGGGATGCAGTTGGTGCATTGATATTGTTTGGGGTATGATCCATGGGATGCAGTTGGTGCAATGATATCCATATGGTGTATGAGTCATTGGATGTAGTTGGTGCCTTGATAATCATTTGGAGTCTGAGTTTGGGATGCAGTTGGTGCATTGATATCCATTTGGTGTATGAGTCTTGGGATGCTGTTGGCGCATTGATATCTTTTTGGTGTATGAACCATGGGATGCTGTTTGTGCATTTATATCCATTTGATATTAAAGTCATGGTACATGGTATGCAGTTGGTGCCTTGATATCCATTTGGTGTAAGAGCCATGGGATGCAGTTGGTGCCTTTATATCCATTTGGTGTATGAGCCATGTGATGCTGTTGGTGCATTGATAAACATTTGGTGTATTTGTCATTGGATGCTGTTGGTGCATTGATATCCATTTTGGTGTATGAGTCATCGGATGCAGTTGGTGCATTGATATCCATTTGGTGTTTGAGCCATGGGATGCTGTTGGTGCATTGATATCCATTTGGTATATGAACCATGGGATGCCGTTGGTGCATTTATATCAATTTGGTGTAAAAGCCATGAGATGCAGATGGTGCATTAATATCCATTTGGTAAAGGAGCCAAGGGATGCAGTTGGTGCATTGATATCCATTTGGTGTATGAGTCATGGAATGCTGTTGGCGCAGTGACATCCATTTGGTGTATGAGTCATGGGATGCTGTTGGCATATTGACATCCATTTGGTGTATGAGTCATGAGATGCAGTTGGTGCATTAATATCCATTTGGTATAAGAGCCAAGGGATGCAGTTGGTGCATTTATATCCATTTGGTGTATGAGCCATGGGATGCTGTTGGTTCATTGATATCCATTTGGTGAATGAACAATGGGATGCTCTTGGCGCATTGATATACATTTCGTGTATGAGCCATGGGATGCTGTTGGTGCATTGATATCCATTTGGTGTATGAGTCATGGGATGCAGTTGGTGCATTGATATCCATTTGGTGAATGAGTCATGGGATTCCGTCTGTTCATTGATATCCATTTGGTGTATGAGTAATGGGATGCTGTTGGTGCATTGATATCCATTTGGTCTATGAGTCATGGGATGCAAATGAGTTTTTTATATCCATTTGGTGTAAAAGCCATGAGATGCAGTTGGTGCATTAATATCCACTTAGTACAAGAGCCATGGGATGCCGTTGGTGCATTGATATCCATTTGGTGTATGAGTCATGGGATGCTGTTGGTGCATTGATATCCATTTGGTCTATGAGTCATGGGATGCAAATGAGTTTTTTATATCCATTTGGTGTAAAAGCCATGAGATGCAGTTGGTGCATTAATATCCACTTAGTACAAGAGCCATGGGATGCCGTTGGTGCATTGATATCCATTTGGTGTATGAGTCATGGGATGCAGTTGGTGCATTGATATCCATATGGTGTATAAATCATGGGATGCAGTTGGTGCATTGATATACATTTGGTGTATGAACCATGGGATGCAGCTGGTGCATTTATATCCATTTGTTGTAAAAGCCATGAGATGCAGTTGGTGCATTGACATCCATTTGGTGTATGAGTCATTGGATGCTGTTGTTGCATTGACATCCATTTGGTGAATTAGTCATGGGATGCAGGTGAGTCATTTATATCGATTTGGTTTAAAAGCCATGAGATGCAGTTGGTGCATTAATATCCATTTGGTATGAGAGCCATGGGATGCAGTTGGTGCATTGATATCCATTTGGTATAAGAGCCATGGGATGCAGTTGGTGCATTGATATCCATTTGGTGTATGAGTCACATGATGCAGTTGGTGCATTGATATCCATATGGTGTATAAATCATGGGATGCAGTTGTTGCATTGATATACATTTGGTGTATGAACCATGGTTTGCAGCTGGTGCATTTATATCCATTTGTTGTAAAAGCCATGAGATGCAGTTGGTGCGTGTTTATCCATTTGGTGTATGAGACATGAGATTCTGTTGGTGCATTGATATCCATTTGGTGTATGAGTCATGAGATACAGTTGGTGAATTGATATCCATTTGGTGTATGAATCATGGGATGCTGTCGGTGCATCAATATCCATTTGGTGTATGAGTCATGGGATGCTTTTGGTGCATTGCTATCCATTTGGTGTATGAGTCATGGGATGCAGTTGGTGCATTGATTTCCATCTGGTGTATAAATCATGGGATGCAGTTGGTGCATTGATATGCATTTGGTGTATGAACCATGGGATGCAGTTGGTGCATTACTTTCCATTAGGTATAAAAGCCAAGGGATGCAGTTGGTGCATTTATATCCATTTGGTGTATGAGCCATGGGATTCTCTTGGTGCATTGATATCCATTTCGTGTATGAATCATGGGATGCTGTTGGTGCATTGATATCCATTTGGTGTATAAGCCATGGGATGCAGTTGGTGAATTGATATCCATTTGGTGTATGAACCATGGGATGCTGTTGGTGCATCGATATCCCTTTGGTGCAAAATCCATGAGATGCAGTTGGTGCATTAATATCCATTTGGTATAAGAGCCATGGGATGCAGTTGGTGCATGGATATCTATTTAGTGTATGAACCATGGGATGCAGTTGGTGCATGGATATCCATTTGGTGTATGAACCACGGGATGCAGTTGATGCATTGATGTCTATTTGGTGTATGAACCATGGGATGCAGTTGGTGCATCAATATCCATTTGGTGTATGAGCCACGGGATGCAGTTGGTGCATTGATATCCATTTGGTGTATGAACCATAGGATGCTGTTAATGCATCAATATCCATTTGGTGTAATAGCCATGTGACGCAGTTGGTGCATTAATATCCATTTGGTGTAAAAGCCACGAGATGCAGTTGGTGCATTAATATCCATTTGGTGTAAAAGCCAAGGGATGCAGTTGGTGCATTTATATCTATTTGGTGTATGAGCCCTGGGATTCTCTTGGTGCATTGATATCCATTTGGTGTAAGAGCCATGGGATGCAGTTGTTGTGTTGATATCCAGGTGGTGTATGAGTCATGGATGCAGTTGGTGCATTGATATTCATTTGGTGTATGGACCATGGGATGCTGTTGGTGACTTGATGTCTATTTGGTGTATGAGCCACGGGATGCAGTTTGTGCATTTATATCCATTTGGTGTATGAGCTATGGGATGCTGTTGGTGCATTGATACATTGATATCCATTTGGTGTAAGAGCCATGGGATGCAGTTGGTGCCTTTATATCCATTTGGTGTATGAGCCATGTGATGCTGTTGGTGCATTGATAAACATTTGGTGTATTTGTCATTGGATGCTGTTGGTGCATTGATATCCATTTTGGTGTATGAGTCATCGGATGCACTTGGTGCATTGATATCCATTTGGTGTTTGAGCCATGGGATGCTGTTGGTGCATTGATATCCATTTGATGTATGAGTCATGGGATGCAGTTAGTGCATTGATATCCATATGGTGTATGAGTCATGGGATGCAGTTGGTGCATTGATATCCATTTGGTATATGAACCATGGGATGCAGTTGGTGCATTTATATCAATTTGGTGTAAAAGCCATGAGATGCAGATGGTGCATTAATATCCATTTGGTAAAGGAGCCAAGGGATGCAGTTGGTGCATTGATATCCATTTGGTGTATGAGTCATGGAATGCTGTTGGCGCATTGACATCCATTTGGTGTATGAGTCATGGGATGCTGTTGGCGTATTGACATCCATTTGGTGTATGAGTCATGAGATGCAGTTGGTGCATTAATATCCATTTGGTATAAGAGCCAAGGGATGCAGTTGGTGCATTTATATCCATTTGGTGTATGAGCCATGGGATGCTGTTGGTTCATTGATATCCATTTGGTGAATGAACAATGGGATGCTCTTGGCGCATTGATATACATTTCGTGTATGAGTCATGGGATGCAGTTGGTGCATTGATATCCATTTGGTGAATGAGTCATGGGATTCCGTCTGTTCATTGATATCCATTTGGTGTATGAGTAATGGGATGCTGTTGGTGCATTGATATCCATTTGGTCTATGAGTCATGGGATGCAAATGAGTTTTTTATATCCATTTGGTGTAAAAGCCATGAGATGCAGTTTGTGCATTAATATCCACTTAGTACAAGAGCCATGGGATGCCGTTGGTGCATTGATATCCATTTGGTGTATGAGTCATGGGATGCTGTTGGTGCATTGATATCCATTTGGTCTATGAGTCATGGGATGCAAATGAGTTTTTTATATCCATTTGGTGTAAAAGCCATGAGATGCAGTTGGTGCATTAATATCCACTTAGTACAAGAGCCATGGGATGCCGTTGGTGCATTGATATCCATTTGGTGTATGAGTCATGGGATGCAGTTGGTGCATTGATATCCATATGGTGTATAAATCATGGGATGCAGTTGGTGCATTGATATACATTTGGTGTATGAACCATGGGATGCAGCTGGTGCATTTATATCCATTTGTTGTAAAAGCCATGAGATGCAGTTGGTGCATTGACATCCATTTGGTGTATGAGTCATTGGATGCTGTTGTTGCATTGACATCCATTTGGTGAATTAGTCATGGGATGCAGGTGAGTCATTTATATCGATTTGGTTTAAAAGCCATGAGATGCAGTTGGTGCATTAATATCCATTTGGTATAAGAGCCATGGGATGCAGTTGGTGCATTGATATCCATTTGGTGTATGAGTCACAGGATGCAGTTGGTGCATTGATATCCATATGGTGTATAAATCATGGGATGCAGTTGGTGCATTGATATACATTTGGTGTATGAACCATGGTTTGCAGCTGGTGCATTTATATCCATTTGTTGTAAAAGCCATGAGATGCAGTTGGTGCGTGTTTATCCATTTGGTGTATGAGACATGAGATTCTGTTGGTGCATTGATATCC
The DNA here is from genome assembly GCF_040938575.1 of Ambystoma mexicanum. Taxonomy (NCBI): domain Eukaryota; kingdom Metazoa; phylum Chordata; class Amphibia; order Caudata; family Ambystomatidae; genus Ambystoma; species Ambystoma mexicanum. The sequence goes on along the minus strand of NC_090926.1, from coordinate 1,307,477,083 downwards.
ATTTGGTGTATGAGTCATGAGATACAGTTGGTGAATTGATATCCATTTGGTGTATGAATCATGGGATGCTGTCGGTGCATCAATATCCATTTGGTGTATGAGTCATGGGATGCTTTTGGTGCATTGCTATCCATTTGGTGTATGAGTCATGGGATGCAGTTGGTGCATTGATTTCCATCTGGTGTATAAATCATGGGATGCAGTTGGTGCATTGATATGCATTTGGTGTATGAACCATGGGATGCAGTTGGTGCATTACTTTCCAATAGGTATAAAAGCCAAGGGATGCAGTTGGTGCATTTATATCCATTTGGTGTATGAGCCATGGGATTCTCTTGGTGCATTGATATCCATTTCGTGTATGAATCATGGGATGCTGTTGGTGCATTGATATCCATTTGGTGTATAAGCCATGGGATGCTGTTGGTGCATCGATATCCCTTTGGTGCAAAATCCATGAGATGCAGTTGGTGCATTAATATCCATTTGGTATAAGAGCCATGGGATGCAGTTGGTGCATGGATATCTATTTAGTGTATGAACCATGGGATGCAGTTGGTGCATGGATATCCATTTGGTGTATGAACCACGGGATGCAGTTGATGCATTGATGTCTATTTGGTGTATGAACCATGGGATGCAGTTGGTGCATCAATATCCATTTGGTGTATGAGCCACGGGATGCAGTTGGTGCATTGATATCCATTTGGTGTATGAACCATAGGATGCTGTTAATGCATCAATATCCATTTGGTGTAATAGCCATGAGACGCAGTTGGTGCATTAATATCCATTTGGTGTAAAAGCCACGAGATGCAGTTGGTGCATTAATATCCATTTGGTGTAAAAGCCAAGGGATGCAGTTGGTGCATTTATATCTATTTGGTGTATGAGCCCTGGGATTCTCTTGGTGCATTGATATCCATTTGGTGTAAGAGCCATGGGATGCAGTTGTTGTGTTGATATCCAGGTGGTGTATGAGTCATGGATGCAGTTGGTGCATTGATATTCATTTGGTGTATGGACCATGGGATGCTGTTGGTGACTTGATGTCTATTTGGTGTATGAGCCACGGGATGCAGTTTGTGCATTTATATCCATTTGGTGTATGAGCTATGGGATGCTGTTGGTGCATTGATACATTGATATCCATTTCGTGTATGAGCTATGGGATGTTGTTGGTGCATTGATATCCATTTGGTGTGTGAGTCATGGGATGCAGTCGGTTCATTCATATCCATTTGTAGTATGAGTCATGAGATACAGTTGGTGCATTGATATCCATTTGGTGTATGAACCATGGGATGCAGTTGGTGCATTTATATCCATATGGTGTATGAGTCATGGGATGTAGTTGGTGCCTTGATATCCATTTGGTGTCTGAGTTTGGGATGCAGTTGGTGCATTGATATCCATTTGGTGTATGGACCATGGGATGCTGTTGGTGACTTGATGTCTATTTGGTGTATGAGCCACGGGATGCAGTTTGTGCATTTATATCCATTTGGTGTATGAGCTATGGGATGCTGTTGGTGCATTGATACATTGATATCCATTTCGTGTATGAGCTATGGGATGTTGTTGGTGCATTGATATCCATTTGGTGTGTGAGTCATGGGATGCAGTCCGTTCATTCATATCCATTTGTAGTATGAGTCATGAGATACAGTTGGTGCATTGATATCCATTTGGTGTATGAACCATGGGATGCAGTTGGTGCATTTATATCCATATGGTGTATGAGTCATGGGATGTAGTTGGTGCATTGATATCCATTTGGAGTATGAGTCTTGGGATGCTGTTGGCGCATTGATATCTTTTTGGTGTATGAACCATGGGATGCTGTTGGTGCATTTAAATCTATTTGGTATTAGAGTCATGATATGCAGTTTTTGCATTGATATCCATTTGGTGTATGAACCATGGGATGCTGTTTGTGCATTTATATCCATTTGGTATTAAAGTCATGGTACATGGTATGCAGTTGGTGCATTGATATCCATTTGGTGTAAGAGCCATGGGATGCAGTTGGTGCCTTTATATCCATTTGGTGTATGAGCCATGTGATGCTGTTGGTGCATTGATAAACATTTGGTGTATTTGTCATTGGATGCTGTTGGTGCATTGATATCCATTTTGCTGTATGAGCCATGGAATACTGTTGGTGCATTGATATCCATTTTCTGTAAGAGTGATGGGATGCAGTTGGTGCATTGATAACCATTTGGTGTATGAGTCATGGGATGCTGTTGGTGGATTGATATCCATTTGGTGTATGAGCCACAGGATGCTGTTGGTGCATGGATATCTATTTAGTGTATGAACCATGGGATGCAGTTGGTGCATGGATATCCATTTGGTGTATGAACCACGGGATGCAGTTGATGCATTGATGTCTATTTGGTGTATGAACCATGGGATGCAGTTGGTGCATTGATATCCATTTGGTGTAAGAGCCAGGGGATGCAGTTGGTGCATTGATATCCATTTGGTGTATGAGTCATGGGATGCATGAGTCAAGTATCCATTTGGTATATGAACCATGGGATGCAGTTGGTGCATTTATATCCATTTGGTGTAAAAGCCATGAGATGCAGTTGGTGCATTAATATCCATTTGGTAAAGGAGCCAAGGGTTGCAATTGGTGCATTGATATCCATTTGGTGTATGAGTCATGGAATGCTGTTGGCGCATTGACATCCATTTGGTCTATGAGTCATGGGATGCTGTTGGAGTATTGACATCCATTTGGTGTATGAGTCATGAGATGCAGTTGGTGCATTAATATCCATTTGGTATAAGAGCCAAGGGATGCAGTTGGTGCATTTATATCCATTTGGTGTATGAGCCATGGGATGCTGTTGGTTCATTGATATCCATTTGGTGAATGAACAATGGGATGCTCTTGGTGCATTGATATACATTTCGTGTATGAGCCATGGGATGCTGTTGGTGCATTGATATCCATTTGGTGTATGAACCATGGGATGCTGTTGGTGCATTGATAGCCATTTGGTGTATGAGTCATGGGATGCTGTTGTTGCATTAACATCCATTTGGTCTATGAGTCATGGGATGCAGATGAGTCATTTATATCCATTTGGTGTAAAAGCCATGAGATGCAGTTGGTGCATTAATATCCACTTAGTATAAGAGCCATGGGATGCCGTTGGTGCATTTATATCCATTTGGTGTATGAATCATGGGATGCTGTTGGTGCATTGGTAACCATTTGGTGTATGATTCATGTGATGCTGTTGATGCATTTATATCCATGTGGTGTAAGAGTCATGGGATGCAGTTGGTGCATTGATATCCATTTGGTGTATGCATCATGGGATGCTGTTGATGCATTGATATCCATTTGGTGTATGAGCCATGGGATGCAGTTGGTGCATTGATATCCATTTGGTGTATGCGTCATGGGATGCTGTTGATGCATTGATATCCATTTGGTGTATGAGCCATGGGATGCAGTTGGTGCATTGACATATATTTGGTGTATGATTCAGGGGGTGCAGTTGGTGCATGGATATCCATCTTGTGTATGAACCATGGGATGCTTTTGGTGCATTGACATCCATTTGATGTATGAGTCATGGTATGCAGTTAGTGCATTGATATCCATATGGTGTATGAGTCATGGGATGATGTTTGTGCATTGATATCCATTTGGTGTATGAACCATGAGATTCAGTTTGTGCATTTATGTCAATTTGGTGTAAAAGCCATGAGATGCAGTTGGCACATTGATGCCCATTTGGTGTATGAGTCATGGGATGCTGTTGGTACATTGATATCCATATGGTGTATAAGCCATGGGATGCAGTTGGTGAATTGATATCCATTTGGTGTATGAACCATGGGATGCTGTTGGTGCATCGATATCCCTTTGGTGCAAAATCCATGAGATGCAGTTGGCACATTGATACCCATGTGGTGTATGAGTCATGGGATGCTGTTGGTACATTGATATCCATATGGTGTATAAGCCATGGGATGCAGTTGGTGAATTGATATCCATTTGGTGTATGAACCATGGGATGCTGTTGGTGCATCGATATCCCTTTGGTGCAAAATCCATGAGATGCAGTTGGTGCATTAATATCCATTTGGTATAAGAGCCATGGGATGCAGTTGGTGCATTGATATCCATTTGGTGTATGAGTCATGGGATGCTGTTGGTGCATTGATATACATTTGGTCTATGAGCCATGGGATGGAGTTGGTGCATTTATATCCATTTGGTGTGTGAACAATGGGATGCTGTTGGTGCATCAATATCCATTTGGTGTATGAGCCATGGGATGCAGTTGGTGCATTGATATCCGTTTGGTGTATGAACCATAGGATGCTGTTAATGCATCAATATCCATTTGGTGTAATAGCCATGAGACGCAGTTGGTGCATTAATATCCATTTGGTGTAAAAGCCATGAGATGCAGTTGGTGCATTACATTCCATTTGGTATAAAAGACAAGGGATGCAGTTGGTGCATTTATATCTATTTGGTGTATGAGCCGTGGGATTCTCTTGGTGCATTGATATCCATTTGGTGTAAGAATCATGGGATGCAGTTGGTGAATTGATATCCATTTGGTGTATGAACCATGGGATGCTGTTGGTGCATCGATATCCCTTTGGTGCAAAATCCATGAGATGCAGTTGGTGCATTAATATCCATTTGGTATAAGAGCCATGGGATGCAGTTGGTGCATGGATATCTATTTAGTGTATGAACCATGGGATGCAGTTGGTGCATGGATATCCATTTGGTGTATGAACCACGGGATGCAGTTGATGCATTGATGTCTATTTGGTGTATGAACCATGGGATGCAGTTGGTGCATCAATATCCATTTGGTGTATGAGCCACGGGATGCAGTTGGTGCATTGATATCCATTTGGTGTATGAACCATAGGATGCTGTTAATGCATCAATATCCATTTGGTGTAATAGCCATGAGACGCAGTTGGTGCATTAATATCCATTTGGTGTAAAAGCCACGAGATGCAGTTGGTGCATTAATATCCATTTGGTGTAAAAGCCAAGGGATGCAGTTGGTGCATTTATATCTATTTGGTGTATGAGCCCTGGGATTCTCTTGGTGCATTGATATCCATTTGGTGTAAGAGCCATGGGATGCAGTTGTTGTGTTGATATCCAGGTGGTGTATGAGTCATGGATGCAGTTGGTGCATTGATATTCATTTGGTGTATGGACCATGGGATGCTGTTGGTGACTTGATGTCTATTTGGTGTATGAGCCACGGGATGCAGTTTGTGCATTTATATCCATTTGGTGTATGAGCTATGGGATGCTGTTGGTGCATTGATACATTGATATCCATTTCGTGTATGAGCTATGGGATGTTGTTGGTGCATTGATATCCATTTGGTGTGTGAGTCATGGGATGCAGTCGGTTCATTCATATCCATTTGTAGTATGAGTCATGAGATACAGTTGGTGCATTGATATCCATTTGGTGTATGAACCATGGGATGCAGTTGGTGCATTTATATCCATATGGTGTATGAGTCATGGGATGTAGTTGGTGCCTTGATATCCATTTGGTGTCTGAGTTTGGGATGCAGTTGGTGCATTGATATCCATTTGGTGTATGGACCATGGGATGCTGTTGGTGACTTGATGTCTATTTGGTGTATGAGCCACGGGATGCAGTTTGTGCATTTATATCCATTTGGTGTATGAGCTATGGGATGCTGTTGGTGCATTGATACATTGATATCCATTTCGTGTATGAGCTATGGGATGTTGTTGGTGCATTGATATCCATTTGGTGTGTGAGTCATGGGATGCAGTCCGTTCATTCATATCCATTTGTAGTATGAGTCATGAGATACAGTTGGTGCATTGATATCCATTTGGTGTATGAACCATGGGATGCAGTTGGTGCATTTATATCCATATGGTGTATGAGTCATGGGATGTAGTTGGTGCATTGATATCCATTTGGAGTATGAGTCTTGGGATGCTGTTGGCGCATTGATATCTTTTTGGTGTATGAACCATGGGATGCTGTTGGTGCATTTAAATCTATTTGGTATTAGAGTCATGATATGCAGTTTTTGCATTGATATCCATTTGGTGTATGAACCATGGGATGCTGTTTGTGCATTTATATCCATTTGGTATTAAAGTCATGGTACATGGTATGCAGTTGGTGCATTGATATCCATTTGGTGTAAGAGCCATGGGATGCAGTTGGTGCCTTTATATCCATTTGGTGTATGAGCCATGTGATGCTGTTGGTGCATTGATAAACATTTGGTGTATTTGTCATTGGATGCTGTTGGTGCATTGATATCCATTTTGCTGTATGAGCCATGGAATACTGTTGGTGCATTGATATCCATTTTCTGTAAGAGTGATGGGATGCAGTTGGTGCATTGATAACCATTTGGTGTATGAGTCATGGGATGCTGTTGGTGGATTGATATCCATTTGGTGTATGAGCCACAGGATGCTGTTGGTGCATGGATATCTATTTAGTGTATGAACCATGGGATGCAGTTGGTGCATGGATATCCATTTGGTGTATGAACCACGGGATGCAGTTGATGCATTGATGTCTATTTGGTGTATGAACCATGGGATGCAGTTGGTGCATTGATATCCATTTGGTGTAAGAGCCAGGGGATGCAGTTGGTGCATTGATATCCATTTGGTGTATGAGTCATGGGATGCATGAGTCAAGTATCCATTTGGTATATGAACCATGGGATGCAGTTGGTGCATTTATATCCATTTGGTGTAAAAGCCATGAGATGCAGTTGGTGCATTAATATCCATTTGGTAAAGGAGCCAAGGGATGCAATTGGTGCATTGATATCCATTTGGTGTATGAGTCATGGAATGCTGTTGGCGCATTGACATCCATTTGGTCTATGAGTCATGGGATGCTGTTGGCGTATTGACATCCATTTGGTGTATGAGTCATGAGATGCAGTTGGTGCATTAATATCCATTTGGTATAAGAGCCAAGGGATGCAGTTGGTGCATTTATATCCATTTGGTGTATGAGCCATGGGATGCTGTTGGTTCATTGATATCCATTTGGTGAATGAACAATGGGATGCTCTTGGTGCATTGATATACATTTCGTGTATGAGCAATGGGATGCTGTTGGTGCATTGATATCCATTTGGTGTATGAGCCACAGGATGCTGTTGGTGCATGGATATCTATTTAGTGTATGAACCATGGGATGCAGTTGGTGCATGGATATCCATTTGGTGTATGAACCACGGGATGCAGTTGATGCATTGATGTCTATTTGGTGTATGAACCATGGGATGCAGTTGGTGCATTGATATCCATTTGGTGTAAGAGCCAGGGGATGCAGTTGGTGCATTGATATCCATTTGGTGTATGAGTCATGGGATGCATGAGTCAAGTATCCATTTGGTATATGAACCATGGGATGCAGTTGGTGCATTTATATCCATTTGGTGTAAAAGCCATGAGATGCAGTTGGTGCATTAATATCCATTTGGTAAAGGAGCCAAGGGTTGCAATTGGTGCATTGATATCCATTTGGTGTATGAGTCATGGAATGCTGTTGGCGCATTGACATCCATTTGGTCTATGAGTCATGGGATGCTGTTGGAGTATTGACATCCATTTGGTGTATGAGTCATGAGATGCAGTTGGTGCATTAATATCCATTTGGTATAAGAGCCAAGGGATGCAGTTGGTGCATTTATATCCATTTGGTGTATGAGCCATGGGATGCTGTTGGTTCATTGATATCCATTTGGTGAATGAACAATGGGATGCTCTTGGTGCATTGATATACATTTCGTGTATGAGCCATGGGATGCCGTTGGTGCATTTATATCCATTTGGTGTATGAATCATGGGATGCTGTTGGTGCATTGGTAACCATTTGGTGTATGATTCATGTGATGCTGTTGATGCATTTATATCCATGTGGTGTAAGAGTCATGGGATGCAGTTGGTGCATTGATATCCATTTGGTGTATGCATCATGGGATGCTGTTGATGCATTGATATCCATTTGGTGTATGAGCCATGGGATGCAGTTGGTGCATTGATATCCATTTGGTGTATGCGTCATGGGATGCTGTTGATGCATTGATATCCATTTGGTGTATGAGCCATGGGATGCAGTTGGTGCATTGACATATATTTGGTGTATGATTCAGGGGGTGCAGTTGGTGCATGGATATCCATCTTGTGTATGAACCATGGGATGCTTTTGGTGCATTGACATCCATTTGATGTATGAGTCATGGTATGCAGTTAGTGCATTGATATCCATATGGTGTATGAGTCATGGGATGATGTTTGTGCATTGATATCCATTTGGTGTATGAACCATGAGATTCGGTTTGTGCATTTATGTCAATTTGGTGTAAAAGCCATGAGATGCAGTTGGCACATTGATGCCCATTTGGTGTATGAGTCATGGGATGCTGTTGGTACATTGATATCCATATGGTGTATAAGCCATGGGATGCAGTTGGTGAATTGATATCCATTTGGTGTATGAACCATGGGATGCTGTTGGTGCATCGATATCCCTTTGGTGCAAAATCCATGAGATGCAGTTGGCACATTGATACCCATGTGGTGTATGAGTCATGGGATGCTGTTGGTACATTGATATCCATATGGTGTATAAGCCATGGGATGCAGTTGGTGAATTGATATCCATTTGGTGTATGAACCATGGGATGCTGTTGGTGCATCGATATCCCTTTGGTGCAAAATCCATGAGATGCAGTTGGTGCATTAATATCCATTTGGTATAAGAGCCATGGGATGCAGTTGGTGCATTGATATCCATTTGGTGTATGAGTCATGGGATGCTGTTGGTGCATTGATATACATTTGGTCTATGAGCCATGAGATGGAGTTGGTGCATTTATATCCATTTGGTGTGTGAACAATGGGATGCTGTTGGTGCATCAATATCCATTTGGTGTATGAGCCATGGGATGCAGTTGGTGCATTGATATCCGTTTGGTGTATGAACCATAGGATGCTGTTAATGCATCAATATCCATTTGGTGTAATAGCCATGAGACGCAGTTGGTGCATTAATATCCATTTGGTGTAAAAGCCATGAGATGCAGTTGGTGCATTACATTCCATTTGGTATAAAAGACAAGGGATGCAGTTGGTGCATTTATATCTATTTGGTGTATGAGCCGTGGGATTCTCTTGGTGCATTGATATCCATTTGGTGTAAGAATCATGGGATGCAGTTGGTGCATTGATATCCATTTGGTGTAAGAGCCATGGGATGCAGTCTTTGTGTTTATATCCAGGTGGTGTATGAGTCATAGATGCATTTGGTGCATTGATATCCGTTTGGTTTATGAGTCATGGGATGCAGTTGGTGCATTGATATCCATTTGGTGAACGAGTCATGGGATGCTGTTGGTGCATTGATATTCATTTGGTGTATGGACCATGGGATGCTGTTGGTGACTTGATATCTATTTGGTGTATGAGCCACGGGATGCAGTTTGTGCCTTTATCTCCATTTGGTGTATGAGCTATGGGATGCTGCTGGTGCATTGATATCCATTTGGTGTATGAGCTATGGGATGCTGTTGGTGCATTGATATCCATTTGGTGTGTGAGTCATGGGATGTAGTTGGTTCAGTCATATCCATTGTAGTATGAGTCATGAGATACAGTTGGTGCATTGATATCCATTTGGTGTATGAACCATGGGATGCAGTTGGTGCATTGATATTGTTTGGGGTATGATCCATGGGATGCAGTTGGTGCAATGATATCCATATGGTGTATGAGTCATGGGATGTAGTTGGTGCCTTGATATCCATTTGGTGTCTGAGTTTGGGATGCAGTTGGTGCATTGATATCCATTTGGTGTATGAGTCATGGGATTCTGTTGGTGCATTGATATCCATTTGGTGTATGAGTCTTGGGATGCTGTTGGCGCATTGATATCTTTTTGGTGTATGAACCATGGGATGCTGTTGGTGCATTTAAATCTATTTGGTATTAGAGTCATGGTATGCAGTTTTTGCATTGATATCCATTTGGTGTATGAACCATGGGATGCTGTTTGTGCATTTATATCCATTTGATATTAAAGTCATAGTACATGGTATGCAGTTGGTGCCTTGATATCCATTTGGTGTCAGAGCCATGGGATGCAGTTGGTGCCTTTATATTCATTTGGTGTATGAGCCATGTGATGCTGTTGGTGCATTGATAAACATTTGGTGTATTTGTCATTGGATGCTGTTGGTGCATTGATATCCATTTTGGTGTATGAGTCATTGGATGCAGTTGGTGCATTGATATCCATTTGGTGTTTGAGCCATGGGATGCTGTTGGTGCATTGATATCCATTTGATGTATGAGTCATGGGATGCAGTTAGTGCATTGATATCCATTTGGTGTTTGAGCCATGGGATGCTGTTGGTGCATTGATATCCATTTGGTGTCAGAGCCATGGGATGCAGTTGGTGCCTTTATATTCATTTGGTGTATGAGCCATGTGATGCTGTTGGTGCATTGATAAACATTTGGTGTATTTGTCATTGGATGCTGTTGGTGCATTGATATCCATTTTGGTGTATGAGTCATTGGATGCAGTTGGTGCATTGATATCCATTTGGTGTTTGAGCCATGGGATGCTGTTGGTGCATTGATATCCATTTGGTGTCAGAGCCATGGGATGCAGTTGGTGCCTTTATATTCATTTGGTGTATGAGCCATGTGATGCTGTTGGTGCATTGATAAACATTTGGTGTATTTGTCATTGGATGCTGTTGGTGCATTGATATCCATTTTGGTGTATGAGTCATGGGATGCAGTTGGTGCGTTGATATCCATTTGGTATATGAACCATGGGATGCAGTTGGTGCATTTATATCAATTTGGTGTAAAAGCCATGAGATGCAGATGGTGCATTAATATCCATTTGGTAAAGGAGCCAAGGGATGCAGTTGGTGTATTGATATCCATTTGGTGTATGAGTCATGGAATGCTGTTGGCGCATTGACATCCATTTGGTGTATGAGTCATGGGATGCTGTTGGCGTATTGACATCCATTTGGTGTATGAGTCATGAGATGCAGTTGGTGCATTAATATCCATTTGGTATAAGAGCCAAGGGATGCAGTTGGTGCATTTATATCCATTTGGTGTATGAGCCATGGGATGCTGTTGGTTCATTGATATCCATTTGGTGAATGAACAATGGGATGCTCTTGGCGCATTGATATACATTTCGTGTATGAGCCATGGGATGCTGTTGGTGCATTGATATCCATTTGGTGTATGAGTCATGGGATGCTGTTGGTGCATTGATAGCCATTTGGTGTATGAGTCATGGGATGCTGTTGTTGCATTAATATCCATTTGGTCTATGAGTCATGGGATGCAAATGAGTTTTTTATATCCATTTGGTGTAAAAGCCATGAGATGCAGTTGGTGCATTAATATCCACTTAGTACAAGAGCCATGGGATGCCGTTGGTGCATTGATATCCATTTGGTGTATGAGCCATGGGATGCAGTTGGTGCATTGATATCCATATGGTGTATAAATCATGGGATGCAGTTGGTGCATTGATATACATTTGGTGTATGAACCATGGGATGCAGCTGGTGCATTTATATCCATTTGTTGTAAAAGCCATGAGATGCAGTTGGTGCATTGACATCCATTTGGTGTATGAGTCATTGGATGCTGTTGTTGCATTGACATCCATTTGGTGAATTAGTCATGGGATGCAGGTGAGTCATTTATATCGATTTGGTTTAAAAGCCATGAGATGCAGTTGGTGCATTAATATCCATTTGGTATAAGAGCCATGGGATGCAGTTGGTGCATTGATATCCATTTGGTGTATGAGTCACAGGATGCAGTTGGTGCATTGATATCCATATGGTGTATAAATCATGGGATGCAGTTGGTGCATTGATATACATTTGGTGTATGAACCATGGTTTGCAGCTGGTGCATTTATATCCATTTGTTGTAAAAGCCATGAGATGCAGTTGGTGCATGTTTATCCATTTGGTGTATGAGACATGAGATTCTCTTGGTGCATTGATATCCATTTGGTGTATGAGTCATGAGATACAGTTGGTGAATTGATATCCATTTGGTGTATGAATCATGGGATGCTGTCGGTGCATCAATATCCATTTGGTGTATGAGTCATGGGATGCTTTTGGTCATTGCTATCCATTTGATGTATGGTCATGGGATGCAGTTGGTGCATTGATTTCCATCTGGTGTATAAATCATGGGATGCAGTTGGTGCATTGATATGCATTTGGTGTATGAACCGTGGGATGCAGTTGGTGCATTAGTTTGCATTTGGTATAAAAGCCAAGGGATGCAGTTGGTGCATTTATATCCATTCGGTGTATGAGCCATGGGATTGTCTTGTTGCATTGATATCCATTTGGTGTATGAATCATGGGATGATGTTGGTGCATTCTCATCCATTTGGTGTATAAGCCATGGGATGGAGTTGGTGAATTGATATCACTTTGGTGTATGAACCATGGGATGCAGTTCGTGCATTGATATACATTTGGTGTAAAAGCCCTGAGATGCAGTTGGTGCATTAATATCCATTTGGTATAAGAGCCATGGGATGCAGTTGTGCATTGATATCCATTTGGTGTATGAGCCATGGGATTCTCTTGGTGCATTGATATCTATTTGGTGTATGAGTCATGGGATGCTGTTGGTGCATTGATATACATTTGGTCTATGAGCCATGGGATGGAGTTGGTGCATTTATATCCATTTGGTGTGTGAACAATGGGATGCTGTTGGTGCATCAATATCCATTTGGTGTATGAGCCATGGGATTCAGTTGGTGCATTGATATCCATTTGGTGTATGAACCATAGGATGCTGTTAATGCATCAATATCCATTTGGTGTAATAGCCATGAGACGCAGTTGGTGCATTAATATCCATTTGGTGTAAAAAAGCCATGAGATGCAGTTGGTGCATTACATTCCATTTGGTATAAAAGCCAAGGGATGCAGTTGGTGCATTTATATCTATTTGGTGTATGAGCCGTGGGATTCGCTTGGTGCATTGATATCCATTTGGTGTAAGAATCATGGGATGCAGTTGGTGCATTGATATCCATTTGGTGTAAGAGCCATGGGATGCAGTTGTTGTGTTTATATCCAGGTGGTGTATGAGTCATGGGATGCAGTTGGTGCATTGATATCCATTTGGTGAATGAGTCATGGGATGCTGTTGGTGCATTGATATTCATTTGGTGTATGGACCATGGGATGCTGTTGGTGACTTGATATCTATTTGGTGTATGAGCCACGGGATGCAGTTTGTGCATTTATATCCATTTGGTGTATGAGCTATGGGATGCTGTTGGTGCATTGATATCCATTTGGTGTATGAGCTATGGGATGCTGTTGGTGCATTGATATCCATTTGGTGTGTGAGTCAAGGGATGTAGTTGGTTCATTCATAGCCATTTGTAGTATGAGTCATGAGATATAGTTGGTGCATTGATATCCATTTGGTGTATGGACCATGGGATGCAGTTGGTGCATTGATATTGTTTGGGGTATGATCCATGGGATGCAGTTGGTGCAATGATATCCATATGGTGTATGAGTCATTGGATGTAGTTGGTGCCTTGATATCCATTTGGAGTCTGAGTTTGGGATGCAGTTGGTGCATTGATATCCATTTGGTGTATGAGTCATGGGATTCTGTTGGTGCATTGATATCCATTTGGTGTATGAGTCTTGGGATGCTGTTGGCGCATTGATATCTTTTTGGTGTATGAACCATGGGATGCTGTTGGTGCATTTAAATCTATTTGGTATTAGAGTCATGGTATGCAGTTTTTGCATTGATATCCATTTGGTGTATGAACCATGGGATGCTGTTTGTGCATTTATATCCATTTGATATTAAAGTCATGGTACATGGTATGCAGTTGGTGCTTTGATATCCATTTGGTGTAAGAGCCATGGGATGCAGTTGGTGCCTTTATATCCATTTGGTGTATGAGCCATGTGATGCTGTTGGTGCATTGATAAACATTTGGTGTATTTGTCATTGGATGCTGTTGGTGCATTGATATCCATTTTGGTGTATGAGTCATCGGATGCAGTTGGTGCATTGATATCCATTTGGTGTTTGAGCCATGGGATGCTGTTGGTGCATTGATATCCATTTGATGTATGAGTCATGGGATGCAGTTAGTGCATTGATATCCATATGGTGTATGAGTCATGGGATGCAGTTGGTGCATTGATATCCATTTGGTATATGAACCATGGGATGCAGTTGGTGCATTTATATCAATTTGGTGTAAAAGCCATGAGATGCAGATGGTGCATTAATATCCATTTGGTAAAGGAGCCAAGGGATGCAGTTGGTGCATTGATATCCATTTGGTGTATGAGTCATGGAATGCTGTTGGCGCATTGACATCCATTTGGTGTATGAGTCATGGGATGCTGTTGGCGTATTGACATCCATTTGGTGTATGAGTCATGAGATGCAGTTGGTGCATTAATATCCATTTGGTATAAGAGCCAAGGGATGCAGTTGGTGCATTTATATCCATTTGGTGTATGAGCCATGGGATGCTGTTGGTTCATTGATATCCATTTGGTGAATGAACAATGGGATGCTCTTGGCGCATTGATATACATTTCGTGTATGAGCCATGGGATGCTGTTGGTGCATTGATATCCATTTGGTGTATGAGTCATGGGATGCAGTTGGTGCATTGATATCCATTTGGTGAATGAGTCATGGGATTCCGTCTGTTCATTGATATCCATTTGGTGTATGAGTAATGGGATGCTGTTGGTGCATTGATATCCATTTGGTCTATGAGTCATGGGATGCAAATGAGTTTTTTATATCCATTTGGTGTAAAAGCCATGAGATGCAGTTTGTGCATTAATATCCACTTAGTACAAGAGCCATGGGATGCCGTTGGTGCATTGATATCCATTTGGTGTATGAGACATGGGATGCTGTTGGTGCATTGATATCCATTTGGTCTATGAGTCATGGGATGCAAATGAGTTTTTTATATCCATTTGGTGTAAAAGCCATGAGATGCAGTTGGTGCATTGACATATATTTGGTGTATGATTCAGGGGGTGCAGTTGGTGCATGGATATCCATCTTGTGTATGAACCATGGGATGCTGTTGGTGCATTGACATCCATTTGATGTATGAGTCATGGTATGCAGTTAGTGCATTGATATCCATATGGTGTATGAGTCATGGGATGATGTTTGTGCATTGATATCCATTTGGTGTATGAACCATGAGATTCAGTTTGTGCATTTATGTCAATTTGGTGTAAAAGCCATGAGATGCAGTTGGCACATTGATGCCCATTTGGTGTATGAGTCATGGGATGCTGTTGGTACATTGATATCCATATGGTGTATAAGCCATGGGATGCAGTTGGTGCATCGATATCCCTTTGGTGCAAAATCCATGAGATGCAGTTGGCACATTGATACCCATGTGGTGTATGAGTCATGGGATGCTGTTGGTACATTGATATCCATATGGTGTATAAGCCATGGGATGCAGTTGGTGAATTGATATCCATTTGGTGTATGAACCATGGGATGCTGTTGGTGCATCGATATCCCTTTGGTGCAAAATCCATGAGATGCAGTTGGTGCATTAATATCCATTTGGTATAAGAGCCATGGG
This sequence comes from Ambystoma mexicanum, assembly GCF_040938575.1. Taxonomy (NCBI): domain Eukaryota; kingdom Metazoa; phylum Chordata; class Amphibia; order Caudata; family Ambystomatidae; genus Ambystoma; species Ambystoma mexicanum. Next base: position 1,307,461,355 of record NC_090926.1, on the reverse strand, counting down.
ATGCAGTTGGTGCATTGATATCCATTTGGTGTATGAGTCATGGGATGCTGTTGGTGCATTGATATACATTTGGTCTATGAGCCATGAGATGGAGTTGGTGCATTTATATCCATTTGGTGTGTGAACAATGGGATGCTGTTGGTGCATCAATATCCATTTGGTGTATGAGCCATGGGATGCAGTTGGTGCATTGATATCCGTTTGGTGTATGAACCATAGGATGCTGTTAATGCATCAATATCCATTTGGTGTAATAGCCATGAGACGCAGTTGGTGCATTAATATCCATTTGGTGTAAAAGCCATGAGATGCAGTTGGTGCATTACATTCCATTTGGTATAAAAGACAAGGGATGCAGTTGGTGCATTTATATCTATTTGGTGTATGAGCCGTGGGATTCTCTTGGTGCATTGATATCCATTTGGTGTAAGAATCATGGGATGCAGTTGGTGCATTGATATCCATTTGGTGTAAGAGCCATGGGATGCAGTCTTTGTGTTTATATCCAGGTGGTGTATGAGTCATAGATGCATTTGGTGCATTGATATCCGTTTGGTTTATGAGTCATGGGATGCAGTTGGTGCATTGATATCCATTTGGTGAACGAGTCATGGGATGCTGTTGGTGCATTGATATTCATTTGGTGTATGGACCATGGGATGCTGTTGGTGACTTGATATCTATTTGGTGTATGAGCCACGGGATGCAGTTTGTGCCTTTATCTCCATTTGGTGTATGAGCTATGGGATGCTGCTGGTGCATTGATATCCATTTGGTGTATGAGCTATGGGATGCTGTTGGTGCATTGATATCCATTTGGTGTGTGAGTCATGGGATGTAGTTGGTTCAGTCATATCCATTGTAGTATGAGTCATGAGATACAGTTGGTGCATTGATATCCATTTGGTGTATGAACCATGGGATGCAGTTGGTGCATTGATATTGTTTGGGGTATGATCCATGGGATGCAGTTGGTGCAATGATATCCATATGGTGTATGAGTCATGGGATGTAGTTGGTGCCTTGATATCCATTTGGTGTCTGAGTTTGGGATGCAGTTGGTGCATTGATATCCATTTGGTGTATGAGTCATGGGATTCTGTTGGTGCATTGATATCCATTTGGTGTATGAGTCTTGGGATGCTGTTGGCGCATTGATATCTTTTTGGTGTATGAACCATGGGATGCTGTTGGTGCATTTAAATCTATTTGGTATTAGAGTCATGGTATGCAGTTTTTGCATTGATATCCATTTGGTGTATGAACCATGGGATGCTGTTTGTGCATTTATATCCATTTGATATTAAAGTCATAGTACATGGTATGCAGTTGGTGCCTTGATATCCATTTGGTGTCAGAGCCATGGGATGCAGTTGGTGCCTTTATATTCATTTGGTGTATGAGCCATGTGATGCTGTTGGTGCATTGATAAACATTTGGTGTATTTGTCATTGGATGCTGTTGGTGCATTGATATCCATTTTGGTGTATGAGTCATTGGATGCAGTTGGTGCATTGATATCCATTTGGTGTTTGAGCCATGGGATGCTGTTGGTGCATTGATATCCATTTGATGTATGAGTCATGGGATGCAGTTAGTGCATTGATATCCATTTGGTGTTTGAGCCATGGGATGCTGTTGGTGCATTGATATCCATTTGGTGTCAGAGCCATGGGATGCAGTTGGTGCCTTTATATTCATTTGGTGTATGAGCCATGTGATGCTGTTGGTGCATTGATAAACATTTGGTGTATTTGTCATTGGATGCTGTTGGTGCATTGATATCCATTTTGGTGTATGAGTCATTGGATGCAGTTGGTGCATTGATATCCATTTGGTGTTTGAGCCATGGGATGCTGTTGGTGCATTGATATCCATTTGGTGTCAGAGCCATGGGATGCAGTTGGTGCCTTTATATTCATTTGGTGTATGAGCCATGTGATGCTGTTGGTGCATTGATAAACATTTGGTGTATTTGTCATTGGATGCTGTTGGTGCATTGATATCCATTTTGGTGTATGAGTCATGGGATGCAGTTGGTGCGTTGATATCCATTTGGTATATGAACCATGGGATGCAGTTGGTGCATTTATATCAATTTGGTGTAAAAGCCATGAGATGCAGATGGTGCATTAATATCCATTTGGTAAAGGAGCCAAGGGATGCAGTTGGTGTATTGATATCCATTTGGTGTATGAGTCATGGAATGCTGTTGGCGCATTGACATCCATTTGGTGTATGAGTCATGGGATGCTGTTGGCGTATTGACATCCATTTGGTGTATGAGTCATGAGATGCAGTTGGTGCATTAATATCCATTTGGTATAAGAGCCAAGGGATGCAGTTGGTGCATTTATATCCATTTGGTGTATGAGCCATGGGATGCTGTTGGTTCATTGATATCCATTTGGTGAATGAACAATGGGATGCTCTTGGCGCATTGATATACATTTCGTGTATGAGCCATGGGATGCTGTTGGTGCATTGATATCCATTTGGTGTATGAGTCATGGGATGCTGTTGGTGCATTGATAGCCATTTGGTGTATGAGTCATGGGATGCTGTTGTTGCATTAATATCCATTTGGTCTATGAGTCATGGGATGCAAATGAGTTTTTTATATCCATTTGGTGTAAAAGCCATGAGATGCAGTTGGTGCATTAATATCCACTTAGTACAAGAGCCATGGGATGCCGTTGGTGCATTGATATCCATTTGGTGTATGAGCCATGGGATGCAGTTGGTGCATTGATATCCATATGGTGTATAAATCATGGGATGCAGTTGGTGCATTGATATACATTTGGTGTATGAACCATGGGATGCAGCTGGTGCATTTATATCCATTTGTTGTAAAAGCCATGAGATGCAGTTGGTGCATTGACATCCATTTGGTGTATGAGTCATTGGATGCTGTTGTTGCATTGACATCCATTTGGTGAATTAGTCATGGGATGCAGGTGAGTCATTTATATCGATTTGGTTTAAAAGCCATGAGATGCAGTTGGTGCATTAATATCCATTTGGTATAAGAGCCATGGGATGCAGTTGGTGCATTGATATCCATTTGGTGTATGAGTCACAGGATGCAGTTGGTGCATTGATATCCATATGGTGTATAAATCATGGGATGCAGTTGGTGCATTGATATACATTTGGTGTATGAACCATGGTTTGCAGCTGGTGCATTTATATCCATTTGTTGTAAAAGCCATGAGATGCAGTTGGTGCATGTTTATCCATTTGGTGTATGAGACATGAGATTCTCTTGGTGCATTGATATCCATTTGGTGTATGAGTCATGAGATACAGTTGGTGAATTGATATCCATTTGGTGTATGAATCATGGGATGCTGTCGGTGCATCAATATCCATTTGGTGTATGAGTCATGGGATGCTTTTGGTCATTGCTATCCATTTGATGTATGGTCATGGGATGCAGTTGGTGCATTGATTTCCATCTGGTGTATAAATCATGGGATGCAGTTGGTGCATTGATATGCATTTGGTGTATGAACCGTGGGATGCAGTTGGTGCATTAGTTTGCATTTGGTATAAAAGCCAAGGGATGCAGTTGGTGCATTTATATCCATTCGGTGTATGAGCCATGGGATTGTCTTGTTGCATTGATATCCATTTGGTGTATGAATCATGGGATGATGTTGGTGCATTCTCATCCATTTGGTGTATAAGCCATGGGATGGAGTTGGTGAATTGATATCACTTTGGTGTATGAACCATGGGATGCAGTTCGTGCATTGATATACATTTGGTGTAAAAGCCCTGAGATGCAGTTGGTGCATTAATATCCATTTGGTATAAGAGCCATGGGATGCAGTTGTGCATTGATATCCATTTGGTGTATGAGCCATGGGATTCTCTTGGTGCATTGATATCTATTTGGTGTATGAGTCATGGGATGCTGTTGGTGCATTGATATACATTTGGTCTATGAGCCATGGGATGGAGTTGGTGCATTTATATCCATTTGGTGTGTGAACAATGGGATGCTGTTGGTGCATCAATATCCATTTGGTGTATGAGCCATGGGATTCAGTTGGTGCATTGATATCCATTTGGTGTATGAACCATAGGATGCTGTTAATGCATCAATATCCATTTGGTGTAATAGCCATGAGACGCAGTTGGTGCATTAATATCCATTTGGTGTAAAAAAGCCATGAGATGCAGTTGGTGCATTACATTCCATTTGGTATAAAAGCCAAGGGATGCAGTTGGTGCATTTATATCTATTTGGTGTATGAGCCGTGGGATTCGCTTGGTGCATTGATATCCATTTGGTGTAAGAATCATGGGATGCAGTTGGTGCATTGATATCCATTTGGTGTAAGAGCCATGGGATGCAGTTGTTGTGTTTATATCCAGGTGGTGTATGAGTCATGGGATGCAGTTGGTGCATTGATATCCATTTGGTGAATGAGTCATGGGATGCTGTTGGTGCATTGATATTCATTTGGTGTATGGACCATGGGATGCTGTTGGTGACTTGATATCTATTTGGTGTATGAGCCACGGGATGCAGTTTGTGCATTTATATCCATTTGGTGTATGAGCTATGGGATGCTGTTGGTGCATTGATATCCATTTGGTGTATGAGCTATGGGATGCTGTTGGTGCATTGATATCCATTTGGTGTGTGAGTCAAGGGATGTAGTTGGTTCATTCATAGCCATTTGTAGTATGAGTCATGAGATATAGTTGGTGCATTGATATCCATTTGGTGTATGGACCATGGGATGCAGTTGGTGCATTGATATTGTTTGGGGTATGATCCATGGGATGCAGTTGGTGCAATGATATCCATATGGTGTATGAGTCATTGGATGTAGTTGGTGCCTTGATATCCATTTGGAGTCTGAGTTTGGGATGCAGTTGGTGCATTGATATCCATTTGGTGTATGAGTCATGGGATTCTGTTGGTGCATTGATATCCATTTGGTGTATGAGTCTTGGGATGCTGTTGGCGCATTGATATCTTTTTGGTGTATGAACCATGGGATGCTGTTGGTGCATTTAAATCTATTTGGTATTAGAGTCATGGTATGCAGTTTTTGCATTGATATCCATTTGGTGTATGAACCATGGGATGCTGTTTGTGCATTTATATCCATTTGATATTAAAGTCATGGTACATGGTATGCAGTTGGTGCTTTGATATCCATTTGGTGTAAGAGCCATGGGATGCAGTTGGTGCCTTTATATCCATTTGGTGTATGAGCCATGTGATGCTGTTGGTGCATTGATAAACATTTGGTGTATTTGTCATTGGATGCTGTTGGTGCATTGATATCCATTTTGGTGTATGAGTCATCGGATGCAGTTGGTGCATTGATATCCATTTGGTGTTTGAGCCATGGGATGCTGTTGGTGCATTGATATCCATTTGATGTATGAGTCATGGGATGCAGTTAGTGCATTGATATCCATATGGTGTATGAGTCATGGGATGCAGTTGGTGCATTGATATCCATTTGGTATATGAACCATGGGATGCAGTTGGTGCATTTATATCAATTTGGTGTAAAAGCCATGAGATGCAGATGGTGCATTAATATCCATTTGGTAAAGGAGCCAAGGGATGCAGTTGGTGCATTGATATCCATTTGGTGTATGAGTCATGGAATGCTGTTGGCGCATTGACATCCATTTGGTGTATGAGTCATGGGATGCTGTTGGCGTATTGACATCCATTTGGTGTATGAGTCATGAGATGCAGTTGGTGCATTAATATCCATTTGGTATAAGAGCCAAGGGATGCAGTTGGTGCATTTATATCCATTTGGTGTATGAGCCATGGGATGCTGTTGGTTCATTGATATCCATTTGGTGAATGAACAATGGGATGCTCTTGGCGCATTGATATACATTTCGTGTATGAGCCATGGGATGCTGTTGGTGCATTGATATCCATTTGGTGTATGAGTCATGGGATGCAGTTGGTGCATTGATATCCATTTGGTGAATGAGTCATGGGATTCCGTCTGTTCATTGATATCCATTTGGTGTATGAGTAATGGGATGCTGTTGGTGCATTGATATCCATTTGGTCTATGAGTCATGGGATGCAAATGAGTTTTTTATATCCATTTGGTGTAAAAGCCATGAGATGCAGTTTGTGCATTAATATCCACTTAGTACAAGAGCCATGGGATGCCGTTGGTGCATTGATATCCATTTGGTGTATGAGACATGGGATGCTGTTGGTGCATTGATATCCATTTGGTCTATGAGTCATGGGATGCAAATGAGTTTTTTATATCCATTTGGTGTAAAAGCCATGAGATGCAGTTGGTGCATTAATATCCACTTAGTACAAGAGCCATGGGATGCCGTTGGTGCATTGATATCCATTTGGTGTATGAGTCATGGGATGCAGTTGGTGCATTGATATCCATATGGTGTATAAATCATGGGATGCAGTTGGTGCATTGATATACATTTGGTGTATGAACCATGGGATGCAGCTGGTGCATTTATATCCATTTGTTGTAAAAGCCATGAGATGCAGTTGGTGCATTGACATCCATTTGGTGTATGAGTCATTGGATGCTGTTGTTGCATTGACATCCATTTGGTGAATTAGTCATGGGATGCAGGTGAGTCATTTATATCGATTTGGTTTAAAAGCCATGAGATGCAGTTGGTGCATTAATATCCATTTGGTATAAGAGCCATGGGATGCAGTTGGTGCATTGATATCCATTTGGTGTATGAGTCACAGGATGCAGTTGGTGCATTGATATCCATATGGTGTATAAATCATGGGATGCAGTTGGTGCATTGATATACATTTGGTGTATGAACCATGGTTTGCAGCTGGTGCATTTATATCCATTTGTTGTAAAAGCCATGAGATGCAGTTGGTGCGTGTTTATCCATTTGGTGTATGAGACATGAGATTCTGTTGGTGCATTGATATCCATTTGGTGTATGAGTCATGAGATACAGTTGGTGAATTGATATCCATTTGGTGTATGAATCATGGGATGCTGTCGGTGCATCAATATCCATTTGGTGTATGAGTCATGGGATGCTTTTGGTGCATTGCTATCCATTTGGTGTATGAGTCATGGGATGCAGTTGGTGCATTGATTTCCATCTGGTGTATAAATCATGGGATGCAGTTGGTGCATTGATATGCATTTGGTGTATGAACCATGGGATGTAGTTGGTGCATTACTTTCCATTAGGTATAAAAGCCAAGGGATGCAGTTGGTGCATTTATATCCATTTGGTGTATGAGCCATGGGATTCTCTTGGTGCATTGATATCCATTTCGTGTATGAATCATGGGATGCTGTTGGTGCATTGGTAACCATTTGGTGTATGATTCATGTGATGCTGTTGATGCATTTATATCCATGTGGTGTAAGAGTCATGGGATGCAGTTGGTGCATTGATATCCATTTGGTGTATGAGTCATGGGATGAAGTTGGAGCATTGATATCCATATGGTGTATAAATCATGGGATGCAGTTGGTGCATTGATATACATTTGGTGTATGAACCATGGTTTGCGGCTGGTGCATTTATATCCATTTGTTGTAAAAGCCATGAGATGCAGTTGGTGCATGTATATCCATTTGGTGTATGAGCAATGGGATTCTCTTGGTGCATTGATATCCATTTGGTGTATGAGTCATGAGATACAGTTGGTGAATTGATATCCATTTGGTGTATGAACCATGGGATGCTGTTGGTGCATCGATATCCATTTGGTGTATGAGTCATGGGATGCTTTTGTTGCATTGCTATCCATTTGGTGTATGAGTCATGGGATGCAGTTGTTGCATTGATTTCCATCTGGTGTATAAATCATGGGATGTAGTTGGTGCATTGATATGCATTTGGTGTATGCACCGTGGGATGCAGTTGGTGCATTAGTTTCCATTTGGTATAAAAGCCAAGGGATGCAGTTGGTGCATTTATATCCATTTGGTGTATGAGCCATGGGATTGTCTTGTTGCATTGATATCCATTTGGTGTATGAATCCTGGGATGATGTTGGTGCATTCTTATCCATTTGGTGTATAAGCCATGGGATGGAGTTGGTGAATTGATATCACTTTGGTGTATGAACCATGGGATGCAGTTCGTGCATTGATATACATTTGGTGTAAAAGCCATGAGATGCAGTTGGTGCATTAATATCCATTTGGTATAAGAGCCATGGGATGCAGTTGTGCATTGATATCCATTTGGTGTATGAGCCATGGCATTCTCTTGGTGCATTGATATCTATTTGGTGTATGAATCATGGGATGCTGTTGGTGCATTGGTAACCATTTGGTGTATGATTCATGTGATGGTGTTGATGCATTTATATCCATGTGGTGTAAGAGTCATGGGATACAGTTGGTGCATTGATATCCATTTGGTGTATGCATCATGGGATGCTGTTGGTGCCTTGATATCCATTTGGAGTCTGAGTTTGGGATGCAGTTGGTGCATTGAAATCCATTTGGTGTATGAGTCATGGGATTCTGTTGGTGCATTGATATCCATTTGGTGTATGAGTCTTGGGATGCTGTTGGCGCATTGATATCTTTTTGGTGTATGAACCATGGGATGCTGTTTGTGCATTTATATCCATTTGATATTAAAGTCATGGTACATGGTATGCAGTTGGTACCTTGATATCCATTTGGTGTAAGAGCCATGGGATGCAGTTGGTGCCTTTATATCCATTTGGTGTATGAGCCATGTGATGCTGTTGGTGCATTGATAAACATTTGGTGTATTTGTCATTGGATGCTGTTGGTGCATTGATATCCATTTTGGTGTATGAGTCATCGGATGCACTTGGTGCATTGATATCCATTTGGTGTTTGAGCCATGGGATGCTGTTGGTGCATTGATATCCATTTGATGTATGAGTCATGGGATGCAGTTAGTGCATTGATATCCATATGGTGTATGAGTCATGGGATGCAGTTGGTGCATTGATATCCATTTGGTATATGAACCATGGGATGCAGTTGGTGCATTTATATCAATTTGGTGTAAAAGCCATGAGATGCAGATGGTGCATTAATATCCATTTGGTAAAGGAGCCAAGGGATGCAGTTGGTGCATTGATATCCATTTGGTGTATGAGTCATGGAATGCTGTTGGCGCATTGACATCCATTAGGTGTATGAGTCATGGGATGCTGTTGGCGTATTGACATCCATTTGGTGTATGAGTCATGAGATGCAGTTGGTGCATTAATATCCATTTGGTATAAGAGCCAAGGGATGCAGTTGGTGCATTTATATCCATTTGGTGTATGAGCCATGGGATGCTGTTGGTTCATTGATATCCATTTGGTGAATGAACAATGGGATGCTCTTGGCGCATTGATATACATTTCGTGTATGAGTCATGGGATGCAGTTGGTGCATTGATATCCATTTGGTGAATGAGTCATGGGATTCCGTCTGTTCATTGATATCCATTTGGTGTATGAGTAATGGGATGCTGTTGGTGCATTGATATCCATTTGGTCTATGAGTCATGGGATGCAAATGAGTTTTTTATATCCATTTGGTGTAAAAGCCATGAGATGCAGTTGGTGCATTAATATCCACTTAGTACAAGAGCCATGGGATGCCGTTGGTGCATTGATATCCATTTGGTGTATGAGTCATGGGATGCAGTTGGTGCATTGATATCCATATGGTGTATAAATCATGGGATGCAGTTGGTGCATTGATATACATTTGGTGTATGAACCATGGGATGCAGCTGGTGCATTTATATCCATTTGTTGTAAAAGCCATGAGATGCAGTTGGTGCATTGACATCCATTTGGTGTATGAGTCATTGGATGCTGTTGTTGCATTGACATCCATTTGGTGAATTAGTCATGGGATGCAGGTGAGTCATTTATATCGATTTGGTTTAAAAGCCATGAGATGCAGTTGGTGCATTAATATCCATTTGGTATAAGAGCCATGGGATGCAGTTGGTGAATTGATATCCATTTGGTGTATGAGTCACAGGATGCAGTTGGTGCATTGATATCCATATGGTGTATAAATCATGGGATGCAGTTGGTGCATTGATATACATTTGGTGTATGAACCATGGTTTGCAGCTGGTGCATTTATATCCATTTGTTGTAAAAGCCATGAGATGCAGTTGGTGCGTGTTTATCCATTTGGTGTATGAGACATGAGATTCTGTTGGTGCATTGATATCCATTTGGTGTATGAGTCATGAGATACAGTTGGTGAATTGATATCCATTTGGTGTATGAATCATGGGATGCTGTCGGTGCATCAATATCCATTTGGTGTATGAGTCATGGGATGCTTTTGGTGCATTGCTATCCATTTGGTGTATGAGTCATGGGATGCAGTTGGTGCATTGATTTCCATCTGGTGTATAAATCATGGGATGCAGTTGGTGCATTGATATGCATTTGGTGTATGAACCATGGGATGTAGTTGGTGCATTACTTTCCATTAGGTATAAAAGCCAAGGGATGCAGTTGGTGCATTTATATCCATTTGGTGTATGAGCCATGGGATTCTCTTGGTGCATTGATATCCATTTCGTGTATGAATCATGGGATGCTGTTGGTGCATTGGTAACCATTTGGTGTATGATTCATGTGATGCTGTTGATGCATTTATATCCATGTGGTGTAAGAGTCATGGGATGCAGTTGGTGCATTGATATCCATTTGGTGTATGAGTCATGGGATGAAGTTGGAGCATTGATATCCATATGGTGTATAAATCATGGGATGCAGTTGGTGCATTGATATACATTTGGTGTATGAACCATGGTTTGCGGCTGGTGCATTTATATCCATTTGTTGTAAAAGCCATGAGATGCAGTTGGTGCATGTATATCCATTTGGTGTATGAGCAATGGGATTCTCTTGGTGCATTGATATCCATTTGGTGTATGAGTCATGAGATACAGTTGGTGAATTGATATCCATTTGGTGTATGAACCATGGGATGCTGTTGGTGCATCGATATCCATTTGGTGTATGAGTCATGGGATGCTTTTGTTGCATTGCTATCCATTTGGTGTATGAGTCATGGGATGCAGTTGTTGCATTGATTTCCATCTGGTGTATAAATCATGGGATGTAGTTGGTGCATTGATATGCATTTGGTGTATGCACCGTGGGATGCAGTTGGTGCATTAGTTTCCATTTGGTATAAAAGCCAAGGGATGCAGTTGGTGCATTTATATCCATTTGGTGTATGAGCCATGGGATTGTCTTGTTGCATTGATATCCATTTGGTGTATGAATCCTGGGATGATGTTGGTGCATTCTTATCCATTTGGTGTATAAGCCATGGGATGGAGTTGGTGAATTGATATCACTTTGGTGTATGAACCATGGGATGCAGTTCGTGCATTGATATACATTTGGTGTAAAAGCCATGAGATGCAGTTGGTGCATTAATATCCATTTGGTATAAGAGCCATGGGATGCAGTTGTGCATTGATATCCATTTGGTGTATGAGCCATGGCATTCTCTTGGTGCATTGATATCTATTTGGTGTATGATTCATGTGATGGTGTTGATGCATTTATATCCATGTGGTGTAAGAGTCATGGGATACAGTTGGTGCATTGATATCCATTTGGTGTATGCATCATGGGATGCTGTTGATGCATTGATATCCATTTGGTGTATGAGCCATGGGATGCAGTTGGTGCATTGATATCCATTTGGTGTATGCGTCATGGGATGCTGTTGATGCATTGATATCCATTTGGTGTATGAGCCATGGGATGCAGTTGGTGCATTGACATATATTTGGTGTATGATTCAGGGGATGCAGTTGGTGCATGGATATCCATTTTGTGTATGAACCATGGGATGCTTTTGGTGCATTGACATCCTTTGATGTATGAGTCATGGATTGCAGTTAGTGCATTGATATCCATATGGTATATAAACCATGAGATTCAGTTTGTGCATTTATGTCAATTTGGTGTAAAAGCCATGAGATGCAGTTGGTGCATTAATATCCATTTGGTAAAATAGCCAAGGGATGCAGTTGGTGCCTTTATTTCCATAAGGCGTATGAGCCAATGGGATGCAGTTGGTACATTGATATCCATACGGTGTATGAACCATGGGATGATCTTGGTGCATTCACATCTATTTCGTGTATGAGCCATGGGATGCTGTTGGTGCAATGATATCCATTTGGTGTATGAGTCATGGGATGCAGTTTGTGCATTGATATCCATTTGGTGAATGAGTCATGGGATTCAGTCTGTGCATTGATATCCATTTGCTGTATTGGTAATGGCATGCTGTTGGTGCATTGATATCCATTTGGTGTATGAGTCATGGGATGCTGTTATTGCATTGACATGCATTTGGTGTAAAAGCCGTGAGCTGCAGTTAGTGCATTAATATCCATTTGGTATAAGAGTCATGGGATGCAGTTGGTGCATTGATATCCATTTGGTGTATGAGCCATGGGATGCTGTTGGTGCATTGGTATCCATTTGGTGTATGAACCATGGGATGCTGTTGGTGCATTGATATTGGTTTGGTTTATGAGTCATGGGATGCTTTTGGTGCATTGACATCCATTCGGTGTATGAGTCATGGGATGCAGTTGGTGCATTGACGTCCATTTGGTGTATAAATCATGGGATGCAGTTGGCGCATTGATATGCATTTGGTGTATGAACCATGGGATGCAGTTGGTGCATTTATATCCATTTGGTGTAAAAGCCCTGAGATGCAGTTGTTGCATTACTTTCCATTTGGTATAAAAGCCATGGGATGCAGTTGGTGCATTTATTTCCATTTGGTGTATGAGCCATGGGATGCTGTTGGTGCATTGATATCCATTTGGTGTATGAGTCGTGGGATGCTGTTATTGCATTGACATGCATTTGGTGTAAAAGCCATGAGCTGCAGTTAGTGCATTAATATCCATTTGGTATAAGAGGCATGGGATGCAGTTGGTGCATTGATATCCATTTGGTGTATGAACCATGGGATGCCGTTGGTGCATTGATATCTGTTTGGTGTATGAGTCATGGGATGCTTTTGGTGCATTGACATCCATTCGGTGTATGAGTCATGGGATGCAGTTGGTGCATTGATATCCATATGGTGTATAAATCATGGGATGCAGTTGGCGCATTTATATGCATTTGGTGTATGAACCATGGGATGCAGTTGGTGCATTTATATCCATTTGGTGTAAAAGCCCTGAGATGCAGTTGTTGCATTACTTTCCATTTGGTATAAAAGCCATGGGATGCAGTTGGTGCATTTATTTCCATTTGGTGTATGAGCCATGGGATGCTGTTGGTGCATTGATATCCATTTGGTGTATGAACCATGGAATGCTGTTGGTGCATTGACATCCATTTGGTGTATTAGCCATGAGATGCAGTTGGTGCATTGATATCCATTTGGTGTATGAGTCATGGGATGCTGTTGGCGCATTGACTTCCATTTGGTGTATGAACCATGAGATGCAGTTGGTGCATTAATATCCGTTTGGTATCAGAGCCAAGGGATGCAGTTGGTGCATTTATATCCATTTGGTGTATGAGCCATGGGATGTTGTTGGTGAATTGTTATCCATTTGGTGTATGAACCATGGGATGCAGATGAGTCATTTATATCCATTTGGTGTAAAAGCCATGAGATGCAGTTGGTGCATTAATATCCATTTGGTATAAGAGCCATGGGATGCAGTTGGTGCATTGATATCCATTTGGTGTATGAGTCATGGGATGCAGCTGGTGCATTGATATCCATATGGTGTATAAATCATGGAATGCAGTTGGTGCATTGATATACATTTGGTGTATGAACCATGGTTTGCAGCTGGTGCATTTATATCCATTTGTTGTAAAAGCCATGAGATGCAGTTGGTGCATGTTTATCCATTTGGTGTATGAGGCATGAGATTCTGTTGGTGCATTGATATCCATTTGGTGTATGAGTCATGAGATACAGTTGGTGAATTGATATCCATTTGGTGTATGAATCATGGGATGCTGTCGGTGCATCAATATCCATTTGGTGTATGAGTCATGGGATGCTTTTGGTGCATTGCTATCCATTTGGTGCATGAGTCATGGGATGCAGTTGGTGCATTGATTTCCATCTGGTGTATAAATCATGGGATGCAGTTGGTACATTGATATGCATTTGGTGTATGAACCATGGGATGCAGTTGGTGCATTACTTTCCATTAGGTATAAAAGCCAAGGGATGCAGTTGGTGCATTTATATCCATTTGGTGTATGAGCCATGGGATTCTATTGGTGCATTGATATCCATTTGGTGTATGAATCATGGGATGATGTTGGTGCATTCATATCACGTTGGTGTATAAGCCATGGGATGGAGTTGGTGAATTGATATCACTTGATGTATGAACCATGGGATGCAGTTCGTGCATTGATATACATTTGGTGTAAAAGCCATGAGATGCAGCTGGTGCCTTACTTTCCATTTGGTATAAAAGCCAAGGGATGCAGTTGGTGCATTTATATCCATTTGGTGTATGAGCCATGGGATTCTCTTGGTGCATTGATATCCATTTCGTGTATGAATCATGGGATGCTGTTGGTGCATTGGTAACCATTTGGTGTATGATTCATGTGATGCTGTTGATGCATTTATATCCATGTGGTGTAAGAGTCATGGGATGCAGTTGGTGCATTGATATCCATTTGGTGTATGAGTCATGGGATGAAGTTGGAGCATTTATATCCATATGGTGTATAAATCATGGGATGCAGTTGGTGCATTGGTGTATGAACCATGGTTTGCGGCTGGTGCATTTATATCCATTTGTTGTAAAAGCCATGAGATGCAGTTGGTGCATGTATATCCATTTGGTGTATGAGCAATGGGATTCTCTTGGTGCATTTATATCCATTTGGTGTATGAATCATGAGATACAGTTGGTGAATTGATATACATTTGGTGTATGAACCATGGGATGCTGTTGGTGCATCGATATCCATTTGGTGTATGAGTCCTGGGATGCTTTTGTTGCATTGCTATCCATTTGGTGTATGAGTCATGGGATGCAGTTGGTGCATTGATTTCCATCTGGTGTATAAATCATGGGATGTAGTTGGTGCATTGATATGCATTTGGTGTATGAACCATGGGATGCAGTTGGTGCATTAGTTTCCATTTGGTATAAAAGCCAAGGGATGCAGTTGGTGCATTTATATCCATTTGGTGTATGAGCCATGGGATTGTCTTGTTGCATTGATATCCATTTGGTGTATGAATCATGGGATGATGTTGGTGCATTCTTATCCATTTGGTGTATAAGCCATGGGATGGAGTTGGTGAATTGATATCACTTTGGTGTATGAACCATGGGATGCAGTTCGTGCATTGATATACATTTGGTGTAAAAGCCATGAGATGCAGTTGGTGCATTAATATCCATTTGGTATAAGAGCCATGGGATGCAGTTGTGCATTGATATCCATTTGGTGTATGAGCCATGGGATGCTGTTGGTACATTGATATCCATATGGTGTATGAAACATGGGATGATCTTGGTGCATTCATATCTATTTTGTGTATGAGCCATGGGATGATCTTGGTGCATTCATATCTATTTTGTGTATGAGCCATGGGATGCTGTTGGTGCATTGATATCCATTTGGTGTATGAGTCATGGGATGCTGTTATTGCATTGACATGCATTTGGTGTAAAAGCCATGAGCTGCAGTTAGTGCATTAATATCCATTTGGTATAAGAGGCATGGGATGCAGTTGGTGCATTGATATCCATTTGGTGTATGAACCATGGGATGCCGTTGGTGCATTGATATCTGTTTGGTGTTTGAGTCATGGGATGCTTTTGGTGCATTGACATCCATTCGGTGTATGAGTCATGGGATGCAGTTGGTGCATTGATATCCATATGGTGTATAAATCATGGGATGCAGTTGGTGCATTGATATGCATTTGGTGTATGAACCATGGGATGCAGTTGGTGCATTTATATCCATTTGGTGTAAAAGCCCTGAGATGCAGTTGTTGCATTACTTTCCATTTGGTATAAAAGCCATGGGATGCAGTTGGTGCATTTATTTCCATTTGGTGTATGTGCCATGGGATGCTGTTGGTGCATTGATATCCATTTGGTGTATGAACCATGGAATGCTGTTGGTGCATTGACATCCATTTGGTGTATTAGCCATGAGATGCAGTTTTTGCATTAATATCAATTTGGTATAAGAGCCATGAGATGCATGTGCTGCATTAATATCCATTTGCTATAAGAGCAATGGGATGCAGTTGGGGCATTGATATCCATTTGGTGTATGAGTCATGGGATGCTGTTGGCGCATTGACTTCCATTTGGTGTATGAACCATGAGATGCAGTTGGTGCATTAATATCCGTTTGGTATCAGAGCCAAGGGATGCAGTTGGTGCATTTATATCCATTTGGTGTATGAGCCATGGGATGTAGTTGGTGAATTGTTATCCATTTGGTGTATGAAGCATGGGATGCAGATGAGTCATTTATATCCATTTGGTGTAAAAGCCATGAGATACAGTTGGTGCATTAATATCCATTTGGTATAAGAGCCATGGGATGCAGTTGGTGCATTGATATCCATTTGGTGTATGAGTCATGGGATGCAGCTGGTGCATTGATATTCATATGGTGTATAAATCATGGAATGCAGTTGGTGTATTGATATACATTTGGTGTATGAACCATGGTTTGCAGCTGGTGCATTTATATCCATGTGTTGTAAAAGCCATGAGATGCAGTTGGTGCATGTTTATCCATTTGGTGTATGAGGCATGAGATTCTGTTGGTGCATTAATATCCATTTGGTGTATGAGTCATGAGATACAGTTGGTGAATTGATATCCATTTGGTGTATGAATCATGGGATGCTGTCGGTGCATCAATATCCATTTGGTGTATGAGTCATGGGATGCTTTTGGTGCATTGCTATCCATTTGGTGTATGAGTCATGGGATGCAGTTGGTGCATTGATTTCCATCTGATGTATAAATCATGGGATGCAGTTGGTGCATTGATATGCATTTGGTGTATGAACCATGGGATGCAGTTGGTGCATTACTTTCCATTAGGTATAAAAGCCAAGGGATGCAGTTGGTGCATTTATATCCATTTGGTGTATGAGCCATGGGATTCTATTGGTGCATTGATATCCATTTGGTGTATGAATCATGGGATGATGTTGGTGCATTCATATCCATTTGGTGTATGAGCCATGGGATGGAGTTGATGAATTGATATCACTTTGGTGTATGAATCATGGGATGCTGTTGGTGCATTGGTAACCATTTGGTGTATGATTCATGTGATGCTGTTGATGCATTTATATCCATGTGGTGTAAGAGTCATGGGATGCAGTTGGTGCATTGATATCCATTTGGTGTATGAGTCATGGGATGAAGTTGGAGCATTTATATCCATATGGTGTATAAATCATGGGATGCAGTTGGTGCATTGGTGTATGAACCATGGTTTGCGGCTGGTGCATTTATATCCATTTGTTGTAAAAGCCATGAGATGCAGTTGGTGCATGTATATCCATTTGGTGTATGAGCAATGGAATTCTCTTGGTGCATTGATATCCATTTGGTGTATGAGTCATGAGATACAGTTGGTGAATTGATATCCATTTGGTGTATGAACCATGGGATGCTGTTAGTGCATCGATATCCATTTGGTGTATGAGTTTGTTTGTTTGTTTGTTTATTTATTTGTATAGCGCTCCTGACCCAGAGGTATATGGGCGCTTAAGCATCAGGTTACAGGCATAGGTAGGAACATTTGTACAATTGTGCAGCATAAGTATAGTTACAAAATCAGTTATGAGAGCAGTTATAGTAGAATTAGTGACATGCATACATACAGTGCTAGTTAATTGTTAAGTAACCAGGTGATGATCTTAGTTCTGAAAGGTTGAAATGTAGGGGTAGATTTGATGTCCAATGGAATAGTGTTCCATAATTGTGAGGCTAGAACTGGGAAACTGGAGCCACCGGCTCTTTTGAGGGAGTATTTGGGCACTGTCAGTTGTAGTGTATTGGAGGATCTGGTGGTTCTAATATTCTGTCTTAAGATGAATTTATCGGTTAGATAAGGTGGGGCCAGGTGGTTAAGAGCTTTGTAGGTGAGGCAGATAGTTTTTAGGTCTATTTTTTGTTGGATGGAAAGCCATTTGCATGTGATTCTTGTGGCTGAGATATGTTCTCTTCTGGGAATATTAAGGGCGGCACGGAGTGCGTTGTTTTGTAGGACTTGCAGTTTGTTGACAACCGTTTTATTGGCACCTACATACAGGCTGTTGCAATAATCCAGTTTGGATTGTATAAGTGCTCTGGCTAGAGTAAGGCAATTGTTGGGGGATATCAGAGGTCTGCAGGCTCTAATTAGTTTCCCAGTGTAAGCAGTGGCTGAGGCAGTCATATTAATTTGTTTGGCGAGGTTGGTGTTAGTGTCGAGATAGAAACCAAGAGTTTTTACACTTTTGGCAGTGGGAATAGTGTTGCCGTCGATGATGAAGCTAGAGTAGCTCGGGCTGAGATTCCGGATAGTGTTGGGTGAGCCGACAAGGAGCAGTTCAGTCTTGTCATCGTTCAGGCAGAGGCCATGTGTGGCCATCCATGCCTGAACGATGGAGAAGACTTCGCCGATCCTGTTGACGTCCGCGTTGTAGTTGCCTGATAAAGTGAGGAGTATCTGGGTGTCGTCTGCGTAGTTGGTGTAGGTGACACCCAGATGGTCCAGTTTATCGAATAGGGGCTTTGTAAATATATTATACAAAGTGGGTGAAACACACGATCCTTGTGGGACACCGCAGGTAATGGGAATAGGGTCGGCTGCTGCTATGGGTGAGAAGACTCGCATGGTCCTATTGTCCAGGAAGGATTGGATCCATGTGACCGCTGAGTGGGAGAAGTGTGCTGCCGATGATAAGTGGTTGCACAAAATTTTGTGATCAACCAAGTCAAAGGCAGCGGAGAGGTCGAGGAGAAGCAGGATGGCAGCCCTCCCTTTATCTTTAATTTCGTCTATCTGGCTCTTGAGATGAACAAGGGCTGTTTCCGTCCCATGTTGGGGACGAAAGCCAGATTGGCGAGTACCTAGTAATAGGTTAGTTTCAAGGTAATCCTGAATTTGTAGATAGGCCACTCTGTCAAGAATCTTTAGTAAAAATGGGACAGTGGTAATGGGTCTATAATTTGTGGGTATGTCTGGGTCGAGGGTCTGTTTTTTTAGCAAGGGTAGGACCCAGGATTGTTTCAGATTACTTGGGACCATGTTGTTGGAAAACGACAAATTTATTAATTTGGTGATGAAGGGGGAGAGATCCCTGGCAGCATCCTTGATAATCTGTGCCATCATGGGATGCTTTTGTTGCATTGCTATCCATTTGTGTATGAGTCATGGGATGCAGTTGGTGCATTGATTTCCATCTGGTGTATAAATCATGGGATGTAGTTGGTGCATTGATATGCATTTGGTGTATGAACCATGGGATGCAGTTGGTGCATTAGTTTCCATTTGGTATAAAAGCCAAGGGATGCAGTTGGTGCATTTATATCCATTTGGTGTATGAGCCATGGGATTGTCTTGTTGCATTGATATCCATTTGGTGTATGAATCATGGGATGATGTTGGTGCATTCTTATCCATTTGGTGTATAAGCCATGGGATGGAGTTGGTGAATTGATATCACTTTGGTGTATGAACCATGGGATGCAGTTCGTGCATTGATATACATTTGGTGTAAAAGCCATGAGATGCAGTTGGTGCATTAATATCCATTTGGTATAAGAGCCATGGGATGCAGTTGTGCATTGATATCCATTTGGTGTATGAGCCATGGGATTCTCTTGGTGCATTGATATCTATTTGGTGTATGAATCATGGGATGCTGTTGGTGCATTGGTAACCATTTGGTGTATGATTCATGTGATGGTGTTGATGCATTTATATCCATGTGGTGTAAGAGTCATGGGATGCAGTTGGTGCATTGATATCCATTTGGTGTATGCATCATGGGATGCTGTTGATGCATTGATATCCATTTGGTGTATGAGCCATGGGATGCAGTTGGTGCATTGATATCCATTTGGTGTATGCGTCATGGGATGCTGTTGATGCATTGATATCCATTTGGTGTATGAGCCATGGGATGCAGTTGGTGCATTGACATATATTTGGTGTATGATTCAGGGGATGCAGTTGGTGCATGGATATCCATTTTGTGTATGAACCATGGGATGCTTTTGGTGCATTGACATCCATTTGATGTATGAGTCATGGTATGCAGTTAGTGCATTGATATCCATATGGTGTATGAGTCATGGGATGATGTTTGTGCATTGATATCCATTTGGTGTATGAAACATGAGATTCAGTTGGTGCATTGATATTGGTTTGGTGTATGAGTCATGGGATGCTTTTGGTGCATTGACATCAATTTGGTGTAAAAACCATGAGATGCAGT
This sequence comes from Ambystoma mexicanum, assembly GCF_040938575.1. NCBI lineage: Eukaryota > Metazoa > Chordata > Amphibia > Caudata > Ambystomatidae > Ambystoma > Ambystoma mexicanum. The sequence goes on along the minus strand of NC_090926.1, from coordinate 1,307,440,857 downwards.
TGGTGCATTAATATACATTTGGTAAAAGAGCCAAGGGATGCAGTTGGTGCCTTTATTTCCATAAGGTGTATGAGCCAATGGGATGCAGTTGGCACATTGATACCCATTTGGCGTATGAGTCATGGGATGCTGTTGGTACATTGATATCCATATGGTGTATGAACCATGGGATGATCTTGGTGCATTCTCATCTATTTCGTGTATGAGCCATGGGATGCTGTTGGTGCAATGATATCCATTTGGTGTATGAGTCATGGGATGCAGTTTGTGCATTGATATCCATTTGGTGAATGAGTCATGGGATTCAGTCTGTGCATTGATATCCATTTGCTGTATTGGTAATGGCATGCGTTTGTTGCATTGATATCCATTTGGTGTATGAGTCATGGGATGCTGTTATTGCATTGACATGCATTTGGTGTAAAAGCCGTGAGCTGCAGTTAGTGCAATAATATCCATTTGGTATAAGAGTCATGGGATGCAGTTGGTGCATTGATATCCATTTGGTGTATGAGCCATGGGATGCTGTTGGTGCATTGGTATCCATTTGGTGTATGAACCATGGGATGCTGTTGGTGCATTGATATTGGTTTGGTGTATGAGTCATGGGATGCTTTTGGTGCATTGACATCCATTCGGTGTATGAGTCATGGGATGCAGTTGATGCAATGATATCCATATGGTGTATAAATCATGGGATGCAGTTGGCGCATTGATATGCATTTGGTGTATGAACCATGGGATGCAGTCGGTGCATTTATATCAATTTGGTGTAAAAGCCCTGAGATGCAGTTGTTGCATTACTTTTCATTTGGTATAAAAGCCATGGGATGCAGTTGGTGCATTTATTTCCATTTGGTGTATGATCCATGCAATGTTGTTGGTGCACTGATATCCATTTGGTGTATGAACCATGGAATGCTGTTGGTACATTGATATCCATTTGGTGTATGAGCCATGGTATGCAGTTGGTGCATTGATATCCATTTGGTGTATGAGTCATGGGATGCAGTTGGTGCATTGACGTCCATTTGGTGTAATAGCCATGAGATGCAGTTTGTGCATTAATATCAATTTGGTATAAGAGCCATGATATGCATTTGCTGCATTAATATCCATTTGCTATAAGAGCAATGGGATGCAGTTGGGGCATTGATATCCATTTGGTGTATGAGTCATGGGATGCTGTTGGCGCATTGACTTCCATTTGGTGTATGAACCATGAGATGCAGTTGGTGCATTAATATCCGTTTGGTATAAGAGCCAAGGGATGCTGTTGGTGCATTTATATCCATTTGGTGCATGAGCCATAGGATGTTGTTGGTGAATTTTTATCCATTTGGTGTATGAACCATGGGATGCAGATGAGTCATATATATCCATTTGGTGTAAAAGCCATGAGATGCAGTTGGTGCATTAATATCCATTTGGTATAAGAGCCATGGGATGCAGTTGTGCATTGATATCCATTTGCTGTATGAGCCATGGGATGCTGTTGGTACATTGATATCCATATGGTGTATGAAACATGGGATGATCTTGGTGCATTCATATCTATTTCGTGTATGAGCCATGGGATGATCTTGGTGCATTCATATCTATTTCGTGTATGAGCCATGGGATGCTGTTGGTGCATTGATATCCATTTTGTGTATGAGTCATGGGATGCTGTTATTGCATTGACATGCATTTGGTGTAAAAGCCATGAGCTGCAGTTAGTGCATTAATATCCATTTGGTATAAGAGGCATGGGATGCAGTTGGTGCATTGATATCCATTTGGTGTATGAACCATGGGATGCAGTTGGTGCATTGATATCCATTTGCTGTATTGGTAATGGCATGCTGTTGGTGCATTGATATCCATTTGGTGTATGCGTCATGGGATGCTGTTTTTGAATTGACATGCATTTGGTGTAAAAGCCGTGAGCTGCAGTTAGTGCATTAATATACATTTGGTATAAGAGTCATGGGATGCAGTTGGTGCATTGATATCCATTTGGTGTATGAGCCATGGGATGCTGTTGGTGCATTGGTATCCATTTGGTGTATGAACCATGGGATGCTGTTGGTGCATTGATATTGGTTTGGTGTATGAGTCATGGGATGCTTTTGGTGCATTGACATCCATTCGGTGTATGAGTCATGGGATGCAGTTGGTGCAATGATATCCATATGGTGTATAAATCATGGGATGCAGTTGGCGCATTGATATGCATTTGGTGTATGAACCATGGGATGCAGTTGGTGCACTGATATCCATTTGGTGTATGAACCATGGAATGCTGTTGGTACATTGATATCCATTTGGTGTATGAGCCATGGTATGAGGTTGGTGCATTGATATCCATTTGGTGTATGAGTCATGGGATGCAGTTGGTGCATTGACGTCCATTTGGTGTAATAGCCATGAGATGCAGTTGGTGCATTAATATCAATTTGGTATAAGAGCCATGATATGCATTTGCTGCATTAATATCCATTTGCTATAAGAGCAATGGGATGCAGTTGGGGCATTGATATCCATTTGGTGTATGGTTCATGGGATGCTGTTGGCGCATTGACTTCCATTTGGTGTATGAACCATGAGATGCAGTTGGTGCATTAATATCCGTTTGGTATAAGAGCCAAGGGATGCTGTTGGTGCATTTATATCCATTTGGTGTATGAGCCATAGGATGTTGTTGGTGAATTTGTATCCATTTGGTGTATGAACCATGGAATGCAGATGAGTCATTTATATCCATTTGGTGTAAAAGCCATGAGATGCAGTTGGTGCATTAATATCCATTTGGTATAAGAGCCATGGGATGCAGTTGGTGCATTGATATCCATTTGGTGTATGAGCCATGGGATGCTGTTGGTACATTGATATCCATATGGTGTATGAAACATGGGATGATCTTGGTGCATTCATATCTATTTCGTGTATGAGCCATGGGATGATCTTGGTGCATTGATATCCATTTGGTGTATGAGTCATGGGATGCTGTTATTGCATTGACATGCATTTGGTGTAAAAGCCATGAGCTGCAGTTAGTGCATTAATATCCATTTGGTATAAGAGGCATGGGATGCAGTTGGTGCATTGATATCCATTTGGTGTATGAGCCATGGGATGCTGTTGGTGCATTGGTATCCATTTGGTGTATGAACCATGGGATGCTGTTGGTGCATTGATATCTGTTTGGTGTATGAGTCATGGGATGCTTTTGGTGCATTGACATCCATTCGGTGTATGAGTCATGGGATGCAGTTGGTGCATTGATATCCATATGGTGTATAAATCATGGGATGCAGTTGGTGCATTGATATGCATTTGGTGTATGAACCATGGGATGCAGTTGGTGCATTTATATCCATTTGGTGTAAAAGCCCTGAGATGCAGTTGTTGCATTACTTTCCATTTGGTATAAAAGCCATGGGATGCAGTTGGTGCATTTATTTCCATTTGGTGTATGAGCCATGGGATGCTGTTGGTGCATTGATATCCATTTGGTGTATGAACCATGGAATGCTGTTGGAGCATTCATATCCATTTGGTGTATGAGCCATGGGATGCAGTTGGTGCATTCATATCCATTTGGTGTATAAGTCATGGGATGCAGTTGGTGCATTGACATCCATTTGGTGTAATAGCCATGAGATGCAGTTGGTGCATTAATATCAATTTGGTATAAGAGCCATGAGATGCATTTGCTGCATTAATATCCATTTGCTATAAGAGCAATGGGATGCAGTTGGGGCATTGATATCCATTTGGTGTATGAGTCATGGGATGCTGTTGGCGCATTGACTTCCATTTGGTGTATGAACCATGAGATGCAGTTGGTCCATTAATATCCATTTGGTATAAGAGCCATGGGATGCAGTTGGTGCATTGATATCCATTTGGTGTATGAGTCATGGGATGCGGTTGGTGCATTGATATCCATATGGTGTATAAATCATGGAATGCAGTTGGTGCATTGATATACATTTGGTGTATGAACCATGGTTTGCAGCTGGTGCATTTATATCCATTTGTTGTCAAAGCCATGAGATGCAGTTGGTGCATTTATATCCATTTGGTATAAGAGGCATGGGATGCAGTTGGTGCATTGATATCCATTTGGTGTATGAGCCATGGGATGCTGTTGGTGCATTGGTATCCATTTGGTGTATGAACCATGGGATGCTGTTGGTGCATTGATATCTGTTTGGTGTATGAGTCATGGGATGCTTTTGGTGCATTGACATCCATTCGGTGTATGAGTCATGGGATGCAGTTGGTGGATTGATATCCATATGGTGTATAAATCATGGGATGCAGTTGTCGCATTGATATGCATTTGGTGTATGAACCATGGGATGCAGTTGGTGCATTTATATCCATTTGGTGTAAAAGCCCTGAGATGCAGTTGTTGCATTACTTTCCATTTGGTATAAAAGCCATGGGATGCAGTTGGTGCATTTATTTCCATTTGGTGTATGAGCCATGGGATGCTGTTGGTGCATTGATATCCATTTGGTGTATGAACCATGGAATGCTGTTGGTGCATTCATATCCATTTGGTGTATGAGCCATGGGATGCAGTTGGTGCATTGATATCCATTTGGTGTATAAGTCATGGGATGCAGTTGGTGCATTGACATCCATTTGGTGTAATAGCCATGAGATGCAGTTGGTGCATTAATATCAATTTGGTATAAGAGCCATGAGATGCATTTGCTGCATTAATATCCATTTGCTATAAGAGCAATGGGATACAGTTGGGGCATTGATATCCATTTGGTGTATGAGTCATGGGATGCTGTTGGCGCATTGACTTCCATTTGGTGTATGAACCATGAGATGCAGTTGGTGCATTAATATCCGTTTGGTATAAAAGCCAAGGGATGCAGTTGGTGCATTTATATCCATTTGGTGTATGAGCCATGGGATGTTGTTGGTGAATTGTTATCCATTTGGTGTATGAACCATGGGATGCAGATGAGTCATTTATATCCATTTGGTGTAAAAGCCATGATATGCAGTTGGTGCATTAATATCCATTTGGTATAAGAGCCATGGGATGCAGTTGGTGCATTGATATCCATTTGGTGTATGAGTCATGGGATGCAGTTGGTGCATTGATATCCATATGGTGTATAAATCATGGAATGCAGTTGGTGCATTGATATACATTTGCAGGGTAATTCATAGAATTTCGCAGAAAAGTGTCACAAGCGTCTGGCGCAGAGTGTCCGCGTGCGATTGTCTGCGCCAGGCACGTGCGCTAAAACCGATTTCCGCGCACAGCGTATTCATGGATTCTAGGCTCCCAAACCAGCCGTGGCGCAGAGTATCGCAGCGACCCTGCAGCAGCGCCAGTAACGCCCCCAAGAACGCCCTCGCGCAAGGAAAAGCCATCAAAATCGCAAAATCATCGCAAAGGGCTGCGCTAACCTTGGACCAGTTTACAGGGCTGCCAAACAAGGAACGCAAAGCGGGTAACGTTCATATCAGGGGTACGCGGGAAGTGTTACACGCGATTAGCCAGGGTACGTGTATTACAGGGGTACGCGGGAAGTTCAACACGCGATTGGCCAGGGTACGTGTATTACAGGGGTACGCGTGAAGTTTTACATGCGATTAGCCAGGGCACGTGTATTACAGGGGTACGTGGCAATTATCACACGCGATTTGGCTGGGTACGTGTATTACAGGGGTATACGGGAAGTTTTACACGCGATTTGGCTGGGTACGTGTATTACAGGGGTGAACGGGAATAATCACACGCGATTTGGCCAGGTACGTGTATTACAGGGGTGCGCGGGAATTATCACACGCAATTTGGCTGGGTACGTGTATTACAGGGGTGTGTGGGAAGTTAAAGACGCGATTAGGCTGGGTGGGTCCTCACAGGTGTACCCTGTACACCCTCCACGGCCCCTGCAGGCCGCCCAGACCACAGGGGACTACCCTGCACACCTGCTCATGTCCCCCGGCACCCCCACCCCCCAGCAGTGCAGGGGCACCCTCCACCAGGCCCCCACCCATGTCCCCTATCACCCCCAGCCACCAGGGGCACCCACCACCAGGCCCCCACTCATGTCTCCCACCACCCCCACCCCCCAGCCACCAGGGGCACCCACCACCAGGCCCGCACCCATGTCTCCCACCACCCCACCCCCCAGCAGTGCAGGGGCAGCCTCCACCAGGCCCCCACCCATGTCTCCAAATACCCCCACCCCCCAGCAGTGCAGGGGCACCCACCACCAGGCCCGCACCCATGTCTCCCACCACCCCACCCCCCAGCAGTGCAGGGGCAGCCTCCACCAGGCCCCCACCCATGTCTCCCACCACCCCACCCCCCAGCAGTGCAGGGGCACCCACCACCAGGCCCGCACCCATGTCTCCCACTCCCCCACCCCCCAGCAGTGCAGGGGCAGCCTCCACCAGGCCCCCACCCATGTCTCCCACCACCCCACCCCCCAGCAGTGCAGGGGCAGCCTCCACCAGGCCCGCACCCATGTCTCCCACCACCCCACCCCCCAGCAGTGCAGGGGCAGCCTCCACCAGGCCCCCACCCATGTCTCCCACCACCCCCACCCCCCAGCAGTGCAGGGGCAGCCTCCACCAGGCCCCCACCCATGTCTCCCACCACCCCCACCCCCCAGCAGTGCAGGGGCACCCACCACCAGGCCCCCACTCATGTCTCCCACCACCCCCACCCCCCAGCCACCAGGGGCACCCACCACCAGGCCCGCACCCATGTCTCCCACCACCCCACCCCCCAGCAGTGCAGGGGCAGCCTCCACCAGGCCCGCACCCATGTCTCCCACCACCCCACCCCCCAGCAGTGCAGGGGCACCCACCACCAGGCCCCCACCCATGTCTCCCACCACCCCACCCCCCAGCAGTGCAGGGGCAGCCTCCACCAGGCCCCCACCCATGTCTCCCACCACCCCCACCCCCCAGCCACCAGGGGCACCCACCACCAAGCCCGCACCCATGTCTCCCACCACCCTACCCCCCAGCAGTGCAGGGGCAGCCTCCACCAGGCCCGCACCCATGTCTCCCACCACCCCACCCCCCAGCAGTGCAGGGGCACCCACCACCAGGCCCCCACCCATGTCTCCCACCACCCCACCCCCCAGCAGTGCAGGGGCACCCACCACCAGGCCCCCACCCATGTCCCCTATCACCCCCACCCCCCAGCCACCAGGGGCACCCACCACCAGGCCCCCACTCATGTCTCCCACCACCCCACCCCCCAGCAGTGCAGGGGCAGCCTCCACCAGGCCCGCACCCATGTCTCCCACCACCCCACCCCCCAGCAGTGCAGGGGCAGCCTCCACCAGGCCCGCACCCATGTCTCCCACCACCCCACCCCCCAGCAGTGCAGGGGCAGCCTCCACCAGGCCCCCACCCATGTCTCCCACCACCCCACCCCCCAGCAGTGCAGGGGCACCCACCACCATACACCCCACCAACCTGGATGACTCCGTGCCATCTTCCCTCGTTGGGCCCTGTGGGGTCCCAGCTGCCTCTTCTGCTGCTGAGGAGTCCAACTCCGACCTCCGCCTCTTGGACCTCCCCTTGCCAGCTGCGGCCTGGGACGCGGCACCAGACTCCTCACTCCCCGACGAGATCACAACTTGGGAGGGGATCTGGCCCTTGCGTCTCCGGCTGGTGGTGCGACCCCTGCCGCTGTGCTCCACAGCACCTGCTCCGTCCTCTTCATCAGTTGACGGTGCAGACAGGGAGAAAGAAAACACAGGCATCAGGGCACTGTAAAATGGACTCATACACACATGACAGTTATACATGAGTGGCATAGGTAAACCTCAGACATGGCATCACAATCCCCAACACACATGTCATTTCAACTTGCACACATGAGCCATACCACAGCCATGATGCAACAGCCAGCACCATCCATTCACATACAACAGCATGTGCAGCCAAAGGTCATCCACACATCACATGCAAAATAGGGAGTACACTACACATGCACACACAATACCAAACCTGCATGCATGTGTACACCTCCGCCAACTGTCGCAGTGTCTCCATCGACATCCATGTCACACCTGACAATCATTCCTCCACATCCTGTGCCATGCAAGCCCACACACACAAGCACCATCCATGTGTCACACATGAGATCCCTCGCATGTGTCACCCTCACAGCCCTGTACACCCCCCCTACTTGGCCACATAAAAATACATGTTCAACCTGCACACTCCTGGCACACCACCACACGCACAACTTACTATCAGTATGCATGTACACTTACCGCTCGACTCCAGACGGGTCTGCTTCTCAAGGACATGGATGTGGAGCGCAGGGGATATGCGTTCCAGGACCCTCATCTGATCTTCCGACAAGTGGCCCCGCCCGCCCCTTAGCATCTGCTGCCATCATGAGGCGCCGGGCCTTGTTGAGGGTGCTGGACCTGAAGTCCTCCCAGCGCTTCCTGACACATTAGTAGTCGCGGACTGCCACCTCCTCCGCGTTGATGGCAGTCACGACGTCCATCGGCGCGCAACCTTCCGAAGAGGGCATCATACTGCCCCACGACATGCTCCACCAGGACAACAACTTCCCTGGCACTGAAGCTGGTGCCCCTCTGCCTCCTTGGCCGGGGGTTGCCACTGGTGCCAGATGTCGTAGTGCCTGACATGGCAACCCCAGAGGCAGGAGTGGGTGGGCAACTGGGTCCTGGTGCTGGGCTGTGGGGTGACAGTCGGGAGCCTTTGGTTCCAGCAGGGGTGGTCACAGCAACAGCACCCCTGGCTGATGTGCAGGCAGCAAATGGCAGGGCACGTGGCCAGCAGGCAGTCAGGCAGCAGCAGATGGCAGGTGGGAGCGTGCTCAGGGCTCTGGGGGGCAGTAATTAGGCCTCCTGGGCAGGAGCGTGGTCTTCCGTGTACTTACGCGTGGACAGCCTGATAGGGAGTGATTTTGCACGTGAAAATCCCACACGTCTGCGTGTGAATCGAAGAAAGGCCCTTAGCGCGTAAACCCATCAACAGCATATGCACGTCCATGAAGTCACGTGCACGTGCAGGAAAATGTTGCGTGACACGTCCGAGTGTCAAAGCGTGTGATTGGAGAAAATAGACCTACACGCAGAAGTCACAAAGCGTGTAAATGGTTAAAATGGACCTACACGCAGTGGTGACAAAGCGTGTGATTGGTGAATATGGATCTACACGCAGAAGTGACAAAGCGTGTGATTGGTGAAAATGGATCTACACGCAGAAGTGACAAAGCGTGTGATTGGTGAAAATGGGCCTAGCACGTACACGCCGCGTAAGTGACGCTGTACGTGTGGGCCTGTATATAAGGTACGTGTAGAACACCATTTCCTTGTACGTGCTTTTCGTGGAGAGCGAGTGGGTGAATTCTGTACTTCTTGTCGTTTCACACGCGATTTACTTCACGGCGTTTCCAGTTCGTACTCCCTGTTACCTCTGACAGCTTTTTCTCTTTTTTCTCTCGTACTGGTTTACCTGGGCCTGTTCCCTCAAACAGTGTCCCCTTCTACTGTTGTCCTGTCTCCTCAGACAGTGTACATATCTTCTTTTGGCGGGGGTGTTGCCAACCAAACGCGCTCATTTTTCACGCTCTTTTACCTGGCAGACGGTGAGTCACGCACGTATCTAACTTCTGTGCTTGCCCCGTGTGTAGCCTACCCCTTCAGAGGTCATTCTAGGCTGCGTGTGACACGCATACGTTCATTCTTGTGTTACTGGGTGCCACAGCGTAGTGCAGGTTTTTCTTTCTGCACACGTGGTCTAGGAGGGGTTGCGTGCACGTCATCTCCCTTTTTTGGGCCTCCTGTGCGTTGCGTGACCTGTCATCTTTCCCCAGGGGTTACAATCAGCCTTGCTAGAGCACTAGGGTACAATTACCATCTGGTACCCAACCCCTTTGACCCCCAATTGCCCAGGACTATAGTCTACAGCCACTCCCATACGCACATTAATATCAGTGCCATGGCTGGGAGGCGAGGATGCCGTAAGGGTGGCAAAGGTGGAAGAGCCACAAGTGGTGGCCGTGGTGGATCCGGTAGGGGACGTGGTCGTAACTTGCAGGGTGAGCCTGTCCCCCCATGTGCGGAGGACCAGACAAGGGCACCCATTATCCCCCCCCCCCCCCCCTCCCGTTGAGGCTGATGTGGCTGACACCATCCATGCTCAGCCCTTGTTGGACCAGCCCATTGTGGCACCACACCTGGCTGACTCCATGGCTGACTTCCAGGTCAGCAGGGCTACCACACGTGCGCTGGTGCACGTTGATGCCATCATGCCACGTGGATCTGGGGCAGCAAGGTCATCTGCTGCCCCAAGTAGGCAGGGCGGAGAGGCTGCAGGGGCAGCTGCGGCTCCATCCACCCCAGCTCTCACACACCCAGCCAGGACAGTGTCCATCCTAGTCCATTCTGCTGACATTCCCCATGACACCATTACACTTGAGCCAATGCCTGCACCAACTCCCATGCTGAGTGTGCAATCCCACACACCTGATACAGAGCCCACCAGAGCTCCTGCCCCTAGTGTCCAGAGCGGCGCAGGACACTCAGGATCACCACCACCTTCCAAGCGGAAGAGGAAGAGTGCTCGTCCGGCACAGGCTGATGCCCCAGACACGGCTACACAGTCCGGTCCGTCGAGGAAGCCCAGCTTCACGGATGACGAACTGAATGCACTTGTCGAGTATGTGTCCGGACATGATAACGAGATGGTCATTGTTGCAGGATCAAAGACCACACCTGCACAACGCCAGGCACACTGGCAGACCGTTGCGGACATCGTAAGTGCCCTTGGAATCGTGAGGCGCACAGCCAATGATTGCTACAAGCGCTGGAATGACCTAAAGCGCAGGGCAAAGAAGAAGCTGGCCTCAAGTCATGCCGCAACTCTAGTGACTGGAGGTGGGTCTCCAGTAGAAGACATGGAACTCACTCCACATGAGTCAGTCGCTGGGACCTACGTCACGGAGGAACAGATCCAAGGCGTGGGAGATCTGCCTGATTACGAGGCATTGTCCGGTGAGTGCACATGCATGTGTGTGTCATCCATGTGCATGGTGTGTGTGTGAGGGCATCTGTTGGTGTGGCAGGTGAGAGTGTGTGCGCCTGAGTCGAATGTGTCAGCCATGTGCTTCATGCAATACATCCTGCACAGCTGCAATTGGCCATTGCAGTATCCCTTCTGCCAACAGTAGACATCTAGCCCAACAGCACCCCAGTTGCCCTTGAAGTGTCACCTTGCCACAACATTGTTGCTTATTTTCCTATGTTCAATCAGACAGATTGTATGCATTCCACCACTTATACTAGGCATTCCTCAGTCCTCTAGTCACATGTCTGGCATGGCCATGGTAAAGTGGAGTGACTTTGTTACCTGGATATCATATGTTCACACATGTCCCTGTGCAATTGGACCATATTGGACTGGCAGCTCCAGGTGATAAAGCAGACCTGTTTCATTTAGAAAAGCTATTGCATGTGGGAACTGGACAGAATGAATAAGTGCTGCCCTCCTCTCCATCTACACTCAATAGCAATGGCACATGCCATCTGTGTGATGGCATGTGTGTGTCACCTGGCAATCACAGGGCAATGTGTGATGCCACTGCCAGGCAGCATGCAGAAAATGTGTTCATCTTCCATCTTTGTGTTATGAGTGTGCGCCATTTGCCTGCCCTTCATATGCAGTGAGGGTGCATGCATGGGAGGGTCTTAGTCATGTGGGACATGTGTCAATCAAGTACTGGTTCTCTTGCTTCTCAGCCCTCATTGTGTGCCATGGTGCTAATGCGGGTTTCCATTTCTTTGTTATTATGTCATTGCAGGGGAAGACGCACCTGATACTGCTGGGGTTGTGGAGATGGTGCAGAGCCAGGAGGGGTCCGAGGGCCGACCAACCACCAGTGAGGGACGTGGTGTGCTGGTGGGTGAAAATCCACAAGTGCTACAGGTTGTGCTTTCAAGGGGTGTCTCTGGCTGCACCTCCCCCGAGCTGTACTCAGCTGTTGAGTCGGATGATGAGACCTACGTGCCGTCGCAGGTGAGTGTTCCAGGGAGGGAATCTGTTCTGTCCCACCCACCTGCACCAGGGTCAGAACCCTCAATGGGGATGTCAGTGTTGGCAGCTAGGCCTTTGGTGGTTACGGATGCAGGGTCACACTCCGCGGCATCTGATCCTGTTCCTGGGCCAGCAGATCAGAGGGGGAATGCAGTCCTGCAGCCTCAGGCAGTGCCGGCACAGCAAGGCGCAGTCCGCCTTGCCCCAGACAGGTGTGGTGCCCGCCGACGTGGTGGCCGTACGCCACCTGGCAATACCGCATGGGAGCAATCCATTTACGGTATGGCTACCCAACAGGCAGCATCATCCGAGATGATGGCTCAGGCCATGGATAGGGTGGCCACTTCCATTGTCCCCCCTGAAAGGCTGATGGAGCGACTAGAGCAGGCAACCGACTCCATCTGCCAGTCACACAGGGAGGACATGTTGGCGTCCAACAGGGACAGGCGGGCGGCACTGGCAACTCTGCAGGAGGCCATCTCCATAGAGTCCCAGGGCCACAGGGAAGCCCTGAGGCAGGAGCTACATCAACTCAGGACGACTCTAGTTGAGCTTGAGGCTTCAACACACCAAAGGACAGAACAGCAGCTGGAGCGTCTCACCCGTATGCTCTCAGCTGAGATGCAAGCAACGAGGGCGGAGGTCCGGGCATCCCGTGAGTTGTTGCATGGGGACCTCCGCACCCTCATCCTCCAGAACCAGACCTACCACACCCGCATGCTTGCAGCCATGGAGGAACAGAGTAGGGCCTTGCGTGGGCTGCCTCCCATAGTGCAACCACCTCCGGATGAAGCTGCACAGGGTGATAATAGCGACAGCAGTGATACTCCCACAATAGGGTAGCCGTGTGGGCCATGAGCCCATGGAGGTGTTTTTTTTTCCCAGGATCCACACAGGTGGTTTCTGGTGTGCACCCTGACCTCGGACCTCCTGGGTGGCCTCCCCAACCCCCCCGGGCCCTTTAATGGCCATTTTTGATTTTTTTTTATTTTTATTTTTATTTTTATTTTTATATTTTTCCCAATTTTTTTGGGACAATTTGTTGGCTTCCGTGGTTCCTGTGGGCATACGCTGCATTGTGGCTGGGCACATGCAGGCTTGTCATGTATTAGGTTCAGATGCCTGGGTTTGAGTCACACACACCCCTCCTGCTTCCCGTTTCCATGGGCTTGCAAAGGGTGTGCCCAAGTGAAATTGAAGTACATGGTGACATTGGACTCCCACTACATGTGTGGGTAGTCTAGTCAATACTGTGTATACATTCCTAGTGCATATTGCTGTTGTGTTGTACACTGCATGTTGCATTGATGTGTAACTCATCATCTGTGTCTGCCTCCCAATTTGCAGGTCCCTTCCTCATGTCTACACAAGGCCCTCTAGTCTGGAGATGGGGTCCTTGTTGGCAGCAGTGCACCTACAACTCTACATGGCACCAACACTGTTCAGTTGGAAGTGGTGGGAGTGCAGGCATATCCAGGTGGTGAGACAACTGATTTTTCACATTACTGAAGTCATGTTAATGGTAGTACCTGCTCAAGTTTGTTGTTGGTCCTGCATTACAGTGAGCATTTCAGGTGTAGGAAGTTTCAATTGGGGACACTGTACATTGCAACACTTGTCATGTTGTGGGGATTACTTTGTTTACCTGCACATAGCATGACATGGCACGGTGTGTTGTGTGGCGGTGCTGGGGATGGGTTGGGTGACATGGCACTGTCCTCTTGTTGCATTTAGCAAGTGGGTATTCATTTTGGCTGCTTGAATGTGTTTCTTCACAAAACTGCATTGGTGTTGTGTGTGGGTAGGGATGCACACATTGTAACACTTCCAGGTGAACAATCTCAGACTGATATGCTTTTCACGGTTGAATCTCCAGACATTCAGGATCAGTGTCAGGTTGAGTCATCATTGACTGTCAGATGGAATGTGCCAGGCCAGTGTGCACTCCACAGGGGAGTGAATACTATGAGAAGTAATTAGCCACTAGCTGTGTACGGGCTGCCTCCCCCCGTGCCCTTTCCCCTCCCATGCGCAGCGGCTGTGCATGTGGTTGGGGATGTGGGGCCACCACCATGTCCACGGGCAGGCCCCGGCGTGTTGCAACGTTGTGCAGGACACATGCTGCCACTATGATCCTGCACACTACTGGGGGAGCGTATAACAGCTGGCCGCCAGAACGGTCAAGGGAGCAAAAGCGTGACTTTAGCACTCCGAATGTGCGCTCCACTATGCCCCGGGTTGTAATGTGGGCTGTGTTATATCTTACCTGGGGTGGCGTGGTGGGGTTCCGAATTGGCGTCATCATGTGGGGGCTGAGAGGGTAGGCACTGTCCCCTGTGGAGGTGGTGATTGGTATCATTGGTGGGGTTGTGACCTTGCTCAGTATCCAACATGTATGCATGTGCAGTGGCATACATACTCACCAAGCAGCCATGTATCGCCATGCCGCCCAGCATCTATATCCCGGCATAGGGTGGACATTCGGTAAATGAAGCTGTTGTGGGTGGACCCGGGATAGTTGGCATATACTGAGGTGATGATTCCCTTGGCATTACATACTACCTGCACGTTGATGGAATGCCAGTGCTTGCGGTTCCTATAGATGTGCTCAGATGCCCTGGGGGGACGTAGAGCCACATGGGTGCAGTCGATGGCACCTAGCACTTTGGGGAATCGTGCCACACCGTAAAAATCCTGGGCCGCAGCATGCCTTTCTGCAGGTGTTCTGGGCAGGTATATGTGCCTGCGGACTGATGGGCGTGCAGTGATGATGTCCAAGACCTGGTGTAGGCAGCGTGACTGGGTGGCCTGTGACACCCCACCCACTATGGCACTTGTCCGCTGAAATGATCCAGTGGCTAAGAAGTGCAGTACATTGAGGACCTTCTCAAGAGGGCTGAGTGCTTGGGAGCACAGGGTGGGTGATGTGAGGTCATCCTCCCACTCACTCACCAGGTCCAGTATTATGTGTGGTGGAAACCTGTACCTTCCATACACCTGGTCATCAGGCATCCCGAACAGGCTGGTTCTGGGTGTGAATATTCTGGCCCTGACTCTCCTCCTCCTCCTCCTTTGGTAGCCCACTGCCACTGCTGCTAGGAACGGTATGTTCATCCTGGCATCTGGCTTGTCATTTGATAAGTGCGCAAATTAATGCTTTGCGCGTGTACTAGGCGAGCGTGTGACCCGCGCACCCCTGGAATCTAGTTCCCAGTCCAATAGCGTGTGGAAATTCCCACGCACCACGGGATACAGGTGCGCTGACGTACTTGCGTGTGTAAGTGCCCGCGCACCCCTGAAATACACGTACATAGGCCAATCGCGTGTAAGCGCACTTTTGTCCAATGACACGCGATGACACTCGGACGTGCAGTATTTTCACGTGTGCTCCGTCATCACGTGCTGAGTGGGGAATACCCGTGCGGGTCACGTCACAGACGCGCTTACGCGCTGAGGGACTCTGGTCCAATAGAATCGCGTATGCGTGCTGACGCGCTTACCCGCTAAGGGCCTTTCCTCGGATTTCACGCTGACGTGCAGGATTTTCACGTGCCAAATCACTCCGTATCAAGCTGGCCACCCGAAAACACACGGAAGACCACGCTCCTGCCCAGAAGGCCGAGTTACTGCCCCCCAGTGCCCCGAGCAGCCTCCCACGTGCCATCTGCTGCTGCCTGCCTGCCTGCCTGCCTGCTGCCACCGTGCCCTGCCATTTGGTGCCTGCACATCAGCCATCTGCAGGGGTCCAGTTGCTGTGTCCACCCCTGCTGGAACTGAAGACTCCCAACTGGGATTACATCACTCCACAGCCCAGCCCCAGGACCCAGTTGCCCACCCGCACCTGCCTCTGGGGTTGCCATGTCGGGCACTTCCACATCTGGCACCAGTGGCAACCCCAGGCCAGAGGGGCAGAGGGGCACCAGCTTCACTGCCACCGAAGTTGGTGTCCTGGTGGAGCATGTCCTGGGGCAGTATGATGCCCTCTTTGGATCGTCCCGCGCCAGCAAGGAAGGACGGGAGAGGATCTGGGCCGACTGTGTGGTTGCCATCAACGCGGAGGGGGTGGCAACCCGCAACGTCCAGAAGATAAAGAAGCGCTGGGAGGACTTGAGGTCCAGGACCCTTGTGAAGGCCCGGCGCCTCGTGGAGGGGGGCCGGGGCCACATGAGTTCCATCCAGAAGAGGGTCCTGGAACGCGTACGCCCAGCGCTCCACGCCCAGATCCTTGAGAGGGAGGCCCGTCTGGAGTTGAGCGGTAAGTGTCCAAGCATTACTGTGTGAGACAGGGCATGTTGCGGTGTGCTGGTTCTATGATACTTGCCTGTATGTGTGCCATAGGCCATGTATGCATGTATGTGTGCAGGGACATCATGGTAATGCATGTGCGACCAGTGATGTGTGACCCACGTGGTTGTTGCATGTGTCCAAATGCGGCATGGGGAGCCCTATGCAGATTTTGAACATGAGAGCATGCCAATCTCTGTACCTGGACATGGGTGGGGGTGAGGGATGGGTGCTGATGCCAGGTACATATATGGTAGCCATGTCTGTGTGCCTGACCTGCGTGTCTGTGACTTGTGCATGCCATGGATGCATGACACATGTGTGTGACAATGCACAGATTCAGTGAAGCAGCCAACTTACCCTTGTTTTGGCTGTGTTTGGTGTGTTTGGGGCCAGATGGATGTGACTGAGGTGAAGTGTGTGCATGTGATATGCATGAGCCATGATGCATGTGAGTTGCATATCATTGAATGTTTCAAGAGTCCATTGGACATGCATGGAAATATCCATGGCATGCAGCATGCCTGTTACTGTGTGTGTTTTGCCTGGACTGACCCATGTGTTGTGGAGGGACATGATGGAAGTGTACTTTGACAGTGGTGCTCATCTGCTATTGCTTCCTGTCTAGGGGACCATTGTGCAGTACCCTGATGCTTGTGTTCTTTGTCTCCCTCTACGCAGCGGCTAGTGAAGAAGAGGGCGGAGACGGCGCTGTGGAGCAAGGCGGCGGGGATGCACCCACGGCTGCAGCGGAAGGGGTGGGTGAGCCCCCACAGGGGCCTGCTACGGCGGGAGACGGTGAGGAGCCATCCAGGTTGGTGGTTTGCACAGAGGAGGAGGAGGCCGCCACTGGGGCACACATGGGGCCTGGTGGGGGCATCCCTGCTGGTGCAAGTGGTGCAGTCCAGGGCCAGGGGCAGGAGGCAACACAGGTCACCGTGGAGGGGCCTGTGCATGTCGCTGTCCCTGACCCTGTGAGTGCACCACCATGCACCAGCAGGGATGCCCCGTCCCAGGCCCGTCCGCAGGTAGTGGGGATGTCCATGTCACCTGACTCCCCTCCACCTGCGGACGTGGGAACCCCTGGCCGTGTGGAGAAGGTCCTCATTGGGGTCGCGATGCGCACGGCTGTGATTCGTGATGCCGTGCGTGCTTCCCGGGAGGAGCACGCACGTCATCACGAAGTGCACCGTGCCGACGTGGCCCAATTGGGATCGGCCATGTTCGGGGGTTTCCTGCATGTGTTGGCCAATGTGGCGGCCCTCTCCTCCTCTGTGCAGGCTATCCACCAGTCGTTCTCCTTGCCGTCTTCCGGCCCAGATGCCACCAGGGCCCCCTGTGGACCTGCCCCGACCAATGCAGCCAGCTCGGTGGGGATCCCATCCCTGCCACAGTTGAGAGTCGGAGGTCCAGCAGGGGTGGACAACACTGCAACTGGACCCCAGCAGATGGAAGATGTGACAGCATCATCAGGCAGGGCACGTGCACGACGGCGTCGGTGGTTTCCATCAGCCTGGATGCCGTCGTGCTGGCAGAGGCAGTGGCGTCGGAGGCAGCAGCGGGCTCGACGTGGGAGGCATAATGGCTCGGGGCCATCAAGATCAGAGGGGCAGCCATCGGACGGAGGGCAGGGCAACCCTGGGATGGTGGTGTCTTCCGTGTGGGAGGAGTTGGTCCAGCGGATAGGTGCGGAGCGGCAGCGGGCGGAAGAGGAGCGGCTCGCCATGGTCAGGGCGGAGTTCTCCATGCGTCGGGCATTGAGGCGGGCTGAGTGCCTCGAGGAAGCTCGCAGGGAGTTTGAGCTGAACATGGGGTTATCCCTGCGAGACCTCGGGGCCAGGACAGAGTCCCGCCTCCAGGACATCGACATGGAGTTCGATGATGCCCTGGCCAGCAACATCAACAAGTGAGCCGCAGGACTTGCCCGCTGCCTTTGTATATAGTTATTTAGTTAGTTAGTGTTAGGTTTCCTTTATTTTGTTATATTATTTTGGACCGCTCGGACAATGGCCACTTTTTTGTATATATTTTTTAGATTAGGTAGTAGTAGGTTTCATTTATGGTGTTGGGCTCATGGACCCTGGAACATTCCTGTATATACTTTGCTTTTTGTAGATACTTCTTTTTCATTTCTTATTGTGTTCACCATGAGGAAATGGTTTTTCATATTTTTTCATACTACATGATATTGCTTTGGACGACAATTTTTTTTTTATTCCTTTGTTTTTTTGATTATGACTTTTGTTCTCGGACATGGACCATTAATTTGCTTATCCACATAGTTGTATGTTTGATTTGTTTACTTATTTTTAATCTATAATACATTTTTTATTTTTACTTTCACTTGTGTTATTTTCTCATTGGTTTCATACATGTCATGATCTGTGTTTTGACATTCACTTGCACCCATTGTGTATGTGTGTGTGTCGGGCATGTGTCCATTTACATTGTTGCCATTGGGGTTGTATCATGTAATTGCATTCACTATGTGGGTGGATGCTATCCTTGCCTGGGTGTTTGTGCTGGGTATGCTGCCCATTACTGCCATGATTGTGTATCGTCAGGACCTGGGGCCAGGGGGACATGTGTGGGTGCCTGGTGGAGGTTGCCCCTGCACTGCTGGGGGGTGGGGGTGATAGGGGACATGAGTGGGGGCCTGGTGGAGGGTGCCCCTGCACTGCTGGGAGGTGGGGGTGGTGGGAGACATGGGTGGGGGCCGGGTGGAGGCTGACCCTGCACTGCTGGGGGGTGGGGGTGGTGGGAGACATGAGTGGGGGCCTGGTGGAGGCTGCCCCTGGATGGTGGGGGGTGGGGGTGGTGGGAGACATGAGTGGGGGCCTGGTGGAGGCTGACCCTGCAGTGCTGGGGGGTGGGGGTGGTGGGAGACATGAGTGGGGGCCTGGTGGAGGCTGCCCCTGGATGGTGGGGGGTGGGGGTGATAGGGGACATGAGTGGGGGCCTGGTGGAGGGTGCCCCTGGATGGTGGGTGGTGGGGGTGATAGGGGACATGAGTGGGGGCCTGGTGGAGGTTGCCCCTGCACTGCTGGGGGGTGGGGGTGGTGGGAGACATGGGTGGGGGCCTGGTGGAGGCTGCCCCTGGATGGTGGGGGGTGGGGGTGGTGGGAGACATGAGTGGGGGCCTGGTGGAGGCTGACCCTGCACTGCTGGGGGGTGGGGGTGGTGGGAGACATGAGTGGGGGCCTGGTGGAGGCTGCCCCTGGATGGTGGGGGGTGGGGGTGGTGGGAGACATGAGTGGGGGCCTGGTGGAGGCTGACCCTGCAGTGCTGGGGGGTGGGGGTGGTGGGAGACATGAGTGGGGGCCTGGTGGAGGCTGCCCCTGGATGGTGGGGGGTGGGGGTGATAGGGGACATGAGTGGGGGCCTGGTGGAGGGTGCCCCTGGATGGTGGGTGGTGGGGGTGATAGGGGACATGAGTGGGGGCCTGGTGGAGGTTGCCCCTGCACTGCTGGGGGGTGGGGGTGGTGGGAGACATGGGTGGGGGCCTGGTGGAGGCTGCCCCTGGATGGTGGGGGGTGGGGGTGGTGGGAGACATGAGTGGGGGCCTGGTGGAGGCTGACCCTGCACTGCTGGGGGGTGGGGGTGGTGGGAGACATGAGTGGGGGCCTGGTGGAGGCTGCCCCTGCACTGCTGGGGGGTGGGGGTGGTGGGAGACATGAGTGGGGGCCTGGTGGAGGCTGCCCCTGGATGGTGGGGGGTGGGGGTGATAGGGGACATGAGTGGGGGTCTGGTGGAGGGTGCCCCTGGATGGTGGGTGGTGGGGGTGATAGGGGACATGAGTGGGGGCCTGGTGGAGGTTGCCCCTGCACTGCTGGGGGGTGGGGTGGTGGGAGACATGGGTGGGGGCCTGGTGGAGGCTGCCCCTGGATGGTGGGGGGTGGGGGTGGTGGGAGACATGAGTGGGGGCCTGGTGGAGGCTGACCCTGCACTGCTGGGGGGTGGTGGGAGACATGAGTGGGGGCCTGGTGGAGGCTGCCCCTGGATGGTGGGGGGTGGGGGTGGTGGGAGACATGAGTGGGGGCCTGGTGGAGGCTGACCCTGCACTGCTGGGGGGTGGGGGTGGTGGGAGACATGAGTGGGGGCCTGGTGGAGGCTGACCCTGCACTGTTGGGGGGTGGGGGTGGTGGGAGACATGGGTGGGGGCCTGGTGGAGGCTGACCCTGCACTGCTGGGGGACGGGGGGGGTGGGAGACATGGGTGGGGGCCTGGTGGAGGCTGCCCCTGGATGGTGGGGGGTGGGGGTGGTGGGAGACATGAGTGGGGGCCTGGTGGAGGGTGCCCCTGGATAGTGGGGGGTGGGGTGATAGGGGACATGAGCAGGTGTGCAGGCTAGTCCCTGTTTTGTGGGCTGCCTGCAGGGGCCGTGGAGGGTGTACAGGGAACACCTGTGAGGACCCACCCAGCCTAATCGCGTGTGTAACTTCCCACGCACCCCTGTAATACACGTACCAAGCCAAATCGCGTGTGATAATTCCCGCGCACCCCTGAAATACACGTGCCCAGGCTATTCGCGTGTGGAAATTCCCGCGCACCCCTGAAATACACGTACCCTGCTGTAATCGCGTGTGGGACTTCCCGCGCACCCCTGAAATACACGTACCCTGCTGTAATCGCGTGTGGAACTTCCCGAGCACCCCGGAAATACACGCGCCCAGGCTATTCGCGTGTGGAAATTCCCGCGCACCCCTGAAATACACGCGCCCAGGCTATTCGCGTGTGGAACTTCCCGCGCACCCCTGAAATACACGCGCCCAGGCTATTCGCGTGTGGAAATTCCAGCGCACCCCTGAAATACACGCGCCCAGGCTATTCGCGTGTGGAAATTCCCGCGCACCCCTGAAATACACGCGCCCCGGCTATTCGCGTGTGGAAATTCCCGCGCACCCCTGAAATACACGCGCCCAGGCTATTCGCGTGTGGAACTTCCCGCGAACCCCTGAAATACACGCGCCCAGGCTATTCGCGTGTGGAAATTCCCGCGCACACCTGAAATACACGCGCCCAGGCTATTCGCATGTGGAACTTCCCGTGCACCCCTGAAATACACGCGCCCAGGCTATTCGCGTGTGGAAATTCCAGCGCACCCCTGAAATACACGCGCCCAGGCTATTCGCGTGTGGAAATTCCCGCGCACCCCTGAAATACACGCGCCCAGGCTATTCGCGTGTGGAAATTCCCGCGCACCCCTGAAATACACGCGCCCAGGCTATTCGCGTGTGGAACTTCCCGCGAACCCCTGAAATACACGCACCCAGGCTATTCGCGTGTGGAAATTCCCACGCACCCCTGAAATACACGCGCCCAGGCTATTCGCGTGTGGAACTTCCCGCGAACCCCTGAAATACACGCGCCCAGGCTATTCGCGTGTGGAAGTTCCCGCGAACCCCTGAAATACACGCGCCCAGGCTATTCGCGTGTGGAAATTCCCGCACACCCCTGAAATACACGCGCCCAGGCTATTCGCGTGTGGAAGTTCCCGAGCACCCCTGAAATACACGTACCCTGCTGTAATCACGTGTGGGACTTCCCGCGCACCCCTGAAATACACCTACCCTGATGGAATCGCGTGTGGACCTTCCCGCGCACCCCTGAAATCCACGTACCCGGCCAAATCGCGTGTGAGACTTCCCGCGCACCCCGGTATACACGCACACGTATTTTTTGTCAGCGTGTCCGTGTTTGTGGGTACCCCTTTGCACGTCATTTGTCCTGGAGGGCCACAGTATAGGACATTCATCATGGCAGTATATGGGTGCTATTTGTTGGCGCACCTTTTGGCGCACATTTCTTACAGCCGCAGAGACGCTACCGCCTGCTTTCTTGTGGCGGTCGTGTTTGTGCCTGTGCGCTGGTTTGAGCGTGCGCTTTTTTGCCCTATTCTATTCCATGAATACGTGTTGTAGGCGAGCGTGTGGGCGTTCCGCGCACTTGTGCCCTGTGCTTCCCCCGTGACGCCCACGTTGTTCCCCATTCCGAGTGTTACGCCCGTGTTCCGCCTACTTTTGTTGCGTGCGCCGCGCTATGTGCGAATTTCGCTGTGGCCTGTGCGATTTTCGCTGTGATCTGGCGCACGCTGTTTGTTGGCCTGTGCGCCAACGTGCGCCAACGTGCGCCGCGCACTTTTTTATCGCACATCCGCTGGTTTTCTCGCGCAGGGCCTTCCATGAATCGACGTGCGCTGCTTTTCGTGCGATTTTCCCACTTGCACTGCGATTTTCGCTATTCCACTGCGATTCGCACGTTTTTGCCCACTTGCGCCGCGCTAATTATTCCATGAATCGGCCTGTTGGTGTATGAACCATGGTTTGCAGCTGGTGCATTTATATCCATTTGTTGTCAAAGCCATGAGATGCAGTTGGTGCATTTATATCCATTTGGTGTATGAGTTATGGGATGCTGTTGGCGCATTGATATCTATTAGATGTATAAGCCATGGGATGCAGTTGGTGAATTGATATCCATTTGGTGTATGAACCATGGGATGCTGGTGGTGCATCGATATCCATTTGGTGTATGAGTCAAAGGATGCTGTTGTTGCATTGAAATCCATTTGGTGTATGAGGCATGGGATGCAGATAGTTCATTTATATCCAGTTGGTGTAAAAGCCATGAGCTGCAGTTGGTGCATTAATATCCATTTGGTATAAGAGCCATGGGAAGCAGTTGGTGCATTGATATCCATTTGGTGTATGAGCCATGGGATGTTGTTGGTGCATTGATATCCATTTGGTGTATGAACCATGGGATGCTGTTGGTGCATTGATATCCGTTTGGTGTATGAGTCATGGGATGCTTTTGGTGCATTGACGTCCATTGGGTGTATGAGTCATGGGATGCAGTGGGTGCATTGATATCCATTTGGTGTATGAGTCATGGGATGCAGTTGGTGCATTAATATCCATTTGGTATAAGAGCCAAGGGATGCAGTTGGTGCATTTATATCCATTTGGTGTATGAGCCATGGGATGTTGTTGGTGCATTCATATCCATTTGGTGAATGAACAATGGGATGCTCTTGGTGCATTGATATACATTTCGTGTATGAGCCATGGGATGCTGTTGGTGCATTGATATCCATTTGGTGTATGAGTCATGGGATGCAGTTGGTGCATTGATATCCATTTGGTGAATGAGTCATGGGATTCCGTCTGTGCATTGATATCCCTTTGGTGTTTCAGTAATTGCATGCCGTTGGTGCATTGATATCCATTTGGTGTATGAGTCATGGGATGCTGTTGTTGCATTGACATCCATTTGGTGTATGAGTCATGGGATGCAGATGAGTCATTTATATACATTTGGTGTAAAAGCCATGAGATGCAGTTGGTGCATTAATATCCACTTAGTATAAGAGCCATGGGATGCCGTTGGTGCATTGATATCAATTTGGTGTATGAGTCATGGGATGCAGTTGATGCATTGATATCCATATGGTGTATAAATCATGGGATGCAGTTGGTGCATTGATATACATTTGGTGTATGAACCATGGGATGCAGCTGGTGCATTTATGTCCATTTGCTGTAAAAGCCATGAGATGCAGTTGGTGCATTTACATCCATTTGGTGTATGAATCATTGGATGCTGTTGTTGCATTGACATCCATTTGGTGAATGAGTCATGGGATGCAGATGAGTCATTTATAACGATTTGGTGTAAAAGCCATGAGATGCAGTTGGTGCAATAATATCCATTTGGTATAATAGCCTTGGGATGCAGTTGGTGCATTGATATCCATTTGGTGTATGAGTCATGGGATGCATTTGGTGCATTGATATCCATATGGTGTATAAATCATGGGATGCAGTTGGTGCATTGATATACATTTGGTGTATGAACCATGGTTTTTAGCTGGTGCATTTATATCCATTTGTTGTAAAAGCCATGAGATGCAGTTGGTGCATTAATATCCATTTGGCATAAGAGCCATGGGATGCAGTTGGTGCATTGATATCCATTTGGTGTATGAGCCATGGGAAGTTGTTGGTGCATTGATATCCATTTGGTGTATGAACCATGGGATGCAGTCGGTGCATCGATATCCATTTGGTGTATGAGTCATGGGATGCTTTTGGTGCATTGCCATCCATTTGGTGTATGAGTCATGGGATGCAGTTGGTGCATTGATTTCCATCTGGTGTATAAATCATGGGTTGCTGTTGGTGCATTGATATCCATTTGGTGTATGAGTCATGGGATTCTGTTGTTGCATTGACATCCATTTGGTGTTTGAGGCATGGGATGCAGATAGTTCATTTATATCCAGTTGTTGTAAAAGCCATGAGCTGCAGTTGGTGCATTAATATCCATTTGGTATAAGAGCCATGGTATGCAGTTTGTGCATTTATATCCAGTTGTTGTAAAAGCCATGAGCTGCAGTTGGTGCAATAATATCCATTTGGTATAAGAGCCATGGGATGCAGTTGGTGCATTGATATCCATTTGGTGTATGAGCCATGGGATGCTTTTGGTGCATTGCCATCCATTTGGTGTATGAGTCATGGGATGCAGTTGGTGCATTGATTTCCATCTGGTGTATAAATCATGGGATGCTGTTGGTGCATTGATATCCATTTGGTGTATGAGTCTTGGGATTCTGTTGTTGCATTGACATCCATTTGGTGTTTGAGGCATGGGATGCAGATAGTTCATTTATATCCAGTTGTTGTAAAAGCCATGAGCTGCAGTTGGTGCATTAATATCCATTTGGTATAAGAGCCATGGTATGCAGTTTGTGCATTTATATCCAGTTGTTGTAAAAGCCATGAGCTGCAGTTGGTGCAATAATATCCATTTGGTATAAGAGTCATGGGATGCAGTTGGTGCATTGATATACATTTGGTGTATGAGCCATGGGATGTTGTTGGTGCATTGATATCCATTTGGTGTATGAACCATGGGATGCTGTTGGTGCATTGATATCCATTTGGTGTATGAGTCATGGGATGCTTTTGGTGCATTGACATCCATTGGGTGTATGAGCCATGGGATGCTGTTGGTGCATTGATATCCATTTGGTGTATGAGTCATGGGATGCTGTAATTGCATTGACATGCATTTGGTGTAAAAGCCATGAGCTGCAGTTGGTGCATTAATATCCATTTGGTATAAGAGCCATGGGATGCAGTTGGTGCATTGATATCCATTTGGTGTATGAGCCATGGGATGCAGTTAGTGCATTAATATCCATTTGGTATAAGAGCCATGGGATGCAGTTGGTGCATTGATATCCATTTGGTGTATGAGCCATGGGATGCTGTTGGTGCATTGGTATCCATTTGGTGTATGAACCATGGGATGCTGTTGGTGCATTGATATCTGTTTGGTGTATGAGTCATGGGATGCTTTTGGTGCATTGACATCCATTCGGTGTATGAGTCATGGGATGCAGTTGGTGCATTGATATCCATATGGTGTATAAATCATGGGATGCAATTGGCGCATTGATATGCATTTGGTGTATGAACCATGGGATGCAGTTGGTGCATTTATATCCATTTGGTGTAAAAGCCCTGAGATGCAGTTGTTGCATTACTTTCCATTTGGTATAAAAGCCATGGGATGCAGTTTGTGCATTTATTTCGTTTTGGTGTATGAGCCATGGGATGCTGTTGGTGCATTGATATCCATTTGGTGTATGAACCATGGAATGCTGTTGGTGCATTCATATCCATTTGGTGTATGAGCCATGGGATGCAGTTGGTGCATTGATATCCATTTGGTGTATAAGTTATGGGATGCAGTTGGTGCATTGACATCCATTTGGTGTAATAGCCATGAGATGCAGTTGGTGCATTAATATCAATTTGGTATAAGAGCGATGAGATGCATTTGCTGCATTAATATCCATTTGCTATAAGAGCAATGGGATGCAGTTGGGGCATTGATATCCATTTGGTGTATGAGTCATGGGATGCTGTTGGCACATTGAATTCCATTTGGTGTATGAACCATGAGATGCAGTTGGTGCATTAATATCCTTTTGGTATAAGAGCCAAGGGATGCAGTTGGTGCATTTATATCCATTTGGTGTATGAGCCATGGGATGTGGTTGGTGAATTGTTATCCATTTGGTGTATGAACCATGGGATGCAGATGAGTCATTTATATCCATTTGGTGTATAAGCCATGAGATGCAGTTGGTGCATTAATATCCATTTTGTATAAGAGCCATGGGATGCAGTTGGTGCATTGATATCCATTTGGTGTATGAGTCATGGGATGCAGCTGGTGCATTGATATCCATATGGTGTATAAATCATGGAATGCAGTTGGTGCATTGATATACATTTGGTGTATGAACCATGGTTGGCAGCTGGTGCATTTATATCCATTTGTTGTCAAAGCCATGAGATGCAGTTGGTGCATTTATATTCATTTGGTATAAGAGGCATGGGATGCAGTTGGTGCATTGATATCCATTTGCTGTATTGGTAATGGCATGCTGTTGGTGCATTAATATCCATTTGGTGTATGCGTCATGGGATGCTGTTATTGAATTGACATGCATTTGGTGTAAAAGCCGTGAGCTGCAGTTAGTGCATTAATATCCATTTGGTATAAGAGTCATGGGATGCAGTTGGTGCATTGATATCCATTTGGTGTATGAGCCATGGGATGCTGTTGGTGCATTGGTATCCATTTGGTGTATGAACCATGGGATGCTGTTGGTGCATTGATATTGGTTTGGTGTATGAGTCATGGGATGCTTTTGGTGCATTGACATCCATTCGGTGTATGAGTCATGGGATGCAGTTGGTGCAATGATATCCATATGGTGTATAAATCATGGGATGCAGTTGGCGCATTGATATGCATTTGGTGTATGAACCATGGGATGCAGTTGGTGCATTTATTTCCATTTGGTGTATGATCCATGGGATGCTGTTGGTGCACTGATATCCATTTGGTGTATGAACCATGGAATGCTGTTGGTGCATTGATATCCATTTGGTGTATGAGCCATGGTATGCAGTTGGTGCATTGATATCCATTTGGTGTATGAGTCATGGGATGCAGTTGGTGCATTGACGTCCATTTGGTGTAATAGCCATGAGATGCAGTTGGTGCATTAATATCAATTTGGTATAAGAGCCATGATATGCATTTGCTGCATTAATATCCATTTGCTATAAGAGCAATGGAATGCAGTTGGGGCATTGATATCCATTTGGTGTATGGTTCATGGGATGCTGTTGGCGCATTGACTTCCATTTGGTGTATGAACCATGAGATGCAGTTGGTGCATTAATATCCGTTTGGTATAAGAGCCAAGGGATGCTGTTGGTGCATTTATATCCATTTGGTGTATGAGCCATAGGATGTTGTTGGTGAATTTTTATCCATTTGGTGTATGAACCATGGAATGCAAATGAGTCATTTATATCCATTTGGTGTAAAAGCCATGAGATGCAGTTGGTGCATTAATATCCATTTGGTATAAGAGCCATGGGATGCAGTTGGTGCATTGATATCCATTTGGTGTATGAGCCATGGGATGCTGTTGGTACATTGATATCCATATGGTGTATGAAACATGGGATGATCTTCGTTCATTCATATCTATTTTGTGTATGAGCCATGGGATGATCTTGGTGCATTCATATCTATTTCGTGTATGAGCCATGGGATGCTGTTGGTGCATTGATATCCATTTGGTGTATGAGTCATGGGATGCTGTTATTGCATTGACATGCATTTGGTGTAAAAGCCATGAGCTGCAGTTAGTGCATTAATATCCATTTGGTATAAGAGGCATGGGATGCAGTTGGTGCATTGATATCCATTTGGTGTATGAGCCATGGGATGCTGTTGGTGCATTGGTATCCATTTGGTGTATGAACCATGGGATGCTGTTGGTGCATTGATATCTGTTTGGTGTATGAGTCATGGGATGCTTTTGGTGCATTGACATCCATTCTGTGTATGAGTCATGGGATGCAGTTGGTGCATTGATATCCATATGGTGTATAAATCATGGGATGCAGTTGGTGCATTGATATGCATTTGGTGTATGAAACATGGGATGCAGTTGGTGCATTTATATCCATTTGGTGTAAAAGCCCTGAGATGTAGTTGTTGCATTACTTTCCATTTGGTATAAAAGCCATGGGATGCAGTTGGTGCATTTATTTCCATTTGGTGTATGAGCCATGGGATGCTGTTGGTGCATTGATATCCATTTGGTGTATGAACCATGGAATGCTGTTGGAGCATTCATATCCATTTGGTGTATGAGCCATGGGATGCAGTTGGTGCATTCATATCCATTTGGTGTATAAGTCATGGGATGCAGTTGGTGCATTGACATCCATTTGGTGTAATAGCCATGAGATGCAGTTGGTGCATTAATATCAATTTGGTATAAGAGCCATGAGATGCATTTGCTGCATTAATATCCATTTGGTATAAGAGCAATGGGATGCAGTTGGGGCATTGATATCCATTTGGTGTATGAGTCATGGGATGCTGTTGGCGCATTGACTTCCATTTGGTGTGTGAACCATGAGATGCAGTTGGTGCATTAATATCCATTTGGTATAAGAGCCATGGGATGCAGTTGGTGCATTGATATCCATTTGGTGTATGAGTCATGGGATGCAGTTGGTGCATTGATATCCATATGGTGTATAAATCATGGAATGCAGTTGGTGCATTGATATACATTTGGTGTATGAACCATGGTTTGCAGCTGGTGCATTTATATCCATTTGTTGTCAAAGCCATGAGATGCAGTTGGTGCATTTATATCCATTTGGTATAAGAGGCGTGGGATGCAGTTGGTGCATTGATATCCATTTGGTGTATGAGCCATGGGATGCTGTTGGTGCATTGGTATCCATTTGGTGTATGAACCATGGGATGCCGTTGGTGCATTGATATCTGTTTGGTGTATGAGTCATGGGATGCTTTTGGTGCATTGACATCCATTCGGTGTATGAGTCATGGGATGCAGTTGGTGCATTGATATCCATATTGTGTATAAATCATGGGATGCAGTTGTCGCATTGATATGCATTTGGTGTATGAACCATGGGATGCAGTTGGTGCATTTATATCCATTTGGTGTAAAAGCCCTGAGATGCAGTTGTTGCATTACTTTCCATTTGGTATAAAAGCCATGGGATGCAGTTGGTGCATTTATTTCCATTTGGTGTATGAGCCATGGGATGCTGTTGGTGCATTGATATCCATTTGGTGTATGAACCATGGAATGCTGTTGGTGCATTCATATCCATTTGGTGTATGAGCCATGGGATGCAGTTGGTGCATTGATATCCATTTGGTGTATAAGTCATGGGATGCAGTTGGTGCATTGACATCCATTTGGTGTAATAGCCATGAGATGCAGTTGGTGCATTAATATCAATTTGGTATAAGAGCCATGAGATGCATTTGCTGCATTAATATCCATTTGCTATAAGAGCAATGGGATGCAGTTGGGGCATTGATATCCATTTGGTGTATGAGCCATGGGATGCTGTTGGTGCATTGGTATCCATTTGGTGTATGAACCATGGGATGCTGTTGGTGCATTGATATCTGTTTGGTGTATGAGTCATGGGATGCTTTTGGTGCATTGACATCCATTCGGTGTATGAGTCATGGGATGCAGTTGGTGCATTGATATCCATATGGTGTATAAATCATGGGATGCAGTTGTCGCATTGATATGCATTTGGTGTATGAACCATGGGATGCAGTTGGTGCATTTATATCCATTTGGTGTAAAAGCCCTGAGATGCAGTTGTTGCATTACTTTCCATTTGGTATAAAAGCCATGGGATGCAGTTGGTGCATTTATTTCCATTTGGTGTATGAGCCATGGGATGCTGTTGGTGCATTGATATCCATTTGGTGTATGAACCATGGAATCCTGTTGGTGCATTCATATCCATTTGGTGTATGAGCCATGTGATGCAGTTGGTGCATTGATATCCATTTGGTGTATAAGTCATGGGATGCAGTTGGTGCATTGACATCCATTTGGTGTAATAGCCATGAGATGCAGTTGGTGCATTAATATCAATTTGGTATAAGAGCCATGAGATGCATTTGCTGCATTAATATCCATTTGCTATAAGAGCAATGGGATACAGTTGGGGCATTGATATCCATTTGGTGTATGAGTCATGGGATGCTGTTGGCGCATTGACTTCCATTTGGTGTATGAACCATGAGATGCAGTTGGTGCATTAATATCCGTTTGGTATAAGAACCAAGGGATGCAGTTGGTGCATTTATATCCATTTGGTGTATGAGCCATGGGATGTTGTTGGTGAATTGTTATCCATTTGGTGTATGAACCATGGGATGCAGATGAGTCATTTATATCCATTTGGTGTAAAAGCCATGATATGCAGTTGGTGCATTAATATCCATTTGGTATAAGAGCCATGGGATGCAGTTGGTGCATTGATATCCATTTGGTGTATGAGTCATGGGATGCAGTTGGTGCATTGATATCCATATGGTGTATAAATCATGGAATGCAGTTGGTGCATTGATATACATTTGGTGTATGAACCATGGTTTGCAGCTGGTGCATTTATATCCATTTGTTGTCAAAGCCATGAGATGCAGTTGGTGAATTGTTATCCATTTGGTGTATGAACCATGGGATGCAGATGAGTCATTTATATCCATTTGGTGTAAAAGCCATGATATGCAGTTGGTGCATTAATATCCATTTGGTATAAGAGCCATGGGATGCAGTTGGTGCATTGATATCCATTTGGTGTATGAGTCATGGGATGCAGTTGGTGCATTGATATCCATATGGTGTATAAATCATGGGATGCAGTTGGTGCATTGATATACATTTGGTGTATGAACCATGGTTTGCAGCTGGTGCATTTATATCCATTTGTTGTCAAAGCCATGAGATGCAGTTGGTGCATTTATATCCATTTGCTGTATGAGCCATGGGATTCTCTTGGTGCATTGATATCCATTTGGTGTATGAGTTATGGGATGCTGTTGGCGCATTGATATCCATTAGATGTATAAGCCATGGGATGCAGTTGGTGAATTGATATCCATTTGGTGTATGAACCATGGGATGCTGTTGGTGCATTGATATCCGTTTGGTGTATGAGTCATGGGATGCTTTTGGTGCATTGACGTCCATTGGGTGTATGAGTCATGGGATGCAGTGGGTGCATTGATATCCATTTGGTGTATGAGTCACGGGATGCTGTTGGCGCATTGACATCCATTTGGTGTATGAGTCATGCGATGCAGTTGGTGCATTAATATCCATTTGGTATAAGAGCCAAGGGATGCAGTTGGTGCATTTATATCCATTTGGTGTATGAGCCATGGGATGTTGTTGGTGCCTTCATATCCATTTGGTGAATGAACAATGGGATGCTCTTGGTGCATTGATATACATTTCGTGTATGAGCCATGGGATGCTGTTGGTGCATTGATATCCATTTGGTGTATGAGTCATGGGATGCAGTTGGTGCATTGATATCCATTTGGTGAATGAGTCATGGGATTCCGTCTGTGCATTGATATCCCTTTGGTGTTTGAGTAATTGCATGCCGTTGGTGCATTGATATCCATTTGGTGTATGAGTCATGGGATGCTGTTGTTGCATTGACATCCATTCAGTGTATGAGTCATGGGATGCAGATGAGTCATTTATATACATTTGGTGTAAAAGCCATGAGATGCAGTTGGTGCATTAATATCCACTTAGTATAAGAGCCATGGGATGCCGTTGGTGCATTGATATCAATTTGGTGTATGAGTCATGGGATGCAGTTGATGCATTGATATACATATGGTGTATAAATCATGGGATGCAGTTGGTGCATTGATATACATTTGGTGTATGAACCATGGGATGCAGCTGGTGCATTTATGTCCATTTGCTGTAAAAGCCATGAGATGCAGTTGGTGCATTTACATCCATTGGTGTATAAGTCATTGGATGCTGTTGTTGCATTGACATCCATTTGGTGAATGAGTCATGGGATGCAGATGAGTCATTTATAACGATTTGGTGTAAAAGCCATGAGATGCAGTTGGTGCAATAATATCCATTTGGTACAATAGCCTTGGGATGCAGTTGGTGCATTGATATCCATTTGGTGTATGAGTCATGGGATGCATTTGGTGCATTGATATCCATATGATGTATAAATCATGGGATGCAGTTGGTGCATTGATATACATTTGGTGTATGAACCATGGTTTTTAGCTGGTGCATTTATATCCATTTGTTGTAAAAGCCATGAGATGCAGTTGGTGCATTAATATCCATTTGGCATAAGAGCCATGGGATGCAGTTGGTCCATTGATATCCATTTGGTGTATGAGCCATGGGAAGTTGTTGGTGCATTGATATCCATTTGGTGTATGAACCATGGGATGCAGTCGGTGCATCGATATCCATTTGATGTATGAGTCATGGGATGCTTTTGGTGCATTGCCATCCATTTGGTGTATGAGTCATGGGATGCAGTTGGTGCATTGATTTCCATCTGGTGTATAAATCATGGGATGCTGTTGGTGCATTGATATCCATTTGGTGTATGAGTCATGGGATTCTGTTGTTGCATTGACATCCATTTGGTGTTTGAGGCATGGGATGCAGATAGTTCATTTATATCCAGTTGTTGTAAAAGCCATGAGCTGCAGCTGGTGCATTAATATCCATTTGGTATAAGAGCCATGGTATGCAGTTTGTGCATTTATATCCAGTTGTTGTAAAAGCCATGAGCTGCAGTTGGTGCATTAATATCCATTTGGTATAAGAGCCATGGGATGCAGTTGGTGCATTGATATCCATTTGGTGTATGAGCCATGGGATGTTGTTGGTGCATTGATATCCATTTGGTGTATGAACCATGGGATGCTGTTGGTGCATTGATATCCATTTGGTGTATGAGTCATGGGATGCTTTTGGTGCATTGACATCCATTGGGTGTATGAGCCATGGGATGCTGTTGGTGCATTGATATCCATTTGGTGTATGAGTCATGGGATGCTGTAATTGCATTGACATGCATTTGGTGTAAAAGCCATGAGCTGCAGTTGGTGCATTAATATCCATTTGGTATAAGAGCCATGGGATGCAGTTGGTGCATTGATATCCATTTGGTTTATGAGCCATTGGATGCAGTTAGTGCATTAATATCCATTTGGTATAAGAGCCATGGGATGCAGTTGGTGCATTGATATCCATTTGGTGTATGAGCCACGGGATGCTGTTGGTGCATTGGTATCCATTTGGTGTATGAACCATGGGATGCTGTTGGTGCATTGATATCTGTTTGGTGTATGAGTCATGGGATGCTTTTGGTGCATTGACATCCATTCGGTGTATGAGTCATGGGATGCAGTTGGTGCATTGATATCCATATGGTGTATAAATCATGGGATGCAATTGGCGCATTGATATGCATTTGGTGTATGAACCATGGGATGCAGTTGGTGCATTTATATCCATTTGGTGTAAAAGCCCTGAGATGCAGTTGTTGCATTACTTTCCATTTGGTATAAAAGCCATGGGATGCAGTTTGTGCATTTATTTCCATTTGGTGTATGAACCAATGGGATGTTGTTGGTGCATTGATATCCATTTGGTGTATGAACCATGGAATGCTGTTGGTGCATTCATATCCATTTGGTGTATGAGCCGTGGGATGCAGTTGGTGCATTGATATCCATTTGGTGTATAAGTCATGGGATGCAGTTGGTGCATTGACATCCATTTGGTGTAATAGCCATGAGATGCAGTTGGTGCATTAATATCAATTTGGTATAAGAGCGATGAGATGCATTTGCTGCTTTAATATCCATTTGCTATAAGAGCAATGGGATGCAGTTGGGGCATTGATATCCATTTGGTGTATGAGCCATGGGATGCTGTTGGTGCATTGGTATCCATTTGGTGTATGAACCATGGGATGCTGTTGGTGCATTGATATCTGTTTGGTGTATGAGTCATGGGATGCTTTTGGTGCATTGACATCCATTCGGTGTATGAGTCATGGGATGCAGTTGGTGCATTGATATCCATATGGTGTATAAATCATGGGATGCAATTGGCGCATTGATATGCATTTGGTGTATGAACCATGGGATGCAGTTGGTGCATTTATATCCATTTGGTGTAAAAGCCCTGAGATGCAGTTGTTGCATTACTTTCCATTTGGTATAAAAGCCATGGGATGCAGTTTGTGCATTTATTTCCATTTGGTGTATGAACCAATGGGATGTTGTTGGTGCATTGATATCCATTTGGTGTATGAACCATGGAATGCTGTTGGTGCATTCATATCCATTTGGTGTATGAGCCGTGGGATGCAGTTGGTGCATTGATATCCATTTGGTGTATAAGTCATGGGATGCAGTTGGTGCATTGACATCCATTTGGTGTAATAGCCATGAGATGCAGTTGGTGCATTAATATCAATTTGGTATAAGAGCGATGAGATGCATTTGCTGCTTTAATATCCATTTGCTATAAGAGCAATGGGATGCAGTTGGGGCATTGATATCCATTTGGTGTATGAGTCATGGGATGCTGTTGGCACATTGAATTCCATTTGGTGTATGAACCATGAGATGCAGTTGGTGCATTAATATCCTTTTGGTATAAGAGCCAAGGGATGCAGTTGGTGCATTTATATCCATTTGGTGTATGAGCCATGGGATGTTGTTGGTGAATTGTTATCCATTTGGTGTATGAACCATGGGATGCAGATGAGTCATTTATATCCATTTGGTGTAAAAGCCATGAGATGCAGTTGGTGCATTAATATCCACTTGGTATAAAATCCATGGGATGGCGTTGGTGCATTGATATCCATTTGGTGTATGAGTCATGGGATGCAGTTGGTGCATTGATATCCATATGGTGTATAAATCATGGGATGCAGTTGGTGCATTGATATCCATTTGGTGTATGAGTCATGGGATGCTGTTGGCGCATTGACATCCATTTCGTGTATGAGTCATGAGATGCAGTTGGTGCATTGATATCCATTTGGTATACGAGCCAAGGGATGCAGTTGGTGCATTTATATCCATTTGGTGTATGAGCCATGGGATGCTGTTGGTGCATTGATATCCATTTGGTGAATGAACAATGGGATGCTCTTGGTGCATTGATATACATTTCGTCTATGAGCCATGGGATGCTGTTGGTGCATTGATATCCATTCGTTGTATGAGTCATGGGATGCAGTTGGTGCATTGATATCCATTTGGTGAATGAGTCATGGGATTCCGTCTGTGCATTGATATCCCTTTGGTGTATGAGTAATTGCATGCTGCTGGTGCATTGATATCCATTTGGTGTATGAGTCATGGGATGCTGTTGTTGCATTGACATCCATTTGGTGTATGAGTCATGGGATGCAGATGAGTCATTTATATACATTTGGTGTAAAAGCCATGAGATGCAGTTGGTGCATTAATATCCACTTGGTATAAGAGCCATGGGATGGCGTTGGTGCATTGATATCCATTTGGTGTATGAGTCATGGGATGCAGTTGGTGCATTGATATCCATATGGTGTATAAATCATGGGATGCAGTTGGTGCATTGATATACATTTGGTGTATGAACCATGGGATGCAGCTGGTGCATGTATGTCCATTTGCTGTAAAAGCCATGAGATGCAGTTGGTGCATTTACATCCATTGGGTGTATGAGTCATTGGATGCTGTTGTTGCATTGACATCCATTTGGTGAATAAGTCATGGGATGCAGATGAGTCATTTATAACAATTTGGTGTAAAAGCCATGAGATGCAGTTGGTGCATTAATATCCATTTGGTATAAGAGCCTTGGGATGCTTTTGGTGCATTGACATCCATTCGGTGTATGAGTCATGGGATGCAGTTGGTGCATTGATATCCATATGGTGTATAAATCATGGGATGCAATTGGCGCATTGATATTCATTTGGTGTATGAACCATGGGATGCAGTTGGTGCATTTATATCCATTTGGTGTAAAAGCCCTGAGATGCAGTTGTTGCATTACTTTCCAATTGGTATAAAAGCCATGGGATGCAGTTTGTGCATTTATTTCCATTTGGTTTATGAGCCATGGGTTGCTGTTGGTGCATTGATATCCATTTGGTGTATGAACCATGGAATGCTGTTGGTGCATTCATATCCATTTGGTGTATGAGCCATGGGATGCAGTTGGTGCATTGATATCCATTTGGTGTATAAGTCATGGGATGCAGTTGGTGCATTGACATCCATTTGGTGTAATAGCCATGAGATGCAGTTGGTGCATTAATATCAATTTGGTATAAGAGCCATGAGATGCATTTGCTGCATTAATATCCATTTGCTATAAGAGCAATGGGATGCATTTGGGGCATTGATATCCATTTGATGTATGAGTCATGGGATGCTGTTGGCGCATTGAATTCCATTTGGTGTATGAACCATGAGATGCAGTTGGTGCATTAATATCCTTTTGGTATAAGAGCCAAGGGATGCAGTTGGTGCATTTATTTCCATTTGGTGTATGAGCCATGGGATGTTGTTGGTGAATTGTTATCCATTTGGTGTATGAACCAGGGGATGCAGATGAGTCAATTATATCCATTTGGTGTAAAAGCCATGAGATGCAGTTGGTGCATTATTATCCATTTGGTATAAGAGCCATGGGATGCAGTTGGTGCATTGATATCCTTTTGGTGTATGAGTCATGGGATGCAGTTGGTGCATGGATATCCATATGGTGTATAAATCATGGAATGCAGTTGGTGCATTGATATACATTTGGTGTATGAACCATGGTTTGCAGCTGGTGCATTTGTATCCATTTGTTGTCAAAGCCATGAGATGCAGTTGGTGCATTTATATCCATTTGGTGTATGAGCCATGGGATTCTCTTGGTGCATTGATATCCATTTGGTGTATGAGTCATGGGATGCTGTTGGCGCATTGATATCCATTCGATGTATAAGCCATGGGATGCAGTTGGTGAATTGATATCCATTTGGTGTATGAACCATGGGATGCTGTTGGTGCATCGATATCCATTTGGTGTATGAGTCATGGGATGCTGTTGTTGCATTGACATCCATTTGGTGTATGAGGCATGGGATGAAGATAGTTCATTTATATCCAGTTGGTGTAAAAGCCATGAGCTGCAGTTGGTGCATTAATATCCATTTGGTATAAGAGCCATGGGATGCAGTTGGTGCATTGATATCCATTTGGGGTATGAGCCATGGGATGTTGTTGGTGCATTGATATCCATTTGGTGTATGAACCATGGGATGCTGTTGGTGCATTGATATCCGTTTGGTGTATGAGTCATGGGATGCTTTTGGTGCATTGACATCCATTGGGTGTATGAGTCATGGGATGCAGTGGGTGCATTGATATCCATTTGGTGTATTAGTCATGGGATGCTGTTGGCGCATTGACATCCATTTCGTGTATGAGTCATGAGATGCAGTTGGTGCATTAATATCCATTTGGTATAAGAGCCAAGGGATACAGTTGGTGCATTTATATCCATTTGGTGTAAAAGCCATGAGATGCAGTTGGTGCATTAATATCCACTTGGTATAAAAGCCATGGGATGGCGTTGGTGCATTGATATCCATTTGGTGTATGAGTCATGGGATGCAGTTGGTGCATTGATATCCATATGGTGTATAAATCATGGGATGCAGTTGGTGCATTGATATCCATTTGGTGTATGAGTCATGGGATGCTGTTGGCGCATTGACATCCATTTCGTGTATGAGTCATGAGATGCAGTTGGTGCATTAATATCCATTTGGTATACGAGCCAAGGGATGCAGTTGGTGCATTTATATCCATTTGGTGTATGAGCCATGGGATGCTGTTGGTGCATTGATATCCATTTGGTGAATGAACAATGGGATGCTCTTGGTGCATTGATATACATTTCGTCTATGAGCCATGGGATGCTGTTGGTGCATTGATATCCATTCGTTGTATGAGTCATGGGATGCAGTTGGTGCATTGATATCCATTTGGTGAATGAGTCATGGGATTCCGTCTGTGCATTGATATCCCTTTGGTGTATGAGTAATTGCATGCTGCTGGTGCATTGATATCCATTTGGTGTATGAGTCATGGGATGCTGTTGTTGCATTGACATCCATTTGGTGTATGAGTCATGGGATGCAGATGAGTCATTTATATACATTTGGTGTAAAAGCCATGAGATGCAGTTGGTGCATTAATATCCACTTGGTATAAGAGCCATGGGATGGCGTTGGTGCATTGATATCCATTTGGTGTATGAGTCATGGGATGCAGTTGGTGCATTGATATCCATATGGTGTATAAATCATGGGATGCAGTTGGTGCATTGATATACATTTGGTGTATGAACCATGGGATGCAGCTGGTGCATGTATGTCCATTTGCTGTAAAAGCCATGAGATGCAGTTGGTGCATTTACATCCATTGGGTGTATGAGTCATTGGATGCTGTTGTTGCATTGACATCCATTTGGTGAATAAGTCATGGGATGCAGATGAGTCATTTATAACGATTTGGTGTAAAAGCCATGAGATGCAGTTGGTGCATTAATATCCATTTGGTATAAGAGCCTTGGGATGCTTTTGGTGCATTGACATCCATTCGGTGTATGAGTCATGGGATGCAGTTGGTGCATTGATATCCATATGGTGTATAAATCATGGGATGCAATTGACGCATTGATATTCATTTGGTGTATGAACCATGGGATGCAGTTGGTGCATTTATATCCATTTGGTGTAAAAGCCCTGAGATGCAGTTGTTGCATTACTTTCCAATTGGTATAAAAGCCATGGGATGCAGTTTGTGCATTTATTTCCATTTGGTGTATGAGCCATGGGTTGCTGTTGGTGCATTGATATCCATTTGGTGTATGAACCATGGAATGCTGTTGGTGCATTCATATCCATTTGGTGTATGAGCCATGGGATGCAGTTGGTGCATTGATATCCATTTGGTGTATAAGTCATGGGATGCAGTTGGTGCATTGACATCCATTTGGTGTAATAGCCATGAGATGCAGTTGGTGCATTAATATCAATTTGGTATAAGAGCCATGAGATGCATTTGCTGCATTAATATCCATTTGCTATAAGAGCAATGGGATGCATTTGGGGCATTGATATCCATTTGATGTATGAGTCATGGGATGCTGTTGGCGCATTGAATTCCATTTGGTGTATGAACCATGAGATGCAGTTGGTGCATTAATATTCTTTTGGTATAAGAGCCAAGGGATGCAGTTGGTGCATTTATTTCCATTTGGTGTATGAGCCATGGGATGTTGTTGGTGAATTGTTATCCATTTGGTGTATGAACCAGGGGATGCAGATGAGTCAATTATATCCATTTGGTGTAAAAGCCATGAGATGCAGTTGGTGCATTATTATCCATTTGGTATAAGAGCCATGGGATGCAGTTGGTGCATTGATATCCTTTTGGTGTATGAGTCATGGGATGCAGTTGGTGCATTGATATCCATATGGTGTATAAATCATGGAATGTAGTTGGTGCATTGATATACATTTGGTGTATGAACCATGGTTTGCAGCTGGTGCATTTGTATCCATTTGTTGTCAAAGCCATGAGATGCAGTTGGTGCATTTATATCCATTTGGTGTATGAGCCATGGGATTCTCTTGGTGCATTGATATCCATTTGGTGTATGAGTCATGGGATGCTGTTGGCGCATTGATATCCATTCGATGTATAAGCCATGGGATGCAGTTGGTGAATTGATATCCATTTGGTGTATGAACCATGGGATGCTGTTGGTGCATCGATATCCATTTGGTGTATGAGTCATGGGATGCTGTTGTTGCATTGACATCCATTTGGTGTATGAGGCATGGGATGCTTTTGGTGCATTGACATCCATTGGGTGTATGAGTCATGGGATGCAGTGGGTGCATTGATATCCATTTGGTGTATTAGTCATGGGATGCTGTTGGCGCATTGACATCCATTTCGTGTATGAGTCATGAGATGCAGTTGGTGCATTAATATCCATTTGGTATAAGAGCCAAGGGATACAGTTGGTGCATTTATATCCATTTGGTGTATGAACCATGGGATGCTGTTGGTGCATCGATATCCATTTGGTGTATGAGTCATGGGATGCTGTTGTTGCATTGACATCCATTTGGT
The DNA here is from genome assembly GCF_040938575.1 of Ambystoma mexicanum. Taxonomy (NCBI): domain Eukaryota; kingdom Metazoa; phylum Chordata; class Amphibia; order Caudata; family Ambystomatidae; genus Ambystoma; species Ambystoma mexicanum. Next base: position 1,307,400,336 of record NC_090926.1, on the reverse strand, counting down.
GTATGAGGCATGGGATGCTTTTGGTGCATTGACATCCATTGGGTGTATGAGTCCTGGGATGCAGTGGGTGCATTGATATCCATTTGGTGTATTAGTCATGGGATGCTGTTGGCGCATTGACATCCATTTCGTGTATGAGTCATGAGATGCAGTTGGTGCATTTATATCCAGTTGGTGTAAAAGCCATGAGCTGCAGTTGGTGCATTAATATCCATTTGGTATAAGAGCCATGGGATGCAGTTGGTGCATTGATATCCATTTGGGGTATGAGCCATGGGATGTTGTTGGTGCATTGATATCCATTTGGTGTATGAACCATGGGATGCTGTTGGTGCATTGATATCCGTTTGGTGTATGAGTCATGGGATGCTTTTGGTGCATTGACATCCATTGGGTGTATGAGTCATGGGATGCAGTGGGTGCATTGATATCCATTTGGTGTATTAGTCATGGGATGCTGTTGGCGCATTGACATCCATTTCGTGTATGAGTCATGAGATGCAGTTGGTGCATTAATATCCATTTGGTATAAGAGCCAAGGGATACAGTTGGTGCATTTATATCCATTTGGTGTAAGAGCCATGGGATGCTGTTGGTGCATTGATATCCATTTGGTGAATGAACAATGGGATGCTGTTGGTGCATTGATATCCATTTGTTGTATGAGTCATGGGATGCAGTTGGTGCATTGATATCCATTTGGTGAATGAGTCATGGGATTCCGTCTGTGCATTGATATCCTTTTGGTGTATGAGTAATTGCATGCTGCTGGTGCATTGATATCCATTTGGTGTATGAGTCATGGGATGCTGTTGTTGCATTGACATCCATTTGGTGTATGAGTCATGGGATGCAGATGAGTCATTTATATACATTTGGTGTAAAAGCCATGAGATGCAGTTGGTGCATTAATATCCACTTTGTATAAGAGCCATGGGATGCCGTTGGTGCATTGATATCCATTTGGTGTATGAGTCATGGGATGCAGTTGGTGCATTGATATCCATATGGTGTATAAATCACGGGATGCAGTTGGTGCATTGATATACATTTGGTGTATGAACCATGGGAGGCAGCTGGTGCATTTATATCCATTTGTTGTAAAAGCCATGAGATGCAGTTGGTGCATTGACAACCATTTGGTGTATGAGTCATTGGATGCTGTTGTTGCATTGACATCCATTTGGTGAATGAGTCATGGGATGCAGATGAGTCATTTATATCCATTTGGTGTATGAGCCATGGGATTCTCTTGGTGCATTGATATCCATTTGGTGTATGAGTCATGGGATGCTGTTGGCGCATTGATATCCATTAGATGTATAAGCCATGGGATGCAGTTGGTGAATTGATATCCATTTGGTGTATGAACCATGGGATGCTGTTGGTGCATCGATATCCATTTGGTGTATGAGTCATGGGATGCTGTTGTTGCATTGACATCCATTTGGTGTATGAGGCATGGGATGCAGATAGTTCATTTATATCCAGTTGGTGTAAAAGCCATGAGCTGCAGTTGGTGCATTAATATCCATTTGGTATAAGAGCCATGGGATGCAGTTGGTGCATTGATATCCATTTGGGGTATGAGCCATGGGATGTTGTTGGTGCATTGATATCCATTTGGTGTATGAACCATGGGATGCTGTTGGTGCATTGATATCCATTTGGTGTATGAGTCATGGGATGCTTTTGGTGCATTGACATGCATTGGGTGTATGAGTCATGGGATGCAGTGGGTGCATTGATATCCATTTGGTGTATTAGTCTTGGGATGCTGTTGGCGCATTGACATCCATTTCGTGTATGAGTCATGAGATGCAGTTGGTGCATTAATATCCATTTGGTATAAGAGCCAAGGGATACAGTTGGTGCATTTATATCCATTTGGTGTAAGAGCCATGGGATGCTGTTGGTGCATTGATATCCATTTGGTGAATGAACAATGGGATGCTCTTGGTGCATTTATATACATTTTGTGTATGAGCCATGGGATGCTGTTGGTGCATTGATATCCATTTGTTGTATGAGTCATGGGATGCAGTTGGTGCATTGATATCCATTTGGTGAATGAGTCATGGGATTCCGTCTGTGCATTGATATCCCTTTGGTGTATGAGCCATGGGATGCAGTTGGTGCATTGATATCCGTTTGGTGTATGAGTCATGGGATGCTTTTGGTGCATTGACATCCATTGGGTGTATGAGTCATGGGATGCAGTGGGTGCATTGATATCCATTTGGTGTATGAGTCATGGGATGCTGTTGGCGCATTGACATCCATTTTGTGTATGAGTCATGAGATGCAGTTGGTGCATGAATATCCATTTGGTATAAGAGCCAAGGGATGCAGTTGGTGCATTTATATCCATTTGGTGTAAGAGCCATGGGATGCTGTTGGTGCATTGATATCCATTTGGTGAATGAACAATGGGATGCTCTTGGTACATTTATATAGATTTCGTGTATGAGCCATGGGATGCTGTTGGTGCATTGATATCCATTTGTTGTATGAGTCATGGGATGCAGTTGGTGCATTGATATCCATTTGGTGAATGAGTCATGGGATTCCGTCTGTGCATTGATATCCTTTTGGTGTATGAGTAATTGCATGCTGCTGGTGCATTGATATCCATTTGGTGTATGAGTCATGGGATGCTGTTGTTGCATTGACATCCATTTGGTGTATGAGTCATGGGATGCAGATGAGTCATTTATATACATTTGGTGTAAAAGCCATGAGATGCAGTTGGTGCATTAATATCCACTTTGTATAAGAGCCATGGGATGCCGTTGGTGCATTGATATCCATTTGGTGTATGAGTCATGGGATGCAGTTGGTGCATTGATATCCATATGGTGTATAAATCACGGGATGCAGTTGGTGCATTGATATACATTTGGTGTATGAACCATGGGAGGCAGCTGGTGCATTTATATCCATTTGTTGTAAAAGCCATGAGATGCAGTTGGTGCATTGACATCCATTTGGTGTATGAGTCATTGGATGCTGTTGTTGCATTGACATCCATTTGGTGAATGAGTCATGGGATGCAGATGAGTCATTTATATCCATTTGGTGTATGAGCCATGGGATTCTCTTGGTGCATTGATATCCATTTGGTGTATGAGTCATGGGATGCTGTTGGCGCATTGATATCCATTAGATGTATAAGCCATGGGATGCAGTTGGTGAATTGATATCCATTTGGTGTATGAACCATGGGATGCTGTTGGTGCATCGATATCCATTTGGTGTATGAGTCATGGGATGCTGTTGTTGCATTGACATCCATTTGGTGTATGAGGCATGGGATGCAGATAGTTCATTTATATCCAGTTGGTGTAAAAGCCATGAGCTGCAGTTGGTGCATTAATATCCATTTGGTATAAGAGCCATGGGATGCAGTTGGTGCATTGATATCCATTTGGGGTATGAGCCATGGGATGTTGTTGGTGCATTGATATCCATTTGGTGTATGAACCATGGGATGCTGTTGGTGCATTGATATCCGTTTGGTGTATGAGTCATGGGATGCTTTTGGTGCATTGACATCCATTGGGTGTATGAGTCATGGGATGCAGTGGGTGCATTGATATCCATTTGGTGTATTAGTCTTGGGATGCTGTTGGCGCATTGACATCCATTTCGTGTATGAGTCATGAGATGCAGTTGGTGCATTAATATCCATTTGGTATAAGAGCCAAGGGATACAGTTGGTGCATTTATATCCATTTGGTGTAAGAGCCATGGGATGCTGTTGGTGCATTGATATCCATTTGGTGAATGAACAATGGGATGCTCTTGGTGCATTTATATACATTTTGTGTATGAGCCATGGGATGCTGTTGGTGCATTGATATCCATTTGTTGTATGAGTCATGGGATGCAGTTGGTGCATTGATATCCATTTGGTGAATGAGTCATGGGATTCCGTCTGTGCATTGATATCCCTTTGGTGTATGAGCCATGGGATGCAGTTGGTGCATTGATATCCGTTTGGTGTATGAGTCATGGGATGCTTTTGGTGCATTGACATCCATTGGGTGTATGAGTCATGGGATGCAGTGGGTGCATTGATATCCATTTGGTGTATGAGTCATGGGATGCTGTTGGCGCATTGACATCCATTTTGTGTATGAGTCATGAGATGCAGTTGGTGCATGAATATCCATTTGGTATAAGAGCCAAGGGATGCAGTTGGTGCATTTATATCCATTTGGTGTAAGAGCCATGGGATGCTGTTGGTGCATTGATATCCATTTGGTGAATGAACAATGGGATGCTCTTGGTACATTTATATAGATTTCGTGTATGAGCCATGGGATGCTGTTGGTGCATTGATATCCATTTGTTGTATGAGTCATGGGATGCAGTTGGTGCATTGATATCCATTTGGTGAATGAGTCATGGGATTCCGTCTGTGCATTGATATCCTTTTGGTGTATGAGTAATTGCATGCTGCTGGTGCATTGATATACATTTGGTGTATGAGTCATGGGATGCTGTTGTTGCATTGACATCCATTTGGTGTATGAGTCATGGGATGCAGATGAGTCATTTATATACATTTGGTGTAAAAGCCATGAGATGCAGTTGGTGAATTAATATCCACTTTGTATAAGAGCCATGGGATGCCGTTGGTGCATTGATATCCATTTGGTGTATGAGTCATGGGATGCAGTTGGTGCATTGATATCCATATGGTGTATAAATCACGGGATGCAGTTGGTGCATTGATATACATTTGGTGTATGAACCATGGGATGCAGCTGGTGCATTTATATCCATTTGTTGTAAAAGCCATGAGATGCAGTTGGTGCATTGACATCCATTTGGTGTATGAGTCATTGGATGCTGTTGTTGCATTGACATCCATTTGGTGAATGAGTCATGGGATGCAGATGAGTCATTTATATCGATTGGGTGTAAAAGCCATGAGATGCAGTTGGTGCATTAATATCCATTTGGTATAAGAGCCATGGGATGCAGTTGGTGCATTGATATCCATTTAGTGTATGAGTCATGGGATGCAGTTGGTGCATTGATATCCATATGGTGTATAAATCATGGGATGCAGTTAGTGCATTGATATACATTTGGTGTATGAACCATGGTTTGCAGCTGCTGCATTTATATCCATTTGTTGTAAAAGCTATGAGATGCAGTTGGTGCATGTATATCCATTTGGTGTATGAGCCATGGGATTCTCTTGGTGCATTGATATCCATTTGGTGTATGAGTCATGTGATACAGTTGGTGAATTGATATCCATTTGGTGTATGAACCATGGGATGCTGTCGGTGCATCGATATCCATTTGGTGTATGAGTCATGGGATGCTTTTGGTGCATTGCCATCCATTTGGTGTATGAGTCATGGGATGCAGTTGGTGAATTGATTTCCATCTGGTGTATAAATCATGGGATGCAGTTGGTGCATTGATATGCATTTGGTGTATGAACCATGGGATGCTGTTGGTGCATTGGTATCCATTTGGTGTATCAACCATGGGATGCTGTTGGTGCATTGATATATGTTTGGTGTATGAGTCATGGGATGCTTTTGGTGCACTGACATCCATTCGGTATATGAGTCATGGGATGCAGTTGGTGCATTGATATCCATATGGTGTATAAATCATGGGATGCAGTTGGCGCATTGATATGCATTTGGTGTATGAACCATAGGGTGCATTTGGTGCATTTATATCCATTTGGTGTAAAAGCCCTGAGATGTAGTTGTTGCATTACTTTCCATTTGGTATAAAAGCCATGGGATGCAGTTGGTGCATTTATTTCCATTTGGTGTATGAGCCATGGGATGCTGTTGGTGCATTGATATCCATTTGGTGTATGAACCATGGAATGCTGTTGGTGCATTGATATCCATTTGGTGTATGAGTCATGGGATGCATTTGGTGCCTTGATATCCATATGGTGTATAAATCATGGGATGCAGTTCGTGCATTGATATACATTTGGTGTATGAACCATGGTTTTTAGCTGGTGCATTTATATCCATTTGTTGTAAAAGCCATGGGATGCAGTCGGTGCATCGATATCCATTTGGTGTATGAGTCATGGGATGCTTTTGGTGCATTGATATCCATTTGGTGTATGAGCCATGGGATGTTGTTGGTGCATTGATATCCATTTGGTGTATGAACCATGGGATGCTGTTGGTGCATTGATATCCGTTTGGTGTATGAGTCATGGGATGCTTTTGGTGCATTGACGTCCATTGGGTGTATGAGTCATGGGATGCAGTGGGTGCATTGATATCCATTTGGTGTATGAGTCACGGGATGCTGTTGGCGCATTGACATCCATTTGGTGTATGAGTCATGCGATGCAGTTGGTGCATTAATATCCATTTGGCATAAGAGCCATGGGATGCAGTCGGTGCATCGATATCCATTTGGTGTATGAGTCATGGGATGCTTTTGGTGCATTGATATCCATTTGGTGTATGAGCCATGGGATGTTGTTGGTGCATTGATATCCATTTGGTGTATGAACCATGGGATGCTGTTGGTGCATTGATATCCGTTTGGTGTATGAGTCATGGGATGCTTTTGGTGCATTGACGTCCATTGGGTGTATGAGTCATGGGATGCAGTGGGTGCATTGATATCCATTTGGTGTATGAGTCACGGGATGCTGTTGGCGCATTGACATCCATTTGGTGTATGAGTCATGCGATGCAGTTGGTGCATTAATATCCATTTGGTATAAGAGCCAAGGGATGCAGTTGTTGCATTTATATCCATTTGGTGTATGAGCCATGGGATGTTGTTGGTGCCTTCATATCCATTTGGTGAATGAACAATGGGATGCTCTTGGTGCATTGATATACATTTCGTGTATGAGCCATGGGACGCTGTTGGTGCATTGATATCCATTTGGTGTATGAGTCATGGGATGCAGTTGGTGCATTGATATCCATTTGGTGAATGAGTCATGGGATGCATTTGGTGCATTGATATCCATATGATGTATAAATCATGGGATGCAGTTGGTGCATTGATATACATTTGGTGTATGAACCATGGTTTTTAGCTGGTGCATTTATATCCATTTGTTGTAAAAGCCATGAGATGCAGTTGGTGCATTAATATCCATTTGGCATAAGAGCCATGGGATGCAGTTGGTCCATTGATATCCATTTGGTGTATGAGCCATGGGAAGTTGTTGGTGCATTGATATCCATTTGGTGTATGAACCATGGGATGCAGTTGGTGCATTGATTTCCATCTGGTGTATAAATCATGGGATGCTGTTGGTGCATTGATATCCATTTGGGGTATGAGCCATGGGAAGTTGTTGGTGCATTGATATCCATTTGGTGTATGAACCATGGGATGCAGTCGGTGCATCGATATCCATTTGGTGTATGAGTCATGGGATGCTTTTGGTGCATTGCCATCCATTTGGTGTATGAGTCATGGGATGCAGTTGGTGCATTGATTTCCATCTGGTGTATAAATCATGGGATGCTGTTGGTGCATTGATATCCATTTGGTGTATGAGTCATGGGATTCTGTTGTTGCATTGACATCCATTTGGTGTTTGAGGCATGGGATGCAGATAGTTCATTTATATCCAGTTGTTGTAAAAGCCATGAGCTGCAGCTGGTGCATTAATATCCATTTGGTATAAGAGCCATGGTATGCAGTTTGTGCATTTATATCCAGTTGTTGTAAAAGCCATGAGCTGCAGTTGGTGCATTAATATCCATTTGGTATAAGAGCCATGGGATGCAGTTGGTGCATTGATATCCATTTGGTGTATGAGCCATGGGATGTTGTTGGTGCATTGATATCCATTTGGTGTATGAACCATGGGATGCTGTTGGTGCATTGATATCCATTTGGTGTATGAGTCATGGGATGCTTTTGGTGCATTGACATCCATTGGGTGTATGAGCCATGGGATGCTGTTGGTGCATTGATATCCATTTGGTGTATGAGTCATGGGATGCTGTAATTGCATTGACATGCATTTGGTGTAAAAGCCATGAGCTGCAGTTGGTGCATTAATATCCATTTGGTATAAGAGCCATGGGATGCAGTTGGTGCATTGATATCCATTTGGTGTATGAGCCATGGGATGCTGTTGGTGCATTGGTATCCATTTGGTGTATGAACCATGGGATGCTGTTGGTGCATTGATATCTGTTTGGTGTATGAGTCATGGGATGCTTTTGGTGCATTGACATCCATTCGGTGTATGAGTCATGGGATGCAGTTGGTGCATTGATATCCATATGGTGTATAAATCATGGGATGCAATTGGCGCATTGATATGCATTTGGTGTATGAAACATGGGATGCAGTTGGTGCCTTTATATCCATTTGGTGTAAAAGCCCTTAGATGCAGTTGTTGCATTACTTTCCATTTGGTATAAAAGCCATGGGATGCAGTTTGTGCATTTATTTCCATTTGGTGTATGAACCAATGGGATGTTGTTGGTGCATTGATATCCATTTGGTGTATGAACCATGGAATGCTGTTGGTGCATTCATATCCATTTGGTGTATGAGTCGTGGGATGCAGTTGGTGCATTGATATCCATTTGGTGTATAAGTCATGGGATGCAGTTGGTGCATTGACATCCATTTGGTGTAATAGCCATGAGATGCAGTTGGTGCATTAATATCAATTTGGTATAAGAGCGATGAGATGCATTTGCTGCTTTAATATCCATTTGCTATAAGAGCAATGGGATGCAGTTGGGGCATTGATATCCATTTGGTGTATGAGCCATGGGATGCTGTTGGTGCATTGGTATCCATTTGGTGTATGAACCATGGGATGCTGTTGGTGCATTGATATCTGTTTGGTGTATGAGTCATGGGATGCTTTTGGTGCATTGACATCCATTCGGTGTATGAGTCATGGGATGCAGTTGGTGCATTGATATCCATATGGTGTATAAATCATGGGATGCAATTGGCGCATTGATATGCATTTGGTGTATGAACCATGGGATGCAGTTGGTGCATTTATATCCATTTGGTGTAAAAGCCCTGAGATGCAGTTGTTGCATTACTTTCCATTTGGTATAAAAGCCATGGGATGCAGTTTGTGCATTTATTTCCATTTGGTGTATGAACCAATGGGATGTTGTTGGTGCATTGATATCCATTTGGTGTATGAACCATGGAATGCTGTTGGTGCATTCATATCCATTTGGTGTATGAGCCGTGGGATGCAGTTGGTGCATTGATATCCATTTGGTGTATAAGTCATGGGATGCAGTTGGTGCATTGACATCCATTTGGTGTAATAGCCATGAGATGCAGTTGGTGCATTAATATCAATTTGGTATAAGAGCGATGAGATGCATTTGCTGCTTTAATATCCATTTGCTATAAGAGCAATGGGATGCAGTTGGGGCATTGATATCCATTTGGTGTATGAGTCATGGGATGCTGTTGGCACATTGAATTCCATTTGGTGTATGAACCATGAGATGCAGTTGGTGCATTAATATCCTTTTGGTATAAGAGCCAAGGGATGCAGTTGGTGCATTTATATCCATTTGGTGTATGAGCCATGGGATGTTGTTGGTGAATTGTTATCCATTTGGTGTATGAACCATGGGATGCAGATGAGTCATTTATATCCATTTGGTGTAAAAGCCATGAGATGCAGTTGGTGCATTAATATCCACTTGGTATAAAAGCCATGGGATGGCGTTGGTGCATTGATATCCATTTGGTGTATGAGTCATGGGATGCAGTTGGTGCATTGATATCCATATGGTGTATACATCATGGGATGCAGTTGGTGCATTGATATCCATTTGGTGTATGAGTCATGGGATGCTGTTGGCGCATTGACATCCATTTCGTGTATGAGTCATGAGATGCAGTTGGTGCATTAATATCCATTTGGTATACGAGCCAAGGGATGCAGTTGGTGCATTTATATCCATTTGGTGTATGAGCCATGGGATGCTGTTGGTGCATTGATATCCATTTGGTGAATGAACAATGGGATGCTCTTGGTGCATTGATATACATTTCGTCTATGAGCCATGGGATGCTGTTGGTGCATTGATATCCATTCGTTGTATGAGTCATGGGATTCAGTTGGTGCATTGATATCCATTTGGTGAATGAGTCATGGGATTCCGTCTGTGCATTGATATCCCTTTGGTGTATGAGTAATTGCATGCTGCTGGTGCATTGATATCCATTTGGTGTATGAGTCATGGGATGCTGTTGTTGCATTGACATCCATTTGGTGTATGAGTCATGGGATGCAGATGAGTCATTTATATACATTTGGTGTAAAAGCCATGAGATGCAGTTGGTGCATTAATATCCACTTGGTATGAGAGCCATGGGATGGCGTTGGTGCATTGATATCCATTTGGTGTATGAGTCATGGGATGCAGTTGGTGCATTGATATCCATATGGTGTATAAATCATGGGATGCAGTTGGTGCATTGATATACATTTGGTGTATGAACCATGGGATGCAGCTGGTGCATGTATGTCCATTTGCTGTAAAAGCCATGAGATGCAGTTGGTGCATTTACATCCATTGGGTGTATGAGTCATTGGATGCTGTTGTTGCATTGACATCCATTTGGTGAATAAGTCATGGGATGCAGATGAGTCATTTATAACAATTTGGTGTAAAAGCCATGAGATGCAGTTGGTGCATTAATATCCATTTGGTATAAGAGCCTTGGGATGCTTTTGGTGCATTGACATCCATTCGGTGTATGAGTCATGGGATGCAGTTGGTGCATTGATATCCATATGGTGTATAAATCATGGGATGCAATTGGCGCATTGATATTCATTTGGTGTATGAACCATGGGATGCAGTTGGTGCATTTATATCCATTTGGTGTAAAAGCCCTGAGATGCAGTTGTTGCATTACTTTCCAATTGGTATAAAAGCCATGGGATGCAGTTTGTGCATTTATTTCCATTTGGTTTATGAGCCATGGGTTGCTGTTGGTGCATTGATATCCATTTGGTGTATGAACCATGGAATGCTGTTGGTGCATTCATATCCATTTGGTGTATGAGCCATGGGATGCAGTTGGTGCATTGATATCCATTTGGTGTATAAGTCATGGGATGCAGTTGGTGCATTGACATCCATTTGGTGTAATAGCCATGAGATGCAGTTGGTGCATTAATATCAATTTGGTATAAGAGCCATGAGATGCATTTGCTGCATTAATATCCATTTGCTATAAGAGCAATGGGATGCATTTGGGGCATTGATATCCATTTGATGTATGAGTCATGGGATGCTGTTGGCGCATTGAATTCCATTTGGTGTATGAACCATGAGATGCAGTTGGTGCATTAATATCCTTTTGGTATAAGAGCCAAGGGATGCAGTTGGTGCATTTATTTCCATTTGGTGTATGAGCCATGGGATGTTGTTGGTGAATTGTTATCCATTTGGTGTATGAACCAGGGGATGCAGATGAGTCAATTATATCCATTTGGTGTAAAAGCCATGAGATGCAGTTGGTGCATTATTATCCATTTGGTATAAGAGCCATGGGATGCAGTTGGTGCATTGATATCCTTTTGGTGTGTGAGTCATGGGATGCAGTTGGTGCATGGATATCCATATGGTGTATAAATCATGGAATGCAGTTGGTGCATTGATATACATTTGGTGTATGAACCATGGTTTGCAGCTGGTGCATTTGTATCCATTTGTTGTCAAAGCCATGAGATGCAGTTGGTGCATTTATATCCATTTGGTGTATGAGCCATGGGATTCTCTTAGTGCATTGATATCCATTTGGTGTATGAGTCATGGGATGCTGTTGGCGCATTGATATCCATTCGATGTATAAGCCATGGGATGCAGTTGGTGAATTGATATCCATTTGGTGTATGAACCATGGGATGCTGTTGGTGCATCGATATCCATTTGGTGTATGAGTCATGGGATGCTGTTGTTGCATTGACATCCATTTGGTGTATGAGGCATGGGATGAAGATAGTTCATTTATATCCAGTTGGTGTAAAAGCCATGAGCTGCAGTTGGTGCATTAATATCCATTTGGTATAAGAGCCATGGGATGCAGTTGGTGCATTGATATCCATTTGGGGTATGAGCCATGGGATGTTGTTGGTGCATTGATATCCATTTGGTATATGAACCATGGGATGCTGTTGGTGCATTGATATCCGTTTGGTGTATGAGTCATGGGATGCTTTTGGTGCATTGACATCCATTGGGTGTATGAGTCATGGGATGCAGTGGGTGCATTGATATCCATTTGGTGTATTAGTCATGGGATGCTGTTGGCGCATTGACATCCATTTCGTGTATGAGTCATGAGATGCAGTTGGTGCATTAATATCCATTTGGTATAAGAGCCAAGGGATACAGTTGGTGCATTTATATCCATTTGGTGTAAAAGCCATGAGATGCAGTTGGTGCATTAATATCCACTTGGTATAAAAGCCATGGGATGGTGTTGGTGCATTGATATCCATTTGGTGTATGAGTCATGGGATGCAGTTGGTGCATTGATATCCATATGGTGTATAAATCATGGGATGCAGTTGGTGCATTGATATCCATTTGGTGTATGAGTCATGGGATGCTGTTGGCGCATTGACATCCATTTCGTGTATGAGTCATGAGATGCAGTTGGTGCATTAATATCCATTTGGTATACGAGCCAAGGGATGCAGTTGGTGCATTTATATCCATTTGGTGTATGAGCCATGGGATGCTGTTGGTGCATTGATATCCATTTGGTGAATGAACAATGGGATGCTCTTGGTGCATTGATATACATTTCGTCTATGAGCCATGGGATGCTGTTGGTGCATTGATATCCATTCGTTGTATGAGTCATGGGATGCAGTTGGTGCATTGATATCCATTTGGTGAATGAGTCATGGGATTCCGTCTGTGCATTGATATCCCTTTGGTGTATGAGTAATTGCATGCTGCTGGTGCATTGATATCCATTTGGTGTATGAGTCATGGGATGCTGTTGTTGCATTGACATCCATTTGGTGTATGAGTCATGGGATGCAGATGAGTCATTTATATACATTTGGTGTAAAAGCCATGAGATGCAGTTGGTGCATTAATATCCACTTGGTATAAGAGCCATGGGATGGCGTTGGTGCATTGATATCCATTTGGTGTATGAGTCATGGGATGCAGTTGGTGCATTGATATCCATATGGTGTATAAATCATGGGATGCAGTTGGTGCATTGATATACATTTGGTGTATGAACCATGGGATGCAGCTGGTGCATGTATGTCCATTTGCTGTAAAAGCCATGAGATGCAGTTGGTGCATTTACATCCATTGGGTGTATGAGTCATTGGATGCTGTTGTTGCATTGACATCCATTTGGTGAATAAGTCATGGGATGCAGATGAGTCATTTATAACGATTTGGTGTAAAAGCCATGAGATGCAATTGGTGCATTAATATCCATTTGGTATAAGAGCCTTGGGATGCTTTTGGTGCATTGACATCCATTCGGTGTATGAGTCATGGGATGCAGTTGGTGCATTGATATCCATATGGTGTATAAATCATGGGATGCAATTGACGCATTGATATTCATTTGGTGTATGAACCATAGGATGCAGTTGGTGCATTTATATCCATTTGGTGTAAAAGCCCTGAGATGCAGTTGTTGCATTACTTTCCAATTGGTATAAAAGCCATGGGATGCAGTTTGTGCATTTATTTCCATTTGGTGTATGAGCCATGGGTTGCTGTTGGTGCATTGATATCCATTTGGTGTATGAACCATGGAATGCTGTTGGTGCATTCATATCCATTTGGTGTATGAGCCATGGGATGCAGTTGGTGCATTGATATCCATTTGGTGTATAAGTCATGGGATGCAGTTGGTGCATTGACATCCATTTGGTGTAATAGCCATGAGATGCTGTTGGTGCATTCATATCCATTTGCTATAAGAGCCATGGGATGCATTTGGGGCATTGATATCCATTTGATGTATGAGTCATGGGATGCTGTTGGCGCATTGAATTCCATTTGGTGTATGAACCATGAGATGCAGTTGGTGCATTAATATTCTTTTGGTGTAAGAGCCAAGGGATGCAGTTGGTGCATTTATTTCCATTTGGTGTATGAGCCATGGGATGTTGTTGGTGAATTGTTATCCATTTGGTGTATGAACCAGGGGATGCAGATGAGTCAATTATATCCATTTGGTGTAAAAGCCATGAGATGCAGTTGGTGCATTATTATCCATTTGGTATAAGAGCCATGGGATGCAGTTGGTGCATTGATATCCTTTTGGTGTATGAGTCATGGGATGCAGTTGGTGCATTGATATCCATATGGTGTATAAATCACGGAATGCAGTTGGTGCATTGATATACATTTGGTGTATGAACCATGGTTTGCAGCTGGTGCATTTGTATCCATTTGTTGTCAAAGCCATGAGATGCAGTTGGTGCATTTATATCCATTTGGTGTATGAGCCATGGGATTCTCTTGGTGCATTGATATCCATTTGGTGTATGAGTCATGGGATGCTGTTGGCGCATTGATATCCATTCGATGTATAAGCCATGGGATGCAGTTGGTGAATTGATATCCATTTGGTGTATGAACCATGGGATGCTGTTGGTGCATCGATATCCATTTGGTGTATGAGTCATGGGATGCTGTTGTTGCATTGACATCCATTTGGTGTATGAGGCATGGGATGAAGATAGTTCATTTATATCCAGTTGGTGTAAAAGCCATGAGCTGCAGTTGGTGCATTAATATCCATTTGGTATAAGAGCCATGGGATGCAGTTGGTGCATTGATATCCATTTGGGGTATGAGCCATGGGATGTTGTTGGTGCATTGATATCCATTTGGTGTATGAAGCATGGGATGCTGTTGGTGCATTGATATCCGTTTGGTGTATGAGTCATGGGATGCTTTTGGTGCATTGACATCCATTGGGTGTATGAGTCATGGGATGCAGTGGGTGCATTGATATCCATTTGGTGTATTAGTCATGGGATGCTGTTGGCGCATTGACATCCATTTCGTGTATGAGTCATGAGATGCAGTTGGTGCATTAATATCCATTTGGTATAAGAGCCAAGGGATACAGTTGGTGCATTTATATCCATTTGGTGTAAGAGCCATGGGATGCTGTTGGTGCATTGATATCCATTTGGTGAATGAACAATGGGATGCTGTTGGTGCATTGATATCCATTTGTTGTATGAGTCATGGGATGCAGTTGGTGCATTGATATCCATTTGGTGAATGAGTCATGGGATTCGGTCTGTGCATTGATATCCTTTTGGTGTATGAGTAATTGCATGCTGCTGGTGCATTGATATCCATTTGGTGTATGAGTCATGGGATGCTGTTGTTGCATTGACATCCATTTGGTGTATGAGTCATGGGATGCAGATGAGTCATTTATATACATTTGGTGTAAAAGCCATGAGATGCAGTTGGTGCATTAATATCCACTTTGTATAAGAGCCATGGGATGCCGTTGGTGCATTGATATCCATTTGGTGTATGAGTCATGGGATGCAGTTGGTGCATTGATATCCATATGGTGTATAAATCACGGGATGCAGTTGGTGCATTGATATACATTTGGTGTATTAACCATGGGAGGCAGCTGGTGCATTTATATCCATTTGTTGTAAAAGCCATGAGATGCAGTTGGTGCATTGACATCCATTTGGTGTATGAGTCATTGGATGCTGTTGTTGCATTGACATCCATTTGGTGAATGAGTCATGGGATGCAGATGAGTCATTTATATCCATTTGGTGTATGAGCCATGGGATTCTCTTGGTGCATTGATATCCATTTGGTGTATGAGTCATGGGATGCTGTTGGCGCATTGATATCCATTAGATGTATAAGCCATGGGATGCAGTTGGTGAATTGATATCCATTTGGTGTATGAACCATGGGATGCTATTGGTGCATCGATATCCATTTGGTGTATGAGTCATGGGATGCTGTTGTTGCATTGACATCCATTTGGTGTATGAGGCATGGGATGCAGATAGTTCATTTATATCCAGTTGGTGTAAAAGCCATGAGCTGCAGTTGGTGCATTAATATCCATTTGGTATAAGAGCCATGGGATGCAGTTGGTGCATTGATATCCATTTGGGGTATGAGCCATGGGATGTTGTTGGTGCATTGATATCCATTTGGTGTATGAACCATGGGATGCTGTTGGTGCATTGATATCCGTTTGGTGTATGAGTCATGGGATGCTTTTGGTGCATTGACATCCATTGGGTGTATGAGTCATGGGATGCAGTGGGTGCATTGATATCCATTTGGTGTATTAGTCATGGGATGCTGTTGGCGCATTGACATCCATTTCGTGTATGAGTCATGAGATGCAGTTGGTGCATTAATATCCATTTGGTATAAGAGCCAAGGGATACAGTTGGTGCATTTATATCCATTTGGTGTAAGAGCCATGGGATGCTGTTGGTGCATTGATATCCATTTGGTGAATGAACAATGGGATGCTCTTGGTGCATTTATATACATTTTGTGTATGAGCCATGGGATGCTGTTGGTGCATTGATATCCATTTGTTGTATGAGTCATGGGATGCAGTTGGTGCATTGATATCCATTTGGTGAATGAGTCATGGGATTCCGTCTGTGCATTGATATCCCTTTGGTGTATGAGCCATGGGATGCAGTTGGTGCATTGATATCCGTTTGGTGTATGAGTCATGGGATGCTTTTGGTGCATTGACATCCATTGGGTGTATGAGTCATGGGATGCAGTGGGTGCATTGATATCCATTTGGTGTATGAGTCATGGGATGCTGTTGGCGCATTGACATCCATTTTGTGTATGAGTCATGAGATGCAGTTGGTGCATGAATATCCATTTGGTATAAGAGCCAAGGGATGCAGTTGGTGCATTTATATCCATTTGGTGTAAGAGCCATGGGATGCTGTTGGTGCATTGATATCCATTTGGTGAATGAACAATGGGATGCTCTTGGTACATTTATATAGATTTCGTGTATGAGCCATGGGATGCTGTTGGTGCATTGATATCCATTTGTTGTATGAGTCATGGGATGCAGTTGGTGCATTGATATCCATTTGGTGAATGAGTCATGGGATTCCGTCTGTGCATTGATATCCTTTTGGTGTATGAGTAATTGCATGCTGCTGGTGCATTGATATACATTTGGTGTATGAGTCATGGGATGCTGTTGTTGCATTGACATCCATTTGGTGTATGAGTCATGGGATGCAGATGAGTCATTTATATACATTTGGTGTATGAACCATGGGATGCAGCTGGTGCATTTATATCCATTTGTTGTAAAAGCCATGAGATGCAGTTGGTGCATTGACATCCATTTGGTGTATGAGTCATTGGATACTGTTGTTGCATTGACATCCATTTGGTGAATGAGTCATGGGATGCAGATGAGTCATGTATATCGATTGGGTGTAAAAGCCATGAGATGCAGTTGGTGAATTAATATCCACTTTGTATAAGAGCCATGGGATGCCGTTGGTGCATTGATATCCATTTGGTGTATGAGTCATGGGATGCAGTTGGTGCATTGATATCCATATGGTGTATAAATCACGGGATGCAGTTGGTGCATTGATATACATTTGGTGTATGAACCATGGGATGCAGCTGGTGCATTTATATCCATTTGTTGTAAAAGCCATGAGATGCAGTTGGTGCATTGACATCCATTTGGTGTATGAGTCATTGGATACTGTTGTTGCATTGACATCCATTTGGTGAATGAGTCATGGGATGCAGATGAGTCATGTATATCGATTGGGTGTAAAAGCCATGAGATGCAGTTGGTGCATTAATATCCATTTGGTATAAGAGCCATGGGATGCAGTTGGTGCATTGATATCCATTTAGTGTATGAGTCATGGGATGCAGTTGGTGCATTGATATCCATATGGTGTATAAATCATGGGATGCAGTTAGTGCATTGATATACATTTGGTGTATGAACCATGGTTTGCAGCTGCTGCATTTATATCCATTTGTTGTAAAAGCTATGAGATGCAGTTGGTGCATGTATATCCATTTGGTGTATGAGCCATGGGATTCTCTTGGTGCATTGATATCCATTTGGTGTATGAGTCATGTGATACAGTTGGTGAATTGATATCCATTTGGTGTATGAACCATGGGATGCTGTCGGTGCATCGATATCGATTTGGTGTATGAGTCATGGGATGCTTTTGGTGCATTGCCATCCATTTGGTGTATGAGTCATGGGATGCAGTTGGTGAATTGATTTCCATCTGGTGTATAAATCATGGGATGCAGTTGGTGCATTGATATGCATTTGGTGTATGAACCATGGGATGCTGTTGGTGCATTGGTATCCATTTGGTGTATCAACCATGGGATGCTGTTGGTGCATTGATATATGTTTGGTGTATGAGTCATGGGATGCTTTTGGTGCACTGACATCCATTCGGTATATGAGTCATGGGATGCAGTTGGTGCATTGATATCCATATGGTGTATAAATCATGGGATGCAGTTGGCGCATTGATATGCATTTGGTGTATGAACCATAGGGTGCATTTGGTGCATTTATATCCATTTGGTGTAAAAGCCCTGAGATGTAGTTGTTGCATTACTTTCCATTTGGTATAAAAGCCATGGGATGCAGTTGGTGCATTTATTTCCATTTGGTGTATGAGCCATGGGATGCTGTTGGTGCATTGATATCCATTTGGTGTATGAACCATGGAATGCTGTTGGTGCATTGATATCCATTTGGTGTATGAGTCATGGGATGCATTTGGTGCCTTGATATCCATATGGTGTATAAATCATGGGATGCAGTTGGTGCATTGATATACATTTGGTGTATGAACCATGGTTTTTAGCTGGTGCATTTATATCCATTTGTTGTAAAAGCCATGAGATGAAGTTGGTGCATTAATATCCATTTGGCATAAGAGCCATGGGATGCAGTCGGTGCATCGATATCCATTTGGTGTATGAGTCATGGGATGCTTTTGGTGCATTGATATCCATTTGGTGTATGAGCCATGGGATGTTGTTGGTGCATTGATATCCATTTGGTGTATGAACCATGGGATGCTGTTGGTGCATTGATATCCGTTTGGTGTATGAGTCATGGGATGCTTTTGGTGCATTGACGTCCATTGGGTGTATGAGTCATGGGATGCAGTGGGTGCATTGATATCCATTTGGTGTATGAGTCACGGGATGCTGTTGGCGCATTGACATCAATTTGGTGTATGAGTCATGCGATGCAGTTGGTGCATTAATATCCATTTGGTATAAGAGCCAAGGGATGTAGTTGGTGCATTTATATCCATTTGGTGTATGAGCCATGGGATGTTGTTGGTGCCTTCATATCCATTTGGTGAATGAACAATGGGATGCTCTTGGTGCATTGATATACATTTCGTGTATGAGCCATGGGATGCTGTTGGTGCATTGATATCCATTTGGTGTATGAGTCATGGGATGCAGTTGGTGCATTGATATCCATTTGGTGAATGAGTCATGGGATTCCGTCTGTGCATTGATATCCCTTTGGTGTTTGAGTAATTGCATGCCGTTGGTGCATTGATATCCATTTGGTGTATGAGTCATGGGATGCTGTTGTTGCATTGACATCCATTCAGTGTATGAGTCATGGGATGCAGATGAGTCATTTATATACATTTGGTGTAAAAGCCATGAGATGCAGTTGGTGCATTAATATCCACTTAGTATAAGAGCCATGGGATGCCGTTGGTGCATTGATATCAATTTGGTGTATGAGTCATGGGATGCAGTTGATGCATTGATATACATATGGTGTATAAATCATGGGATGCAGTTGGTGCATTGATATACATTTGGTGTATGAACTATGGGATGCAGCTGGTGCATTTATGTCCATTTGCTGTAAAAGCCATGAGATGCAGTTGGTGCATTTACATCCATTGGTGTATAAGTCATTGGATGCTGTTGTTGCATTGACATCCATTTGGTGAATGAGTCATGGGATGCAGATGAGTCATTTATAACGATTTGGTGTAAAAGCCATGAGATGCAGTTGGTGCAATAATATCCATTTGGTACAATAGCCTTGGGATGCAGTTGGTGCATTGATATCCATTTGGTGTATGAGTCATGGGATGCATTTGGTGCATTGATATCCATATGATGTATAAATCATGGGATGCAGTTGGTGCATTGATATACATTTGGTGTATGAACCATGGTTTTTAGCTGGTGCATTTATATCCATTTGTTGTAAAAGCCATGAGATGCAGTTGGTGCATTAATATCCATTTGGCATAAGAGCCATGGGATGCAGTTGGTCAATTGATATCCATTTGGTGTATGAGCCATGGGAAGTTGTTGGTGCATTGATATCCATTTGGTGTATGAACCATGGGATGCAGTCGGTGCATCGATATCCATTTGGTGTATGAGTCATGGGATGCTTTTGGTGCATTGCCATCCATTTGGTGTATGAGTCATGGGATGCAGTTGGTGCATTGATTTCCATCTGGTGTATAAATCATGGGATGCTGTTGGTGCATTGATATCCATTTGGTGTATGAGTCATGGGATTCTGTTGTTGCATTGACATCCATTTGGTGTTTGAGGCATGGGATGCAGATAGTTCATTTATATCCAGTTGTTGTAAAAGCCATGAGCTGCAGCTGGTGCATTAATATCCATTTGGTATAAGAGCCATGGTATGCAGTTTGTGCATTTATATCCAGTTGTTGTAAAAGCCATGAGCTGCAGTTGGTGCATTAATATCCATTTGGTATAAGAGCCATGGGATGCAGTTGGTGCATTGATATCCATTTGGTGTATGAGCCATGGGATGTTGTTGGTGCATTGATATCCATTTGGTGTATGAACCATGGGATGCTGTTGGTGCATTGATATCCATTTGGTGTATGAGTCATGGGATGCTTTTGGTGCATTGACATCCATTGGGTGTATGAGCCATGGGATGCTGTTGGTGCATTGATATCCATTTGGTGTATGAGTCATGGGATGCTGTAATTGCATTGACATGCATTTGGTGTAAAAGCCATGAGCTGCAGTTGGTGCATTAATATCCATTTGGTATAAGAGCCATGGGATGCAGTTGGTGCATTGATATCCATTTGGTGTATGAGCCATTGGATGCAGTTAGTGCATTAATATCCATTTGGTATAAGAGCCATGGGATGCAGTTGGTGCATTGATATCCATTTGGTGTATGAGCCATGGGATGCTGTTGGTGCATTGGTATCCATTTGGTGTATGAACCATGGGATGCTGTTGGTGCATTGATATCTGTTTGGTGTATGAGTCATGGGATGCTTTTGGTGCATTGACATCCATTCGGTGTATGAGTCATGGGATGCAGTTGGTGCATTGATATCCATATGGTGTATAAATCATGGGATGCAATTGGCGCATTGATATGCATTTGGTGTATGAAACATGGGATGCAGTTGGTGCCTTTATATCCATTTGGTGTAAAAGCCCTTAGATGCAGTTGTTGCATTACTTTCCATTTGGTATAAAAGCCATGGGATGCAGTTTGTGCATTTATTTCCATTTGGTGTATGAACCAATGGGATGTTGTTGGTGCATTGATATCCATTTGGTGTATGAACCATGGAATGCTGTTGGTGCATCATATCCATTTGGTGTATGAGCCGTGGGATGCAGTTGGTGCATTGATATCCATTTGGTGTAAAAGTCATGGGATGCAGTTGGTGCATTGACATCCATTTGGTGTAATAGCCATGAGATGCAGTTGGTGCATTAATATCAATTTGGTATAAGAGCGATGAGATGCATTTGCTGCTTTAATATCCATTTGCTATAAGAGCAATGGGATGCAGTTGGGGCATTGATATCCATTTGGTGTATGAGCCATGGGATGCTGTTGGTGCATTGGTATCCATTTGGTGTATGAACCATGGGATGCTGTTGGTGCATTGATATCTGTTTGGTGTATGAGTCATGGGATGCTTTTGGTGCATTGACATCCATTCGGTGTATGAGTCATGGGATGCAGTTGGTGCATTGATATCCATATGGTGTATAAATCATGGGATGCAATTGGCGCATTGATATGCATTTGGTGTATGAACCATGGGATGCAGTTGGTGCATTTATATCCATTTGGTGTAAAAGCCCTGAGATGCAGTTGTTGCATTACTTTCCATTTGGTATAAAAGCCATGGGATGCAGTTTGTGCATTTATTTCCATTTGGTGTATGAACCAATGGGATGTTGTTGGTGCATTGATATCCATTTGGTGTATGAACCATGGAATGCTGTTGGTGCATTCATATCCATTTGGTGTATGAGCCGTGGGATGCAGTTGGTGCATTGATATCCATTTGGTGTATAAGTCATGGGATGCAGTTGGTGCATTGACATCCATTTGGTGTAATAGCCATGAGATGCAGTTGGTGCATTAATATCAATTTGGTATAAGAGCGATGAGATGCATTTGCTGCTTTAATATCCATTTGCTATAAGAGCAATGGGATGCAGTTGGGGCATTGATATCCATTTGGTGTATGAGTCATGGGATGCTGTTGGCACATTGAATTCCATTTGGTGTATGAACCATGAGATGCAGTTGGTGCATTAATATCCTTTTGGTATAAGAGCCAAGGGATGCAGTTGGTGCATTTATATCCATTTGGTGTATGAGCCATGGGATGTTGTTGGTGAATTGTTATCCATTTGGTGTATGAACCATGGGATGCAGATGAGTCATTTATATCCATTTGGTGTAAAAGCCATGAGATGCAGTTGGTGCATTAATATCCACTTGGTATAAAAGCCATGGGATGGCGTTGGTGCATTGATATCCATTTGGTGTATGAGTCATGGGATGCAGTTGGTGCATTGATATCCATATGGTGTATAAATCATGGGATGCAGTTGGTGCATTGATATCCATTTGGTGTATGAGTCATGGGATGCTGTTGGCGCATTGACATCCATTTCGTGTATGAGTCATGAGATGCAGTTGGTGCATTAATATCCATTTGGTATACGAGCCAAGGGATGCAGTTGGTGCATTTATATCCATTTGGTGTATGAGCCATGGGATGCTGTTGGTGCATTGATATCCATTTGGTGAATGAACAATGGGATGCTCTTGGTGCATTGATATACATTTCGTCTATGAGCCATGGGATGCTGTTGGTGCATTGATATCCATTCGTTGTATGAGTCATGGGATGCAGTTGGTGCATTGATATCCATTTGGTGAATGAGTCATGGGATTCCGTCTGTGCATTGATATCCCTTTGGTGTATGAGTAATTGCATGCTGCTGGTGCATTGATATCCATTTGGTGTATGAGTCATGGGATGCTGTTGTTGCATTGACATCCATTTGGTGTATGAGTCATGGGATGCAGATGAGTCATTTATATACATTTGGTGTAAAAGCCATGAGATGCAGTTGGTGCATTAATATCCACTTGGTATAAGAGCCATGGGATGGCGTTGGTGCATTGATATCCATTTGGTGTATGAGTCATGGGATGCAGTTGGTGCATTGATATCCATATGGTGTATAAATCATGGGATGCAGTTGGTGCATTGATATACATTTGGTGTATGAACCATGGGATGCAGCTGGTGCATGTATGTCCATTTGCTGTAAAAGCCATGAGATGCAGTTGGTGCATTTACATCCATTGGGTGTATGAGTCATTGGATGCTGTTGTTGCATTGACATCCGTTTGGTGAATAAGTCATGGGATGCAGATGAGTCATTTATAACAATTTGGTGTAAAAGCCATGAGATGCAGTTGGTGCATTAATATCCATTTGGTATAAGAGCCTTGGGATGCTTTTGGTGCATTGACATCCATTCGGTGTATGAGTCATGGGATGCAGTTGGTGCATTGATATCCATATGGTGTATAAATCATGGGATGCAATTGGCGCATTGATATTCATTTGGTGTATGAACCATGGGATGCAGTTGGTGCATTTATATCCATTTGGTGTAAAAGCCCTGAGATGCAGTTGTTGCATTACTTTCCAATTGGTATAAAAGCCATGGGATGCAGTTTGTGCATTTATTTCCATTTGGTTTATGAGCCATGGGTTGCTGTTGGTGCATTGATATCCATTTGGTGTATGAACCATGGAATGCTGTTGGTGCATTCATATCCATTTGGTGTATGAGCCATGGGATGCAGTTGGTGCATTGATATCCATTTGGTGTATAAGTCATGGGATGCAGTTGGTGCATTGACATCCATTTGGTGTAATAGCCATGAGATGCAGTTGGTGCATTAATATCAATTTGGTATAAGAGCCATGAGATGCATTTGCTGCATTAATATCCATTTGCTATAAGAGCAATGGGATGCATTTGGGGCATTGATATCCATTTGATGTATGAGTCATGGGATGCTGTTGGCGCATTGAATTCCATTTGGTGTATGAACCATGAGATGCAGTTGGTGCATTAATATCCTTTTGGTATAAGAGCCAAGGGATGCAGTTGGTGCATTTATTTCCATTTGGTGTATGAGCCATGGGATGTTGTTGGTGAATTGTTATCCATTTGGTGTATGAACCAGGGGATGCAGATGAGTCAATTATATCCATTTGGTGTAAAAGCCATGAGATGCAGTTGGTGCATTATTATCCATTTGGTATAAGAGCCATGGGATGCAGTTGGTGCATTGATATCCTTTTGGTGTGTGAGTCATGGGATGCAGTTGGTGCATGGATATCCATATGGTGTATAAATCATGGAATGCAGTTGGTGCATTGATATACATTTGGTGTATGAACCATGGTTTGCAGCTGGTGCATTTGTATCCATTTGTTGTCAAAGCCATGAGATGCAGTTGGTGCATTTATATCCATTTGGTATATGAGCCATGGGATTCTCTTGGTGCATTGATATCCATTTGGTGTATGAGTCATGGGATGCTGTTGGCGCATTGATATCCATTCGATGTATAAGCCATGGGATGCAGTTGGTGAATTGATATCCATTTGGTGTATGAACCATGGGATGCTGTTGGTGCATCGATATCCATTTGGTGTATGAGTCATGGGATGCTGTTGTTGCATTGACATCCATTTGGTGTATGAGGCATGGGATGAAGATAGTTCATTTATATCCAGTTGGTGTAAAAGCCATGAGCTGCAGTTGGTGCATTAATATCCATTTGGTATAAGAGCCATGGGATGCAGTTGGTGCATTGATATCCATTTGGGGTATGAGCCATGGGATGTTGTTGGTGCATTGATATCCATTTGGTGTATGAACCATGGGATGCTGTTGGTGCATTGATATCCGTTTGGTGTATGAGTCATGGGATGCTTTTGGTGCATTGACATCCATTGGGTGTATGAGTCATGGGATGCAGTGGGTGCATTGATATCCATTTGGTGTATTAGTCATGGGATGCTGTTGGCGCATTGACATCCATTTCGTGTATGAGTCATGAGATGCAGTTGGTGCATTAATATCCATTTGGTATAAGAGCCAAGGGATACAGTTGGTGCATTTATATCCATTTGGTGTAAAAGCCATGAGATGCAGTTGGTGCATTAATATCCACTTGGTATAAAAGCCATGGGATGGTGCTGGTGCATTGATATCCATTTGGTGTATGAGTCATGGGATGCAGTTGGTGCATTGATATCCATATGGTGTATAAATCATGGGATGCAGTTGGTGCATTGATATCCATTTGGTGTATGAGTCATGGGATGCTGTTGGCGCATTGACATC
Source organism: Ambystoma mexicanum (assembly GCF_040938575.1). NCBI lineage: Eukaryota > Metazoa > Chordata > Amphibia > Caudata > Ambystomatidae > Ambystoma > Ambystoma mexicanum. Next base: position 1,307,374,558 of record NC_090926.1, on the reverse strand, counting down.
CATTTCGTGTATGAGTCATGAGATGCAGTTGGTGCATTAATATCCATTTGGTATACGAGCCAAGGGATGCAGTTGGTGCATTTATATCCATTTGGTGTATGAGCCATGGGATGCTGTTGGTGCATTGATATCCATTTGGTGAATGAACAATGGGATGCTCTTGGTGCATTGATATACATTTCGTCTATGAGCCATGGGATGCTGTTGGTGCATTGATATCCATTCGTTGTATGAGTCATGGGATGCAGTTGGTGCATTGATATCCATTTGGTGAATGAGTCATGGGATTCCGTCTGTGCATTGATATCCCTTTGGTGTATGAGTAATTGCATGCTGCTGGTGCATTGATATCCATTTGGTGTATGAGTCATGGGATGCTGTTGTTGCATTGACATCCATTTGGTGTATGAGTCATGGGATGCAGATGAGTCATTTATATACATTTGGTGTAAAAGCCATGAGATGCAGTTGGTGCATTAATATCCACTTGGTATAAGAGCCATGGGATGGCGTTGGTGCATTGATATCCATTTGGTGTATGAGTCATGGGATGCAGTTGGTGCATTGATATCCATATGGTGTATAAATCATGGGATGCAGTTGGTGCATTGATATACATTTGGTGTATGAACCATGGGATGCAGCTGGTGCATGTATGTCCATTTGCTGTAAAAGCCATGAGATGCAGTTGGTGCATTTACATCCATTGGGTGTATGAGTCATTGGATGCTGTTGTTGCATTGACATCCATTTGGTGAATAAGTCATGGGATGCAGATGAGTCATTTATAACGATTTGGTGTAAAAGCCATGAGATGCAGTTGGTGCATTAATATCCATTTGGTATAAGAGCCTTGGGATGCATTTGGGGCATTGATATCCATTTGATGTATGAGTCATGGGATGCTGTTGGCGCATTGAATTCCATTTGGTGTATGAACCATGAGATGCAGTTGGTGCATTAATATTCTTTTGGTATAAGAGCCAAGGGATGCAGTAGGTGCATTTATTTCCATTTGGTGTATGAGCCATGGGATGTTGTTGGTGAATTGTTATCCATTTGGTGTATGAACCAGGGGATGCAGATGAGTCAATTATATCCATTTGGTGTAAAAGCCATGAGATGCAGTTGGTGCATTATTATCCATTTGGTATAAGAGCCATGGGATGCAGTTGGTGCATTGATATCCTTTTGGTGTATGAGTCATGGGATGCAGTTGGTGCATTGATATCCATATGGTGTATAAATCATGGAATGCAGTTGGTGCATTGATATACATTTGGTGTATGAACCATGGTTTGCAGCTGGTGCATTTGTATCCATTTGTTGTCAAAGCCATGAGATGCAGTTGGTGCATTTATATCCATTTGGTGTATGAGCCATGGGATTCTCTTGGTGCATTGATATCCATTTGGTGTATGAGTCATGGGATGCTGTTGGCGCATTGATATCCATTCGATGTATAAGCCATGGGATGCAGTTGGTGAATTGATATCCATTTGGTGTATGAACCATGGGATGCTGTTGGTGCATCGATATCCATTTGGTGTATGAGTCATGGGATGCTGTTGTTGCATTGACATCCATTTGGTGTATGAGGCATGGGATGAAGATAGTTCATTTATATCCAGTTGGTGTAAAAGCCATGAGCTGCAGTTGGTGCATTAATATCCATTTGGTATAAGAGCCATGGGATGCAGTTGGTGCATTGATATCCATTTGGGGTATGAGCCATGGGATGTTGTTGGTGCATTGATATCCATTTGGTGTATGAAGCATGGGATGCTGTTGGTGCATTGATATCCGTTTGGTGTATGAGTCATGGGATGCTTTTGGTGCATTGACATCCATTGGGTGTATGAGTCATGGGATGCAGTGGGTGCATTGATATCCATTTGGTGTATTAGTCATGGGATGCTGTTGGCGCATTGACATCCATTTCGTGTATGAGTCATGAGATGCAGTTGGTGCATTAATATCCATTTGGTATAAGAGCCAAGGGATACAGTTGGTGCATTTATATCCATTTGGTGTAAGAGCCATGGGATGCTGTTGGTGCATTGATATCCATTTGGTGAATGAACAATGGGATGCTGTTGGTGCATTGATATCCATTTGTTGTATGAGTCATGGGATGCAGTTGGTGCATTGATATCCATTTGGTGAATGAGTCATGGGATTCCGTCTGTGCATTGATATCCTTTTGGTGTATGAGTAATTGCATGCTGCTGGTGCATTGATATCCATTTGGTGTATGAGTCATGGGATGCTGTTGTTGCATTGACATCCATTTGGTGTATGAGTCATGGGATGCAGATGAGTCATGTATATACATTTGGTGTAAAAGCCATGAGATGCAGTTGGTGCATTAATATCCACTTTGTATAAGAGCCATGGGATGCCGTTGGTGCATTGATATCCATTTGGTGTATGAGTCATGGGATGCAGTTGGTGCATTGATATCCATATGGTGTATAAATCACGGGATGCAGTTGGTGCATTGATATACATTTGGTGTATGAACCATGGGAGGCAGCTGGTGCATTTATATCCATTTGTTGTAAAAGCCATGAGATGCAGTTGGTGCATTGACATCCATTTGGTGTATGAGTCATTGGATGCTGTTGTTGCATTGACATCCATTTGGTGAATGAGTCATGGGATGCAGATGAGTCATTTATATCCATTTGGTGTATGAGCCATGGGATTCTCTTGGTGCATTGATATCCATTTGGTGTATGAGTCATGGGATGCTGTTGGCGCATTGATATCCATTAGATGTATAAGCCATGGGATGCAGTTGGTGAATTGATATCCATTTGGTGTATGAACCATGGGATGCTGTTGGTGCATCGATATCCATTTGGTGTATGAGTCATGGGATGCTGTTGTTGCATTGACATCCATTTGGTGTATGAGGCATGGGATGCAGATAGTTCATTTATATCCAGTTGGTGTAAAAGCCATGAGCTGCAGTTGGTGCATTAATATCCATTTGGTATAAGAGCCATGGGATGCAGTTGGTGCATTGATATCCATTTGGGGTATGAGCCATGGGATGTTGTTGGTGCATTGATATCCATTTGGTGTATGAACCATGGGATGCTGTTGGTGCATTGATATCCGTTTGGTGTATGAGTCATGGGATGCTTTTGGTGCATTGACATCCATTGGGTGTATGAGTCATGGGATGCAGTGGGTGCATTGATATCCATTTGGTGTATTAGTCATGGGATGCTGTTGGCGCATTGACATCCATTTCGTGTATGAGTCATGAGATGCAGTTGGTGCATTAATATCCATTTGGTATAAGAGCCAAGGGATACAGTTGGTGCATTTATATCCATTTGGTGTAAGAGCCATGGGATGCTGTTGGTGCATTGATATCCATTTGGTGAATGAACAATGGGATGCTCTTGGTGCATTTATATACATTTTGTGTATGAGCCATGGGATGCTGTTGGTGCATTGATATCCATTTGTTGTATGAGTCATGGGATGCAGTTGGTGCATTGATATCCATTTGGTGAATGAGTCATGGGATTCCGTCTGTGCATTGATATCCCTTTGGTGTATGAGCCATGGGATGCAGTTGGTGCATTGATATCCGTTTGGTGTATGAGTCATGGGATGCTTTTGGTGCATTGACATCCATTGGGTGTATGAGTCATGGGGTGCAGTTGGTGCATTGATATCCATTTGGTGTATGAGTCATGGGATGCTGTTGGCGCATTGACATCCATTTTGTGTATGAGTCATGAGATGCAGTTGGTGCATGAATATCCATTTGGTATAAGAGCCAAGGGATGCAGTTGGTGCATTTATATCCATTTGGTGTAAGAGCCATGGGATGCTGTTGGTGCATTGATATCCATTTGGTGAATGAACAATGGGATGCTCTTGGTACATTTATATAGATTTCGTGTATGAGCCATGGGATGCTGTTGGTGCATTGATATCCATTTGTTGTATGAGTCATGGGATGCAGTTGGTGCATTGATATCCATTTGGTGAATGAGTCATGGGATTCCGTCTGTGCATTGATATCCTTTTGGTGTATGAGTAATTGCATGCTGCTGGTGCATTGATATACATTTGGTGTATGAGTCATGGGATGCTGTTGTTGCATTGACATCCATTTGGTGTATGAGTCATGGGATGCAGATGAGTCATTTATATACATTTGGTGTAAAAGCCATGAGATGCAGTTGGTGAATTAATATCCACTTTGTATAAGAGCCATGGGATGCCGTTGGTGCATTGATATCCATTTGGTGTATGAGTCATGGGATGCAGTTGGTGCATTGATATCCATATGGTGTATAAATCACGGGATGCAGTTGGTGCATTGATATACATTTGGTGTATGAACCATGGGATGCAGCTGGTGCATTTATATCCATTTGTTGTAAAAGCCATGAGATGCAGTTGGTGCATTGACATCCATTTGGTGTATGTGTCATGGGATGCTGTTGTTGCATTGACATCCATTTGGTGTATGAGTCATGGGATGCAGATGAGTCATTTATATACATTGGGTGTAAAAGCCATGAGATGCAGTTGGTGCATTAATATCCATTTGGTATAAGAGCCATGGGATGCAGTTGGTGCATTGATATCCATTTAGTGTATGAGTCATGGGATGCAGTTGGTGCATTGATATCCATATGGTGTATAAATCATGGGATGCAGTTAGTGCATTGATATACATTTGGTGTATGAACCATGGTTTGCAGCTGCTGCATTTATATCCATTTGTTGTAAAAGCTATGAGATGCAGTTGGTGCATGTATATCCATTTGGTGTATGAGCCATGGGATTCTCTTGGTGCATTGATATCCATTTGGTGTATGAGTCATGTGATACAGTTGGTGAATTGATATCCATTTGGTGTATGAACCATGGGATGCTGTCGGTGCATCGATATCCATTTGGTGTATGAGTCATGGGATGCTTTTGGTGCATTGCCATCCATTTGGTGTATGAGTCATGGGATGCAGTTGGTGAATTGATTTCCATCTGGTGTATAAATCATGGGATGCAGTTGGTGCATTGATATGCATTTGGTGTATGAACCATGGGATGCTGTTGGTGCATTGGTATCCATTTGGTGTATCAACCATGGGATGCTGTTGGTGCATTGGTATCCATTTGGTGTATCAACCATGGGATGCTGTTGGTGCATTGATATATGTTTGGTGTATGAGTCATGGGATGCAGTTGGTGCATTGATATCCATATGGTGTATAAATCATGGGATGCAGTTGGCGCATTGATATGCATTTGGTGTATGAACCATAGGGTGCATTTGGTGCATTTATATCCATTTGGTGTAAAAGCCCTGAGATGTAGTTGTTGCATTACTTTCCATTTGGTATAAAAGCCATGGGATGCAGTTGGTGCATTTATTTCCATTTGGTGTATGAGCCATGGGATGCTGTTGGTGCATTGATATCCATTTGGTGTATGAACCATGGAATGCTGTTGGTGCATTGATATCCATTTGGTGTATGAGTCATGGGATGCATTTGGTGCCTTGATATCCATATGGTGTATAAATCATGGGATGCAGTTGGTGCATTGATATACATTTGGTGTATGAACCATGGTTTTTAGCTGGTGCATTTATATCCATTTGTTGTAAAAGCCATGAGATGCAGTTGGTGCATTAATATCCATTTGGCATAAGAGCCATGGGATGCTTTTGGTGCATTGATATCCATTTGGTGTATGAGCCATGGGATGTTGTTGGTGCATTGATATCCATTTGGTGTATGAACCATGGGATGCTGTTGGTGCATTGATATCCGTTTGGTGTATGAGTCATGGGATGCTTTTGGTGCATTGACGTCCATTGGGTGTATGAGTCATGGGATGCAGTGGGTGCATTGATATCCATTTGGTGTATGAGTCACGGGATGCTGTTGGCGCATTGACATCCATTTGGTGTATGAGTCATGCGATGCAGTTGGTGCATTAATATCCATTTGGTATAAGAGCCAAGGGATGCAGTTGGTGCATTTATATCCATTTGGTGTATGAGCCATGGGATGTTGTTGGTGCCTTCATATCCATTTGGTGAATGAACAATGGGATGCTCTTGGTGCATTGATATACATTTCGTGTATGAGCCATGGGATGCTGTTGGTGCATTGATATCCATTTGGTGTATGAGTCATGGGATGCAGTTGGTGCATTGATATCCATTTGGTGAATGAGTCATGGGATTCCGTCTGTGCATTGATATCCCTTTGGTGTTTGAGTAATTGCATGCCGTTGGTGCATTGATATCCATTTGGTGTATGAGTCATGGGATGCTGTTGTTGAATTGACATCCATTCAGTGTATGAGTCATGGGATGCAGATGAGTCATTTATATACATTTGGTGTAAAAGCCATGAGATGCAGTTGGTGCATTAATATCCACTTAGTATAAGAGCCATGGGATGCCGTTGGTGCATTGATATCAATTTGGTGTATGAGTCATGGGATGCAGTTGATGCATTGATATACATATGGTGTATAAATCATGGGATGCAGTTGGTGCATTGATATACATTTGGTGTATGAACCATGGGATGCAGCTGGTGCATTTATGCCCATTTGCTGTAAAAGCCATGAGATGCAGTTGGTGCATTTACATCCATTGGTGTATAAGTCATTGGATGCTGTTGTTGCATTGACATCCATTTGGTGAATGAGTCATGGGATGCAGATGAGTCATTTATAACGATTTGGTGTAAAAGCCATGAGATGCAGTTGGTGCAATAATATCCATTTGGTACAATAGCCTTGGGATGCAGTTGGTGCATTGATATCCATTTGGTGTATGAGTCATGGGATGCATTTGGTGCATTGATATCCATATGGTGTATAAATCATGGGATGCAGTTGGTGCATTGATATACATTTGGTGTATGAACCATGGTTTTTAGCTGGTGCATTTATATCCATTTGTTGTAAAAGCCATGAGATGCAGTTGGTGCATTAATATCCATTTGGCATAAGAGCCATGGGATGCAGTTGGTCCATTGATATCCATTTGGTGTATGAGCCATGGGAAGTTGTTGGTGCATTGATATCCATTTGGTGTATGAACCATGGGATGCAGTCGGTGCATCGATATCCATTTGGTGTATGAGTCATGGGATGCTTTTGGTGCATTGCCATCCATTTGGTGTATGAGTCATGGGATGCAGTTGGTGCATTGATTTCCATCTGGTGTATAAATCATGGGATGCTGTTGGTGCATTGATATCCATTTGGTGTATGAGTCATGGGATTCTGTTGTTGCATTGACATCCCTTTGGTGTTTGAGGCATGGGATGCAGATAGTTCATTTATATCCAGTTGTTGTAAAAGCCATGAGCTGCAGCTGGTGCATTAATATCCATTTGGTATAAGAGCCATGGTATGCAGTTTGTGCATTTATATCCAGTTGTTGTAAAAGCCATGAGCTGCAGTTGGTGCATTAATATCCATTTGGTATAAGAGCCATGGTATGCAGTTTGTGCATTTATATCCAGTTGTTGTAAAAGCCATGAGCTGCAGTTGGTGCATTAATATCCATTTGGTATAAGAGCCATGGGATGCAGTTGGTGCATTGATATCCATTGGGTGTATGAGCCATGGGATGCTGTTGGTGCATTGATATCCATTTGGTGTATGAGTCATGGGATGCTGTAATTGCATTGACATGCATTTGGTGTAAAAGCCATGAGCTGCAGTTGGTGCATTAATATCCATTTGGTATAAGAGCCATGGGATGCAGTTGGTGCATTGATATCCATTTGGTGTATGAGCCATTGGATGCAGTTAGTGCATTAATATCCATTTGGTATAAGAGCCATGGGATGCAGTTGGTGCATTGATATCCATTTGGTGTATGAGCCATGGGATGCTGTTGGTGCATTGGTATCCATTTGGTGTATGAACCATGGGATGCTGTTGGTGCATTGATATCTGTTTGGTGTATGAGTCATGGGATGCTTTTGGTGCATTGACATCCATTCGGTGTATGAGTCATGGGATGCAGTTGGTGCATTGATATCCATATGGTGTATAAATCATGGGATGCAATTGGCGCATTGATATGCATTTGGTGTATGAACCATGGGATGCAGTTGGTGCATTTATATCCATTTGGTGTAAAAGCCCTGAGATGCAGTTGTTGCATTACTTTCCATTTGGTATAAAAGCCATGGGATGCAGTTTGTGCATTTATTTCCATTTGGTGTATGAACCAATGGGATGTTGTTGGTGCATTAATATCCATTTGGTGTATGAACCATGGAATGCTGTTGGTGCATTCATATCCATTTGGTGTATGAGCCGTGGGATGCAGTTGGTGCATTGATATCCATTTGGTGTATAAGTCATGGGATGCAGTTGGTGCATTGACATCCATTTGGTGTAATAGCCATGAGATGCAGTTGGTGCATTAATATCAATTTGGTATAAGAGCGATGAGATGCATTTGCTGCTTTAATATCCATTTGCTATAAGAGCAATGGGATGCAGTTGGGGCATTGATATCCATTTGGTGTATGAGCCATGGGATGCTGTTGGTGCATTGGTATCCATTTGGTGTATGAACCATGGGATGCTGTCGGTGCATTGATATCTGTTTGGTGTATGAGTCATGGGATGCTTTTGGTGCATTGACATCCATTCGGTGTATGAGTCATGGGATGCAGTTGGTGCATTGATATCCATATGGTGTATAAATCATGGGATGCAATTGGCGCATTGATATGCATTTGGTGTATGAACCATGGGATGCAGTTGGTGCATTTATATCCATTTGGTGTAAAAGTCCTGAGATGCAGTTGTTGCATTACTTTCCATTTGGTATAAAAGCCATGGGATGCAGTTTGTGCATTTATTTCCATTTGGTGTATGAACCAATGGGATGTTGTTGGTGCATTGATATCCATTTGGTGTATGAACCATGGAATGCTGTTGGTGCATTCATATCCATTTGGTGTATGAGCCGTGGGATGCAGTTGGTGCATTGATATCCATTTGGTGTATAAGTCATGGGATGCAGTTGGTGCATTGACATCCATTTGGTGTAATAGCCATGAGATGCAGTTGGTGCATTAATATCAATTTGGTATAAGAGCGATGAGATGCATTTGCTGCTTTAATATCCATTTGCTATAAGAGCAATGGGATGCAGTTGGGGCATTGATATCCATTTGGTGTATGAGTCATGGGATGCTGTTGGCACATTGAATTCCATTTGGTGTATGAACCATGAGATGCAGTTGGTGCATTAATATCCTTTTGGTATAAGAGCCAAGGGATGCAGTTGGTGCATTTATATCCATTTGGTGTATGAGCCATGGGATGTTGTTGGTGAATTGTTATCCATTTGGTGTATGAACCATGGGATGCAGATGAGTCATTTATATCCATTTGGTGTAAAAACCATGAGATGCAGTTGGTGCATTAATATCCACTTGGTATAAAAGCCATGGGATGGCGTTGGTGCATTGATATCCATTTGGTGTATGAGTCATGGGATGCAGTTGGTGCATTGATATCCATATTGTGTATAAATCATGGGATGCAGTTGGTGCATTGATATCCATTTGGTGTATGAGTCATGGGATGCTGTTGGCGCATTGACATCCATTTGGTGTAATAGCCATGAGATGCAGTTGGTGCATTAATATCAATTTGGTATAAGAGCGATGAGATGCATTTGCTGCTTTAATATCCATTTGCTATAAGAGCAATGGGATGCAGTTGGGGCATTGATATCCATTTGGTGTATGAGTCATGGGATGCTGTTGGCACATTGAATTCCATTTGGTGTATGAACCATGAGATGCAGTTGGTGCATTAATATCCTTTTGGTATAAGAGCCAAGGGATGCAGTTGGTGCATTTATATCCATTTGGTGTATGAGCCATGGGATGTTGTTGGTGAATTGTTATCCATTTGGTGTATGAACCATGGGATGCAGATGAGTCATTTATATCCATTTGGTGTAAAAACCATGAGATGCAGTTGGTGCATTAATATCCACTTGGTATAAAAGCCATGGGATGGCGTTGGTGCATTGATATCCATTTGGTGTATGAGTCATGGGATGCAGTTGGTGCATTGATATCCATATGGTGTATAAATCATGGGATGCAGTTGGTGCATTGATATCCATTTGGTGTATGAGTCATGGGATGCTGTTGGCGCATTGACATCATTTCGTGTATGAGGCATGAGATGCAGTTGGTGCATTAATATCCATTTGGTATACGAGCCAAGGGATGCAGTTGGTGCATTTATATCCATTTGGTGTATGAGCCATGGGATGCTGTTGGTGCATTGATATCCATTTGGTGAATGAACAATGGGATGCTCTTGGTGCATTGATATACATTTCGTCTATGAGCCATGGGATGCTGTTGGTGCATTGATATCCATTCGTTGTATGAGTCATGGGATGCAGTTGGTGCATTGATATCCATTTGGTGAATGAGTCATGGGATTCCGTCTGTGCATTGATATCCCTTTGGTGTATGAGTAATTGCATGCTGCTGGTGCATTGATATCCATTTGGTGTATGAGTCATGGGATGCTGTTGTTGCATTGACATCCATTTGGTGTATGAGTCATGGGATGCAGATGAGTCATTTATATACATTTGGTGTAAAAGCCATGAGATGCAGTTGGTGCATTAATATCCACTTGGTATAAGAGCCATCGGATGGCGTTGGTGCATTGATATCCATTTGGGGTATGAGTCATGGGATGCAGTTGGTGCATTGATATCCATATGGTGTATAAATCATGGGATGCAGTTGGTGCATTGATATACATTTGGTGTATGAACCATGGGATGCAGCTGGTGCATGTATGTCCATTTGCTGTAAAAGCCATGAGATGCAGTTGGTGCATTTACATCCATTGGGTGTATGAGTCATTGGATGCTGTTGTTGCATTGACATCCATTTGGTGAATAAGTCATGGGATGCAGATGAGTCATTTATAACAATTTGGTGTAAAAGCCATGAGATGCAGTTGGTGCATTAATATCCATTTGGTATAAGAGCCTTGGGATGCTTTTGGTGCATTGACATCCATTCGGTGTATGAGTCATGGGATGCAGTTGGTGCATTGATATCCATATGGTGTATAAATCATGGGATGCAATTGGCGCATTGATATTCATTTGGTGTATGAACCATGGGATGCAGTTGGTGCATTTATATCCATTTGGTGTAAAAGCCCTGAGATGCAGTTGTTGCATTACTTTCCAATTGGTATAAAAGCCATGGGATGCAGTTTGTGCATTTATTTCCATTTGGTGTATGAGCCATGGGTTGCTGTTGGTGCATTGATATCCATTTGGTGTGTGAACCATGGAATGCTGTTGGTGCATTCATATCCATTTGGTGTATGAGCCATGGGATGCAGTTGGTGCATTGATATCCATTTGGTGTATAAGTCATGGGATGCAGTTGGTGCATTGACATCCATTTGGTGTAATAGCCATGAGATGCAGTTGGTGCATTAATATCAATTTGGTATAAGAGCCATGAGATGCATTTGCTGCATTAATATCCATTTGCTATAAGAGCAATGGGATGCATTTGGGGCATTGATATCCATTTGATGTATGAGTCATGGGATGCTGTTGGCGCATTGAATTCCATTTGGTGTATGAACCATGAGATGCAGTTGGTGCATTAATATCCTTTTGGTATAAGAGCCAAGGGATGCGGTTGGTGCATTTATTTCCATTTGGTGTATGAGCCATGGGATGTTGTTGGTGAATTGTTATCCATTTGGTGTATGAACCAGGGGATGCAGATGAGTCAATTATATCCATTTGGTGTAAAAGCCATGAGATGCAGTTGGTGCATTATTATCCATTTGGTATAAGAGCCATGGGATGCAGTTGGTGCATTGATATCCTTTTGGTGTATGAGTCATGGGATGCAGTTGGTGCATGGATATCCATATGGTGTATAAATCATGGAATGCAGTTGGTGCATTGATATACATTTGGTGTATGAACCATGGTTTGCAGCTGGTGCATTTGTATCCATTTGTTGTCAAAGCCATGAGATGCAGTTGGTGCATTTATATCCATTTGGTGTAAAAGTCCTGAGATGCAGTTGTTGCATTACTTTCCATTTGGTATAAAAGCCATGGGATGCAGTTTGTGCATTTATTTCCATTTGGTGTATGAACCAATGGGATGTTGTTGGTGCATTGATATCCATTTGGTGTATGAACCATGGAATGCTGTTGGTGCATTCATATCCATTTGGTGTATGAGCCGTGGGATGCAGTTGGTGCATTGATATCCATTTGGTGTATAAGTCATGGGATGCAGTTGGTGCATTGACATCCATTTGGTGTAATAGCCATGAGATGCAGTTGGTGCATTAATATCAATTTGGTATAAGAGCGATGAGATGCATTTGCTGCTTTAATATCCATTTGCTATAAGAGCAATGGGATGCAGTTGGGGCATTGATATCCATTTGGTGTATGAGTCATGGGATGCTGTTGGCACATTGAATTCCATTTAGTGTATGAACCATGAGATGCAGTTGGTGCATTAATATCCTTTTGGTATAAGAGCCAAGGGATGCAGTTGGTGCATTTATATCCATTTGGTGTATGAGCCATGGGATGTTGTTGGTGAATTGTTATCCATTTGGTGTATGAACCATGGGATGCAGATGAGTCATTTATATCCATTTGGTGTAAAAACCATGAGATGCAGTTGGTGCATTAATATCCACTTGGTATAAAAGCCATGGGATGGCGTTGGTGCATTGATATCCATTTGGTGTATGAGTCATGGGATGCAGTTGGTGCATTGATATCCATATTGTGTATAAATCATGGGATGCAGTTGGTGCATTGATATCCATTTGGTGTATGAGTCATGGGATGCTGTTGGCGCATTGACATCCATTTGGTGTAATAGCCATGAGATGCAGTTGGTGCATTAATATCAATTTGGTATAAGAGCGATGAGATGCATTTGCTGCTTTAATATCCATTTGCTATAAGAGCAATGGGATGCAGTTGGGGCATTGATATCCATTTGGTGTATGAGTCATGGGATGCTGTTGGCACATTGAATTCCATTTGGTGTATGAACCATGAGATGCAGTTGGTGCATTAATATCCTTTTGGTATAAGAGCCAAGGGATGCAGTTGGTGCATTTATATCCATTTGGTGTATGAGCCATGGGATGTTGTTGGTGAATTGTTATCCATTTGGTGTATGAACCATGGGATGCAGATGAGTCATTTATATCCATTTGGTGTAAAAACCATGAGATGCAGTTGGTGCATTAATATCCACTTGGTATAAAAGCCATGGGATGGCGTTGGTGCATTGATATCCATTTGGTGTATGAGTCATGGGATGCAGTTGGTGCATTGATATCCATATGGTGTATAAATCATGGGATGCAGTTGGTGCATTGATATCCATTTGGTGTATGAGTCATGGGATGCTGTTGGCGCATTGACATCATTTCGTGTATGAGGCATGAGATGCAGTTGGTGCATTAATATCCATTTGGTATACGAGCCAAGGGATGCAGTTGGTGCATTTATATCCATTTGGTGTATGAGCCATGGGATGCTGTTGGTGCATTGATATCCATTTGGTGAATGAACAATGGGATGCTCTTGGTGCATTGATATACATTTCGTCTATGAGCCATGGGATGCTGTTGGTGCATTGATATCCATTCGTTGTATGAGTCATGGGATGCAGTTGGTGCATTGATATCCATTTGGTGAATGAGTCATGGGATTCCGTCTGTGCATTGATATCCCTTTGGTGTATGAGTAATTGCATGCTGCTGGTGCATTGATATCCATTTGGTGTATGAGTCATGGGATGCTGTTGTTGCATTGACATCCATTTGGTGTATGAGTCATGGGATGCAGATGAGTCATTTATATACATTTGGTGTAAAAGCCATGAGATGCAGTTGGTGCATTAATATCCACTTGGTATAAGAGCCATGGGATGGCGTTGGTGCATTGATATCCATTTGGGGTATGAGTCATGGGATGCAGTTGGTGCATTGATATCCATATGGTGTATAAATCATGGGATGCAGTTGGTGCATTGATATACATTTGGTGTATGAACCATGGGATGCAGCTGGTGCATGTATGTCCATTTGCTGTAAAAGCCATGAGATGCAGTTGGTGCATTTACATCCATTGGGTGTATGAGTCATTGGATGCTGTTGTTGCATTGACATCCATTTGGTGAATAAGTCATGGGATGCAGATGAGTCATTTATAACAATTTGGTGTAAAAGCCATGAGATGCAGTTGGTGCATTAATATCCATTTGGTATAAGAGCCTTGGGATGCTTTTGGTGCATTGACATCCATTCGGTGTATGAGTCATGGGATGCAGTTGGTGCATTGATATCCATATGGTGTATAAATCATGGGATGCAATTGGCGCATTGATATTCATTTGGTGTATGAACCATGGGATGCAGTTGGTGCATTTATATCCATTTGGTGTAAAAGCCCTGAGATGCAGTTGTTGCATTACTTTCCAATTGGTATAAAAGCCATGGGATGCAGTTTGTGCATTTATTTCCATTTGGTGTATGAGCCATGGGTTGCTGTTGGTGCATTGATATCCATTTGGTGTGTGAACCATGGAATGCTGTTGGTGCATTCATATCCATTTGGTGTATGAGCCATGGGATGCAGTTGGTGCATTGATATCCATTTGGTGTATAAGTCATGGGATGCAGTTGGTGCATTGACATCCATTTGGTGTAATAGCCATGAGATGCAGTTGGTGCATTAATATCAATTTGGTATAAGAGCCATGAGATGCATTTGCTGCATTAATATCCATTTGCTATAAGAGCAATGGGATGCATTTGGGGCATTGATATCCATTTGATGTATGAGTCATGGGATGCTGTTGGCGCATTGAATTCCATTTGGTGTATGAACCATGAGATGCAGTTGGTGCATTAATATCCTTTTGGTATAAGAGCCAAGGGATGCGGTTGGTGCATTTATTTCCATTTGGTGTATGAGCCATGGGATGTTGTTGGTGAATTGTTATCCATTTGGTGTATGAACCAGGGGATGCAGATGAGTCAATTATATCCATTTGGTGTAAAAGCCATGAGATGCAGTTGGTGCATTATTATCCATTTGGTATAAGAGCCATGGGATGCAGTTGGTGCATTGATATCCTTTTGGTGTATGAGTCATGGGATGCAGTTGGTGCATGGATATCCATATGGTGTATAAATCATGGAATGCAGTTGGTGCATTGATATACATTTGGTGTATGAACCATGGTTTGCAGCTGGTGCATTTGTATCCATTTGTTGTCAAAGCCATGAGATGCAGTTGGTGCATTTATATCCATTTGGTGTAAAAGTCCTGAGATGCAGTTGTTGCATTACTTTCCATTTGGTATAAAAGCCATGGGATGCAGTTTGTGCATTTATTTCCATTTGGTGTATGAACCAATGGGATGTTGTTGGTGCATTGATATCCATTTGGTGTATGAACCATGGAATGCTGTTGGTGCATTCATATCCATTTGGTGTATGAGCCGTGGGATGCAGTTGGTGCATTGATATCCATTTGGTGTATAAGTCATGGGATGCAGTTGGTGCATTGACATCCATTTGGTGTAATAGCCATGAGATGCAGTTGGTGCATTAATATCAATTTGGTATAAGAGCGATGAGATGCATTTGCTGCTTTAATATCCATTTGCTATAAGAGCAATGGGATGCAGTTGGGGCATTGATATCCATTTGGTGTATGAGTCATGGGATGCTGTTGGCACATTGAATTCCATTTAGTGTATGAACCATGAGATGCAGTTGGTGCATTAATATCCTTTTGGTATAAGAGCCAAGGGATGCAGTTGGTGCATTTATATCCATTTGGTGTATGAGCCATGGGATGTTGTTGGTGAATTGTTATCCATTTGGTGTATGAACCATGGGATGCAGATGAGTCATTTATATCCATTTGGTGTAAAAACCATGAGATGCAGTTGGTGCATTAATATCCACTTGGTATAAAAGCCATGGGATGGCGTTGGTGCATTGATATCCATTTGGTGTATGAGTCATGGGATGCAGTTGGTGCATTGATATCCATATGGTGTATAAATCATGGGATGCAGTTGGTGCATTGATATCCATTTGGTGTATGAGTCATGGGATGCTGTTGGCGCATTGACATCCATTTGGTGTAATAGCCATGAGATGCAGTTGGTGCATTAATATCAATTTGGTATAAGAGCGATGAGATGCATTTGCTGCTTTAATATCCATTTGCTATAAGAGCAATGGGATGCAGTTGGGGCATTGATATCCATTTGGTGTATGAGTCATGGGATGCTGTTGGCACATTGAATTCCATTTGGTGTATGAACCATGAGATGCAGTTGGTGCATTAATATCCTTTTGGTATAAGAGCCAAGGGATGCAGTTGGTGCATTTATATCCATTTGGTGTATGAGCCATGGGATGTTGTTGGTGAATTGTTATCCATTTGGTGTATGAACCATGGGATGCAGATGAGTCATTTATATCCATTTGGTGTAAAAACCATGAGATGCAGTTGGTGCATTAATATCCACTTGGTATAAAAGCCATGGGATGGCGTTGGTGCATTGATATCCATTTGGTGTATGAGTCATGGGATGCAGTTGGTGCATTGATATCCATATGGTGTATAAATCATGGGATGCAGTTGGTGCATTGATATCCATTTGGTGTATGAGTCATGGGATGCTGTTGGCGCATTGACATCCATTTCGTGTATGAGGCATGAGATGCAGTTGGTGCATTAATATCCATTTGGTATACGAGCCAAGGGATGCAGTTGGTGCATTTATATCCATTTGGTGTATGAGCCATGGGATGCTGTTGGTGCATTGATATCCATTTGGTGAATGAACAATGGGATGCTCTTGGTGCATTGATATACATTTCGTCTATGAGCCATGGGATGCTGTTGGTGCATTGATATCCATTCGTTGTATGAGTCATGGGATGCAGTTGGTGCATTGATATCCATTTGGTGAATGAGTCATGGGATTCCGTCTGTGCATTGATATCCCTTTGGTGTATGAGTAATTGCATGCTGCTGGTGCATTGATATCCATTTGGTGTATGAGTCATGGGATGCTGTTGTTGCATTGACATCCATTTGGTGTATGAGTCATGGGATGCAGATGAGTCATTTATATACATTTGGTGTAAAAGCCATGAGATGCAGTTGGTGCATTAATATCCACTTGGTATAAGAGCCATGGGATGGCGTTGGTGCATTGATATCCATATGGTGTATAAATCATGGGATGCAGTTGGTGCATTGATATACATTTGGTGTATGAACCATGGGATGCAGCTGGTGCATGTATGTCCATTTGCTGTAAAAGCCATGAGATGCAGTTGGTGCATTTACATCCATTGGGTGTATGAGTCATTGGATGCTGTTGTTGCATTGACATCCATTTGGTGAATAAGTCATGGGATGCAGATGAGTCATTTATAACAATTTGGTGTAAAAGCCATGAGATGCAGTTGGTGCATTAATATCCATTTGGTATAAGAGCCTTGGGATGCTTTTGGTGCATTGACATCCATTCGGTGTATGAGTCATGGGATGCAGTTGGTGCATTGATATCCATATGGTGTATAAATCATGGGATGCAATTGGCGCATTGATATTCATTTGGTGTATGAACCATGGGATGCAGTTGGTGCATTTATATCCATTTGGTGTAAAAGCCCTGAGATGCAGTTGTTGCATTACTTTCCAATTGGTATAAAAGCCATGGGATGCAGTTTGTGCATTTATTTCCATTTGGTGTATGAGCCATGGGTTGCTGTTGGTGCATTGATATCCATTTGGTGTATGAACCATGGAATGCTGTTGGTGCATTCATATCCATTTGGTGTATGAGCCATGGGATGCAGTTGGTGCATTGATATCCATTTGGTGTATAAGTCATGGGATGCAGTTGGTGCATTGACATCCATTTGGTGTAATAGCCATGAGATGCAGTTGGTGCATTAATATCAATTTGGTATAAGAGCCATGAGATGCATTTGCTGCATTAATATCCATTTGCTATAAGAGCAATGGGATGCATTTGGGGCATTGATATCCATTTGATGTATGAGTCATGGGATGCTGTTGGCGCATTGAATTCCATTTGGTGTATGAACCATGAGATGCAGTTGGTGCATTAATATCCTTTTGGTATAAGAGCCAAGGGATGCGGTTGGTGCATTTATTTCCATTTGGTGTATGAGCCATGGGATGTTGTTGGTGAATTGTTATCCATTTGGTGCATGAACCAGGGGATGCAGATGAGTCAATTATATCCATTTGGTGTAAAAGCCATGAGATGCAGTTGGTGCATTATTATCCATTTGGTATAAGAGCCATGGGATGCAGTTGGTGCATTGATATCCTTTTGGTGTATGAGTCATGGGATGCAGTTGGTGCATGGATATCCATATGGTGTATAAATCATGGAATGCAGTTGGTGCATTGATATACATTTGGTGTATGAACCATGGTTTGCAGCTGGTGCATTTGTATCCATTTGTTGTCAAAGCCATGAGATGCAGTTGGTGCATTTATATCCATTTGGTGTATGAGCCATGGGATTCTCTTGGTGCATTGATATCCATTTGGTGTATGAGTCATGGGATGCTGTTGGCGCATTGATATCCATTCGATGTATAAGCCATGGGATGCAGTTGGTGAATTGATATCCATTTGGTGTATGAACCATGGGATGCTGTTGGTGCATCGATATCCATTTGGTGTATGAGTCATGGGATGCTGTTGTTGCATTGACATCCATTTGGTGTATGAGGCATGGGATGAAGATAGTTCATTTATATCCAGTTGGTGTAAAAGCCATGAGCTGCAGTTGGTGCATTAATATCCATTTGGTATAAGAGCCATGGGATGCAGTTGGTGCATTGATATCCATTTGGGGTATGAGCCATGGGATGTTGTTGGTGCATTGATATCCATTTGGTGTATGAACCATGGGATGCTGTTGGTGCATTGATATCCGTTTGGTGTATGAGTCATGGGATGCTTTTGGTGCATTGACATCCATTGGGTGTATGAGTCATGGGATGCAGTGGGTGCATTGATATCCATTTGGTGTATTAGTCATGGGATGCTGTTGGCGCATTGACATCCATTTCGTGTATGAGTCATGAGATGCAGTTGGTGCATTAATATCCATTTGGTATAAGAGCCAAGGGATACAGTTGGTGCATTTATATCCATTTGGTGTAAAAGCCATGAGATGCAGTTGGTGCATTAATATCCACTTGGTATAAAAGCCATGGGATGGCGTTGGTGCATTGATATCCATTTGGTGTATGAGTCATGGGATGCAGTTGGTGCATTGATATCCATATGGTGTATAAATCATGGGATGCAGTTGGTGCATTGATATCCATTTGGTGTATGAGTCATGGGATGCTGTTGGCGCATTGACATCCATTTCGTGTATGAGTCATGAGATGCAGTTGGTGCATTAATATCCATTTGGTATACGAGCCAAGGGATGCAGTTGGTGCATTTGTATCCATTTGGTGTATGAGCCATGGGATGCTGTTGGTGCATTGATATCCATTTGGTGAATGAACAATGGGATGCTCTTGGTGCATTGATATACATTTCGTCTATGAGCCATGGGATGCTGTTGGTGCATTGATATCCATTCGTTGTATGAGTCATGGGATGCAGTTGGTGCATTGATATCCATTTGGTGAATGAGTCATGGGATTCCGTCTGTGCATTGATATCCCTTTGGTGTATGAGTAATTGCATGCTGCTGGTGCATTGATATCCATTTGGTGTATGAGTCATGGGATGCTGTTGTTGCATTGACATCCATTTGGTGTATGAGTCATGGGATGCAGATGAGTCATTTATATACATTTGGTGTAAAAGCCATGAGATGCAGTTGGTGCATTAATATCCACTTGGTATAAGAGCCATGGGATGGCGTTGGTGCATTGATATCCATTTGGTGTATGAGTCATGGGATGCAGTTGGTGCATTGATATCCATATGGTGTATAAATCATGGGATGCAGTTGGTGCATTGATATACATTTGGTGTATGAACCATGGGATGCAGCTGGTGCATGTATGTCCATTTGCTGTAAAAGCCATGAGATGCAGTTGGTGCATTTACATCCATTGGGTGTATGAGTCATTGGATGCTGTTGTTGCATTGACATCCATTTGGTGAATAAGTCATGGGATGCAGATGAGTCATTTATAACGATTTGGTGTAAAAGCCATGAGATGCAGTTGGTGCATTAATATCCATTTGGTATAAGAGCCTTGGGATGCTTTTGGTGCATTGACATCCATTCGGTGTATGAGTCATGGGATGCAGTTGGTGCATTGATATCCATATGGTGTATAAATCATGGGATGCAATTGGCGCATTGATATTCATTTGGTGTATGAACCATGGGATGCAGTTGGTGCATTTATATCCATTTGGTGTAAAAGCCCTGAGATGCAGTTGTTGCATTACTTTCCAATTGGTATAAAAGCCATGGGATGCAGTTTGTGCATTTATTTCCATTTGGTGTATGAGCCATGGGTTGCTGTTGGTGCATTGATATCCATTTGGTGTATGAACCATGGAATGCTGTTGGTGCATTCATATCCATTTGGTGTATGAGCCATGGGATGCAGTTGGTGCATTGATATCCATTTGGTGTATAAGTCATGGGATGCAGTTGGTGCATTGACATCCATTTGGTATAAGAGCCATGAGATGCATTTGCTGCATTAATATCCATTTGCTATAAGAGCAATGGGATGCATTTGGGGCATTGATATCCATTTGATGTATGAATCATGGGATGCTGTTGGCGCATTGAATTCCATTTGGTGTATGAACCATGAGATGCAGTTGGTGCATTAATATTCTTTTGGTATAAGAGCCAAGGGATGCAGTTGGTGCATTTATTTCCATTTGGTGTATGAGCCATGGGATGTTGTTGGTGAATTGTTATCCATTTGGTGTATGAACCAGGGGATGCAGATGAGTCAATTATATCCATTTGGTGTAAAAGCCATGAGATGCAGTTGGTGCATTATTATCCATTTGGTATAAGAGCCATGGGATGCAGTTGGTGCATTGATATCCTTTTGGTGTATGAGTCATGGGATGCAGTTGGTGCATTGATATCCATATGGTGTATAAATCATGGAATGCAGTTGGTGCATTGATATACATTTGGTGTATGAACCATGGTTTGCAGCTGGTGCATTTGTATCCATTTGTTGTCAAAGCCATGAGATGCAGTTGGTGCATTTATATCCATTTGGTGTATGAGCCATGGGATTCTCTTGGTGCATTGATATCCATTTGGTGTATGAGTCATGGGATGCTGTTGGCGCATTGATATCCATTCGATGTATAAGCCATGGGATGCAGTTGGTGAATTGATATCCATTTGGTGTATGAACCATGGGATGCTGTTGGTGCATCGATATCCATTTGGTGTATGAGTCATGGGATGCTGTTGTTGCATTGACATCCATTTGGTGTATGAGGCATGGGATGAAGATAGTTCATATATATCCAGTTGGTGTAAAAGCCATGAGCTGCAGTTGGTGCATTAATATCCATTTGGTATAAGAGCCATGGGATGCAGTTGGTGCATTGATATCCATTTGGGGTATGAGCCATGGGATGTTGTTGGTGCATTGATATCCATTTGGTGTATGAACCATGGGATGCTGTTGGTGCATTGATATCCGTTTGGTGTATGAGTCATGGGATGCAGTGGGTGCATTGATATCCATTTGGTGTATTAGTCATGGGATGCTGTTGGCGCATTGACATCCATTTCGTGTATGAGTCATGAGATGCAGTTGGTGCATTAATATCCATTTGGTATAAGAGCCAAGGGATACAGTTGGTGCATTTATATCCATTTGGTGTAAGAGCGATGGGATGCTGTTGGTGCATTGATATCCATTTGGTGAATGAACAATGGGATGCTGTTGGTGCATTGATATCCATTTGTTGTATGATTCATGGGATGCAGTTGGTGCATTGATATCCATTTGGTGAATGAGTCATGGGATTCCGTCTGTGCATTGATATCCTTTTGGTGTATGAGTAATTGCATGCTGCTGGTGCATTGATATCCATTTGGTGTATGAGTCATGGGATGCTGTTGTTGCATTGACATCCATTTGGTGTATGAGTCATGGGATGCAGATGAGTCATTTATATACATTTGGTGTAAAAGCCATGAGATGCAGTTGGTGCATTAATATCCACTTTGTATAAGAGCCATGGGATGCCGTTGGTGCATTGATATCCATTTGGTGTATGAGTCATGGGATGCAGTTGGTGCATTGATATCCATATGGTGTATAAATCACGGGATGCAGTTGGTGCATTGATATACATTTGGTGTATGAACCATGGGATGCAGCTGGTGCATTTATATCCATTTGTTGTAAAAGCCATGAGATGCAGTTGGTGCATTGACATCCATTTGGTGTATGAGTCATTGGATGCTGTTGTTGCATTGACATCCATTTGGTGAATGAGTCATGGGATGCAAATGCGTCATTTATATCCATTTGGTGTATGAGCCATGGGATTCTCTTGGTGCATTGATATCCATTTGGTGTATGAGTCATGGGATGCTGTTGGCGCATTGATATCCATTAGATGTATAAGCCATGGGATGCAGTTGGTGAATTGATATCCATTTGGTGTATGAACCATGGGATGCTGTTGGTGCATCGATATCCATTTGGTGTATGAGTCATGGGATGCTGTTGTTGCATTGACATCCATTTGGTGTATGAGGCATGGGATGCAGATAGTTCATTTATATCCAGTTGGTGTAAAAGCCATGAGCTGCAGTTGGTGCATTAATATCCATTTGGTATAAGAGCCATGGGATGCAGTTGGTGCATTGATATCCATTTGGGGTATGAGCCATGGGATGTTGTTGGTGCATTGATATCCATTTGGTGTATGAACCATGGGATGCTGTTGGTGCATTGATATCCGTTTGGTGTATGAGTCATGGGATGCTTTTGGTGCATTGACATCCATTGGGTGTATGAGTCATGGGATGCAGTGGGTGCATTGATATCCATTTGGTGTATTAGTCATGGGATGCTGTTGGCGCATTGACATCCATTTCGTGTATGAGTCATGAGATGCAGTTGGTGCATTAATATCCATTTGGTATAAGAGCCAAGGGATACAGTTGGTGCATTTATATCCATTTGGTGTAAGAGCCATGGGATGCTGTTGGTGCATTGATATCCATTTGGTGAATGAACAATGGGATGCTCTTGGTGCATTTATATACATTTTGTGTATGAGCCATGGGATGCTGTTGGTGCATTGATATCCATTTGTTGTATGAGTCATGGGATGCAGTTGGTGCATTGATATCCATTTGGTGAATGAGTCATGGGATTCCGTCTGTGCATTGATATCCCTTTGGTGTATGAGCCATGGGATGCAGTTGGTGCATTGATATCCGTTTGGTGTATGAGTCATGGGATGCTTTTGGTGCATTGACATCCATTGGGTGTATGAGTCATGGGATGCAGTGGGTGCATTGATATCCATTTGGTGTATGAGTCATGGGATGCTGTTGGCGCATTGACATCCATTTTGTGTATGAGTCATGAGATGCAGTTGGTGCATGAATATCCATTTGGTATAAGAGCCAAGGGATGCAGTTGGTGCATTTATATCCATTTGGTGTAAGAGCCATGGGATGCTGTTGGTGCATTGATATCCATTTGGTGAATGAACAATGGGATGCTCTTGGTACATTTATATAGATTTCGTGTATGAGCCATGGGATGCTGTTGGTGCATTGATATCCATTTGTTGTATGAGTCATGGGATGCAGTTGGTGCATTGATATCCATTTGGTGAATGAGTCATGGGATTCCGTCTGTGCATTGATATCCTTTTGGTGTATGAGTAATTGCATGCTGCTGGTGCATTGATATACATTTGGTGTATGAGTCATGGGATGCTGTTGTTGCATTGACATCCATTTGGTGTATGAGTCATGGGATGCAGATGAGTCATTTATATACATTTGGTGTAAAAGCCATGAGATGCAGTTGGTGAATTAATATCCACTTTGTATAAGAGCCATGGGATGCCGTTGGTGCATTGATATCCATTTGGTGTATGAGTCATGGGATGCAGTTGGTGCATTGATATCCATATGGTGTATAAATCACGGGATGCAGTTGGTGCATTGATATACATTTGGTGTATGAACCATGGGATGCAGCTGGTGCATTTATATCCATTTGTTGTAAAAGCCATGAGATGCAGTTGGTGCATTGACATCCATTTGGTGTATGAGTCATTGGATGCTGTTGTTGCATTGACATCCATTTGGTGAATGAGTCATGGGATGCAGATGAGTCATTTATATCGATTGGGTGTAAAAGCCATGAGATGCAGTTGGTGCATTAATATCCATTTGGTATAAGAGCCATGGGATGCAGTTGGTGCATTGATATCCATTTAGTGTATGAGTCATGGGATGCAGTTGGTGCATTGATATCCATATGGTGTATAAATCATGGGATGCAGTTAGTGCATTGATATACATTTGGTGTATGAACCATGGTTTGCAGCTGCTGCATTTATATCCATTTGTTGTAAAAGCTATGAGATGCAGTTGGTGCATGTATATCCATTTGGTGTATGAGCCATGGGATTCTCTTGGTGCATTGATATCCATTTAGTGTATGAGTCATGTGATACAGTTGGTGAATTGATATCCATTTGGTGTATGAACCATGGGATGCTGTCGGTGCATCGATATCCATTTGGTGTATGAGTCATGGGATGCTTTTGGTGCATTGCCATCCATTTGGTGTATGAGTCATGGGATGCAGTTGGTGAATTGATTTCCATCTGGTGTATAAATCATGGCATGCAGTTGGTGCATTGATATGCATTTGGTGTATGAACCATGGGATGCTGTTGGTGCATTGGTATCCATTTGGTGTATCAACCATGGGATGCTGTTGGTGCATTGATATATGTTTGGTGTATGAGTCATGGGATGCTTTTGGTGCACTGACATCCATTCGGTATATGAGTCATGGGATGCAGTTGGTGCATTGATATCCATATGGTGTATAAATCATGGGATGCAGTTGGCGCATTGATATGCATTTGGTGTATGAACCATGGGGTGCATTTGGTGCATTTATATCCATTTGGTGTAAAAGCCCTGAGATGTAGTTGTTGCATTACTTTCCATTTGGTATAAAAGCCATGGGATGCAGTTGGTGCATTAATTTCCATTTGGTGTATGAGCCATGGGATGCTGTTGGTGCATTGATATCCATTTGGCGTATGAACCATGGAATGCTGTTGGTGCATTGATATCCATTTGGTGTATGAGTCATGGGATGCAGTTTGTGCATTAATATCAATTTGGTATAAGAGCCATGAGATGCATTTGCTGCATTAATGTCCATTTGCTATAAGAGCAATGGGATGCAGTTGGGGCATTGATAACCATTTGGTGTATGAGTCATGGGATGCTGTTGGTACATTGATATCCATATGGTGTATGAAACATGGGATGATCTTGGTGCATTCATATCTATTTCGTGTATGAGCCATGGGATGATCTTGGTGCATTCATATCTATTTCGTGTATGAGCCATGGGATGCTGTTGGTGCATTGATATCCATTTGGTGTATGAGTCATGGGATGCTGTTATTGCATTGACATGCATTGACATCCATTTGGTGTAATAGCCATGAGATGCAGTTGGTGCATTAATATCAATTTGGTATAAGAGCCATGAGATGCATTTGCTGCATTAATATCCATTTGCTATAAGAGCAATGGGATGCAGTTGGGGCATTGATATCCATTTGGTGTATGAGTCATGGGATGCTGTTGGCGCATTGAATTCCATTTGGTGTATGAACCATGAGATGCAGTTGGTGCATTAATATCCTTTTGGTATAAGAGCCAAGGGATGCAGTTGGTGCATTTATTTCCATTTGGTGTATGAGCCATGGGATGTTGTTGGTGAATTGTTATCCATTTGGTGTATGAACCATGGGATGCAGATGAGTCAATTATATCCATTTGGTGTAAAAGCCATGAGATGCAGTTGGTGCATTATTATCCATTTGGTATAAGAGCCATGGGATGCAGTTGGTGCATTGATATCCTTTTGGTGTATGAGTCATGGGATGCAGTTGGTGCATTGATATCCATATGGTGTATAAATCATGGAATGCAGTTGGTGCATTGATATACATTTGGTGTATGAACCATGGTTTGCAGCTGGTGCATTTGTATCCATTTGTTGTCAAAGCCATGAGATACAGTTGGTGCATTTATATCCATTTGGTGTATGAGCCATGGGATTCTCTTGGTGCATTGATATCCATTTGGTGTATGAGTCATGGGATGCTGTTGGCGCATTGATATCCATTAGATGTATAAGCCATGGGATGCAGTTGGTGAATTGATATCCATTTGGTGTATGAACCATGGGATGCTGTTGGTGCATCGATATCCATTTGGTTTATGAGTCATGGGATGCTGTTGTTGCATTGACATCCATTTGGTGTATGAGGCATGGGATGCAGATAGTTCATTTATATCCAGTTGGTGTAAAAGCCATGAGCTGCAGTTGGTGCATTAATATCCATTTGGTATAAGAGCCATGGGATGCAGTTGGTGCATTGATATCCATTTGGGGTATGAGCCATGGGATGTTGTTGGTGCATTGATATCCATTTGGTGTATGAACCATGGGATGCTGTTGGTGCATTGATATCCGTTTGGTGTATGAGTCATGGGATGCTTTTGGTGCATTGACATCCATTGGGTGTATGAGTCATGGGATGCAGTGGGTGCATTGATATCCATTTGGTGTATTAGTCATGGGATGCTGTTGGCGCATTGACATCCATTTCGTGTATGAGTCATGAGATGCAGTTGGTGCATTAATATCCATTTGGTATAAGAGCCAAGGGATACAGTTGGTGCATTTATATCCATTTGGTGTAAGAGCCATGGGATGCTGTTGGTGCATTGATATCTGTTTGGTGTATGAGTCATGGGATGCTTTTGGTGCACTGACATCCATTCGGTATATGAGTCATGGGATGCAGTTGGTGCATTGATATCCATATGGTGTATAAATCATGGGATGCAGTTGGCGCATTGATATGCATTTGGTGTATGAACCATGGGGTGCATTTGGTGCATTTATATCCATTTGATGTAAAAGCCCTGAGATGTAGTTGTTGCATTACTTTCCATTTGGTATAAAAGCCATGGGATGCAGTTGGTGCATTTATTTCCATTTGGTGTATGAGCCATGGGATGCTGTTGGTGCATTGATATCCATTTGGTGTATGAACCATGGAATGCTGTTGGTGCATTGATATCCATTTGGTGTATGAGTCATGGGATGCAGTTTGTGCATTAATATCAATTTGGTATAAGAGCCATGAGATGCATTTGCTGCATTAATGTCCATTTGCTATAAGAGCAATGGGATGCAGTTGGGGCATTGATATCCATTTGGTGTATGAGTCATGGGATGCTGTTGGTACATTGATATCCATATGGTGTATGAAACATGGGATGATCTTGGTGCATTCATATCTATTTCGTGTATGAGCCATGGGATGATCTTGGTGCATTCATATCTATTTCGTGTATGAGCCATGGGATGCTGTTGGTGCATTGATATCCATATGGTGTATAAATCATGGGATGCAATTGGCGCATTGATATTCATTTGGTGTATGAACCATGGGATGCAGTTGGTGCATTTATATCCATTTGGTGTAAAAGCCCTGAGATGCAGTTGTTGCATTACTTTCCAATTGGTATAAAAGCCATGGGATGCAGTTTGTGCATTTATTTCCATTTGGTTTATGAGCCATGGGTTGCTGTTGGTGCATTGATATCCATTTGGTGTATGAACCATGGAATGCTGTTGGTGCATTCATATCCATTTGGTGTATGAGCCATGGGATGCAGTTGGTGCATTGATATCCATTTGGTGTATAAGTCATGGGATGCAGTTGGTGCATTGACATCCATTTGGTGTAATAGCCATGAGATGCAGTTGGTGCATTAATATCAATTTGGTATAAGAGCCATGAGATGCATTTGCTGCATTAATATCCATTTGCTATAAGAGCAATGGGATGCAGTTGGGGCATTGATATCCATTTGGTGTATGAGTCATGGGATGCTGTTGGCGCATTGAATTCCATTTGGTGTATGAACCATGAGATGCAGTTGGTGCATTAATATCCTTTTGGTATAAGAGCCAAGGGATGCAGTTGGTGCATTTATTTCCATTTGGTGTATGAGCCATGGGATGTTGTTGGTGAATTGTTATCCATTTGGTGTATGAACCATGGGATGCAGATGAGTCAATTATATCCATTTGGTGTAAAAGCCATGAGATGCAGTTGGTGCATTATTATCCATTTGGTATAAGAGCCATGGGATGCAGTTGGTGCATTGATATCCTTTTGGTGTATGAGTCATGGGATGCAGTTGGTGCATTGATATCCATATGGTGTATAAATCATGGAATGCAGTTGGTGCATTGATATACATTTGGTGTATGAACCATGGTTTGCAGCTGGTGCATTTGTATCCATTTGTTGTCAAAGCCATGAGATACAGTTGGTGCATTTATATCCATTTGGTGTATGAGCCATGGGATTCTCTTGGTGCATTGATATCCATTTGGTGTATGAGTCATGGGATGCTGTTGGTGCATTGATATCCATTAGATGTATAAGCCATGGGATGCAGTTGGTGAATTGATATCCATTTGGTGTATGAACCATGGGATGCTGTTGGTGCATCGATATCCATTTGGTGTATGAGTCATGGGATGCTGTTGTTGCATTGACATCCATTTGGTGTATGAGGCATGGGATGCAGATAGTTCATTTATATCCAGTTGGTGTAAAAGCCATGAGCTGCAGTTGGTGCATTAATATCCATTTGGTATAAGAGCCATGGGATGCAGTTGGTGCATTGATATCCATTTGGGGTATGAGCCTTGGGATGCTGTTGGTGCATTGATATCCATTTGGTGTATGAACCATGGGATGCTGTTGGTGCATTGATATCCGTTTGGTGTATGAGTCATGGGATGCTTTTGGTGCATTGACATCCATTGGGTGTATGAGTCATGGGATGCAGTGGGTGCATTGATATCCATTTGGTGTATTAGTCATGGGATGCTGTTGGCGCATTGACATCCATTTCGTGTATGAGTCATGAGATGCAGTTGGTGCATTAATATCCATTTGGTATAAGAGCCAAGGGATACAGTTGGTGCATTTATATCCATTTGGTGTAAGAGCCATGGGATGCTGTTGGTGCATTGATATCTGTTTGGTGTATGAGTCATGGGATGCTTTTGGTGCACTGACATCCATTCGGTATATGAGTCATGGGATGCAGTTGGTGCATTGATATCTATATGGTGTATAAATCATGGGATGCAGTTGGCGCATTGATATGCATTTGGTGTATGAACCATGGGGTGCATTTGGTGCATTTATATCCATTTGGTGTAAAAGCCCTGAGATGTAGTTGTTGCATTACTTTCCATTTGGTATAAAAGCCATGGGATGCAGTTGGTGCATTTATTTCCATTTGGTGTATGAGCCATGGGATGCTGTTGGTGCATTGATATCCATTTGGTGTATGAACCATGGAATGCTGTTGGTGCATTGATATCCATTTGGTGTATGAGTCATGGGATG
This sequence comes from Ambystoma mexicanum, assembly GCF_040938575.1. NCBI lineage: Eukaryota > Metazoa > Chordata > Amphibia > Caudata > Ambystomatidae > Ambystoma > Ambystoma mexicanum. Next base: position 1,307,344,690 of record NC_090926.1, on the reverse strand, counting down.
CAGTTTGTGCATTAATATCAATTTGGTATAAGAGCCATGAGATGCATTTGCTGCATTAATGTCCATTTGCTATAAGAGCAATGGGATGCAGTTGGGGCATTGATATCCATTTGGTGTATGAGTCATGGGATGCTGTTGGTACATTGATATCCATATGGTGTATGAAACATGGGATGATCTTGGTGCATTCATATCTATTTCGTGTATGAGCCATGGGATGATCTTGGTGCATTCATATCTATTTCGTGTATGAGCCATGGGATGCTGTTGGTGCATTGATATCCATTTGGTGTATGAGTCATGGGATGCTGTTATTGCATTGACATGCATTGACATCCATTTGGTGTAATAGCCATGAGATGCAGTTGGTGCATTAATATCAATTTGGTATAAGAGCCATGAGATGCATTTGCTGCATTAATATCCATTTGCTATAAGAGCAATGGGATGCAGTTGGGGCATTGATATCCATTTGGTGTATGAGTCATGGGATGCTGTTGGCGCATTGAATTCCATTTGGTGTATGAACCATGAAATGCAGTTGGTGCATTAATATCCTTTTGGTATAAGAGCCAAGGGATGCAGTTGGTGCATTTATTTCCATTTGGTGTATGAGCCATGGGATGTTGTTGGTGAATTGTTATCCATTTGGTGTATGAACCATGGGATGCAGATGAGTCAATTATATCCATTTGGTGTAAAAGCCATGAGATGCAGTTGGTGCATTATTATCCATTTGGTATAAGAGCCATGGGATGCAGTTGGTGCATTGATATCCTTTTGGTGTATGAGTCATGGGATGCAGTTGGTGCATTGATATCCATATGGTGTATAAATCATGGAATGCAGTTGGTGCATTGATATACATTTGGTGTATGAACCATGGTTTGCAGCTGGTGCATTTGTATCCATTTGTTGTCAAAGCCATGAGATGCAGTTGGTGCATTTATATCCATTTGGTGTATGAGCCATGGGATTCTCTTGGTGCATTGATATCCATTTGGTGTATGAGTCATGGGATGCTGTTGGCGCATTGATTTCCATTAGATGTATAAGCCATGGGATGCAGTTGGTGAATTGATATCCATTTGGTGTATGAACCATGGGATGCTGTTGGTGCATCGATATCCATTTGGTGTATGAGTCATGGGATGCTGTTGTTGCATTGACATCCATTTGGTGTATGAGGCATGGGATGCAGATAGTTCATTTATATCCAGTTGGTGTAAAAGTCATGAGCTGCAGTTGGTGCATTAATATCCATTTGGTATAAGAGCCATGGGATGCAGTTGGTGCATTGATATCCATTTGGGGTATGAGCCATGGGATGTTGTTGGTGCATTGATATCCATTTGGTGTATGAACCATGGGATGCTGTTGGTGCATTGATATCTGTTTGGTGTATGAGTCATGGGATGCTTTTGGTGCATTGACATCCATTGGGTGTATGAGTCATGGGATGCAGTGGGTGCATTGATATCCATTTGGTGTATTAGTCATGGGATGCTGTTGGCGCATTGACATCCATTTCGTGTATGAGTCATGAGATGCAGTTGGTGCATTAATATCCATTTGGTATAAGAGCCAAGGGATACAGTTGGTGCATTTATATCCATTTGGTGTAAGAGCCATGGGATGCTGTTGGTGCATTGATATCCATTTGGTGACTGAACAATGGGATGCTGTTGGTGCATTGATATCCATTTGTTGTATGAGTCATGGGATGCAGTTGGTGCATTGATATCCATTTGGTGAATGAGTCATGGGATTCCGTCTGTGCATTGATATCCCTTTGGTGTATGAGCCATGGGATGCAGTTGGTGCATTGATATCCGTTTGGTGTATGAGTCATGGGATGCTTTTGGTGCATTGACATCCATTGGGTGTATGAGTCATTGGATGCAGTGGGTGCATTGATATCCATTTGGTGTATGAGTCATGGGATGCTGTTGGCGCATTGACATCCATTTCGTGTATGAGTCATGAGATGCAGTTGGTGCATGAATATCCATTTGGTATGAGAGCCAAGGGATGCAGTTGGTGCATTTATATACATTTGGTGTAAGAGCCATGGGATGCTCTTGATGCATTGATATCCATTTGGTGAATGAACAATGGGATGCTCTTGGTACATTTATATACATTTCGTGTATGAGCCATGGGATGCTGTTGGTGCATTGATATCCATTTGTTGTATGAGTCATGGGATGCAGTTGGTGCATTGATATCCATTTGGTGAATGAGTCATGGGATTCTGTCTGTGCATTGATATCCTTTTGGTGTATGAGTAATTGCATGCTGCTGGTGCATTGATATCCATTTGGTGTATGAGTCATGGGATGCTGTTGTTGCATTGACATCCATTTGGTGTATGAGTCATGGGATGCAGATGAGTCATTTATATACATTTGGTGTAAAAGCCATGAGATGCAGTTGGTGCATTAATATCCACTTTGTATAAGAGCCATGGGATGCCGTTGGTGCATTGATATCCATTTGGTGTATGAGTCATGGGATGCAGTTGGTGCATTGATATCCATATGGTGTATAAGTCACGGGATGCAGTTGGTGCATTGATATACATTTGGTGTATGAACCATGGGATGCAGCTGGTGCATTTATATCCATTTGTTGTAAAAGCCATGAGATGCAGTTGGTGCATTGACATCCATTTGGTGTATGAGTCATTGGATGCTGTTGTTGCATTGACATCCATTTGGTGAATGAGTCATGGGATGCAGATGAGTCATTTATATCCATTTGGTGTATGAGCCATGGGATTCTCTTGGTGCATTGATATCCATTTGGTGTATGAGTCATGGGATGCTGTTGGCGCATTGATATCCATTAGATGTATAAGCCATGGGATGCATTTGGTGAATTGATATCCATTTGGTGTATGAACCATGGGATGCTGTTGGTGCATCGATATCCATTTGGTGTATGAGTCATGGGATGCTGTTGTTGCATTGACATCCATTTGGTGTATGAGGCATGGGATGCAGATAGTTCATTTATATCCAGTTGGTGTAAAAGCCATGAGCTGCAGTTGGTGCATTAATATCCATTTGGTATAAGAGCCATGGGATGCAGTTGGTGCATTGATATCCATTTGGGGTATGAGCCATGGGATGTTGTTGGTGCATTGATATCCATTTGGTGTATGAACCATGGGATGCTGTTGGTGCATTGATATCCGTTTGGTGTATGAGTCATGGGATGCTTTTGGTGCATTGACATCCATTGGGTGTAAAAGCCATGAGCTGCAGTTGGTGCATTAATATCCATTTGGTATAAGAGCCATGGGATGCAGTTGGTGCATTGATATCCATTTGGGGTATGAGCCATGGGATGTTGTTGGTGCATTGATATCCATTTGGTGTATGAACCATGGGATGCAGCTGGTGCATTTATATCCATTTGTTGTAAAAGCCATGAGATGCAGTTGGTGCATTGACATCCATTTGGTGTATGAGTCATTGGATGCTGTTGTTGCATTGACATCCATTTGGTGAATGAGTCATGGGATGCAGATGAGTCATTTATATCGATTGGGTGTAAAAGCCATGAGATGCAGTTGGTGCATTAATATCCATTTGGTATAAGAACCATGGGATGCAGTTGGTGCATTGATATCCATTTGGTGTATGAGTCATGGGATGCAGTTGGTGCATTGATATCCATATGGTGTATAAATCATGGGATGCAGTTGGTGCATTGATATACATTTGGTGTATGAACCATGGTTTGCAGCTGCTGCATTTATATCCATTTGTTGTAAAAGCTATGAGATGCAGTTGGTGCATGTATATCCATTTGGTGTATGAGCCATGGGATTCTCTTGGTGCATTGATATCCATTTGGTGTATGAGTCATGTGATACAGTTGGTGAATTGATATCCATTTGGTGTATGAACCATGGGATGCTGTCGGTGCATCGATATCCATTTGGTGTATGAGTCATAGGATGCTTTTGGTGCATTGCTATCCATTTGGTGTATGAGTCATGGGATGCAGTTGGTGAATTGATATCCATTTGGTGTATGAACCATGGGATGCTGTCGGTGCATCGATATCCATTTGGTGTATGAGTCATTGGATGCTGTTGTTGCATCGATATCCATTTGGTGTATGAGTCATAGGATGCTTTTGGTGCATTGCTATCCATTTGGTGTATGAGCCATGGGATTCTCTTGGTGCATTGATATCCATTTGGTGTATGAGTCATGTGATACAGTTGGTGAATTGATATCCATTTGGTGTATGAACCATGGGATGCTGTCGGTGCATCGATATCCATTTGGTGTATGAGTCATTGGATGCTGTTGTTGCATTGACATCCATTTGGTGAATGAGTCATGGGATGCAGATGAGTCATTTATATCCATTTGGTGTATGAGCCATGGGATTCTCTTGGTGCATTGATATCCATTTGGTGTATGAGTCATGGGATGCTGTTGGCGCATTGATATCCATTAGATGTATAAGCCATGGGATGCATTTGGTGAATTGATATCCATTTGGTGTATGAACCATGGGATGCTGTTGGTGCATCGATATCCATTTGGTGTATGAGTCATGGGATGCTGTTGTTGCATTGACATCCATTTGGTGTATGAGGCATGGGATGCAGATAGTTCATTTATATCCAGTTGGTGTAAAAGCCATGAGCTGCAGTTGGTGCATTAATATCCATTTGGTATAAGAGCCATGGGATGCAGTTGGTGCATTGATATCCATTTGGGGTATGAGCCATGGGATGTTGTTGGTGCATTGATATCCATTTGGTGTATGAACCATGGGATGCTGTTGGTGCATTGATATCCGTTTGGTGTATGAGTCATGGGATGCTTTTGGTGCATTGACATCCATTGGGTGTATGAGTCATGGGATGCAGTGGGTGCATTGATATCCATTTGGTGTATTAGTCATGGGATGCTGTTGGCGCATTGACATCCATTTCGTGTATGAGTCATGAGATGCAGTTGGTGCATTAATATCCATTTGGTATAAGAGCCAAGGGATACAGTTGGTGCATTTATATCCATTTGGTGTAAGAGCCATGGGATGCTGTTGGTGCATTGATATCCATTTGGTGAATGAACAATGGGATGCTCTTGGTGCATTTATATACATTTTGTGTATGAGCCATGGGATGCTGTTGGTGCATAGATATCCATTTGTTGTATGAGTCATGGGATGCAGTTGGTGCATTGATATCCATTTGGTGAATGAGTCATGGGATTCCGTCTGTGCATTGATATCCCTTTGGTGTATGAGCCATGGGATGCAGTTGGTGCATTGATATCCGTTTGGTGAATGAGTCATGGGATGCTTTTGGTGCATTGACATCCATTGGGTGTATGAGTCATGGGATGCAGTGGGTGCATTGATATCCATTTGGTGTATGAGTCATGGGATGCTGTTGGCGCATTGACATCCATTTCGTGTATGAGTCATGAGATGCAGTTGGTGCATGAATATCCATTTGGTATGAGAGCCAAGGGATGCAGTTGGTGCATTTATATCCATTTGGTGTAAGAGCCATGGGATGCTGTTGGTGCATTGATATCCATTTGGTGAATGAACAATGGGATGCTCTTGGTACATTTATATAGATTTTGTGTATAAGGCATGGGATGCTGTTGGTGCATTGATATCCATTTGTTGTATGAGTCATGGGATGCAGTTGGTGCATTGATATCCATTTGGTGAATGAGTCATGGGATTCCGTCTGTGCATTGATATCCTTTTGGTGTATGAGTAATTGCATGCTGCTGGTGCATTGATATCCATTTGGTGTATGAGTCATGGGATGCTGTTGTTGCATTGACATCCATTTGGTGTATGAGTCATGGGATGCAGATGAGTCATTTATATACATTTGGTGTAAAAGCCATGAGATGCAGTTGGTGCATTAATATCCACTTTGTATAAGAGCCATGGGATGCCGTTGGTGCATTGATATCCATTTGGTGTATGAGTCATGGGATGCAGTTGGTGCATTGATATCCATATGGTGTATAAATCACGGGATGCAGTTGGTGCATTGATATACATTTGGTGTATGAACCATGGGATGCAGCTGGTGCATTTATATCCATTTGTTGTAAAAGCCATGAGATGCAGTTGGTGCATTGACATCCATTTGGTGTATGAGTCATTGGATGCTGTTGTTGCATTGACATCCATTTGGTGAATGAGTCATGGGATGCAGATGAGTCATTTATATCGATTGGGTGTAAAAGCCATGAGATGCAGTTGGTGCATTAATATCCATTTGGTATAAGAGCCATGGGATGCAGTTGGTGCATTGATATCCATTTGGTGTATGAGTCATGGGATGCAGTTGGTGCATTGATATCCATATGGTGTATAAATCATGGGATGCAGTTGGTGCATTGATATACATTTGGTGTATGAACCATGGTTTGCAGCTGCTGCATTTATATCCATTTGTTGTAAAAGCTATGAGATGCAGTTGGTGCATGTATATCCATTTGGTGTATGAGCCATGGGATTCTCTTGGTGCATTGATATCCATTTGGTGTATGAGTCATGTGATACAGTTGGTGAATTGATATCCATTTGGTGTATGAACCATGGGATGCTGTCGGTGCATCGATATCCATTTGGTGTATGAGTCATAGGATGCTTTTGGTGCATTGCTATCCATTTGGTGTATGAGTCATGGGATGCAGTTGGTGAATTGATTTCCATCTGGTGTATAAATCATGGGATGCAGTTGGTGCATTGATATGCATTTGGTGTATGAACCATGGGATGCTGTTGCTGCATTGGTATCCATTTGGTGTATCAACCATGGGATGCTGTTGGTGCATTGATATATGTTTGGTGTATGAGTCATGGGATGCTTTTGGTGCACTGACATCCATTCGGTATATGAGTCATGGGATGCAGTTGGTGCATTGATATCCATATGGTGTATAAATCATGGGATGCAGTTGGCGCATTGATATGCATTTGGTGTATGAACCATGGGATGCATTTGGTGCATTTATATCCATTTGGTGTAAAAGCCCTGAGATGTAGTTGTTGCATTACTTTCCATTTGGTATAAAAGCCATGGGATGCAGTTGGTGCATTTATTTCCATTTGGTGTATGAGCCATGGGATGCTGTTGGTGCATTGATATCCATTTGGTGTATGAACCATGGAATGCTGTTGGTGCATTGATATCCATTTGGTGTATGAGTCATGGGATGCAGTTTGTGCATTAATATCAATTTGGTATAAGAGCCATGAGATGCATTTGCTGCATTAATGTCCATTTGCTATAAGAGCAATGGGATGCAGTTGGGGCATTGATATCCATTTGGTGTATGAGTCATGGGATGCTGTTGGTACATTGATATCCATATGGTGTATGAAACATGGGATGATCTTGGTGCATTCATATCTATTTCATGTATGAGCCATGGGATGATCTTGGTGCATTCATATCTATTTCGTGTATGAGCCATGGGATGCTGTTGGTGCATTGATATCCATTTGGTGTATGAGTCATGGGATGCTGTTATTGCATTGACATGCATTTGGTGTAAAAGCCATGAGCTGCAGTTAGTGCATTAATATCCATTTGGTATAAGAGCCATGGGATGCAGTTGGTGCATTGATATCCATTAGGTATATGAGCCATGGGATGCTGTTGGTGCATTGGTATCCATTTGGTGTATGAACCATGGGATGCTGTTGGTGCATTGATATCAGTTTGGTGTATGAGTCATGGGATGCTTTTGGTGCATTGACATCCATTCGGTGTATGAGTCATGGGATGCAGTTGGTGCATTGATATCCATATGGTGTATAAATCATGGGATGCAATTGGCGCATTGATATGCATTTGGTGTATGAACCATGGGATGCAGTTGGTGCATTTATATTCATTTGGTGTAAAAGCCCTGAGATGCAGTTGTTGCATTACTTTCCATTTGGTATAAAAGCCAATGGATGCAGTTGGTGCATTTATTTCCATTTGGTGTATGAGCCATGGGATGCTGTTGGTGCATTGATATCCATTTGGTGTATGAACCATGGAATGCTGTTGGTGCATTCATATCCATTTGGTGTATGAGCCATGGAATGCAGTTGGTGCATTGATATCCATTTGGTGTATAAGTCATGGGATGCAGTTGGTGTATTGACATCCATTTGGTGTAATAGCCATGAGATGCAGTTGGTGCATTAATATCAATTTGGTACAAGAGCCATGAGATGCATTTGCTGCATTAATATCCATTTGCTATAAGAGCAATGGGATGCAGTTGGGGCATTGATATCCATTTGGTGTATGAGGCATGGGATGCAGTTGGCGCATTGACTTCCATTTGGTGTATGAACCATGAGATGCAGTTGGTGCATTAATATCCGTTTGGTATAAGAGCCAAGGGATGCAGTTGGTGCATTTATATCCATTTGGTGTATGAGCCATGGGATGTTGTTGGTGAATTGTTATCCATTTGGTGTATGAACCATGGGATGCTGATGAGACATTTATATCCATTTGGTGTAAAAGCCATGAGATGCAGTTGGTGCATTAATATCCATTTGGTATAAGAGCCATGGGATGCAGTTGGTGCATTGATATCCATTTGGTGTATGAGTCATGGGATGGAGTTGGTGCATTGATATCCATATGGTGTATAAATCATGGAATGCAGTTGGTGCATTGATATACATTTGGTGTATGAACCATGGTTTGCAGCTGGTGCATTTATATCCATTTGTTGTCAAAACCATGAGATGCAGTTGGTGCACTTATATCCATTTGGTGTATGAGCCATGGGATGCTGTTGGCGCATTGATATCCATTAGATTTATAAGCCATGGGATGCAGTTGGTGAATTGATATCCATTTGGTGTATGAACCATGGGATGCTGTTGGTGCATCGATGTTCATTTGGTGTATGAGTCATGGGATGCTGTTGTTGCATTGACATCCATTTGGTGTATGAAGCATGGGATGCAGATAGTTCATTTATATCCAGTTGGTGTAAAAGCCAAGAGCTGCAGTTGGTGCATTAATATCCATTTGGTATAAGAGCCACGGGATGCAGTTGGTGCATTGATATCCATTTGGTGTATGAGCCATGGGATGTTGTTGGTGCATTGATATCCATTTGGTGTATGAACCATGGGATGCTGTTGGTGCATTGATATCCATTTGGTGTATGAGTCATGGGATGCTTTTGGTGCATTGACATCCATTGGGTGTATGAGTCATGGGATGCAGTGGGTGCATTGATATCCATTTAGTGTATGAGTCGTGGGATGCTGTTGGCACATTGACATCCATTTGGTGTATGAGTCATGAGATGCAGTTGGTGCATTAATATCCATTTGGTATAAGAGCCAAGGGATGCAGTTGGTGCATTTATATCCATTTGGTGTATGAGTCATGGGATGCTGTTGGTGCATTGATATCCATTTGGTGAATGAACAATGGGATGCTCTTGGTGCATTGATATACATTTCGTGTATGAGCCATGGGATGCTTTGGTGCATTGATATCCATTTGGTGTATGAGTCATGGGATGCAGTTGGTGCATTGATATCCATTTGGTGTATGAGTAATTGCATGCTGTTAGTGCATTGATATCCATTTGGTGTATGAGTCATGGGATGCTGTTGGTGCATTGATATACATTTGGTGTATGAACCATGGGATGCAGCTGGTGCATTTATGTCCATTTGCTGTAAAAGCCATGAGATGCAGTTGGTGCATTGACATCCATTTGGTGTATGTGTTATGGGATGCAGATGAGTCATTTATATACATTTGGTGTAAAAGCCATGAGATGCAGTTGGTGCATTAATATCCACTTGGTATAAGAGCCATGGGATGCCGTTGGTGCATTGATATCCATTTGGTGTATGAGTAATGGGATGCAGTTGGTGCATTGATATCCATATGGTGTATAAATCATGGGATGCAGTTGGTGCATTGATATACATTTGGTGTATGAACCATGGGATGCAGCTGGTGCATTTATGTCCATTTGCTGTAAAAGCCATGAGATGCAGTTGGTGCATTTACATCCATTTGGTGTATGAGTCATTGTATGCTGTTGTTGCATTGACATCCATTTGGTGAATGAGTCATGGGATGCAGATGAGTCATTTATAACAATTTGGTGTAAAAGCCGTGAGATGCGGTTGGTGCATTAATATCCATTTGGTATAAGAGCCTTGGGATGCAGTTGGTGCATTGATATCCATTTGGTGTATGAGTCATGGGATGCAGTTGGTGCATTGATATCCATATGGTGTATAAATCATGGGCTGCAGTTGGTGCATTGATATACATTTGGTGTATGAACCATGGTTTGCAGCTGGTGCATTTATATCCATTTGTTGTAAAAGCCATGAGATGCAGTTGGTGCATGTATATCCATTTGGTGTATGAGGCATGGGATTCTCTTGGTGCATTGATGTCCATTTGGTGTATGAGTCATGAGATACAGTTGGTGAATTGATATCCATTTGGCTTATGAATCATGGGATGCTGTCTGTGCATCGATATCCATTTGGTGTATGAGTCATGGGATGCTTTTGGTGCATTGCCATCCATTTGGTGTATGAGTCATGGGATGCAGTTGGTGCATTGATTTCCATCTGGTGTATAAATCATGGGATGCTGTTGGTGCATCGATATCCATTTGGTGTATGAGTCATGGGATGCTGTTGTTCCATTGACATCCATTTGGTGTATGAGGCTTGGGATGCAGATAGTTCATTTATATCCAGTTGGTGTAAAAGCTATGAGCTGCAGTTGGTGCATTAATATCCATTTGCTATAAGAGCCATGGGATGCAGTTGGTGCATTGATATCCATTTGGTGTATGAGCCATGGGATGTTGTTGGTGCATTGATATCCATTTGGTGTATGAACCATGGGATGCTGTTGGTGCATTGATATCTGTTTGGTTTATGAGTCATGGGATGCTTTTGGTGCATTGACATCCATTGGGTGTATGAGCCATGGGATGCTGTTGGTGCATCGATATCCATTTGGTGTATGAGTCATGGGATGCTGTTGTTGCATTGACATCCATTTGGTGTATGAGGCATGGGATGCAGATATTTCATTTATATCCAGTTGTTGTAAAAGCCATGAGCTGCAGTTGGAGCATTAATATCCATTTGGTATAAGAGCCGTGGGATGCAGTTGGTGCTTTGATATCCATTTGGTGTATGAGCCATGGGATGTTGTTGGTGCATTGATATCCATTTGGTGTATGAACCATGGGATGCTGTTGGTGCATTGATATCCATTTGGGGTATGAGTCATGGGATGCTTTTGGTGCATTGACATCCATTGGGTGTATGAGCCATGGGATGCTGTTGGTGCATTGATATCCATTTGGTATATGAGTCATGGGATGCTGTTAGTGCATTGACATGCATTTGGTGTAAAAGCCATGAACTGCAGTTAATGCATTAATATCCATTTGGTATAAGAGCCATGAGATGCAGTTGGTGCATGTATATTCATTTGGTGTATGAGCCATGGGATTCTCTTGGTGCATTGATATCCATTTGGTGTATGAGTCATGAGATACAGTTGGTGAATTGATATCCATTTGGTGTATGAACCATGGGATGCTGTCGGTGCATCGATATCCATTTGGTGTATGAGTCATGGGATGCTTTTGGTGCATTGCCATCCATTTGGTGTAAGAGTCATGGGATGCAGTTGGTGCATTGATTTCCATCTGGTGTATAAATCATGGGATGCTGTTGGTGCATCGATATCCATTTGGTGTATGGACCATGGGATGCTTTTGGTGCATTGATTTCCAACTGGTGTATGAGTCATGGGATGCAGTTGGTGCATTGATATCCATATGGTGTATTAATCATGGGATGCAATTGGCTCATTGATATGCATTTGGTGTATGAACCATGGGATGCAGTTGGTGCATTTATTTCCATTTGGTGTATGAGCCATGGGATGCTGTTGGTGCATTGATATCCATTTGGTGTATGAACCATGGAATGCTGTTGGTGCATTGATATCCATTTGGTGTATGAGTCATGGGATGCAGTTTGTGCATTAATATCAATTTGCTATAAGAGCAATGGGATGCAGTTGGGGCATTGATATCCATTTGGTGTATGAGTCATGGGATGCTGTTGGTACATTGATATCCATATGGTGTATGAAACATGGGATGATCTTGGTGCATTCATATCTATTTCATGTATGAGCCATGGGATGATCTTGGTGCATTCATATCTATTTCGTGTATGAGCCATGGGATGCTGTTGGTGCATTGATATCCATTTGGTGTATGAGTCATGGGATGCTGTTATTGCATTGACATGCATTTGGTGTAAAAGCCATGAGCTGCAGTTAGTGCATTAATATCCATTTGGTATAAGAGCCATGGGATGCAGTTGGTGCATTGATATCCATTAGGTATATGAGCCATGGGATGCTGTTGGTGCATTGGTATCCATTTGGTGTATGAACCATGGGATGCTGTTGGTGCATTGATATCAGTTTGGTGTATGAGTCATGGGATGCTTTTGGTGCATTGACATCCATTCGGTGTATGAGTCATGGGATGCAGTTGGTGCATTGATATCCATATGGTGTATAAATCATGGGATGCAATTGGCGCATTGATATGCATTTGGTGTATGAACCATGGGATGCAGTTGGTGCATTTATATTCATTTGGTGTAAAAGCCCTGAGATGCAGTTGTTGCATTACTTTCCATTTGGTATAAAAGCCAATGGATGCAGTTGGTGCATTTATTTCCATTTGGTGTATGAGCCATGGGATGCTGTTGGTGCATTGATATCCATTTGGTGTATGAACCATGGAATGCTGTTGGTGCATTCATATCCATTTGGTGTATGAGCCATGGAATGCAGTTGGTGCATTGATATCCATTTGGTGTATAAGTCATGGGATGCAGTTGGTGTATTGACATCCATTTGGTGTAATAGCCATGAGATGCAGTTGGTGCATTAATATCAATTTGGTACAAGAGCCATGAGATGCATTTGCTGCATTAATATCCATTTGCTATAAGAGCAATGGGATGCAGTTGGGGCATTGATATCCATTTGGTGTATGAGGCATGGGATGCAGTTGGCGCATTGACTTCCATTTGGTGTATGAACCATGAGATGCAGTTGGTGCATTAATATCCGTTTGGTATAAGAGCCAAGGGATGCAGTTGGTGCATTTATATCCATTTGGTGTATGAGCCATGGGATGTTGTTGGTGAATTGTTATCCATTTGGTGTATGAACCATGGGATGCTGATGAGACATTTATATCCATTTGGTGTAAAAGCCATGAGATGCAGTTGGTGCATTAATATCCATTTGGTATAAGAGCCATGGGATGCAGTTGGTGCATTGATATCCATTTGGTGTATGAGTCATGGGATGGAGTTGGTGCATTGATATCCATATGGTGTATAAATCATGGAATGCAGTTGGTGCATTGATATACATTTGGTGTATGAACCATGGTTTGCAGCTGGTGCATTTATATCCATTTGTTGTCAAAACCATGAGATGCAGTTGGTGCACTTATATCCATTTGGTGTATGAGCCATGGGATGCTGTTGGCGCATTGATATCCATTAGATTTATAAGCCATGGGATGCAGTTGGTGAATTGATATCCATTTGGTGTATGAACCATGGGATGCTGTTGGTGCATCGATGTTCATTTGGTGTATGAGTCATGGGATGCTGTTGTTGCATTGACATCCATTTGGTGTATGAAGCATGGGATGCAGATAGTTCATTTATATCCAGTTGGTGTAAAAGCCAAGAGCTGCAGTTGGTGCATTAATATCCATTTGGTATAGGAGCCACGGGATGCAGTTGGTGCATTGATATCCATTTGGTGTATGAGCCATGGGATGTTGTTGGTGCATTGATATCCATTTGGTGTATGAACCATGGGATGCTGTTGGTGCATTGATATCCATTTGGTGTATGAGTCATGGGATGCGTTTGGTGCATTGACATCCATTGGGTGTATGAGTCATGGGATGCAGTGGGTGCATTGATATCCATTTAGTGTATGAGTCGTGGGATGCTGTTGGCACATTGACATCCATTTGGTGTATGAGTCATGAGATGCAGTTGGTGCATTAATATCCATTTGGTATAAGAGCCAAGGGATGCAGTTGGTGCATTTATATCCATTTGGTGTATGAGTCATGGGATGCTGTTGGTGCATTGATATCCATTTGGTGAATGAACAATGGGATGCTCTTGGTGCATTGATATACATTTCGTGTATGAGCCATGGGATGCTTTGGTGCATTGATATCCATTTGGTGTATGAGTCATGGGATGCAGTTGGTGCATTGATATCCATTTGGTGTATGAGTAATTGCATGCTGTTAGTGCATTGATATCCATTTGGTGTATGAGTCATGGGATGCTGTTGGTGCATTGATATACATTTGGTGTATGAACCATGGGATGCAGCTGGTGCATTTATGTCCATTTGCTGTAAAAGCCATGAGATGCAGTTGGTGCATTGACATCCATTTGGTGTATGTGTTATGGGATGCAGATGAGTCATTTATATACATTTGGTGTAAAAGCCATGAGATGCAGTTGGTGCATTAATATCCACTTGGTATAAGAGCCATGGGATGCCGTTGGTGCATTGATATCCATTTGGTGTATGAGTAATGGGATGCAGTTGGTGCATTGATATCCATATGGTGTATAAATCATGGGATGCAGTTGGTGCATTGATATACATTTGGTGTATGAACCATGGGATGCAGCTGGTGCATTTATGTCCATTTGCTGTAAAAGCCATGAGATGCAGTTGGTGCATTTACATCCATTTGGTGTATGAGTCATTGTATGCTGTTGTTGCATTGACATCCATTTGGTGAATGAGTCATGGGATGCAGATGAGTCATTTATAACAATTTGGTGTAAAAGCCGTGAGATGCGGTTGGTGCATTAATATCCATTTGGTATAAGAGCCTTGGGATGCAGTTGGTGCATTGATATCCATTTGGTGTATGAGTCATGGGATGCAGTTGGTGCATTGATATCCATATGGTGTATAAATCATGGGCTGCAGTTGGTGCATTGATATACATTTGGTGTATGAACCATGGTTTGCAGCTGGTGCATTTATATCCATTTGTTGTAAAAGCCATGAGATGCAGTTGGTGCATGTATATCCATTTGGTGTATGAGGCATGGGATTCTCTTGGTGCATTGATGTCCATTTGGTGTATGAGTCATGAGATACAGTTGGTGAATTGATATCCATTTGGCTTATGAATCATGGGATGCTGTCTGTGCATCGATATCCATTTGGTGTATGAGTCATGGGATGCTTTTGGTGCATTGCCATCCATTTGGTGTATGAGTCATGGGATGCAGTTGGTGCATTGATTTCCATCTGGTGTATAAATCATGGGATGCTGTTGGTGCATCGATATCCATTTGGTGTATGAGTCATGGGATGCTGTTGTTCCATTGACATCCATTTGGTGTATGAGGCTTGGGATGCAGATAGTTCATTTATATCCAGTTGGTGTAAAAGCTATGAGCTGCAGTTGGTGCATTAATATCCATTTGCTATAAGAGCCATGGGATGCAGTTGGTGCATTGATATCCATTTGGTGTATGAGCCATGGGATGTTGTTGGTGCATTGATATCCATTTGGTGTATGAACCATGGGATGCTGTTGGTGCATTGATATCTGTTTGGTTTATGAGTCATGGGATGCTTTTGGTGCATTGACATCCATTGGGTGTATGAGCCATGGGATGCTGTTGGTGCATCGATATCCATTTGGTGTATGAGTCATGGGATGCTGTTGTTGCATTGACATCCATTTGGTGTATGAGGCATGGGATGCAGATATTTCATTTATATCCAGTTGTTGTAAAAGCCATGAGCTGCAGTTGGAGCATTAATATCCATTTGGTATAAGAGCCGTGGGATGCAGTTGGTGCTTTGATATCCATTTGGTGTATGAGCCATGGGATGTTGTTGGTGCATTGATATCCATTTGGTGTATGAACCATGGGATGCTGTTGGTGCATTGATATCCATTTGGGGTATGAGTCATGGGATGCTTTTGGTGCATTGACATCCATTGGGTGTATGAGCCATGGGATGCTGTTGGTGCATTGATATCCATTTGGTATATGAGTCATGGGATGCTGTTAGTGCATTGACATGCATTTGGTGTAAAAGCCATGAACTGCAGTTAGTGCATTAATATCCATTTGGTATAAGAGCCATGAGATGCAGTTGGTGCATGTATATTCATTTGGTGTATGAGCCATGGGATTCTCTTGGTGCATTGATATCCATTTGGTGTATGAGTCATGAGATACAGTTGGTGAATTGATATCCATTTGGTGTATGAACCATGGGATGCTGTCGGTGCATCGATATCCATTTGGTGTATGAGTCATGGGATGCTTTTGGTGCATTGCCATCCATTTGGTGTAAGAGTCATGGGATGCAGTTGGTGCATTGATTTCCATCTGGTGTATAAATCATGGGATGCTGTTGGTGCATCGATATCCATTTGGTGTATGGACCATGGGATGCTTTTGGTGCATTGATTTCCAACTGGTGTATGAGTCATGGGATGCAGTTGGTGCATTGATATCCATATGGTGTATTAATCATGGGATGCAATTGGCTCATTGATATGCATTTGGTGTATGAACCATGGGATGCAGTTGGTGCATTTATTTCCATTTGGTGTATGAGCCATGGGATGCTGTTGGTGCATTGATATCCATTTGGTGTATGAACCATGGAATGCTGTTGGTGCATTCATATCCATTTGGTGTATGAGCCATGGGTTGCAGTAGGTGCATTGATATCCATTTGGTGTATAAGTCATGGGATGCTGTTATTGCATTGACATGCATTTGGTTTAAAAGCCATGAGCTGCAGTTAGTGCATTAATATCCATTTGGTATAAGAGCCATGGGATGCAGTTGGTGCATTGATATCCATTTGGTGTATGAGCCATGGGATGCTGTTGGTGCCTTGGTATCCATTTGGTGTATGAACGATGGGATGCTGTTGGTGATATCTGTTTGGTGTATGAGTCATGGGATGCTTTTGGTGCATTGACATACATTCGGTGTATGAGTCATGGGATGCAGTTGGTGCATTGATATCCATATGGTGTATAAATCGTGTGATGCAATTGGCGCATTGATATGCATTTGGTGTATGGACCATGGGAAGCTTTTGGTGCATTGACATCAATTTGGTTTATGAGTCATGGGATGCAGTTGGTGCATTGATATCCATATGGTGTATAAATCATGGGATGCAATTGGCGCATTGATATGCATTTGGTGTATGAACCATGGAATGCAGTTGGTGCATTTATTTCCATTTGGTGTATGAGCCATTGGATGCTGTTGGTGCATTGATATCCATTTGGTGTATGAACCATGAAATGCTGTTGGTGCATTCATATCCATTTGGTGTATGAGCCATGGGATGCAGTTGGCGCATTGATATCCATTTGGTGTATAAGTCATGGGATGCAGTTGGTGCATTTATTTCCATTTGGTATAATTGCCATGAGATGCATTTGCTGCATTAATATCCGTTTGGTATAAGAGCCAAGGGATGCAGTTGGTGCATTTATATCCATTTGGTGTATGAGCCATGGGATGTTGTTGGTGAATTGTTATCCATTTGGTGTATGAACCATGGGATGCAGATGAGTCATTTATATCCATTTGGTGTAAAAGCCATGAGATGCAGTTGGTGCATTAATATCCATTTAGTATAAGAGCCATGGGATGCAGTTGGTTCATTGATATCCATTTGTTGTATGAGTTATGGGATGCAGTTGGTGCATTGATATCCATATGGTGTATAAATCATGGAATGCAGTTGGTGCATTGATATACATTTGGTGTATGAACCATGGTTTGCAGCTGGTGCATTTATATCCATTTGTTGTCAAAGCCATGAGATGCAGTTGGTGCATTTATATCCATTTGGTGTATGAGCCATGGGATTCTCTTGGTGCATTGATATCCATTTGGTGTATGAGTCATGGGATGCTGTTGGCGCATTGATATCCATTAGATGTATAAGCCATGGGATGCAGTTTGTGAATTGATATCCATTTGGTGTATGAACCATGGGATGCTGTTGGTGCATCGATATCCATTTGGTGTATGAGTCATGGGATGTTGTTGTTGCATTGACATCCATTTGGTGTATGAGGCATGGGATGCAGATAGTTCATTTATATCCAGTTGGTGTAAAAGCCATGAGCTGCAGTTGGTGCATTAATATCCATTTGGATAAGAGCCATGGGATGCAGTTGGTACATTGATATCCATTTGGTGTATGTGCCATGGGATGTTGTTGGTGCATTGATATACATTTGGTGTATGAACCATGGGATGCTGTTGGTGCATTGATATCCGTTTGGTGTATGAGTCATGGGATGCTTTTGGTGCATTGACATCCATTGGGTGTATGAGTCATGGGATGCAGTGTGTGCATTGATATCCATTTGGTGTATGAGTCATGGGATGCTGTTGGTGCATTGACATCCATTTCGTGTATGAGTCATGAGATGCAGTTGGTGCATTAATATCCATTTGGTATAAGAGCCAAGGGATGCAGTTGGTGCATTTATATCCATTTGGTGTATGAGCCATGGGATGCTGTTGGTGCATTGATATCCATTTGGTGAATGAACAATGTGATGCTCTTGGTACATTGATATACATTTCGTGTATGAGCCATGGGATGCTGTTGGTGCATTGATATCCATTTGGTGTATGAGTCATGGGATGCAGTTGGTGCATTGATATCCATTTGGTGAATGAGTCATGGTATTCCATCTGTGCATTGATATCCATTTGGTGTATGAGTCTTGGGATGCTGTTGTTGCATTGACATCCATTTGGTGTATGAGTCATGGGATGCAGATGAGTCATTTATATACATTTGGTGTAAAAGCCATGAGATGCAGTTGGTGCATTAATGTCCACTTGGTATAAGAGCCATGGGATGCCGTTGGTGCATTGATATCCATTTGGTGTATGAGTCATGGGATGCAGTTTTTGCATTGATATCCATATGGTGTATAAATCATGGAATGTAGTTGGTGCATTGATATACATTTGGTGTATGAACCATGGGATGCAGCTGGTGCATTTATGTCCATTTGCTGTAAAAGCCATGAGATGCAGTTGGTGCATTTACATCCATTTGGTGTATGAGTCATGGGATGCTGTTGTTGCATTGACATCCATTTGGTGAATGAGTCATGGGATGCAGATGAGTCATTTATAACGATTTGGTGTAAAAGCCATGAGATGCAGTTGGTGCATTAATATCCATTTGGTATAAGAGCCTTGGGATGCAGTTGCTGCTTTGATATCCATTTGGTTTATGAGTCATTGGATGCAGTTGGTGCATTGATATCCGTATGGTGTATAAATCATGGGATGCAGTTGGTGCATTGATATACATTTGGTGTATGAACCATGGTTTGCAGCTGGTGCATTTATATCCATTTGTTGTAAAAGCCATAAGATGCAGTTGGTGCATGTATATCCATTTGGTGTATGAGCCATGGGATTCTCTTTGTGCATTGATGTCCATTTGGTGTATGAGTCATGAGATACAGTTGGTGAATTGATATCCATTTGGTGTATGAACCATGGGATGCTGTTGGTGCATCGATATCCATTTGGTGTATGAGTCATGGGATGCTTTTGGTGCATTGCCATCCATTTGGTGTATGAGTCATGGGATGCAGTTGGTGCATTGATTTCCATCTGGTGTATAAATCATGGGATGCTGTTGGTGCATCGATATCCATTTGGTGTATGAGTCATGGGATGCTGTTGTTGCATTGACATCCATTTGGTGTATGAGGCATGGGATGCTGTTGGTGCATTGATATCCATTTGGTGAATGAACAATGGGATGCTCTTGGTGCATTGATATACATTTCGTGTATGAGCCATGGGATGCTTTGGTGCATTGATATCCATTTGGTGTATGAGTCATGGGATGCTGTTGGTGCATTGATATACATTTGGTGTATGAACCATGGGATGCAGCTGGTGCATTTATGTCCATTTGCTGTAAAAGCCATGAGATGCAGTTGGTGCATTGACATCCATTTGGTGTATGAGTTATGGGATGCAGATGAGTCATTTATATACATTTGGTGTAAAAGCCATGAGATGCAGTTGGTGCATTAATATCCACTTGGTATAAGAGCCATGGGATGCCGTTGGTGCATTGATATCCATTTGGTCTATGAGTAATGGGATGCAGTTGGTGCATTGATATCCATATGGTGTATAAATCATGGGATGCAGTTGGTGCATTGATATACATTTGGTGTATGAACCATGGGATGCAGCTGGTGCATTTATGTCCATTTGCTGTAAAAGCCATGAGATGCAGTTGGTGCATTTACATCCATTTGGTGTATGAGTCATTGTATGCTGTTGTTGCATTGACATCCATTTGGTGAATGAGTCATGGGATGCAGATGAGTCATTTATAACGATTTGGTGTAAAAGCCGTGAGATGCGGTTCGTGCATTAATATCCATTTGGTATAAGAGCCTTGGGATGCAGTTGGTGCATTGATATCCATTTGGTGTATGAGTCATGGGATGCAGTTGGTGCATTGATATCCATATGGTGTATAAATCATGGGATGCAGTTGGTGCATTGATATACATTTGGTGTATGAACCATGGTTTGCAGCTGGTGCATTTATATCCATTTGTTGTAAAAGCAATGAGATGCAGTTGGTGCATGTATATCCATTTGGTGTATGAGCCATGGGATTCTCTTGGTGCATTGATATCCATTTGGTGTATGAGTCATGAGATACAGTTGGTGAATTGATATCCATTTGGCTTATGAATCATGGGATGCTGTTGGTGCATCGATATCCATTTGGTGTATGAGTCATGGGATGCTTTTGGTGCATTGCCATCCATTTGGTGTATGAGTCGTGGGATGCTGTTGTTGCATTGACATCCATTTGGTGTATGAGGCATGGGATGCAGATAGTTCATTTATATCCAGTTGTTGTAAAAGCCATGAGCTGCAGTTGGTGCATTAATATCCATTTGGTATAAGAGCCATGGGATGCAGTTGGTGCATTGATATCCATTTGGTGTATGAGCCATGGGATGTTGTTGGTGCATTGATATCCATTTGGTGTATGAACCATGGGATGCTGTTGGTGCATTGATATCTGTTTGGTTTATGAGTCATGGGATGCTTTTGGTGCATTGACATCCATTGGGTGTATGAGCCATGGGATGCTGTTGGTGCATCGATATCCATTTGGTGTATGAGTCATGGGATGCAGTTGGTGCATTGATATCCATTTGGTGTATGAGTCATGGGATGCTGTTGTTGCATTGACATCCATTTGGTGTATGAGGCATGGGATGCAGATATTTCATTTATATCAAGTTGTTGTAAAAGCCATGAGCTGCAGTTGGTGCATTAATATCCA
Organism: Ambystoma mexicanum; assembly: GCF_040938575.1. Taxonomy (NCBI): domain Eukaryota; kingdom Metazoa; phylum Chordata; class Amphibia; order Caudata; family Ambystomatidae; genus Ambystoma; species Ambystoma mexicanum. Next base: position 1,307,323,152 of record NC_090926.1, on the reverse strand, counting down.
TTTGGTATAAGAGCCGTGGGATGCAGTTGGTGCTTTGATATCCATTTGGTGTATGAGCCATGGGATGTTGTTGGTGCATTGATATCCATTTGGTGTATGAACCATGGGATGCTGTTGGTGCATTGATATCCATTTGGGGTATGAGTCATGGGATGCTTTTGGTGCATTGACATCCATTGGGTGTATGAGCCATGGGATGCTGTTGGTGCATTGATATCCATTTGGTGTATGAGTCATGGGATGCTGTTAGTGCATTGACATGCATTTGGTGTAAAAGCCATGAACTGCAGTTAGTGCATTAATATCCATTTGGTATAAGAGCCATGAGATGCATTTGGTGCATGTATATCCATTTGGTGTATGAGCCAATGGATTCTCTTGGTGCATTGATATCCATTTGGTGTATGAGTCATGAGATACAGTTGGTGAATTGATATCCATTTGGTGTATGAACCATGGGATGCTGTCGGTGCATCGATATCCGTTTGGTGTATGAGTCATGGGATGCTTTTGGTGCATTGCCATCCATTTGGTGTATGAGTCATGGGATGCAGTTGGTGCATTGATTTCCATCTGGTGTATAAAGCATGGGATGCTGTCGGTGCATCGATATCCATTTGGTGTATGGACCATGGGATGCTTTTGGTGCATTGACATCCATTCGGTGTATGAGTCATGGGATGCAGTTGGTGCATTGATATCCATATGGTGTATAAATCATGGGATGAAATTGGCGCATTGATATACATTTGGTGTATGAACCATGGGATGCAGTTGGTGCATTTATTTCCATTTGGTGTATGAGCCATGGGATGCTGTTGGTGCATTGATATCCATTTGGTGTATGAACCATGGAATGCTGTTGGTGCATTCATATCCATTTGGTGTATGAGCCATGGGATGCAGTTGGTGCATTGATATCCATTTGGTGTATAAGTCATGGGATGCTGTTATTGCATTGACATGCATTTGGTGTAAAAGCCATGAGCTGCAGTTAGTGCATTAATATCCATTTGGTATAAGAGCCATGGGATGCAGTTGGTGCATTGATATCCATTTGGTGTATGAGCCATGGGATGCTGTTGGTGCATTGGTATCCATTTGGTGTATGAACGATGGGATGCTGTTGGTGCATTGATATCTGTTTGGTGTATGAGTCATGGGATGCTTTTGGTGCATTGACATCCATTCGGTGTATGAGTCATGGGATGCAGTTGGTGCATTGATATCCATATGGTGTATAAATCGTGTGATGCAATTGGCGCATTGATATGCATTTGGTGTATGGACCATGGGATGCTTTTGGTGCATTGACATCCATTTGGTTTATGAGTCATGGGATGCAGTTGGTGCATTGATATCCATATGGTGTATAAATCATGGGATGCAATTGGCGCATTGATATGCATTTGGTATATGAACCATGGGATGCAGTTTGTGCATTTATTTCCATTTGGTGTATGAGCCATTGGATGCTGTTGGTGCATTGATATCCATTTGGTGTATGAACCATGGAATGCTGTTGGTGCATTCATATCCATTTGGTGTATGAGCCATGGGATGCAGTTGGTGCATTGATATCCATTTGGTGTATAAGTCATGGGATGCAGTTGGTGCATTGACATCCATTTGGTGTAATAGCCATGAGATGCAGTTGGTGCATTAATATCAATTTGGTATAAGAGCCATGAGATGCATTTGCTGCATTAATATCCATTTGCTATAAGAGCAATGGGATGCAGTTGGGGCATTGATATCCATTTGGTGTATGAGTCATGGGATGCTGTTGGCGCATTGACTTCCATTTGGTGTATGAACCATGAGATGCAGTTGGTGCATTAATATCCGTTTGGTATAAGAGCCAAGGGATGCAGTTGGTGCATTTATATCCATTTGGTGTATGAGCCATGGGATGTTGTTGGTGAATTGTTATCCATTTGGTGTATGAACCATGGGATGCAGATGAGTCATTTATATCCATTTGGTGTAAAAGCCATGAGATGCAGTTGGTGCATTAATATCCATTTGGTATAAGAGCCATGGGATGCAGTTGGTTCATTGATATCCATTTGGTGTATGAGTCATGGGATGCAGTTGGTGCATTGATATCCATATGGTGTATAAATCATGGAATGCAGTTGGTGCATTAATATACATTTGGTCTATGAACCATGGTTTGCAGCTGGTGCATTTATATCCATTTGTTGTCAAAGCCATGAGATGCAGTTGGTGCATTTATATCCATTTGGTGTATGAGCCATGGGATTCTCTTGGTGCATTGATATCCATTTGGTGTATGAGTCATGGGATGCTGTTGGCGCATTGATATCCATTAGATGTATAAGCCATGGGATGCAGTTGGTGAATTGATATCCATTTGATGTATGAACCATGGGATGCTGTTGGTGCATCGATATCCATTTGGTGTATGAGTCATGGGATGTTGTTGTTGCATTGACATCCATTTGGTGTATGAGGCATGGGATGCAGATAGTTCATTTATATCCAGTTGGTGTAAAAGCCATGAGCTGCAGTTGGTGCATTAATATCCATTTGGATAAGAGCCATGGGATGCAGTTGGTACATTGATATCCATTTGGTGTATGTGCCATGGGATGTTGTTGGTGCATTGATATACATTTGGTGTATGAACCATGGGATGCTGTTGGTGCATTGATATCCGTTTGGTGTATGAGTCATGGGATGCTTTTGGTGCATTGACATCCATTGGGTGTATGAGTCATGGGATGCAGTGGGTGCATTGATATCCATTTGGTGTATGAGTCATGGGATGCTGTTGGTGCATTGACATCCATTTCGTGTATGAGTCATGAGATGCAGTTGGTGCATTAATATCCATTTGGTATAAGAGCCAAGGGATGCAGTTGGTGCATTTATATCCATTTGGTGTATGAGCCATGGGATGCTGTTGGTGCATTGATATCCATTTGGTGAATGAACAATGTGATGCTCTTGGTACATTGATATACATTTCGTGTATGAGCCATGGGATGCTGTTGGTGTATTGATATCCATTTGGTGTATGAGTCATGGGATGCAGTTGGTGCATTGATATCCATTTGGTGAATGAGTCATGTGATTCCGTCTGTGCATTGATATCCCTTTGGTGTATGAGTAATTGCATGCTGTTGGTGCATTGATATCCATTTGGTGTATGAGTCATGGGATGCTGGTGGTGAATTGATATCCATATGGTGTATAAATCATGGGATGCAGATGATTCATTTATATACATTTGGTGTAAAAGCCATGAGATGCAGTTGGTGCATTAATGTCCACTTGGTATAAGAGCCATGGGATGCCGTTGGTGCATTGATATCCATTTGGTGTATGAGTCATGGGATGCAGTTTTTGCATTGATATCCATATGGTGTATAAATCATGGAATGTAGTTGGTGCATTGATATACATTTGGTGTATGAACCATGGGATGCAGCTGGTGCATTTATGTCCATTTGCTGTAAAAGCCATGAGATGCAGTTGGTGCATTTACATCCATTTGGTGTATGAGTCATTGGATGCTGTTGTTGCATTGACATCCATTTGGTGAATGAGTCATGGGATGCAGATGAGTCATTTATAACGATTTGGTGTAAAAGCCATGAGATGCAGTTGGTGCATTAATATCCATTTGGTATAAGAGCCTTGGGATGCAGTTGGTGCTTTGATATCCATTTGGTTTATGAGTCATTGGATGCAGTTGGTGCATTGATATCCGTATGGTGTATAAATCATGGGATGCAGTTGGTGCATTGATATACATTTGGTGTATGAACCATGGTTTGCAGCTGGTGCATTTATATCCATTTGTTGTAAAAGCCATGAGATGCAGTTGGTGCATGTATATCCATTTGGTGTATGAGCCATGGGATTCTCTTGGTGCATTGATATCCATTTGGTGTATGAGTCATGAGATACAGTTGGTGAATTGATATCCATTTGGTGTATGAACCATGGGATGCTGTTGGTGCATCGATATCCATTTGGTGTATGAGTCATGGGATGCTTTTGGTGCATTGCCATCCATTTGGTGTATGAGTCATGGGATGCAGTTGGTGCATTGATTTCCATCTGGTGTATAAATCATGGGATGCTGTTGGTGCATGGATATCCATTTGGTGTATGAGTCATGGGTTGCTGTTGTTGCATTGACATCCATTTGGTGTATGAGGCATGGGATGCAGATAGTTCATTTATATCCAGTTGTTGTAAAAGCCATGAGCTGCAGTTGGTGCATTAATATCCATTTGGTATAAGAGCCATGGGATGAAGTTGGTGCATTGATATCCATTTGGTGTATGAGCCATGGGATGTTGTTGGTGCATTGATATCCATTTGGTGTATGAACCATGGGATGCTGTTGGTGCATTGATATCCGTTTGGTGTATGAGTCATGGGATGCTTTTGGTGCATTGACATCCATTGGGTGTATGAGTCATGGGATGCAGTGGGTGCATTGATATCCATTTGGTGTATGAGTCATGGGATGCTGTTGGCGCTTTGACATCCATTTGGTGTATGAGTCATGAGATGCAGTTGGTGCATTAATATCCATTTGGTATAAGAGCCAAGGGATGCAGTTGGTGCATTTATATCCATTTGGTGTATGAGCCATGGGATGCTGTTGATGCATTGATATCCATTTGGTGAATGAGTCATGGGATGCAGTTGGTGCATTGATATCCATTTCGTGTATGAGCCATGGGATGCTGTTGGTGTATTGATATCCATTTGGTGTATGAGTCATGGGATGCAGTTGGTGCATTGATATCCATTTGGTGAATGAGTCATGGGATTCCGTCTGTGCATTGATATCCCTTTGGTGTATGAGTAATTGCATGCTGTTGGTGCATTGATATCCATTTGGTGTATGAGTCATGGGATGCTGGTGGTGAATTGATATCCATATGGTGTATAAATCATGGGATGCAGATGAGTCATTTATATACATTTGGTGTAAAAGCCATGAGATGCAGTTGGTGCATTAATGTCCACTTGGTATAAGAGCCATGGGATGCCGTTGGTGCATTGATATCCATTTGGTGTATGAGTCATGGGATGCAGTTTTTGCATTGATATCCATATGGTGTATAAATCATGGAATGTAGTTGGTGCATTGATATACATTTGGTGTATGAACCATGGGATGCAGCTGGTGCATTTATGTCCATTTGCTGTAAAAGCCATGAGATGCAGTTGGTGCATTTACATCCATTTGGTGTATGAGTCATTGGATGCTGTTGTTGCATTGACATCCATTTGATGAATGAGTCATGGGATGCAGATGAGTCATTTATAACGATTTGGTGTAAAAGCCATGAGATGCAGTTGGTGCATTAATATCCATTTGGTATAAGAGCCTTGGGATGCAGTTGGTGCTTTGATATCCATTTGGTTTATGAGTCATTGGATGCAGTTGGTGCATTGATATCCGTATGGTGTATAAATCATGGGATGCAGTTGGTGCATTGATATACATTTGGTGTATGAACCATGGTTTGCAGCTGGTGCATTTATATCCATTTGTTGTAAAAGCCATGAGATGCAGTTGGTGCATGTATATCCATTTGGTGTATGAGCCATGGGATTCTCTTGGTGCATTGATATCCATTTGGTGTATGAGTCATGAGATACAGTTGGTGAATTGATATCCATTTGGTGTATGAACCATGGGATGCTGTTGGTGCATCGATATCCATTTGGTGTATGAGTCATGGGATGCTTTTGGTGCATTGCCATCCATTTGGTGTATGAGTCATGGGATGCAGTTGGTGCATTGATTTCCATCTGGTGTATAAATCATGGGATGCTGTTGGTGCATGGATATTCATTTGGTGTATGAGTCATGGGTTGCTGTTGTTGCATTGACATCCATTTGGTGTATGAGGCATGGGATGCAGATAGTTCATTTATATCCAGTTGTTGTAAAAGCCATGAGCTGCAGTTGGTGCATTAATATCCATTTGGTATAAGAGCCATGGGATGAAGTTGGTGCATTGATATCCATTTGGTGTATGAGCCATGGGATGTTGTTGGTGCATTGATATCCATTTGGTGTATGAACCATGGGATGCTGTTGGTGCATTGATATCCGTTTGGTGTATGAGTCATGGGATGCTTTTGGTGCATTGACATCCATTGGGTGTATGAGTCATGGGATGCAGTGGGTGCATTGATATCCATTTGGTGTATGAGTCATGGGATGCTGTTGGCGCTTTGACATCCATTTGGTGTATGAGTCATGAGATGCAGTTGGTGCATTAATATCCATTTGGTATAAGAGCCAAGGGATGCAGTTGGTGCATTTATATCCATTTGGTGTATGAGCCATGGGATGCTGTTGATGCATTGATATCCATTTGGTGAATGAGTCATGGGATGCAGTTGGTGCATTGATATCCATTTGGTGAATGAGTCATGGGATGCAGTTGGTGCATTGATATCCATTTGGTGAATGAGTCATGGGATTCCATCTGTGCATTGATATCCATTTGGTGTATGAGTAATTGCATGCTGTCGGTGCATTGATATCCATTTGGTGTATGAGTCATGGGATGCTGTTGTTGCATTGACATCCATTTGGTGTATGAGTCATGGGATGCAGATGAGTCATTTATATACATTTGGTGTAAAAGCCATGAGATGCAGTTGGTGCATTAATATCCACTTGGTATAAGAGCCATGGGATGCCTTTGGTGCATTGATATCCATTTGGTGTATGAGTCATGGGATGCAGTTGGTGCATTGATATCCATATGGTGTATAAATCATGGGATGCAGTTGGTGCATTGATATGCATTTGGTGTATGAACCATGGGATGCAGCTGGTGCATTTATATCCATTTGTTGTAAAAGCCATGAGATGCAGTTGGTGCATTGACATCCATTTGGTGTATGAGTCATTTAATGCTGTTGTTGCATTGACATCCATTTGGTGAATGAGTCATGGGATGCAGATGAGTCATTTATATCGATTTCGTGTAAAAGCCATGAGATGCAGTTGGTGCATTAATATCCATTTGGTATAAGAGCCATGGGATGCAGTTGGTGCATTGATATCCATTCGGTGTATGAGTCATGGGATGCAGTTGGTGCATTGATATGCATATGGTGTATAAATCATGGGATGCAGTTGGTGCATTGATATCCATTTGGTGTATGAGTCAGGAGATACAGTTGGTGAATTGATATCCATTTGGTGTATGAATCATGGGATGCTGTCGGTGCACTGATATCCATTTGGTGTATGAGTCCTGGGATGCTTTTGGTGCATTGCCATCCATTTGGTGTATGAGTCATTGGATGCAGTTGGTGAATTGATTTCCATCTGGTGTATAAATCATGGGATGCAGGTGGTGCATTGATATGCATTTGGTGTATGAACCATGGGATGCTGTTGGTGCATTGATATCCATTTGGTGAATGAACAATGTGATGCTCTTGGTACATTGATATACATTTCGTGTATGAGCCATGGGTTGCTGTTGGTGTATTGATATCCATTTGGTGTATGAGTCATGAGATGCAGTTGGTGCATTGATATCCATTTGGTGAATGAGTCATGGGATTCCGTCTGTGCATTGATATCCCTTTGGTGTATGAGTAATTGCATGCTGTTGGTGCATTGATATCCATTTGGTGTATGAGTCATGGGATGCTGGTGGTGAATTGATATCCATATGGTGTATAAATCATGGGATGCAGATGAGTCATTTATATACATTTGGTGTAAAAGCCATGAGATGCAGTTGGTGCATTAATGTCCACTTGGTATAAGAGCCATGGGATGCCGTTGGTGCATTGATATCCATTTGGTGTATGAGTCATGGGATGCAGTTTTTGCATTGATATCCATATGGTGTATAAATCATGGAATGTAGTTGGTGCATTGATATACATTTGGTGTATGAACCATGGGATGCAGCTGGTGCATTTATGTCCATTTGCTGTAAAAGCCATGAGATGCAGTTGGTGCATTTACATCCATTTGGTGTATGAGTCATTGGATGCTGTTGTTGCATTGACATCCATTTGATGAATGAGTCATGGGATGCAGATGAGTCATTTATAACGATTTGGTGTAAAAGCCATGAGATGCAGTTGGTGCATTAATATCCATTTGGTATAAGAGCCTTGGGATGCAGTTGGTGCTTTGATATCCATTTGGTTTATGAGTCATTGGATGCAGTTGGTGCATTGATATCCGTATGGTGTATAAATCATGGGATGCAGTTGGTGCATTGATATACATTTGGTGTATGAACCATGGTTTGCAGCTGGTGCATTTATATCCATTTGTTGTAAAAGCCATGAGATGCAGTTGGTGCATGTATATCCATTTGGTGTATGAGCCATGGGATTCTCTTGGTGCATTGATATCCATTTGGTGTATGAGTCATGAGATACAGTTGGTGAATTGATATCCATTTGGTGTATGAACCATGGGATGCCGTTGGTGCATCGATATCCATTTGGTGTATGAGTCATGGGATGCTTTTGGTGCATTGCCATCCATTTGGTGTATGAGTCATGGGATGCAGTTGGTGCATTGATTTCCATCTGGTGTATAAATCATGGGATGCTGTTGGTGCATGGATATCCATTTGGTGTATGAGTCATGGGTTGCTGTTGTTGCATTGACATCCATTTGGTGTATGAGGCATGGGATGCAGATAGTTCATTTATATCCAGTTGTTGTAAAAGCCATGAGCTGCAGTTGGTGCATTAATATCCATTTGGTATAAGAGCCATGGGATGAAGTTGGTGCATTGATATCCATTTGGTGTATGAGCCATGGGATGTTGTTGGTGCATTGATATCCATTTGGTGTATGAACCATGGGATGCTGTTGGTGCATTGATATCCGTTTGGTGTATGAGTCATGGGATGCTTTTGGTGCATTGACATCCATTGGGTGTATGAGTCATGGGATGCAGTGGGTGCATTGATATCCATTTGGTGTATGAGTCATGGGATGCTGTTGGCGCTTTGACATCCATTTGGTGTATGAGTCATGAGATGCAGTTGGTGCATTAATATCCATTAGGTATAAGAGCCAAGGGATGCAGTTGGTGCATTTATATCCATTTGGTGTATGAGCCATGGGATGCTGTTGATGCATTGATATCCATTTGGTGAATGAGTCATGGGATGCAGTTGGTGCATTGATATCCATTTGGTGAATGAGTCATGGGATGCAGTTGGTGCATTGATATCCATTTGGTGAATGAGTCATGGGATTCCATCTGTGCATTGATATCCATTTGGTGTATGAGTAATTGCATGCTGTCGGTGCATTGATATCCATTTGGTGTATGAGTCATGGGATGCTGTTGTTGCATTGACATCCATTTGGTGTATGAGTCATGGGATGCAGATGAGTCATTTATATACATTTGGTGTAAAAGCCATGAGATGCAGTTGGTGCATTAATATCCACTTGGTATAAGAGCCATGGGATGCCTTTGGTGCATTGATATCCATTTGGTGTATGAGTCATGGGATGCAGTTGGTGCATTGATATCCATATGGTGTATAAATCATGGGATGCAGTTGGTGCATTGATATGCATTTGGTGTATGAACCATGGGATGCAGCTGGTGCATTTATATCCATTTGTTGTAAAAGCCATGAGATGCAGTTGGTGCATTGACATCCATTTGGTGTATGAGTCATTTAATGCTGTTGTTGCATTGACATCCATTTGGTGAATGAGTCATGGGATGCAGATGAGTCATTTATATCGATTTGGTGTAAAAGCCATGAGATGCAGTTGGTGCATTAATATCCATTTGGTATAAGAGCCATGGGATACAGTTGGTGCATTCATATCCATTCGGTGTATGAGTCATGGGATGCAGTTGGTGCATTGATATGCATATGGTGTATAAATCATGGGATGCAGTTGGTGCATTGATATACATTTGGTGTATGAACCATGGTTTGCAGCTGGTGCATTTATATCCATTTGTTGTAAAAGCCATGAGATGAAGTTGGTGCATGTATATCCATTTGGTGTATGAGCCATGGGATTCTCTTGGTGCATTGATATCCATTTGGTGTATGAGTCAGGAGATACAGTTGGTGAATTGATATCCATTTGGTGTATGAATCATGGGATGCTGTCGGTGCACCGATATCCATTTGGTGTATGAGTCCTGGGATGCTTTTGGTGCATTGCCATCCATTTGGTGTATGAGTCATGGGATGCAGTTGGTGAATTGATTTCCATCTGGTGTATAAATCATGGGATGCAGTTGGTGCATTGATATGCATTTGGTGTATGAACCATGGGATGCTGTTGGTGCATTGATATCCATTTGGTGAATGAACAATGTGATGCTCTTGGTACATTGATATACATTTCGTGTATGAGCCATGGGATGCTGTTGGTGTATTGATATCCACTTGGTGTATGAGTCATGAGATGCAGTTGGTGCATTGATATCCATTTGGTGAATGAGTCATGGGATTCCGTCTGTGCATTGATATCCCTTTGGTGTATGAGTAATTGCATGCTGTTGGTGCATTGATATCCATTTGGTGTATGAGTCATGGGATGCTGGTGGTGAATTGATATCCATTTGGTGTATAAATCATGGGATGCAGATGAGTCATTTATATACATTTGGTGTAAAAGCCATGAGATGCAGTTGGTGCATTAATGTCCACTTGGTATAAGAGCCATGGGATGCCGTTGGTGCATTGATATCCATTTGGTGTATGAGTCATGGGATGCAGTTTTTGCATTGATATCCATATGGTGTATAAATCATGGAATGTAGTTGGTGCATTGATATACATTTGGTGTATGAACCATGGGATGCAGCTGGTGCATTTATGTCCATTTGCTGTAAAAGCCATGAGATGCAGTTGGTGCATTTACATCCATTTGGTGTATGAGTCATTGGATGCTGTTGTTGCATTGACATCCATTTGGTGAATGAGTCATGGGATGCAGATGAGTCATTTATAACGATTTGGTGTAAAAGCCATGAGATGCAGTTGGTGCATTAATATCCATTTGGTATAAGAGCCTTGGGATGCAGTTGGTGCTTTGATATCCATTTGGTTTATGAGTCATTGGATGCAGTTGGTGCATTGATATCCGTATGGTGTATAAATCATGGGATGCAGTTGGTGCATTGATATACATTTGGTGTATGAACCATGGTTTGCAGCTGGTGCATTTATATCCATTTGTTGTAAAAGCCATGAGATGCAGTTGGTGCATGTATATCCATTTGGTGTATGAGCCATGGGATTCTCTTGGTGCATTGATATCCATTTGGTGTATGAGTCATGAGATACAGTTGGTGAATTGATATCCATTTGGTGTATGAACCATGGGATGCTGTTGGTGCATCGATATCCATTTGGTGTATGAGTCATGGGATGCTTTTGGTGCATTGCCATCCATTTGGTGTATGAGTCATGGGATGCAGTTGGTGCATTGATTTCCATCTGGTGTATAAATCATGGGATGCTGTTGGTGCATGGATATCCATTTGGTGTATGAGTCATGGGTTGCTGTTGTTGCATTGACATCCATTTGGTGTATGAGGCATGGGATGCAGATAGTTCATTTATATCCAGTTGTTGTAAAAGCCATGAGCTGCAGTTGGTGCATTAATATCCATTTGGTATAAGAGCCATGGGATGAAGTTGGTGCATTGATATCCATTTGGTGTATGAGCCATGGGATGTTGTTGGTGCATTGATATCCATTTGGTGTATGAACCATGGGATGCTGTTGGTGCATTGATATCCGTTTGGTGTATGAGTCATGGGATGCTTTTGGTGCATTGACATCCATTGGGTGTATGAGTCATGGGATGCAGTGGGTGCATTGATATCCATTTGGTGTATGAGTCATGGGATGCTGTTGGCGCTTTGACATCCATTTGGTGTATGAGTCATGAGATGCAGTTGGTGCATTAATATCCATATGGTGTATAAATCATGGGATGCAGTTGGTGCATTGATATACATTTGGTGTATGAACCATGGGATGCAGCTGGTGCATTTATAGCCATTTGTTGTAAAAGCCATGAGATGCAGTTGGTGCATTGACATCCATTTGGTGTATGAGTCATTTAATGCTGTTGTTGCATTGACATCCATTTGGTGAATGAGTCATGGGATGCAGATGAGTCATTTATATCGATTTGGTGTAAAAGCCATGAGATGCAGTTGGTGCATTAATATCCATTTGGTATAAGAGCCATGGGATGCAGTTGGTGCATTGATATCCATTCGGTGTATGAGTCATGGGATGCAGTTGGTGCATTGATATGCATATGGTGTATAAATCATGGGATGCAGTTGGTGCATTGATATACATTTGGTGTATGAACCATGGTTTGCAGCTGGTGCATTTATATCCATTTGTTGTAAAAGCCATGAGATGTAGTTGGTGCATGTATATCCATTTGGTGTATGAGCCATGGGATTCTCTTGGTGCATTGATATCCATTTGGTGTATGAGTCATGAGATACAGTTGGTGAATTGATATCCATTTGGTGTATGAATCATGGGATGCTGTCGGTGCACCGATATCCATTTGGTGTATGAGTCCTGGGATGCTTTTGGTGCATTGCCATCCATTTGGTGTAAGAGTCATGGGATGCAGTTGGTGAATTGATTTCCATCTGGTGTATAAATCATGGGATGCAGTTGGTGCATTGATATGCATTTGGTGTATGAACCATGGGATGCTGTTGGTGCATTGGTATCCATTTGGTGTATGAACCATGGGATGCTGTTGGTGCATTGATATATGTTTGGTGTATGAGTCATGGGATGCTTTTGGTGCACTGACATCCATTCAGTGTATGAGTCATGGGATGCAGTTGGTGCATTGATTTCCATCTGGTGTTTAAATCATGGGATGCTGTTGGTGCATCGATATCCATTTGGTGTATGAGTCATGGGATGCTGTTGTTGCATTGACATCCATTTGGTGTATGAGGCATGGGATGCTGTTGGTGCATTCATATCCATTTGGTGTATGAGCCATGGGGTGCAGTTGGTGCATTGATATCCATTTGGTGTATAAGTCATGGGATGCAGTTGGTGAATTGACATCCATTTGGTGTAAAAGCCATGAGATGCAGTTGTTGCATTACTTTCCATTTGGTATAAAAGCCATGGGATGCAGTTGGTGAATTTATTTACATTTGGTGTATGAGCCATGGGATGCTGTTGGTGCATTGATATCCATTTGGTGTATGAACCATGGAATGCTGTTGGTGCATTCATATCCATTTGGTGTATGAGCCATGGGATGCAGTTGGTGCATTGATATCCATTTGGTGTATAAGTCATGGGATGCAGTTGGTGAATTGACATCCATTTGGTGTAATAGCCATGAGATGCAGTTGGTGCATTAATATCAATTTGGTATACGAGCCATGAGATGCATTTGCTGCATTAATATCCATTTGCTATAAGAGCAATGGGATGCAGTTGGGGCATTGATATCCATTTGGTGTATGAGTCATGGGATGCAGTTGGTGAATTGATTTCCATCTGGTGTATAAATCAGGGGATGCAGTTGGTGCATTGATATGCATTTGGTGTATGAACCATGGGATGCTGTTGGTGCATTGGTATCCATTTGGTGTATGAACCATGGGATGCTGTTGCTTCATTGATATATGTTTGGTGTATGAGTCATGGGATGCTTTTGGTGCACAGACATCCATTCGGTGTATGAGTCATGGAATGCATTTGGTGCATTGATTTCCATCTGGTGTATAAATCATGGGATGCTGTTGGTGCATCGATATCCATTTGGTGTATGAGTCATGGGATGCTGTTATTGCATTGACATCCATTTGGTGTATGAGGCATGGGATGCAGATAGTTCATTTATATCCAGTTGTTGTAAAAGCCATGAGCTGCAGTTGGTGCCTTAATATATATTTGGTATAAGAGCCATGGGATGAAGTTGGTGCGATGAAATCCATTTGGTGTATGAGCCATGAGATGTTGTTGGTGCATTGATATCCATTTGGTGTATGAACCATGGGATGCTGTTGGTGCATTGATATCCGTTTGGTGTATGAGTCATGGGATGCTTTTGGTGCATTGACATCCATTGGGTGTATGAGTCATGGGATGCTGTTGGCGCATTGACATCCATTTGGAGTATGAGTCATGAGATGCAGTTGGTGCATTAATATCCATTTGGTATAAGAGCCAAAGGGGTGCAGTTGGTGCATTTATTTCCATTTGGTGTATGAGCCATGGGATGCTGTTGATGCATTGATATCCATTTGGTGAATGAGTCATGGGATGCAGTTGGTGCATTGATATCCATTTGGTGAATGAGTCATGGGATTCCATCTGTGCATTGATATCCTTTTGGTGTATGAGTAATTGCATGTTGTTGGTGCATTGATATCCATTTGGTGTATGAGTCATGATATGCTATTGTTGCATTGACATCCATTTGGTGTATGAGTCATGGGATTCAGATGAGTCATTTATATACATTTGGTGTAAAAGCCATGAGATGCAGTTGGTGCATTAATATCCACTTGGTATAAGAGCCATGGGATGCCTTTGGTGCATTGATATCCATTTGGTGTATGAGTCATGGGATGCAGTTGGTGCATTGATATCCATATGGTGTATAAATCATGGGATGCAGTTGGTGCATTGATATACATTTGGTGTATGAACCATGGGATGCAGCTGGTGCATTTATATCCATTTGTTGTAAAAGCCATGAGATGCAGTTGGTGCATTGACATCCATTTGGTGTATGAGTCATTTAATGCTGTTGTTGCATTGACATCCATTTGGTGAATGAGTCATGGGATGCAGATGAGTCATTTATATCGATTTGGTGTAAAAGCCATGAGATGCAGTTGGTGCATTAATATCCATTTGGTATAAGAGCCATGGGATGCAGTTGGTGCATTGATATCCATTCGGTGTATGAGTCATGGGATGCAGTTGGTGCATTGATATGCATATGGTGTATAAATCATGGGATGCAGTTGGTGCATTGATATACATTTGGTGTATGAACCATGGTTTGCAGCTGGTGCATTTATATCCATTTGTTGTAAAAGCCATGAGATGCAGTTGGTGCATGTATATCCATTTGGTGTATGAGCCATGGGATTCTCTTGGTGCATTGATATCCATTTGGTGTATGAGTCATGAGATACAGTTGGTGAATTGATATCCATTTGGTGTATGAATCATGGGATGCTGTCGGTGCACCGATATCCATTTGGTGTATGAGTCCTGGGATGCTTTTGGTGCATTGCCATCCATTTGGTGTATGAGTCATGGGATGCAGTTGGTGAATTGATTTCCATCTGGTGTATAAATCATGGGATGCAGTTGGTGCATTGATATGCATTTGGTGTATGAACCATGGGATGCTGTTGGTGCATTGGTATCCATTTGGTGTATGAACCATGGGATGCTGTTGCTGCATTGATATATGTTTGGTGTATGAGTCATGGGATGCTTTTGGTGCACTGACATCCATTCGGTGTATGAGTCATGGGATGCAGTTGGTGCATTGATTTCCATCTGGTGTATAAATCATGGGATGCTGTTGGTGCATCGATATCCATTTGGTGTATGAGTCATGGGATGCTGTTGTTGCATTGACATCCATTTGGTGTATGAGGCATGGGATGCTGTTGGTGCATTCATATCCATTTGGTGTATGAGCCATGGGATGCAGTTGGTGCATTGATATCCATTTGGTGTATAAGTCATGGGATGCAGTTGGTGAATTGACATCCATTTGGTGTAAAAGCCATGAGATGCAGTTGTTGCATTACTTTCCATTTGGTATAAAAGCCATGTGATGCAGTTGGTGAAATTATTTATATTTGGTGTATGAGCCATGGGTTGCTGTTGGTGCATTGATATCCATTTGGTGTATGAACCATGGAATGCTGTTGGTGCATTCATATCCATTTGGTGTATGAGCCATGGGATGCAGTTGGTGCATTGATATCCATTTGGTGTATAAGTCATGGGTTGCAGTTGGTGAATTGACATCCATTTGGTGTAATCGCCATGAGATGCAGTTGGTGCATTAATATCAATTTGGTATACGAGCCATGAGATGCATTTGCTGCATTAATATCCATTTGCTATAAGAGCAATGGGATGCAGTTGGGGCATTGATATCCATTTGGTGTATGAGTCAT
Source organism: Ambystoma mexicanum (assembly GCF_040938575.1). Classification (NCBI taxonomy): domain Eukaryota; kingdom Metazoa; phylum Chordata; class Amphibia; order Caudata; family Ambystomatidae; genus Ambystoma; species Ambystoma mexicanum. Next base: position 1,307,306,943 of record NC_090926.1, on the reverse strand, counting down.
GGGATGCAGTTGGTGAATTGATTTCCATCTGGTGTATAAATCAGGGGATGCAGTTGGTGCATTGATATGCATTTGGTGTATGAACCATGGGATGCTGTTGGTGCATTGGTATCCATTTGGTGTATGAGGCATGGGATGCAGATAGTTAATTTATATCCAGTTGTTGTAAAAGCCATGAGCTGCAGTTGGTGCCTTAATATATATTTGGTATAAGAGCCATGGGATGAAGTTGGTGCGATGAAATCCATTTGGTGTATGAGCCATGAGATGTTGTTGGTGCATTGATATCCATTTGGTGTATGAACCATGGGATGCTGTTGGTGCATTGATATCCGTTTGGTGTATGAGTCATGGGATGCTTTTGGTGCATTGACATCCATTGGGTGTATGAGTCATGGGATGCTGTTGGCGCATTGACATCCATTTGGAGTATGAGTCATGAGATGCAGTTGGTGCATTAATATCCATTTGGTATAAGAGCCAAAGGGGTGCAGTTGGTGCATTTATTTCCATTTGGTGTATGAGCCATGGGATGCTGTTGATGCATTGATATCCATTTGGTGAATGAGTCATGGGATGCAGTTGGTGCATTGATATCCATTTGGTGAATGAGTCATGGGATTCCATCTGTGCATTGATATCCTTTTGGTGTATGAGTAATTGCATGTTGTTGGTGCATTGATATCCATTTGGTGTATGAGTCATGATATGCTATTGTTGCATTGACATCCATTTGGTGTATGAGTCATGGGATTCAGATGAGTCATTTATATACATTTGGTGTAAAAGCCATGAGATGCAGTTGGTGCATTAATATCCACTTGGTATAAGAGCCATGGGATGCCTTTGGTGCATTGATATCCATTTGGTGTATGAGTCATGGGATGCAGTTGGTGCATTGATATCCATATGGTGTATAAATCATGGGATGCAGTTGGTGCATTGATATACATTTGGTGTATGAACCATGGGATGCAGCTGGTGCATTTATATCCATTTGTTGTAAAAGCCATGAGATGCAGTTGGTGCATTGACATCCATTTGGTGTATGAGTCATTTAATGCTGTTGTTGCATTGACATCCATTTGGTGAATGAGTCATGGGATGCAGATGAGTCATTTATATCGATTTGGTGTAAAAGCCATGAGATGCAGTTGGTGCATTAATATCCATTTGGTATAAGAGCCATGGGATGCAGTTGGTGCATTGATATCCATTCGGTGTATGAGTCATGGGATGCAGTTGGTGCATTGATATGCATATGGTGTATAAATCATGGGATGCAGTTGGTGCATTGATATACATTTGGTGTATGAACCATGGTTTGCAGCTGGTGCATTTATATCCATTTGTTGTAAAAGCCATGAGATGCAGTTGGTGCATGTATATCCATTTGGTGTATGAGCCATGGGATTCTCTTGGTGCATTGATATCCATTTGGTGTATGAGTCATGAGATACAGTTGGTGAATTGATATCCATTTGGTGTATGAATCATGGGATGCTGTCGGTGCACCGATATCCATTTGGTGTATGAGTCCTGGGATGCTTTTGGTGCATTGCCATCCATTTGGTGTATGAGTCATGGGATGCAGTTGGTGAATTGATTTCCATCTGGTGTATAAATCATGGGATGCAGTTGGTGCATTGATATGCATTTGGTGTATGAACCATGGGATGCTGTTGGTGCATTGGTATCCATTTGGTGTATGAACCATGGGATGCTGTTGGTGCATTGATATATGTTTGGTGTATGAGTCATGGGATGCTTTTGGTGCACTGACATCCATTCGGTGTATGAGTCATGGGATGCAGTTGGTGCATTGATTTCCATCTGGTGTATAAATCATGGGATGCTGTTGGTGCATCGATATCCATTTGGTGTATGAGTCATGGGATGCTGTTGGTGCATTCATATCCATTTGGTGTATGAGCCATGGGATGCAGTTGGTGCATTGATATCCATTTGGTGTATAAGTCATGGGTTGCAGTTGGTGAATTGACATCCATTTGGTGTAATCGCCATGAGATGCAGTTGGTGCATTAATATCAATTTGGTATACGAGCCATGAGATGCATTTGCTGCATTAATATCCATTTGCTATAAGAGCAATGGGATGCAGTTGGGGCATTGATATCCATTTGGTGTATGAGTCATGGGATGCAGTTGGTGAATTGATTTCCATCTGGTGTATAAATCAGGGGATGCAGTTGGTGCATTGATATGCATTTGGTGTATGAACCATGGGATGCTGTTGGTGCATTGGTATCCATTTGGTGTATGAACCATGGGATGCTGTTGGTGCATTGATATATGTTTGGTGTATGAGTCATGGGATGCTTTTGGTGCACAGACATCCATTCGGTGTATGAGTCATGGAATGCAGTTGGTGCATTGATTTCCATATGGTGTATAAATCATGGGATGCTGTTGGTGCATCGATATCCATTTGGTGTATGAGTCATGGGATGCTGTTGTTGCATTGACATCCATTTGGTGTATGAGGCATGGGATGCAGATAGTTCATTTATATCCAGTTGTTGTAAAAGCCATGAGCTGCAGTTGGTGCATTAATATATATTTGGTATAAGAGCCATGGGATGAAGTTGGTGCTTTGACATCCATTTGGTGTATGAGTCATGAGATGCAGTTGGTGCATTAATATCCATATGGTGTATAAATCATGGGATGCAGTTGGTGCATTGATATACATTTGGTGTATGAACCATGGGATGCAGCTGGTGCATTTATAGCCATTTGTTGTAAAAGCCATGAGATGCAGTTGTTGCATTGACATCCATTTGGTGAATGAGTCATGGGATGCAGATGAGTCATTTATATCGATTTGGTGTAAAAGCCATGAGATGCAGTTGGTGCATTAATATCCATTTGGTATGAGAGCCATGGGATGCAGTTGGTGCATTGATATCCATTTGGTGTATGAGTCATGGGATGCAGTTGGTGCATTGATATGCATATGGTGTATAAATCATGGGATGCAGTTGGTGCATTGATATACATTTGGTGTATGAACCATGGTTTGCAGCTGGTGCATTTATATCCATTTGTTGTAAAAGCCATGAGATGTAGTTGGTGCATGTATATCCATTTGGTGTATGAGCCATGAGATACAGTTGGTGAATTGATATCCATTTGGTGTATGAATCATGGGATGCTGTCGGTGCACCGATATCCATTTGGTGTATGAGTCCTGGGATGCTTTTGGTGCATTGCCATCCATTTGGTGTATGAGTCATGGGATGCAGTTGGTGAATTGATTTCCATCTGGTGTATAAATCATGGGATGCAGTTGGTGCATTGATATGCATTTGGTGTATGAACCATGGGATGCTGTTGGTGCATTGGTATCCATTTGGTGTATGAACCATGGGATGCTGTTGGTGCATTGATATATGTTTGGTGTATGAGTCATGGGATGCTTTTGGTGCACTGACATCCATTTGGTGTATGAGTCATGGGATGCAGTTGGTGCATTGATTTCCATCTGGTGTTTAAATCATGGGATGCTGTTGGTGCATCGATATCCATTTGCTGTATGAGTCATGGGATGCTGTTGTTGCATTGACATCCATTTGGTGTATGAGGCATGGGATGCTGTTGGTGCATTCATATCCATTTGGTGTATGAGCCATGGGATGCAGTTGGTGCATTGATATCCATTTGGTGTATAAGTCATGGGATGCTGTTGGTGAATTGATATCCATTTGGTGAATGAACAATGGGATGCTGTTGGTGCATCAATATCCATTTGGTGTATGAGCCATCGGATGCGGTTGGTGCATTGATATCCATTTGGTGTATGAGTCATGGGATGCAGTTGGTGCATTGATATCCAATTTGTGTATGAACCATGGGATGCAGTTGGTGCATTGACATCCATTTGGTGTATGAGTCATGAGATGCAGTTGTTGCATTACTATCCATTTGCAAAAAGATCCATGGGATGCAGTTGGTGCATTGATATCCATTTGGTGTATGAGTCATGGGATGCTGTTGGCGCATTGACATCCATTTGGTGTATGAGTCATGAGATGCAGATGGTGCTTGAATATCCATTTGGTATAAGAGCCAAGGGATGCAGTTATTGCATTTATATCCATTTGGCTTATGAGCCATGGGATGCTCTTGGTGCATTCATATCCATTTGGTGTATGAACAATGGGATGCTCTTGGTGCATTGATATACATTTCATGTATGAGCTATGGAATGCTCTTGGTGCATTGATATCCATTTGGTGTCTGAGTTTGGGATGCAGTTGGTGCATTGATATCCATTTGGTGTATGAGTCATGGGATTCTGTTGGTGCATTGATATCCATTTGGTGTATGTGTCTTGGGATGCTGTTGGCGCATTGATATCCATTTGGTGTATGAACAATGGGATGCAGTTGGTGCATTTATATCTATTTGGTATTAGAGCCATGGTATGCAATTTTTGCATTGATATCCATTTGGTGTATGAACCATGGGATGCTGTTTGTGCATTTATATCCATTTGGTATTAAAGTCATGGTACATGGTATGCAGTTGGTGCATTGATATCCATTTGGTGTAAGAGCCATGGGATGCAGTTAGTGCATTTATATCCATTTGGTGTATGAGCCATGTGATGCTGTTGGTGCATTGATATCCATTTTCTGTAAGAGTGATGGGATGCAGTTGGTGCATTGATATCCATTTGGTGAATGAATCATGGGATGCTGTTGGCGCATTGATAACCATTTGGTGTATGAGTCATGGTATGCTGTTGGTGCATTGATATCCATTTGGTGTATGAGCCACGGGATGCTGTTGGTGCATGGATATCTATTTAGTGTATGAACCATGGGATGCAGTTGGTACATGGATATCCATTTGGTGTATGAACCACGGGATGCAGTTGATGCATTGATGTCTATTTGGTGTATGAACCATGGGATGCAGTTGGTGCATTTATATCCATTTGGTGTAAGAGCCAGGGGATGCAATTGGTGCATTGGTATCCATTTGGTGTATGAGTCATGGGATGCGGTTGATGCATTGATATCCATTTGGTGTAAGAGCCATGGGATGCAGTTGGTGCATTGAAATCTATTTGGACGTATGAGTCATGGGATGCAGTTGGTGCATTGATATCCATTTGGTGTTTGAGCCATGGGATGCTGTTGGTGCATTTATATCCATTTGGTGTAAAAGCCCTGAGATGCAGTTGTTGCATTACTTTCAATTTGGTATAAAAGTCATGGGATGCAGTTGGTGCATTTATTTCCATTTGGTGTATGAGCCATGGTATGCTGTTGGTGCATTGATATCCATTTGGTGTATGAACCATGGAATGCTGTTGGTGCATTGATATCCATTTGGTGTATGAGCCATGGGATGCAGTTGGTGCATTGATATCCGTTTGGTGTATGAGTCATGGGATGCAGTTGGTGCATTAATATCAATTTGGTATAAGAGCCATGAGATGCATTTGCTGCATTAATATCCATTTGCTATAAGAGCAATGGGATGCAGTTGGGGCATTGATATCCATTTGGTGTATGAGTCATGGGATGCTGTTGGCGCATTGACTTCCATTTGGTGTATGAACCATGAGATGCAGTTGGTGCATTAATATCCGTTTGGTATAAGAGCCAAGGGATGCAGTTGGTGCATTTATATCCATTTGGTGTATTATCCATTTGGTGTATGAACCATGGGATGCAGATGAGTCCTTTATATCCATTTGGTGTAAAAGCCATGAGATGCAGTTGGTGCATTAATATCCATTTGGTATAAGAGCCATGGGATGCAGTTGGTGCATTGATATCCATGTGGTGTATGAGCCATGGGATGCTGTTGGTACATTGATATCCATATGGTGTATGAACCATGAGATGATCTTGGTGCATTCATATCTATTTCGTGTATGAGCCATGGGATGCTGTTGGTGCATTGATATCCATTGGGTGTATGAGTCATGGGATGCAGTTTGTGCATTAATATCCATTTGGTGAATGAGTCATGGGATTCAGTCTGTGCATTGATATCCATTTGCTGTATTGGTAATGGCATGCTGTTGGTGCATTGATATCCATTTGGTGTATGAACCATGGGATGCTGTTGGTGCATTGATATCTGTTTGGTGTATGAGTCATGGGATGCTTTTGGTGCATTGACATCCATTCGGTGTATGAGTCATGGGATGCAGTTGGTGCATTGATATCCATATGGTGTATAAATCATGGGATGCAGTTGGCGCATTGATATGCATTTGGTGTATGAACCATGGGATGCAGTTGGTGCATTTATGTCCATTTGGTGTGAAAGCCCTGAGATGCAGTTGTTGCATTACTTTCCATTTGGTATAAAAGCCAGGGGATGCAGTTGGTGTATTTATTTCCATTTGGTGTATGAGCCATGGGATGCTGTTGGTGCATTGATATCCATTTGGTGTATGAACCATGGAATGCTGTTGGTGCATTGATATCCATTTGGTGTATGAGCCATGGGAAGCAGTTGGTGCATTGATATCCATTTGGTGTATGAGTCATGGGATGCTGTTGGCGCATTGACTTCCATTTGGTGTATGAACCATGAGATGCAGTTGGTGCATTAATATTGGTTTGGTATAAGAGCCAAGGGATGCAGTTGGTGAATTGTTATCCATTTGGTGTATGAACCATGGGATGCAGATGAGTCATTTATATCCATTTGGTGTAAAAGCCATGAGATGCAGTTGGTGCATTAATATCCATTTGGTATGAGAGCCATGGGATGCAGTTGGTGCATTGATATCCATTTGGTTTATGAGTCATGGGATGCAGTTGGTGCATTAATATACATTTTGTGTATGAACCATGGTTTGCAGCTGGTGCATTTATATCCATTTGTTGTAAAAGCCATGGGATGCAGTTGGTGCATTGATATCCATTTGGTGTAAGAGCCATGGGATGCAGTTGTTGTGTTGATATCCAGGTGGTGTATGAGTCATGGATGCAGTTGGTGCATTGATATCCATTTGGTGAATGAGTCATGGGATGCTGTTGGTGCATTGATATTCATTTGGTGTATGGACCATGGGATGCTGTTGGTGCCTTGATATCTATTTTGTGTATGAGCCATGGGATGCAGTTGGTGCATTGATATTGTTTGGGGTATGATCCATAGGATGCAATTGGTGCAATGATATCCATATGGTGTATGAGTCATGGGATGTAGTTGGTGCCTTGATATCCATTTGGTGTCTGAGTTTGGGATGCAGTTGGTGCATTGATATCCATTTGGTGTATGAGTCATGGGATTCTGTTGGTGCATTGATATCCATTTGGTGTATGAGTCTTGGGATGCTGTTGGTGCATTTATATCCATTTGGTATTAAAGTCATGGTACATGGTATGCAGTTGGTGCATTGATGTCCATTTGGTGTAAGAGCCATGGGATGCAGTTGGTACATTTATATCCATTTGGTGTATGAGCCATGAGATGCTGTTGGTGCATTGATAAACATTTGGTGTATTTGTCATTGGATGCTGTTGGTGCATTGATATCCATTTTGGTGTATGAGCCATGGAATACTGTTGGTGCATTGATATCCATTTTCTGTTAGAGTGATGGGATGCAGTTGGTGCATTGATATCCATTTGGTGAATGAATCATGGGATGCTGTTGGCGCATTGATAACCATTTGGTGTATGGGTCATGGATGCTGTTGGTGCATTGATATCCATTTGGTGTATGAGCCACGGGATGCTGTTGGTTCATGGATATGTATTTAGTGTATGAACCATGGGATGCAGTTGGTGCATGGATATCCATTTGGTGTATGAACCACGGGATGCAGTTGATGCATTGATGTCTATTTGGTGTATGAACCATGGGATGCAGTTGGTGCATTGATATCCATTTGGTGTATGAGTCATGGGATGCAGTTGGTGCATTGATATCCATTTGGTGTTTGAGCAATGGGATGCTGTTGGTGCATTTATATCCATTTTGGTGTAAAAGCCCTGAGATGCAATTGTTGCATTACTTTCCATTTGGTATAAAAGCCATGGGATGCAGTTGGTGCATGTATTTCCATTTGGTGTATGAGCCATGGTATGCTGTTGGTACATTGATATCCATTTGGTGTATGAACCATGGAATGCTGTTGGTGCATTGATATCCATTTGGTGTATGAGCCATGGGATGCAGTTGGTGCATTGATATCCATTTGGTGTATGAGTCATGGGATGCAGTTGGTGCATTGATATCCATTTGGTGAATGAGTCATGGGATTCAGTCTGTGCATTGATATCCATTTGGTGTATGAGCCATGGGATGCAGTTGGTGCATTGATATCCATTTGGTGTATGTGTCATGGGATGCTGTTGGTACATCGATATCCATTTGGTTTATGAGTCGTGGGATGCTGTTGTTGCATTGACATCCATTTGGTGTATGAGGCACGGGATGCAGATAGTTCATTTATATCCAGTTGGTGTTAAAGCCATGAGATGTAGTTGGTGCATTAATATCCATTTGGTATAAGAGCCATGGGATGCAGTTGGTGCATCGATATCCATTTGGTGTATGAGCCATGGGATGTTGTTGGTGCATTGATATCCATTTGGTGTATGAACCATGGGATGCTGTTGGTGCATTGATATCCGTTTGGTGTATGAGTCATGGGATGCTTTTGGTGCATGGACATCCATTGGGTGTATGAGTCATGGGTTGCAGTGAGTGCATTGATAGCCATATGGAATATAAATCATGGGATGCAGTTGGTGCATTGATAGTCATATGGAGTATAAATTATGGGATGCAGTTGGTGCATTACTTTCAATTTGGTTTAAAAGCCAAGGGATGCTGTTGGTGCATTGATATCCATTTGATTTATAAGCCATGGGATGCAGTTGGTGAATTGATATCCATTTGGTGTATGAACCATGGGATGCTGTTGGTGCATCGATATCCCTTTGGTGCAAAATCCATGAGATGCAGTTGGTGCATTAAATTCCATTTGGTATAAGAGCCATGGGATGCAGTTGGTGCATTGATATCCATTTGGTGTATGAGCCACGGGATGCTGTTGGTGAATTGATATCCATTTGGTGAATGAACAATGGGATGCTGTTGGTGCATCAATATCCATTTGGTGTATGAGCCATCGGATGCGGTTGGTGCATTGATATCCATTTGGTGTATGAGTCATGGGATGCAGTTGGTGCATTGATATCCAATTTGTGTATGAACCATGGGATGCAGTTGGTGCATTGACATCCATTTGGTGTATGAGTCATGAGATGCAGTTGTTGCATTACTATCCATTTGCAAAAAGATCCATGGGATGCAGTTGGTGCATTGATATCCATTTGGTGTATGAGTCATGGGATGCTGTTGGCGCATTGACATCCATTTGGTGTATGAGTCATGAGATGCAGATGGTGCTTGAATATCCATTTGGTATAAGAGCCAAGGGATGCAGTTATTGCATTTATATCCATTTGGCTTATGAGCCATGGGATGCTCTTGGTGCATTCATATCCATTTGGTGTATGAACAATGGGATGCTCTTGGTGCATTGATATACATTTCATGTATGAGCTATGGAATGCTCTTGGTGCATTGATATCCATTTGGTGTCTGAGTTTGGGATGCAGTTGGTGCATTGATATCCATTTGGTGTATGAGTCATGGGATTCTGTTGGTGCATTGATATCCATTTGGTGTATGAGTCATGGGATGCTGTTGTTGCATTGACATCCATTTGGTGTATGAGTCATGGGATGCAGATGAGTCATTTACATCCATTTGTTGTAAAAGCCATGAGATGCAATTGGTGCATTAATATCCATTTGGTATAAGAGCCATGGGATGCAGTTGGTGCATTGATATCCATTTGGTGTATGAGCCATCGGATGCGGTTGGTGCATTGATATCCATTTGGTGTATGAGTCATGGGATGCAGTTGGTGCATTGATATCCAATTTGTGTATGAACCATGGGATGCAGTTGGTGCATTGACATCCATTTGGTGTATGAGTCATGAGATGCAGTTGTTGCATTACTATCCATTTGCAAAAAGATCCATGGGATGCAGTTGGTGCATTGATATCCATTTGGTGTATGAGTCATGGGATGCTGTTGGCGCATTGACATCCATTTGGTGTATGAGTCATGAGATGCAGATGGTGCTTGAATATCCATTTGGTATAAGAGCCAAGGGATGCAGTTATTGCATTTATATCCATTTGGCTTATGAGCCATGGGATGCTCTTGGTGCATTCATATCCATTTGGTGTATGAACAATGGGATGCTCTTGGTGCATTGATATACATTTCATGTATGAGCTATGGAATGCTCTTGGTGCATTGATATCCATTTGGTGTCTGAGTTTGGGATGCAGTTGGTGCATTGATATCCATTTGGTGTATGAGTCATGGGATTCTGTTGGTGCATTGATATCCATTTGGTGTATGAGTCATGGGATGCTGTTGTTGCATTGACATCCATTTGGTGTATGAGTCATGGGATGCAGATGAGTCATTTACATCCATTTGTTGTAAAAGCCATGAGATGCAATTGGTGCATTAATATCCATTTGGTATAAGAGCCATGGGATGCAGTTGGTGCATTGATATCCATTTGGTGTATGAGTCATGGGATGCAGTTGGTGCATTGATATCCATTTGGTGTATGAATCATGGAATGCTGTTGGCGCATTGATATCCATTAGGTGTATAAGCCATGGGATGCTGTTTGTGCATTTACATCCATTTGGTATTAAAGTCATGGTACATGGTATGCAGTTGGTGCATTGATATCCATTTGGTGTAAGACACATGGGATGCAGTTAGTGCATTTATATCCATTTGGTGTATGAGCCATGTGATGCTGTTGGTGCATTGATATCCATTTTCTGTAAGAGTGATGGGATGCAGTTGGTGCATTGATATCCATTTGGTGAATGAATCATGGGATGCTGTTGGCGCATTGATAACCATTTGGTGTATGAGTCATGGGATGCTGTTGGTGCATTGATATCCATTTGGTGTATGAGCCACGGGATGCTGTTGGTGCATTGATATCCATTTGGTGTATGAACCATGAGATTCAGTTGGTACATTTATGTCAATTTGGTATAGAAGCCGTGAGATGCAGTTGGTGCATTAATATCCATTTGGTAAAAGAGCCAAGGAATGCATTTGTTGCATGTATTTCCATTAGGTGTATGAGGCATGGGATGCTGTTGGTGCATTGATATCCATTTGGTGTATGAACCATGGAATGCTGTTGGTGCATTGATATCCATTTGGTGTATGAGCCATGGGAAGCAGTTGTTGCATTGATATCCATTTGGTGTATGAACCATGGGATGCAGTTGGTACATTGATACCCATTTGGTGTATGAGCCATGGGATGCTCTTGGTGCATTCATATCTATTATGTGTATGAGCCATGGGATGCTGTTGGTGCATTGATATCCATTTGGTGTATGAGTCATGGGATGCAGTTTGTGCATTGATATCCATTTGGTGAATGAGTCATGGGATTCAGTCTGTGCATTGATATCAATTTGCTGTATTGGTAATGGCATGCTGTTGGTGCATTGATATCCATTTGGTGTATGAGTCATGGGATGCAGATGGTTCATTTATATCCATTTGGTGTAAAAGCCATGAGCTGCAGTTAGTGCATTAATATCCATTTAGTATAAGAGCCATGGGATGCAGTTTGTGCATTGATATCCATTTGGTCTATGAGCCATGGGATGCTGTTGGTGCATTGGTATCCATTTGGTGTATGAACCACGGGATGCTGTTGGTGCATTGATATCTGTTTGGTGTATGAGTCATGGGATGCTTTTGGTGCATTGACATCCATTCAGTGTATGAGTCATGGGATGCAGTTGGTGCATTGATATCCATATGGTGTATAAATCATGAGATGCAGTTGGTGCATTGATATAAATTTGGTGTATGAACCATGGGATGCAGTTGGTGCATTTATATCCATTTGGTGTAAAAGCCATGAGATGCAGTTCGTGCATTACTTTCCATTTGGCATAAAAGCCAAGGGATGCAGTTGGTGCATTTATTTCCATTTGGTGTATGAGCCATGGGATGCTGTTGGTGCATTGATATCCATTTGGTGTATGAGTCATGGGATGCTGTTGGCGCATTGACATCCATTTGGTGTATGAACCACGAGATGCAGTTGCTGCATTAATATTCATTTGCTATAAGAGCCATGGGATGCAGTTGGTGCATTGATATCCATTTGGTGTATGAGCCATGAGATGCTGTTGGTGCATTGGTATCCATTTGGTGTATGAACCATGGGATGCTGTTGGTGCATTGATATCTGTTTGGTGTATGAGTCATGGGATGCTTTAGGTGCATTGACATCCATTCGGTGTATAAATCATGGGATGCAGTTGGCGCATTGATATGCATTTGGTGTATGAACCATGGGATGCTCTTGGTGCATTATTATCCATTTTGTGTATGAGCGATGGGATGCTGTTGGTGCATTGATATCCATTTGGTGAATGAGTCATGGGATTCAGTCTGTGCATTGATATCCATTTGGTGTATGAGTAATGGCATGCTGTTGGTGCATTGATATCCATTTGGTGTATGAGTCATGGGATGCTTTTGGTGCATTGGCATCCATTTGGTGTATGAGTCATGGGATGCAGTTGGTGCATTGATATCTGTATGGTGTATAAATCATGGGATGCAGTTGGTTTATTGATATATATTTGGTGTATGAACCATGGGATGCAGTTGGTGCATTTATATCCATTTGGTGTAAAAGCCATGATATGCAGTTGGTGCATTACTTTCCATTTGGTATAAAAGATATGGGATGAAGTTGGTGCATTGATAACATTTGGTGTATGAGTCATGGGATGCAGTTGGTGCATTGATAACATTTGGTGTATGAGTCATGGGATGCAGTTAGTGCATTGATATCATTTGGTGTATGAGCCATGGGATGCTGTTTGTGCATTGATATCCATTTGGTGTATGAACCATGGGATGCTGTTGCTGCATCAATATCCCTTTGGTGCAAAATCCACGAGATGCAATTGGTGCATTAATATCCATTTGGTATAAGAGCCATGGGATGCAGTTGGTGCATTGATATCCATTTGGTGTATGAGCCACGGGATGCTGTTGGTGCATTGATATCCATTTGGTGAATGAACAATGGGATGCTGTTGGTGCATCAATATCCATTTGGTGTATGAGCCATCGGATGCGGTTGGTGCATTGATATCCATTTGGTGTATGAGTCATGGGATGCAGTTGGTGCATTGATATACAATTGGTGTATGAACCATGGGATGCAGTTGGTGCATTGACATCCATTTGGTGTATGAGTCATGAGATGCAGTTGTTGCATTACTATCCATTTGCAATAACATCCATGAGATGCAGATGGTGCTTGAATATCCATTTGGTATAAGAGCCAAGGGATGCAGTTATTGAATTTATATCCATTTGGCTTATGAGCCATGGGATGCTCTTGGTGCATTGATATCCATTTGGTGTATGAACAATGGGATGCTCTTGGTGCATTGATATCAATTTGGTGTATGAGTCATAGGTTTCAGTCTGTGCATTGATATCCATTTGGTGAATGAGTAATGACATGCTGTTGGTGCATTGATATCCATTTGGTGTATGAGTCATGGGATGCTGTTGTTGCATTGACATCCATTTGTTGTATGAGTCATGGGATGCAGATGAGTCATTTACATCCATTTGTTGTAAAAGCCATGAGATGCAATTGGTGCATTAATATCCATTTGGTATAAGAGCCATGGGATGCAGTTGGTGCATTGATATCCATTTGGTGTATGAGTCATGGGATGCAGTTGGTGCATTAATATCCATTTGGTGTATGAATCATGGAATACTGTTGGCGCATTGATATCCATTAGGTGTATAAGCCATGGGATGCTGTTGGTGCATTGATATCCATTTGGTGTATGTGTCATGGGATGCAGTTGGTGCATTGATATCCATTTTGTGAATGAGTCATGGGATTCAGTCTGTGCATTGATATCCATTTGGTGTATGAGCCATGGGATGCAGTTGGTGCATTGATATCCATTTGGTGTATGTGCCATGGGATGCTGTTGATGCATTGATATCCATTTGGTGTATGAGTCATGGGATGCAGTTGTTGCATTGACAAATATTTGGTGTATGAGTCAGGGGATGCATTTGGTGCATTGATATCCATTTGGTGTATGAACCATGAGATTCAGTTGGTACATTTATGTCAATTTGGTATAAAAGCCATGAGATGCAGTTGGTGCATTAATATCCATTTGGTAAAAGAGCCAAGGAATGCATTTGTTGCATGTATTTCCATTAGGTGTATGAGTCATGGGATTCAGTCTGTGCATTGATATCCATTTGGTGTATGAGCCATGGGATGCAGTTGGTGCATTGATATCCATTTGGTGTATGTGTCATGGGATGCTGTTGATGCATTGATATCCATTTGGTGTATGAGCCATGGGATGCAGTTGTTGCATTGACAAATATTTGGTGTATGAGTCAGGGGATGCAGTTGGTGCATTGATATCCATTTGGTGTATGTGTCATGGGATGCAGTTGGTGCATTGATATCCATTTTGTGAATGAGTCATGGGATTCAGTCTGTGCATTGATATCCATTTGTTGTATGAGCCATGGGATGCAGTTGGCGCATTCATATCTATTATGTGTATGAGCCATGGGATGCTGTTGGTGCATTGATATCTATTTGGTGTATGAGTCATGGGATGCAGTTTGTGCATTGATATCCATTTGGTGAATGAGTCATGGGATGCTGTTGGTTCATTGATATCCATTTGGTGTATAAGCCATGGGATGCAGTTGGTGAATTGATATCCATTTGGTGTATGAACCATGGGATGCTGTTGGTGCATCGATATCCCTATGGTGCAAAGTCCATGGGATGCAGTGTGTGCATTAATATCCATTTGGTATAAGAGCCATGGGATGCAGTTGGTGCATTGATATCCATTTGGTGTATGAGACATGGGATGCTGTTGGTGCATTGATAAACATTTGGTTTATGAGCCATGAGATGCAGTTGGTGCATTGATATCCATTTGGTGTGTGAAACATGGCATGCTGTTGGTGCATCTAATCCGTTTGGTGTATGAGCCATGGGATGGAGTTGGTGCATTGATATCCATTTGGTGTATGAACCATAGGATGCTGTTAATGCATTAATATCCATTTGGTGTAATAGCCATGAGACGCAGTTGGTGCATTAATATCCATTTGGTATAAGAGCCATGTGATGCAGTTGGTGCATTTATTTCCATGTGGTTTATGAACCATGGAATGCTGTTGGTGCATTGACATCCATTTGGTGTATGAGCCATAGGAAGCAGTTGGTGCATTGATATCCATTTGGTGTATGAACCATGGGATGCAGTTGGTGCATTGATATCCATTTGGTGTATGAGCCATGGGAAGCAGTTGGTGCATTGATATCCATTTGGTGTATGAACCATGGGATGCAGTTGGTGCATTGATATCCATTTGGTGTATGAGTCATAGGATGCTGTTGGCACATTGACATCCATTTGGTGTAATAGCCATGATATGCAGTTGGTGCATTAATATCCATTTGGTATAAGAGCCATGGGATGCAGTTGGCACATTGATATCAATTTGGTGTATGAGTCATGGGATGCTTTTGGCGCATTGACATCCATTTGGTGTATGAACCATGGGATGCAGTTGGTGCATTGATATCCAATTAGTGTATGAGCCATGGGATGCTGTTGGTGCATTGATATCCATTTGGTGTATGAACCATGGGATGCTCTTGGTGCATTATTATCCATTTTGTGTATGAGCGATGGGATGCTGTTGGTGCATTGATATCCATTTGGTGAATGAGTCATGGGATTCAGTCTGTGCATTGATATCCATTTGGTGTATGAGTAATGGCATGCTGTTGGTGCATTGATATCCATTTGGTGTATGAGTCATGGGATGCTTTTGGTGCATTGGCATCCATTTGGTGTATGAGTCATGGGATGCAGTTGGTGCATTGATATCCGTATGGTGTATAAATCATGGGATGCAGTTGGTGTATTGATATATATTTGGTGTATGAACCATGGGTTGCAGTTGGTGCATTTATATCCATTTGGTGTAAAAGCCATGATATGCAATTGGTGCATTACTTTCCATTTGGTATAAAAGATATGGGATGAAGTTGGTGCATTGATAACATTTGGTGTATGAGTCATGGGATGCAGTTGGTGCATTGATAACATTTGGTGTATGAGTCATGGGATGCAGTTGGTGCATTGATATCATTTGTTGTATGAGCCATGGGATGCTGTTTGTGCATTGATATCCATTTGGTGTATGAACCATGGGATGCCGTTGTTGCATTGATATCCATTTGGTGTATGAGTAATGGCATGCTGTTGGTGCATTGATATCCATTTGGTGTATGAGTCATGGGATGCTGTTGTTGCATTGATATCCATTTGGTGTATGAGCCATGGGATGCTGTTGGTGCATCGATATCCCTTTGGTGCAAAATCCATGAGATGCAATTGGTGCATTAATATCCATTTGGTATAAGAGCCATGGGATGCAGTTGGTGCATTGATATCCATTTGGTGTATGAGCCACGGGATGCTGTTGGTGCATTGATATCCATTTGGTGAATGAACAATGGGATGCTGTTGGTGCATCAATATCCATTTGGTGTATGAGCCATCGGATGCGGTTGGTGCATTACTATCCATTTGCAATAAGATCCATGGGATGCAGTTGGTGCATTGATATCCATTTGGTGTATGAGTCATGAGATGCAGTTGTTGCATTACTATCCATTTGCAATAAGATCCATGGGATGCAGTTGGTGCATTGATATCCATTTGGTGTATGAGTCATGGGATGCTGTTGGCGCATTGACATCCATTTGGTGTATGAGTCATGAGATGCAGATGGTGCTTGAATATCCATTTGGTATACGAGCCAAGGGATGCAGTTATTGCATTTATATCCATTTGGCTTATGAGCCATTGGATGCTGTTGGTGCATTGATATCCATTTGGTGTATGAACAATGGGATGCTCTTGGTGCATTGATATACATTTCATGTATGAGCCATGGAATGCTCTTGGTGCATTGATGTCAATTTGGTGTATGCGTCATAGGATTCAGTCTGTGCATTGATATCCATTTGGTGAATGAGTAATGGCATGTTGTTGGTGCATTGATATCCATTTGGTGTATGAGTCATGGGATGCTGTTGTTGCATTGACATCCATTTGGTGTATGAGTCATGGGATGCAGATGAGTCATTTACATCCATTTGTTGTAAAAGCCATGAGATGCAATTGGTGCATTAATATCCATTTGGTATAAGAGCCATGGGATGCAGTTGGTGCATTGATATCCATTTGGTGTATGAGTCATGGGATGCAGTTGGTGCATTGATATCCATTTGGTGTATGAATCATGGAATGCTGTTGGCGCATTGATATCCATTAGGTGTATAAGCCATGGGATGCTGTTGGTGCATTGATATCCATTTGGTGTATGTGTCATGGGATGCAGTTGGTGCATTGATATCCATTTTGTGAATGAGTCATGGGATTCAGTCTGTGCATTGATATCCATTTGGTGTATGAGCCATGGGATGCAGTTGGTGCATTGATATCCATTTGGTGTATGTGTCATGGGATGCTGTTGATGCATTGATATCCATTTGGTGTATGAGCCATGGGATGCAGTTGTTGCATTGACAAATATTTGGTGTATGAGTCAGGGGATGCAGTTGGTGCATTGATATCCATTTTGTGAATGAGTCATGGGATTCAGTCTGTGCATTGATATCCATTTGGTGTATGAACCATGAGATTCAGTTGGTACATTTATGTCAATTTGGTATAGAAGCCGTGAGATGCAGTTGGTGCATTAATATCCATTTGGTAAAAGAGCCAAGGAATGCATTTGTTGCATGTATTTCCATTAGGTGTATGAGGCATGGGATGCTGTTGGTGCATTGATATCCATTTGGTGTATGAACCATGGAATGCTGTTGGTGCATTGATATCCATTTGGTGTATGAGCCATGGGAAGCAGTTGTTGCATTGATATCCATTTGGTGTATGAACCATGGGATGCAGTTGGTACATTGATACCCATTTGGTGTATGAGCCATGGGATGCTCTTGGTGCATTCATATCTATTATGTGTATGAGCCATGGGATGCTGTTGGTGCATTGATATCCATTTGGTGTATGAGTCATGGGATGCAGTTTGTGCATTGATATCCATTTGGTGAATGAGTCATGGGATTCAGTCTGTGCATTGATATCAATTTGCTGTATTGGTAATGGCATGCTGTTGGTGCATTGATATCCATTTGGTGTATGAGTCATGGGATGCAGATGGTTCATTTATATCCATTTGGTGTAAAAGCCATGAGCTGCAGTTAGTGCATTAATATCCATTTAGTATAAGAGCCATGGGATGCAGTTTGTGCATTGATATCCATTTGGTCTATGAGCCATGGGATGCTGTTGGTGCATTGGTATCCATTTGGTGTATGAACCACGGGATGCTGTTGGTGCATTGATATCTGTTTGGTGTATGAGTCATGGGATGTTTTTGGTGCATTGACATCCATTCAGTGTATGAGTCATGGGATGCAGTTGGTGCATTGATATCCATATGGTGTATAAATCATGAGATGCAGTTGGTGCATTGATATAAATTTGGTGTATGAACCATGGGATGCAGTTGGTGCATTTATATCCATTTGGTGTAAAAGCCATGAGATGCAGTTGGTGCATTACTTTCCATTTGGCATAAAAGCCAAGGGATGCAGTTGGTGCATTTATTTCCATTTGGTGTATGAGCCATGGGATGCTGTTGGTGCATTGATATCCATTTGGTGTATGAGTCATGGGATGCTGTTGGCGCATTGACATCCATTTGGTGTATGAACCACGAGATGCAGTTGCTGCATTAATATTCATTTGCTATAAGAGCCATGGGATGCAGTTGGTGCATTGATATCCATTTGGTGTATGAGCCATGAGATGCTGTTGGTGCATTGGTATCCATTTGGTGTATGAACCATGGGATGCTGTTGGTGCATTGATATCTGTTTGGTGTATGAGTCATGGGATGCTTTAGGTGCATTGACATCCATTCGGTGTATAAATCATGGGATGCAGTTGGCGCATTGAAATGCATTTGGTGTATGAACCATGGGATGCAGTTGGTGCATTTATGTCCATTTGGTGTGAAAGCCCTGAGATGCAGTTGTTGCATTACTTTCCATTTGGTATAAAAGCCAGGGGATGCAGTTGGTGTATTTATTTCCATTTGTTGTATGAGCCATGGGATGCTGTTGGTGCATTGATATCCATTTGGTGTATGAACCATGGAATGCTGTTGGTGCATTGATATCCATTTGGTGTATGAGCCATGGGAAGCAGTTGGTGCATTGATATCCATTTGGTGTATGAGTCATGGGATGCTGTTGGCGCATTGACTTCCATTTGGTGTATGAACCATGAGATGCAGTTGGTGCATTAATATCCGTTTGGTATAAGAGCCAAGGGATGCAGTTGGTGCATATATATCCATTTGGTGTATGAGCCATGGGATGTTGTTGGTGAATTGTTATCCATTTGGTGTATGAACCATGGGATGCAGATGAGTCATTTATATCAATTTGGTGTAAAGGCCATGGGATGCAGTTGGTGCATTGATATCCATTTGGTGTATGAGTCATGGGATGCAGTTGGTGCATTAATATCCATTTTGTGTATGAACCATGGTTTGCAGCTGGTGCATTTATATCCATTTGTTGTAAAAGCCATGGGATGCAGTTGGTGCATTGATATCCATTTGGTGTAAGAGCCATGGGATGCAGTTGTTGTGTTGATATCCAGGTGGTGTATGAGTCATGGATGCAGTTGGTGCATTGATATCCATTTGGTGAATGAGTCATGGGATGCTGTTGGTGCATTGATATTCATTTGGTGTATGGACCATGGGATGCTGTTGGTGCCTTGATATCTATTTGGTGTATGAGCCACGGGATGCAGTTGGTGCATTGGTATTGTTTGGGTATGATCCATGGGGTGCAATTGGTGCAATGATATCCATATGGTGTATGAGTCATGGGATGTAGTTGGTGCCTTGATATCCATTTGGTGTCTGAGTTTGGGATGCAGTTGGTGCATTGATATCCATTTGGTGTATGAGTCATGGGATTCTGTTGGTGCATTGATATCCATTTGGTGTATGAGTCTTGGGATGCTGTTGGCACATTGATATCCATTTGGTGTATGAACCATGGGATGCTGTTTGTGCATTTATATCCATTTGGTATTAAAGTCATGGTACATGGTATGCAGTTGGTGCATTGATATCCATTTGGTGTATGAGCCATGTGATGCTGTTGGCGCATTGATAACCATTTGGTGTATGGGTCATGGATGCTGTTGGTGCATTGATATCCATTTGGTGTATGAGCCACGGGATGCTGTTCGTGCATGGATATGTATTTAGTGTATGAACCATGGGATGCAGTTGGTGCATGGATATCCATTTGGTGTATGAACCATGGGATGCAGTTGGTGCATTGATATCCATTTGGTGTAAGAGCCAGGGGATGCAGTTGGTGCATTGATATCCATTTGGTGTATGAGTCATGGGATGAGGTTGATGCATTAATATCCATTTGGTGTAAGAGCCATGGGATGCAGTTGGTGCATTGAAATCTATTTGATGTATGAGTCATTGGATGCAGTTGGTGCATTGATATCCATTTGGTGTTTGAGCAATGGGATGCTGTTGGTGCATTTATATTCATTTGGTGTAAAAGCCCTGAGATGCAATTGTTGCATTACTTTCCATTTGGTATAAAAGCCATGGGATGCAGTTGGTGCATTTATTTCCATTTGGTGTATGAGCCATGGTATGCTGTTGGTGCATTGATATCCATTTGGTGTATGAATCATGGAATGCTGTTGGTGCATTGATATCCATTTGGTGTATGAGCCATGGGATGCAGTTGGTGCATTGATATCCATTTGGTGTATGAGTCATGGGATGCAGTTGGTGCATTAATATCAATTTGGTATAAGAGCCATGAGATGTATTTGCTGCATTAATATCCATTTGCTATAAGAGCAATGGGATGCAGTTGGGGCATTGATATCCATTTGGTGTATGAGTCATGGGATGCTGTTGGCGCATAGACTTCCATTTGGTGTATGAACCATGAGATGCAGTTGGTGCATTAATATCCGTTTGGTAAAAGAGCCAAGGGATGCAGTTGGTGCAATTATATCCATTTGGTGTATGAGCCATTAGATGTTGTTGGTGCATTAATATCCATTTGGTATAAGAGCCACGGAATGAAGTTGGTGCATTGATATCCATGTGGTGTATGAGCCATAGGATGCTGTTGGTACATTGATATCCATATGGTGTATGGACCATGGGATGATCTTGGTGCATTCATATCTATTTCGTGTATGAGCCATGGGATGCTGTTGGTGCATTGATATCCATTTGGTGTATGAGTCATGGGATGCAGTTTGTGCATTGATATCCATTTGGTGAATGAGTCATGGGATTCGGTCTGTGCATTGATATCCATTTGCTGTATTGGTAATGGCATGCTGTTGGTGCATTGATATCCATTTGGTGTATGAGTCATGGGATGCTGTTATTGCATTGACATGCATTTGGTGTAAAAGCCATGAGCTGCAGTTAATGCATTAATATCCATTTGGTATAAGAGCCATGGGATGCAGTTTGTGCATTGATATCCATTTGGTGTATGAGCCATGAGATGCTGTTGGTGCATTGGTATCCATTTAGTGTATGAACCATGGGATGCTGTTCGTGCATTGATATCTTTTTGGTGTATGATTCATGGGATGCTTTTGGTCCATTGACATCCATTCGGTGTATGAGTCATGGGATGCAGCTGGTGCATTGATATCCATATGGTGTAAAAATCATGGGATGCAGTTGGCGCATTGATATGCATTTGGTGTATGAACCATGGGATGCAGTTGGTGCATTTATATCCATTTGGTGTAAAAGCCCTGAGATGCAGTTGTTGCATTACTTTCCATTTGGTATAAAAGCCATGGGATGCAGTTGGTGCATTGATATCCATTTGGTGTATGAGTCATGGGATGCTGTTGGCGCATTGACTTCCGTTTGGTGTATGAACCATGAGATGCAGTTGGTGCATTAATATCCATTTGGTGTATGAGCCATGGGATGTTGTTGGTGAATTGTTATCCATTTGGTGTATGAACCATGGGATGCAGATGAGTCATTTATATCCATTTGGTGTAAAAGCCATGAGATGCAGTTGGTGCATTAATATCCATTTGGTATAAGAGCCATGGGATGCAGTTGGTGCATTGATATCCATTTGGTGTAGGAGTCATGGGATGCAGTTGGTGCATTGATATCCATATGGTGTATAAATCATGGAATGCAGTTGGTGCATTGATATACATTTGGTGTATGAACCATGGTTTTCAGCTGGTGCATTTATAGCCATTTGTTGTAAAAGCCATGAGATTCAGTTGGTGCATTTATATCCATTTGGTGTATGAGCCATGGGATTCTCTTCGTGCATTGATATCCATTTGGTGTATGAGTCATGGGATGATGTTGGCGCATTGATATCGATTAGATGTATAAGCCATGGGATGCAGTTGGTGAATTGATATCCATTTGGTGTATGAACCATGGGATGCTGTTGGTGCATCAATATCCATTTGGTGTATGAGTCGTGGGATGCTGTTGTTGCATTGACATCCATTTGGTGTATGAGGCATGGGATGCAGATAGTTCATTTATATCCAGTTGGTGTAAAAGCCATGAGATGCAGTTGGTGCATTAATATCCATTTGGTATAAGAGCCATGGGATGCAGTTGGTGCATCAATATCCATTTTGTGTATGAGCCATGGGATGTTGTTGGTGCATTGATATCCATGTGGTGTATGAACCATGGGATGCTGTTGGTGCATTGATATCCGTTTGGTGTATGAGTCATGGGATGCTTTTGGTGCATTGACATCCATTGGGTGTATGAATCATGGGATGCAGTTGGTGCATTGATAGCCCTATGGAGTATAAATCATGGGATGCAGTTGGTGCATTACTTTCAATTTGGTTTAAAAGCCAAGGGATGCTGTTGGTGCATTGATATCCATTTGATTTATAAGCCAACGGATGCAGTTGGTGCATTGATATACAATTGGTGTATGAACCATGGGATGCAGTTGGTGCATTGACATCCATTTGGTGTATGAGTCGTGAGATGCAGTTGTTGCATTACTATCCATTTGCAATAAGATCCATGGGATGCAGTTGGTGCATTGATATCCATTTGGTGTATGAGTCATGGGATGCTGTTGGCGCATTGACATCCATTTGGTGTATGAGTCATGAGATGCAGTTGGTGCATGAATATCCATTTGGTATAAGAGCCAAGGGATGCAGTTATTGCATTTATATCCATTTGGTTTATGAGCCATGGGATGCTGTTGGTGCATTGATATCCATTTGGTGTATGAACAATGGGATGCTCTTGGTGCATTGATATCCATTTGGTGTATGAGTCATAGGATTCAGTCTGTGCATTGATATCCATTTGGTGAATGAGTAATGACATGCTGTTGGTGCATTGATATCCATTTGGTGTATGAGTCATGGGATGCTGTTGTTGCATTGACATCCATTTGGTGTATGAGTCATGGGATGCAGATGAGTCATGTACATCCATTTGTTGTAAAAGCCATGAGATGCAGTTGGTGCATTAATATCCATTTGGTATAAGAGCCACAGGATGCAGTTGGTGCATTGATATCCATTTGGTGTATGAGTCATGGGATGTAGTTGGTGCATTGATATCCATTTGGTGTATGAATCATGGGATGCTGTTGGCGCATTGATATCCATTAGGTGTATAAGCCATGGAATGCTGTTGGTGCATTGATATCCATATGGTGTATGAGTCACGGGATGCAGTTGGTGCATTGATATCCATTTGGTGAATGAGTCATGGGATTCAGTCTGTGCATTGATATCCATTTGGTGTATGAGCGATGGGATGAAGTTGGTGCATTGATATCCATTTGGTGTATGTGTCATGGGATGCTGTTGATGCATTGATATCCATTTGGTGTATGAGCCATGGGATGCAGTTGTTGCATTGACAAATATTTGGTGTATGAGTCAGGGGATGCAGTTTGTGCATTGATATCCTTTTGGTGTATGAACAATGAGATTCAGTTGGTACATTTATGTCAATTTGGTGTAAAAGCCATGAGATGCAGTTGGTGCATTAATATCCATTTGGTAAAAGAGCCAAGGAATGCAGTTGGTGCATGTATTTCCATTAGGTGTATGAGGCATGGGATGCTGTTGGTGCATTGATATCCATTGGGTGTATGAACCATGGAATGCTGTTGGTGCATTGATATCCATGTGGTGTATGAGCCATGGGATGCAGTTGTTGCATTGATATCCATTTGGTGTATGAACTATGGGATGCAGTTGGCACATTGATACCCATTTGGTGTATGAGCCATGGGATGCTCTTGGTTCATTCATATCCATTATGTGTATGAGCCATGGGATGCTGTTGGTGCATTGATATCCATTTGGTGTATGAGTCATGGGATGCAGTTTGTGCATTGATATCCATTTGGTGAATGAGTCATGGGATTCAGTCTGTGCATTGATATCCATTTGCTGTATTGGTAATGGCATGCTGTTGGTGCATTGATATCCATTTGGTGTATGAGTCATGGGATGCTGTTATTGCATTGACATGCATTTGGTGTGAAAGCCATGAGCTGCAGTTAGTGCATTAATATCCATTTTGTATAAGAGCCATGGGATGCAGTTGGTGCATTTATATCCATTTGGTGTATGGGCCATGAGATGCTGTTGGTGCATTGGTATCCATTTGGTGTATGAACCATGGGATGCTGTTGGTGCAGTGATATCTGTTTGGTGTATGAGTCATGGGATGCTTTTGGTGCATTGACATCCATTCGGTGTATGAGTCATGGGATGCTGTTGGTGCATTGATATCCATATGGTGTATAAATCATGGGATGCAGTTGGCGCATTGATATGCATTTGGTGTATGAACCATGGGATGCAGTTGGTGCATTTATATCCATTTGGTGTATGAGCCATGGGATGCTGTTGGTGCATTGATATCCATTTGGTGTGTGAACAATGGAATGCTGTTGGTGCATTGATATCCATTTGGTGTATGAGCCATGGGATGCAGTTGGTGCATTGATATCCATTTGGTGTATGAGTCATGGGATGCTGTTGGCGCATTGTCTTCCATTTGGTGTATGAACCATGAGATGCAGTTGGTGCATTAATATCCGTTTGGTATAAGAGGCAAGGGATGCAGTTGGTGCATTTATATCAATTTGGTGTATGAGCCATGGGATGTTGTTGGTGAATTGTTATCCATTTGGTGTATGAACCATGGGATGCAGATGAGTCATTTATATCCATTTGGTGTAAAAGCCATGAGATGCAGTTGGTGCATTAATATCCATTTGGTATAAGAGCCATGGGATGCAGTTGGTGCATTGATATCCATTTGGTGTATGAGTCATGGGATGCAGTTGGTGCATTGATATCCATATGGTGTATAAATCATGGAATGCAGTTGGTGCATTGATATACATTTGGTGTATGAACCATGGTTTGCAGCTGGTGCATTTATATCCATTTCTTATAAAAGCCATGAGATGTAGTTGGTGCATTTATATCCATTTGGTGTATGAGTCATGGGATGCTGTTGGCGTATTGATATCCATTAGATGTATAAGCCATGGGATGCAGTTGGTGCATTGATATCCATTTGGTATATGAATCATGGGATGCTGTTAGCGCATTGATATCCATTAGGTGTATAAGCCATGGGATTCTGTTGGTGCATTGATATCCATTTGGTGTATGAGTCATGGGATGCAGTTGGTGCATTGATATCCATTTGGTGAATGAGTCATGGGATTCAGTCTGTGCATTGATATCCATTTGGTGTATGTGTCATGGGATGCTGTTGGTACATCGATATCCATTTGGTTTATGAGTCGTGGGATGCTGTTGTTGCATTGACATCCAGTGTATGAGGCATGGGATGCTGTTGGTGCATTGATATCCGTTTGGTGTATGAGTCATGGGATGCTTTTGGTGCATGGACATCCATTGGGTGTATGAGTCATGGGTTGCAGTGGGTGCATTGATAGCCATATGGAATATAAATCATGGGATGCAGTTGGTGCATTGATAGTCATATGGAGTATAAATTATGGGATGCAGTTGGTGCATTACTTTCAATTTGGTTTAAAAGCCAAGGGATGCTGTTGGTGCATTGATATCCATTTGATTTATAAGCCATGGGATGCAGTTGGTGAATTGATATCCATTTGGTGTATGAGCCATGGGATGTTGTTGGTGCATTGATATCCATTTGGTGTATGAACCATGGGATGCTGTTGGTGCATTGATATCCGTTTGGTGTATGAGTCATGGGATGCTTTTGGTGCATGGACATCCATTGGGTGTATGAGTCATGGGTTGCAGTGGGTGCATTGATAGCCATATGGAATATAAATCATGGGATGCAGTTGGTGCATTGATAGTCATATGGAGTATAAATCATGGGATGCAGTTGGTGCATTACTTTCAATTTGGTTTAAAAGTCAAAGGATGCTGTTGGTGCATTGATATCCATTTGATTTATAAGCCATGGGATGCAGTTGGTGAATTGATATCCATTTGGTTTATGAACCATGGGATGCTGTTGGTGCATCGATATCCCTTTGGTGCAAAATCCATGAGATGCAGTTGGTGCATTAAATTCCATTTGGTATAAGAGCCATGGGATGCAGTTGGTGCATTGATATCCATTTGATGTATGAGCCATGGGATGCTGTTGGTGCATTGATATCCATTTGGTGAATGAACAATGGGATGCTGTTGGTGCATCAATATCCATTTGGTGTATGAGCCATCGGATGCGGTTGGTGCATTGATATCCATTTGGTGTATGAGTCATGGGATGCAGTTGGTGCATTGATATCCAATTGGTGTATGAACCATGGGATGCAGTTGGTGCATGAATATCCATTTGGTATAAGAGCCAAGGGATGCAGTTATTGCATTTATATCCATTTGGTTTATGAGCCATGGGATGCTGTTGGTGCATTGATATCCATTTGGTGTATGAACAATGGGATGCTCTTGGTGCATTGATATCCATTTGGTGTATGAGTCATAGGATTCAGTCTGTGCATTGATATCCATTTGGTGAATGAGTAATGACATGCTGTTGGTGCATTGATATCCATTTGGTGTATGAGTCATGGGATGCTGTTGTTGCATTGACATCCATTTGGTGTATGAGTCATGGGATGCAGATGAGTCATGTACATCCATTTGTTGTAAAAGCCATGAGATGCAGTTGGTGCATTAATATCCATTTGGTATAAGAGCCACAGGATGCAGTTGGTGCATTGATATCCATTTGGTGTATGAGTCATGGGATGTAGTTGGTGCATTGATATCCATTTGGTGTATGAATCATGGGATGCTGTTGGCGCATTGATATCCATTAGGTGTATAAGCCATGGAATGCTGTTGGTGCATTGATATCCATATGGTGTATGAGTCACGGGATGCAGTTGGTGCATTGATATCCATTTGGTGAATGAGTCATGGGATTCAGTCTGTGCATTGATATCCATTTGGTGTATGAGCGATGGGATGAAGTTGGTGCATTGATATCCATTTGGTGTATGTGTCATGGGATGCTGTTGATGCATTGATATCCATTTGGTGTATGAGCCATGGGATGCAGTTGTTGCATTGACAAATATTTGGTGTATGAGTCAGGGGATGCAGTTTGTGCATTGATATCCTTTTGGTGTATGAACAATGAGATTCAGTTGGTACATTTATGTCAATTTGGTGTAAAAGCCATGAGATGCAGTTGGTGCATTAATATCCATTTGGTAAAAGAGCCAAGGAATGCAGTTGGTGCATGTATTTCCATTAGGTGTATGAGGCATGGGATGCTGTTGGTGCATTGATATCCATTGGGTGTATGAACCATGGAATGCTGTTGGTGCATTGATATCCATGTGGTGTATGAGCCATGGGATGCAGTTGTTGCATTGATATCCATTTGGTGTATGAACTATGGGATGCAGTTGGCACATTGATACCCATTTGGTGTATGAGCCATGGGATGCTCTTGGTTCATTCATATCCATTATGTGTATGAGCCATGGGATGCTGTTGGTGCATTGATATCCATTTGGTGTATGAGTCATGGGATGCAGTTTGTGCATTGATATCCATTTGGTGAATGAGTCATGGGATTCAGTCTGTGCATTGATATCCATTTGCTGTATTGGTAATGGCATGCTGTTGGTGCATTGATATCCATTTGGTGTATGAGTCATGGGATGCTGTTATTGCATTGACATGCATTTGGTGTGAAAGCCATGAGCTGCAGTTAGTGCATTAATATCCATTTTGTATAAGAGCCATGGGATGCAGTTGGTGCATTTATATCCATTTGGTGTATGGGCCATGAGATGCTGTTGGTGCATTGGTATCCATTTGGTGTATGAACCATGGGATGCTGTTGGTGCAGTGATATCTGTTTGGTGTATGAGTCATGGGATGCTTTTGGTGCATTGACATCCATTCGGTGTATGAGTCATGGGATGCTGTTGGTGCATTGATATCCATATGGTGTATAAATCATGGGATGCAGTTGGCGCATTGATATGCATTTGGTGTATGAACCATGGGATGCAGTTGGTGCATTTATATCCATTTGGTGTATGAGCCATGGGATGCTGTTGGTGCATTGATATCCATTTGGTGTGTGAACAATGGAATGCTGTTGGTGCATTGATATCCATTTGGTGTATGAGCCATGGGATGCAGTTGGTGCATTGATATCCATTTGGTGTATGAGTCATGGGATGCTGTTGGCGCATTGTCTTCCATTTGGTGTATGAACCATGAGATGCAGTTGGTGCATTAATATCCGTTTGGTATAAGAGGCAAGGGATGCAGTTGGTGCATTTATATCCATTTGGTGTATGAGCCATGGGATGTTGTTGGTGAATTGTTATCCATTTGGTGTATGAACCATGGGATGCAGATGAGTCATTTATATCCATTTGGTGTAAAAGCCATGAGATGCAGTTGGTGCATTAATATCCATTTGGTATAAGAGCCATGGGATGCAGTTGGTGCATTGATATCCATTTGGTGTATGAGTCATGGGATTCAGTTGGTGCATTGATATCCATATGGTGTATAAATCATGGAATGCAGTTGGTGCATTGATATACATTTGGTGTATGAACCATGGTTTGCAGCTGGTGCATATATATCCATTTCTTATAAAAGCCATGAGATGTAGTTGGTGCATTTATATCCATTTGGTGTATGAGTCATGGGATGCTGTTGGCGTATTGATATCCATTAGATGTATAAGCCATGGGATGCAGTTGGTGCATTGATATCCATTTGGTATATGAATCATGGGATGCTGTTAGCGCATTGATATCCATTAGGTGTATAAGCCATGGGATTCTGTTGGTGCATTGATATCCATTTGGTGTATGAGTCATGGGATGCAGTTGGTGCATTGATATCCATTTGGTGAATGAGTCATGGGATTCAGTCTGTGCATTGATATCCATTTGGTGTATGTGTCATGGGATGCTGTTGGTACATCGATATCCATTTGGTTTATGAGTCGTGGGATGCTGTTGTTGCATTGACATCCAGTGTATGAGGCATGGGATGCTGTTGGTGCATTGATATCCGTTTGGTGTATGAGTCATGGGATGCTTTTGGTGCATGGACATCCATTGGGTGTATGAGTCATGGGTTGCAGTGGGTGCATTGATAGCCATATGGAATATAAATCATGGGATGCAGTTGGTGCATTGATAGTCATATGGAGTATAAATTATGGGATGCAGTTGGTGCATTACTTTCAATTTGGTTTAAAAGCCAAGGGATGCTGTTGGTGCATTGATATCCATTTGATTTATAAGCCATGGGATGCAGTTGGTGAATTGATATCCATTTGGTGTATGAGCCATGGGATGTTGTTGGTGCATTGATATCCATTTGGTGTATGAACCATGGGATGCTGTTGGTGCATTGATATCCGTTTGGTGTATGAGTCATGGGATGCTTTTGGTGCATGGACATCCATTGGGTGTATGAGTCATGGGTTGCAGTGGGTGCATTGATAGCCATATGGAATATAAATCATGGGATGCAGTTGGTGCATTGATAGTCATATGGAGTATAAATCATGGGATGCAGTTGGTGCATTACTTTCAATTTGGTTTAAAAGTCAAAGGATGCTGTTGGTGCATTGATATCCATTTGATTTATAAGCCATGGGATGCAGTTGGTGAATTGATATCCATTTGGTTTATGAACCATGGGATGCTGTTGGTGCATCGATATCCCTTTGGTGCAAAATCCATGAGATGCAGTTGGTGCATTAAATTCCATTTGGTATAAGAGCCATGGGATGCAGTTGGTGCATTGATATCCATTTGATGTATGAGCCATGGGATGCTGTTGGTGCATTGATATCCATTTGGTGAATGAACAATGGGATGCTGTTGGTGCATCAATATCCATTTGGTGTATGAGCCATCGGATGCGGTTGGTGCATTGATATCCATTTGGTGTATGAGTCATGGGATGCAGTTGGTGCATTGATATCCAATTGGTGTATGAACCATGGGATGCAGTTGGTGCATGAATATCCATTTGGTATAAGAGCCAAGGGATGCAGTTATTGCATTTATATCCATTTGGTTTATGAGCCATGGGATGCTGTTGGTGCATTGATATCCATTTGGTGTATGAACAATGGGATGCTCTTGGTGCATTGATATCCATTTGGTGTATGAGTCATAGGATTCAGTCTGTGCATTGATATCCATTTGGTGAATGAGTAATGACATGCTGTTGGTGCATTGATATCCATTTGGTGTATGAGTCATGGGATGCTGTTGTTGCATTGACATCCATTTGGTGTATGAGTCATGGGATGCAGATGAGTCATGTACATCCATTTGTTGTAAAAGCCATGAGATGCAGTTGGTGCATTAATATCCATTTGGTATAAGAGCCACAGGATGCAGTTGGTGCATTGATATCCATTTGGTGTATGAGTCATGGGATGTAGTTGGTGCATTGATATCCATTTGGTGTATGAATCATGGGATGCTGTTGGCGCATTGATATCCATTAGGTGTATAAGCCATGGAATGCTGTTGGTGCATTGATATCCATATGGTGTATGAGTCACGGGATGCAGTTGGTGCATTGATATCCATTTGGTGAATGAGTCATGGGATTCAGTCTGTGCATTGATATCCATTTGGTGTATGAGCGATGGGATGAAGTTGGTGCATTGATATCCATTTGGTGTATGTGTCATGGGATGCTGTTGATGCATTGATATCCATTTGGTGTATGAGCCATGGGATGCAGTTGTTGCATTGACAAATATTTGGTGTATGAGTCAGGGGATGCAGTTTGTGCATTGATATCCTTTTGGTGTATGAACAATGAGATTCAGTTGGTACATTTATGTCAATTTGGTGTAAAAGCCATGAGATGCAGTTGGTGCATTAATATCCATTTGGTAAAAGAGCCAAGGAATGCAGTTGGTGCATGTATTTCCATTAGGTGTATGAGGCATGGGATGCTGTTGGTGCATTGATATCCATTGGGTGTATGAACCATGGAATGCTGTTGGTGCATTGATATCCATGTGGTGTATGAGCCATGGGATGCAGTTGTTGCATTGATATCCATTTGGTGTATGAACTATGGGATGCAGTTGGCACATTGATACCCATTTGGTGTATGAGCCATGGGATGCTCTTGGTTCATTCATATCCATTATGTGTATGAGCCATGGGATGCTGTTGGTGCATTGATATCCATTTGGTGTATGAGTCATGGGATGCAGTTTGTGCATTGATATCCATTTGGTGAATGAGTCATGGGATTCAGTCTGTGCATTGATATCCATTTGCTGTATTGGTAATGGCATGCTGTTGGTGCATTGATATCCATTTGGTGTATGAGTCATGGGATGCTGTTATTGCATTGACATGCATTTGGTGTGAAAGCCATGAGCTGCAGTTAGTGCATTAATATCCATTTTGTATAAGAGCCATGGGATGCAGTTGGTGCATTTATATCCATTTGGTGTATGGGCCATGAGATGCTGTTGGTGCATTGGTATCCATTTGGTGTATGAACCATGGGATGCTGTTGGTGCAGTGATATCTGTTTGGTGTATGAGTCATGGGATGCTTTTGGTGCATTGACATCCATTCGGTGTATGAGTCATGGGATGCTGTTGGTGCATTGATATCCATATGGTGTATAAATCATGGGATGCAGTTGGCGCATTGATATGCATTTGGTGTATGAACCATGGGATGCAGTTGGTGCATTTATATCCATTTGGTGTATGAGCCATGGGATGCTGTTGGTGCATTGATATCCATTTGGTGTGTGAACAATGGAATGCTGTTGGTGCATTGATATCCATTTGGTGTATGAGCCATGGGATGCAGTTGGTGCATTGATATCCATTTGGTGTATGAGTCATGGGATGCTGTTGGCGCATTGTCTTCCATTTGGTGTATGAACCATGAGATGCAGTTGGTGCATTAATATCCGTTTGGTATAAGAGGCAAGGGATGCAGTTGGTGCATTTATATCCATTTGGTGTATGAGCCATGGGATGTTGTTGGTGAATTGTTATCCATTTGGTGTATGAACCATGGGATGCAGATGAGTCATTTATATCCATTTGGTGTAAAAGCCATGAGATGCAGTTGGTGCATTAATATCCATTTGGTATAAGAGCCATGGGATGCAGTTGGTGCATTGATATCCATTTGGTGTATGAGTCATGGGATTCAGTTGGTGCATTGATATCCATATGGTGTATAAATCATGGAATGCAGTTGGTGCATTGATATACATTTGGTGTATGAACCATGGTTTGCAGCTGGTGCATTTATATCCATTTCTTATAAAAGCCATGAGATGTAGTTGGTGCATTTATATCCATTTGGTGTATGAGTCATGGGATGCTGTTGGCGTATTGATATCCATTAGATGTATAAGCCATGGGATGCAGTTGGTGCATTGATATCCATTTGGTATATGAATCATGGGATGCTGTTAGCGCATTGATATCCATTAGGTGTATAAGCCATGGGATTCTGTTGGTGCATTGATATCCATTTGGTGTATGAGTCATGGGATGCAGTTGGTGCATTGATATCCATTTGGTGAATGAGTCATGGGATTCAGTCTGTGCATTGATATCCATTTGGTGTATGTGTCATGGGATGCTGTTGGTACATCGATATCCATTTGGTTTATGAGTCGTGGGATGCTGTTGTTGCATTGACATCCAGTGTATGAGGCATGGGATGCTGTTGGTGCATTGATATCCGTTTGGTGTATGAGTCATGGGATGCTTTTGGTGCATGGACATCCATTGGGTGTATGAGTCATGGGTTGCAGTGGGTGCATTGATAGCCATATGGAATATAAATCATGGGATGCAGTTGGTGCATTGATAGTCATATGGAGTATAAATTATGGGATGCAGTTGGTGCATTACTTTCAATTTGGTTTAAAAGCCAAGGGATGCTGTTGGTGCATTGATATCCATTTGATTTATAAGCCATGGGATGCAGTTGGTGAATTGATATCCATTTGGTGTATGAGCCATGGGATGTTGTTGGTGCATTGATATCCATTTGGTGTATGAACCATGGGATGCTGTTGGTGCATTGATATCCGTTTGGTGTATGAGTCATGGGATGCTTTTGGTGCATGGACATCCATTGGGTGTATGAGTCATGGGTTGCAGTGGGTGCATTGATAGCCATATGGAATATAAATCATGGGATGCAGTTGGTGCATTGATAGTCATATGGAGTATAAATCATGGGATGCAGTTGGTGCATTACTTTCAATTTGGTTTAAAAGTCAAAGGATGCTGTTGGTGCATTGATATCCATTTGATTTATAAGCAATGGGATGCAGTTGGTGAATTGATATCCATTTGGTTTATGAACCATGGGATGCTGTTGGTGCATCGATATCCCTTTGGTGCAAAATCCATGAGATGCAGTTGGTGCATTAAATTCCATTTGGTATAAGAGCCATGGGATGCAGTTGGTGCATTGATATCCATTTGATGTATGAGCCATGGGATGCTGTTGGTGCATTGATATCCATTTGGTGAATGAACAATGGGATGCTGTTGGTGCATCAATATCCATTTGGTGTATGAGCCATCGGATGCGGTTGGTGCATTGATATCCATTTGGTGTATGAGTCATGGGATGCAGTTGGTGCATTGATATCCAATTGGTGTATGAACCATGGGATGCAGTTGGTGCATTGATATCCATTTGGTGTATGAGCCATGGGATGCAGTTGGTGCATTGATATCCATTTGGTGTATGAGTCATGGGATGCTGTTGGCGCATTGACTTCCTTTTGGCGTATGAACCATGAGATGCAGTTGGTGCATTTATATCCATTTGGTGTATGAGCCATGGGATGTTGTTGGTGAATTGTTATCCATTTGGTGTATGAACCATGGGATGCAGATGAGTCATTTATATCCATTTGGTGTAAAAGCCATGAGATGCGGTTGGTGCATTAATATCCATTTGGTATAAGAGCCATGGGATGCAGTTGGTGCATTGATATCCATTTGGTGTATGAGTCATGGGATGCAGTTGGTGCATTGATATCCATATGGTGTATAAATCATGGAATGCAGTTGGTGCATTGATATACATTTGGTGTATGAACCATGGTTTTCAGCTGGTGCATTTATATCCATTTGTTGTAAAAGCCATGAGATTCAGTTGGTGCATTTATATCCATTTGGTGTATGAGCCATGGGATTCTCTTCGTGCATTGATATCCATTTGGTGTATGAGTCATGGGATGCTGTTGGCGCATTGATATCCATTAGATGTATAAGCCATGGGATGCATTTGGTGAATTGATATCCATTTGGTGTATGAACCATGGGATGCTGTTGGTGCATCAATATCCATTTGGTGTATGAGTCGTGGGATGCTGTTGTTGCATTGACATCCATTTGGTGTATGAGCCATGGGATGTTGTTGGTGCATTGATATCCATTTGGTGTATGAACCATGGGATGCTGTTGGTGCATTGATATCCGTTTGGTGTATGAGTCATGGGATGCTTTTGGTGCATTGACATCCATTGGGTGTATGAATCATGGGATGCAGTGGGTGCATTGATAGCCATATGGAGTATAAATCATGGGATGCAGTTGGTGCATTGATAGCCATATGGAGTATAAATCATGGGATGCAGTTGGTGCATTACTTTCAATTTGGTTTAAAAGCCAAGGGATGCTGTTGGTGCATTGATATCCATTTGATCTATAAGCCATGGGATGCAGTTGGTGCATTGATATACAATTGGTGTATGAACCATGGGATGCAGTTTGTGCATTGACATCCATTTGGTGTATGAGTCATGAGATGCAGTTGTTGCATTACTATCCATTTGCAATAAGATCCATGGGATGCAGTTGGTGCATTGATATCCATTTGGTGTATGAGTCATGGAATGCTGTTGGCGCATTGACATCCATTTGGTGCATGAGTCATGAGATGCAGTTGGTGCATGAATATCCATTTGGTATAAGAGCCATGGGATGCAGTTGGTGCATTGATATCCATTTGGTGTATGAACCATGGGATGATGTTGGTGCAGTGATATCTGTTTGGTGTATGAGTCATGGGATGCTTTTGGTGCATTGATATCCATTTGGTGTATGAACCATGGGATGCAGTTGGCACATTGATACCCATTTGGTGTATGAGCCATGGGATGCTCTTGGTTCATTCATATCCATTATGTGTATGAGCCATGGGATGCTGTTGGTGCATTGATATCCATTTGGTGTATGAGTCATGGGATGCAGTTTGTGCATTGATATCCATTTGGTGAATGAGTCATGGGATTCAGTCTGTGCATTGATATCCATTTGCTGTATTGGTAATGGCATGCTGTTGGTGCATTGATATCCATTTGGTGTATGAGTCATGGGATGCTGTTATTGCATTGACATGCATTTGGTGTGAAAGCCATGAGCTGCAGTTAGTGCATTAATAGCCATTTTGTATAAGAGCCATGGGATGCAGTTGGTGCATTGATATCCATTTGGTGTATGAGCCATGAGATGCTGTTGGTGCATTGGTATCCATTTGGTGTATGAACCATGGGATGCTGTTGGTGCAGTGATATCTGTTTGGTGTATGAGTCATGGGATGCTTTTGGTGCATTGACATCCATTCGGTGTATGAGTCATGGGATGCCGTTGGTGGATGGATATCCATATGGTGTATAAATCATGGGATGCAGTTGGCGCATTGATATGCATTTGGTGCATGAACCATGGGATGCAGTTGGTGCATTTATATCCATTTGGTGTAAAAGCCCTGAGATGCAGTTGTTGCATTACTTTCCAGTTGGTATAAAAGCCATGGGATGCAGTTGGTGCATTGATATCCATTTGGTGTGTGAACCATGGGATGCTGTTGGCGTATTGTCTTCCATTTGGTGTATGAACCATGAGATGCAGTTGGTGCATTAATATCCGTTTGGTATAAGAGGCAAGGGATGCAGTTGGTGCATTTATATCCATTTGGTGTATGAGCCATGGGATGTTGTTGGTGAATTGTTATCCATTTGGTGTATGAACCATGGGATGCAGATGAGTCATTTATATCCATTTGGTGTAAAAGCCATGAGATGCAGTTGGTGCATTAATATCCATTTGGTATAAGAGCCATGGGATGCAGTTGGTGCATTGATATCAATTTATTGTATGAGTCATGGGATGCAGTTGGTGCATTGATATCCATATGGTGTATAAATCATGGAATGCAGTTGGTGCATTGATATACATTTGGTGTATGAACCATGGTTTGCAGCTGGTGCATTTATATCCATTTCTTGTAAAAGCCATGAGATGTAGTTGGTGCATTTATATCCATTTGGTGTATGAGCCATGGGATTCTCTTCGTGCATTGATATCCATTTGGTGTATGAGTCATGGGATGCTGTTGGCGCATTGATATCCATTAGATGTATAAGCCATGGGATGCAGTTGGTGCATTGATATCCATTTGGTATATGAATCATGGGATGCTGTTAGCGCATTGATATCCATTAGGTGTATAAGCCATGGGATGCTGTTGGTGCATTGATATCCATTTGGTGTATGAGTCATGGGATGCAGTTGGTGCATTGATATCCATTTGGTGAATGAGTCATGGGATTCAGCCTGTGCATTGATATCCATTTGGTGTATGAGGCATGGGATGCAGTTGGTGCATTGATATCCATTTGGTGTATGTGTCATGGGATGCTGTTGGTACATCGATATCCATTTGGTTTATGAGTCGTGGGATGCTGTTGTTGCATTGACATCCATTTGGTGTATGAGGCATGGGATGCTGTTGGTGCATTGATATCCGTTTGGTGTATGAGTCATGGGATGCTTTTGGTGCATGGACATCCATTGGGTGTATGAGTCATTACTTTCAATTTGGTTTAAAAGCCAAGGGATGCTGTTGGTGCATTGATATCCATTTGATTTATAAGCCATGGGATGCAGTTGGTGAATTGATATCCATTTGGTTTATGAACCATGGGATGCTGTTGGAGCATCGATATCCCTTTGGTGCAAAATCCATGAGATGCAGTTGGTGCATTAAATTCCATTTGGTATAAGAGCCATGGGATGCAGTTGGTGCATTGATATCCATTTGGTGTATGAGCCATGGGATGCTGTTGGTGCATTGATATCCATTTGGTGAATGAACAATGGGATGCTGTTGGTGCATCAATATCCATTTGGTGTATGAGCCATCGGATGCGGTTGGTGCATTGATATCCATTTGGTGTATGAGTCATGGGATGCAGTTGGTGCATTGATATCCAATAGGTGTATGAACCATGGGATGCAGTTGGTGCAGTGACATCCATTTGGTGTATGAGTCATGAGATGCAGTTGTTGCATTACTATCCATTTGAAAAAAGATCCATGCGATGCAGTTGGTGCATTGATATCCATTTGGTGTATGAGTCATGGGATGCTGTTGGTGCATTGACTTCCATTTGGTGTATGAGCCATGAGATGCAGATGGTGCATTAATATCCATTTGGTATAAGAGGCAAGGGATGCTGTTGGTGCATTTATATCCATTTGGTGCATGAGCCATAGGATGTTGTTGGTGAATTTTTATCCATTTGGTGTATGAACCATGGGATGCAGATGAGTCATATATATCCATTTGGTGTAAAAGCCATGAGATGCAGTTGGTGCATTAATATCCATTTGGTATAAGAGCCATGGGATGCAGTTGTGCATTGATATCCATTTGCTGTATGAGCCATGGGATGCTGTTGGTACATTGATATCCATATGGTGTATGAAACATGGGATGATCTTGGTGCATTCATATCTATTTCGTGTATGAGCCATGGGATGATCTTGGTGCATTCATATCTATTTCGTGTATGAGCCATGGGATGCTGTTGGTGCATTGATATCCATTTGGTGTATGAGTCATGGGATGCTGTTATTGCATTGACATGCATTTGGTGTAAAAGCCATGAGCTGCAGTTAGTGCATTAATATCCATTTGGTATAAGAGGCATGGGATGCAGTTGGTGCATTGATATCCATTTGGTGTATGAACCATGGGATGCAGTTGGTGCATTGATATCCATTTGCTGTATTGGTAATGGCATGCTGTTGGTGCATTGATATCCATTTGGTGTATGAGTCATGGGATGCAGTTGGTGCATTGATATCCATTTGGTGTATGAATCATGGGATGCTGTTGGCGCATTGATATCCATTAGATGTATAAGCCATGGGATGCAGTTGGTGCATTGATATCCATTTGGTATATGAATCATGGGATGCTGTTAGCGCATTGATATCCATTAGGTGTATAAGCCATGGGATTCAGCCTGTGCATTGATATCCATTTGGTGTATGAGGCATGGGATGCAGTTGGTGCATTACTTTCAATTTGGTTTAAAAGCGCCAAGGGATGCTGTTGGTGCATTGATATCCATTTGATTTATAAGCCATGGGATGCTGTTGGTGCATCGATATCCCTTTGGTGCAAAATCCATGAGATGCAGTTGGTGCATTAAATTCCATTTGGTATAAGAGCCATGGGATGCAGTTGGTGCATTGATATCCATTTGGTGTATGAGCTATGGGATGCTGTTGGTGCATTGATATCCGTTTGGTGTATGAGTCATGGGATGATTTTGGTGCATGGACATCCATTGGGTGTATGAGTCATGGGTTGCAGTGGGTGCATTGATAGCCATATGGAATATAAATTATGGGATGCAGTTGGTGCATTACTTTCAATTTGGTTTAAAAGCCAAGGGATGCTGTTGGTGCATCGATATCCCTTTGGTGCAAAATCCATGAGATGCAGTTGGTGCATTAAATTCCATTTGGTATAAGAGCCATGGGATGCAGTTGGTGCATTGATATCCATTTGGTGTATGAGCCATGGGATGCTGTTGGTGCATTGATATCCATTTGGTGAATGAACAATGGGATGCTGTTGGTGCATCAATATCCATTTGGTGTATGAGCCATCGGATGCGGTTGGTGCATTGATATCCATTTGGTGTATGAGTCATGGGATGCAGTTGGTGCATTGATATCCAATTGGTGTATGAACCATGGGATGCAGTTGGTGCAGTGACATCAATTTGGTGTATGAGTCATGAGATGCAGTTGTTGCATTACTATCCATTTGCAAAAAGATCCATGCGATGCAGTTGGTGCATTGATATCCATTTGGTGTATGAGTCATGGGATGCTGTTGGTGCATTGACATCCATTTGGTGTATGAGTCATGAGATGCAGATGGTGCTTGAATATCCATTTGGTATAAGAGGCAAGGGATGCAGTTATTGCATTTATATCCATTTGGCTTATGAGCCATGGGATGCTCTTGGTGCATTCATATCCATTAGGTGTATGAGTCATAGGATTCAGTCTGTGCATTGATATCCATTTGGTAAATGAGTAATGGCATGCTGTTGGTGCATTGATATCCATTTGGTGTATGAGTCATGGGATGCTGTTGTTGCATTGACATCCATTTGGTGTATGAGTCATGGGATGCAGATGAGTCATTTACATCCATTTGTTGTAAAAGCCATGAGATGCAATTGGTGCATTAATATCCTTTTGTTATAAGAGCCATGGGATGCAGTTGGTGCATTGATATCCATTTGGTGTATGAGTCATGGGATGCAGTTGGTGCATTGATATCCATTTGGTGTATGAATCATGGGATGCTGTTGGCGCATTGATATCCATTAGGTGTATAAGCCATGGGATGCTGTTGGTGCATTGATATCCATTTGGTGTATGTGTCATGGGATGCAGTTGGTTCATTGATATCCATTTGGTGAATGAGTCATGGGATTCAGTCTGTGCATTGATATCCATTTGGTGTATGAGCCATGGGATGCAGTTGGTGCATTGATATCCATTTGGTGTATGTTTCATGGGATGCTGTTGATGCATTGATATCCATTTGGTATATGAGCCATGGGATGCAGTTGTTGTATTGACAAATATTTGGTGTATGAGTCAGGGGATGCAGTTGGTGCATTGATATCCATTTGGTGTATGAACCATGAGATTCAGTTGGTACATTGATGTCAATTTGGTGTAAAAGCCATGAGATGCAGTTGGTGCATTAACATCCATTTGGTAAAAGAGCCAAGGAATGTAGTTGGTGCATGTATTTCCATTAGGTGTATGAGGCATGGGATGCTGTTGGTGCATTGATATCAATTTGGTGTATGAACCATGGAATGCTGTTGGTACATTGATATCCATTTGGTGTATGAGCCATGGGAAGCAGTTGTTGCATTGATATCCATTTGGTGTATGAACCATCTGATGCAGTTGGTACATTGATACCCATTTGGTGTATGAGCCATGGGATGCTCTTAGTGCATTCATATCCATTATGTGTATGAGCCCTGGGATGCTGTTGGTGCATTGATATCCATTTGGTGTATGAGTCATGGGAGGCAGTTTGTGCATTGATATCCATTTGCTGTATTGGTAATGGCATGCTGTTGGTGCATTGATATCCATTTGGTGTATGAGTCATGGGATGCAGATGGTTCATTTATATCCATTTGGTGTAAAAGCCATGAGCTGCAGTTTGTGCATTGATATCCATTTGGTGTATGAGCCATGGGATGCTGTTGGTGCATTGGTATCCATTTGGTGTATGAACCAAGGGATGCTGTTGGTGCATTGATATCTGTTTGGTGTATGAGTCATGGGATGCTTTTGGTGCATTGACATCCATTCGGTGTATGAGCCATGGGATGCAGTTTGTGCATTGATATCCATTTGGTGTATGAGCCATGGGATGCTGTTGGTGCATTGGTATCCATTTGGTGTATGAACCATGGGATGCTGTTGGTGCATTGACATCCATTCGGTGTATGAGTCATGGGATGCAGTTGGTGCATTGATATAAATTTGGTGTATGAACCATGGGATGCAGTTGGTGCATTTATATCCATTTGGTGTAAAAGCCATGAGATGCAGTTGGTGCATTACTTTCCATTTGGCATAAAAGCCAAGGGATGCAGTTGGTGCGATTATTTCCATTTGGTGTATGAGCCATGGGATGCTGTTGGCGCATTGATATCCATTTGGTGTATGAGTCATGGGATGCTGTTGGCGCATTCACATCCATTTGGTGTATGAACCACGAGATGCAGTTGCTGCATTAATATTCATTTGCTATAAGAGCCACGGGATGCAGTTGGTGCATTGATATCAATTTGGTGTATGATTCATGGGATGCTGTTGGCGCATTGATATCCATTTGGTGTATGAGTTATGAGATGCAGTTGGTGCATTAATATTCATTTGGTATAAGAGCCAAGGGATGCAGTTGGTGCATGTATATCCATTTGGTGTATGAGCCATTGGATGTTGTTGGTGAATTGTTATCCATTTGGTGTATGCACCATGGGATGCTCTTGGTGCATTGATATCCATTTGGTGTATGAGTCATGGGATGCAGTTGTTGCATTGATATCCATTTACTGAATGAGTCATGGGATGATGTTGTTGCTTTGACATCCATTTGGTGTATGAGTCATGGGATGCAGATAGTTCATTTATATCCAGTTAGTGTAAAAGCCAGGAGATGCAGTTGGTGCATTAATATCCATTTGGTATAAGAGCCATGGGATGCAGTTGGTGCATTGATATCCATTTGGTGTATGAGCCATGGGATGGGGTTGGTGCATTGATAGCCATTTGGTGTATGAACCATGGGATGCTGTTGGTGCATTGATATCCGTTTGGTGTATGAGTCATGGGATGCTTTTGGTGCATTGACATCCATTTGGTGTATGAGTCATGTGATGCAGTTGGTGCATTGATAGCCATATGGAGTATAAATCATGGGATGCAGTTGGTGCATTGATATACATTTGGTGTATGAGCGAAGGGATTCTCTTGGTGCATTGATATCCATTTGGTGTATGAATCATGGGATGCTGTTGGTGCATTGATATCCATTTAGTGTATAAGCCATGGGATGCAGTTGGTGAATTGATATCCATTTGGTGTATGAACCATGGGATGCTGTTGGTGCATCGATATCCCTATGGTGCAAAATCCATGAGATGCAGTGTGTGCATTAATATCCATTTGGTATAAGAGCCATGGGATGCAGTTGGTGCATTGATATCCATTTGGTGTGTGAATCATGGGATGCTGTTGGTGCATTGATATCCATTTGGTGTATAAGCCATGGGATGCAGTTGGTGAATTGATATCCATTTGGTGTATGAACCATGGGATGCTGTTGGTGCATCGATATCCCTATGGTGCAAAATCCATGAGATGCAGTGTGTGCATTAATATCCATTTGGTATAAGAGCCATGGGATGGAGTTGGTGCATTGATATCCATTTGGTGTATGAACCATAGGATGCTGTTAATGCATTAATATCCATTTGGTGTAATAGCCATGAGACGCAGTTGGTGCATTAATATCCATTTGGTATAAGAGCCATGTGATGCAGTTGGTGCATTTATTTCCATGTGGTTTATGAACCATGGAATGCTGTTGGTGCATTGATATCCATTTGGTGTATGAGCCATAGGAAGCAGTTTTTTGTCCGTTTGTTGTTTTTCCGGATGTGCGCACGTGAATCCAGCCGCGCATGCGGGTCCCGTGACTCCTGGCAGCATTTTGCACATAATTAGTGACAGCCGTTGGTTACACCCAGCATTGTTATAAACATTCTTTCAGCTGGGCATCTACTACACTAATATCAAGGGTGTGTAAGGACAAGGCAATAGAACCATTTCGTTACAACAATCCAGTTTCACTCATTTCCGAAGATTCCAGATATTTCTACCTCTGAAGGATTTCCATTAATTAATTTAATATCAAAGATGGAAAGAAACATGTCGGGTTTTTGAGTGTAGTCATGAAGAGTGACTAACCAGTTTTTAGCAGCTGTGGCTAGGTTTTTCAGTCACGGTTCTCAGTCACAAAAGCGCTGAGATTGGAAGCGGACTTACCTTTTACATCCTATCTGGCACTGCGAGTTCTCTCACAGACTCTTGCCAGCAACGATCACTGCAACACGCTTCCTGGAGGAGGCGCGGCTTCGTTTGGACACGTGATCTGATCACGTGATCTGGGGCAGACTCAAAGGACGGAGTTTACCACCCTCGCGGCGTTAAGCCCGGCAGGAGACAAGCCCATCGGCTGTTGTGCAGCTGTTTGGCGGTCTGAGGCGCACCCAACAGGTAATTAACTAGCGCGTTTTGCACGCACCTACACCATCAAGCAATAATTATAACATCCGTAATGAGACTGCGCAGCTCGCCTCTTGAAGAAGACATGGATGTACAAGAGGGGTCTTACCTAGAGGCAAGGTGCGAGCCAGGGAGGGGGGCATCTATTGTCTCAGACGTAGATCCAGTAGCCTCACAGGAGACTCAAACCCATTCTGACGCACAACAAACTCCAGCTGGAAGATTCCCCAATCTTAACATTCAAAAAATTTGGAAAAGAGGGTTAGAGTACACTCTGACAACTGAAAAAATCCAGACAAGAATTAACGATCACTTCCCCAGGAAAAGGAACAAGAGCACCAATGACCTAGAGGGCATTATTGACACTACCTGGCATTTACCAACACATAAACCCAATACCCCGGCCACAAATACATCAACAGAGGGGTCAGAAGTAAACACCACCCCAACAAACAAAACTCAAGGAACCAGGGCTATCTTACTGAGAAACCACAGCCAACAAGAAGAGCCATTGGCCATCTCACCAGAAGGCCCTCCATCGGCATCTGAAAACACATTGGCAGCCCTGAGCTATGTTTTAAATTCACTGGTCTCAGTGTTCGAATTACTAAGAACAGAGGTGCAAACACCAGCAGGACATCTCTTGGAAATGTCGCAGGAA
Organism: Ambystoma mexicanum; assembly: GCF_040938575.1. NCBI lineage: Eukaryota > Metazoa > Chordata > Amphibia > Caudata > Ambystomatidae > Ambystoma > Ambystoma mexicanum. The sequence goes on along the minus strand of NC_090926.1, from coordinate 1,307,262,188 downwards.
ATTGCGAAAGATGAATCATCTATGGTCGCTGTAAACAATATCATGAATAGCATTCTGATTCCAATTCTAAAGGAAACACAAATAGAGGGCATCAAACAGGGGCTAGACATCGCCCAAATTCAAAGCCTACTGAAGGAGGGGGCAAAAAGTAATTCAACCACTCATGAACTCATAAAGACAATACCCTCGGAAATTCAAAAACTGCAAACCCAGAACAAGACTCTAAACGAAGAAGGGCCAAAAGATCTCTTCGATGATACACCACTCTCAGACTCAATCTTGGAAGAATTTCGAAGGCTGGCAAATGTAGATATTGACTATATAGAAGTCATCAACAACAGCCCTCAAAAAACCCAAGAGGAGGAAGAAAAGAAATCTGACAGTTTAAATCAGAATATCGAGGCACCACAGATACTGAGAAGGAGAAAATGTCACAAAAGGGGCAAACAACGAGAGGCCACCTCTTCTCAACCTTCAGGTGGAACAATGAAGAAACCCAAAAACCAGAAAAATAAGGCAAAAAAGAAAGCAGGGACAAACACATCCCTGAAAAATCTCACTACTCCCACAGCGGAAAAGACAGCTGATTCCATCGTTATTGCATCTCCAGTTACTAACCTTTCACAAACATCAAAAGCACATGATGCCCTCATAAGCAAGTGTGTTCCTGAGAGAACCCAGGGCAAAAAGACATGCTCAACGGGCAGAGAGAGTCCTAGTAAAATCAAGGTTCAAACATCAAACTTTGGTATGCAAACGGATTTTATATTTCCACTACCTGCAGCTTCCGACAATCAAAAAAGCACACCGGTCTCTACAAACATCAAGATTGCTCCAATATTTCTAAAACAAAATTTACATAAAGAACCAAGAAAGGAACTCAGCGGGGAGCCCAAGCAAGCATTTATAAAAATGGCCCCTATTTTTCTGAAACCGTCAGGTAAAAAAGCTCCTGCATTACAAGAAAAAAATACACCTCCCGTGTCAGCCATCAAAGATGTGACATCACCAAGCTTCTCATTCAATGAAGTTGTCTGCTGGAACGGGTCTGGGAAATTTAAAAACCTGGAAATGTGTCCTCAATATGGAGAAAGAGAGAAAAACGAACAAAAACAACAAACCCCTATGGTAGGAAAAGAGGAAGTAGCGGCATCAAACTTTACAATCCCAAGATTGTGGCTTAGACTAGAGGATCAAAGTACAAAGACATCACTATGCAGATCTGTCCTATTGTCAGAAATTCAAAAGAATTACAATCTCTTTCTTTTCGATTCAGAGGACATTGAATATTTAGCCTTCCCATTCAGGGAGGACAAATTCTTTGTGGAGATAGCTCTCACCTCAAGAGAGGCACAACAGGCGCTCATTAATAATAAAGACGATCTGGCTAAAGAAGGGCTCTGGGTTTATGAATCAGAGGAAGAAGGAATATCTGGAAATTACCGGTGGTATAATCAGACCGTAGAGGAACCCGCACCCACTGCTGTGGGTACTGCCGGAACTACTAGAGGGCTCCAAAGCAACGTAACAAGTGGTCTCAGATTAAAAGACGATCTGATAACTAAACTCCCAGAAATCATCTCGCAAATCCTCCAGAAACTGGGCGAGGAACAGAACAGTCTTTAGTCGGAGAGGCCTTAGATTAGTCTCCTGGAACACCAGAGGCCCAAGCTTTTTGAAGAAAAAGCAACTCAAAAACGACCTCTTAGAGCGCAATGACATCTTATTACTCCAGGAGATATGGTTAGCTAACTCTATCGAGATAGAGGGCTTCACAGTGCAAAACCTCATGGCCTCTCAAAAAGCCAAAGGAAGACCAGCAGGAGGAATGTTAATAGCAACCAAAAATTCCGCCATTAAAAATGTGGTCACGCTATGTAATAACCCAGTGGGCATCCAGGCCTGTAAAGCAGAGATAAGACAGAGTGACTGCCAGGCCAATCCTCATTTTGGTAAACATCTATTGGAACCCAGCCATTTCCAAACTTCGAGACTTCATAGAAACTCTAAATTAACTCTTCTCTAGGGTGAAGATGAATCACATAGGAGCACAGATTGTTGTAGCAGGGGACCTCAACACAGATCTCATTAGTGTAGGAAATAGGAAAAACAGCTTACCTAAACACAGTTCCACACAGAAAGGTAAACAATGGTGGGACTTCTTCCAATCATGGGATCTCGACATGATATCTGAAGACGATAGCAGTACGGACAACCCCGGACCAACATGGCGGCAGGGAAGGTTGCAATCAATTATAGACTACATCTTCGCCTCATCATCACTTACCCTGCACCAACATCATCTCACCTTAGATTGGGAAGGGGGAAGTGATCACGCGAGGATGGAACTCTACTTTCCTGAAATCCAGTGTTCTGCAAACCCACGCATCAGACAGGACTTGGAGGGCTCTAAAGGGAAACTGAAAGTAGTCAAGTACAAACATGGGGGGAAAAGTAAAGTTAAATGATCAGCTAGCAATAATTCATCCCTCAATAGTGGCCGAAAAGTGTCATCCAGAAAAATTCGGAAAGTTTATATGGTCCACTTGCCGTCCAAGTGAAGTACAAATAGTGGGGAAGCAGACACACCTCCATCACTTCGACGAGGAAACTTTCAAAAGAAAAAGAACTCTGCGACAAGCACTGCGAAGTATAAGACAGACCAGAAGATTCTTTAGGCTGTATTCAAAAACTTTAAAAAACCAAACAAATTTATAGAAACTGGTCCAAGAATCACAAACATTTAAAAATTCAAGAGGATGGGGAGAAAATGCTTTCGCTTCTTAATTCAAATAACTGCAGAAACTTTTGGGCAGCTCTAAATCAATTTGAAACTGGCCAAAATAGTTCTCTCTGCAATTTAGTGTCGGAACACAAGTGGGTAGATCATCTGGCCAAGAACTTCGAAGCAACAGGCTTAAGAGACATTAGCATCAGCAACATCACCTGGTCTCTGGATTTTACCGAAGAGGATATTGAAGAACTTATAACATCATCCTCTACCTCGAAAGCCGCAGGTCCGAACGGCCTCACATATCAGGTGTTAAAAAATCAGCCAAAACTCTGGTCAAAACTGCTATTCCATCTCTTTCAAGGGATCTTGAGGGAAAAAACTTTTCCACCATCGTGGAAGAATGCAGTGATGATTCCATTCTTCAAAGGGGGTGATAGGCTAAGTCCAACATGCTATCGACCCATAGCCCTCTTGGATATAGACAGTAAAATATTCATGAGAATATTAATGAGGGAACTTTCTCTTTGGGTGGACTCAAATGAGATTCTCCCCCCGCACCAAACAGGTTTCAGGAAGGGTCTTTCTACCAGCCTTAATGGCCTTACACTGAACCTGTTGAGCGAAAGCTCGAATGAGAAAGAAGGCTCGCCGCTGTATGGGGCATGGGTAGATCTGTCCAAGGCATTTGACCTGGTGGACAGATCACTCCTCTGGCAGAAACTGAACAACCGGGGAATTCCAGCCCCCCTGCTGGCTATGCTCGTCGAACTACATAAAAATACTAAGATCAGAGTGAGGCTGGATGACGGCAACCTTTCAGAAGCAATCCAGGTCCTTAAAGGGGTACGACAAGGATGCTTGGGTGCACCACTGCTTTTCAACCTTTTTCTATCAGACATTGGAGACTTCCTGGCCTCGGCGTCGCTTATCTGTCCCAGGATTAACAGCAGAAGACTTCACTGGCTGGCCTATGCGGATGATCTTGTTCTTTTGGATGGATCAGCATTAGGACTGCAACATCTTTTATCCAAACTCAATGAATATGCCAAGTTAAATGGCCTAATAATCAACCCACTAAAATCTAAGGTTCTGATTTTCAAACATCCAAGAAAAAAGGTAACATCAAGAATCTGGGTGTTAGACAACGAGGAAATTCCCCGAGTAGATGAGCTCATATACCCGGGATACGAAGTCTTAGCCCATCCAACTGTAAATAAGGTGAACTCATCAATTCTCAACAAGACCTCAAAAATCATTGCGCAAATGAAAAACTTAAACGGAAAATTTTGTAAATTTTCATTGTCACCACTCAAGAAATTCTATGTAGGCAAAGCAGTTCCTGTCCTCCTCTATGGATTGGAGGCAAAACCTTTGCTGTGGAACTATGATTGGAACAAAATTGGGGGCCTCATTTGGAAATCATCCATTTCGCTACCAATGTGCACATCGTCAGTCAGTCTGAGGTTCGAACGAGGCTTGACCTCATTGAGCTGCTATGCAGAGTGGAAACTTCTTTCACTCTACCGCAATATAATCACAGCCAATAAGGCCACTCTCTTTTTCGATATAAACCAACATCTAAAGAAAGCAAAATCAAACCAGCTATCGAGCCTAGAAGAGAAGATTGGACAGATTCTGTATAAGCTTGATTTAACAACAGAAATCCTACTACAAAACCCCTTGAAAGTAAAAAAAAATCTAAAAATGGCTGACTGGATCGACACAATCACAAGAGTCAGAAACCTAAAATCACTGAACTCCTTTCTGATAGCAGACAGGAAACTTGGAACCATGCCACGTTACCTGGAAAAATTCCCAGATCGTGAGATAAGAAACAGCTTTCTCAGACTGCATCTGAACTTAGCCTACACAGGAGAAATATTGGCTCAAAGAAACCAGGGAGAGAAGGCAATAAAATTCTGCGAAATCTGTAAAACTTCGAACCTCCAAACCTTGAAACATCTACTGTTGGAGTGCGAAGGCACATGGGCCATAAGAGTGTCTTTACTGAGGAGATTTGTCAGCAGAGAAGAGAGTCTAATTCAAGATGCATTCTGGAACAGACTGATCTGCGGCCAGGAAATCATGCTCACTGCAGCGATAGTAAAAGTATCAGAGGAACTTACTATTCTAACAAAGTATCAAAAGATGATACAGCCTACTGAGCTTCCTGGTTGACATTCTTTGGCCTCTCAGTTATTCTAGTTATTCCCTGGTTTCCGAGAACCGTTTGTAATTTTATTTAAGGAAATGCACTATTCTTTTGTAAAGGTTTTCTTTTAAAAACCAAAAACAAATAAATAAATAAAAAAAACATAGGAAGCAGTTGGTGCATTGATATCCATATGGTGTATGAACCATGGGAAGCAGTTGGTGCATTGATATCCATTTGGTGTATGAGCCATGGGAAGCAGTTGGTGCATTGATATCCATTTGGTGTATGAACCATGGGATGCAGTTGGTGCATTGATATCCATTTGGTGTATGAGTCATAGGATGCTGTTGGCACATTGACATCCATTTGGTGTGATAGCCATGATATGCAGTTGGTGCATTGACATCCATTTGGTGTATGAACCATGGAATGCAGTTGGTGCATTGATATCCAATTAGTGTATGAGCCATGGGATGCTGTTGGTGCATTGATATCCATTTGGTGTATAAACCATGGGATGCTCTTGGTGCATTATTATCCATTTTGTGTATGAGCGATGGGATGCTGTTGGTGCATTGATATCCATTTGGTGAATGAGTCATGGGATTCAGTCTGTGCATTGGTATCCATTTGGTGTATGAGTAATGGCATGCTGTTGGTGCATTGATATCCATTTGGTGTATGAGTCATGGGATGCAGTTGGTGCATTGATATCCATATGGTGTATAAATCATGGGATGCAGTTGGTGCATTTATATCCATTTGGTGTAAAAGCCATGATATGCAGTTGGTGCATTACTTTCCATTTGGTATAAAAGATATGGGATGAAGTTGGTGCATTGATAACATTTGGTGTATGAGTCATGGGATGCAGTTGGTGCATTGATAACATTTGGTGTATGAGTCATGGGATGCAGTTGGTGCATTGATATCAATTTGGTGTATGAGCCATGGGAAGCAGTTGGTGCATTGATATCCATTTGGTGAATGAGCCATGGGAAGCAGTTGGTGCATTGATATCCATTTGGTGTATGAACCATGGGATGCAGTTGGTGCATTGATATCCATTTGGTGTATGAGTCATAGGATGCTGTTGGCACATTGACATCCATTTGGTGTGATAGCCATGATATGCAGTTGGTGCATTGACATCCATTTGGTGTATGAACCATGGAATGCAGTTGGTGCATTGATATCCAATTAGTGTATGAGCCATGGGATGCTGTTGGTGCATTGATATCCATTTGGTGTATGAACCATGGGATGCTCTTGGTGCATTATTATCCATTTTGTGTATGAGCGATGGGATGCTGTTGGTGCATTGATATCCATTTGGTGAATGAGTCATGGGATTCAGTCTGTGCATTGGTATCCATTTGGTGTATGAGTAATGGCATGCTGTTGGTGCATTGATATCCATTTGGTGTATGAGTCATGGGATGCAGTTGGTGCATTGATATCCATATGGTGTATAAATCATGGGATGCAGTTGGTGCATTTATATCCATTTGGTGTAAAAGCCATGATATGCAGTTGGTGCATTACTTTCCATTTGGTATAACAGATATGGGATGAAGTTGGTGCATTGATAACATTTGGTGTATGAGTCATGGGATGCAGTTGGTGCATTGATAACATTTGGTGTATGAGTCATGGGATGCAGTTGGTGCATTGATATCATTTGGTGTATGAGCCATGGGATGCTGTTTGTGCATTGATATCCATTTGGTGTATGAACCATGGGATTCTCTTGGTGCGTTGATATCCATTTAGTGTATGAATCATGGGATGCTGTTGGTGCATTGATATCCATTTGATTTATAAGCCATGGCATGCAGTTGGTGAATTGATATCCATTTGGTGTATGAACCATGGGATGCTGTTGGTGCATCGATATCCCTTTGGTGCAAAATCCATGAGATGCAATTGGTGCATTGATATCCATTTGGTATAAGAGCCATGGGATGCAGTTGGTGCATTGATATCCATTTGGTGTATGAGCCACGGTGTCATGTACAGGCGTGCAAGCAGGGCTAAGCAACGGATGCATGGCCCTTTAAGAACACTACAACCAGGTGCTTGGAAGTTGGCATGGCAACGCTGGCGTCCTCTTGGCGTTTCCCACGGTCGACGCTGGAAGCCGCGGAACGCTGTCATGTGACCTCTCCTTCTTAGTCTCCGCCTTCACTTCGTATCGGTGCTTCTGATTGCGAGTGGTGGCCCCTCGTACCTAGCTCATTGTATCCTGCTCCCTTGAATCCCGGTCTCTGTAACCCTTTCCCCCCCCCGTTTCCTCCTGTATACCTGATTGCCTCGGTTCCTCGACCCGGACCGTTACCTGGCCTTGTTTTTGGACTGCTTGGTTCTTGTCTACTGCCTGCATCGTTCTTCGACCTCGGACTGCTTACGGACTTCTAGCCTTCGCCCTTCTGTTGTGGTTGCACTTCGTTTTTGTCTTCTGGATCATCACTCACCTGGACTGCGTGTGGTCAATATTGTGGAACTTTTGAAACTTTCGTAATTTGGATTCTTGACCTTGGAACACTTGGAGTTTTGGATTGTTGAACTTTGGAACTTTTCGAACTTCCTTGCGACGCACTCCAACAAGTGTGCCCTAGGCGTCCTCGTGCCGGCGGGATAGGTGGTTGGGTTCTTCTTGGACTTTGCATCATGGACTTCGGAGTTCCTTCCCTTCCATGTCCCATCTGGTTCTCCCCGGTGTTGATCCGGATAAAACACGGTAAGCCATAGTCTCGTAGGGGAAAGGGGTGGTTATCAGAATTTGTGGAACGTATTGCAATTTGTCACTATTTTACGGGTCTTGTTCAGAAGGGCGGTTGGTTATACTTTCTGTATTGTGTTAACTCCTCACTTGCAGATCCAACACCTGTCCTCGACTACCCGTACCACCCATACTTCTGCATTTACAACTCCTGCGGCACGTGTCTACTTCTGGGTCATCTGGGTCTCATCAGGTATCCTTTCTTTCCTCTGATCGATCGCTCTGGCTGTCCATTTCTGGAGCCAGAGGGTTCCATCAGGTGGAAGAATTCTTCGGCTACACGATGTGGGCAACTGGATTCTGACATAATCAGAAGCCTTTAATATGGATACCAATGAGACGCTGTCCACTATTTTACAATTGGTGGCCGATTTACGTAATGACATGACTGCGGCTCACTCAGCCACGCAGCGACGCATTGATGAGTTGCAGGCAGGGTTCCAACCCCTTGGGGCAGCAGCGCCTTCCTTGGCTAGTGTCTCTGGGGCAGGTGCTGGTCCTCCCCAACAGGGTGCTGGACCGGTTTATATGACTGCCCAGTTCCCTTTGGCTCCGCCGGAACGGTTCAATGGAGACCCTAAGACATTTAGGACCTTTTTGAACCAATGTAGACTGCAATTTCTGTGACGTCCTGCTTCTTTTCCGGATTCCACTACCAAGGCGGCGTTTCTGTTATCCCATTTAGGGGGTACCGCAGCTGCTTGGGCTAATCCGTTGTTGGAAGACGGCAGCCATCTTCTTTACAATTGTGATGCCCTAATTGAGGCTATGAGTCGTGTGTTCGACACACGTTATGCCACACAAGCTACTGATTTGGAACTGCTCGGTCTCCAACAAGGCAGTTCGCCTCTTTTGTCCTACCTAGCCAAGTTCAATCAGTTGGTGGCGGAAACCAGTTGGCCCGAAGAGAAGAAGGCCTCTCTCTTCTATAAAGGGCTATCCAATTCCCTAAAAGATACACTGGCCACCGTTCCGGTAATACCTACAACTTTTTCGGAACTATTGGATCTGGTTCTCCAGATTGATTCCCGACAAGCAGCACGGAGGGGTGAGAAGAGAACGGCTCCCCCTGTTGCTCTTTCCGTCCCTTTACCTGCCGCCGGGTCCTCGGAGCCCATGCAGATCGGGGCACTTAGATCTCCTCTGTCGGCTGAAGTTAGGGAACACCAGAGAAAGAATGGTCTATGTTTCTACTGCGGAGGATCCGACCACTTACTCCGAGAATGTAGCAAAAAACCTTCTAAGAAACAGGGAAACGCCAAAACCCGGTGACTGGAGGGGTCCAGATGCCGGGTATTTCTTCAAGAGACCCCACAGGTTGCAGTCCTTATTGTCTTTCTGTTTCCCTGTCGTTCCCCGGTTCTGAGAAATGGGCCGTGATGATGGTCCTGGACTCAGGAGCCACGGGGAATTACGTGGATGCCGCCTATGCCCGGGAGTTGGGTCTGCCGGTTATGCACAAAACATGTCCTGAAGTGGTGAATTCGGTGGATGGCTCTTCCTTGGTCTCTGGGTTAGTGACGAAGCGAACTACTGACCTCACCATGATCACAGACTCCGGTCATCAAGAGGACATATACTTAGATCTCATCGCAGCACCACAGTTCAAGTTCATTCTTGGCTTGCCATGGTTAAAGTTGCATAATCCCTCTGTGGATTGGCATTCTGGGGAGGTATGTTTTCCGTCAGAATACTGTGAAAGCAATTGCCTAACTATCAGCTCAGTGATCACCAGCCCTAGTCAGGCTCTTGCTGAAACCACCCGTACTGTGGGGGCAGTAGTCAACACTGTCCTTCCTATGGTGTACAGGGATTATCATGACGTATTCGACGCTCGTGGGGCAGAGATACTTCCACCACACAGGCCCTATGATTGCCCTATTGAATTGATTCCTGGAGCCAAGATTCCGTCTGGGCGCATATATTCCCTAACTCCTCAAGAGGACGTGATTTTGAAGGAATATATTGACAAATCCTTGAGTACTGGCTTTATTCGTCCTTCTCGCTCACCTGCTGCCTCACCCATGTTCTTTGTCCCTAAGAAGGAGGGGGACCTGCGTCCTTGCATCGATTACCGTGCTTTAAATGCCGTCACGATCAGGAATCAATATCCGATAACTCTGATTTCAGTCTTATTGGACCAATTGGGTGCAGCTAAGGTATTCACTAAATTGGATTTGAGGGGGGCCTACAATCTCGTACGGATTCGCAAAGGCGACGAGTGGAAGACGGCCTTCAAAACCAAATATGGCCTCTTCGAATACTGCGTTATGCCCTTTGGCCTGTGTAACGCTCCAGCGACCTTTCAATACTTTATCAGCGACGTATTTCATGACATGCTAGACCAGTATGTAGTCGTTTACTTAGATGACATCTTGATCTACTCTCCTTCAGTTGACACTCACGTCGTCCATGTATCTAACGTTTTGCAACGTTTAAGGGAGAACCATTTGTATGCCAAGTTGGACAAATGCAAGTTTCATGAAACCGAGGTGGAGTTCCTAGGCTATGACATCACTAGCCGGGGAGTGCAGATGAGCCAGTCTAAGATTGCCGCGATATTGGAGTGGCCTTGTCCTAGTACCTTGAAGGCTCTGCAATCCTTTTTAGGCTTTGCGAATTTCTATCGGCGGTTTATCCAAGACTTCTCAGCCATTGCCTCTCCACTCACTAAACTAACCAGCACCAAATGTGTGTTTAAATGGAACAAGGACGCTCAACAGGCTTTTGAGACCTTAAAGTCTGCCTTTACCACTGCTCCCGTCCTTCAACATCCGGATCCGTCTTTGCCTTTCATTGTAGAAGCAGATGCGTCAGATGTTGCACTGGGAGCTATCCCGTCCCAGCTTTGCCCGGAGTCCACTGGTTTACATCCTGTTGCGTATCACTCCAGAAAACTCACCTCTTACGAGAGGAACTATACGATCACCGAACGGGAATTGTTATCAGTGAGGGACGCCTTTATGGTATGGAGACATCATCTTTTGGGGTCCTCCGAAACGGTTCGAGTGTTTACTGATCATCGAAACCTCTTGGCGCTGCAATCGGTGAAGTGTACCACGGCGCGTCATGCCAGGTGGCATGAATTCTTTGCCATGTTCAACTTCACTATTACCTATCGCCCCGGTTCCCTGAACTCGAAGGCGGATGCTCTTTCCCGCATCCATGGAGTCCCCGAACCATCCAAGCTTAAGGGCGCTCTTCTACTGCCCAATCAAGTGGTGTGTGGGTGTACCTTGCGCCCCTCTCTGAAAACAAGGATCCAAGACTGGGTGAGAACCAACCCCTCCGAGATTGCTGGCCTGGGATTGGAGATCATCCATACATTGCCTTATAAGAAGGATAAAATATATGTACCTGATTCCGACACAAGACACACAGCCATACAATGGTGTCACGATTCAGCGATAGCTGCACATCCAGGTACTGGGAAAACTATTGACCTTTTGAGAAGGTGGTGCTGGTGGCCCTCCATGTCACGCGACGTTAGGGAATACATCGTTTCTTGTGCCACTTGTGCACAGTGCAAACATCAACCGGGCAAACCTGTGGGCCTACTTCAACCCATGCCTATACCAGAGAGACCTTGGCTTATGGTTTCTATGGATTTCGTAGTAGAGCTTCCAGTGGTCGACGGCTACGACACTATATGGGTGGTCGTGGACTATTTCACTAAATCAGCCTTGTTTGTACCCTGCCAGGGGATTCCTTCTGCTCCGGTGTTGGCGGAACTGTTCTTGAAGAACGTCTACCGAAGATTCGGTCTGCCCTCCATTCTCGTTACTGACCGGGGACCACAGTTCACTTCTCGTTTTTGGAGAGCAGTGACTTCAACGTTGGGTATAGACGGCAGGTACTCCAGTGCATACCATCCACAAACCGATGGGCAAACTGAGAGGCTTAATGCCACCATGGAGCAGTATCTACGATGTCTTACCCACCAACGCCAAGATACGTGGGTTTCCGTTCTTCCTCTGGCGGAGTTCGCCTACAATAACTCTATGCACACAGCGACAGGTGTTTCTCCGTATTTTGCCCTGTATGGCCAACACCCCCGTTCTTTGCCCAGTATTACTGATTGGCCGTTACACAATCCAGCTGCCTCTGGTTGTCTTAGGAATCTATCCGATACCCACACTATGGTCAAGAATCAGCTGTTACTGGCCCAGTCTCGTACTAAGTCTTCTGCTGATGCACATCGCTCCCCGGCTCCTAGCTACCGACCGGGGATGAAGGTCTGGCTGTCCACAAGGAACCTACGTTTGACTGGTCGACGAGCCCTGTTGCCGCGGTTTGTGGGTCCCTACAGCATCCTGCAGGTTATTAACCCTGCTGCCCTCCGATTGGCCCTTCCTGCTAAATGGAAGGTACACCCGGTATTCCATGTCTCTCTAGTGAAACCATGCCACCCATCTACCAGACTACCTGCTCGTCCCCCGCCGGTTAAGGAGCGCGGTTTTGATGAATTCGAGGTGGGTGCGATCTTGGATACCAAGGTTCGAAGGGGCAGGCGACTCTATCTGGTCGATTGGAAGGGCTATGGTCCCGAAGACCGTACGTGGGAACCTGCGGTAAACATCCATGCTCCGGCCCTTCTGTCTCATTTCTGGTCTGCTCGGGGGGTGAGACCCCCTTTGAGGGAGGATACTGTCATGTACAGGCGTGCAAGCAGGGCTAAGCAACGGATGCATGGCCCTTTAAGAACACTACAACCAGGTGCTTGGAAGTTGGCATGGCAACGCTGGCGTCCTCTTGGCGTTTCCCACGGTCGACGCTGGAAGCCGCGGAACGCTGTCATGTGACCTCTCCTTCTTAGTCTCCGCCTTCACTTCGTATCGGTGCTTCTGATTGCGAGTGGTGGCCCCTCGTACCTAGCTCATTGTATCCTGCTCCCTTGAATCCCGGTCTCTGTAACCTTTTCCCCCCCCCGTTTCCTCCTGTATACCTGATTGCCTCGTTTCCGCGACCCGGACCGTTACCTAGCCTTGTTTTTGGACTGCTTGGTTCTTGTCTACTGCCTGCATCGTTCTTCGACCTCGGACTGCTTACGGACTTCTAGCCTTCGCCCTTCTGTTGTGGTTGCTCTTCGTTTTTGTCTTCTGGATCATCACTCACCTGGACTGCGTGTGGTCAATATTGTGGAACTTTTGAAACTTTCGTAATTTGGATTCTTGACCTTGGAACACTTGGAGTTTTGGATTGTTGAACTTTGGAACTTTTCGAACTTCCTTGCGACGCACTCTAACAAGTGTGCCCTAGGCGTCCTCGTGCCGGCGGGATAGGTGGTTGGGTTCTTCTTGGACTTTGCATCGTGGACTTCGGAGTTCCTTCCCTTCCATGTCCCATCTGGTTCTCCCCGGTGTTGATCCGGATAAAACACAGTAAGCCATAGTCTCGTAGGGGAAAGAGGTGGTTATCAGAATTTGTGGAACGTATTGCAATTTGTCACTATTTTACGGGTCTTGTTCAGAAGGGCGGTTGGTTATACTTTCTGTATTGTGTTAACTCCTCACTTGCAGATCCAACGCCTGTCCTCGACTACCCGTACCACCCATACTTCTGCATTTACAACTCCTGCGGCACGTGTCTACTTCTGGGTCATCTGGGTCTCATCAGGTATCCTTTCTTTCCTCTGATCGATCGCTCTGGCTGTCCATTTCTGGAGCCAGAGGTTTCCATCAGGTGGAAGAATTCTTCGGCTACACGACGTGGGCAACGGGATTCTGACACACGGGATGCTGTTGGTGCATTGATATCCATTTGGTGAATGAGCAATGGGATGCTGTTGGTGCATCAATATCCATTTGGTGTATGAGCCATCGGATGCGGTTGGTGCATTGATATCCATTTGGTGTATTAGTCATGGGATGCAGTTGGTGCATTGATATACAATTGGTGTATGAACCATGGGATGCAGTTGGTGCATTGACATCCATTTGGTGTATGAGTCATGAGATGCAGTTGTTGCATTACTATACATTTGCAATAAGATCCATGGGATGCAGTTGGTGCATTGATATCCATTTGGTGTATGAGTCATGGGATGCTGTTGGCGCATTGACATCCATTTGGTGTATGAGTCATGAGATGCAGATGGTGCTTGAAAATCCATTTGGTATAAGAGCCAAGGGATGCAGTTATTGCATTTATATCCATTTGTCTTATGAGCCATGGGATGCTGTTGGTGCATTGATATCCATTTGGTGTATGAACAATGGGATGCTCTTGGTGCATTGATATACATTTCATGTATGAGCCATGGAATGCTCTTGGTGCATTGATATCAATTTGGTGTATGAGTCATAGGATTCAGTCTGTGCATTGATATCCATTTGGTGAATGAGTAATGGCATGCTGTTGGTGCATTGATATCCATTTGATATATGAGTCATGGGATGCTGTTGTTGCATTGACATCCATTTGGTGTATGAGTCATGGGATGCAGATGAGTCATTTACATCCATTTGTTGTAAAAGCCATGAGATGCAATTGGTGCATTAATATCCATTTGGTATAAGATCCATGGGATGCAGTTGGTGCATTGATATCCATTTGGTGTATGAGTCATGGGATGCAGTTGGTGCATTGATATCCATTTGGTGTATGAATCATGGAATGCTGTTGGCGCATTGATATCCATTAGGTGTATAAGCCATGGGATGCTGTTGGTGCATTGATATCCATTTGGTGTATGTGTCATGGGATGCAGTTGGTGCATTGATATCCATTTTGTGAATGAGTCATGGGATTCAGTCTGTGCATTGATATCCATTTGGTGTATGAGCCATGGGATGCAGTTGGTGCATTGATATCCATTTGGTGTATGTGTCATGGGATGCTGTTGATGCATTGATATCCATTTGGTGTATGAGCCATGGGATGCAGTTGTTGCATTGACAAATATTTGGTGTATGAGTCAGGGGATGCAGTTGGTGCATTGATATCCATTTGGTGTATGAACCATGAGATTCAGTTGGTACACTTATGTCAATTTGGTATAAAAGCCATGAGATGCAGTTGGTGCATTAATATCCATTTGGTAAAAGAGCCAAGGAATGCAGTTGGTGCATGTATATCCACTTGGTGTATGAGCCATGGGATGCTCTTGGTGCATTCATATCTATTATGTGTATGAGCCATGGGATGCTGTTGGTGCATTGATATCCATTTGGTGTATGAGTTATGAGATGCAGTTGGTGCATTAATATTCATTTGGTATAAGAGCCAAGGGATGCAGTCGGTGCATGTATATCCACTTGGTGTATGAGCCATTGGATGTTGTTGGTGAATTGTTATCCATTTGGTGTATGCACCATGGGATGCTCTTGGTGCATTGATATCCATTTGGTGTATGAGTCATGGGATACAGTTGTTGCATTGACATCCATTTGGTGAATGAGTCATGGGATTCAGTCTGTGCATTGATATCCATTTGGTGTATGAACCATGGGATGCTGTTGGTGCATCGATATCCATTTGGTGTATGAGTCGTGGGATGCTGTTGTTGCATTGACATCCATTTGGTGTATGAGTCGTGGGATGCTGTTGGCACATTGAATTCCATTTGGTGTATGAGTCATGAGATGCAGTTGGTGCATTAATATCCATTTGGTATAAGAGCCATGGGATGCAGTTGGTGCATTGGTATCCATTTGGTGTATGAGCCATGGGATGCTGTTGGTGCATTGATATCCATTTGGTGTATGAACCATGGGATGCTGTTGGTGCATTGATATCCGTTTGGTGTATGAGTCATGGGATGCAGTTTGTGTGTTGATATCCATTTGGTGTAAGAGCGATGGGGTGCAGTTGGTGCATTAATATCCATTTAGTGTATGCGTCATGGGATGCTGTTGATGCATTGATATCCATTTGGTCTATGAGCCATGAGATGTAGTTGGTGCATTGACATATATTTGGTGTATAAGTCATGGGATGCAGTTGGTGCATTGATATCCATTTGGTGTTTGAGCCATGGATGCTGCTGGTGAATTGATATCCATTTGGTGCATGAGCCATGGGATGCAGTTGGTGCATTGGTATCCATTTTGTGTATGAACCATGGGATGCTTTTGGTGCATTGCCATCCATTTGATGTATGAGTCATGGGATGCAGTTAGTGCATTGATATCCATATGGTGTATGAGGCAAGGGATGTAGTTGGTGCATTGATATCCATTTGGTGTATGAACCATGAGATGTAGTTGGTGCATTTATATCCATTTGGTGTATGAGCCATGGGATTCTCTTGGTGCATTGATATCCATTTGGTGTATGAATCATGGGATGCATTTGGTGAATTGATATCCATTTGATGTATGAACCATGGGATGCTGTTGGTGCATCGATATCCATTTGGTGTATGAGTCATGGGATGCTTTTGGTGCATTGACATCCATTTGGTGTATGAGTCATGGGATGCAGTTGGTACATTGATATAAATTTGGTATATAAACCATGGGATGCAGTTGGTGCATTACTTTCCATTTGGTATTAAAGCTAAGGGATGCAGTTGGTGCATTTATGTCCATTTGGTATAAGAGCCATGGGATTTTGTTGGTGCATTGATATCCATTTGGTGTATGAGACATGGGATTCTGTTGGTGCATTGATATCCATTCGGTGTATGAACCATGGGATGCTGTTAGTGCATTGATATCCGTTTGGTGTATGAGTCATGCAATGCTTTTGGTGCATTGACATTCATTTGGTGTATGAGTCATGGGCTGCAGTTGGTGCATTGATATCCATGTGGTGCATAAATCATGGGATGCAGTTGGTGCATTGATATACATTTGGTGTATGAACCATGGGATGCAGCTGGTGCATTTATAGCCATTTGGTGTAAAAGCCATGAGATGCTGTTGGTGCATTAATATCCATTTGGTGTGTGAACCATGGGATGCTGTTTGTGCATCAATATCCATTTGGTGTATGAGCCATGGGATGCAGTTGGTGCATTGATATACATTTGGTGTATGAACCATGGGATGCAGTTGGTGCATTGATATCCATTTGGTGTAAAAGCAATGAGATGCAGTTGGTGCATTACTTTCCATTTGGTATAAAAGCCAAGGGATGCAGTTGGTGCATTTATATCCATTTGGTGCATGTGACATGGGATTCTCTTGGTGCATTGATATCCATTTGGTGTATGATTCATGTGATGCTGTTGATGCATTTATATCCATGTGGTATAAGAGTCATGGGATGCAGTTTGTGTGTTGATATCCATTTGGTGTAAGAGCCATGGGGTGCAGTTGGTGCATTAATATCCATGTGGTGTATAAATCATGGGATGCAGTTGGTGCATTGATATACATTTTGTGTATGAACCATGGGATGCAGCTGGTGCATTTATAGCCATTTGGTGTATAAGCCATGGGATGCAGTTGGTGAATTGATGTCCATTTGGTGTATGAACCATGGGATGCAGTTGGTGCATTAATATCCATTTGGTATAAGAGCCATGGGATGCAGTTGGTGCATTGACATCCATTTGGTGTATGAGTGAGTCATTGGATGCAGTTGGTGCATTGACATATATCTGCTGTGTGAGTCATGGGATGCAGTTGGTGCATTGATATCCATTTGGTGAATGAGTCATGGGATTCAGTCTGTGCATTGATATCCATTTGGTGTATGAGTGAGTCATTGGATGCAGTTGGTGCATTGACATATATCTGCTGTGTGAGTCATGGGATGCAGTTGGTGCATTGATATCCATTTGGTGTATGAGTCATGGGATGCAGATGGTTCATTTATATCCATTTGGTTTAAATGCCATGAGCTGCAGTTAGTGCATTAATATCCATTTAGTATAAGAGCCATGGGATGCAGTTTGTGCATTGATATCCATTTGGTGCATGAGCCATGGGATGCTGTTGGTGCATTGGTATCCATTTGGTGTATGAACCATGGGATGCTGTTGGTGCATTGATATCTGTTTGGTGTATGAGTCATGGGATGCTTTTGGTGCATTGACATCCATTTGGCGTATGAGTCATGGGATGCAGTTGGTGCATTGATATAAATTTGGTGTATGAACCATGGGATGCAGTTGGTGCATTTATATCCATTTGGTGTAAAAGCCATGAGATGTAGTTGGTGCATTACTTTCCATTTGGCATAAAAGCCAAGGGATGCAGTTGGTGCATTTATTTCCATTTGGTGTGTGAGCCATGGGATGCTGTTGGTGCATTGATATCCATTTGGTGTATGAGTCATGGGATGCTGTTGGCGCATTGACATCCATTTGGTTTATGAACCACGAGATGCAGTTGCTGCATTAATATTCATTTGCTATAAGAGCCATGGGATGCAGTTGGTGCATTGATATCCATTTGGTGTATGAGTCATGGGATGCCGTTGGTGCATTGATATCCATATGGTGTATAAATCATGGGATGCAGTTGGTGTATTGATATATATGTTTGGTGTATGAGCCATGGGATTCTCTTGGTGCATTACTTTCCATTTGGTATAAAAGCCAAGGGATGCAGTTGGTGCATGGATATCCATTTGGAATAAGAGCCATGGGATGCAGTTGGTGCATGGATATCCATTTGGTGTATGAATCATGGGATGCTGTTGGTGCATCGATATCCATTTGGTGTATGAGTCATGGGATGCTTTTGGTGCATTGACATCCATTTGGTGTATGAGTCATGGGGGGCAGTTGGTACATTGATATACATTTGGTGTATAAACCATGGGATGCAGTTGGTGCATTACTTTCCATTTGGTATAAAAGCCAAGGGATGCAGTTGGTGCATGGATATCCATTTGGTGTATGAACCATGGGATGCTGTTGGTGCATTGATATCCGTTTGTTTGGAGTTGCCCTCCACTTTTGCACTCCACCATGCTAAGTGCGTAAACACATTTGTTTTTAATTGTGAACACTGCCTACCAAACATGCATGGCAAGCAGCGCTCACAATTACAGTTAAATGCTGCCCTTCATGCTTGAATGTCGGACAATGTTTAATTGCAATAATACACACTGACTGCCAAGTATGCATGTACAACCGATCTCTATCAAGTCTGACTGCTTCATGCACCAGCACAAAGCATGCAGATCCAATAGGGATCTCCATCATTTGCGCCAGCATTAAAATCCATGTCGGTGCAAATGCTAGAGCGTTTGTATGGCGGATAGTAAAGGAGGCGGCAGGAGTTGCGTTCCGCCTCTCCTCACCACCATACAAGTGATTGAAAATCAGCCGTGGCATGAATGACAGTTGTTAAAGCCTTACACTGGGCTTTTACACCGTGCATTTACGTTACGGCTCACTGAAACATGAGCTCCATTATAAGAGGTTTAGTGGTCTGAAAAGAAAGGAAAAGGCCATCGTTATTAAATAGGTGAAAGCAACAGACATGGGCAGTATTAGTATTATGAGAAGAGGAGCGAGAAGCATCAAATGTGATGCTAGGATTCTCAGCAGATGTAGCAAAGTGAAGGGAATAAAGAGGAGAGGGGTGGAGCTAGAGGAGGGAGGTCAAGTGGTGGGCGGAAGGAATAGGGCTTCAATTTTAGTGGGATTGAGGTACAGAAAACAGGAGCGCATGCATGACTGGATACTGGAGAGACAGAGGGCCTCATCAGGAGTTGGCTGGTATCCTGGCAGTAAAACGGTATACTGCCCAACACAATTACTGTTACTGCCACTTGTTCCGGCGGTATTACAGCTGGATTACAAGTGACTATAGTGGTGTAAATCCTCATAAATCCCCATATGACTCAATGGGGCATCTTCAGCACAATTACAACAACGGCAATTGCACTGCGGTAGTTGCGCCAGAAATGGCTGGAAAGTCAGCAGATTTACCTCCAGCTCCCGGTGAATCCTCCAACTTTCCACCCAACTCATAGTTGGGCCAAAGATGGAGCCTTGGTGTATGCCATAGTGAAGTGGGTGAGAAGTGAAGATATGGTCAGCTCAGGAAACAGAGTAGGAACGGTCAGTATGATAGGAAAGACTGAAGTTTTGACCTGGAAAGGCCAAGAAGGGTGAGTTAATAAAGAAAGGTTGTACGATGGACAGTATCAAAGTCAAATGACAAGCCAAGAAGAAGAAGAATCGAGCATTGTTTAGCATGGCAAGCAGCGGGAATATTATTAGAAACATGAAGAAGAGCAATTTCTTTGGAATGAGAGGGCCAGAAACCAGACTGGAAAGGGGAAAAAGTGACCGAAGATTGAAATAAGAAGTGGCTTGAGTATAGACAACACACTGAAGATGTCTAGAGTGGAAAGGGAGCAGAGAGTTGAGGTGAAAATTCCCTAGTAGAGATGGACCATGCGGCATGATCAGTTCTAATTGTGAATGTGCTGCCCCACACAACATATTACATTTATTGACTGCCCATGCACAGGCCAACGCTTCTTTTTCCACTATAGAGTATCTCACCTTCGACTCTTTCAAAGTCCTGGAGGGGAAGGCTACGGTCAGTAATTCCCCCGGCCACTGTTGCATCAACACAGTCCCCAAACCAGCGTCACTGGCATCCACAAATAAATCAAAGTTTTACGTCCAGCCAAAAAACCTGACAACACAGGAGCATTGAAAATATGTTGTTTGATAGCTTCAAATACTTGTGAACACAATTCATTCCATAGAAAAGTAGCACCCTTCTTGGTGAGTTTCCTCATGTTTTTAGTCTTGTCTTGGGCAAGACATCCCCTTGATGTCTGGCAATCATCAGTCCTGCCCCTTTCAATATTGCAAACACCCTCCTGATGCTTCTATCATGTTCATCCACATTTACACCGGATACCAGCACATCATCTTGATAGAACACCACCCTTTCCTCACTGCCCAGTAACCGGGAAAGGACATTTTGGAATACATCTGAATAGATCAATTGGTGCTATGAAAGCTGTGAGGTCCATCGAGTCCTCATGAAGCTCAATCTGATGGTAGACCGCACTGAGATCCACAATGGAAAACACTTCAGCTTCAGCAATTTCTGTTATCAGATCATCAATCCTAGGCAACAGAAAAGTTTTAGCCACAACATTGTTATTTAGATTGCACCAGTCTATGCAAAGTCTTACAGAGCCATTTGGTTTTCTCACAACTATGGGATTAACCTACTCAGAAGACTCAGTCTTCTCCACAATGCATAATGAATTCTTCTTCCACTTCTTTATGTAATGCCAACGGAACCATCTGAAGTTTGGACGAAGTCAGGAATGAACCCCTTTTATTTAACGAAGCCCTTGAGACATCCCAGTTTCTTTTCAAATACCCATGGGTGCCATTTTGTAATTTCCAAACTTCCTTGGCAACATTCCGAACCTTGGATGGCAAGAACCTGTTTAGGGTGACGTGCATCCAAACGAATGGCCAGATCTGCCTGATAATCCCATGATAACAGTTTGTTAGGCAGAATGATATGCAGTACCCTTTGGGAACATCACACACAATTAAGACTACAAGTGCAAGTACAAATTCACCTTTGGTACAAGCCTGTACTACACAGTAAAGTGGTAGCGATGGCTGAGCAGCCAGACTTATCTCAAGAGCAAGTGAGCAGTATCAGAAGTTACACAAAGGACAGCAATTACTATGGTTCAAACAAACACTGACTCAAGGTTTCTGAGTAAAAGAATATACATTTATTTACACCATCATTTGTAAAACAGTTCACTAATATAAAGCAGCAGAAAATCACAATCTTAATATACTACACAACCCCCAATCAATTCTGTACAAGTTAAGCTCAAAATGAAGTGTGAGCAAAATGGCACTCCAGTAATTTAAAAAGGGAGGGGAAGACAAGGTTATACAAAATCAAACAGCACCAACGAGTAAGTAGGCAGGGCAATCTAGAAAAGGCTTACTACAACTAGGATTCAAATCAATAGGCCTGGGCCAATGTTAATGGTTCAGAGTCTTTGCAGACGTTCACACAGTTCAGAGTAGTTCGCGGTTAAGTCTTTGCCAAGAGTTCAAAACGAAGTTGGTCGAATGGAAAGTTATTTAAAAGAGTAGAGAAGGACAAGCCCTCAGATTAGCGAAAGATTTACAACACTTTCACCACGGTCGGACGGAAGGAACAACCGGGTTTGAACAGTACCTTAGAAGAAGAAGAATGCTGTAGCTGGGGCAGACGTTCCTGGCAGATCCTGCCGACTCACGGTTCCTGAAGCGACTGTCGGACTGACACGAGGAAGATTGGAGGGTCTTACACTGCCCAGGGAAGAAACCAGCAGCAGAGCAGAGCAACGAATAAAAGGTGCGCTCCTTAAAACCCAAACAGGGTCCGGTCCTCCTGACTATCCGGTTCACTGCAGCGGTGCACAGCAAATTCGACTAGGGGAGGGAGGCCTTGCTTGGTGTTTGGCGAACGGGTTGGTCCCACCAGCTCAAGGGAAGAAGATTCCTTGCAGATCTTCTCTGTCGTCGAAGTTTAGGAGATTCAGACCCGCAGCAGGGCTTCGCCGGGAGGTTCAGTAGTTGCAGCAGTCCTCTTCCTTCAGCTTCTCTTCGGTTCTCTCGATCCAGTGGCAACTCTGCCTTCCAAGTCCCAGAGACCTGCTTTTTATGCAGTTTTCCCCCATTCACACAGCCTGGCTGTCAATAACACAGCACGGTGGCTGTCCTGGCAGGACAGTCACCTAGCCAATCAAACAAGAGTGTGACTTGGGTCTCAAAGGAGACCCTGTGCAGGGGGCCTAAAACCCCTCCCTCACATCCTGGCCCCCTCAGACATTCAGGCACCTAAGGAGGGCTTCTGAGCAGAAGCCCGCCAAAGGACGTCGAACAAAGGAACCAAACCTGGTTTGTCGCGCAGCGTAAGAAATGGTGAATAAACCCAGCCAGAACCAAATAAAAGTAAATTGGGTACAGCGGATTAAAGTTTGAGGCTACTAACATAGCCTAAAACAGTACCAAGGCTATTTTCATAGACCGCGGTAGGAAAAATATTGTAGATAACACTGCCACCAGGAAAATCTTAAAGAAAGGGGAACAAAATAATGTTCCCTGAGAGACAGACAAAAAGGGATAACTATTAACCCTTTCCAGTACTCTATGGAAGATAGTTTGTACTGGGTCTGTGAATTTAAAAAGACGAATAAAGTCAATGGCAACTTTACATGTTCTGGGAGACAGTAGTCAGTCCCAGGAAAAAACGGAGTTTAAAGTGGGAAGTCTGAAAAAGACAACCCACTGTCACAGCACTAAAGGTGCTGTGTGACACACAGTAAAAAGATGATGTTTGCAAAGGTAGCGGGTGCCCCTCTCTCGACAAAACAAGGCCCGATAACCTGTTCAGTGGTTATTAACCACTTGAGAGTTCGCAGCCACTGCTTTTACTCACTGTGCCTTTCACAGATGGGAAATATCCATTTGCATATCAGTCTTTGTCCTGCCCAGGGGCAGTCCAGCACCGAAATGCAATGGCAATTCCAACCTGAATGAGAGTACCACCAGCAACCCCATACACGCGTTTCACCCTTGTTGGGGATCATCAGTGAGGTGAAGCTGATGCCTCTCTAAGCACAGTAAGAGGGAGACCTAGGGTTACCAATCCCAGGTTCCTTGAAATTTAGTTTGCAAAGGTAGCGGGCGCCCCTCTCTCGACAGAACAAGGCCTGATAACCTGTTCAGTGGTTATTAACCACTTGAGAGTTCGCAGCCACTGCTTTTACTCACTGTGCCTTTCACAGATGGTAAATATCCATTTGCATATCAGTCTTTGTCCTACCCAGGGGCAGTCCAGCACCGAAATGCAATGGCAATTCCAACCTGAACGAGAGTACCACCAGCAACCCCATACACGTGCTTCACCCTTGTTGGGGATCATCAGTGCGGTGAAGCTGATGCCTCTCTAAGCACAGTAAGAGGGAGACCATGTCTGGTTGCCCCCAGGAGACCTAGGGTTACCAATCCCAGGTTCCTTGAAATTTAGTTTGCAAAGGTAGCGGGCGCCCCTCTCTCGACAGAACAAGGCCTGATAACCTGATCAGTGGTTATAAACCACTTGAGAGTTCGCTAATTCTCAATTCTCCCTAACACAGTTCCCTGCCTTTGCTTGCCACATATACTCTGCTCATGGCTCCCCACCCCTTGAGTGCAGCCTTGAATTGACACAAAATGTCAATGGATATGTCTCCATATGCATTTGCTTTGATCTGGGGTTGCTGAAGGGTGCAACTAGAAAATGTACTTCTCCACACCTGTAAGCCCACAAGAGTGTAATCTGTTCCACTGTCCACTAACATGGATACTCGTACTCCATTTATGGAGATCACAGCATAAGGTTTGCTTCTCCTCACCCTTCCTGATACCGCTTGTATGGAGTCTGGCGATCCCATCCTCATCGCCGGTTGTTGTGATCGTTTGGTGAAGTGATCAAGGATCACGCAGCACAGGTGGATGCAAAAACAAACCTGCGTTTATTTTAGAAAGATAAGCAGCTCACAAGAACAGCGACCTCTGGCCAGCACAGGCAGCCAACGGACACACTCTAGAACCTGGAACCCTAAAATACTCCAGACTCTCAGTCGTTCGAAACCCTGACAGGGGAAGCTCACAGCTTGATGAACATATATGAACTCAACAGTTGTAATAACTTGAAACATGGTACATTGATATCAATGTAAATACAGTCATTCCTAACAGCGCCTCTCTCAGGTGTGACCGTCTACCCTTCCAGGGTTGTATCACTTTTTTTCTCCAGTTCTTTCTGCTCTGACCACCCTCAATCGCGGTCTCACGGACTCCATTGCTTCACCGGCAGAGTTGCTTCTTTCTGTGTCACCCACACTTGGTCGGGCTCTCACGGACTCCCTTGCTTTCGCCCATTTAGTACCTCTCACCCCTCGATTGAAGGACAGTGTGGGCCTCATTACATGTTTGACGGTGCAGTATTAATGTGCCGGTAATGCCATTTACTGGCATGCTAGCGCACTGGAAAACTCAAGTTTGGTGGTGGAGTGGCCGGATCTACCTGCAGCTCAGAGCTGCTGGTAATTCTGGCACCCAACCACCAACAAATACTGGTATTACCAGTGCCTGTAATACCAGCAATTCCCCCCCATGCATTGGGAATTCCAGTACTTACCGGCACTTGGAAACTGCTGGTAATTCTGGCGACCAAGCGCCGGTAATGGCAATACCGTCTAGTTGTACCACCAGACTTCTAATGAGGCCGTTTGTCCTTCTTCTTTTTTGCCTTTAAAGTGTTGACTCTGCCTAACCGTAACGTCAACACTCTATGCCAGGGCCTTGTCACTACTCTTAATACCTCCTGTTATCCACCTCATGTCAGTACTTATGTGTTGGTGATTCTTCATGTTTCCTGTGCTCTTCATCAGTCTTATCTACACATGGTAAAACAGTGGTGTTACAATAACACATAACCCTAATGTCAAGGGGGGATTGGGGAATGTTCATGGTATCAAGGGTTCTCAGTATGCAGTAGTGTGGTGAAGGCAGTCACCAGTCAACAAGGTGGATGTCCTTATCCCCAGGAGGGCAGTGCCCTCCTATCAGGTCCTCCCCCTATTACCTTCCATAGGGGGATTACTGAGTAGTGGGCCTCATCTCCCTAGTCTCATAAGAGAGGGCTCCCCTCTGGGGAGAAGTGAAGAGACCTGGTGTACCATCACATTTCCTAGTAGACATTCTTCCCTATCTCTCAAGGGAAACGGGTGACTTTTCTAAAACAAAAATTCCAGTGGAGACACTGCTACTTATTTGCTCTATTCGGCTCCTGTGAACTGCTCAGCCTTGCATCATCAGCTAAAATCTATGCAGCCCTTCCCCTTTCTATCAGTGACCTTGGCATGTCTGAACATCTCAATGGGGGAAAGCAAGAGTAAAATAGAATCAAATAAACAAAACAGAAACTTCAAGATGCCGCCTAATACTAACTGGCAAAAGCCACAACCTCCAACGGAGCCTAATACAAAATGGCTGAACTCTTGCGAACGTGGCCAACAGCTCTTATGTTACTAAAAGATCAACGTCTACCCTACTCAATGTTTGCACTAAATGGCACTTCAGCCATCCTTTCACCAATTACCCAAAGCATTCCTAAATAGAAGAACAGCATTTCTAAGTTCTCTTAAAGGCTGACACAACACAAAATAATTCAGGAATGTTATCCTCAAAACCCTTAAAATGTCCTGGGACAAACTTCTAAATATAATCAACACTATTGTTGCTGCTCTTCTTTTCACTGTGTGATGCTCACCGAAGTGTGTTTAAGCCAACTGCAAATAGCACATGCACATAAATGCTAAACCAAACATCAAAATGCAAGCACTAAATGATCAGCTCTTCTTGCTACTAAAGTGAATGCAGTCTGAACTTCTTCCGTATTTGCAAAGTTGCACTTGCATCCCAACATTCCCCCCCCTTTAGTTAATTCATTATCTAATCTACTTGCTTCCCTCTCACTGGAATCATCATCCTTGGGCACCCACACCTTAAACACATGATGTAAGCTTTAACCCGCTCTGGGCATATTCTTCTGGGGTACATGTCATAAATCAGCATCCCCATCCCCTGCAAGATCTACCTAATGCTCTGTGTAATTCTCAAGGTCTTGTGGGGGATAGGAAAGTGTCCCTGGGGGACCAACTGGATGTTGTAATCTTACCATCCTGTGTTCAATCTCACCATTCCACCCCACCTTCCTTCTCCATTGCACCGTGTAAGTTGCGAAGGGCTCAATTGCATGCATGAGTCAAGGACTAATTTTTTGAATCATGTGGTGGGGTGTATGTGCAACAAAGGCCCTCCTCTAACACCACATGATTTAGACTCGGCTAAAACAGGTCAGCAGTTTATTTCCTCTTTTGTAAACAAAACTCAGGTCCAAGAGACTATTACAGGACTTAAAGCCTCCAACTGCAAAGGAGACTGCTTCCCAGCACAACTGATCAAACTATGCGCCCCTACCATCTCGCCCATTATAGCAGGCTTCCTTAAAGCCTTTCTCAAAACCAATGTAGTGCCCTCCAACATCAAAGAAGCATGGGTCACGCCTCTCCTGAAAAACCCCTCTCTGAACCCTACAATACCCACCAACTACCGCCCCATCACCACTGTCCACCGTCTTCTGAAAATAATAGAGAAAATAGCCTACTCCAAAATCCAATACCACCTGGAAGCAAACCATTTACTTGGAACAAGACAATCCGGTTTTAGGCCTAGCCACAGCACGGAAACAGCTCTTCTGGACTTAAAAATCCAAATGGATAGCAAAAGAGATTCCGGCAACCTTGGCATCTTACTCCCATTAGACTTATCAGCAGCGTTTGATCTGGTTGACCAGACCAAACTCGGAAACACCCTGTCAGACAATTCCCTCTTCTCAAATGAGGCCACCGCCTGGGTCAAATCTTTCTTAGCTGATCGAACCTCCACAGTTACCATAGGGAAGGAAACCGCTGACCCCATCCTGGTTCCTTAAGGTGTTCCACAAGGCTCCTGCCTCTCGCCCACTTTCTACAATGCCTATATCGAGTTACTCTTTGCCACATTGAGCGCTATGGGCGTCATCTACACAAAATTAGCAGATGGCACACAAATTTTGATCCCCATCGCTGGCAACTACGAGCAAGAAACAATCCTAATAAATAAAATCTACACCATCATACAAAATTGGATGGCAACCAACAGTCTTTGCCTCAATGATGAAAAGACGGAAATCCTCATAGTAGGCGCCCCGTCCAAAATCAAATCCCTCCATCCAGACTACACCACTCGCATCATTGACAGTACACCCATCCCGATTCTCAACCAAGTCCAAACTCTGGGTGTTTACTTGGATTCGAACCTCACCATGACCAAGCATATCAACGCCCTCTCTACCTCTACCGCCTACACAGCTAAACTTATAGCTCTAAGTCAAAAATTCTTAACACCACAAAACTGCATCACCCTCGATCGCTGTTGGGCAGAAACCTGTGCAGTTCCCTTTGGGAACACTGCAAAAGATTTAGGACTACAGGTGTTAGCAGTAAACCCACTTGATAGCAGTCTGTACCACCCAGATTTACCTGGTAGCTGTAGCTGAGCAGTCAGACTTCTTTCAAGAATAGTTAGGCAATATGCAAAGTATACACAATAGGCACTCAGATACAATAATAATACAAGCAAACACTGACCAGAGCTTTGGTATCAAAGTATATAATTATTTATTTAAAAACACAGTTTGAAACACTCTAAACACAGTTACTATTATAATATATACAACCCTTGCTCCTTATCAGAGAAGTCTTAGTTAACACCACTTATTTCCATACAGAGGTGAGCGCTTAACTATAGATGGCACTCCAATAAGTTTGTGAAGAAGGGAGGGAAAAAGACAGATTATGGAAAGGTACACCACTCTAAGATTTAGGAACACTATTAGCAAGGCAGAAGAGCAAAAGTCACTTGTGAGCCAAAGTCCATTGGCTGAGCCCACTCTTAGAGAGAGCAGAGCACAAATGTGCCCAAGATCACACAGTTACACTAGGCTTAAAAAGTCTTGCAGAGAGTTTGAAAAGAGTTTAGAGAGGCTCAGAAAAGTTCAGCCAGGGTGTCCCAGGCTAACCCAGGTTCGGGACAGGGTACCTTAAGTGGGAAGGATCCTCCAGCGGTGGCAGTTGTTCCTGGCAGCGGGTGCAAGTCTCGTCGTCGTCCAAGGGAAGAGAAGATCTCGACTTGGAGGAAAGATGAAGGGCGTTGCACTGCCAGGGAAGAAAACAGCCGCAGAGTTTCCGGTTAAAGGTATTACCCTTTAATTCGCGGTCGTGGTAAAACGTGGTATCCCGGTTGCCGGGGTGCTTGGCACAGGCAAGGCGGCCACGAGATACGTCGGGAAGGCGAAAAGACGGTGAAACTGGTTATCCCCACCAATCACAGGAGGTAGACTCTCCGACGGCAGATCTCCTCTGTCGTTGGGGAAAAGTGGTGAGACGGTCCAGCAGGGCTCCACCGGTGGTGTCGTTGTGGCAGGTCGGCTCAGCTTCTCCATCGTCGGATTCTTAGGTCCTGTGGCGACTTCTGAAGTTCCAGTCCCCAAAGCCCTGCTTTTATGCAGAAAACCCCCATTCACTCAGCTCAGCCTAGCTGTCACTCAAACATGCTAAGTGGTGAGCCGGCCGGCTCACCACTTGGGCCAATCAGGACGGAGTGCGACTTGAGTTGCCTAGCAACTCAGTCCAGGGTGCCTAAATCCCCCTCCACCCCTCCTAAGTACCCCAGACAGAGTGGCACCACTTTGGAGGGCTTCTCCAAAGTGGAACAAAGGGCTCGACTTGGGTTGGAGTCACAGAAGCACACACAAACGCCATTTTGGAACCGAGTTTTGGCAAAAAATACCAACCGGAGAATTAATATTAATTAAATAAACCGGCGGTATGTTCGAGGCTATCGTAATTAAATAAATAAAGATAGTAGCCTCAAACAATGGGAAAATCCCATAGAGAAATATTTGCGGTTGAATATAAAAAGTAGTATCCACTGCCACCAGCCAAAACTCGATCGGGGGGACGGACAATCGAATTGCCCCAGTCAGTACGTCCACAATATGATGGTTTGTACTGGTTCTGTTCAGAATTTAAGACTAGTAAAGTCAATGGTGACTTTACAGACCCTGGGAGACAGTAGTCAGTCCCAGGGTATGGAGTCTATACTGGGGAGTCACTATGACACCCCTGTGTTACTGCACTGAGGGTGCTGTGTAACACACATTACAAAAACACATGAAGCCCTATGGAGTAAAAGACCCCATAGCCCATTAAACACATCTAGAGTCAAAGAAACACACTCAAATCATGTCCAAGAGTGAGGGTAAAAGGGTCTCACTCTTGGCAGGTGAAAAAAATAAACCCCAAAAATCCAGCAAAACTGCTGGGGGACTCACTAGGTTAGGAAATTCAGCCTAAACAGAGAATTCTCCCTAACAATTGTGCACTAATCTTGTCAAAATTAGACTACTGCAACATACTACTACTAGGCTTCTCACAATCCAATTTAGCAAAGCTCCAACTCCTACAAAATAAAGCGCTTCGAGCAGCACATGACATCAAAAAATCAGACCATATCTCCAACATAAGAAGAGAGGTGCACCGCCCCCCCATTAAAGCAAGAATACTATTCAAAACCCTCTCCATTACACACAAATGCCTAGCTGAAAAGGGCCCCACTTACCTCAACAATACAGTAACACCCAACTCCACACCAAGAGCCCTGAGATCTAACAACTTGTCCCAACTCAGAGTCCCACGGTTCAAACTCATGAGGGCGGCAGGCTGCAGTTTTCCAGTCCTTGCACCTAAATCATGGAACTCCTTACCAGTTGCTCTGAGAAATGAACCTTCCCATCTTAAGTTAAAAAAAACCTAAAGACCTGGTTTTTCAACAAATACTAGCATCTGCCTAAGGTCCCAGTTTTACATCAAACACAGCTTCCCCACCACTAGCTCCTCCCCGTCCTTTCCCAGTATCACTGCCATTTTGCAACCACACATGTCGTAAAGTCTGTCTTGTCTAAAGCTAACGCCGTTATGATTGTGTATCTTCCTCCCACTGTAACTGGGTTTTGGCGTACAACAAATTCAATAAATAAATAAACAGGAACTCACAATTTTAGCACAAACACGGCCCTCCATGGCGGTGAGCAAATCGAGAATGTAGCAGTTCTGCTATGTCATTAGTCGTATGGCCCTCAACTCTTCCATAATGGCGTTGAGATCATGTTCGGTTTCATTTGTGACCTGAATAAGCTCCCAGTGCGTGATTTGAAGCCATTTAGAGTTGGCAGCTGTCTGGATTCCTGGAAAGAGCATGGAGGTGAAGAATATCTGTGTCTTGTTGGGGAATGGCATTACTTCTTTCAGTTGAGTCCTGCAACCTGCAAAAAGAAATGGGAGCATGGCGGCAAAGACCCTTTGATCAGTAGGCCCGCTGGTGCGTGGGGCCATGGAAGTGACCAGGGGTGTTTATTTATTATAGTGAGATGGGCCTCTGGCACAATAAGAACCGGAGAATGGAGAGTAGTTAGAGAGCAAACAACTTCCAAGACGGTGGTAGCTGGAGATATGCAAGGTCCCCACAAGTCCAGAAAACATCCATGATTGCTGCAGTTCCTCTATTGAGGTCTGGAATCTCAAGTGTCTTTTTACAACGTCTGTTGGTGCCAAAAGGCATGTTGCCATTGCCCCTGAAACACAAGGAACATTGTTTAAGTATCTGTATTCTTGGGCCATTCACATTGTTTATCCAGGTCAGTTGCTTGACATACTATCCCCACACAGCCTGACAAGCCTCCTTAATATGCGCCACTACTTCCTCTGAAAATCCCAACAGCCCTCATGCTCTGCACCCCCCATTAGCCCGTTCACCCATTTGTAGTGAGAATAAATGCAGCCTTCCAACTGTAATTGAGGCCCTATTGTGCACCACAACTCACCTTGTCCGTTGTTGTCCGAGCACTCACTATCATCTGCTTCCAACACAGTTGCTTGGACCTTGTGTCCCTGAAACAACCCAAGCACCAAACATAGGGACATTCGAGGTGGAATTTCTCAGGGAAGGAACAGTCTGGTTGTGCCAGTTGCTTGTGGAATCAGGGAACACATATCACCAGAATCGTGTGACTTACCTCTTCTCACCTCTTGCATGTGATTATACCAAATATCTGTTTCGTGCTGAAGCACATCTGTAACACTTTATAAAATAGCCTCCTGACCTACTGTGCCCCTTCTACCTCAGGTGGCGGATACACTACTATTTGCTAACTCATGTGCTACTCCAGGATCATTATACCCCTTTAAATGCTCTGGCCATATAAACCATGTCATAAAAAGGGAGCGACAGAGAGAAAAACAATCCACAATATAATAAACAGTATTAGGATAAAGGGATATATTATGGTGGGGAAATGTGGGTATTTTGGGGGGTGTCCACCTGCATATCAAGTCGAAATTCGAATAAAGGTAATTCAGCATTTTTTGCCTCAGTATTTTGTATTCAATCTTTTCACTGACAATCAAAAAGCAGTCTTTTAGATTTACAAGTGTCCCATTCACAAGTGGTAGAATGGCTACTTCCCTCTAAACTTCTCATGCTCTTCAACTGTTTTCCCAATATCAGGGGAATGACGGTCTTCCACTGATCTCTTCTGGCTTTACGCAACACACATCTCAATTCCAGGGGGATGCTTCTCCACCTCCATGCTTTTCAGGCTTTCAGTGCCAGGGGTATTGTTTCCCTTCCCCTGGCCTTTCCAGCCTTTCTTTATGCAGTTCCCAATGGCAGGGGAATGGTTGCTTCCCCTGGCCTTTTTCAGCTTTAGATACTTCACAATATCAGGGGGGGATGTCAGCTTCCCGTGAACTTTCTAAGCTTTATAGGCACAGTCAACCTGGTTCATTACCCGGCCAGGTACTGTGACTATGAAGAACAACAATGATGTTTCTTGTTTCTTCCCAGGCTTTCACTATAGTTCACTATGCCAGGGGTGGTATCTGCTCCCCTGGGCTTTCTCAGGTTTAGGTACTAAGCAATGTCAGGGGGATGTCTGCTTTCCCTGACCGTCCTCAGCTGTATAGGCACTGTCAACCTTGTTCACTACCCTGCAAGGTACTATGACTAGGAAGAACAATGATGATGCTTCTTATTTCTTTATGGGTGCCAGTCCGAGAATCCCACTTTCGGCTTTGTCTTTGTTAAGACTCAGTTCCCTCATCTGCCAAATACTAGCACGCATTTCCCAATATGTCAAAGTGTTATTCTCTCTATCAGGGCCCAGACCCTTTGTTCTCGGTTTCTTTGTGAGGTTCTCCAGCTCTTTATTGGGACCAAAGTGCCTGCCTGGCCACCCGCGTACATTTCCTTGCAGTCTGTGATGATTCTGGGTCTTCGTGGACACCTGCGATCTGCCATGGGTCTTCCCCGTCTCTCTGCGTCTACCTTCAGTCTGTGGCAGGCTGGTGTGGCTCCTACTTCCCATGCTTGCCAGACTTAGGGACACCAGGAGCTTCACAATCTCAGCTAGCTGAGGGGTCCATCCACTTTGCACTTGGCTTGTCCTGCCTCAACATCCCGGTCGGCCTTCTCTCTCTTCCCTGGACCATGCTGGCTCTTGCAGTTCCTCCAGGGAGGGCAGGACACATGTAAAAGTACTTTTTAGATTTTATTGGACTATAAAGCAATAGGACTTTGGCAAACTCTAGACGGCTCAAGATAGTTTGCTGAGGTTCTCTTGATATCTTCCGCCTCCGCCACATCACAATTTAGGGCTAGTGATATCCCCAAGAGTCCAATGAGTTTCTCGTCATCTCAGTGGTTGGTTCAGAGTCTCTAATTGGGGAGCACTTGTTCTTCCTCGTCCTAGAACTCTCTGGGGAGAGGGGTTCTCCCACCCTACATACATACATACATACATACATACATACATACATACATACATACGAGTATGGGGCATAGCTGAGGGAATTTGCGGAGAGGAGGGTGAGTGAGGGTCTGGTAAGGTATACCCATACCACATTCTCTCCGGATAGTCATCCCAAGTCCCATAGGGGGGGATCCCTCCATATGAGATCTTCTTGCCGAGCACCACCCTCAGGGGGACTATCCGCAGCGGCCTCACCTCCCTGCCCCACGAGAAGGGACTCCCCCTAGAGGAGAAGGGACAACATCTGAAGATTCGTCACACTTCTTTGTACCCCTTCTCTGCGAGTAACGTTAAAAGGGTCACTGGGTCTTTTCTACATTGTTCTATTTATTTGTGGGGAGGAGAGGTTTGCTTGCATTGAGGAGCTTCGTGGCGTAGGCATGATGTGATTGACTTGCCGTGGCATATGGAATGTGGGTCTATGTACACCCACGGTATATACAGAGGAGGCGACAGGGATTCTGTGGCAATCAATGCGGGCTGGAGCTCCAATCAAATACAGCTCTGTTTCCTCATAATTCAGGCAGAGGCAATGCGAGGCCATCGAGGCTTGGATTGTTTCAAAGATAGTTCACCTTGAGGGAGAATGGGTGTGGTCACCAGAAAGGGGGATGGGGATATGGGCGTCATCGCAATTTGTAGAATAGATGCAGAGAGAGTTAAGGTGATCGAATAGGGGCTTTGTGTAGATGTTGTAGAGGATCTTCTTTTTTTGCCATTTCTTTTTGGAAAGGTCCTTCTAGAGTCTGTCTCTGCGCGCCAAACTACGTTTGGTCCCTTTGTTCCTACGCCTTTGGCGGACTTCAGGACTGAAGACCGCCTCTGGGGCCCGAGTGTCTGGGGTGGGCAGGAAGTGAGGGAAGTGCCCAAAACTCCCTGTGCTTAGTCTCCTAGGAGACCGAAATGCACTGTGGCGTGATTAGCTGGCTGAATGTCCGGCAAAGACAGCCACCCTGCTGGGTGAGTGGCAGCTAGGCTGGAGTGAAAGGGAGAAAACTGTTTAAAAGGAGAGTCTCTTGGCTTGGAAGGCAGAGTCGACCACTGGAACGAAAGAACCGAAGAAAAGCTGGAAGAGGACGGCTGCTGCAACTCCTGGACCGTTGGTTGGCCCAGCGAAGCCCTGCTGTAGGTCCTAATCGCCAAGTTCATCTCGACAGAGAAGCCCTTCAAGGACGACACCTCCCTTTGAGTTGGTGGGACCAATCCACTCATAAGCCACCTGGATACCATTCTCGGAGCTGGTTGTATTTTCCTCAGAGTGCTGCAGGAAACCGAATAGCCAGGGAGAAAGACACCAGTTTGTGTGCTTGACTACAGCTACCGGAATCGAAGATTTGCCAGTTTTCCAGCTTTGTGACCAGTCCCTGTGCAGTGCAGGAGTCCCCTGACGTCCTCCCTGTTCCCACGACTGCAGGTCAGGAACAGCGAGATCGGTAGGAACAGAAGTCTTCAGCTGCATCTTTTTCTTCAACATAAGGTACTGTGAAAACCCGACTGAGAGAACTTATCTCTCACTGCGAAAGTGTGTGAAACTTTGGCAACTTGCAGACCTAGTCAGCTTGTGACTCTACATATAAAGCTATCTTCTATACTTCTGAGAACCGTGGCAAAGACTTTTCCGTTTAACTACGAGAACCGTTTTTACTGACACAAGACAATACCCCATTGACCTTGGCCTACCTATTGCATTGGACCGACTCCTCTGGTGAACTCAAACTATTTGCACTGTTTAAGAGTAACTTTATTATTAGTTTTATTAACTTATGCCTTTTTGCTCCTACTTCAAATGCTCTGAATATCCTTAAAAGTAGTTTAAATGCCTCAGAACCTAATATAGTGAAGTACTGTAGGATATGTTTGTGCGATATTGATGGCCTCCTTGTAGTGAATGTTTTCTAACTGACTGTGTAATAGACCTTGAGTATAAGATTCTATTTGAATACTTGTGATTGTAGACCTCTGTGTAACATCCTTACAGCTCACATTCCCTCTTGAGATAAGACTGGCTGATCAGCTCGCTACCAAAAACTGTGTAGTACAGACTTATACCAAAGGTTGGTTTTGCTTACACCTGTAGTCATAGTTGTGTGTAGTGGTCCCAAAGGGTACTGCATGCAAACTCTGCCTAACACCCCATCTTCTATTTATCCCCTTGCGTCTACTCATTTCCTTATACATAGCAATTATTTCAGTCAGGCAGATGATACTGTGACAAGGAAGAGTGATGGAGGAGCTAATAGGGATGACTCCAAAAGCACTGGCACGAGGAAGAGCAGGGCGATGCAGAGCCCTATGCAGAACCAATTTGAACATGTTAGTTATTAGAAGCTAAAAAGGAAGCAGGGCAGAGAAACTGATAAGGGGCTGTCATCGGAGTCTGTCCTTACCCAAAACAGCTTCCCTCCGGGGAGCGGAGCGCCGTGGAGAGGTCCCTCGGCAGATCCAACAGCCTGGAGCAGAGAGGTGGAGAAATACACTGCAGGCAAGAACCATGACTACCTGGTTGTGGAAACCGGCATCCGGTGGCCGAATCCAAGCCACCCGAATGGTGCAGGTGAGGTCCGATGCGCAGAGAGAAACCAGTGTGGTTCAGCTACCGAACAGCAAAGGAAGATTGCAAGAGCCAAGGCGAGCAGAAGTGGTCAGGTGTTGCAGAGGACCAGAAATGTCATAGGCCAAGTACAAAGGTAAGCAGAGGGGGACCGGGAAGGCACAGGGAGACCCCGGAGGCAGTGGTTGGAAGTGCAGAGGCATGTTTCTCATCTCAGTGGGACCGAAGAGAAAAACAAGTAGAGAATGGAGGGGGTGAAAGAGCTCCTCAAAGAGACTAAAATAGAGGCCTGGCAGGATTGTGAACCGGGCCTAGTTAAAAGACATTGCAAAGCCAAAAGAGGAGTCAAGGACCCAAACATCGAGAGAGACCAGTTGAGACTGGAGAGGGTGAAAGAGCGTCCCAAAGCGACTGAAAGAAAGGTCTGGCCGGAGAGTAAACCCGGCCTAGTAAAGAGACATTATAGAGTTGACCAAGCAGTCTGGGACCCACAGAACAAGCACAAGAAGTACAGGGGAACCTTTGGCATAAGTTACAAAAATACCAGGGGAAGAGAACCTTTGGCACAAGTCATGGAAAGCCCAGAGGGGTAGGGGGTAGGGGTGGAAACCCTTTTGGCACACATCACGAGCAAACCAAAGGAAGGGAGTCATCCTTTGGCAAAAGATAGAACTATGATAAGAAAGACTATTGATAAAGAGAACCTGAGGAACACTTGGGGAAGGAAGATGCCCTTCACAGTATTGTTTTGGAACTTTGAACTGTGTGAAAAAGAAGAGGGTGTTTCACTGCCCAAACCCTGGGGATTCCTTAGTCAGGTGCCCAGGGCACGGCTATTGCCTTTGGATCCAGACCCTGGGGGTGGACTAGTGCAGGAGATCACCTGACTGGGGACAGGGGGGTCTTGAGGGAGTTGGGGGGGATATCACCCAATAGCGACACATGGTATCCCCCTTTCCCTACACCCCCATCCCAGTTCATGGGATATTCCACCTCCCAAGTACCCCCCCTTTCCAACAAAAACACTGAGCCGAGGAAGAGGAGGTCAGACGCTAAGAAGATTACCTCCCATGCAGTACATTGGACATGTCCCACAAATGAGATCAGGCAGGGTCAGGCACTTGATTGTAATTACACACACCTGGTACCTATAACCTCTTCCCACATGTTTCAAAGGTGGAACACCGCGACACACTTTGAGCCAAGCGGTGCACGAGAAGGAGCAGTTCTTCCAGAGCGGTGGAGATCCGGGCAGAGTAGAGCAACAGGCCAAAGTGCTAAGGTCAGAAAGTTACAGGCTAGAGACCCCTTTTGCGAGAAGTCATTATATCCTGAAAGCCGCTAGGACTACGCACGGCAGCCCAGCTGGAAAGAAGAAAGAGTCTCCAGTGCTACAAAAGGTACGAGTTGCCCTTGCGGGTGAACGTCAGAGTTGGAGTGGCGCAGAAACAGCTAAAATAACAGCCTGGACTTCAACATCAAAAGATGTGAAAGAATAGAGGCTCCTAACCAAACGGTGAGTTTGTTAATCTGGGTGTCAGTTATACAAACTTTGCGGACGATATGCAAATTCTGCTGACAATCACTGAAAACCACGAATTAGACACCAAATCGTTGAATACCATCTACCTAACCATCCAACCTTGGATGGCGCAACATGAACTCTGCCTGAATGATGATACAAATCATTTGACATTGACGGCAACAACATCACTGTTTCCAATGAAGTAAAAACTCTTGGTGTGTACTTGTCACTCTCCCTAACCAGACAAGTGAACACTTATTACTTCAGCCTTAGCCTATTCTGCCAAACTCATTAAATCCTGCAGACAATTCCTAACCACAATTCCTAACCACAGACAATTGTAGCACCCTGGCCAGAGCTTTAAACCTATCCAGGATAGATTATTGCAATTCCCTCTTTGCTGGTACCACAGCAAAAAACATCATCAAACTCCAGATAGTACGTAACAACGCAATCAGAGCTGCCTAATTTGCCAAAAAAAAGACCATGTTTTATCATTTAGAAGAAACATCTATTGGCTACCAGTACCGGACCAAATCAAATCTCAAATACTATCCTTAACACACAAATGCCTCTCGAACACTGCACCATTATACCTGTCAAAACAAATCTCCAAAGCCCAATTTACAAGACCAACCCGATCCTCACACACAGGGATTCCAACGGAAAAAAGCAGGAGGGTCCAGCTTCCCAGTCATTGCAGCCAAATTATAGAACACCATGCCCTCAGAGCTAAGACAAGACCCTTGCCTCTGGTCATTCCGCGGAAGCCTCAAAACATGGCTATTTAGCCAAAACACTACATAACCGCTACCTCTGGGAATATGATACGATATGCTATTTATAACGCGCCTATACACAAGTGTTTCCATTATGCTACCAAATTACCAACA
Source organism: Ambystoma mexicanum (assembly GCF_040938575.1). Classification (NCBI taxonomy): domain Eukaryota; kingdom Metazoa; phylum Chordata; class Amphibia; order Caudata; family Ambystomatidae; genus Ambystoma; species Ambystoma mexicanum. Next base: position 1,307,224,136 of record NC_090926.1, on the reverse strand, counting down.
TAATGTACTGCCGTTCGCTCTTCCCTGCTGACCAACGCATGTATGCTAAGATGGTATTATGTAATCACCATTGTAAACCCAATATTCTAAGTAAAACTAAGCACGGAATGTAATGTAACCGATCTCTTAAGTATCTCTGCTCAGAAACTTGAGCCCAAGCAAAATTTTACTAAAACTGCAATGTAACCAACTTCTTAAGCAATGTAACACCAGCGTTTGTAACCGATCACATAAGCTCAATCGCCTAGATGCCTAACGGCTTGGTGCGCCCCACAAATGCACAAATAAATTAAAGTACAGAAAGTATGGTCCGTGTTTTGGAGTGCTTGCAAAAGTTGGGAAGAAATGAAGGTTACACGTGTGCATATAAGACGCAAGAGAAAAAGAGAGCCTATTGTTAAAGACTTTAAATCATGAATACTAAGTAGGAGAGTGGTCCGGCGAGAAGGAGATTGCCTAATCAAAAGTCTCTGTGAAAGGTTTTGAAGCTGCAAGGTAGAGGAAAGCGAAAGAGGTGCAATAAGCAAAGCAAATGAAAAAGATACAAGGGAATTATAAGAACTCTGCAGTCTGATCCCAGCAGAGGTGTTAGGCAGAATCACATACAGTACCCTTGGGAACACTACACACAATTAAGACTACACGTGTAAGTACAATTTCACCTTTGGTACAAGCCTGTACTACACAGTAATGTGGTAGCAGTGGTTGAGCAGCCAGACTTATCTCAAGAGTAAAGTGAGCAGTACAAGAGGTTACACAAAGGGACAGCAATCACAGTGGTTCAAACAAACACACTTACTCAAGGTTTCTTGGTAAAAGAATATACATTTATTTACACAGTCAGTTGGAAAACATTCCACTACTAAGAGCATCTCGATATCACAATCTAATACACTACAATACACAGCCAGTTTCTGAACAAGTTCAGCTCCCCTGAAGTGGGAGCAAAATGGCACTTCAGTTACTTTAAAAAGGGGTAAAAAGAGAAGGTTAAAAGAATTAAAGCACAACTACTTTCAGAGGTAGGGCAAATAGTTTCAGTTCACTACAACCAGCAATTCAATTCAAAAGGCCTGGGCCAAAATCAATGGTTCTGAGTCTTGGATAGGATAGCACAGTTCTGGTAGTAAACAGTTAAGTCTTTGCCACGGTTTTTAGAAGTAGTTGGTCAGACAAAAAGTTATATGTCGGTTCAGGGAAGGACAAGCCTTCAAAGTTGGAAAAGTTTCACAAACTTTCACTGCGGCAGAAAGGATTTCTTGAACGCACTTGCACAGTACCTTTCAAATGAAGAAGAGCTGTAGCTGAGGCAGTTGTTCCTGGCAGTTTCAGCAGAACTCGCTGTTCCTCAGCTTCAGTCGTGGGGACAAGGAGGAAGTCGGGAGGTTCCTGCACTGCCCAGGGAAGAGGCTGCAACCTTGGCAAAACGTTGGTTTAAGGTGCGAGTGCCTTAAAGACCACAAGCTGGTATTCTTCTCACTGGCTATCCGGTTTTCAACATCACTCTCAAGAAAATTCAGAGACGGTGTCCAGGTGACTTGCAAGTTGGTTGTTCCCACCAAACAGAAGTTAACCTTGAAGGGCTTCTCTGTCAATGGAGTTTCAGGCAATTTGGACCTGCAGCAGGGCTTCACCGGTGGACGAGGAGTTGCAGCAGTCGTCTTCCTTCAGCTCGTCTATGGTTCTTTCGTTCCAGTGGTCGACTCTGCTTTCCAAGTCCCAGAGGCCTGCTTTTAAACAGTTTTCCCCCATTAATTCCAGCCTAGCTGTCACTCACCCAGCAGGGTGGCTGTCCTTGCCAGACAGCCAGCCGGCCATTCATGCCAGAGTGCATTCAGGTCTCCTAGGAAACTAGGCACAGGGAGTTTCGGGCACCTCCCTTACATCCTGTCCACCCCAGACACCCAGGCGCGAGAGGAGGGCTTCAGCACTGAAGCCTGCCAAAGGTCAATGAACATAGGGACCAAACCTGGTTTGGCGCGCAGAGTTAAACACAAGAAGGACCTTTCCTAAAAGAAACAGCGAAAAAAGTTGACCGGCGTCTGTTTTTACAGATAGGTCTTGGGCACCATATTGAAAAACATGGCTGCCCCGATTTTTAGCTACCGGTGTTCGCGATTGGGAAGAATCATGGTAGTTTGTTCTAAACCACAGCCACCAGCCATTTCAACAGTGAAAAAGTAACATTTTACTGTTACATGAGTGTTTAGACTCAGGGGATGCTAGGCAACCCCTCCAGCATTCTATAGGAAGATGTAAAGACTAGTAAAGTCAATTTAACTTTACATGCTCTGGGAGACGGTAGTCAGTCCCAGAGAAGGTATTTAAACACAGTGGTGTCTGCACTGAAGGTGCTGTGTGACACACAAGAAAATGATGATGCCTCTGGAGTACTCCATATCCAAAAAAACACAAAAGTAAAAAACACATCAAAATACAAGAATGAGTGGGAAAAAAGGCTCATACTCTTTCCAGGTAAAAATGAAAATCCTACAAATCCAGCAAAGTTGCTGGGGGGGTCTCAAAAGGTAAGGGAAATTACAACATTCTTGAGAATTCTCGCTAACAAGAGGGAAACTGGAGTTATATAGGGAACGTTTGTTATATTGAAACTACAAGTACCAAGAGGCATTTAAAAAGGAAAGAATAGAAGTCGAAGTGGTCATGCATAGGTGAAGTCAAAATCCTCGCAGTCTCGAAAGTCTTCAACAAACTCAAAGTGACTCGAGCCTGACGGAGGGAAGTCTTCAGAGTGGGGAGCCTATACTGAACTGCAACCATATTTAATAACTTTTGGTTGAGTTGTGCAAATTGAATAGGGTGCTGACCTGGGCTTGGGTGAAGAGAAATCCGAAAGATGGAACCCTCAAACTTGTGACTAAGAATTTGGGGCCACAAAGGCTCTGGAAGGCAGAGCAAGCTGCCCAAGCTGTATTCGCAAGTTAAAGTGTGTCTTTGCATTAAGTGTTCCACCCTACCCATAAGCTATGTAACGTGGAGACGAAAAAATACATTTGCCATTCTGACATTTTGTGTAACACTGATGTTTTCCTTTAGAAACACATTTCTCTTTTCAGATGTATTGTATTAGAGTGAGGGCAGGCATTAGGTTTTCTATTTTAACTATTATAATTGTGGACAGGACTGACTAGGACTGTTTTATTTATTATTTGATGGTAGAGTGTTAAGATGGATTTCTGAACTCTGACCTGGAGGGGCAGATATTCAGAAGGCCAGCCTAGTTTCTTGGAACAGGGTAACCTCTGGACAAGCCAGACCAATCAGGGTAGCTATGGCAGGCGGTAAGACTAAGGCCTCATTACACGGTAGGTGGTAAGCGTTTACCGGTACCGGTAAACCCTTACCGCCTTACTACGAGGTCCCTTTGCGGGTTGGTGAATTTAACGCCTGCTTTTTGCAGGCGTTAAAAAACAACCCGCAAAGGGACCAGGGAGCTAATTACGGTACCGCAATTTGCGGAACCGTAATTAGCGCCTTTCACATTCCCATAGAGCCCTATGGGGCAAAAATGGGAATGGGGGAAGGGCAATGGGGGAAAGGGGAATTACTGCCCCACCAACCTTGGAATAAGGCGGTAATTCCCCTTTCCACCAAGGCGGTGCCGGTATTTTACCGGCATGCATCCGTGTAATGAGGCCCTAAGTCTCAGGAGGGGTGAGGGTGACTGGAGGACCTCAATGAACACACAAAGCAAGGACACAAATTACTCCAGACAGGTGTCATATCAAAAATATAGACACATTTGTTACAAGTCCTTTGTAAGATAGAGCATAGCAAAAGAATCACAGTAACACTAAGTAAACCAACACATCACAATCAATACAATGTATATATAAGACCATTGGGGTCTAAAGGGTTAAATGATTGAAATATGTCGACAACCTAGATGGGAAGGAAACAGGCACGCCCAGTTTGACATCGACAATGCACCTGACTAAGAGGCAGTCCAGGCCCTAAGAAGAGAGGAGCCTTGTGCTCAATAGTACATGCATTGCAAACGCACGCAGTTGTGCCAATGGGCAGAACAGGGTATCTTCAGCGGTCTCTAGCAGCTCGGGAAGGTGGATGAGGCGATGCAGAAAAAGTTCCCACTATTCAAGAAGGACCTCCACTTGAAGGCAGAGGCAGTTCGAGATAGAGTTGCTATTTCGCAATAGCAGTGAAAAGGAGAGGGGCCCCAGGGGCCACTCATCCGTAAAAATTGGCCCTTGCGCTGGGGGGCACCGGTCGGGGTATTGAGTACTCACCGGTCCCCGACGCAAGCAGACCCAAACTTCGGCAGGTCAGTCCACTTCGATTGCAGGTCCAAATGCGTCAACAAGAACGTCTCAGCACCTTTTATTTCCTGAGATACAGCGATGATTCCCAAATGGGACAGTGGTGAATCGACCCAGTTTCACTGCAGCATGCTTCAGGGGCAAGAGGGTCACAAATGCAGCGGACATGCAAAGGACGTTGCCGTGGCAGGGCAACACGGTAACCGCGTTTACTCGGTCCTGGCGTACTCGTCTAACTTCAGACCTGGGAATGCTAAGTGTACGAAATTCGGTGTGAGGGTGCTGTGGACACAGAGCTAGCAGTATACCAAGTTTCAAGGGCCTCCTCGAAATGGCGGCGGTGGCAGAGAAAAGCAACTGGGTAAGCTGGTCAGTCCACCGGTTGTGCAGGGTCACTTCCGAGAAAGCTTACTTGCAGAGTTTGATGAAGGTGCCGAGAATAGTTGGTCCCACTATTCCAATGGGTCAAAGCGTCTTCGCAGACCTTCTAGGACGACCAGATGCAGACGAGTCCCACGTGACGACAGCGGGCTGAGGGTGCCAAACCTTCCAGCGGGTCACCGGTGGTTCCTCGACTCGGCCTTGTAGTTGCACGATACTTGGATCTTATCCTTTGTTCAGTGAGAACTCAGGAGATCGACATGGTATGGGTGTTTTTGGCCTCCTCTTATCCAAAGTTCCCCTCGCGCCAAAACGGAGAGGACCCAATGGGAGATCAGCTCACAAACACACACTCCATACATGGGCCAATCACGGACAACGGTGGTCCCAGGCATTCATGGCCCTCCAGACTCTCTGGCACCCAAGATGTGTATTTGAACCAGACGTTCCAGCCCACATCCTGGAGGCACACACACAAGGCATGCAGAAGCCCACAAAAGCATTGGGATTCGCGGGAAAGTGCTTGACCAAATAAGGACTGACCCGGGTCGACTCAACCTGGGGAAGGTGAAGGGGCAAGATGGTCAAAGGACAGGACAAAGAACCTCGTGGCATGGCCATTTTGGAGCTAGGCCACCTATTTGTGCCAAACACGGTTAACGTGGTTGACATGGCAGGAAAGGGTTAAAAAGAATGCAAAAAGATAGCTGCCACCAGTCCTGACCATGACACATCTGCAAAGTTCATAAAAAGTAGAGCGAGAGTATCTAGGACCTTTGGAAATTACTAAAAACCCAAGTGTGCTGTATGGTAAGATAAGTTGCACACTTGTTACATGTTTCACAAAAGGTGCAACATGAGAAAAGGACTAAGGGAAACAAGGTCTCCCAGTACTGGCTGTCTTAAGGACATGTCAGTTTCCCCATAAAAAGTGAGCGAAACCCCAGAGGAGTACAGCCGAAGGCTGTGCTTATCTAGCAAAGTCAGTCAATGGTGTCTAAACAGCAGCAAAAGGTTTGGGGGTTGACACATGAGGGATAATTACATAGAATTATGAAATCTTTCCTAACATAGAGCACGGTCCCATCTTAGCTGTAGGGCTAGAAAGGAGTTGTTCAACCCCTGGCAAATTGAATAAAGATTCTCAAACTTCTAACATTTACGTCAGTATCTACTTTTGGTATCACGCCTGCCTCACAACTGCCTGAAGCATCCCGAAGAAGGGAGTCATCCTGTTCTAAGCAGGGTGTTGTTCAGTTATAGGCGTTCTGCTGAAGTGTAAGGGACAGAAATAGGTTTGGGGCATAGGATAGTGAACTTTATACTTTTGACGGCCATTCTGACATCATCCTTCTCGGGAGGAAGCTGGGTATTTAAGCATGTTATAATTACGCAACTAAGACAACAAAAAAACAATTACGCAACTAAAAAAAAAAGAATTCCTGTAACAGCGCCTCGACGCCCGCGGGCAGTGTGAGCGTTTTAAAAAATGCAAAATAAATAAATAAATCCGTAAATTTTGTTTGAGGCAGGGAAACCCCTCTTAGTGATGGGAACGGTTAGGGTTTTTCCTTATATTCATTTTAATAAGTCTATACCAACAAGCCAAGTCTACTTCTGCACCCCTCCAGTATCCAAAAAAAAAGCGCTATACAGCAGGGCATAAAATAAGCGGTATTGCATCGCTACTAGCGATGCAATACATTTGAATTGCTTGTCATATTATGAAGTTTGTCGCTGCGACTGCGACATGAATTTAAGGCATTAATCTGGACTGAAAATAATGGGTGCTGCTCGCAAGAGAATACAAGACTGAGGGCAGGTTGCTACATGAGGTGGCACGCATGGAGGGCAGGTCGCTGCATGAGGTGGCACGCATGGAGGGCAGTTCGCTGCATGAGGTGGCATGCATGGAGGGCAGGTCGCTACATGAGGTGGCACGCATGGAGGGCAGGTCGCTACATGAGGTGCACATGAGGTGGCACGCATGGAGGGCAGGTCGCTACATGAGGTGGCACGCATGGAGGGCAGGTCGCTACATGAGGTGCACATGAGGTGGCACGCATGGAGGGCAGGTCGCTGCATGAGGTGTCACGCATGGAGGGCAGGTCGCTGCAGCAGTAATAATTAAGCCCGGGACCTTTGCACATATGCGCCTTGCACTGGATTATTTTGACAGAGAGGAATAGCATGGTACAAGCTCAGTGCTTTGCCGCGTTTTCTTTGTGTTCCACTCATGCAGCTGCACGGTGGGAGTAGAAGGGGCTGGAGATTTTCTGAAGGCGTGTGAAATGCTTGCCCTGGTGGGCGCCCTCCCACACACTCCCGATCTGTCGTATGTGTTAAGGTTAGGGGTTGCAGAATGAATGCCGATTTGTGTGGTGTGTGGGATCCAATGTATTCTATCTATGCCGGGTGAGGCATTCTAGCTGTGCCCGTGATGGCCCCCTCTACTTTGTTTATTTTACGGGGTTGCATTCGGGTGGAGTGAGAGCGAGTAGGTGGGAGGCTAAATGCATCCTGGCCTTGCCCTGGAGTTTCATGGCCATGCTAGGGAGGTGGTCTGTTTATTATTATTATTTTTTAAATTCTTGCACTGAATGTTGTCCTAAGCAGTGTTTGCACTCCTATGAGGGGAGAGCACCTTGTTTGCATTAAAGAAAAGCTGGTCAAAAATCAGTGTCACATGAAATAAAGTTGCACTCCTTTTAATCTCAACATTTTGGTGTACTTAAATGTTTCCATGTATGTTCTTGGGTTTCTGCATATATTCCAACATATTCCATTTGGGAGACACTAACCCAGTCCTGGTTTTAAGTTTGGATTCTGGAACTTGTAGTCCCAGATTTCTCCATTATAAACACATGATTACAAATCACAGAATGCTAAGATAAAACCAGGACTGGATTAGTCTCCTCTGAATGGAAGAGTGAATGCTTTATGTTCATCAAAAGAACCTTTAATTGTGAATTACAAACTGTTAGGCAGAAACCTGTGCAGTTCCCTTAGGGACCACTGCAAAAGATTTAGGACTACAGGTGTTGGCAGTAAACCAACTTGGTAGCAGTCTGTACCACCCAGATTTACCTGGTAGCTGTGGCTGAGCAGTCAGACTTCCCTCAAGAAGAGTTAGGCAGTATGCAAAGTATACACAATATGTACTCAGACACAATAGCACAAGCAAACACTGACCAGAGCTTTGGTATAAAAGTATATAATTATTTATTTAAAATGACACTTGTAAAACACTCCAGCAGTAAATTGGTAAAATAAGTTCAAAACACAATCACTATTATCATATGTATATCCCTGATTACTTGTTGGACAAGTCTTAGTTAACACCACTTATTTCCAGACAGAGGTGAGCGCTTAACGTTACATGGCACTCCAACAAGTTATTTAAAAAGGGAGGGAAAAGGCAGAATTATGAAAGCACACAACACAAAACACTTTTTAAAGAACCACAGCAAGTTTAGGAAGGCACAGTCTACTGGAGAGCAAGGAAGTTCAGATGCCAGGTCCACTCTTAAAGGGAGCCAGTCGGAAGATGCCCAAGATCCTACAGTTGCACAGAGTCTTCAAAGTCTTTGGGGATAGTTCGAAAAAGGTTTAGTTTAGTTCAGAAAAGTTAGTTAGGGTGTCCCAGGCTAACCCAGGTTAGAAAGTCGAGGATTTAAAACACCCTGTACAATCTGTTACAAGGGAGCCAGGCGGAACACGGTACCTTCAAAAATGGAAAGGATCCTCCAGCGGGGGCAGTTGTTCCTGGCAGCGGGTGCAAGTCGCAGCGTCGTCCAGAGGAAGAGAAGATCTAGACATGGAGGAAAGATGAAGGTCGTTGAACTGCCAGGAAAGAAACCAGCCGCGGAGTCTCCGGTACAAAGGTACTACCCTTTCGATTTGCGGTAGTGGTGAAAACGTGGTATCCCGGTTGCCGGGGTGCTTGGCACGGGCAAGCCGGCGACGAGATGCTCCAGGAAGGCGAAAAAGAAGGCAGACTGGTTATCCCCACAAGTCGAAGGAAGAAGACTCACCGGGCTGGAGATCTCCTCTGTCGTTGGGAAAAGTGGTGAGACGGTTCAGCAGGGCTCCACCGGTGGTGTCGTCGTTGCAGGTCGGCTCAGCTTCTTCCTCCTCGGATTCTTAGGTCCAGTGGCGACGTCTGAAGTCCCAGTCCCCAAAGCCCTGCTTTTATGCAGAAAACCCCCATTCACACAGCCTAGCTGTCACTCAAACATGCTAAGTGGTCAGCCCGGGCGGCTCACCACTTGGGCCAATCATAAGAGTGCGACTTGAGTTGCCAAGGCAACTCAGTCCAGGGTGCCTAAACCCCCCTCCTACACATCCTGTAAACCCAGACATAGTGGCACCACTTTGGAGGGCTTCTGTGGAGAAGCCCGCCAAAAAGTGGAACAAAGGGCTCGACTTGGGTTGGAGTCACAGAAGCGAACACAAACGCCATTTTGGAACCGAGTTTTGGCAAAAAATACCAACCGGCGAATTAATATTAAATAAATAAACCGGCGGTATGTTCGAGGCTATATTAATTAATTATTAAAGATGGTAGCCTCGAACAATGGGAAAAGCCCATAGGGATATATTTGCGGTCGAATATAAAAAGTAGTATCCACTGCAATCGAATTTCCCCGACCAGTACGTCCACAATATGATGGTTTGTACTGCTTCTGTTCAGAATTTGAGACTAGTAAAGTCAATGATGACATGCCCTGGGGGACAGTAGTCAGTCCCAGGGTATGGAGTCTATGTTTGGGGGTCACTATATGACACCCCGGTGTTACTGCACTGAGGGTGCTGTGTAACACACATACCAAAAACACATGAAGCCCTATGGAGTAAAAGACCCCATAGCCCATAAACACATCTAAAGTCAAAGGAACACCTCAAACCATGCCTAAGAGTGGGAGTAAAAGAGTCTCATCTTAGCAGGAGAAAAAAATAAACCCCAAAAATCCGGCAAAGCTGCTGGGGGACTCACCAGGTTTGGGAAATTAGCCTTTACAGAGAATTCTCCCTAACACAAATCCCTAACATTATGTTCTCAATTCCTCCCATGTAGCTCTTTGCTTTGTTTTCAAGTGAGGCCGTAATGCACAACGGTAGCGGGCGGCGCGCGGGTGGCGGGGAGATGTGCCTGGTTCCAAGTGGAATTGGGTGGCTACTGTGTCATCACACGTGAACTCATTTTACAGCACATTAGCTTGGAAGTATATAGTTTAGCAAAGTCTGCTGCACACACAGTATTCAAACACTATTTTAAACTATTCTAAGAAGCAAAGCACACAAACACTGACTTCCACCCACCCCACCCCACCCCACTCCTCCCCCAAGTAGTGCTTCATAGGAGTTAAGGAAGAAGTGTTATTTGCCCAGTATATTTGCATAGGAAGAAATTAAAGGCGGGATGTTTAATTCAGAGACCACATAAACCACACTGATGCCTAAATGAGCTACCTTCGCAGTTATAGCTACTACTCGAGTATTTTTTGGAAGAGCTGCCAATCAATAGCCAAGATCCTAAAATTGCAATTTGCAGCATTAGCCGACTTCTCTGATGGCTCCCTACAGCGTGGTGGCTCCATAGTTTGTGGATATAAAGGTAAGTGCCTCTGATGAAATCAAAGGGGGTGGGGTGGCTGATTTCATGTACAGACAGCCCCCATGCATGCTGTGCTCCATTTTTCTTAATTGCCATAGTTAGCATTTGTTTTTTTGAAGGGCTATATGTGCCTGGGCCATGTTTTTTTCAATAAGACACAGCTTGAATGGTAGCATCACAAAAAAAAAAAAACAAGCATAGGCTGGCACTGCCAATAAACCACATTTGGGCTGTTTGCACATTAATTAAATATGACATGGTAATAAGTATCGTGCCCATGTGCCTGAGTCCATCATACACGGGATAGTGCTTTCCTCACAATGCAAATAGTTTTCATAATGTTTCCCAAAATGAAACGTGGCACTTCGAGTGCATTTCTCATGTTCAAGTATAAACATCACTCCTTAGCAGAATGGAAGAAGCTGGGGGCTGGACATTCTGATTCTACTTAGCAGCCCACATGCAGGGTGTGGGAGCCAGTACTCCTTTCCTGTACTATACTAATCTGTGCATTGAGCTTCTCACCTTTATGGAAGGTTGGGTGGCTTTGGCCAAGTGGACTAATGCACACACTATATGATCTGTTAGAAGTCATGGGCATAGGTTCAAATCCGTCGGGTCCACGCCGCCCTTCATCCTTCCTAGGCCGATAAAGTAAGTACCATTGAGTCGGCTAACGGACATCAAATTCTGCTGCTAGAGACACCAGGGTCACGGTGACCTTAGACGCCTGGTGCAGGTGGCTTCCTTTCATAATGGGGGACAAGTTCTCTGGTGTTGCTGCTGTTTAGACACCATTGGCTGACTTTGCCAGAGAAGCACGGCCTTCAGCTGCACTCCTCTGGGCTTTCGCTCACTTTCTATGCGGAAACTGAAATGCCATTAAGACAATCAGAGCTGGGAGACTTTGTTTCCCTTAGTCCTTTTCCCATGTTGCAACTTTTGTGCAACAAGTACACAATGTACCTTCCAGTACAGTGCACTGGGTCTACTAGTCATTTCTAAAGACCCTAGATACTCTCGTAGGACTTTTTATGAACTGTGCAGATGTATCATGGACATGACCGGTGGCAGCTATCGTTTTGCATTATTTTTAGTCCTTTCCTGCCATGTTAACCGCATTAAGCACAAATAGGTGGTCTGGCTCCAAAATGGCCATGCCATGAGGTTCTTTGTCCTATCCTGTGGCCATCTTGCCCCTTCGCCTTCCGGGTCGACTCGACCTGGGGGACAGTCCTTAATTGGTCATGCACTTCCCGCGAAACCCAATGCTTTTGCGGGCTTCTGCATGCCTTCTTTATGTGCCTTTCAGGATGTGGGCTGGAACGTCTGAGTCCAATTCACATCCTGGGTGCCAGAGAGTCTGGAGTGCCATGAATGACTGGGACCACCGTGGTCCATGATTGGTCCACATATGGAGTGTGTGTTTGTGAGCAGATCTCCCATTGGGTCCTGTCTGTTTTGGCGCAAAGGGAACTTTGGATAAAAGGAGGCTGAAAACACCCATACCATGTCGATCTCTGGAGTTCTCACTGAACAAAGGATAGGATCCAAGTATCCTGCAACTACGAAGCCGAGCCGAGGAACCGCTGGTGATCCGCTGGAAGGTTTGGTACCCTGAGCCCACTGTCGTCCTGAGGAACCCCTCTGCATCTGGACGTCCTGGAAGGTCTGGGAAGACGCTGAGACCCATTGGAATAGTGGGACCAACTATTCTCGGCACCTTCACCAAAACTTGCAAGTAAGCTCTCTCGGAAGTGTCCCTGGGCCAACCAGTGGGCTGATCAGCTTACGCAGGACCTTTGCTCTGTCTCCGCCATCATTTCGAGGAGGCCCTCGAAACATGGTATACTGCTAGCTCTGTGTCCACGGCACCCTGACACCGAATTTCGTACACTTAGCATTCCCAGGTCTGAAGTGAGACGAGTGCGCTAGGACCAGAGTAAACGTGGTGACCGTGTTGCCCTGCCGCGACAACGTCTTTTGCAAGTATGCTGCATTTGTGACCCTCTTGCCCCTGAAGCCTGCTGCAGTGAAACTGGGTCAATTCATCCACCCGGAGCGGAGAAATCGCCACTGTCCCATTTGGGAATCATCGCTGTATCTCAGGAACTGAAAGCCGCAGAGACGTCCTTTTTTGTTGCGTTCGAACCTGCAACCCTAGTGGACTGAATGGGCGAAGTTTGGGTCCGAGAGCGCCTGGGACCGGTGAGTACTTACAACACAAACCGGTGGCCCCTTTCATGCACAAGTGGCCCCTGGGGGTCTCTCTCCTTTCCACTGCTAGTGCAAACTAGCGACTCCATTCGGCTCTCTGGAACTGCCTCTGCCTTCAAGTGGAGGTCCTCCCTGAATAGTGGGAACGGTCTTCATCGCCTCATCCACCTTCTCCAGGTGCTAGAGACCCTTGAAGAGACCCTATTTTGCCCATTGGAACAACCGCATGCGCTTGCATTGCATGCACTATTGAGCACAAGGCTCCTCTCTTCTTAGGGCTTGGACTCCTCCTAGGTATGTTATCGATGTCGAAGGGGCCTAAAGACTATCTGCACTGCCTGTTTCCTTCCCATCTAGATTGTCGACATATTTCGTGCATTTAACCCCTTTACACCCCAATGGTCTTGTATATACATTGTATTGATAGTGTTGTGTTGGTTTATTCTTCTACTATGGTCTATGTTACAAAAGCCTTGTAATAAATGTGTCTATATTTTTAATATAACACATGTCTGGAGTAATTTGTAAGTGTCCTTGCTGTGTGCGCTCATTGAGGTCCTTCAGTCACCCTCACCCCTCCTGAGACCTAGTCTTGACTGCCTGCCACAGCTACCCTGATTGGTCTAGCTTGTCCAGAGGTTACCCTGTTCCAAGAAACTAGGCTGGCCTTCTGAACCTCTGCCCCTCCAGGTCACAGTTCAGAAATCCATCTTAACAATGTGCAAGTTTGTGTACAGCAGCAGTCCTGGAGGGTACTCCGGGGCCAGAGTCACAGACTTTGTCTCTGTGAAGAGAACCAGCTACCGCTGCCTCCATGTCTGTGGCAGTAAGCACTGCAGAAGCAGCCCTGCATTTGTTTTCATGATGAACCCAAATGTCTGTAACACCAGCCCAAGCCCCAAACATACACAAGAGGAAGTGGATTTTACAATTGATTTATAGTCTGTTGGCAGAAATTAAAGGATGCAATGTAGCTCCCCTTCTAGCCTAGTACAGCCTGGGTAACTTGGCATCACAAGCTCCCAGGAACTACATTTGGGTGCCAATGTCAACTGGTACCTAACATGATCACTTGTTACAGTAATGTTTGGGAATCTGTATAAAGGAGCCTCACAGCAGAACGAATAAAATCAAAACATAATAGGTCATTTACGGGACAAAACAGTTTGCTTCTAATGTGGAAGTTGGCACACTAGCGCCACAATTAGTGGTACCTCTACTGCGTGATGCACGCAACTGATGAGTATTTATTGATGTCTAGTTGCAATTAACTTTGTGCCCCACTGAAAACTGTTACTAGAAAAATTGCTAATCATTTAAATTGGATTGCTAATTAAAAATATTTTCATTAGGAATTTTGACTTATCAATTTTGAAAAACGAATGTATGCCTTGATACAGGAACATGAATCATTAGTTTTATTACTGCTACATAGATTCTCAGATGCACAGTTGAGGCTGCATGTGACTTTATATGAAAGATTTACACGTTTACCATCAGCTGCTGGTGTCTTTCGACTGTGCACAGTAGGAGTATTATCTAGCCACTCTGTGCATAGCATTGATTACATAACTTACTCAACGAGCTTGATGGCAGCTGTAACAAGACCGTAATTAGGCCTTGTCAAAGGGGGAGGTCAGTAACCCGTCTTTGGCATTGGTGGGAGGTCTACCAGGGTGATTGCCAGTGCCAGTCATACCTCTGAGGTGGATGGTAGCAGCTGACGAAGGACACATTTCCCGTTTGCCTCGTGCACTGTGCCAAAGTGTTTGTGTGAAGAACCCTGTATCCAGCCTCAAAATAGACTTGCCAGTTGTCTTTCACCTTCTCAGAAGCCGAGCCTAAAGAAGAACGACTAAGACCACCAAAACGGCAGAAGAAACTGAGAAAGTGAGAGCTGAAGCAAATCCAAAACACACACGCCACACTTAGCGGAGCCACGAGAGAGGGAGACACTCCAAACACAGCCACAACAAAACCCAGAATAGCTGCGCTGGAGGCAAGCAAAAACGTACCTTCTGCTGCCATGTTATCAATGGGAGCATCAAACTGTGCTGTTTGAGAATCCTGAAGGTGTATCACCCACTAGTCCCCAGGGATCTGTCATCCAGGTGGCCAGGACACGGCCATCGCTATTGGAACCAGTACCTGGTGGGTGGACCAGTGGGGGGGGGAGGATCACCTGGATGGAGAGTCATTCGGGGAGTGGAAGTCGGACACCGAAGGTGACACGCGATATCCCCTTCCCCATAACACCTTTCCCCATCCTAGCAACTAGGATACTTTGGAGCTCAACACCCCTACACCCCATTTACAGACACAAGCACTTTCTCACGGACAGTACACCATGAGTGACAACGGACTAACACCAGAGCCTTATACCTGACATGTCCCAACACAAGGGTTAGGCAGAGTCAGGCAATTGACAATAATAACACAGACCGGACTACAATTACACTTCCCCACACGGATAAAAGGCGGAGCACGAAAGCACACTCTGAGCAAGGCAAAACGCACAAAGAAGCAGCAATTCGTGAATGGAAGTTTAGACAGAGGAGAAAGGCGGCAAGACCAAAGAGGGCGGCAAGGAGGGAACTACCCTTGACCTTTTCAGAGAAGAACAGCCACTTTCAAGAGGCCTTGAGAGAAAGAAACCCAAGACCAGGAATTGCAGCCAAACAAAAGTGCACTGTGTCGAAGGTTCACCAGGTCCTCCCGCATTGATAGCCAAGGCGGGGAGAAGAGATTACCAATGTGTTACTGTCCTTGGCTGCGACAACAAAGCAACTCCAATGAATCCAGCATAGCCTGTGAGGACTAATAACAGACCGAACTGTGTTACGCTCAAGGTTGCAAGCGGCCACATTGTTTAAGGAAAGAGTAATTCGTATGTGACTGAACTTTGGAAAACAGAAATAGATACCAGATACAGAGTGGTCCGGTGCCATGTGGGTGCTCACTCGAAAGTCTCGGTTTGGTATCCAAGTCGGCATATGAGCCTGGCTGAGGGAGGCTAATTATTAATCAAGGGTATCTGAGCCCAGAAGAGGGGGGGGTTCGGGGTGAACCGTGAATTACCTGACAAGGACTATTCTAAAGAAATCACTACAGCAAATGTGAACCCAACTGAGGGATGCCTACGAAGTGAAGGAGCACCATCCGTGCAAATACCACCACACACCTCCCACATTAGGCAGTGGGAACTTAGGAAGTTATTTATTTATTTTTGCATTTGATAAAGCGTGCCAGGTCCGGAGGCATCAGGACACTAGGTACAACAGGGCTTTTAGACAGGTTAGGTAAGGTACAGTTCATACATGTAGGAGGTTTGCAGAGAAGAGAAGGGTCTTCAGTTGTTTTCGTTAACAACATCAAAGAGTTCAGATGCAGTTGCTCTGCCCTAAATTGGTTCACAATACAAGAAATCCTCCAATATTTCTTTTCTATGGCAGCACCTCACATAAGCAATCATATGAGCTCCTTTTGAAATGTCAGTGGCCTCTTCCAACTGTAGGTCAAACTGACTGTGTTTCAAGCGCGATATCAATTCTGTACTGATATCAGAGGACATGTCAGTGATGCAGCGGCAAATTGTGGTGTCAGACATAGGGATACTTTTGCATTTCTCTGCTGCACCGTTACAAAGCATTACCCGGTTGACAGCGAGAATTATTGGCAGAATTACTTTCTCAGCATCTGTAAAAGGCTTTTTGTTTTTTTCCCCAGATAGTATACAATGGGGCAAGAAGCTTTCAAAGCATTTGCAGGCATTGAGGCCATATTTTTAACAGTGTCTTTTTGCTTTTTTAGGCCTTGCAACTGCCGTACAAAGAAATCCCTGGTCTTTTTTGCTACATCAGCATGTTTAGTTTCCAAATGCCCCCTTTATTTATGTATTCATTTAATTAGATATTTATAAAGCGCACCGAACCCGGGGGCATCTGGCACCTTAGTTTTGTTGGCTTCAGTCTGTCATTTGCTAATGTAGCACCACAAACCACACACTGCGGCTTAACTTAACCTGTGATCCATGTGAACCCAAAGTCTAAATAAGAGTCATCATATTTCTGCATTGTTGCATTTCTTGTGTCTGTTTCCACGTCTCCTTCTGCTTTTCGTTTGAGATTCCTACCATCTTTGGGCACTAGGAAACGATCCATCTCAAAAAGGAACCTGGATCTTTGAAAACATTGTAAACCCCCACTTCAGCGTATGTCACGTTAGTATTTAAAAACCATTTCAAGCTCAAGAAAAACTAAAAATGCCACCGCAAAATAAAAAAAGAATTAAAATGGCAAACACCATATGCATAGATTTAAAACGAACCATGTGAAAAGCTTGGGGGAAAAAAGCCCATTGTAAAAATGGGTCAGAAATACTGATTGGATAACAATAAAAAAAACACACCACAATCTCAGAAGACTCCCTGTTCAGATTGTGAAGCCCTAGTTTGAATTTCTTCTTAAAGTGTGGTCCGGGAAAAGGCTACAGATTGGCGGTGAAAACCACACCTGGATGCACGATGCCGGTTACTTCTACTCAACCATAAGGAAAGGAAATCCTTACCTGCCTGCGTGACTGGTTGCCGGGACACAGGTGGTTAGGTTGATACGCGGACACTTGGAGCGATGCTGCTGCAACGCAAATAAACAGTTAGTCAAGGATACATGGGTCTGCCTAGGACTTCAAAATTAAGATTAGATGAGCGGAAGCTAAAACTAGCACTTAAGTGTTTAGGCATCAGCTAATAAGCAGGACCTAACGCTGGGAAACCAGGAAAGGGTACACAGTGCACTGTAAATGCAACTCCCACATGAGACGTGAACTTTCAGTACCCCCACCAAACTGGAAATGAGAAAGGAACAGCCTCAACAATAGGTTTGAAATCCCTGATTGTGACTCCTAACTATACCTTTAAAACTGCCCCACCTTCACCCACAGCAAACTACAGTTGTTTTTAAAAAAGGCATCCTTACCGTCGGCAAGTCCTACTGTAGATGTCAAGATTTTTATGGTGCCACGGCTGCTAGGGAGTTTGCTGTCCTAGATGGGATGATAGAGCCAACTTGGGTTCCTGCAATAGAAAAAAGTACCACAAGAAAATATTATAGACCTACCAGGTTGACCGAACCAATATTTGCGCACTACACTCTGCCAGTCGGAGTACATTCTCCCCCACACACACAAAGGGGACCTAAGGAGCAGAGTCCTACCAGGAAATCTCCAATGTTCCCTATAGGATAGGCCAGTCCACCCCAGCTGGCAGAGAGCAGTCCGAGCACATACCTGAAAATGTGAATCCTGCTCAGTCACAGACACACAAAATGATAGAGTGAGAGAAAGAGCATCAGCTTGTTATATGTTACCCTTTCTATTCCCTGCCTAGAATAGTTGGGAAGTCCAGCCTGCTGGCATTCCAATCATTCAACTACATATCTTACATAAGACACAGTAGTGCTTAACTCACCGAGCTAACTTTCGGAAACATCGGGATATAGCCATTTTGCTTTTACTGCAGTTTGGTGACAGTGCTGAAGTAGCAGCAGACTCTGCCGTGGCAGCCGTGCCAGACACAGGGGCCCCTAGCATCTCTGCAGCATATGGTGCCCATGCAGGCGAAGGCCTGGCACCCAAATAAGGACGTTATACATGAATTCCACTTTAAATCACTTCTATGGCAGGGGTGCACCCAAAGTACTGTTGGTAATGCAGTGATTTTTAGTACATCAAGGGATGCTCTATAGTAGATGGCTACAGGGGTAGCTCTGTTGCTGAGATGTTATATATGCAAAACGTGTTAAATTGCATGGCTTTTCACAATTCCTTACAGAAAAGAAAGTGCTATAAAAAGTGTTTGGCCAGAGGATGTGTTGAGTTAGGCAATGGGTTGCTTATATTCAGGGCAGGGGGGGGGGGTATTTCTGCCTTGCCCCTGTGGTGAAAATCAAAAGTTGGTACCCATGAACCACAGTTTCATTTCTTAATAACTGCTGTCAGCACAACTCTGTCCTATACAGACAGACAGCGGAAGAAATGTGTGGTGGGGGCCGTGGAAGGACAAGAAAGACATTTTGTGGTAAAGACAGAATCTGGCCGGTATAGTTCAATGCACTGCCTGGCGGGACTGAGCGGTAAAGTTAGGCACATCTCCCGGAAATGTTCAATTCAGAACCCTTCACCTCGTAAAGGCAGTAAAGTTACAGAAATCCTGGGAAGGGAACTTCATGCCATCGCGGCCGCTGCGCTTCATCCAGAGCCCAGGGCTGCCGCCACACTTGTCCCCCGCTCCGGTGGCAGCCCATATATCACCTCTGGCACAGGAGGGCTAAGCAGCCCCAGAGGCATCCGAACCATATTAGCCTACATTTGAAAATCAAAAACCCTGAGATGTATGCCCCGCCCATAGCCACAAAAGACTCCCCCCAATTGCACATGGCTCTGCCCACACACCCCACCCACATGTCAAAAAAGGTAATCTCATTTGTTGTAGCTGGTATTAGAAACACATTTACCGCAAACACATTTTGCAGTTTGCACTTTACAGTGGAATGCAATAAATGTGAATGTCCGAGAACATGTAATATCAAACAAACTAACCTGAAGGTCTACTTGCACCCTATTACCAGGCTATTTGAATCTGCTTCTTTCCTCTTGCAATGTAATGTTCCTGGTGCTTGTATATTATTGTGTATATTATTATTACCTTATATCCTCTCAAGAATACCTGTACCTGTAAAACTTTGCCTCTGGACCTAGATCCTGCCTTGTATATATTTGCCTACTGTAACTTGTCTGATGTCCCTGCACTGTCTTACTTACCATGTACCTGTAACTAAGTTGAGCATATTCCTGTCTTTTGCGCCCTGATGCCCCAGGGTCTGGCGCGCTCTACAAATAATAAACTAAACTAAATCAAATAAGACAGGCATGCCATGATCACACAAACACACTACACAGAAAACATTTTGTATTTGTATTTATTGATTTATAAAGCACCTTACACCAAAGCGCTGAAATATTACATGTATTGAGCCAAGCACAAGCACACACTAATAAATGGGTTGCTGCTGTTTAACATGATTTCACAGATCATCATAGCTCAGTGGGTTAATGTTCCCACCACAGTTCGTCAACAACTGAGTTCAGGAAAAGGATTGCCAAATGAGAGCTCCAGTGGGTCACACGCGCAGCAGTAGCACTGGGGACATGAAGCAAAAGCATGCTGCCCAGTGTGAGGCAATGGCCATAATTTAGCTCGACATACATTCAACAAACTTCCTTTGTATTGAAGGGTGACTAAGATGTGAGGCGATCTGCCAAAAAAGAATGAAAGCTGAAGCAAAACAAATGTATTGAAAGGTATTTGGAAAATAATGAATAGTATGTATTCAGTATGGAGTTGGGATGTTGTAAATGAATTTACGTATTCAGTTTTCGCTAGGTTTTCATTACCTGCATGTATATGTTTTAGAATGGTAATTTACCTGCTCAAATTAATGTGTAATTTGCCCGTTTCAGCAACAATATTGACCTCAAAGAAGGTTAAAACTGTTTTTGGAATTAGAGTATTCAAAACAATTGCGACCACAGAATGCATTTCAAGTATCACCAATTTTGAATAATGTTGTTCTCAATCAGGTTTAACTTAAAATGTTACACTGTCACATCAGCTTATTTATTTAGGGGATCCTGGGTTCCTTCCAAGCTCCTGGCTGTGGCTCAGAAGGATGTTGACGCCCCGATGGTCAAATAGACTCGAGTGCAGGACTGCAGCCCAGATGTCAGGCAGGCTGGCCCCAGGAGCGGGCGGCAACTTTCTCTGCTCTGCTGCGGTCGGTCCCCGCAAATGAATTCACTGGAGGCGGGACCCGGTAACGGCGGCGAAAACCCAGAGAAAAGCAGAAAAACCCAGGGTCTCCGGGGTAAACGCAGAGGTTAGCCTGTGCAACAGCGCAGAAGAAGAAGTAGGCCTGATGCCTGTGGCTGGGGTAAACATGGCATGGACATGGGGCTTCATTTCCAGCGGGCTGAGTTCATTGAGTGAACGCTGTGTTGCAAAAAACATCTGCCCGCCCTCCTGTTTGGGGGCATCTGCCCTGAAATGCCCTCCTGTTTGGGGGCGTCTGCCCTGAAACGCCCTCCTGTTTGGGGGCGTCTGCCCTGAAACGCCCTCCTGTTTGGGGGCGTCTGCCCTGAAACGCCCTCCTGTTTGGGGGCATCTGCCCTGAAATGCCCTCCTGTTTGGGGGCGTCTGCCCTGAAACGCCCTCCTGTTTGGGGGCGTCTGCCCTGAAACGCCCTCCTGTTTGGGGCATCCGCCCTGAAACGCCCTCCTGTTTGGGGGCATCTGCCCTGAAACGCCCTCCTGTTTGGGGGCGTCTGCCCTGAAACGACCTCCTGTTTGGGGGCATCTGCCCTGAAATGCCCTCCTGTTTGGGGGCGTCTGCCCTGAAACGCCCTCCTGTTTGGGGGCAGTGGGATACTACATACCAGCCAAAAAGACACACAAAGACATACCTGATGTTACTGCAACCAGAATCGAAATAGGAAAAACAAACCCATCGGCATATAAATATACCTGGCGCTTCGAAACACGTCCGAAATGTATTAGCGCTTTATAAATACAAAATAAATAAATACATATCTGCACGTGCCAGATCCTCCTTCCTTCATGATGCTCTTCCCTGAGCACGTAGGAAAACGTGCATACGTCATGACGTCTTAAAGGCACTTCAGAAAGTGTCGGCAAACTTCTAAACAAGCACACAATGCTGTCGGGTCTCATAGGGACTTTAGATGCCCGTTTCTATTGATAAAATGACAGAACGTGAGGCCTCCCTTTACCGGAAGCGCCTCCCTGACCCGGAAGCGCCTTCCAGTTTCCGGCAGCGGCGGGTAAGTGCGCGCCCGCTCCTGCAATGAGCTGTATATGCGTGGCTCTTCGCCGCCATTAGCTCGGCTCGTGCCCGCCCCTGTGGCATTATGTGGCTCCGGGGGGGCCCTGCCCTTCTGCCACCTCTGAAAACGCAGGTGACGTCACAAGCTGCAGCTGACGGCCATTCCCTGCGCTGCCCTCATCACAGGGTGCCAGTCCCTGATGCAGGGCAGCAGCCAGTAGACCCAGAGGCAGCCAGTAGAAAGAGAGGCAGCCAGTAGACCCAGAGGCAGCCTGTACATCCTGTAGACCCAGAGGCAGCTGTAGACCCAGAGGCAGCCAGTAGAAAGAGAGGCAGCCAGTAGAAAGAGAGGCAGCCAGTAGACCCAGAGGCAGCCTGTAGACCCAGAGGCAGCCTGTACATCCTGTAGACCCAGAGACAGCCAGTAGACCCAGAGGCAGCCAGTAGACCCAGAGGCAGCCAGTAGAAACAGAGGCAGCTGTAGACCCAGAGGCAGCCAGTAGACCCAGAGGCAGCCAGTAGAAACAGAGGCAGCTGTAGACCCAGAGGCAGCCAGTAGACCCAGAGGCAGCCAGTAGAAACAGAGGCAGCTGTAGACCCAGAGGCAGCCAGTAGACCCAGAGGCAGCCAGTAGAAACAGAGGCAGCTGTAGACCCAGAAGAAGCCAGTAGACCCAGAGACAGCCAGTAGAAACAGAGGCAGCTGTAGACCCAGAGGCAGCCAGTAGACCCAGAGGCAGCCAGTAGAAACAGAGGCAGCTGTAGACCCAGAGGCAGCCAGTAGAAACAGAGGCAGCTGTAGACCCAGAGGCAGCCAGTAGACCCAGAGGCAGCCAGTAGAAACAGAGGCAGCTGTAGACCCAGAGGCAGCCAGTAGACCCAGAGGCAGCCAGTAGACCCAGAGGCAGCCAGTAGACCCAGAGACAGCTGTAGACCCAGAGGCAGCCAGTAGAAACAGAGGCAGCTGTAGACCCAGAGGCAGCCAGTAGACCCAGAGACAGCTGTAGACCCAGAGGCAGCCAGTAGAAACAGAGGCAGCCTGTACATCCTGTAGACCCAGAGACAGCCAGTAGACCCAGAGACAGCTGTAGACCCAGAGGCAGCCAGTAGACCCAGAGGCAGCCAGTAGAAACAGAGGCAGCTGTAGACCCAGAGGCAGCCAGTAGACCCAGAGACAGCTGTAGACCCAGAGGCAGCCAGTAGAAACAGAGGCAGCCTGTACATCCTGTAGACCCAGAGACAGCCAGTAGACCCAGAGACAGCTGTAGACCCAGAGGCAGCCAGTAGACCCAGAGACAGCTGTAGACCCAGAGGCAGCCAGTAGAAACAGAGGCAGCCTGTACATCCTGTAGACCCAGAGACAGCTGTAGACCCAGAGGCAGCCAGTAGAAACAGAGGCAGCCTGTACATCCTGTAGACCCAGAGACAGCCAGTAGACCCAGAGACAGCTGTAGACCCAGAGGCAGCCAGTAGACCCAGAGACAGCTGTAGACCCAGAGGCAGCCAGTAGAAACAGAGGCAGCCTGTAGACCCAGACAGAGGCAGCCTGTAGACCCAGAGGCAGCCTGTAGACCCAGAGGCAGCCTGTAGACCCAGAGACAGCCTGTAGACCCAGAGGCAGCCAGTAGACCCAGAGGCAGCCAGTAGAAACAGAGGCAGCCTGTACATCCTGTAGACCCAGAGACAGCTGTAGACCCAGAGGCAGCCAGTAGAAACAGAGGCAGCCTGTAGACCCAGACAGAGGCAGCCAGTAGACCCAGAGGCAGCCAGTAGACCCAGAGGCAGCCTGTAGACCCAGAGGCAGCCTGTAGACCCAGAGACAGCCAGTAGACCCAGAGGCAGCCAGTAGAAAGAGAGGCAGCCAGTAGACCCAGAGGCAGCTGTAGACCCAGAGGCAGCCAGTAGACCCAGAGACAGCCAGTAGAAACAGAGGCAGCCAGTAGACCCAGAGGCAGCCAGTAGACCCAGAGGCAGCCAGTAGAAACAGAGGCAGCCAGTAGAAACAGAGGCAGCCAGTAGACCCAGAGGCAGCCAGTAGGCCCAGAGGCAGCCAGTAGAAAGAGAGGCAGCCAGTAGACACAGAGGCAGCCAGTAGAAACAGAGGCAGCCAGTAGAAACAGAGACAGCCAGTAGAAACAGAGGCAGCCTGTAGACCCAGAGGCAGCCAGTAGAAACAGAGGCAGCCAGTAGAAACAGAGGCAGCCAGTAGAAACAGAGGCAGCCAGTAGAAACAGAGGCAGCCAGTAGAAAGAGAGGCAGCCTGTAGACCCAGAGGCAGCCTGTAGAAACAGAGGCAGCCTGTAGACCCAGAGACAGCCAGTAGAAACAGAGGCAGCCAGTAGAAACAGAGACAGCCTGTAGACCCAGAGGCAGCCAGTAGAAACAGAGGCAGCCAGTAGAAACAGAGGCAGCCTGTAGACCCAGAGGCAGCCAGTAGACCCAGAGGCAGCCAGTAGAAAGAGAGGCAGCCAGTAGACACAGAGGCAGCCAGTTGGAACAGAGACAACCAGTAGAAACAGAGGCAGCCTGTAGACCCAGAGGCAACCAGTAGAAACAGAGGCAGCCTGTACATCCTGTAGACCCAGAGACAGCCAGTAGACCCAGAGACAGCTGTAGACCCAGAGGCAGCCAGTAGACCCAGAGGCAGCCAGTAGAAACAGAGGCAGCTGTAGACCCAGAGGCAGCCAGTAGACCCAGAGACAGCTGTAGACCCAGAGGCAGCCAGTAGAAACAGAGGCAGCCTGTACATCCTGTAGACCCAGAGACAGCCAGTAGACCCAGAGACAGCTGTAGACCCAGAGGCAGCCAGTAGACCCAGAGACAGCTGTAGACCCAGAGGCAGCCAGTAGAAACAGAGGCAGCCTGTACATCCTGTAGACCCAGAGACAGCTGTAGACCCAGAGGCAGCCAGTAGAAACAGAGGCAGCCTGTACATCCTGTAGACCCAGAGACAGCCAGTAGACCCAGAGACAGCTGTAGACCCAGAGGCAGCCAGTAGACCCAGAGACAGCTGTAGACCCAGAGGCAGCCAGTAGAAACAGAGGCAGCCTGTAGACCCAGACAGCGGCAGCCAGTAGAAACAGAGGCAGCCAGTAGACACAGAGGCAGCCTGTAGACCCAGAGGCAGCCTGTAGACCCAGAGACAGCCAGTAGAAACAGAGGCAGCCAGTAGACCCAGAGGCAGCCAGTAGACCCAGAGGCAGCCAGTAGAAACAGAGGCAGCCTGTACATCCTGTAGACCCAGAGACAGCCAGTAGACCCAGAGACAGCTGTAGACCCAGAGGCAGCCAATAGAAACAGAGGCAGCCAGTAGAAACAGAGGCAGCCTGTAGACCCAGAGGCAGCCTGTAGACCCAGAGGCAGCCTGTAGACCCAGAGACAGCCAGTAGAAACAGAGGCAGCCAGTAGACCCAGAGGCAGCCAGTAGAAAGAGAGGCAGCCAGTAGACCCAGAGGCAGCTGTAGACCCAGAGGCAGCCAGTAGACCCAGAGACAGCCAGTAGAAACAGAGGCAGCCAGTAGACCCAGAGGCAGCCAGTAGAAACAGAGGCAGCCTGTAGACCCAGAGGCAGCCAGTAGACCCAGAGGCAGCCAGTAGAAAGAGAGGCAGCCAGTAGACACAGAGGCAGCCAGTAGAAACAGAGACAGCCAGTAGAAACAGAGGCAGCCTGTAGACCCAGAGGCAGCCAGTAGAAACAGAGGCAGCCAGTAGAAACAGAGGCAGCCAGTAGAAACAGAGGCAGCCTGTAGACCCAGAGGCAGCCAGTAGAAAGAGAGGCAGCCTGTAGACCCAGAGGCAGCCTGTAGACCCAGAGACAGCCAGTAGAAACAGAGGCAGCCAGTAGAAACAGAGGCAGCCAGTAGAAACAGAGGCAGCCTGTAGACCCAGAGGCAGCCAGTAGAAACAGAGGCAGCCAGTAGAAACAGAGGCAGCCAGTAGACCCAGAGGCAGCCAGTAGAAAGAGAGGCAGCCAGTAGACACAGAGGCAGCCAGTTGGAACAGAGACAGCCAGTAGAAACAGAGGCAGCCTGTAGACCCAGAGGCAGCCAGTAGAAACATAGGCAGCCAGTAGAAACAGAGGCAGCCAGTAGAAACAGAGGCAGCCTGTAGACCCAGAGGCAGCCAGTAGACCCAGAGACAGCCAGTAGAAACAGGCAGCCTGTAGACCCAGAGGCAGCCAGTAGACCCAGAGACAGCCTGTAGACCCAGACAGAGGCAGTCAGTAGAAACAGAGGCAGCCTGTAGACCCAGAGACAGCCAGTAGAAACAGGCAGTCAGTAGAAACAGAGGCAGCCTGTAGACCCAGAGGCAGCCAGTAGACCCAGAGACAGCCTGTAGACCCAGACAGAGGCAGCCTGTAGACCCAGAGGCAGCCTGTAGAAACAGAGGCAGCCTGTAGACCCAGACAGAGGCAGCCTGTAGACCCAGAGGCAGCCTGTAGACCCAGAGGCAGCCTGTAGACCCAGAGGCAGCCAGTAGAAACAGAGGCAGCCAGTAGACCCAGAGGCAGCCAGTAGAAAGAGAGGCAGCCAGTAGACACAGAGGCAGCCAGTAGACACAGAGGCAGCCAGTTGGAACAGAGACAGCCAGTAGAAACAGAGGCAGCCTGTAGACCCAGAGGCAGCCAGTAGAAACATAGGCAGCCAGTAGAAACAGAGGCAGCCAGTAGAAACAGAGGCAGCCAGTAGAAACAGAGGCAGCCAGTAGACCCAGAGACAGCCAGTAGAAACAGAGGCAGCCTGTAGACCCAGAGGCAGCCAGTAGACCCAGAGACAGCCTGTAGACCCAGAGGCAGCCAGTAGACCCAGAGGCAGCCAGTAGAAACAGAGGCAGCTGTAGACCCAGAGGCAGCCAGTAGAAACAGAGGCAGCTGTAGACCCAGAGGCAGCCAGTAGACCCAGAGGCAGCCAGTAGAAACAGAGGCAGCTGTAGACCCAGAGGCAGCCAGTAGAAACAGAGGCAGCTGTAGACCCAGAGGCAGCCAGTAGAAAGAGAGGCAGCCAGTAGACCCAGAGGCAGCCTGTAGACCCAGAGGCAGCCTGTACATCCTGTAGACCCAGAGACAGCCAGTAGACCCAGAGGCAGCCAGTAGAAACAGAGGCAGCTGTAGACCCAGAGGCAGCCAGTAGACCCAGAGGCAGCCAGTAGAAACAGAGGCAGCTGTAGACCCAGAGGCAGCCAGTAGAAACAGAGGCAGCTGTAGACCCAGAGGCAGCCAGTAGACCCAGAGGCAGCCAGTAGAAACAGAGGCAGCTGTAGACCCAGAGGCAGCCAGTAGACCCAGAGGCAGCCAGTAGAAACAGGCAGCTGTAGACCCAGAGGCAGCCAGTAGACCCAGAGGCAGCCAGTAGAAACAGAGGCAGCTGTAGACCCAGAGGCAGCCAGTAGACCCAGAGGCAGCCAGTAGAAACAGAGGCAGCTGTAGACCCAGAGGCAGCCAGTAGACCCAGAGGCAGCCAGTAGAAACAGAGGCAGCTGTAGACCCAGAGGCAGCCAGTAGACCCAGAGGCAGCCAGTAGAAACAGAGGCAGCTGTAGACCCAGAAGAAGCCAGTAGACCCAGAGACAGCCAGTAGAAACAGAGGCAACTGTAGACCCAGAGGCAGCCAGTAGACCCAGAGGCAGCCAGTAGAAACAGAGGCAGCTGTAGACCCAGAGGCAGCCAGTAGAAACAGAGGCAGCTGTAGACCCAGAGGCAGCCAGTAGACCCAGAGGCAGCCAGTAGAAACAGAGGCAGCTGTAGACCCAGAGGCAGCCAGTAGACCCAGAGGCAGCCAGTAGACCCAGAGGCAGCCAGTAGACCCAGAGGCAGCCAGTAGACCCAGAGACAGCTGTAGACCCAGAGGCAGCCAGTAGAAACAGAGGCAGCTGTAGACCCAGAGGCAGCCAGTAGACCCAGAGACAGCTGTAGACCCAGAGGCAGCCAGTAGAAACAGAGGCAGCCTGTACATCCTGTAGACCCAGAGACGGCCAGTAGACCCAGAGACAGCTGTAGACCCAGAGGCAGCCAGTAGACCCAGAGGCAGCCAGTAGAAACAGAGGCAGCTGTAGACCCAGAGGCAGCCAGTAGACCCAGAGACAGCTGTAGACCCAGAGGCAGCCAGTAGAAACAGAGGCAGCCTGTACATCCTGTAGACCCAGAGACAGCCAGTAGACCCAGAGACAGCTGTAGACCCAGAGGCAGCCAGTAGACCCAGAGACAGCTGTAGACCCAGAGGCAGCCAGTAGAAACAGAGGCAGCCTGTACATCCTGTAGACCCAGAGACAGCTGTAGACCCAGAGGCAGCCAGTAGAAACAGAGGCAGCCTGTACATCCTGTAGACCCAGAGGCAGCCTGTAGACCCAGAGGCAGCCTGTAGACCCAGAGGCAGCCTGTAGACCCAGAGGCAGCCTGTAGACCCAGAGGCAGCCAGTAGACCCAGAGGCAGCCAGTAGAAACAGAGGCAGCCTGTACATCCTGTAGACCCAGAGACAGCTGTAGACCCAGAGGCAGCCAGTAGAAACAGAGGCAGCCTGTAGACCCAGACAGAGGCAGCCAGTAGACCCAGAGGCAGCCAGTAGACCCAGAGGCAGCCTGTAGACCCAGAGACAGCCAGTAGACCCAGAGGCAGCCAGTAGACCCAGAGGCAGCTGTAGACCCAGAGGCAGCCAGTAGACCCAGAGACAGCCAGTAGAAACAGAGGCAGCCAGTAGACCCAGAGGCAGCCAGTAGACCCAGAGGCAGCCAGTAGAAACAGAGGCAGCCAGTAGAAACAGAGGCAGCCAGTAGACCCAGAGGCAGCCAGTAGACCCAGAGGCAGCCAGTAGAAAGAGAGGCAGCCAGTAGACACAGAGGCAGCCAGTAGACACAGAGGCAGCCAGTAGAAACAGAGGCAGCCAGTAGAAACAGAGACAGCCAGTAGAAACAGAGGCAGCCTGTAGACCCAGAGGCAGCCAGTAGAAACAGAGGCAGCCAGTAGAAACAGAGGCAGCCAGTAGAAACAGAGGCAGCCTGTAGACCCAGAGGCAGCCAGTAGAAAGAGAGGCAGCCTGTAGACCCAGAGGCAGCCTGTAGAAACAGAGGCAGCCAGTAGAAACAGAGGCAGCCAGTAGAAACAGAGACAGCCTGTAGACCCAGAGGCAGCCAGTAGAAACAGAGGCAGCCAGTAGAAACAGAGGCAGCCTGTAGACCCAGAGGCAGCCAGTAGACCCAGAGGCAGCCAGTAGAAAGAGAGGCAGCCAGTAGACACAGAGGCAGCCAGTTGGAACAGAGACAGCCAGTAGAAACAGAGGCAGCCTGTAGACCCAGAGGCAGCCAGTAGAAACAGAGGCAGCCTGTACATCCTGTAGACCCAGAGACAGCCAGTAGACCCAGAGACAGCTGTAGACCCAGAGGCAGCCAGTAGACCCAGAGGCAGCCAGTAGAAACAGAGGCAGCTGTAGACCCAGAGGCAGCCAGTAGACCCAGAGACAGCTGTAGACCCAGAGGCAGCCAGTAGAAACAGAGGCAGCCTGTACATCCTGTAGACCCAGAGACAGCCAGTAGACCCAGAGACAGCTGTAGACCCAGAGGCAGCCAGTAGACCCAGAGACAGCTGTAGACCCAGAGGCAGCCAGTAGAAACAGAGGCAGCCTGTACATCCTGTAGACCCAGAGACAGCTGTAGACCCAGAGGCAGCCAGTACATCCTGTAGACCCAGAGACAGCCAGTAGACCCAGAGACAGCTGTAGACCCAGAGGCAGCCAGTAGACCCAGAGACAGCTGTAGACCCAGAGGCAGCCAGTAGAAACAGAGGCAGCCTGTAGACCCAGACAGCGGCAGCCAGTAGAAACAGAGGCAGCCAGTAGACCCAGAGGCAGCCTGTAGACCCAGAGGCAGCCTGTAGACCCAGAGACAGCCAGTAGAAACAGAGGCAGCCAGTAGACCCAGAGGCAGCCAGTAGACCCAGAGGCAGCCAGTAGAAACAGAGGCAGCCTGTACATCCTGTAGACCCAGAGACAGCCAGTAGACCCAGAGACAGCTGTAGACCCAGAGGCAGCCAATAGAAACAGAGGCAGCCTGTAGACCCAGACAGAGGCAGCCAGTAGAAACAGAGGCAGCCTGTAGACCCAGAGGCAGCCTGTAGACCCAGAGGCAGCCTGTAGACCCAGAGACAGCCAGTAGAAACAGAGGCAGCCAGTAGACCCAGAGGCAGCCAGTAGAAAGAGAGGCAGCCAGTAGACCCAGAGGCAGCTGTAGACCCAGAGGCAGCCAGTAGACCCAGAGACAGCCAGTAGAAACAGAGGCAGCCAGTAGACCCAGAGGCAGCCAGTAGAAACAGAGGCAGCCTGTAGACCCAGAGGCAGCCAGTAGACCCAGAGGCAGCCAGTAGACCAAGAGGCAGCCAGTAGAAAGAGAGGCAGCCAGTAGACACAGAGGCAGCCAGTAGAAACAGAGACAGCCAGTAGAAACAGAGGCAGCCTGTAGACCCAGAGGCAGCCAGTAGAAACAGAGGCAGCCAGTAGAAACAGAGGCAGCCAGTAGAAACAGAGGCAGCCTGTAGACCCAGAGGCAGCCAGTAGAAAGAGAGGCAGCCTGTAGACCCAGAGGCAGCCTGTAGACCCAGAGACAGCCAGTAGAAACAGAGGCAGCCAGTAGAAACAGAGGCAGCCTGTAGACCCAGAGGCAGCCAGTAGAAACAGAGGCAGCCAGTAGAAACAGAGGCAGCCAGTAGACCCAGAGGCAGCCAGTAGAAAGAGAGGCAGCCAGTAGACACAGAGGCAGCCAGTTGGAACAGAGACAGCCAGTAGAAACAGAGGCAGCCTGTAGACCCAGAGGCAGCCAGTAGAAACATAGGCAGCCAGTAGAAACAGAGGCAGCCAGTAGAAACAGAGGCAGCCTGTAGACCCAGAGGCAGCCAGTAGACCCAGAGACAGCCAGTAGAAACAGGCAGCCTGTAGACCCAGAGGCAGCCAGTAGACCCAGAGACAGCCTGTAGACCCAGACAGAGGCAGTCAGTAGAAACAGAGGCAGCCTGTAGACCCAGAGACAGCCAGTAGAAACAGGCAGTCAGTAGAAACAGAGGCAGCCTGTAGACCCAGAGGCAGCCAGTAGACCCAGAGGCAGCCAGTAGACCCAGACAGAGGCAGCCTGTAGACCCAGAGGCAGCCTGTAGAAACAGAGGCAGCCTGTAGACCCAGACAGAGGCAGCCTGTAGACCCAGAGGCAGCCTGTAGACCCAGAGGCAGCCTGTAGACCCAGAGGCAGCCAGTAGAAACAGAGGCAGCCAGTAGACCCAGAGGCAGCCAGTAGAAAGAGAGGCAGCCAGTAGACCCAGAGGCAGCCTGTAGACCCAGAGGCAGCCAGTAGAAACAGGCAGCCAGTAGACCCAGAGGCAGCCAGTAGAAACAGAGGCAGCCTGTAGACACAGAGGCAGCCAGTAGAAACAGAGGCAGCCAGTAGACCCAGAGACAGCCAGTAGAAACAGAGGCAGCCTGTAGACCCAGAGGCAGCCAGTAGACCCAGAGACAGCCTGTAGACCCAGACAGAGGCAGTCAGTAGAAACAGAGGCAGCCTGTAGACCCAGAGACAGCCAGTAGAAACAGAGGCAGCCAGTAGAAACAGGCAGTCAGTAGAAACAGAGGCAGCCTGTAGACCCAGAGACAGCCAGTAGAAACAGAGGCAGCCAGTAGAAACAGAGACAGCCTGTAGACCCAGAGGCAGCCAGTAGACCCAGAGGCAGCCAGTAGAAAGAGAGGCAGCCAGTAGACACAGAGGCAGCCAGTAGAAACAGAGACAGTCAGTAGAAACAGAGGCAGCCTGTAGACCCAGAGGCAGCCAGTAGAAACAGAGGCAGCCAGTAGAAACAGAGGCAGCCTGTAGACCCAGAGGCAGCCTGTAGACCCAGAGGCAGCCAGTAGAAAGAGAGGCAGCCTGTAGACCCAGAGGCAGCCTGTAGAAACAGAGGCAGCCTGTAGACCCAGAGGCAGCCAGTAGAAACAGAGGCAGCCTGTAGACCCAGAGGCAGCCAGTAGAAACAGAGGCAGCCAGTAGACCCAGAGGCAGCCAGTAGAAAGAGAGGCAGCCAGTAGACACAGAGGCAGCCAGTTGGAACAGAGACAGCCAGTAGAAACAGAGGCAGCCTGTAGACCCAGAGGCAGCCAGTAGAAACAGAGGCAGCCAGTAGAAACAGAGGCAGCCAGTAGAAACAGAGGCAGCCTGTAGACCCAGAGGCAGCCAGTAGAAACAGAGGCAGCCAGTAGACCCAGAGACAGCCAGTAGAAACAGAGGCAGCCAGTAGAAACAGGCAGTCAGTAGAAACAGAGGCAGCCTGTAGACCCAGAGACAGCCAGTAGAAACAGAGGCAGCCAGTAGAAACAGAGACAGCCTGTAGACCCAGAGGCAGCCAGTAGACCCAGAGACAGCCTGTAGACCCAGACAGAGGCAGCCTGTAGACCCAGAGGCAGCCTGTAGAAACAGAGGCAGCCTGTAGACCCAGAGACAGCCAGTAGAAACAGAGGCAGCCAGTAGAAACAGAGACAGCCTGTAGACCCAGAGGCAGCCAGTAGACCCAGAGACAGCCTGTAGACCCAGACAGAGGCAGCCTGTAGACCCAGAGGCAGCCTGTAGAAACAGAGGCAGCCTGTAGACCCAGAGAAAGCCAGTAGAAACAGAGGCAGCCAGTAGAAACAGAGACAGCCTGCAGACCCAGAGACAGCCAGTAGAAACAGAGGCAGCCAGTAGAAACAGAGGCAGCCAGTAGAAACAGAGGCAGCCTGTAGACCCAGAGGCAGCCTGTAGACCCAGAGGCAGCCAGTAGAAACAGAGGCAGCCAGTAGAAACAGAGGCAGCCAGTAGACACAGAGGCAGCCAGTTGGAACAGAGACAGCCAGTAGAAACAGAGGCAGCCTGTAGACCCAGAGGCAGCCAGTAGAAACAGAGGCAGCCAGTAGAAACAGAGGCAGCCTGTAGACCCAGAGGCAGCCAGTAGACCCAGAGACAGCCTGTAGACCCAGACAGAGGCAGTCAGTAGAAACAGAGGCAGCCTGTAGACCCAGAGACAGCCAGTAGAAACAGGCAGCCAGTAGAAACAGGCAGTCAGTAGAAACAGAGGCAGCCTGTAGACCCAGAGGCAGCCAGTAGACCCAGAGACAGCCTGTAGACCCAGACAGAGGCAGCCTGTAGACCCAGAGGCAGCCTGTAGAAACAGAGGCAGCCTGTAGACCCAGAGAAAGCCAGTAGAAACAGAGGCAGCCAGTAGAAACAGAGACAGCCTGTAGACCCAGAGACAGCCAGTAGAAACAGAGGCAGCCAGTAGAAACAGAGACAGCCAGTAGAAACAGAGGCAGCCTGTAGACCCAGAGACAGCCAGTAGAAACAGAGGCAGCCAGTAGAAACAGGCAGTCAGTAGAAACAGAGGCAGCCTGTAGACCCAGAGACAGCCAGTAGAAACAGAGGCAGCCAGTAGAAACAGAGACAGCCTGTAGACCCAGAGGCAGCCAGTAGACCCAGAGACAGCCTGTAGACCCAGACAGAGGCAGCCTGTAGACCCAGAGGCAGCCTGTAGAAACAGAGGCAGCCTGTAGACCCAGAGAAAGCCAGTAGAAACAGAGGCAGCCAGTAGAAACAGAGACAGCCTGTAGACCCAGAGGCAGCCAGTAGAAACAGAGGCAGCCTATAGACCCAGAGGCAGCCTGTACATCCTGTAGACCCAG
Organism: Ambystoma mexicanum; assembly: GCF_040938575.1. Classification (NCBI taxonomy): domain Eukaryota; kingdom Metazoa; phylum Chordata; class Amphibia; order Caudata; family Ambystomatidae; genus Ambystoma; species Ambystoma mexicanum. Next base: position 1,307,191,056 of record NC_090926.1, on the reverse strand, counting down.
AGACAGCCAGTAGAAACAGGCAGCCTGTAGACCCAGAGACAGCCTGTAGACCCAGAGACAGCCTGTAGACCCAGGGGCAGCCAGTAGAAACAGAGGCAGCCAGTAGAAACAGAGGCAGTCTATAGACCCAGAGGCAGCCTGTACATCCTGTAGACCCAGAGACAGCCAGTAGAAACAGAGGCAGCCAGTAGAAACAGAGGAAGCCTATAGACCCAGAGGCAGCCTGTACATCCTGTAGACCCAGAGACAGCCAGTAGAAACAGAGGCAGCCAGTATAAACAGAGACAGCCTGTAGACCCAGAGGCAGCCAGTAGAAACAGAGGCAGCCAGTAGAAACAGAGGCACCCTGTACATCCTGTAGACCCAGAGACAGCCTGTAGACCCAGGGGCAGCCAGTAGAAACAGAGGCAGTCTATAGACCCAGAGGCAGCCTGTACATCCTGTAGACCCAGAGACAGCCAGTAGAAACAGAGGCAGCCAGTAGAAACAGAGGCAGCCTATAGACCCAGAGGCAGCCTGTACATCCTGTAGACCCAGAGACAGCCAGTAGACCCAGAGGCAGCCTGTAGACCCAGAGGCAGCCTGTAGACCCAGAGGCAGCCAGTAGAAACAGAGGCAGCCTGTACATCCTGTAGACCCAGAGACAGCCAGTAGACCCAGAGACAGCCTGTACACCCAGAGGCAGCCAGTAGAAACAGAGGCAGCCAGTAGAAACAGAGGCAGCCTATAGACCCAGAGACAGCCAGTAGAAACAGAAACAGCCTGTAGACCCAGAGGCAGCCAGTAGAAACAGAGGCAGCCAGTAGAAACAGAGGCAGCCTGTAGACCCAAAGGCAGCCTGTACATCCTGTAGACCCAGAGACAGCCAGTAGACCCAGAGACAGCCAGTAGACCCAGAGACAGCCAGTAGACCCAGAGACAGCCTGTAGACCCAGAGGCAGCCTGTACATCCTGTAGACCCAGAGACAGCCAGTAGACCCAGAGACAGCCAGTAAACCCAGAGACAGCCTGTACACCCAGAGACAGCCAGTAGACCCAGAGACAGCCAGTAGACCCAGAGACAGCCAGTAGACCCAGCGACAGTCTGTAGACCAAGAGACAGCATTTAGACCCAGAGAAAACCTGCAGACCAAGAGACAACCAGTAGACCCAGAGGCAGCCTGTACACACTGAGACAGCCTGTAGAGACAACCAGTAGACCCAGAGGCAGCCTGTAGACCCAGAGGCAGCCTGTAGACCCAGAGGCAGCCAGTAGAAACAGAGGCAGCCAGTAGAAACAGAGGCAGCCAGTAGACCCAGAGGCAGCCTGTAGACCCAGAGGCAGCCAGTAGACCCAGAGGCAGCCAGTAGAAAGAGAGGCAGCCAGTAGACACAGAGGCAGCCAGTTGGAACAGAGACAACCAGTAGAAACAGAGGCAGCCTGTAGACCCAGAGGCAACCAGTAGAAACAGAGGCAGCCTGTACATCCTGTAGACCCAGAGACAGCCAGTAGACCCAGAGACAGCTGTAGACCCAGAGGCAGCCAGTAGACCCAGAGGCAGCCAGTAGAAACAGAGGCAGCTGTAGACCCAGAGGCAGCCAGTAGACCCAGAGACAGCTGTAGACCCAGAGGCAGCCAGTAGAAACAGAGGCAGCCTGTACATCCTGTAGACCCAGAGACAGCCAGTAGACCCAGAGACAGCTGTAGACCCAGAGGCAGCCAGTAGACCCAGAGACAGCTGTAGACCCAGAGGCAGCCAGTAGAAACAGAGGCAGCCTGTACATCCTGTAGACCCAGAGACAGCTGTAGACCCAGAGGCAGCCAGTAGAAACAGAGGCAGCCTGTACATCCTGTAGACCCAGAGACAGCCAGTAGACCCAGAGACAGCTGTAGACCCAGAGGCAGCCAGTAGACCCAGAGACAGCTGTAGACCCAGAGGCAGCCAGTAGAAACAGAGGCAGCCTGTAGACCCAGACAGCGGCAGCCAGTAGAAACAGAGGCAGCCAGTAGACACAGAGGCAGCCTGTAGACCCAGAGGCAGCCTGTAGACCCAGAGACAGCCAGTAGAAACAGAGGCAGCCAGTAGACCCAGAGGCAGCCAGTAGACCCAGAGGCAGCCAGTAGAAACAGAGGCAGCCTGTACATCCTGTAGACCCAGAGACAGCCAGTAGACCCAGAGACAGCTGTAGACCCAGAGGCAGCCAATAGAAACAGAGGCAGCCAGTAGAAACAGAGGCAGCCTGTAGACCCAGAGGCAGCCTGTAGACCCAGAGGCAGCCTGTAGACCCAGAGACAGCCAGTAGAAACAGAGGCAGCCAGTAGACCCAGAGGCAGCCAGTAGAAAGAGAGGCAGCCAGTAGACCCAGAGGCAGCTGTAGACCCAGAGGCAGCCAGTAGACCCAGAGACAGCCAGTAGAAACAGAGGCAGCCAGTAGACCCAGAGGCAGCCAGTAGAAACAGAGGCAGCCTGTAGACCCAGAGGCAGCCAGTAGACCCAGAGGCAGCCAGTAGAAAGAGAGGCAGCCAGTAGACACAGAGGCAGCCAGTAGAAACAGAGACAGCCAGTAGAAACAGAGGCAGCCTGTAGACCCAGAGGCAGCCAGTAGAAACAGAGGCAGCCAGTAGAAACAGAGGCAGCCAGTAGAAACAGAGGCAGCCTGTAGACCCAGAGGCAGCCAGTAGAAAGAGAGGCAGCCTGTAGACCCAGAGGCAGCCTGTAGACCCAGAGACAGCCAGTAGAAACAGAGGCAGCCAGTAGAAACAGAGGCAGCCAGTAGAAACAGAGGCAGCCTGTAGACCCAGAGGCAGCCAGTAGAAACAGAGGCAGCCAGTAGAAACAGAGGCAGCCAGTAGACCCAGAGGCAGCCAGTAGAAAGAGAGGCAGCCAGTAGACACAGAGGCAGCCAGTTGGAACAGAGACAGCCAGTAGAAACAGAGGCAGCCTGTAGACCCAGAGGCAGCCAGTAGAAACATAGGCAGCCAGTAGAAACAGAGGCAGCCAGTAGAAACAGAGGCAGCCTGTAGACCCAGAGGCAGCCAGTAGACCCAGAGACAGCCAGTAGAAACAGGCAGCCTGTAGACCCAGAGGCAGCCAGTAGACCCAGAGACAGCCTGTAGACCCAGACAGAGGCAGTCAGTAGAAACAGAGGCAGCCTGTAGACCCAGAGACAGCCAGTAGAAACAGGCAGTCAGTAGAAACAGAGGCAGCCTGTAGACCCAGAGGCAGCCAGTAGACCCAGAGACAGCCTGTAGACCCAGACAGAGGCAGCCTGTAGACCCAGAGGCAGCCTGTAGAAACAGAGGCAGCCTGTAGACCCAGACAGAGGCAGCCTGTAGACCCAGAGGCAGCCTGTAGACCCAGAGGCAGCCTGTAGACCCAGAGGCAGCCAGTAGAAACAGAGGCAGCCAGTAGACCCAGAGGCAGCCAGTAGAAAGAGAGGCAGCCAGTAGACACAGAGGCAGCCAGTAGACACAGAGGCAGCCAGTTGGAACAGAGACAGCCAGTAGAAACAGAGGCAGCCTGTAGACCCAGAGGCAGCCAGTAGAAACATAGGCAGCCAGTAGAAACAGAGGCAGCCAGTAGAAACAGAGGCAGCCAGTAGAAACAGAGGCAGCCAGTAGACCCAGAGACAGCCAGTAGAAACAGAGGCAGCCTGTAGACCCAGAGGCAGCCAGTAGACCCAGAGACAGCCTGTAGACCCAGAGGCAGCCAGTAGACCCAGAGGCAGCCAGTAGAAACAGAGGCAGCTGTAGACCCAGAGGCAGCCAGTAGAAACAGAGGCAGCTGTAGACCCAGAGGCAGCCAGTAGACCCAGAGGCAGCCAGTAGAAACAGAGGCAGCTGTAGACCCAGAGGCAGCCAGTAGAAACAGAGGCAGCTGTAGACCCAGAGGCAGCCAGTAGAAAGAGAGGCAGCCAGTAGACCCAGAGGCAGCCTGTAGACCCAGAGGCAGCCTGTACATCCTGTAGACCCAGAGACAGCCAGTAGACCCAGAGGCAGCCAGTAGAAACAGAGGCAGCTGTAGACCCAGAGGCAGCCAGTAGACCCAGAGGCAGCCAGTAGAAACAGAGGCAGCTGTAGACCCAGAGGCAGCCAGTAGAAACAGAGGCAGCTGTAGACCCAGAGGCAGCCAGTAGACCCAGAGGCAGCCAGTAGAAACAGAGGCAGCTGTAGACCCAGAGGCAGCCAGTAGACCCAGAGGCAGCCAGTAGAAACAGGCAGCTGTAGACCCAGAGGCAGCCAGTAGACCCAGAGGCAGCCAGTAGAAACAGAGGCAGCTGTAGACCCAGAGGCAGCCAGTAGACCCAGAGGCAGCCAGTAGAAACAGAGGCAGCTGTAGACCCAGAGGCAGCCAGTAGACCCAGAGGCAGCCAGTAGAAACAGAGGCAGCTGTAGACCCAGAGGCAGCCAGTAGACCCAGAGGCAGCCAGTAGAAACAGAGGCAGCTGTAGACCCAGAAGAAGCCAGTAGACCCAGAGACAGCCAGTAGAAACAGAGGCAACTGTAGACCCAGAGGCAGCCAGTAGACCCAGAGGCAGCCAGTAGAAACAGAGGCAGCTGTAGACCCAGAGGCAGCCAGTAGAAACAGAGGCAGCTGTAGACCCAGAGGCAGCCAGTAGACCCAGAGGCAGCCAGTAGAAACAGAGGCAGCTGTAGACCCAGAGGCAGCCAGTAGACCCAGAGGCAGCCAGTAGACCCAGAGGCAGCCAGTAGACCCAGAGGCAGCCAGTAGACCCAGAGACAGCTGTAGACCCAGAGGCAGCCAGTAGAAACAGAGGCAGCTGTAGACCCAGAGGCAGCCAGTAGACCCAGAGACAGCTGTAGACCCAGAGGCAGCCAGTAGAAACAGAGGCAGCCTGTACATCCTGTAGACCCAGAGACGGCCAGTAGACCCAGAGACAGCTGTAGACCCAGAGGCAGCCAGTAGACCCAGAGGCAGCCAGTAGAAACAGAGGCAGCTGTAGACCCAGAGGCAGCCAGTAGACCCAGAGACAGCTGTAGACCCAGAGGCAGCCAGTAGAAACAGAGGCAGCCTGTACATCCTGTAGACCCAGAGACAGCCAGTAGACCCAGAGACAGCTGTAGACCCAGAGGCAGCCAGTAGACCCAGAGACAGCTGTAGACCCAGAGGCAGCCAGTAGAAACAGAGGCAGCCTGTACATCCTGTAGACCCAGAGACAGCTGTAGACCCAGAGGCAGCCAGTAGAAACAGAGGCAGCCTGTACATCCTGTAGACCCAGAGGCAGCCTGTAGACCCAGAGGCAGCCTGTAGACCCAGAGGCAGCCTGTAGACCCAGAGGCAGCCTGTAGACCCAGAGGCAGCCAGTAGACCCAGAGGCAGCCAGTAGAAACAGAGGCAGCCTGTACATCCTGTAGACCCAGAGACAGCTGTAGACCCAGAGGCAGCCAGTAGAAACAGAGGCAGCCTGTAGACCCAGACAGAGGCAGCCAGTAGACCCAGAGGCAGCCAGTAGACCCAGAGGCAGCCTGTAGACCCAGAGACAGCCAGTAGACCCAGAGGCAGCCAGTAGACCCAGAGGCAGCTGTAGACCCAGAGGCAGCCAGTAGACCCAGAGACAGCCAGTAGAAACAGAGGCAGCCAGTAGACCCAGAGGCAGCCAGTAGACCCAGAGGCAGCCAGTAGAAACAGAGGCAGCCAGTAGAAACAGAGGCAGCCAGTAGACCCAGAGGCAGCCAGTAGACCCAGAGGCAGCCAGTAGAAAGAGAGGCAGCCAGTAGACACAGAGGCAGCCAGTAGACACAGAGGCAGCCAGTAGAAACAGAGGCAGCCAGTAGAAACAGAGACAGCCAGTAGAAACAGAGGCAGCCTGTAGACCCAGAGGCAGCCAGTAGAAACAGAGGCAGCCAGTAGAAACAGAGGCAGCCAGTAGAAACAGAGGCAGCCTGTAGACCCAGAGGCAGCCAGTAGAAAGAGAGGCAGCCTGTAGACCCAGAGGCAGCCTGTAGAAACAGAGGCAGCCAGTAGAAACAGAGGCAGCCAGTAGAAACAGAGACAGCCTGTAGACCCAGAGGCAGCCAGTAGAAACAGAGGCAGCCAGTAGAAACAGAGGCAGCCTGTAGACCCAGAGGCAGCCAGTAGACCCAGAGGCAGCCAGTAGAAAGAGAGGCAGCCAGTAGACACAGAGGCAGCCAGTTGGAACAGAGACAGCCAGTAGAAACAGAGGCAGCCTGTAGACCCAGAGGCAGCCAGTAGAAACAGAGGCAGCCTGTACATCCTGTAGACCCAGAGACAGCCAGTAGACCCAGAGACAGCTGTAGACCCAGAGGCAGCCAGTAGACCCAGAGGCAGCCAGTAGAAACAGAGGCAGCTGTAGACCCAGAGGCAGCCAGTAGACCCAGAGACAGCTGTAGACCCAGAGGCAGCCAGTAGAAACAGAGGCAGCCTGTACATCCTGTAGACCCAGAGACAGCCAGTAGACCCAGAGACAGCTGTAGACCCAGAGGCAGCCAGTAGACCCAGAGACAGCTGTAGACCCAGAGGCAGCCAGTAGAAACAGAGGCAGCCTGTACATCCTGTAGACCCAGAGACAGCTGTAGACCCAGAGGCAGCCAGTACATCCTGTAGACCCAGAGACAGCCAGTAGACCCAGAGACAGCTGTAGACCCAGAGGCAGCCAGTAGACCCAGAGACAGCTGTAGACCCAGAGGCAGCCAGTAGAAACAGAGGCAGCCTGTAGACCCAGACAGCGGCAGCCAGTAGAAACAGAGGCAGCCAGTAGACCCAGAGGCAGCCTGTAGACCCAGAGGCAGCCTGTAGACCCAGAGACAGCCAGTAGAAACAGAGGCAGCCAGTAGACCCAGAGGCAGCCAGTAGACCCAGAGGCAGCCAGTAGAAACAGAGGCAGCCTGTACATCCTGTAGACCCAGAGACAGCCAGTAGACCCAGAGACAGCTGTAGACCCAGAGGCAGCCAATAGAAACAGAGGCAGCCTGTAGACCCAGACAGAGGCAGCCAGTAGAAACAGAGGCAGCCTGTAGACCCAGAGGCAGCCTGTAGACCCAGAGGCAGCCTGTAGACCCAGAGACAGCCAGTAGAAACAGAGGCAGCCAGTAGACCCAGAGGCAGCCAGTAGAAAGAGAGGCAGCCAGTAGACCCAGAGGCAGCTGTAGACCCAGAGGCAGCCAGTAGACCCAGAGACAGCCAGTAGAAACAGAGGCAGCCAGTAGACCCAGAGGCAGCCAGTAGAAACAGAGGCAGCCTGTAGACCCAGAGGCAGCCAGTAGACCCAGAGGCAGCCAGTAGACCAAGAGGCAGCCAGTAGAAAGAGAGGCAGCCAGTAGACACAGAGGCAGCCAGTAGAAACAGAGACAGCCAGTAGAAACAGAGGCAGCCTGTAGACCCAGAGGCAGCCAGTAGAAACAGAGGCAGCCAGTAGAAACAGAGGCAGCCAGTAGAAACAGAGGCAGCCTGTAGACCCAGAGGCAGCCAGTAGAAAGAGAGGCAGCCTGTAGACCCAGAGGCAGCCTGTAGACCCAGAGACAGCCAGTAGAAACAGAGGCAGCCAGTAGAAACAGAGGCAGCCTGTAGACCCAGAGGCAGCCAGTAGAAACAGAGGCAGCCAGTAGAAACAGAGGCAGCCAGTAGACCCAGAGGCAGCCAGTAGAAAGAGAGGCAGCCAGTAGACACAGAGGCAGCCAGTTGGAACAGAGACAGCCAGTAGAAACAGAGGCAGCCTGTAGACCCAGAGGCAGCCAGTAGAAACATAGGCAGCCAGTAGAAACAGAGGCAGCCAGTAGAAACAGAGGCAGCCTGTAGACCCAGAGGCAGCCAGTAGACCCAGAGACAGCCAGTAGAAACAGGCAGCCTGTAGACCCAGAGGCAGCCAGTAGACCCAGAGACAGCCTGTAGACCCAGACAGAGGCAGTCAGTAGAAACAGAGGCAGCCTGTAGACCCAGAGACAGCCAGTAGAAACAGGCAGTCAGTAGAAACAGAGGCAGCCTGTAGACCCAGAGGCAGCCAGTAGACCCAGAGGCAGCCAGTAGACCCAGACAGAGGCAGCCTGTAGACCCAGAGGCAGCCTGTAGAAACAGAGGCAGCCTGTAGACCCAGACAGAGGCAGCCTGTAGACCCAGAGGCAGCCTGTAGACCCAGAGGCAGCCTGTAGACCCAGAGGCAGCCAGTAGAAACAGAGGCAGCCAGTAGACCCAGAGGCAGCCAGTAGAAAGAGAGGCAGCCAGTAGACCCAGAGGCAGCCTGTAGACCCAGAGGCAGCCAGTAGAAACAGGCAGCCAGTAGACCCAGAGGCAGCCAGTAGAAACAGAGGCAGCCTGTAGACACAGAGGCAGCCAGTAGAAACAGAGGCAGCCAGTAGACCCAGAGACAGCCAGTAGAAACAGAGGCAGCCTGTAGACCCAGAGGCAGCCAGTAGACCCAGAGACAGCCTGTAGACCCAGACAGAGGCAGTCAGTAGAAACAGAGGCAGCCTGTAGACCCAGAGACAGCCAGTAGAAACAGAGGCAGCCAGTAGAAACAGGCAGTCAGTAGAAACAGAGGCAGCCTGTAGACCCAGAGACAGCCAGTAGAAACAGAGGCAGCCAGTAGAAACAGAGACAGCCTGTAGACCCAGAGGCAGCCAGTAGACCCAGAGGCAGCCAGTAGAAAGAGAGGCAGCCAGTAGACACAGAGGCAGCCAGTAGAAACAGAGACAGTCAGTAGAAACAGAGGCAGCCTGTAGACCCAGAGGCAGCCAGTAGAAACAGAGGCAGCCAGTAGAAACAGAGGCAGCCTGTAGACCCAGAGGCAGCCTGTAGACCCAGAGGCAGCCAGTAGAAAGAGAGGCAGCCTGTAGACCCAGAGGCAGCCTGTAGAAACAGAGGCAGCCTGTAGACCCAGAGGCAGCCAGTAGAAACAGAGGCAGCCTGTAGACCCAGAGGCAGCCAGTAGAAACAGAGGCAGCCAGTAGACCCAGAGGCAGCCAGTAGAAAGAGAGGCAGCCAGTAGACACAGAGGCAGCCAGTTGGAACAGAGACAGCCAGTAGAAACAGAGGCAGCCTGTAGACCCAGAGGCAGCCAGTAGAAACAGAGGCAGCCAGTAGAAACAGAGGCAGCCAGTAGAAACAGAGGCAGCCTGTAGACCCAGAGGCAGCCAGTAGAAACAGAGGCAGCCAGTAGACCCAGAGACAGCCAGTAGAAACAGAGGCAGCCAGTAGAAACAGGCAGTCAGTAGAAACAGAGGCAGCCTGTAGACCCAGAGACAGCCAGTAGAAACAGAGGCAGCCAGTAGAAACAGAGACAGCCTGTAGACCCAGAGGCAGCCAGTAGACCCAGAGACAGCCTGTAGACCCAGACAGAGGCAGCCTGTAGACCCAGAGGCAGCCTGTAGAAACAGAGGCAGCCTGTAGACCCAGAGACAGCCAGTAGAAACAGAGGCAGCCAGTAGAAACAGAGACAGCCTGTAGACCCAGAGGCAGCCAGTAGACCCAGAGACAGCCTGTAGACCCAGACAGAGGCAGCCTGTAGACCCAGAGGCAGCCTGTAGAAACAGAGGCAGCCTGTAGACCCAGAGAAAGCCAGTAGAAACAGAGGCAGCCAGTAGAAACAGAGACAGCCTGCAGACCCAGAGACAGCCAGTAGAAACAGAGGCAGCCAGTAGAAACAGAGGCAGCCAGTAGAAACAGAGGCAGCCTGTAGACCCAGAGGCAGCCTGTAGACCCAGAGGCAGCCAGTAGAAACAGAGGCAGCCAGTAGAAACAGAGGCAGCCAGTAGACACAGAGGCAGCCAGTTGGAACAGAGACAGCCAGTAGAAACAGAGGCAGCCTGTAGACCCAGAGGCAGCCAGTAGAAACAGAGGCAGCCAGTAGAAACAGAGGCAGCCTGTAGACCCAGAGGCAGCCAGTAGACCCAGAGACAGCCTGTAGACCCAGACAGAGGCAGTCAGTAGAAACAGAGGCAGCCTGTAGACCCAGAGACAGCCAGTAGAAACAGGCAGCCAGTAGAAACAGGCAGTCAGTAGAAACAGAGGCAGCCTGTAGACCCAGAGGCAGCCAGTAGACCCAGAGACAGCCTGTAGACCCAGACAGAGGCAGCCTGTAGACCCAGAGGCAGCCTGTAGAAACAGAGGCAGCCTGTAGACCCAGAGAAAGCCAGTAGAAACAGAGGCAGCCAGTAGAAACAGAGACAGCCTGTAGACCCAGAGACAGCCAGTAGAAACAGAGGCAGCCAGTAGAAACAGAGACAGCCAGTAGAAACAGAGGCAGCCTGTAGACCCAGAGACAGCCAGTAGAAACAGAGGCAGCCAGTAGAAACAGGCAGTCAGTAGAAACAGAGGCAGCCTGTAGACCCAGAGACAGCCAGTAGAAACAGAGGCAGCCAGTAGAAACAGAGACAGCCTGTAGACCCAGAGGCAGCCAGTAGACCCAGAGACAGCCTGTAGACCCAGACAGAGGCAGCCTGTAGACCCAGAGGCAGCCTGTAGAAACAGAGGCAGCCTGTAGACCCAGAGAAAGCCAGTAGAAACAGAGGCAGCCAGTAGAAACAGAGACAGCCTGTAGACCCAGAGGCAGCCAGTAGAAACAGAGGCAGCCTATAGACCCAGAGGCAGCCTGTACATCCTGTAGACCCAGAGACAGCCAGTAGAAACAGGCAGCCTGTAGACCCAGAGACAGCCTGTAGACCCAGAGACAGCCTGTAGACCCAGGGGCAGCCAGTAGAAACAGAGGCAGCCAGTAGAAACAGAGGCAGTCTATAGACCCAGAGGCAGCCTGTACATCCTGTAGACCCAGAGACAGCCAGTAGAAACAGAGGCAGCCAGTAGAAACAGAGGAAGCCTATAGACCCAGAGGCAGCCTGTACATCCTGTAGACCCAGAGACAGCCAGTAGAAACAGAGGCAGCCAGTATAAACAGAGACAGCCTGTAGACCCAGAGGCAGCCAGTAGAAACAGAGGCAGCCAGTAGAAACAGAGGCACCCTGTACATCCTGTAGACCCAGAGACAGCCTGTAGACCCAGGGGCAGCCAGTAGAAACAGAGGCAGTCTATAGACCCAGAGGCAGCCTGTACATCCTGTAGACCCAGAGACAGCCAGTAGAAACAGAGGCAGCCAGTAGAAACAGAGGCAGCCTATAGACCCAGAGGCAGCCTGTACATCCTGTAGACCCAGAGACAGCCAGTAGACCCAGAGGCAGCCTGTAGACCCAGAGGCAGCCTGTAGACCCAGAGGCAGCCAGTAGAAACAGAGGCAGCCTGTACATCCTGTAGACCCAGAGACAGCCAGTAGACCCAGAGACAGCCTGTACACCCAGAGGCAGCCAGTAGAAACAGAGGCAGCCAGTAGAAACAGAGGCAGCCTATAGACCCAGAGACAGCCAGTAGAAACAGAAACAGCCTGTAGACCCAGAGGCAGCCAGTAGAAACAGAGGCAGCCAGTAGAAACAGAGGCAGCCTGTAGACCCAAAGGCAGCCTGTACATCCTGTAGACCCAGAGACAGCCAGTAGACCCAGAGACAGCCAGTAGACCCAGAGACAGCCAGTAGACCCAGAGACAGCCTGTAGACCCAGAGGCAGCCTGTACATCCTGTAGACCCAGAGACAGCCAGTAGACCCAGAGACAGCCAGTAAACCCAGAGACAGCCTGTACACCCAGAGACAGCCAGTAGACCCAGAGACAGCCAGTAGACCCAGAGACAGCCAGTAGACCCAGCGACAGTCTGTAGACCAAGAGACAGCATTTAGACCCAGAGAAAACCTGCAGACCAAGAGACAACCAGTAGACCCAGAGGCAGCCTGTACACACTGAGACAGCCTGTAGAGACAACCAGTAGACCCAGAGGCAGCCTGTAGACCCAGAGGCAGCCTGTAGACCCAGAGGCAGCCAGTAGAAACAGAGGCAGCCAGTAGAAACAGAGGCAGCCAGTAGACCCAGAGGCAGCCTGTAGACCCAGAGGCAGCCAGTAGACCCCGAGACAGCCTGTAGACCCAGACAGAGGCAGCCAGTAGAAACAGAGGCAGTCAGTAGAAACAGAGGCAGCCTGTAGACCCAGAGACAGCCAGTAGAAACAGGCAGCCAGTAGAAACAGGCAGTCAGTAGAAACAGAGGCAGCCTGTAGACCCAGAGGCAGCCAGTAGAAACAGAGGCAGCCAGTAGAAACAGAGACAGCCTGTAGACCCAGAGGCAGCCTGTAGACCCAGAGACAGCCTGTAGACCCAGACAGAGGCAGCCAGTAGAAACAGAGGCAGCCTGTAGACCCAGAAACACCCAGTAGAAACAGAGGCAGCCAGTAGAAACAGAGACAGCCTGTAGACCCAGAGGCAGCCAGTAGAAACAGGCAGCCAGTAGAAACAGAGGCAGCCTATAGACCCAGAGGCAGCCTGTACATCCTGTAGACCCAGAGACAGCCAGTAGAAACAGGCAGCCAGTAGAAACAGAGGCAGTCTGTAGACCCAGAGACAGCCTGTAGACCCAGGGGCAGCCAGTAGAAACAGAGGCAGCCAGTAGAAACAGAGGCAGCCTATAGACCCAGAGGCAGCCTGTACATCATGTAGACCCAGAGACAGCCAGTAGAAACGGAGGCAGCCAGTAGAAACAGAGGCAGCCTATAGACCCAGAGGCAGCCTGTACATCCTGTAGACCCAGAGACAGCCAGTAGAAACAGAGACAGCCTGTAGACCCAGAGGCAGCCAGTAGAAACAGAGGCAGCTAGTAGAAACAGAGGCAGCCAGTAGAAACAGAGGCAGCCTGTACATCCTGTAGACCCAGAGACAGCCAGTAGACCCAGAGACAGCCTGTACACCCAGAGGCAGCCAGTAGAAACAGAGGCAGCCTATAGACCCAGAGGCAGCCTGTACATCCTGTAGACCCAGAGACAGCCAGTAGAAACAGAGGCAGCCAGTAGAAACATAGACAGCCTGTAGACCCAGAGGCAGCCAGTAGAAACAGAGGCAGCCAGTAGAAACAGAGGCAGCCTGTAGACCCAAAGGCAGCCTGTACATCCTGTAGACCCAGAGACAGCCAGTAGACCCAGAGACAGCCAGTAGACCCAGAGACAGCCTGTACACCCAGAGACAGCCAGTAGACCCAGTAGACCCAGAGACAGCCTGTAGACCCAGAGGCAGCCAGTAGACCCAGAGACAGCCTGTAGACCCAGGGGCAGCCTTTACATCCTGTAGACCCAGAGACAGCCAGTAGACCCAGAGACAGCCAGTAGACCCAGAGACAGCCAGTAAACCCAGAGACAGCCTGTACACCCAGAGACAGCCAGTAGACCCAGAGACAGCCAGTAGACCCAGCGACAGTCTGTAGACCAAGAGACAGCATTTAGACCCAGAGAAAACCTGCAGACCAAGAGACAACCAGTAGACCCAGAGGCAGCCTGTACACACTGAGACAGCCAGTAGACCAAGAGACAGCCTGTAGTCCCAGAGACGGTCAGTAGACCCAGAGACGGCCAGTAGACCCAGAGGCAGCCTGTAGACCAAGAGACAACCTGTAGACCCAGAGGCAGCCTGTAGACCCAGAGGCAGCCTGTAGACCCAATGACAGCTAGTAGACCAAGAGACAGCCTGTAGTCCCAGAGACGGCCAGTAGACCCAGAGACGGCCAGTAGACCCAGAGACAGCCTGTAGTCGCAGAGACGGCCTGTAGACCCAGAGACGGCCTGTAGACCCAGAGACGGCCTGTGCACACTGAGACAGCCAGTATACCCAGAGGCAGCCTGTAGACCCAATGACAGCTAGTAGACCAAGAGACAACCAGTAGACCCAGAGGCAGCCTGTGCACACTGAGACAGCCTGTAGAGACAGCCAGTATACCCAGAGGCAGCCTGTAGACCCAATGACAGCTAGTAGACCAAGAGACAGCCTGTAGTCCCAGAGCCCCGCCAGTAGACCCAGAGACGGCCAGTAGACCAAGAGACAGCCTGTACTCCCAGAGACGGCCTGTAGTCCCAGAGGCGGCCTGTAGACCCAGAGACAGCCTGTAGACACAGCAGCTGCTCCCAAGCTCATCTACGGTGCAGTTCATGCTCTGGCATGCCTGCAGAGGCAGTGACTGCTGTGCAGCCACTGCACATACTCTGCTCTGGTGTCAGTGACTACATATATAATAATCCTGTGCCAGCTAATGCCCGCAGACGCAGTGACTGCTGTGCAGCTGCTGCACAGATCCTGCTCTAGTGCCAGTGACTATATATAATAATACCTGCACTGGCTAATGCTCGCAGATGCAGTGACTGCTGTGCAGTTGCTACACAGACCCTGCTCTGGTGCCAGTGAGTACATATATAATAATACTTGCGCCAGCTAATGCTCGCAGACGCAGTGTATGCTGTGCAGCTGCTGCACAAACCCTGCTGCCCGACCTGGCTACACTGCATCAGTCCACCTTCCCAGCGTAGAGGAGCAGGAGCTCCTTCCCACTGCAGGAGCAGTGCCTGTCCCCACAACTGCCTCAGGGCGTGAGGTAAGCCTGTGGGCTGATTATCTGCTGGCCTACACCCCGGCGTTCACCCTGCCATGTCAAGCGCAGATTGTGGCACCTTATTGCATCGCCCGGCGTAGCGTTCATGTTGTCTCACCCCTACCTGGTACATATTACCGAATTGTGTTGCCTGCATTCTACGTAGCAGAGGCATCCATTGCTGGCCACAAGGCTTTGGCTCTGTTAAGATGGCTGCCAGCCTTCACCTCGTATGCCTCTCTTGGTAGCCTACTTCCATTTCGGCTACATACCTATGATTGGTTGCCCCATTGTATTGGCTAATCCGACGCCGGCAAGGCATCAGCCAGCCCACCGTCCAAAGGACCACGACGTAAGGACCGCACCCTGTCCGTTGCCTTACGGCCGTCGGCCAGCACCCCTGGCAAACTCGCTGTGAGTACAGTGCACTATTGACTATTACTTTTGGACTCGAGTATTAGTCATTACATTCTTCATCAGGCCATGTGCCAAACTGATTTGCCACCTCGCACTGTACTATTCCTGCATTACTGTGCCCAGATCGTCTCTTCGCAGTTTACTAGTTTACTGTAGCCTCTTTGCTCATATTGCGTACCACGTGTACCTCGCTATTCTCGTATAACTCACAATACTCTGCCGACTGTAATATCACGTATATGCACCGTTTAATTGCATGTGATGCGTGCTACAACTTTTGCCTAACCGTGCATCCCTTTTCCAATGCTACTGATCCAGGTGCTCCTCTGTCTGAGAACAATAGAGAATATGCGCTATTTCATCCCCTCTGTGCATGCAATGCTATTAGTGATTTTGGTTTTGCGCAACATGTGATGCATGCCTATTATCTGCTTAACAGTGTTTACTCTGCTAACATTGCTCTGTTCCATAGGGTTAATGTTGCCCCTGTTGCCTAGCACCTAGCCTGCTACATTAGCTGTGCCACATCCGAGTAGTAGGTTCGCGGCATCTGCGTCTCACCTACCTCTGGGTCCTGACGTAGCTAATCGCCTCGTAGGAGGGTACGTCATTTGCTATTTACCTAGTTGCATGTATGAGCTCTATGCAGGTTATTATCCTGTGTGTCCTGTTCGGCAGGCTGCCTCATTTCACTTTTGATGATCTGGTTCTATGCTTTTAGTTGCGCCAGTACCACTGCCTTTGTTTGTATTTGCATTTGATCTGCATTTTGTAGCACCATTCTGGGGCCTACGGCTTCCGTGGCTAATATCTTGATTGCACCTAGTGGCCTAGCTGCCCTGATTTGACTATTCGCTTCCTGCTTAGTGATATATTAAAGAACAAGTTGGCAGAAAAAGTCACGATCCACAGCACTTGTAAAAGCCAATTAAACAAAGAGCATCAAGGCTGCAGGTGTCTGGGTGGTGTGGATATACTGCCAGTATAATTCCACTGTGGTAAGTACAAATGCAACACGAGCAAGTCCCAGTTTCACTGCGCCAATGAATAGAAAATACGCGAAAAATCGTCTTACCTGAAAATGAAGGAAAGTTGCGCATTCACTTTCCTTCATTTTACTCGTACAGCAGACCAGGTAAGACGATTTTTCACGGTCCCCCGGCTCCTGAGACGTTTCAATTAAGTGCAACTGCTCACCCGAGCTTCCTTATTAACCTTTACATGTCCGTTCTTTTTCGTGTAATCAATTGGTATTATTGTTGATTGCTCGCGTTATCTTTTTCTTATGGAAGATTCAATTATTAGTTGTTGCTGTGATTCCAAACGGAATATACTTTATTTTCCATGTAATATTTATGTAGACATAGTTCCTTTATTTCATTTTACAGCCTTAGTGCATTTGCGAAGCTTTAAGGTATGCAATCCATTTAATTCTCCGTTACTTAATTTCCATAATTGCAACTTTGGGAAATTTTCCCATAGGCTATTTTTCTGCCGCAGAGTTCTCTTGGGCACTGTCCGCTCAGCATAAGTCTCAGTTCCTACATCAATTTAAGGTAATATTCCCTCAGACTTTTGGGTTCTGTAACACAAGGTGTATTAACAGATACACTTGATCTCTATTGGCATGAATGTTTTTGATTGCGCTGCTGCAGTCATTTATTCTATATAATTCTAACCTTTGCACACATTTGTTTTTCCCCCCCTTCCTTGTTTGCTCTTTTGGACTTTTGAACATCTACCTCCTAATAAACTTCTACCAAATCTCTGTATCGTTTTCAATCAATTTACATTCTTCTTGTACCTTTTATGTGGTTTTTCGCGTCCAATGTGGTTTCCTTCCTTTTTTTTCCTCGCATTAACTGCATTGCAGATTGCACTTGTTTAATTTGGCTAATCCATCACTTATCATTGTCCCTGGATGTTATGCCTTATTTGTTCTGTTTTCATAATTGTATGGTGTTATTATTTTGAAACACTGAATCTTGTACAATTTTCTATTGCTTTTGTAATTAATGCTTCATTTTAGCCTCAGATGAAGAGCCGTGCAAGGTTCGAAACACGTGTTAGGCTATCTCTTCATTCAATCCTTTGGACTTCAAAGGCTGTTCCTCGAATAAAATACTTGGACTTTTTGCTCTTATTTGCTATTCTTTGGTGCAGTGAAACTTGGACTTGCTCGTGTTGCATTAGTGACATATTAGCCTACCCAGCAATTTCTACTAGTCGGTGCCGCGCTGTACCTTTGTCACTGTGATCCACTCCACCCCTTAGCACGTTTGTGGACACTATCAGTGCCTAACAGGCTCCTTTTGGCTGTTAGCACCTGTTCTAACCCTAGCATTACTAAGTTGTTGTTCCTGCAGCTCTCATTCCTCGCTGGCACCAGTTGCTCCTATTACACCACCTCCTTGGTCTATCATGCTTTTGTGGACCGTATTACACCACTGCCATCTATTTTTCTCTCTCTTGTCCATCACTGCCAAGTTGCACATTTATGCATCACCTGCACACCTTACTTGCTCTCCCCCACCTACTTTGCGCTCTCTTCTGCTGACACAACCCACTGACAGTGCTATTGTATACCCTTCACACTATCAGTTACTGCCTCCACTTTGCCTCACCATGGGTTGCCCTCTGCTGGTGGTTAATGAGCATAGTCATAACTATGCCCCTACCAACCAGTACCTTAATAACCCTGCTCTTTGGCTGGAACACTTTGCAAAGAAACCCTCACCGAATCAACCTTGCTCCATCCACATTAGAAACAAGAGATTGGGTTCCAGATTCTGTCACTTGAACAGGCGTACCAACAATCTCACTCACACTACGCCCAAACTTCCCTCTCTTAGTCACAGCCCTCATGTAATGTGTACTCCCATTCCTAACACTAACGTCAAAACTGCAGCCCCAGTAAGCAAAGCTTCACAGATCAAGGGCGCCCTTATCAACGCCAGAACTCTCCCTGCCCATGCACTAGACATTGCTGACCTTATCACGACCCAAGAGCTTGACTTTATTGCTATATCTGGGACATGGTTACATGTTGCTTCTGGACCGCTCAAGCTAGAGGGGGTGCAGTTGCCTTCATTCATAAAAACTCACTTGGCCTAAAAGCTGTACCCAATGTCAATATTGAGTCTGCTGAATTACTCTCGGTTAAGGTACCACTAATGCCTAACCAAACTACCACCTTACACCTTATTTAGAGACCACCTGGCCCAGCATCCTCCTTTGCTGATGAGATTTCCACCTGTACTACTAGATAAATCCAAAACGAACGCGCAAACCATTCTCCTAGGAGACTTAAATCTGGGACTCCTCGACCCAAATGACCCTACCGCCATTGACCTTCCTAATACTTTAACAGACTTCGGATTCACCCATCACATCCAAGAACCTACCCACATTAATGGAAGGACACTTGACTGGCTAGCTGATACTAACTGCAACATTAGTGTACTCTCTGATGCACCTTGTTAATGGTCAGACCACCATATCATTACCTATAATATTGAAGCAGCCTCACGCCCTCCACCAACGATGGCTCTGGCCGTCCCCACTAGAAATAAAAGGGATATAACTAGAGAGAAATTACCCCCCCCGCCCCTCCTACTCCCCTCCCTTGACAAGGTCACACACTCCTGCTCTGATCCTACAATACTAGCAGACACTTACATCCACGCAATGCTCTCAGCTCTAAACTCTATCACCCCTATTAAACTTAGAAATCCTAAACCACACACGCACCTTAATTCTTGGTTTAAATCCCCGCTAAGAGTGCTCTGCAAAGCGAAACGCTGCTCTGAAAACCGGTGGAAAAGTCATCCTTCTGATGCTCACAAGGATGGCATTATCCTAGCCACCCTTA
The DNA here is from genome assembly GCF_040938575.1 of Ambystoma mexicanum. NCBI lineage: Eukaryota > Metazoa > Chordata > Amphibia > Caudata > Ambystomatidae > Ambystoma > Ambystoma mexicanum. The sequence continues at coordinate 1,307,172,371 of NC_090926.1, read as the reverse complement.
ATTACAAAGAAGCAGTCATTTAACAATCACATCATGCAAGCAGACTCTAATACTAAAGAATTATTCAAGATCCTAAAGGAACTTGAATCACCCGCCACACCTCCTGACACTTGTATTAAAGATAGCAAATGGTGTGCAAATATCCAGACAGCTTTACTGAATGAAATCTCATCACTCCAATCTAAAATTAAAGACAAACAAAACTGTCTGCAGCTCGATAATAGTCAGACCATTCCATCAATAACTGCTCCCTTGGTCCCACCCAATCTCAAACCTTTTGCCTTCTCTCCACTCACTACTGCTGAAGTGGAAGGCATTCTCAATAGAATCAAACCTTCTAACTACCAAGGAGATTCCTGCCCCCATTATTAAGGAATCCGCTCCTGACCTTGCCCCTTTTATAACAACCTTTATTAACTCCTCCTTTAAAACAGGTATTGTTCCAGACAATCTCAAGGATGCATGGGTGATCCCAATGCTAAATAAATCGTCCTTAGACCAGAGTATACCAACTAACTACAGACCTATCACCACCATCCCTTTCATGCTCAAAATACTGAACCGCGTGGCCTACTTGCTGATTCAAGGAATATAACAACCTCCTCGGTCTAAGACAATCCGGCTTCCTTCCCAGGCACGGGACCCGAAACGGCGTTGATAGTTTTGAAAACACAAATCGAAGTCCTGAAAGACAACGGGAAATTAGCATTGCTGTTACTCCTAGACCTGTTCGCGGCCTTTGATTTGGTTAATCACCAAATCCTGTGCCATCACCTCCGTTCTGCCGCCTACTTCTCTGACTCAGCCACTGCATGGATTAGTTCCTTTCTTAGTAATAGATACATGAGGGTATTCTCCCCTTCTGCAGCCGCTGACCCCGCTCCCGTTCACTGCGGTATCCCTCAAGGTTCGTGTGTGTCACCTACACTTAACAATGTGTTTACTAAACCACTTTTTGATGTTCTTGATTATCTGGGTGTCTCAAACAAATTATGCTGACGACACCCAGATACTCATCCCCATCACATGTGACTACATACACAAGCGCCGGCCATGTTGCCGAGAAGCAAACGGAACCTCACACTTGAGAACCTATTGCCTCTACTTAAACCTATTACCCACCTTGACAGCCAGCACACAGACCCTACTATTCTTGTGAACATTTATAATGACACTATACTCAATGCCATCAATGTCTTAGCTCCTCTTAAACTCCAAAAATCCAAACCCTAGGCGCATATTAATAAATGGTACAACCCTCAATTTAAGACTTTAAGGAAAGAAAAAATAGCGGCAGAATCCACTTGGAGAAATTCCCCATCTCTATCTAACAAGGCCGACTTCACAACTGCATCAATTACCTAGAAGACCGCTATCATCCAGGCCAAAAAAGATAACTTTAATGATCGTATAGCTAAAGCCACATCCAGTCCCAAGGAATTATTCAATATATTGAAAGAACTAGAAACTCCAGCCCCTGAACCAGACATCTGCACCAAAGTTACCTCTTGGGGCACAAACATTCAAAAGGCGCTCCAAGACAAAATTAGCCTACTCTTAGACAAAATCCAATTAAAAAAGAAAAGCCATATAGACACTGCTTCCCATCAAGACACACCGCCTCACCCGGTATTGAACATACCGCAATTTACTTTCAAACCTCTCTCGATCAAAGAAGTTGAATCAATTATACTCATACTCAAACCATCAAACTGCCACAGTGACACATGCCCGCCCCGATCATCAAAGAGGCAGCCGTGGAACTTGCTCCATTCATTACCTCGTTCATCAACGCCTCCTTTAATACAAACACTGTCCCTAATAATCTTAAAGATGCCTAGGTTTGTTTGTTTGTTTATTGTTTTTGTATGGCGCACCAAACCCAAAAGTAGCTGGGCGCAAGCAGTACAAGGAGGCTTTAGGCTTGAGATACATAGAATTACAGTCATAGTATTACAGGTACAAAGATGGACATCATTACAGTTCACAAATTATGGTTCACAGGTTGCAGGTGAGCAATTAAAGATATATACAGTTGCATTACAATATGTACAATTACATTACAGGGAGCAATATAGGATGTAGTTTCAGTTGCAAGATTATATGATAACAGATGCTAGACTTAGTAAGTCGTTTAACACTAGGTTCTAGGGTGAGCGTCATTGGTTCTGATCCATTTCTGTATGTTACGTCTGAAGCTAGTGTAGGTTTGATCAGCCCAAGTGAGTAGGGGAGTGAGTTCCACGTTTGGGCTGCCATAACTAGGAAGCTTCTGCCGCCAGATTTGGCTAGATTGAAGCGCGGTACGCTGAGGCAGCATAAGTTGGAAGACCTAGTCAGGCGAGTAGTTGTTTTCTTAGCTATCCGATCGGAGAGGTACCGTGGTGCAGCATTATTGAGGCATTTGTGGGTCAGGGAAGTTGTTTTTAGCAAGATTCTGGCTTTTATTGTCAGCCAGTGGTTTTGTCTTCTGATCATAGATATGTGATCTTTATTTGGGTATTTAGTGCCGTTCTTAAGGTGTTGTTTTGTAGCGTTTGGATCTTGTTTAAGATGTACTTGTTAGTCCCCATGTAGAGGGCATTACAATAGTCCAATCTTGAGAGTATAATGGCATTTGCGAGGGTAATGCAGCTAGTTGGGGATAGGTAGGGTCTGCAGGCGCTGATTAGTTTGCATGTGTATGCTGATGTGGACGCTAAGGAGTGGACTTATTTACTCATGGTTACGGTAGAGTCAAGATAGAATCCAAGCATTTTTACTTCCCTTACAACCTTGATAGAGTTGCCATCAATGTTGAAGGAGGAGTAATCGTTGTTACGTTTTTTTAAGGTTGGCCGAGGTTCCTAATGTTAGAAGTTCAGTCTTGTCATCATTCTGGCAGAGGCCATGGGTGGCCATCCATGCCTGAATGAGGAGGTAGATTTTGTTCACAAGAGCCGTGTCAGTGATGCAATTGCCAGAAACGGGTATGAGGATCTGGGTGTCATCTGCATAGTTAGTGTAGATGACACCCAGATTGTCCAATTTGTCAAACAATGGCTTCGTAAAGATGTTGTACATGGTGGTGAAATGCATGACCCTTGTGGAACGCCGCAAGTTATGGGGATAGGATCTGCTGAGTCTGAGGGGGAGAAGACTTGCATAGTTCTATTGTTATGGAATGATTGTACCCATGCTACTGCGTCCTTAGAAAAGTGAGCCGCTGAGGCAAGGTGTTTGCAGAGGACTTTGTGATCCACCAAGTCAATGGCGGCTGACAAGTCAAGGAGGAACAGCATGGCAGTTTTTCCTTTGTCTGTAAGTGCCTCAATTTGTGTTTTTAAGTCAATCGGTGCAGTTTTGGTGCCGTGTTGTGGCCTGAAACCTGATTGGCGGGTGCCGAGGAGATGATTTGTTGTTGTATCTGAAGGTACCCTACTCTGTCAAGTATCTTTCAGAAGGAAGGGCACCGTTGTGATGGGCCTGTAGATAGTTGGACTGGCTGGATCTAAAGTTTGTTTTTTCAGTAACTGTAAGACCCAGGATTCTTTCAGGTTGCTTGGGACAGTATTAGTTGAAAATGATGCATTAATGAGTTTAGAGATAAATGGTAACAGGTCTCTAGCTGCATCTTTAATTAATTGTGCTGGCGGTTGTCGCCCTGGCATCTAGATGGCTTCAGGGAGGAGATGATTTTCTCCACTTCAAGAATGGAGACTTTGGAGAATTTAAATTGATCTGGTTTATTGGTTAGTGTTTAGGGGTCAGAGTGTGAACATCATGTTTGGTAAGAGAGGATTTCTTATTCGCAATCTTTCCTTGAAGGAGTACAATTTTATTGGCTAGAGTGTTCTGTATGTTGGTGCACCAGTCTTGGGGCCTCATCACGAGTTGGGCGGTAATGCCGGTCGTATTACCGCCGGCGCTATTAGCCCTACCGCCAAACCCCCGGCGCTATTAGCGCCAAATTGCAGGTTTGGCGGAACGGTTAGTGCCCATTCCCCCTTGGGCACATTTGGGAATTCCTCATTCCCCATTGGGCCCAATGGAGAAAATTCACGCTATTACCGCCACCGGATTTCCTGCCGGCGGTAGTAGCGCCGAAAATCGGCAATTTTGCCGCAGATTTCCCCCCAGCTCCGAGCTGGGGGAAATCCACCAAGGCCATGATCTGGCAGACCCTTAAATGCGGCGGTAATAGCGCTACCACCGCATTTAAGGGTTACCGCCAGACTCGTGATGAGGCCCTTTGTCTTTAGTTATATTGTCAGCTGGAGGGATGGGGGCCTCCACTTCTTGAAGTATAGTGAAAAGCTCCTTTGTGTTGGAGCTGGCTTTATCGATCCTGTCTTTATAGACATCTTTCTTTGTGTTAATTATTTCTTTTTTGTAGTGGTCAGCAAATTTGGTCAGGTCCGTTTTATTTTCTACTGATGGGGTGTGGCGTCATAAGGCTTCCAATTTTTTTTTTTTCTTTTGCCTGTTCTTTTTAAATGTGGGGTGAACCAAGCGTTTAGATGTGCTTGTGGTTTGCTTTTATGCATTTTGAGGTGCGATAGAATCCAGCGCTTTGGACATAGTTGTATTGTAGGTGTCAACTAGTATATTGGGGTCAGTGGATGATGATAATGGGCTCAGTGAGGGCAGGATGAGTGGTAGAAGCCTGTCCACTGTGATATCTTTTTTGATCCTGGTAGGTTGAGGAGGGACTATGATCGTATTCGTTTGTGGCTGTTTGTCTATTACCATAGTCAAGGCAATCAGGTGGTGGTCAGTCCACGGTAGTGGGGAAGTGGAGTTAATTGAGAGGTTACAATTTAGGTCGGCCACCCAGTCGAGGGTTCTGCCTTTTTGAATGTGTTGGTTGGTTTACCTTTTTGGTAAATCTTGTTCTAGGAGCATATTAGTGATAGCTTTGGCGTCATTGTCTTTGTGGTAATTTAAACCAAGGTTGAAGCCCCCCCCAATAAAAGTACCTCAGAGGTTTCCTTTGTATTTTTGGAGAGGATACTTGAAATGTCATCCTCGAAGGATCCAATCGGTCCTGGGGGTGCTATACACTAGGGTGTTAGTGTCTCAGAGTTAGATATTGGTATTTTCTGCTGTGAGCATTTCACAGGAAGTAGTTGGAGCTGATGGTATAAGTGTAATTGCTAGTTGTATTTTAGCTATGATGGCGATTTCGTTAGTTCTATCCGCTCTGAGGATTTGGTAGTTTTCTGGGACCGCTAGAGCAAGGGCTGGGCCTGCTGCGTCATGTAACCACGACTCAGTGACTGCTAGGAGGTCGAAGTTATTTAAGGTGATCAGGTCGGCTATGTCTGTATCGTGTGCTACCAAAGATCTAGCGTTTATTAGGGCCATGTTGAAGTTGATAAGGGTACGAATGTTTGTGGATATGGGTAGGCTAGGTTTAGTTTTAGCTGGTTTCTGAATTGTAGTTAAGGCTAGTTTATCAGGATAGTGGGGTAGTTTAGATTTGGAATGGTTATTGTTTGGATAGTGATCCTGATTGGATAGGAAGCTCGCTTGTGGTTCGTGGAGGCGAGGTAACCTAGCTCAAAGTTTGTTGTTCCTTTCTATGACTGGACATGGTAGGGATCTGGTACTGACCATGGTCGTCGGTAGGGTACTCCCTTTACTAAAATAAAACTCCCTTGACCCTAATAACCCATCTAATTACCGACCCATCACCACAGTTCCTTTCCTGCTGAAATTTCTGGATAGTGCAGCATACCTCCAGATACAACACTTGTAACCTAACAATCTGCAAGGTTGGTACGGGCTAAGGGCTTCGGCCATGCACCCAATAGTGTAATCCTTCCACAGATCCACCGCACCTTCAATCATCCATGTGCCCAACTACCACATTCCATCCGCAGCGCACCGCCACCCGCGCTCCCACCCAACCTATGTCTTGTGCAATTCACTCCCCATCTGCGAATGAACTGCCACCACTCACCACGAAAAGAGTTTGCTGTATAAACAAGTCACGGCAGAAGCTATGGGACCGTTATGACAGCTGCCTCCAATCACCGTAGACAATACTCGCCTACATATGTCGCATGAACCACTTCTCACTCACCCACACATTCCCTCCATTATTGCCGCCAACACAATGCATACAGTACATTTTCCAGACCCTTCCGCCGCCGCACTGTCCTCCGATACACCATGGCGACTTTCCCAATTTTTTACGCATAGCACTGACCGCATCAAAACTTCTCCGATACCATGCCGTCCCAACATCCAATGACACCTGCCCAGGCTAATGCTCGCAGACGCAGTGACTGCTGTGCAGCTCCACCACAGACCCTGTTTTTGAGTAAATGCTCTTCCTATGAGTTGAGCAACTTAACCATGACTACACGTCCGCTAACGCAGGCCGTGTAAATATATAGTTTTATATATAAGTTACTCAACTCACAGGAAGAGAACTTTTTGGGTGGCTTATAACTTCGCTCCCCCTCGAATCCTCAACAAACTTTGCAAAAAAAGTATATGGTCGTCTCTGAGTTTCTTCGTTGGGTGAGGTTTCGTGCGGGTGAGGGCAAAGTTATAGGGGGTCCCACATATATTTTTTTTCCATAGACTGAATGGGGAAAAACTTTGCGCACAGCTACAGGCCGAACGGCTGGATGGATTTTCACCAGATTTGCGGCAGGAGCGGGGGCTTGAGTCAGAAAGCGTGCTTTTGTGTATTTGGTGGAAATCCAACCGTTATTGTTGCAAATAACTGAAATGTACGTCCCAAAAAATTGATATCTGGGTCCGCTCGTGTCATAAGCTGGCGGTATGACGTGCTGTCGGAGAAGCTTGGACAACCGGTGGTTGGCTAGAGGAAAGCGTGGTGTATGTCAACATTTTTTGTATGTCAACATTTTTTGAGGAAGCCGCCATGGTGTATCGGAGGACAGTGCAGTGGCGGAAGGGTCTGGAAAATGTACCGTACAGAATGCGTTGGCGGCAATAAGGGAGGGAACGGGTGAGGGAGGGAGAAGTGGTTCATGTCTCATAGGTAGGTAGGTGGAAGAAGACAGAGGAGTGCCTGCATTTTCACGCGTACTGCGTCAAGTCACGGGTAGCTAGCCAGGCAAGTACTTTGTGTGGTGATTGGAGGTAGGTGTCGGAATGGCCCAATAGCTTGTGCGGCAACCTGTTTGCACAGTCCTCTTTCCATGCTGAGTGGTGGTATAGCAATTTTAGAAGGGGAAAGAAGTGCACATGACATAGGATGGATGGGAGCACGGGTGGCTGTGCTATGCGGATGGAATACAGTAGTAGGGCATGCAGTGAAGAGCGTACGGCTTTAGCACACCCACTGCAGTAACGCACGTGTGGGTGTGCATCCTATACAGGGTGGTGTTTGTATAGTGTGGTGTGTGCCGATTGGTTGCAGTAGGGTAGTGTTGCGAACTGATAGTGGGTAGTTTGGCAGTGACACAATAGTTTGGGAATGGAAGTGCGGACGGCCATGGTATGTGAATGAAAGTGCAGAGGGGTGCAGGAGAGTTTTTTTCTTTTACATTATGGTAACTGGTGTAATTTGTTGCTACATAGTTACATGGCGGTGCGCAGGTTGGGGGGGAGTGCTGGTGGTAGTGCTGTGTATGTGGATAGTTGAAGTTGGTAACATGGTGCAATGGATGGTGCCATTATGCAGCAGTGAGAGTGTTGACTGCCTAGACTGTTGGCTGCATGGCTGAAGGCCGTAGGCCGAAAGCCATGCACTTAAGAGGCTAGGCGTTTCCGACACACCCAGCAGTAATGCATTTTGGATTGTGCCGCAGTTAGCGGGTGGTGACCTGTAAATAGTGGGTGTAGAGCATTTTTCAGATGCAATAGAGCAGGAGAAGTGAGCTGCCATGCGTGCATGTGTGGTTTTGCCGGTGAGCACACTGTTACAACATGGTAAAGTTTTTGATGTGTACTTGGCGATGGTGCTGTGAAAAGTAATGCAGTGTGGGAACTGGGTGCTGGATTTGCATACTGTTAGTATGGAAGAGGATATGGTAGAAGTGCACCTTCACTGTGCTTGCTTACTATGGTGTGTGCTGAATTGTTGAAGGAGGGCCAATGTGGTGAAAAAGTTGCGGTTAGGTTGATAGTGACACAATACTTTGTGAATGGGTGTGGGTAGGGGTGGTGGAGGCTGTGATATGTTTGTGGATTCTGTTGATAGGCACCTGTTTTCGTGAACGGGTGCAATACAGAGGTTCAGTATGTGATTGGTGGATGCGCGTGTAGGTCGGGTAGAAGTGCTGGTGGCGGTGGAGTGTATGTGGATTGGCATAGTTGGTGATATGGTAAAATGCATGGTGCCATTACGTTGCAGTGCGTGTGTTCAAGGCCTAGACTATTGGGTGCAATGTAGTAGCAGAAGTGAGCTGTCATGCGTGCATGTTTTGTTTCATAGGTGAGGACACTGTTACAAGATGCTAAAGTTTTTGATGTGCACTTGGCAATGGTGAGGTGAAAAGTCATGCAGTGTGGGCACTGGGTGCTGGGTTTACATACTGGCAGTATGGAAGAGGATATGGTAGATGTGCACCTTAAATGTGCTTGGTTACTATGCTCTATGCTGATTTGTTGAAGGAGGGCCAATGTTGTGCAAAAGGTTGTGGGTACGTTGGTAGTGACACAATACATTGTGAATGGGTGTGGGTAGGGGTATGTTTGTGGATTGTCCGGATCGCTACCTGTTTTCGTGATTGGTTGCAATGCAGAGGTTCAGTATGTGACGGTAGGTGCGTGTATAGATTGGGTGAGAGTGCTGTTGGCAGTGGTGTGTATGTGGATTGGCGTAGTTGGTGATATGGTCACATGCCTGGTAGCATTACTTTGCGATGCCTGTGTTCAAGGCCTAGCATGTTGGGTGAATGGCCGAAGGCCGTAGGCCATGCATTGAAGACCCTTAGCACTTGAGGAAACCCACACCACTAATGCAATGTTGACTTTGTATCTGGTAGAGGGTGGTGACCTGTAAAAAATGGTTGAGGAGTACATTTCAGATGCCATAGAGCAGCAGAAGTGAGCTGGCAGCTGTGTGTTTGGTTCCGCCGGTGAGGTCGCTGGTAGAACATGGTAAAGTTTTGGATGTCTGATTGGAGATGGTGCAATGAAAAGTCACGCAGTGTGGGCACTGGGTGCAGTGTGTGCATACTGGCAGTATGGCAGAGGGTATGGTTGAAGTGTAGCTTGTATGAGTTCTTCACTATGCTGTGTGCAGATTTGTTGACGTAGGGCCAATGCCCCCCTCAAGACTCCCAAGCACCCCATGAACCCCCTCCAGTTTCTAGCACATTAATGCTGCGGATACCACGGCACTTAGAGGTTTAGATGTGGCACATCCGGCTCTTATTAAGATGGCACCTATGGCATTGGCAATGTGGAGGCTAAGCCATTGGGCAATATGGTGGCTGGTTGTGGTGTGTACATAAACACTGTGGCGGAAGGTTTGTTTGTACAGATACATGTAGGAGGCTATGGTGAAAGTGTGCAAGGTAAGGGGCATGCATCCTGTTTGTATGCATGCACTGCACGCACTTGCTTAACGTTGCTAAGATACATTCCCTGCTACTTTTGTGGGTTCACTTTTCTGACATTTGTAGTACATGTATTACAGTGGGAAGACCATATTCTGAAGTTGACAAGGATTGTGGCAGGCATCAGTTTCTTATAAATGCAGTATGTGCATTATATGATGTGATGTGCTATGGTATTTTGTGCCATTTGTATCGCGCCTACATACAAGTGTGTGAAAGTGCGCCGAGGATAGGGAGGCGGAACAGAGGGCAAACGGAGATATTCATTCCTCTAGGCCAGCTGGCATTGAGAGCGCGCAAGTGAATGGGAAGGGGGAGGGCAAAGTGCAGTACATGGGAACAGTAAAGCTTATAAATATATAGGCAACTACGGCCGGTGCTGGCAAGTGCAAGGATAAGTGTGGACATGAAGTGGTGCCTGCACTGTTAGGGTTATAGAAAACAGTCGTCAAGTGCGGGGGCTGGTAGAAAGCCAGTGCAGGGGTGGAACTGTAGGGAGTGAGGTGGCCTGGGACACAGATTATAGGGTGGGTAGGATACAGCACACAATACATTTAAGCCTGGAAGTGAGTAGGGGGAAAAGAAGGACATGGAAAGGTTTTCCGGTGCTTTGCGACCCTATGATGCTTCTCCTCAAGGACCAGGGAGACAGAGAGCGTGTTCCACAGGGAGGCCGCAGCAGAAGAACCACATCTACTAAGATGTGGGTGCGTGTAGAAGCAACTGACCTTGAGGGAGTATGAGACGGATGACGGAAGAGGTGGAGCAAGCAGGTATTTAGGAAGTGACAGTGCAAGGTAAAGAGGTACCAGGGACCAGAAGGCCTTCTGCATAATGCACAGGGCTTTTAGTTTATTGTTTCAGCCACTGTCAAGTATTGCAGGCATTTTAGTCACGCAGAGATACAATCCCTGCTGTTCAAGCCAAGGAAAAGTTGTGCACTCCTATTAGGGATGAGTTGCTGAGGGTGAGTAGAAGCTGGGAGATTTAAAAAGAGCCTGTGGCAACAATGCAGCGTACAAACCACCACAGCCGTGCAGACACTGACCTTTTGGAAAGTGACTGTAGGTTGCAAAGATACATTTAGTGGTGGCTTTAGTGCCTTCTTTTTACAAGTTATGTAGTAGGTGGATTAGTGGGGAACAATTTTCATAACATTGTTGGAAGGAAAGAACAGAGGTCCTGTTTGGATAATTTTGTGTATGCTATGGGTAAATGAATACGTTGCAAGAACATACAAACAAATTGCCACTTTATGGAATGAGATGGGAAGAACATCAGTATGCTTTTTAAACACGTAGTGGACGCTTAAGAGGCAGATATTGTGCGCAGAGACACTTATAACAGAGTTGTGAACATACTGTAAAGAAACTGTTCATACCTTACTTTTGTGTTGATGGGTGCTTATGTGGTTGAATATGCATGTATAACTCATGCAATGTTTCACTGAACTTTCCACTTGACGTGCTTTACAATAACAGCACACATGCAGGCTGATTTTGTAACGGTACATATGAAGTCTTGTGGAGAACTGACATTATAAGATGCTGAAGTCTTGAAGGGCATTGATGAATGCATGTGTGAGTACTTAGTAATACCTCATAAGGGCGTGGTGGGAAGAGGATAGTGGAAAGGGAAGAAGGACTAGTCATGATTTACTGGGGCACGGCCCTTTCGACACACATGCTACATTCTGCGCTTTTGATCATGCTGGCCAATGGAAATGCGCTTGTTGCAATTGTCCAATCAGGTGGTTTGAGTGTACGTCACAGGAAAGGGCGGCCATATTTTGTTTCATTACTGTGTGTCGTGAGGCTGGCCGAGATGGCCAGACATACAGTTTTCATAGTGGGTGATCGCTTTGTGCTAGATTTCCTCCAGTATGCCGTGGAAAGAGATCTTGATGGCAATTTGAATTTGGAGGAAGTGAAGACTTTTTGGTGCCTTCGAACATTTTCTTGCAGAATGTCGATGAGTGGTCAGTTTCGGCACTGTACACGTTGTGGTAGTGCACTTTGGAGCATTGCTTTTGGTTTCCGTAGCTTGTGCACGTGTGTACCATCAATTCAAAAAAATGATGAAAGAAGTGCAGCGCATTTTTGCCACTGCGAAGGTGCTTTTCTCATGTATACCACCAAGTCCAGTATATAACTATCCCAATTAATGTTGTCGGCAGGCAGAGGTGGGAAGGCGTCTTATCAACAGAAGCATGTGTAACTTTTTGCGTGCTGCTGGGATATACTCCTGTCACAATGACAACATTGGTGATCAATATGTGCACCTTCTCAATGGAAATGGCATTCCATTGTCGACCAGTGGCAATGCCATTTGGTTTTCCAATCTACAGGCTGCACTAAAGACGCTATTGTAGGAATGTGAGGCGCGGTGCAACAAATAAAAACAATTATAAAATCCTGAAAAAAGAGTTCTTACTGTGGAAGATGTTGAAAGAAAATAATAAAATAAAGAAAAACAGCTTTTTTAAGACCCACCACTACAAAGGACATCCCCTACCCTGGGTGACATTTATTCCCCTAATCCTGAGCGCACACACCTGAAAAAGTCCACGCAAATCGCGACAGTTGCACGGTTGTATGTGTAACAAACGCCCCTTTTGCACATGGCCACCTTATATTTGGGACTGTGGAGGACACAACATTGTGCAATAAGCTTTCTGGCTGTGGAGTGCACGCACAGACTGTGGTATACATTATATTTGCTGACCCAAATGTGTTGTACGAATCACAGCATATGCTTTGTGGGTGAATTGCACATACATTATTGACAGTGAATGGAAAACAGAGTCCGGTGGGTTGTATGTGTGGAGTGTATCATGTGGGTGTGTACGCGTATGGAGCAGCTACACTGAAGTGATTGCTTTTGATTTGTCTGTGTGAGACTTTGCTGACGCTCATTCATGATGATATTATTGTGGTTGACTGTGGAGGGACAAATTAACACCATGAAACCCGATTTTCATTGCCGTTTGTGCTGAGGGAAGCAGTAGGCCAGGTAATGCTTCTGTTTCCGATCTCCTGCATAATTGTGTATCCCATTATGCAGACACCTATGTATGCGCATAATTTTTTATTTGGTCCGGAAATGGAGAAAGCGCGGTACATTGTGAAGAGGTGTATTTGTGTCTTTACAATTTGTGCCATTGTGGTACTGTACAAATGGGTATCACAGAAATGGGTTTCACAGAACAAACAGTTTTCCCCACAAATTGTGTTCCTGTTGATATTACTGCGTTTCCTAAATCTGCACGCTCTACACACATTGCTTTGCTGCCCTTTTTGGAAGTATAGGAATAATATTTTTGGATGCTGTTGCACACTTGTGCTCTTCAAAACGCACAGCAACACGCAGAACCATCTGTTTGAACAGCCTCACATTTCTACTTGTTGCCACTGCAGTGTTTTCCACAGTACAACGGTTCCTTCCATTTACCATACAATTGTGTGGCGGGTATACGATGCGCGTCGCACTGCCTCCCTTCATTGGCAATTACATTGTGACACTATGAAAAAATATTGCTAAAGGGACGTTTACGGTGAAGGTGTGGTGCTACAAACATAGCATCATTATTAAGTACACTATGCTAACGTAATGTTATGTTTATAGTGTCCTAATAGAAATCTATGAAATTCATTTGTGATGTCATTTTTGATGTCATGGGTGTTAGTCCTTGCAGTGCACAATGGTGGCGCTAGTTATGGTTGCTTAGCTTACCCTAACTGGCAAATTTCTGGGGTTTTGTGCTTTTACCTGTAACCGTAACGTCCATTTAACAACGTTTTTCCATTGAATTTCATTGTTTCTTGCTAGTGCAACTTAACCATAACGTCTCTTTAACAACATTTTTTGTTAGTATATAATACATATATATAATACCCACAGTGTCATTGCACGCCGCCTCTCACAGTGGTCCCTTTGGGGAAGGTGGCGCCGCCACCCTGCTTTGGCTTGCAGTGCTGCTAACGCGCTTACGAGGACTACTAACATGGATGCAGCCTTTTTCATATGTCGTAGTCCCTTGTTGATGTCGATGAGCCTCAGACCACTGCGTCATTGATCTGCGCACGGTCACGGATCAATCCGGCTTTTTGAAAAGGAACATGCTGACGGGAACTTTTGCGCCTCAATGCTACGGTGACCTGTTAGCTCAGCGCCTCTTCTCCCTTTCTCATTCGCCCTTGCCTAGCCTTGCTTACCTGTTTTGTTCGGCAGCAGTCTGGTTCACCCCTCTCCTTATTCATTCTGTTCTCCAAACCTTTTGGCTATTCCCGTGGGAGGTTCCTGTGACTCCTCCCTTCCTGGCTTACCTCTCAGCCTGCTGCATCCGAGGACTTTCTTCTTGTCCTTCTACTCCTGGAATCTACCTACTCAACTGCTTTGGTCTGTTTTCATCGACAATACTCCTTCATCAGCCAATGTTTTTTTCCCCCTAAAAGGTGTTTTTTCCTCTTTTCTGGAGGTTCGCTGCGGCCGCCACCCCTCTGTTGCATCTTGCTGGACGGTGTGGCATCCAGAGAGGATCACCCATTCCTGCAGGACTCCTGTTTGTGGCAAAAATATCGACAGAGCTCATCTGGGAAACCGTCTTCAAAAGCACGGGTGAGCTTAAACCCTCACAGTTTGAAATGCCCAGAAACCACCGCAAACATGGAGTCCATGCAGAATGTGCTTAGAGGAGTGCAGGAACTCACAGCTGAAGTGCACAATTTGAAGGCTGAGAACACCACCCTTAAGCAAATGGTCCTAACACGGGATGTGCTTTCACAGGAGAATCCATCTCTGGGGGCCACTTTAGAGAAATTTGACAGCTCCCCCAAGAAGCTGCAATCATTTTTGGATTTGTGCACAATTCGCTTGACCTTTTGACCTATGTTTTACTCCACTGAAAAAGCTAAGGTTGGTTTCCTCATTTCTCATCTATCGGGGAATGCCCTAACTTGGGCTACTCCTTTGCTGGATAACTATGCCAGATTTGTGGCTGCCTTCCGCAATGTTTGTTCGACCGGATCTGGCCTTTAATGCACAGGAATCCTTATTGGACCTACAGCAGGGAACTATGGACTTAATGACCTACACCAGCCGATTTAGCCAATTAGCCAAGGAAACCGGATTGCATGAAAACACATGTTACACTCTATATCGCTGGGGCCCCTACAATGACATCCAAGACGAGTTGGCTCGTGTGGCCCGTCCCACATACTTTAATGCCTTGGTTTCTCTAGTACTACAAATTGAAGTTCGTCTACAGGAACGAAGGCTGGAACGGCAAAAAACAAGATCCTACTCTCCAAGACCATTGGATAATGCATCAAGTAGTCCTGAGCCTGAACCCATGCAACTGGGAACAGCTCGAGGGCCTCTGACCCCCGAGGAGAGAAAATGCAGGATCACCGAAGGGCTGTGCATGTATTGTGGTTCCCAAGCACATTTACTCAGACACTGTCAGTTGGTTACAACCCCACGGTCGGGAATCTCCAGCTCCCAGTCCTAAATGGAGCTGTGAATCGGGAGAAGAGCTAAGGGTCCGACTTTTCTTCATCCACTTTGGGATTCAGTGGTCTGTCTATGCTGGTATTACAGATCATCCTACCCCCCCCCACCCCCCACAACCAAAACCCTTGTATGCATTAGCCTTGGAGGATTGCGGTGCAGCCAGTTTATTTATGGACATCACTTGGGCTAACAGCCTGTTGAAGGTATTGATGTCAGACTTCTGGCTTATGGTCTGATCACCATGAAAACCACCCTACTCACAATGGATGTAGCCCAACACACTGAAGACCTATGTTTTGATCTCATCAAAGCTGTTCATTTCCCCATAGTTTTGGGGATACCATGGCTCCACAAACCTAACCCATACATAAACTGGCCGTCAGGGACACTGTTTTTGGGCTCGTGAGTTTTGCACTACCAATTGTTCCAAACCTTTGGTTCCTCTACAAACAATAGATACCCCGGTGGCTCACATGCCTTTAGTAAGTTGCTCATCTCAACCTGATTCCTGTGGAATATGAGGAGTATCTAGGTCTTTATGGATTCTGAGGAAAGACGACTTCCCCCTCCCCCTCCTCATCGACCTGAAGACTGTTCCATTGATGTACTACCCGATTCCATAATTCCTTTTGGAAGCATGTTCATTCTTTCTGATTCAGAATAAAGGTACTAAGGGAGTATCTGAACAAAAGTCTGGATAGCGGCCGTATACGCCCTTCGAAATCCCCCCCGAGAGGCTTCTTTGTTTTTTGTGCCAAAAAAGGACACATCAGAACTGAGACCTTGCTTGGATTATAGAGGGCTTAATTGTGTTACTGTTAAGGATAAATACCTGCTACCTTTAATATCTGACATCCTGGAAGCCCTTCGGTGCGCAGTCATATTTCCTAAATTAGATCTTCGTGGTGCCTACCACCTCATATGGATAAAACACAGCGATGAGTGGAAAACCGCCGTTAGAACGCCCTTTGGGCCATTTGAATACCTGGTGATGCCATTCGGACTCATGAATGCTCCTGCCATTTTTCAAAGTTTAATGGATCGCACTTTTTCAGACATGTTGCATCATTTTGTAATAATCTACCTCGATGATATATGTTAGGCAGAATCACATGCAGCACCCTTTGGGAACACTACACACAATTAAGACTACAAGTGTCTGTACAATTTCACCTTTGGTACAAACCTGTACTACATAGTGGTAGCAGTGGCTGAGCAGCAAGACTTATCTCAAGAGTAAAGTGAGCAGTATCAAATAGTTACACAAAGGACAGCAACTACTATGACTCAGGCAAACACGTACTCAAGGTTTCTTGGTAAAAGAATATACATTTATTTACAGTCAGTTGGAAAACATTCCACTAGCAAGAGCAGCTCAATATCACATTCTACTATACTACAATACACAACCAATCAGCTTCTGAACAAGTTCAGCTCCCCTGAAGTGGGTGCAAAATAGCTCTTCAGTTACTTTAAAAAGGGGTAAAAAGACAAGGTTATAAAAATCAACAGCACAAATACTTTCAGAGGTAGGGCAAATAGTTTCAGTTCTACAACCAGCAATTCAATTCAATAGGCTTGGGCCAAAGTCAATGGTTCAGAGTGTTGGATAGGATAGCACAGTTCTGGCAGTAAAAGGTTAAGTCTTTGCCACGGTTTTTAGAAGTAATTGGTCAGCCGAAAAGTTAGATGTCGGTTTAGTGAAGGACAAGCCTTCAAAGTCGGGAAAGTTTCACAAACTTTCACCGCGGCCGAATAGAGTTCTAGACCGCACTTGCACAGTACCTTTTAAATGAAGAAGAGCTGTAGCTGAGGCAGTTTTTCCTGGTAGTTCCTGCAGAACTCGCTGTTCCCGAGCTTCAGTCGTGGGGACAAGGAGGAAGTCGGGAGGTTCCTGCACTGCTGAGGGAAGAGGCCACAAGCTTGGCAAAACGTTGGTTTAAGGTGCAAGTGCCTTCAAGACCACAAACTGGTATCCTTCTCACTGGCTATCCTCTTTTCAACAGCACTCTGAAGAAAATTCGACCAGTATAGGGACGGTGTCCAGGTGACTTGTGAGTTGGTTGTTCCCACCAAACTCAAGGGAAGAAGTTAACCTTAAAAGATGGAGTTTCAGGCAATTCGGACCTGCAGCAGCGCTTCACCGGTGGACTAGGAGTTGCAGTGGTCTACTCTGCTTTCCAAGTCCCAGAGACCTGCTTTTAAGCAGTTTTCCCCCCATTAATTCCAGCCTGGCTGTCACTCACCCAGCAGGGTGGCTGTCCTTGCCGGACAATCAGCTGGCCAATCACGCCAGAGTGCATTCAGGTCTCCTAGGAGATAAGGCACAGGGAGTTTCGGGCACCTCCCTCACATCCTGTCCACCCCAGTCACTCAGGCGCCAGGGGAGGGCTTCAGCAATGAAGCCTGCCAAAGACCAACACACAAAGGGACCAAACCTGGTTTGGCGCGCAGTTAACAAGATGGACCTTTCCTAAAAGAAACAGCGAAAATAGTCGACCGGGTCTGTTTTTACAGATAGGTCTTGGGCGCCATATTGAAAAAATGGCTGACCCGATTTTTAGCTACCGGTGTTCGCCGTTGGGAAAAATCATGGTAGTTGTTAGGGAGAATTCTCTTAAAAGGCTAATTTCCCTTACCTATAGAGTCCCCCAGCAGCTTTGCTGGATTTGAGGGGTTTATTTTTTTCTCCTGCTAAGAGTGAGACCCTTTTTTCCCACTCTTAGACAGATTGCTAGTGTGTGCTTATGGTCTATGGGGTTTTCTCACCCTCATAGGAATCATCGTTTTAACATGTATGGTACACAGCACCCTTCGTGCCGTACCACTGGGGTGTCGTAGCGACCCCCAAACATAGACTCCATACCCTGGGACTGTCTACTGTCTTCCCAGGGCAGGTAAAGTTACCATTGACTTTACTAGTCAATAGTTATGAACAAAACGAGTACAACCCATTTTACTATGGAGGTACTGGGAAGTGTTAATAGTTTTTCCCTAGTGTTAATTTTTGAGGGGGTACCGTACAGTCCCTCTCTCTAAAGTTTCTGGCTGGTGGCAGTGGTTACTACCATAAATATTCGACCGTGAATATTTCCCTGTGGGATTTTCCCATTGTTCGAGGCTACCACTTTTACTGACAGCCTCTAACATACCGCCGGTTTATTTTTATATTAACTTTACACCGGTAGGTTTTTATTGCCAGAACATCGGGACCATCACCAGATCTCCAGCTCTCCCTTCCTTACAGACAACAACTTTCAACCACACCGTCTACAAACGTACACCTGGAAACAGGTGGACACTGATTACAACACACACATATTCAAGGCTGAGTAGAAATACACTCAGATCATTCAGGGCTACAACCATACCTGCCTACATTTGAAAATCAGAAACCCTGAGATGTATGCCCCGCCCATCGCCACACAAGACTCCACCCAATTGCACAAGGCTCCTCCCAAATGTCAAAAAGGTGATCAGCTATGTGCACACAACTGGATCAAATGAACCTGTGCCCTCAAACACATTTACCATTTTTACAGGGCCCTTTTGCATTTGGAAACCTTACATTAATCCAGATAAAGGCATTTATGATCACCTGTGCAGGCAGGTCGTATTTTCAGCTGCAGGCAAGGGGGCCTCCAAACATCATTTTGAAATGCGCACCCAAACACCATTCCATTCGGAGATGGCCTTCCAGCCTCTTTAAGTTGATTCTGGTAATATACCCCTGGGTTTCCCGTAATACCAAAAGAAGCCGGAGTGTCCCAGAATGCAGTTGTCATTTCACACTGGCATGCATCGTGTTATGCAGGAAGTAAGTAAAATGTGCAATGCCTCATAAAAGTAAAAACATTGTTTTCATGTTAACCTGACAGGCATGGCACAGACTAGTTTGCATTGTTAGTGGGGCATTTACTTAAGCGTAGATGCAGATTATGGGGCTTTCAAATGCTAAGCAGCCCCTCCCAGTGAGCTGTGGCTTGGCAGAGAAATGGGGCCATTCCCACACACTGGTCTGCTAATGCCTGCAATAAGAGGTGAAAAGTGGGTTACTTAAAAGAAGCCACGAGAATGAGGGGGGAAATGCCTGCAGCCTTTATAGTCCTGCTGAGACATCTCTTTAACATTGTATCAAGCCCTTGATCAGTGCTTCCCTACCAGGAACACATAAAAGTCACCCTTAATTAGAAAAGCATGGAAGCAGAGTCTGCTGTGATTTCTGCAGACCGCCATCATTGACGATTTTCTGTGTTTTCAGGGATGCTGGTGCGGCAAGTGCCGTCATGGCCACTTCAAGGTTGACTGCTTTAGGCATTCGAGCCGCAGCAACCCTGGGCATGCAGAAAAAATCCAGAGACTCCATGCTCTTCCCTGGCGACTGAAGAGCATAAAAACCCTGAGTTTCCGGGCTACACTCGCACCCACCTCCCACTATCCGAGGTGAGGCCTCCCTCACCACCTTCTGCAAAGCCTTGAAAACCATCCTCTTCACATAAGGCCCTTCACATCAGCATGAATACTTATCATATGACCCGTTGCACAAGTTGTAATATAATGACTATGTGCAATGTCTGTAGTATTCACAATGTGTCAACGACCGCTACCACGCCTGTACCTGTGTAACTAAGTTCTTGCAAGTAACAGCGCCACAATGCCCCTGGGCTGCTTGCGCGCTATATAAATATAAATAAATAAATAAAATAAATAAATAAACCTGGAGATCAGGCAGGCATGGCTACAACTGGCAGAGATTCACAGAATGTTCACCTCGACACCCCTATGACCAAACAGTACTACCAGTTCTCGAGTTATGTCTTCCACTCACTTGCAAGAGAAACAATCCATCAAAACTGGGAGGTGGCAGGGGTAAACCCACACAACAGGAAAACGTAAAACTCGCCAGCACCCATGAGACACCCGGTTCGTATAAACTGTGTTCTTAAGTCTTCCCTAACACGTTTCGCTAAGTATCCTTCATCAAGAGGAAGCCTTCTCCACATGACTTTCTTTGCTCACGCCTTATGATTAAGACATTTAACTTTCCTTGAAGTCCCCACTTGTTATGGGCTGTGATGTAATCATGGCGACTGTAAAGAAACGACTGGAGGGGGGTAGTCTGTACTGTAGGTGATGTGGGCTGGTTCCTAAGTACAGTGTAGTCCCCAAGCACTCACAAAGGAATGTCCGCACTCTGGATTGGTTAAAACAGTCTTTATATAATCAATATTCAAAGTTATGTACAGTATCACGATAACACACTTTGTACTCGGAAAATCGGCAATGGTAAATATATATATACAGTTCTAAAGTGGTACCCCAAATGTTATTAGATCTCATTAAAGTGCATACGGTCAGAATGACACAGATCGAAATAAAGGAAATCAACATTAGAAAGAGGAAGGAAAGCTAGATGGTTGAGCAATTGGCAGAATACTGGTCACTACTGTTAAACACAGACTGTGTGGAGATCCCCCCACCTGGGCAACCTGTAGAATAAAGATACAAGCACAGTCCATATATTGTTCATACTAGACTTTCCAATCTGCAACCCCAAAGTACCTGGCGTTGTAGCGTTCCTTGTCGGGAGAATCGACAACCCTTCTTGCGTTCCCTCACTTTAAGGCAGGAGTCACGGGTCGTCGAACGTCCGACGGAGAACAGGTCGAGCTACGACGGTGAAGTGGCCGCGTCGTTCCTAGCAGTGCTCGGTGGCGGGAAGCGCAAACGTCCTGCAAGGAAGAAGGGTGCGGGGTACCTCGGTGTCGATAGTTCTGGACCGCAAAGAGTTGAAGAACTGTGGCCCAGGAAGGGCGTTGAGTCGTCGGCGTCTCTGTGGTCTTTGGGTGGCGGGAAACCCACCGGTGGATGCTCCTCGGCGCGTCGACGGTCAGGCCTTCTCCAGCAGGATACAGCGGCGACGATGCGGACGAGAGCGTCCTTGGATCAATGAAGTTCTTAGGCAACGGGAGCACGGCGGCTCCAGTCGGCGACGGTGGTCGGCAAGTGGTGGACAACAGTCCGGGCGCTTCTCCTTGGAGTTCCGCAGCAATCCCCGTATCGGGTCGGCAGCCTGTCGAAGGTCTATCTACCAGGGAGCTTAGGCAAAGATCAGCTGTGCACGAAGGTCCCTCGTAGTTCGGGAAGAGGGCGCCTTACCAGGCCCTCTCTGGGTCAGTCCTTGAAGGCACATCAGCTTTCAGATTGCAAAGGAGAGCAAGAGCAATTCTTCTCGTCCAGCCGGGCTTCAAGATCAAGCTTCAGTTACTCCAGTTACTCGTCGTCGTGGACTTCAGCTTCTGAACACGATTCCTAGCAGTGAGAGGTCCCCAGATATCCTGTTGATCTCCCATTCATTCTGCTGGGTCATACGCAAGCATCCAATCACGACTACAGGAAGGCAGGCAGCCAGCCAATCAGGCACTCAGTGCATTCAGGCCATTCACTTCTCTCCAGACACTCACAACAAGTTATGTGGATTGGGACAAGTACCGAGCCATTCAAAACTCGAAGCTGCATTCATACCGGTTTCGGGCAGGGCTGTCTCAGCCATTGTGTCAAACACCTGATACTAGACAGTCACAACACAGAATGTGTACTCGTCACACACTCTATTCACCCGGGTCTCACCCACAGGCGTACCCACAACATACGGTCGTTGAGAAGGCTCCAGCCAGTCGGGTCAGTACTTCCCCACACTACCATATAAGGAACTTCCACCCAAGAGCCAGTCAGGGGGAAGGGACAGAGTCAGGGCTTCCCGGGACTTCGGGCAGATCGAGGTAACAGGCGATGGAAGACAAGAGGCCATGGGGGCCATTTTGTCTCCATCAGGAATCTACCGATTCCAATGACAGGGCCTGGGCATCCCAAAATGGAGGACGCTCAGGGCACTAGTCATTTCAGCACGGAGCTGCCACCAGCCCGTACCCTGCTCTGTGGGTTACCCACAGGTGCCCAAAAACATACACTAGGGGCACAGGGTTGCACCCCTACCCATGGGTGCCATAGGGGTATCCCATGGGTCTGTTCACAAAACCAAAAGAGAGCTGCACCGCCAGGAGTCCCACATGAACTCCTGCGCGGAAAATACGACCGAACACACAATACAAAGCAGTAAAGGAAAAGGATACGGAGGCCCTGTCCAGCATTTCCAGCATCACAGCCACTAGATTAATGTCTCTAGTTTTCCCCATGTTGTGTGGAAGCCAAATCTGATTGCTGAACAACTTTGAGCAATAGTCAAGGACGATGCAAGTAAAAATAGCTCCTGGTAGATGTTGAGGTCAAGCTAACCAGGCTCTTCTGGGCTACAAGCAGGAGCTAAATACCTCCCAGCTCCCCTCAATTTCAATCCCTGGTTTAATAAATATGGTGCCTGTCTAGAGGTTCCGCCTGAAGAGTTGCAATAGGTTCAGGGTTCTCTAGTACTATTCTATTGTTTTCTTTTCATTCAGCTGCCTTTCGTGTTTTACTTTGCAGTCCACCATAAACTTTGTGCAAATAATTCATGACCTGGGTCCTTTTAACTTCAGAGTTGTGCTCGTTTTTCGTTCACTGAGGTACAGTTATTAGTAAACACAGAGGCAAGACATACTATTGTATAGTACTCCATATTCCTCAGAAGGCATGATCCTTTGCAGAACTGCAACAAACACTTTGTTAACATTGTTTTTCCAAGGCACTGATCAGATCTTGGACTCTTCACTATGGATAACGTACTCCCAAGTCTCTGCACCCATCAACACCACAACTTTTGCATATGCGTCTCCCACTGATGAACCACACATATTTGTTACAGAGCCACGTGCAATGAGGCAACCAAAAAGGGCAGAAGGGCTCCATTAAGAACCACTTGAATGCCCTGTGTATAAAAAACACTGCATCATGTATTGAGAGAGGGATTCATACCTAGGTGTTGCAATTTAGAGCAAAGGAAATGTACACAAAAGGTTGTGTTTCACATGTATTGGTTTTCTGACTTTTTTATAAGGTACCATGTAAGTATATTGACCCTCATTACGAGTTTGGTGGTAATCCAGCACTGAATCATTGGATTTACCTCCAAGCTCATTTCCAGTTACTACTACTTAGTCATTGCCACCCGTATACAACATTACCACAGGACTGCAAGTGCTGGTATAGGGCTGTACATCCCCATTTATGGAGACTGTATCACTCCATGGGTATTTCTATCAGATTTACCATGAGTGGTAATTCTGCATTGCAAATCGTCCCAGGTTTTGGGGGGTAAAGTAGAGAATTTACCTCCAGCTAAATGCTGAAGGTAAATCTTCCATTTAACTGCCAAACTCAGTTATTTAATTTATTGAGTTTTTATAATGTGCCTCTACTGTAAGGAAGCAGGGACAATCATCCCAAGCTCATAAAAGGTTCTGAGTGAGAAAGAGGCCTTGAAGTGTGATGTAGGGGACAAGGGAGGCTATAAGGGCCATGGGGAGCTCCATCGAGACTGTGTGAGTTGTACATTAGGACATGCATGCATATGTGGTGTAGTGGTACAGAACACCACCAGTTGAACAGCCATATTGAGATGGAGGCCTAGTGCAGCGCTGCAGCCAGGATTCTAGACCCAGGCGAGGTTTGTGGAAACATGCTTACGCCCAGTAGAATAGGTTACAACATTAGCCGCAGCGAGAAAAGATGGAGTTACAGAGATTCATAAACCTAACTTTGCCTCATGCTGCCAGTGCTCGTACCCCAGAAGGAATGCACCCTGCAAGGCCATGAGGGGGCTGCAAGCTCCCGGCGCCAGCTATCCCACGAGAAGGAGGGCATGAGCCTCTGACCTTTCCCAGTCCAAACCCTATTTTATAGTGCCCAGAGGCACCCGTTCCAATGTACCAGCCAGTCCCAGACCAGCAACCATAAAACGTATACCTCCAATCGATCAGAAAGCAGAGGCAGGCGACCCCCATCAGTTGGTCATGTGATTTGTGCTGCGATGTGCAGGGAAGGGTAAACCAACATATCCAAAACGAGGGTGGAGGAGAGTTGTCTGGGATTGCAGTGACCTTGAAGGTATCCTCCTAGCCCATGTCTGCAGCAGCAGGTGTACACTAGAATAGATATACAGACTGCATTGCTTCACTGCCGATGATGTAGGAGGAGCTCGCGTGGAAGAAGAGGAGCAGGAAGAGCTGCGACCAATGGCCTGTATCCCGCATGGAGCAGGTAGCCTGTGACGGTCTCGCCATCCAGCCGCCGTGAAATATAACCTATGTAGCTTACATCACTGATGACGCTGTATGCCTTTTTAAACTGTTGCACTTGCCGATTCTGGCAATACGTTTCCGCGGCAGTTCTTTGCTGGCGCATCTTGGTTTATATGGAAATAAAACTTGTTTTCCTTGCAAGAGGTGTGCTGGGCCTTTTTCCCTAGAGGGTCGTATTGTTTCTGGTGTGAGCGTTAAATGGCTTCTCTACATTTTCCAATGTGTTTCAAGGCACATCAAGACAGGGGGGGGGCAGGGATGACAGAAACGGTCCTACTAGGCCTTGTGACATTCGGATTGTGCAAGTGCAGTAACACAAGTTTAGGGGAGAGGGGAAGCTCCAGAGGGTTTTACGTGTACCAGGGGAGGCCAGGTGGACAGAGCCCAGGGAGTGCAGGGGCAGAGGCCCACATGCTAAGTGCGAGCAACAGGGCTGGAAGGCTCGGGGTTGCACGCCCAGCCAGGAAAGTGCCGGGGAAGGGAGCCCAGAAGGGCAAGTGCAGGTTGGGGGGTAAGAGGAGACCAAGTGCAGGGGTAGACTGGTAGCGGAGGGCCTGGTGCCCTGTAATAATCTGAAGGAACAAGGCAGCTAGTCAAGAGGCAGAGGGGGAACATTGGCGGGGGAGTGGGAAGGAGGAAGAGAAAAAGGGGTCTTGTGAAGCTTCTTAAACTTAAGGGAATCCTGCTGAAGTCTGAAGGGCAGGGAGGCCATTCCAGAGGGAGGCACCTGCAGAGGAGATAGATCTACCCCCCCATGAAGGGCTCTAGCAGAGAGGTATTTAGGGAGAGAGAGTATGATGTAGCAGGGTCCCAGCCCCCAGAAAGCCTTGTGGATGATGGAAAGGGTGTTGAACTTGATCCTCACAGCAACCGGGAGCCAGTGGAGAGATTTTAGGGCTGGAGAGATGCAGTCCTTATGCTTGAGGCCAAGGATAAATCTTGCAGTCCTATTCTGGATTAGTTGAAGGGGGCGAAGGGAGGAGTTAGGTGGGTTGAGGAAGAGGCTGTTTCAGTAGTCCAGCCTGGGGAGAACCACAGCTCTGGAGACATTAAGTTTCTGGGGGAAGGTGAGGAAAGGGAGAATCCCTCTAAGGAGGTGCAGATGAAAGTGGGTCTTTTTGGCAAGGTCTGTGATGGGAGGAGATAGAGGTGGAAAAGGAGAGAGAGGAGTCGAAGATGACACCAAGGTTTTGTGCCTCACAGGAAGGTAAGGCGAGGGGGCCCATGGAGGTAAGCCAGAGTGTAGGAGGGAGCTGGAGTCCCATTGAGAAGGCAGAGTGTGTTAGCAGAGTGTAATGCTTGAATAGCAGACAGTCAGGAATGAACGAGGAAGTGGAGGGAAGCTTGAAGGAGAGTTGTGTGTCATCTGCATAACACTGGAAGTTACGGAAGAAGGCAGAGATCAAGTGGGCTAGTGGGGGCAAGGTAGATGTCAAAAAGCCAAGGTGAGAGAATAGAGCCGAGGGACACCACAGGGGGAGAGTGAGATGGAGGAGAGAAAAGGGCCCAGTTGTATCTGGGAAGGTCATTTAGAGAGGATGGTGGTAGCCAGTCCAGAGCCAGGTCCGTTATGCCAAGGGCATCACATTGCCAATTTATAAGGGTGGCATGATTGACTGTATCGAAGGCTGAGAATGAAAGGATGAGAATGGAAGGAGAGTTGGAATCGAGATGCGAGAGCAGTTTTCACGGCTGTTCAGGAGAGCAGTTTACGTGCCTCTGGCAGCTCCGAAGCCACACTTGTGGTCGTGCAGACAACCAACAGATCTAGTGTGGCGGATAAGATGCGAGATGGCCAATGTCTCCAAGAGTTTGTCCATGAAGGGGGTAATGGAGATAGGGCAGTAGTTAGCCAGGCAGAAGGCTTTTTGAGAGGATGCACAAGAGAGTGCTTGAGAAGTGACAGGAAGGATCCAGTGGCAAAGGAATGATTGCAGAAATAAGCCAAGTCTGGAGCAAGGGTGACAAGTTGTCCTTGATAGTTCTGGAGGAGCAGGGGAGCACCTGTTTGGTTGAGACTTTCATAGAGCGGACTTGTTTAGAAACCTCATCAGGTGATATGAGAGGGAAGGGGGGGGCAAGGGAGGCCTGAGTGTGGGTGAGGGAGAAGGGTGTGGTGTTGAGGAGAGAGAGGACAGAATGTCCTGAGTTTTAGTAATGAAGTGAGAGGCCAGAGAAGTTCAGAGGGCTCAAGGTAGGCAGAGGAGAAATGGAGACTGCAGTAGGATTGGTGAGATCCTTGCAGATTTTCAGCCAGGTTAGTGGCCCCAGAGATGCAGGCTTGGTTATAGGCCCTCTTCGAGGAGATGGATAGTCCCATAGTATGGTCGTGCGGTAATGCAGCAGCAAGGTCAACTGCCACATTACTGCCATTTTTACTGTCCCGCCGTGCTCCTAATGAGATGCATTGAGTCTGTTTTTGTTTGCTCCCGTGGTTTTATATATGTTACATTTTTTTGTATTTGCAATAAGGATCACAAGTGTGTCAGTGGAGGGACGTGACACAAATGTACAGTTCATAACCAGTTTGATTATCCTCTAAGCCGTTTAGAGCCTTGATTTAATTCCTGTAATTTCTGCTTCTTTCAACAGAGAACAGACTCCTCACCAATTCTGAGCGTCTATTCATAAATCGGAGAAGAAGGGTCATCTAGAGCAAGAAGAGACAGTTTACAGAAGAAGGTGAAAACCAGCTCATCAAACTGATAAACACACCAACACAATCACAAGAGATCCATATTTCCTGAACTGTGAAGGAAGGTATCATGGACCCTTCTCCCTTTCTTTGGCACATTAAATGCCACCCGTAAATGAATATATTGTGAATAAAGCTTTGTCTGCCACTTCCACTCACGGTACATGTGGTGATTCATATAAAAGAAAAACAGCACTTCTGATGGCGTTTTTGGAAGTCCTACGCATACATACCCACTATAATCCTATATAAGCAAGTCCGCATGGGTGACAGATGCTACAAGCGTACAGCGTGTGAAGAAAACTTCACTCTGAGCTCAGATCTGCAAAACCATCAGACGATCCATGCAGTGAATAGAGCCTACCAATGTACAGAGCTCAGATGTGCACGGCCATCAGACAAATCCTACCAAGGGGGGACCATACAATTACACAGAGCGTGAGAACAGCTTTTCTCAGAGCTCGGATCTGCACAACCATCAGATGATCCATGCTGAGGAAAGACTATGCCAATTCAGAGTCCGAGGCAAGCTTAACTTTGAGCTCAAATCTATGAAGCCATCACACAATCCATACAGGAGACAGGCTGTACCAATGTCCACAGTGTGAGAAAAAGTTCACTCCCTGCTCACATGTATATATAAATCGGGAGATCCACACTGGGGTGAAACCATACCAATGTATACAATGTGGGAACAGCTCACATATGTCTGTACTGTGTGGAAATCAGTGCACCCATACTATGGATAGTCCACACCAGTGTTCAGTGTGTGAGAAAAGGTTCCCTCACATGGTTGATTTGAGCAGACATCAGAAGATCCATACTGGTGGGAGGCTGTACCAGTGTACAGAGTGTGACAAGAACTTTATGCAGCACTCACATTTATACAATCATCAGAAGATCCATACTGGAGAGAAGCAGTACCAATGCTCGGAGTGTGAGAAAAGCTTCACACAGAGCTCAAATCTATACCGACATCAGAAGATCCACACTGGGGAGAAGCCATACAAATGTACAGAATGTGATAAAAGCTTCTCATACATGTCTATTCTGCGCAATCATAAGAGGAGCCATGCTGGGGAGAAACCACACCAGTGTACAGAGTGTGAGAAAAGCTTCACACATAGCTCTGCTCTTTACGTGCATCAGAGAAGTCACACCGGTGAAAAGCCATACCAGTGTAGTGTGTGCAAGAAAGGCTTCACTGCAAGCTCTCCTTTATTAAAGCATCAGAGGATTCATACTGGGGAGAGGCCGTACCAGTGTAGAGTGTGTGAAAAAACCTTCAATGTAAGCTCTCATCTGTTAAAGCATCAGAGAATTCATACAGGGGAGAGGCCGTACCAGTGTACAGACTGTGGGAAAAGATTCACTACAAGCTCTGATCGTTTAAAGCATCAGAGGATTCATTCTGGGGTGAGACCATACAAGTGTGCAGAGTGTGAGAAAAGTTTCACTGCAAGCACCAATCTGTTAAAGCATCAGAGAATTCACACCGGTGAGAGGCCATACAGATGTACACAGTGTGAGAAAAGCTTCACTGCAGCCTCTCATCTGTTAAAACATCAGAGTGTTCATACCGGGGAGAGATCACACCAGTGTACAGAGTGTGGGAAAAGATTTACGCGAAAGTCCAGCCTGTACAAACATCAGATGATCCACGCTAGGGAGAAACCCTGCAACTACACAGATTATCTTACTTATTTGTTTAGCATCACACCTAAGGAAGAGCCAGAAAGCACGTCTGGGAGAGAAACCGTATAATTCAACAAAGACTAATATGAGCTTTGGTTGACACTTGCTGATGTAGTAGATGTACTCTACTACTACTACTACTTCCCTCTCCCCTTCCGACTTCGCCAACTTTTTCTTTTCCAAAATGCTTACTCCACGCCAAAAAATTCTTGTCTTCCCTTCCTACTCCCCTCGACCCCCTTCTCTCACCACCCCTTCCTCTCACTTGTCTGTCTTCTCTCCTGTTACTCCTTCTGATGTTTCCCTCCTGTCCAAAACTCACCCTACTGCTGCCCCCTCTGATCCCCTCCCCACCCCTCTGATTCCTAAAATCTACCAGCTTCTCATTCCCTACCTCACCTCCTTCTTCAATATCTGTCTCTCCTCTGCCACCTTCCCTTCCGCCTTCAAACACGCAACTATCAACCCTCTGCTAACCCCCTCCTTGCATCCAACTTTCGTCCAATCTCGTTTCTACCATTTCTCTCTAAGCTTCTTGAACGTTTAGTCTACTCTCAACCTTTGTAACCAATCTCTCTTCTTCCCCCCTCTCAATCTGATTTCGCCCTTAACACTCTACTGAAACTGCCCTCACCTCACCTATGTTCTCAACTCCCTCCTTACTGCTCGCTACTCTAAGCAATCCTCTGTCCTCATCCTCCTTGTCCAATCTGCGGCCTTTGATACCGTTGATCACCCCTTACTTCTCAATACTCTTTTTTTCCTTTGGTTTCAATGGTTCATTTCTCAATTGGCTCTCCTCTTACCTCTCCAACCGTTCCTTTGCTGTTTCTTGGGGCGGTCGTACCTCTTCTACTCTCCCCCTGGACGTCGGCGTTCCCCAAGGCTCTGTACTCTGCCCTTTCCTTTTCTCTCTTTACACTTCCCTTCTTGCCCCCATCATCGCTTCTTTCGGCATATCACACCATTTCTACGCAGGTGACACCCAGCTCTACCTCTCCTCTTCTTTCACTCCTGAACTCCACCTTAATCTATCTTGCTGTCTTACTGCCATCAAAAACTGGATGTCATCCCACTTTCTCTCCCTCAACACTGATAAGACTGAAGTCTTATTCTTCCTCTCCAACACGCTTCCTCTTCCCTCTCCCACTTCTTTTATTCTCTTCTCCCTACTAACCTCCTATCTCTGCCTCTGCTCGCAATCTAGGCCTCTACCTCGACTCCACCCTCTCCTTTACCCACCACATTTCTCTTACCTCCCACGCCTGTCGCTACCACCTATTCAAAGTTTGCAAAATACGTTCCTCCATCACCTTCCATGCTACTAAACTCTTAATCTCTTCCCTCATCTTCTCCCTTCTTTTCCATTGTTCTTGTCTCCTCTTTGGACTCCCCACCTCTCATCTTGCTCCCCTCAAATCCCTCTACCACTCAGCCATTTGTACCCTTTGTTTTCTTGCTCCTCATGATTCCATCTCCACTTCGCTTTCTTATCTTGGCTGGCTTCCCTTTCACTCCCAACTTAAATTTAACTTCCTCTGTCTCATTATTAAAACTCATTATGATCTCGCTCCCCCCTACCTTTCCTCACTCCTTTCTTTCTACACTCCTTCTCGCTCCCTCCAACCTGCTGATCTCTTCTTCCTCACTGTTCCTCCATCTCTTTGTGCCTCTTCTCGTTTCCGATCTTTTAAGCTCCTTGCCCCTCTACACTGGAACTATCTACCTCTCTCTATCCGCTCTATTTCCTCTTACTCCTCCTTCCGTGCCTCCTTGAAATCGTTTCTTCTTCACCCCACTCTCCTGACTTCCCTCCTTACGTCCGCTACTTCTCTCCTTCATCCCTCATTCTTTCCCTACATACCTCCTTCCCCTCCCCCTTGAATTCTCTTCATCCCCCGCCCTGACTTTCCTCACTACTTCCCTCTTTTCTTCCTCTGCTCGATTTCTCTTTTTATTGACCTTGGTAAATTGTTCTACATACTGTTTTTGATGGTTTGTCTCAGATTTTGTAATTTTATGCTTCTATGTTATTCTAATGTATTATTGCTGTTGTAATGTAAAGCGATTTGGCGTAAAGCGCTATATAAACTTAATAAATACAAATACAACCATCATTAGATCTATTCTGGGGGGAAAAAAAACGGCATAGTGGTATGTGCAAGGCAACTCTCACTAAAAACTCCTTTCTATGCAATTATCTGAGATCCCACATCAGATTCAAGACCATACTATAAGAAACGTCTTTCACAATACTGCCAGCCTCATCAGAGATCTACACAAATACAACACCATATCGTCCCCATACCCATCAAACTTCACTGGCTATCCCTACAGACGTGTCACAGTCAAAACCAACTGCATCTTATACAGGGCTGTCACCATGAAAAGTCATGCTTAGCTGGCAGCCAAAGCTTCCATCTCTGGTGGTCAGCACATCACCTGAAGTGAGGACCTGGGCAGATAGCACCAGAAAAGCAAAAAAGAAAGAACCAAGAAACCAACTATCTTGCTATACACCGCCAGACTGTGGACACTCACACTCGTCAACATCAGACACGCACCCTCCTGAGGATCACAAAGAACCCAAGACTCTCTTCTTCAAGGAACACCTTCTAAACAACCCATAAGAAATATCCCAGAAGCCACCCAGGCCAGTTTCCCTGATGACTAACTCCTGCATCTCTGTTCAGCTTCAGCCGTGTTGCTTGTGAAATACTCCAATACCCCCATATAAAAAAGGGAAGGCTAGAAAGCCAGACATTAATCAAGAGAACAACCTAAATATAGCCAGGAGTCTAGAACCCTCTGTATCATGAAGTCTGCAGCTAAAGTAGCATGACATTCAGAGAATGTAATGGGCAATTGAGACCATGTGGAAAAGGCCTGGTAAAGAGAACCCTCCTATTGCCTCCATATCCTGCCCATAAAGGCGTGACCCTTCATGGGCTTAGTGAGCCCCCATCTTTGGTACAGTGCAAGAGCTATGCCGAGGATCTTCACCACAGCAGGAAATGCAAACAAGTCATCTATGGTAAAGCTTCGAATGCTGCAGCGCTTCCGTTGAATGCCAATCTGTCTGTTCCTGAAAGAGGACGTCCATCCTCCACACCAGGACTCAATCTTGCACATTCAGTGTTTTATTTATTGTTCCATCTTTTTATCTATGTGAACTTCACGAAATGAAAAAGGGATATATTTTGGCTGAAACATGTTTTGTTCACCAGGTTACTTTCTCAAGCCAAAAGTATTTTTTATAAAAAGAGAAAAAAAGGGCATTGTGTCTGAAATATCTTCTCACACCAATTTTGATTATAGAGAAGGTTTATTCAAGTACAGGGATTAAACCCACCGGTCACATCAGGCACAGCTACATAACTGGTCTTCTCAATTGCATCATTCTTCTATCCCCTTCATTCTAGCATCATCTCATCCTCCAACATTCCATGTTCCATCTCTATAACTAGCTGCACATAGCACACACCTCCTTCTTTGCAGTAACTAAACAAATTATATGTTAAAAGTTAAACATAGAAATGCTATAGAAAATGCTAAACTAAAATACTACACACACCTTCCCCTCTTTATGTTACAACTCAAAACTAAAATGAAACATATAAACATCTTAATTCTAATGTCAGTACATTGCATACAAAATTCCCAAAAACCCAACATGGATACCAGTTGTAAAATATAAGTAGAATTTCTAAAACATTTCCAATAAACACGAAACACAGTTTTAATTTACATAATCTTTGAGATACAATGGTCTTGTGCATACACGTTTATTACAACCATTCCTCCCACTGTCCTTTTCTACCTCCTTCCCTTTAGTGTCCTGTTTTTTTCTACCACGCCCATGTTTTGTACAGTGGTCGAAGTGTAAGATAAAAAGTAGTGGAACTATGTTCCCTGCTAGCCTGCCCCGCTCCTCACAAACCCCATCCTCCCACACATAATACAAACCCCCAAATACATTTACCTGCTGTTTAAGGGAATGTTCAGTGCTCTGCACTGAAAGTGCAAGTTTCTACTGCTTCCTACACTGTTATTTTAAAATGAAACCGTTCCGAAATGGTTTCTTTTTAAAATAAAAGTATAGGAGCTGTAAAACTTAATTTAAAAAAGTAGAGGAGCACCGCTCCCAGCCGCTCCACCTCACTTCGACCACTGGTTTTGTAGACCTACACACCATGTTAAGATTCAAAACTCTTCCATCAGATACTTTAAATTGGATCTGACCATTTGATCAAACCCCTGGCATTCATCCCCGGGAATTTTATTCTCACCCAGTGTTACGCTCAACTGGTATCCACGGGGACGCCACCCAGCCCTGGTTGGATGATTTGCACTCTCAAACCCTCTCCCGGTCCCTTGGTAAGGCCTCTGGTTAAAGATGGGTCTGCAATATAGGAGAGCTGGATTCAATACCAGATTGTCTTTGTTTTCCCACCTCCCTTGGCCACAACTCCTTCCTCCCCCTTGAGCCTTCTCCTCACCTTAATATTGTAAAAGGTGGATTCTCCGTCCTGCTCCTCGTGGCAGGGGCCCGTAGATGTGTGGGGCGAGCAGCGACCAAGTTACTTCACTGGTGCAAGCCCCCCCCTGTGGGAATCCAGGCCTGCTGTGACTCCGCAGGTTTGCTGCTTTAGAGTCTTTATATGCAGTTCTTATGTTCCTCTTAGTTCGAATAATAATGTCTTGCTTCTTTCCTTTTAGGTATGGAAAGGTATTTTGGAGTTGTCATGCAGTTTGAAGATGAGCATGAGCCGGTAGGCGAAAGCGCGGTATGCGCGATTCTGTCCGGTGAGTAATGCGCGATACGCTGCGCTGTTTCGCCTTTTATATTGCTAACCTGTGTCTTTTCTCTCCTTGCAGGTTGCGATGTTCCTTGCCGAGCGCCGTAATGTTCCAGCAATAATACTGACCAGGAGATGACTACTGTGAAGACCGGTGGGGGGGTCTGTACTTCCGCTCTCTATATGGTAGAGGAGAGGCACAGAGGACCCCAGCCAAGATTCTCTATTACGGTAGCGATGGACGAGCAATCAAGGCCTAGCTTCTCAGGAGGTGATGCAGGCTGGTTCTTAAGTACAGTGTATCCCCCAAGCCCCCACAAAGGAATGTCCACACACTGTATTACTGAAAACACAGTCTTTATATAATTAATATTCAAAGGTTATGTACACTTATCACAATAACGCACTTTGTGCTCAGGAAAATCAATAATGGTAAATATCTACAATTCTAAAGTGGTACCACTAATATTAGACCTCATTAAAGTGCATTCACAATACTGTTAAAATGGCACACAGATCAATAAGAAGGAAACCAGCAATAGAGAGAGGAGAGATAACAGAGGGTTGAAACAATAGGCAGAATACTGGCCCCTACCACTGGACACAGTTCTGTGTGGAGATCCCCCCACCTGGGCAACCTGTAAAATAAAGAGATATAACACAAGCCCAGTCCATATATTGTTCAATAGTCTTATTCTCTCCTACAATGTTTTTACCCCCCCAATGTACCTGGTGGAGTCGAGTTCTTCGAAGAGGCGTCGACAGATCCTTCTTGAATGACCCCCTTTAAAGCAGGAGTCACGGATCGTCGAGAAGCGTCGAGGAACTCGGTGTTCGGTGTCGGGGAATCGACGGCCCTTCTTGAATGCCTTCCCTTTCAAGCGGGAGACACGGGGCGTCGAACGTCCGACAACAAACAGGGTAGAACGGCGTCGATGAGGCGGCAGGCTTCGATCCGAGCGGTGCTCGTCGGCGTCGAGACGTCGGCGTCCTGCGAGGAAGAGGCGTGCGGGGCACCTCGGCGACACTAGTTCTGGACCGCAAAGATTGTGAATGACGGTAGCCCAACAAGGGCGTCGAGTCGCTCGAGTCTTTGGGGTCGTGAGGTGGCGGGAAACCCACCGGCGGATTCTCCTCGGCGCGTTGGTCGTCCTCGACTCTCTCCGGCAGGATAAAGCGGTCGACGGTGCGGTCGAGGAAGTCCTTCAATTCAAATGTTCTTAGGCAAGGAGCGGACGGCTCCGGTCGTCGGCGGCACGGCGTCAAGTGGTTCCCACGGCTGGGCAACACAACTTCGACGGGCCTCCAGCGGTTACACAGACCTACGAACCCTGGTCGACGGCAATGGACTTCGACGGCGTCGATGTCCGGGTGCTTCACTTCGATCTCCTCGGCGGTCCCGTCTCGGGTCGGCAGCCTTTCGAGGGTCTGACTTCCAGGGCGCTTCGG
Organism: Ambystoma mexicanum; assembly: GCF_040938575.1. Taxonomy (NCBI): domain Eukaryota; kingdom Metazoa; phylum Chordata; class Amphibia; order Caudata; family Ambystomatidae; genus Ambystoma; species Ambystoma mexicanum. The sequence goes on along the minus strand of NC_090926.1, from coordinate 1,307,137,459 downwards.
CGAAGATTCAGCGGTGCTCGATGGTCCCTCGGAGCACGGGAAGAGGGCGCCTAGCCAGGTCCTCTCTCGGGTCAGTCCTCGACGAACACGGCAGCCTTCGGATCTGTCGAAGCAAATGCAGCAGCAAGTCTTCTTCTTCCAGCTGGACGTCGAGGATCAGCAGTTCCAGTTACTCTTGAGTGGAGACTCAGCTTCTGAACGCTTCTGAACAATTTCCAGTGATGAGAGGTCCCCAGATATACTATTCTGTCTCTCATCCACACTGCTGGCACACACACAGCAGCCAATCACACAGAAGGGCATTCATGCAGTCAGTCAGCCAATCAGGCACACAGTGCATTCAGGCCACACTCCTCCCTTTCAGACACTCACAACAAGGAATGTGGATTGGGACAAGTACCCAGCCATTCAACACTACACACTGCATTCAGGCCAGTTTCGGGCAGGGCTGTCTCAGTCTTTGTCTCATATGCCAGAAACCAGACAACCACAACAAAGAGTGTATATTGGTCACACACTCCATTCACCCAGGTCCCACCCACAGGAGGTACCCATAACATACAGTCACTGGGAAGGCTCCAGTCAGTCTAGCTGGGCCTTCACAACAACACCATAGATGGAACTTCCACCCAACAGCCAGTCAGGGGGAAGGGACAGAGTCAGGGCTTCCCAGGACTTTGGGAAAAACAAGACAACAGGCAATAGAAAGCAAGAGGCCACAGGGGCCATCTTGTTTCTATCAGGAATCAACTGATCCCAATGGCAGGGCCTGGGTATCCCAAAATGGAGGACACCCAGAGCACCTGTCAAGTTCAGCATGGAGCTGCCACCAGCCCATACCCTGCTCTGTGGGCCACCCACAGGTGCCCAAAAACATACACTAGGGGCACAGGGTTGTACCCCTACCCATGGGTGCCATAAGAGTATCCCATGGGTCTGTTCACCAAACCAAAAGAGAGAGCTGCACTGCCAGGAGTCCCTCATGGACTCCGGGGCAGAAAACATGACAGAACACACGGTAAAAACAGAAAAAGGACAAGGATTCAGAGGCCCTGTCCCTCAGATGCATTTCCAGCATCACAGTCGCCCCCCCAGACTGAGGTGGAGGGTGCCTAATCTCCCACGGGATAGACACCCTCATCCAGACGGTCAACATACCTTCTGGAAAGGCCATCTGCATTATTGTGACTCTTCCCTGGTCTGTGCTCTATGGTGAAGTATAGCCCTTGTAGGCTAATCGACCACCTGAGCAATTTCGGATTCTCACCCTTCATCTGCATAAGCCACTTCAGGGGCTTATGATCTGTTTGGACCTTGAAGGTGGACCCCGTAAGGTAGGGCCTAAAACGCCTAAGGCTCCAAACTATACTAAAACATTCCTTTTCAACAGTAGCCCACCTAAGTTCTCTACCCTTGAGTTGTCTACTGATGAATATGATAGGATGTTCTCTCCCTTTGTCATCTAACTGGGACAAGACAGCTCCAATTCCGGTGTCGCAGGCATCCGTCTGGACGATAAAGGGTCGGCTGTAGTCAGGCGCACTCAACACAGGTGCCCTACACAGACTTTCTTTCAAGCCATCAAAGGCCCTCTGACAGTCTTCAGTCCAATTAACCTTCCTAGGCTGTTTGGGTGAAGTTAGAGCTGTCAGGGGTGCAGCTATGGTTCCATAGTCTGCCATGAAATTGCGATAGTACCCAGTGAGGCCCAAAAAGGCTCTCACCTGGGTTTGAGTAGTGGGAGTCTCCCAGTTCTGTACATCCCGTACTTTACTGGAGAGAGGTTGGATTTGACCCCCTCCTACCTCATGACCAAGATAGGTAACTTTCCCCTGAGCTATCTGGCACTTGGTGGCCTTGATAGTGAGGTTAGCCCTTTTCAAGGCCTGCAACACCTTATCCAGATGTGTCAAATGCTCTTCCCATGTGGAACTGTAGACGGCAATGTCGTCTAAGTAAGCCACACAAAAGGCTTCCAGCCCACTGAGCGCATGGTTGACCAATCTCTGGAAGGTGGCAGGGGCATTCTTCAACCCAAAGGGCATGACCCTAAACTGGTAGAGTCCCTCAGGTGTGGAGAAGGCCGTCTTTTCCTTGGCATGGTCCGTCAGAGCTATTTGCCAATAGCCTGAGGTAAGGTCAAAGGTGCTCACAAATTTGGCAGCACCTATAGTGTCCACAAGCTCATCAGCCCTGGGCAATGGGTGCGCGTCAGTTTTGGTGACGGCATTGACTCCTCGGTAGTCCACACAGAACCTCCAATCCTTGGTACCCGCCTGGGAACTTGCCTTGGGGACAAGGACCACTGGACTGGACCAGGGACTGGTTGAGGGTTCAATAACACCCAGATCCAACATCTTGGTGACCTCAGCCTGGATGTGGTTTTTGACGGTATCTGACATACGATAGCTCCTGCTTTTGACAGGCACACTGTCACCAGTGTCAATTTCGTGCTTACACCACGGTGTAAGGCCCGGTGTCAGTGAAAACAGAGAGGCATACTGCTGGAGCAAAGCCCTGCAGGCCCTCTGCTGCTCTGTTGTCAAATCTGGAGAGAGTTGTACTCCCTCCACTGAGCCATCCTGAGGGTTGCTATGCAGCAAATCAGGAAGGGGCTCACTCTCATCCTCCTCTTGCCCTGAAGCTAGCAAGAGACATGAGACCTCTGCTCGCCTGTGGAAAGGCTTGAGCCTGTTGACATGGAATACCTGGGGGGCTACCCCAGAGGCTCCCATGTCAACCAGATAATTGACTTCGCCCATCTTGGAGATGATCCTGAAGGGTCCAGTCCACTTGTCTGCCAAAGCTCTAGGCTTGGTAGGCTCCATCACAAGGATTTCCTGTCCCGGAGTCCAATCCACTTGCGAAGCTTTCAGGTCATGCCAGTACTTATTCAATTCCTGGCTGGCCTTGAGATTTGCTGTTGCCTGACCCATCATTTGTGTCATCCTCCGCCTGAGGCCTAACACATAGTCCCCCACTTGCTTGGCGGGACCTGGAAGGGTGGCTTCCAAGCCTTCTCGGATCAAGGCGAGGGGCCCCCTCACGGGATGTCCAAAGAGTAACTCAAAGGGGCTGAAACCAACACCCTCTTGAGGTACCTCTCTGTAAGCAAACAGCAGGCATGGCAGGAGGAGATCCCATTTCCTCCTTAGGGGCTCTTCCAAAGCACTCAACCAGACCATTGGTCTGGGGGTGGTAAGAGGTGGAGAACTTGTAGGTTACCCCGCACTCTTTCCACATGGTTTTCATGTAACTAGACATGAAGTTGGATCCTCTGTCAGAGACAACCTCCTTGGGGAATCCAACACGGGTGAAAATGCCCAGGAGAGCCCTGGCAACCACCTTGGCAGTAACAGTCCGAAGGGGTATTGCCTCAGGGTACCTGGTGGCATGATCTACCAAGACCAGGATGAACCGATGTCCACCTGAAGTGGGAGGGTCAAGGGGACCGACGATGTCGATGCCCACCCTCTCAAATGGTGTGCCAACCACTGGTAATGGCTGCAGTGGGGCAATGACCCTGCCTCCAGTCTTGCCAGACAACTGACAAGTGGGGCAGGTCTTGCAGTGGGACTCCACCTCTACTCCCATCCGTGGCCAGTAGAAATGGGCAGAGAGCCTCTGCTTAGTCTTCTTAGTCCCAAGATGACCAGCCAAGGGCACCTCATGCGCCAACTGCAGTAGGAAGGGCCTGTAAACCTGGGGTACCACCAACCTCTTGCGGGCACCAGGTTCAGGCTTAGTGGGCTCACTAACAAGGAGCTCACCCTCCCAATAAATCCGGAATGTCTTAGGCACTTCTCCTTGTGCCTGGGACAGGGCCTGTTTCCTCAGTCCCTCGAGAGAGTGGCACTCTCTCTGTCCCTTACAGAAGTCTGCCCGGGAGGGTCCCCCTTCAGCTAACAAGCATTGAAGGTGGGGATGATCCTCCGGGTTGAGAACCTCTCCCACAGGAGAGTCTTCTGTCTCTTCTCCCACAGGAGTTGAGTTTGGGTTAGCCACTGGACCCAGCCCGTCCGGAGCATGGATCCCAATGGGTGCTGTCGGAACAGCAGGAAGAGAAGGTGTTCCCTCCACAGAGGTGGCCTTCTTGGTCTTCCTTCTTCTTGCCTTAGGCCTCGCCTTTGGCTCGGGTACCGGACTCACAGCCAGACCCGGTGTCACCTGTGACCTAGTGACTGCAGCAGCAGTCATGGGAAGACCATCCGAGATCAACCCCAACTCTACTAGATCATTTCCTAACAGAATGTTAGCAGGGACATTGTCCTGAACCAGGACAGGAAGCTTTGCTGTCTTGTCTCTAATCATGAGTGTGACTAGGGCTACAGGCGATAATTTGGGAGGCCCACCAGCTAACCTGGTGGTTCTCAGAGGAGCACCTACATAGTCCTCTGGCTTGAGCAGGGTCCTGTCCACCACTGTCATGCTTGCCCCAGTGTCTCTCAAACCAGTAGAAGGCTGGCCATTCAAGAGGACACTTCTCAAAAACCTACGGGTGTTCTGCGGGATAGTTGCCAGTACTTCTGCGTACTGGTCCCAGGCCCCAAGGGACACTAAGGAAATCTCTACCGGAGCACCAAATGTGATTCCTGTAGAGGAGGGGAGGACAGTGGCCTCCACCTCAGACACGGGGTAAGGGTAGGTCAGGCTGACAGCCTGTACTCCAAGTGCCTTACCTTTACACTTGGGGTCACCCCTTTTGTGATCCAGAGCCCCACAATCCCAACAAGTGCCAGGAGTGCGGGGTACGGTACTGGAACCACTGGGAACCTGCTTTGCAGCAGGTGGACCACTACTCTTATTCCCACCCACAGAGGACTTATCCCCACTAGATTTTTGGGTCTTAGGAGAGGAAGGTTTTGGTTTACCCGACTGTGATTGCTTTTGGGACTCCTCAGCTTTCTGAGAGGTCCCCTTTTCTTTGTCCTTGTCCTTCCCACTGGAGTCCTTAGGGGACACCCGGTGGGAGACCCACTTGTCAGCCAACCTAGCCAGCTTAAAGGGGTCCAAAATGTTCTGGTCAGCCACATACTGACGCAGCTCTGGTGAACAGGCTTCAGAAAAATGCTCAAAAAACAAGAGGTGGGACAACTCAACAAAAGTTTTCACCTTGTAACCATCAATCCACCCCATCATGTTCATGTGCGCAGTACTCACCCAGTCAACCCAAGACACATTCTCTCTTTTCTTAAAATCCCTGAACCTTTTAAGGTATTGGGTAGGTGTCTTGCCAAACTTGGCAATCAAAGCAGACTTCATACACTCATACTGACCCCTTTCTTCCACACTCAGCTTCAGAATACAGTCATATCCAGTTTGAGGCACTCTGCTTAACAAACACTTAGCCCAATCTCTTTTATCTACATCATGAATTGCACAAGCCATTTCAAACGCTTCAATCCATTGGAGGATATCTGAACCCTCCACAAACACACCAACCAAATCTTTCATAAACTTGGTGGCTGGGGACCTGCCACTCTCAATTGGTTTAGCTGAAGTCTCCACTCTAGCTCTCTCTAGCTGGATTCTCTGACATTCAGTGTCCTTGTCTTTGAGCGTAAGATCCCTATTCTTGAGTTCCACTTGCTGTGCCAGCTCCTCTTTCTTAAGCTCAGCTTCTATTTCCAACTTGCGATATTCAAAGGCCAATTTCATCCTTAATAACTCAAGTTCCATGGAATTCTTGGAACAGAGGCAGCAGGAATGGTGGCATTCCCAGAAACAGATTCAGCGACAACCCCAGGGGCAGAGTCCTCACTGGTTGCATCCCCCCCTTCATCAAGGGTTTCACCATCAGTCTGGTAGTCCACCAGGGCAGCTATCAGCTCAGCCCTAGACTTATCCACAAAGTCTAACTCCCTGGCTTCACAAGCACTCTGGAGAGCCTCTAAGCTCATCCGAGTCAATTTACCATTTGCAATGGGCTCCATTGCCTGTAATGCAGTTATTTGGTACACACCCAAACCTTAATCTAATAAAGTGCGGATATTTTGTAAGTGGCACGGTTATACACTGAGTCTTAAAACCATAAGCATCCCACCGCTGCCACCAGCTTGTGAAGACCGGTGGGGGGGTCTGTACTTCCGCTCTCTATATGGTAGAGGAGAGGCACAGAGGACCCCAGCCAAGATTCTCTATTACGGTAGCGATGGACGAGCAATCAAGGCCTAGCTTCTCAGGAGGTGATGCAGGCTGGTTCTTAAGTACAGTGTATCCCCCAAGCCCCCACAAAGGAATGTCCACACACTGTATTACTGAAAACACAGTCTTTATATAATTAATATTCAAAGGTTATGTACACTTATCACAATAACGCACTTTGTGCTCAGGAAAATCAATAATGGTAAATATCTACAATTCTAAAGTGGTACCACTAATATTAGACCTCATTAAAGTGCATTCACAATACTGTTAAAATGGCACACAGATCAATAAGAAGGAAACCAGCAATAGAGAGAGGAGAGATAACAGAGGGTTGAAACAATAGGCAGAATACTGGCCCCTACCACTGGACACAGTTCTGTGTGGAGATCCCCCCACCTGGGCAACCTGTAAAATAAAGAGATATAACACAAGCCCAGTCCATATATTGTTCAATAGTCTTATTCTCTCCTACAATGTTTTTACCCCCCCAATGTACCTGGTGGAGTCGAGTTCTTCGAAGAGGCGTCGACAGATCCTTCTTGAATGACCCCCTTTGAAGCAGGAGTCACGGATCGTCGAGAGGCGTCGAGAAGCGTTGAGGAACTCGGTGTTCGGTGTCGGGGAATCGACGGCCCTTCTTGAATGCCTTCCCTTTCAAGCGGGAGACACGGGGCGTCGAACGTCCGACAACAAACAGGGTAGAACGGCGTCGATGAGGCGGCAGGCTTCGATCCGAGCGGTGCTCGTCGGCGTCGAGACGTCGGCGTCCTGCGAGGAAGAGGCGTGCGGGGCACCTCGGCGACACTAGTTCTGGACCGCAAAGATTGTGAATGACGGTAGCCCAACAAGGGCGTCCAGTCGCTCGAGTCTTTGGGGTCGTGAGGTGGCGGGAAACCCACCGGCGGATTCTCCTCGGCGCGTTGGTCGTCCTCGACTCTCTCCGGCAGGATAAAGCGGTCGACGGTGCGGTCGAGGAAGTCCTTCAATTCAAATGTTCTTAGGCAAGGAGCGGACGGCTCCGGTCGTCGGCGGCACGGCGTCAAGTGGTTCCCACGGCTGGGCAACACAACTTCGACGGGCCTCCAGCGGTTACACAGACCTACGAACCCTGGTCGACGGCAATGGACTTCGACGGCGTCGATGTCCGGGTGCTTCACTTAGATCTCCTCGGCGGTCTCGTCTCGGGTCGGCAGCCTTTCGAGGGTCTGACTTCCAGGGCGCTTCGGCGAAGATTCAGCGGTGCTCGATGGTCCCTCGGAGCACGGGAAGAGGGCGCCTAGCCAGGTCCTCTCTCGGGTCAGTCCTCGACGAACACGGCAGCCTTCGGGTCTGTCGAAGCAAATGCAGCAGCAAGTCTTCTTCTTCCAGCTGGACGTCGAGGATCAGCAGTTCCAGTTACTCTTGAGTGGAGACTCAGCTTCTGAACGCTTCTGAACAATTTCCAGTGGTGAGAGGTCCCCAGATATACTATTCTGTCTCTCATCCACACTGCTGGCACACACACAGCAGCCAATCACACAGAAGGGCATTCATGCAGTCAGTCAGCCAATCAGGCACACAGTGCATTCAGGCCACACTCCTCCCTTTCAGACACTCACAACAAGGAATGTGGATTGGGAAAAGTACCCAGCCATTCAACACTACACACTGCATTCAGGCCAGTTTCGGGCAGGGCTGTCTCAGTCTTTGTCTCATATGCCAGAAACCAGACAACCACAACAAGGAGTGTATATTGGTCACACACTCCATTCACCCAGGTCCCACCCACAGGAGGTACCCATAACATACAGTCACTGGGAAGGCTCCAGTCAGTCTAGCTGGGCCTTCACAACAACACCATAGATGGAACTTCCACCCAACAGCCAGTCAGGGGGAAGGGACAGAGTCAGGGCTTCCCAGGACTTTGGGAAAAACAAGACAACAGGCAATAGAAAGCAAGAGGCCACAGGGGCCATCTTGTTTCTATCAGGAATCAACTGATCCCAATGGCAGGGCCTGGGTATCCCAAAATGGAGGACACACAGAGCACCTGTCAAGTTCAGCATGGAGCTGCCACCAGCCCATACCCTGCTCTGTGGGCCACCCACAGGTGCCCAAAAACATACACTAGGGGCACAGGGTTGTACCCCTACCCATGGGTGCCATAAGGGTATCCCATGCGTCTGTTCACCAAACCAAAAGAGAGAGCTGCACTGCCAGGAGTCCCTCATGGACTCCGGGGCAGAAAACATGACAGAACACACGGTAAAAACAGAAAAGGGACAAGGATTCAGAGGCCCTGTCCCTCAGATGCATTTCCAGCATCACAACTACCCATATAAGAATTGTGTGGCTTTCTTCATTCGGAAGGAAACGTGAGTAAACGCTTATTAATGAGGTCTTTCTTTCTCTTCTTTCCAGGTTATGGTATTCCAGGATGCATGCAGTGCCGAATGATGGAGTTCGGACCTTCAGGTGAGTGGAACTGAAGTCGGCGATGGATTGAAGACAGGATACTGTTCCAGGTAAGTTTCGTAGTGTTCTTTCTCTCTCTGCAGGTCCTTGGTTTCCGGTAAGCTGGCATAAAAAAACTGCACACGGTGAGTGTTACACTGCCCACAGCAGAATAATGCAAAGCATGTTCTGCTGTTTGGGTGTGGTTTAAATAGCCACACCCAAAGTAGTCCAGGTAAAGTAGTCCCAGGCCTGCCACACCCAAAAGACTAGACCGCATAGCTCTGTTCCTTGTAACTGAGCTATGTGTGTGCCTCCATGTTGGCTGAAATCCCCCCCCCCCCCCCAAGTTAAATAGTCCCAAGTAAATAGTCCCATTCTAATGCTGGTCTTCAAGAGAGTCTTGGATGAGGTTTTAAGGCCTTTGACCTGGCCCTAACTGGAAGGCTGACTTGCCAGTGAGGGCCATGGGCAAGGGTTATGACACCCAGTCACCAACTTTGATTTGATTTTCTCTAACCACATTCCTCACATCAAACATCTGTTTATTATAATTTTGTCTCTGTAACACTTTTCTGCTCACTTCTTCACAATCAACATTCTTAACACATGCTCTTCCCAACCATGAGGGGCATAATCTTGTGTTAGGTTTCTGTAAAGACTGGAGGAGGGTTCTGTACTCCTGCTCTCTATATGGTAGAGGAGAGGCAAAGAGGACCTCAGCCAAGATTCTCTAGCAGCGAGTACAGTGGGGGGCATGACCAGTAAAGATGGCATTAGAAATGTCACAGAGAGTAGGTGGGTAACAGTGGAGAGCATGACCAGTAAAGATGTCATTAGAAATGTCACGCAGAGAGTAGGTGGGTAACAGTGGGGGTGTGACTGGTAAAGATGTCATTAGAAATGTCATGCTGCGAGTACATGGGTAACAGTGGGGGGCATGGCCAGTAGAAATGGCATTAGATATGTTACAGAGTAGGTGCAGATGTCATTAGAAATGTCATGCAGAGAGTAGGTGAGTAACAGTGGGGGTATGGTGAGTAAAGATGGCATTAGAAATTTCATGCAGACAGTAGGTGGGCAACAGTGGTGGGCATGGCCAGTAAAAATGTCATGAGAAATGTCATGCAGAGAGTAGGTGGGTAACAGCAGAAGGCATGACCAATAAAGATGTAATTAGAAATGTCATAAAGAGAGTATGAGGACAACAGTGGAGGGCATGGCCAGTAAAGATGTCATTGGAAATGTCACACAGAAAGTAGGTGGGTAACAGTGGGATGCATGAACGGTAAAGATGTCATTAGAAAAGTCACACAGACAGTAGGTGGGTAACAGTGGGGGGCATGACCAGTAAAGATGTCATTAGAAATGTCATGCAGAGAGTAGGTGGGTAACAGTGGGGGTATGGCTAGTAAAGATGTCATTAGAAATGTCACACAGAGAGTAGGTGGGTAACAGTGGAGGGCATGGCCAGTAAAGATGTCATTAGAAATGTCATGCAGAGAGTAGGTGGGTAACAGCAGAAGGCATGGCCAGTAAAGATGTCATTAGAAATGTCATGCAGAGAGTACATGGGTAACAGTTGAGGGCATGACCAGTAAATATGTCATTCGAAATGTCACGCAGAGAGTAGGTGGGTAACAGTGGAGGGCATGACCAGTAAAGATGTCATTAGAAATGTCATGCAGAGAGTACATGGGTAACAGTCGAGGCCGTGACCAGTAAATATGTCATTAGAAATGTCACACAGAGAGAAGGTGGGTAATAGCGGAAGGCATGACCAGTACAGATGTCATTAGAAATGCCATGCAGAGAGTAGGTGGGTAACAGTGGAGGGCATGGCCAGTAAAGATATCATTAGAAATGTCATGCAGAGAGTAGGTGAGTAACAGTGGAGGGCATGGCCAGTAAAGATATCATTAGAAATGTCATGCAGAGAGTAGGTGAGTAACAGTGGGGGGCATGACCACTAAGTATGTAATTAGAAAAGTCACAGAGAGTAGGTGGGTAACAGTGGGGGCCATGACCAGTAAATATATCATTAGAAATGTCACGCAGAGAGTAGGTGGGTAACAGTGGCGGGCATGGCCAGTAAAGATATCATTAGAAATGTCACGCAGAGAGTAGGTGGGTAACAGGGGGGGAATGACCAGTAAAGATGTCATTAGAAATGCCATGCAGAGAGTAGGTGGGTAACAGTGGGGGGCATGACCAGTAAAGATGTCATTAGAAATGTCACGCAGAGAGTAGGTGGGTAACAGTGGGGGTATGGCCAGTAAAGATTTCATTAGAAATGTCACGCAGAGAGTAGGTGGGTAACAGTGGGGGCATGACCAGTAAAGATGTCATTAGAAATGTCACGCAGAGAGTAGGTGGGTAACAGTGGGGTCGTGACCTGTAAAGATGTCATTAGAAATGTCATGCAGAGAATAGGTGAGTAACAGTGGGGGGCATGACCAGTAAGTATGTCATTAGAAAAGTCCCAGAGAGTTGGTGGGTAACAGTGGGGGGGCATGACCAGTAAAGATGTCATTAGAAATGTCAGGCAGAGAGTAGGTGGGTATCAGTGGAGGGCATGACCAGTAAGTATGTCATTAGAAAAGTCACAGAGAGTAGGTGGGTAGCAGTGGGGGCATGACCAGTAAAGATGTCATTAGAAATGTCACAGAGAGTAGGTGGGTAACAGTGGGGGGGCATGACCAGTAAAGATGTCATTAGAAATGTCAGAGAGTAGGTGGGTAACAGTGGGGGCATGACCAGTAAAGATGTCATTAGAAATGTCATGCAGAGAGTAGGTGGGTAATATCGGAAGGCATGACCAATAAAGATGTAATTAGAAATGTCATGAAGAGAGTAGGAGGACAACAGTGGAGGGCATGGCCAGTAACGAGGTCATTGGAAATGTCACACAGAGAGCAGGTGGGTAACAGTGGGATGCATGAACAGTAAAGATGTCATTAGAAATGTCATGCAGAGAGTAGGTGGGTAACAGTGGGGGTATGGCCAGTAAAGATGTCATTAGAAATGTCACACAGAGAGTAGGTGGGTAACAGCGGAAGGCATGGCCAGTAAAGATGTCATTAGAAATGTCATGCAGAGAGTACATGGGTAACAGTTGAGGGCGTGACCAGTAAATATGTAATTCGAAATGTCACGCAGAGAGTAGGTGGGTAACAGTGGAGGGCATGACCAGTAAAGATGTCATTAGAAATATCATGCAGAGAGTACATGGGTAACAGTCGAGGGCATGACCAGTAAATATGTCATTAGAAATGTCACACAGAGAGAAGGTGGGTAACAGCGGAAGGCATGACCAGTAAAGATGTCATTAGAAATGCCATGGAGAGAGTCGCTGAGTAACAATGGGGGTATAGCCAGTAAAGATGTCATTAGAAATGTCACGGAGAGAGTAGCTGCATAACGGTGGGGGACATAACCAGTAAAGATGTCATTAGAAATGCCATGCAGAGAGTAGGTGAGTAACAATGGGGATATGGCCAGTAAAGATGTCGTTAGAAATGTCACGCAGAGAGTAGGTGGGTAACAGTGGGGGGCATGACCAGTAAAGATGTCATTAGAAATGCCATGCAGAGAGGAGGTGAGTAACAGTGGGGATATGGCCAGTAAAGATGTCATTAGAAATGTCACGCAGAGAGTAGGTGGGTAACAGTGGGGGGCATGACCAGTAAGTATGTAATTAGAAAAGTCACAGAGAGTAGGTGAGTAACAGTGGGGGCCATGACCAGTAAACATATCATTAGAAATGTCACGCAGAGAGTAGGTGGGTAACAGTGGCGGGCATGGCCAGTAAAGATATCAATAAAAATGTCACGCAGAGAGTAGGTGGGTAACAGGGGGGGGAATGACCAGTAAAGATGTCATTAGAAATGCCATGCATAGAGTAGGTGGGTAACAGTGGGGGTATGGCCAGTAAAGATTTCATTAGAAATGTCACGCAGAGAGTAGGTGGGTAACAATGGAGGGCATGGCCAGGAAAGATGTCATTAGAAATGTCAGGCAGAGAGTAGGTGGGTATTAGTGGGGGACATGACCAGTAAGTATGTCATTAGAAAAGTCACAGAGAGTAGGTGGGTAGCAGTGGGGGCATGACCAGTAAGGATGTCATTAGAAATGTCACGCAGAGAGTAGGTGGGTAACAGTGGAGGGCATGACCAGTAAAGATATCATTAGAAATGTCACAGAGAGTAGGTGGGTAACAGTGGGGGCATGGCAAGTAAAGATGTCATTAGAAAAGTCACAGAGAGTAGGTGGGTAACAGTGGGGCCATGACCAGTAAACATATCATTAGAAATGTCATGCAGAGAGTAGGTGGGTAACAGTGGAGGGAATGGCCAGTAAAGATATCATTAGAAATGTCACGCAGAGAGTAGGTGAGTAACAGTGGGGGGCATGACCAGTAAGTATGTAATTAGAAAAGTCACAGAGAGTAGGTGAGTAACAGTGGGGGCCATGACCAGTAAAGATATCATTAGAAATGTCTCGCAGAGAGTAGGTGGGAAACAGTGGCGGGCATGGCCAGTAAAGATATCATTAGAAATGTCACGCAGAGAGTAGGTGGGTAACAGAGGGGGAATGACCAGTAATTTTGTAATTAGAAAAGTCACAGAGAGTAGGTGAGTAACAGTGGGGGCCATGACCAGTAAAGATATCATTAGAAATGTCACGCACAGAGTAGGTGGGTAACGGGGGGGGGGAATGACCAGTAAAGATGTCATTAGAAATGCCATGCAGAGAGTAGGTGGGTAACAGTGGGGGGCATGACCAGTAAGTATGTAATTAGAAAAGTCACAGAGAGTAGGTGAGTAACAGTGGGGGCCATGACCAGTAAAGATATCATTAGAAATGTCACGCAGAGAGTAGGTGGGTAAAAGTGACGGGCATGGCCAGTAAAGATATCATTAGAAATGTCACGCAGAGAGAAGGTGTGTAACAGGGGGGGAATGACCAGTAAAGATGTCATTAGAAATGCCATGCAGAGAGTAGGTGGGTAACAGTGGGGGCATGGCCAGGAAAGATATCATTAGAAATGTCACGCAGAGAGTAGGTGGGTAACACTGGGGGCATGACCAGGAAAGATATCATTAGAAATGTCACGCAGAGAGTAGGTGGGTAACAGTGGGGGCATGACCAGAAAGATGTCATTAGAAATGTCACGCAGAGAGTAGGTGGGTAACAGTGGGGTCGTGACCTGTAAAGATGTCATTAGAAATGTCATGCAGAGAATAGGTGAGTAACAGTGGGAGGGCATGACCAGTAAGTATGTCATTAGAAATGTCACGCAGAGAGTAAGTGAATAACAGTGGGGGGCATGACCAGTAAAGATGTCATTAGAAATGTCACAGAGAGTAGGTGGGTAACAGTGGGGGGCATGACCAGTAAATATGTCATTAGAAATGTCACAGAGAGTAGGTGGGTAACAGTGGGGGCATGACCAGTAAAGATGTCATTAGAAATTTCATGCAGAGAGTAGGTGGGTAACAATGAGGGGCATGGCCAGTAAAGATGTCATTAGACATGTCACGCAGAGATTAGACGGGTAACAGTGGAGGGCATGGCCAGTAGAGATGTCATTAGAAATGTCATGCAAAGAGTAGGTGGGTAACAGCGGAAGACATGACCAGTAAATATGTCATTAGAAATGTCACGCAGAGAGTAGGTGAGTAACAGTGGTGGTATGGCCAGTAAAGATGTCATTAGAAATGTCACACAGAGAGTAGGTGGGTAACAGTGGAGGGCATGGCCAGTAAAGATATCATTAGAAATGTCACGCAGAGAGTAGGTGTGTAACAGTGGGGGCATGACCAGTAAAGATGTCATTAGAAATGTCATGCAGAGAGTACATGGGTAACAGTCGAGGGCGTGACCAGTAAATATGTCATTAGAAATGTCACACAGAGAGTAGGTGGGTAACAGCGGAAGGCATGACCAGTAAAGATGTCATTTGAAATGCCATGCAGAGAGTAGGTGGGTAACAGTGAAGGGCATGGCCAGTAAAGGTATCATTAGAAATGTCACGCAGAGAGTAGGTGGGTAACAGTGGGGGCATGACCAGTAAAGATGTCATTAGAAATTTCATGCAGACAGTAGGTGGGTAACAATGAGGGGCATGGCCAGTAAAGATGTCATTAGACATGTCACGCAGAGATTAGACGGGTAACAGTGGAGGGCATGGCCAGTAAAGATCTAATTGGAAAAGTCACAGAGAGTAGGTGGGTAACAGTGGGGGCATGACCAGTAAAGATGTCATTAGAAATTTCATGCAGACAGTAGGTGGGTAACAGTGGGGGTATGGCCAGTAAAGATGTCATTAGAAATGTCATGAACAGAGTAGGTGGGCAACAGTGGTGGGTATGGCCAGTAAAAATGTCATGAGAAATGTCACACAGAGAGTAGGTGGGTAACAGCAGAAGGCATGACCAGTACAATTGTCATTAGAAATGTCATGCAGGGAGTAGGTGGGTAACATCGGAAGGCATGACCAATAAAGATGTAATTAGAAATGTCATGAAGAGAGTAGGTGGGTAACAGCAGAAGGCATGGCCAGTAAAGATGTCATTAGAAATGTCATGCAGAGAGTACATGGGTAACAGTTGAGGGCATGACCAGTAAATATGCCATTCGAAATGTCACGCAGAGAGTAGGTGGGTAACAGTGGAGGGCATGGGCAGTAACGATGTCATTGGAAATGTCACACAGAGAGTAGGTGGGTAACAGTGGGATGCATGAACAGTAAAGATGTCATTAGAAAAGTCACACAGACAGTAGGTGGGTAACAGTGGGGGGCATGACCAGTAAATATGTCATTAGAAATGCCATGCAGAGAGTCGGTGAGTAACAGTGTGGGTATAGCCAGTAAAGATGTCATTAGAAATGTCACGGAGAGAGTAGCTGCATAACAGTGGGGGACATAACCAGTAAAGATGTCATTAGAAATGCCATGCAGAGAGTAGGTGAGTAACAATGGGGATATGGCCAGTAAAGATGTCGTTAGAAATGTCACGCAGAGAGTAGGTGGGTAACAGTGGGGGGCATGACCAGTAAAGATGTCATTAGAAATGCCATGCAGAGAGGAGGTGAGTAACAGTGGGGATATGGCCAGTAAAGATGTCATTAGAAATGTCACGCAGAGAGTAGGTGGGTAACAGTGGGGGGCATGACCAGTAAGTATGTAATTAGAAAAGTCACAGAGAGTAGGTGAGTAACAGTGGGGGCCATGACCAGTAAACATATCATTAGAAATGTCACGCAGAGAGTAGGTGGGTAACAGTGGCGGGCATGGCCAGTAAAGATATCAATAAAAATGTCACGCAGAGAGTAGGTGGGTATCAGGGGGGGGGGAATGACCAGTAAAGATGTCATTAGAAATGCCATGCATAGAGTAGGTGGGTAACAGTGGGGGTATGGCCAGTAAAGATTTCATTAGAAATGTCACGCAGAGAGTAGGTGGGTAACAATGGAGGGCATGGCCAGGAAAGATGTCATTAGAAATGTCAGGCAGAGAGTAGGTGGGTATTAGTGGGGGACATGACCAGTAAGTATGTCATTAGAAAAGTCACAGAGAGTAGGTGGGTAGCAGTGGGGGCATGACCAGTAAGGATGTCATTAGAAATGTCACGCAGAGAGTAGGTGGGTAACAGTGGAGGGCATGACCAGTAAAGATATCATTAGAAATGTCACAGAGAG
The DNA here is from genome assembly GCF_040938575.1 of Ambystoma mexicanum. NCBI lineage: Eukaryota > Metazoa > Chordata > Amphibia > Caudata > Ambystomatidae > Ambystoma > Ambystoma mexicanum. The sequence goes on along the minus strand of NC_090926.1, from coordinate 1,307,121,175 downwards.
TAGGTGGGTAACAGTGGGGGCATGGCAAGTAAAGATGTCATTAGAAAAGTCACAGAGAGTAGGTGGGTAACAGTGGGGGCATGACCAGTAAAGATGTCATTAGAAATGTCATGCAGAGAGTAGGTGGGTAACAGTGGAGGGAATGGCCAGTAAAGATATCATTAGAAATGTCACGCAGAGAGTAGGTGAGTAACAGTGGGGGGCATGACCAGTAAGTATGTAATTAGAAAAGTCACAGAGAGTAGGTGAGTAACAGTGGGGGCCATGACCAGTAAAGATATCATTAGAAATGTCCCGCAGAGAGTAGGTGGGAAACAGTGGGGGCCAAGACCAGTAAAGATATCATTAGAAATGTCACGCACAGAGTAGGTGGGTAACGGGGGGGGGGGGGAATGACCAGTAAAGATGTCATTAGAAATGCCATGCAGAGAGTAGGTGGGTAACAGTGGGGGGCATGACCAGTAAGTATGTAATTAGAAAAGTCACAGAGAGTAGGTGAGTAACAGTGGGGGCCATGACCAGTAAAGATATCATTAGAAATGTCACGCAGAGAGTAGGTGGGTAAAAGTGACGGGCATGGCCAGTAAAGATATCATTAGAAATGTCACGCAGAGAGAAGGTGTGTAACAGGGGGGGAATGACCAATAAAGATGTCATTAGAAATGCCATGCAGAGAGTAGGTGGGTAACAGTGGGGGCATGACCAGAAAGATGTCATTAGAAATGTCACGGAGAGAGTAGGTGGGTAACAGTGGGGGCATGACCAGAAAGATGTCATTAGAAATGTCACGCAGAGAGTAGGTGGGTAACAGTGGGGTCGTGACCTGTAAAGATGTCATTAGAAATGTCATGCAGAGAATAGGTGAGTAACAGTGGGAGGGCATGACCAGTAAGTATGTCATTAGAAATGTCACGCAGAGAGTAAGTGAATAACAGTGGGGGGCATGACCAGTAAAGATGTCATTAGAAATGTCACAGAGAGTAGGTGGGTAACAGTGGGGGGCATGACCAGTAAATATGTCATTAGAAATGTCACAGAGAGTAGGTGGGTAACAGTGGGGGCATGACCAGTAAAGATGTCATTAGAAATTTCATGCAGAGAGTAGGTGGGTAACAATGAGGGGCATGGCCAGTAAAGATGTCATTAGACATGTCACGCAGAGATTAGACGGGTAACAGTGGAGGGCCTGGCCAGTAGAGATGTCATTAGAAATGTCATGCAAAGAGTAGGTGGGTAACAGCGGAAGACATGACCAGTAAATATGTCATTAGAAATGTCACGCAGAGAGTAGGTGAGTAACAGTGGTGGTATGGCCAGTAAAGATGTCATTAGAAATGTCACACAGAGAGTAGGTGGGTAACAGTGGAGGGCATGGCCAGTAAAGATATCATTAGAAATGTCACGCAGAGAGTAGGTGTGTAACAGTGGGGGCATGACCAGTAAAGATGTCATTAGAAATGTCATGCAGAGAGTACATGGGTAACAGTCGAGGGCGTGACCAGTAAATATGTCATTAGAAATGTCACACAGAGAGTAGGTGGGTAACAGCGGAAGGCATGACCAGTAAAGATGTCATTTGAAATGCCATGCAGAGAGTAGGTGGGTAACAGTGAAGGGCATGGCCAGTAAAGGTATCATTAGAAATGTCACGCAGAGAGTAGGTGGGTAACAGTGGGGGCATGACCAGTAAAGATGTCATTAGAAATTTCATGCAGACAGTAGGTGGGTAACAATGAGGGGCATGGCCAGTAAAGATGTCATTAGACATGTCACGCAGAGATTAGACGGGTAACAGTGGAGGGCATGGCCAGTAAAGATCTAATTGGAAAAGTCACAGAGAGTAGGTGGGTAACAGTGGGGGTATGGCCAGTAAAGATTTCATTAGAAATGTCACGCAGAGAGTAGGTGGGTAACAATGGAGGGCATGGCCAGGAAAGATGTCATTAGAAATGTCAGGCAGAGAGTAGGTGGGTATTAGTGGGGGACATGACCAGTAAGTATGTCATTAGAAAAGTCACAGAGAGTAGGTGGGTAGCAGTGGGGGCATGACCAGTAAGGATGTCATTAGAAATGTCACGCAGAGAGTAGGTGGGTAACAGTGGCGGGCATGGCCAGTAAAGATATCAATAAAAATGTCACGCAGAGAGTAGGTGGGTAACAGGGGGGGGAATGACCAGTAAAGATGTCATTAGAAATGCCATGCATAGAGTAGGTGGGTAACAGTGGGGGTATGGCCAGTAAAGATTTCATTAGAAATGTCACGCAGAGAGTAGGTGGGTAACAATGGAGGGCATGGCCAGGAAAGATGTCATTAGAAATGTCAGGCAGAGAGTAGGTGGGTATTAGTGGGGGACATGACCAGTAAGTATGTCATTAGAAAAGTCACAGAGAGTAGGTGGGTAGCAGTGGGGGCATGACCAGTAAGGATGTCATTAGAAATGTCACGCAGAGAGTAGGTGGGTAACAGTGGAGGGCATGACCAGTAAAGATATCATTAGAAATGTCACAGAGAGTAGGTGGGTAACAGTGGGGGCATGGCAAGTAAAGATGTCATTAGAAAAGTCACAGAGAGTAGGTGGGTAACAGTGGGGCCATGACCAGTAAACATATCATTAGAAATGTCATGCAGAGAGTAGGTGGGTAACAGTGGAGGGAATGGCCAGTAAAGATATCATTAGAAATGTCACGCAGAGAGTAGGTGAGTAACAGTGGGGGGCATGACCAGTAAGTATGTAATTAGAAAAGTCACAGAGAGTAGGTGAGTAACAGTGGGGGCCATGACCAGTAAAGATATCATTAGAAATGTCTCGCAGAGAGTAGGTGGGAAACAGTGGCGGGCATGGCCAGTAAAGATATCATTAGAAATGTCACGCAGAGAGTAGGTGGGTAACAGAGGGGGAATGACCAGTAATTTTGTAATTAGAAAAGTCACAGAGAGTAGGTGAGTAACAGTGGGGGCCATGACCAGTAAAGATATCATTAGAAATGTCACGCACAGAGTAGGTGGGTAACGGGGGGGGGGAATGACCAGTAAAGATGTCATTAGAAATGCCATGCAGAGAGTAGGTGGGTAACAGTGGGGGGCATGACCAGTAAGTATGTAATTAGAAAAGTCACAGAGAGTAGGTGAGTAACAGTGGGGGCCATGACCAGTAAAGATATCATTAGAAATGTCACGCAGAGAGTAGGTGGGTAAAAGTGACGGGCATGGCCAGTAAAGATATCATTAGAAATGTCACGCAGAGAGAAGGTGTGTAACAGGGGGGGAATGACCAGTAAAGATGTCATTAGAAATGCCATGCAGAGAGTAGGTGGGTAACAGTGGGGGCATGGCCAGGAAAGATATCATTAGAAATGTCACGCAGAGAGTAGGTGGGTAACACTGGGGGCATGACCAGGAAAGATATCATTAGAAATGTCACGCAGAGAGTAGGTGGGTAACAGTGGGGGCATGACCAGAAAGATGTCATTAGAAATGTCACGCAGAGAGTAGGTGGGTAACAGTGGGGTCGTGACCTGTAAAGATGTCATTAGAAATGTCATGCAGAGAATAGGTGAGTAACAGTGGGAGGGCATGACCAGTAAGTATGTCATTAGAAATGTCACGCAGAGAGTAAGTGAATAACAGTGGGGGGCATGACCAGTAAAGATGTCATTAGAAATGTCACAGAGAGTAGGTGGATAACAGTGGGGGGCATGACCAGTAAATATGTCATTAGAAATGTCACAGAGAGTAGGTGGGTAACAGTGGGGGCATGACCAGTAAAGATGTCATTAGAAATTTCATGCAGAGAGTAGGTGGGTAACAATGAGGGGCATGGCCAGTAAAGATGTCATTAGACATGTCACGCAGAGATTAGACGGGTAACAGTGGAGGGCATGGCCAGTAGAGATGTCATTAGAAATGTCATGCAAAGAGTAGGTGGGTAACAGCGGAAGACATGACCAGTAAATATGTCATTAGAAATGTCACGCAGAGAGTAGGTGAGTAACAGTGGTGGTATGGCCAGTAAAGATGTCATTAGAAATGTCACACAGAGAGTAGGTGGGTAACAGTGGAGGGCATGGCCAGTAAAGATATCATTAGAAATGTCACGCAGAGAGTAGGTGTGTAACAGTGGGGGCATGACCAGTAAAGATGTCATTAGAAATGTCATGCAGAGAGTACATGGGTAACAGTCGAGGGCGTGACCAGTAAATATGTCATTAGAAATGTCACACAGAGAGTAGGTGGGTAACAGCGGAAGGCATGACCAGTAAAGATGTAATTTGAAATGCCATGCAGAGAGTAGGTGGGTAACAGTGAAGGGCATGGCCAGTAAAGGTATCATTAGAAATGTCACGCAGAGAGTAGGTGGGTAACAGTGGGGGCATGACCAGTAAAGATGTCATTAGAAATTTCATGCAGACAGTAGGTGGGTAACAATGAGGGGCATGGCCAGTAAAGATGTCATTAGACATGTCACGCAGAGATTAGACGGGTAACAGTGGAGGGCATGGCCAGTAAAGATCTAATTGGAAAAGTCACAGAGAGTAGGTGGGTAACAGTGGGGGCATGACCAGTAAAGATGTCATTAGAAATTTCATGCAGACAGTAGGTGGGTAACAGTGGGGGTATGGCCAGTAAAGATGTCATTAGAAATGTCATGAACAGAGTAGGTGGGCAACAGTGGTGGGTATGGCCAGTAAAAATGTCATGAGAAATGTCACACAGAGAGTAGGTGGGTAACAGCAGAAGGCATGACCAGTACAATTGTCATTAGAAATGTCATGCAGGGAGTAGGTGGGTAACATCGGAAGGCATGACCAATAAAGATGTAATTAGAAATGTCATGAAGAGAGTAGGTGGGTAACAGCAGAAGGCATGGCCAGTAAAGATGTCATTAGAAATGTCATGCAGAGAGTACATGGGTAACAGTTGAGGGCATGACCAGTAAATGTGTCATTCGAAATGTCACGCAGAGAGTAGGTGGGTAACAGTGGAGGGCATGGGCAGTAACGATGTCATTGGAAATGTCACACAGAGAGTAGGTGGGTAACAGTGGGATGCATGAACAGTAAAGATGTCATTAGAAAAGTCACACAGACAGTAGGTGGGTAACAGTGGGGGGCATGACCAGTAAAGATTTCATTAGAAATGTCATGCAGAGAGTAGGTGGGTAACAGCAGAAGGCATGGCCAGTAAAGATGTCATTAGAAATGTCATGCAGAGAGTACATGGGTAACAGTTGAGGGCATGACCAGTAAATATGCCATTCGAAATGTCACGCAGAGAGTAGGTGGGTAACAGTGGAGGACATGACCAGTAAAGATGTCATTAGAAATGTCATGCAGAGAGTACATGGGTAACAGTCGAGGGCGTGACCAGTAAATATGTCATTAGAAATGCCATGCAGAGAGTCGGTGAGTAACAGTGTGGGTATAGCCACTAAAGATGTCATTAGAAATGTCACGGAGAGAGTAGCTGCATAACAGTGGGGGACATAACCAGTAAAGATGTCATTAGAAATGCCATGCAGAGAGTAGGTGAGTAACAATGGGGATATGGCCAGTAAAGATGTCGTTAGAAATGTCACGCAGAGAGTAGGTGGGTAACAGTGGGGGGCATGACCAGTAAAGATGTCATTAGAAATGCCATGCAGAGAGGAGGTGAGTAACAGTGGGGATATGGCCAGTAAAGATGTCATTAGAAATGTCACGCAGAGAGTAGGTGGGTAACAGTGGGGGGCATGACCAGTAAGTATGTAATTAGAAAAGTCACAGAGAGTAGGTGAGTAACAGTGGGGGCCATGACCAGTAAACATATCATTAGAAATGTCACGCAGAGAGTAGGTGGGTAACAGTGGCGGGCATGGCCAGTAAAGATATCAATAAAAATGTCACGCAGAGAGTAGGTGGGTATCAGGGGGGGGGGAATGACCAGTAAAGATGTCATTAGAAATGCCATGCATAGAGTAGGTGGGTAACAGTGGGGGTATGGCCAGTAAAGATTTCATTAGAAATGTCACGCAGAGAGTAGGTGGGTAACAATGGAGGGCATGGCCAGGAAAGATGTCATTAGAAATGTCAGGCAGAGAGTAGGTGGGTATTAGTGGGGGACATGACCAGTAAGTATGTCATTAGAAAAGTCACAGAGAGTAGGTGGGTAGCAGTGGGGGCATGACCAGTAAGGATGTCATTAGAAATGTCACGCAGAGAGTAGGTGGGTAACAGTGGAGGGCATGACCAGTAAAGATATCATTAGAAATGTCACAGAGAGTAGGTGGGTAACAGTGGGGGCATGGCAAGTAAAGATGTCATTAGAAAAGTCACAGAGAGTAGGTGGGTAACAGTGGGGGCATGACCAGTAAAGATGTCATTAGAAATGTCATGCAGAGAGTAGGTGGGTAACAGTGGAGGGAATGGCCAGTAAAGATATCATTAGAAATGTCACGCAGAGAGTAGGTGAGTAACAGTGGGGGGCATGACCAGTAAGTATGTAATTAGAAAAGTCACAGAGAGTAGGTGAGTAACAGTGGGGGCCATGACCAGTAAAGATATCATTAGAAATGTCCCGCAGAGAGTAGGTGGGAAACAGTGGCGGGCATGGCCAGTAAAGATATCATTAGAAATGTCACGCAGAGAGTAGGTGGGTAACAGAGGGGGAATGACCAGTAATTTTGTAATTAGAAAAGTCACAGAGAGTAGGTGAGTAACAGTGGGGGCCATGACCAGTAAAGATATCATTAGAAATGTCACGCACAGAGTAGGTGGGTAACGGGGGGAAGGGGGAATGACCAGTAAAGATGTCATTAGAAATGCCATGCAGAGAGTAGGTGGGTAACAGTGGGGGGCATGACCAGTAAGTATGTAATTAGAAAAGTCACAGAGAGTAGGTGAGTAACAGTGGGGGCCATGACCAGTAAAGATATCATTAGAAATGTCACGCAGAGAGTAGGTGGGTAAAAGTGACGGGCATGGCCAGTAAAGATATCATTAGAAATGTCACGCAGAGAGAAGGTGTGTAACAGGGGGGGAATGACCAATAAAGATGTCATTAGAAATGCCATGCAGAGAGTAGGTGGGTAACAGTGGGGGCATGACCAGAAAGATGTCATTAGAAATGTCACGCAGAGAGTAGGTGGGTAACAGTGGGGGCATGACCAGAAAGATGTCATTAGAAATGTCACGCAGAGAGTAGGTGGGTAACAGTGGGGTCGTGACCTGTAAAGATGTCATTAGAAATGTCATGCAGAGAATAGGTGAGTAACAGTGGGAGGGCATGACCAGTAAGTATGTCATTAGAAATGTCACGCAGAGAGTAAGTGAATAACAGTGGGGGGCATGACCAGTAAAGATGTCATTAGAAATGTCACAGAGAGTAGGTGGGTAACAGTGGGGGGCATGACCAGTAAATATGTCATTAGAAATGTCACAGAGAGTAGGTGGGTAACAGTGGGGGCATGACCAGTAAAGATGTCATTAGAAATTTCATGCAGAGAGTAGGTGGGTAACAATGAGGGGCATGGCCAGTAAAGATGTCATTAGACATGTCACGCAGAGATTAGACGGGTAACAGTGGAGGGCCTGGCCAGTAGAGATGTCATTAGAAATGTCATGCAAAGAGTAGGTGGGTAACAGCGGAAGACATGACCAGTAAATATGTCATTAGAAATGTCACGCAGAGAGTAGGTGAGTAACAGTGGTGGTATGGCCAGTAAAGATGTCATTAGAAATGTCACACAGAGAGTAGGTGGGTAACAGTGGAGGGCATGGCCAGTAAAGATATCATTAGAAATGTCACGCAGAGAGTAGGTGTGTAACAGTGGGGGCATGACCAGTAAAGATGTCATTAGAAATGTCATGCAGAGAGTACATGGGTAACAGTCGAGGGCGTGACCAGTAAATATGTCATTAGAAATGTCACACAGAGAGTAGGTGGGTAACAGCGGAAGGCATGACCAGTAAAGATGTCATTTGAAATGCCATGCAGAGAGTAGGTGGGTAACAGTGAAGGGCATGGCCAGTAAAGGTATCATTAGAAATGTCACGCAGAGAGTAGGTGGGTAACAGTGGGGGCATGACCAGTAAAGATGTCATTAGAAATTTCATGCAGACAGTAGGTGGGTAACAATGAGGGGCATGGCCAGTAAAGATGTCATTAGACATGTCACGCAGAGATTAGACGGGTAACAGTGGAGGGCATGGCCAGTAAAGATCTAATTGGAAAAGTCACAGAGAGTAGGTGGGTAACAGTGGGGGTATGGCCAGTAAAGATTTCATTAGAAATGTCACGCAGAGAGTAGGTGGGTAACAATGGAGGGCATGGCCAGGAAAGATGTCATTAGAAATGTCAGGCAGAGAGTAGGTGGGTATTAGTGGGGGACATGACCAGTAAGTATGTCATTAGAAAAGTCACAGAGAGTAGGTGGGTAGCAGTGGGGGCATGACCAGTAAGGATGTCATTAGAAATGTCACGCAGAGAGTAGGTGGGTAACAGTGGAGGGCATGACCAGTAAAGATATCATTAGAAATGTCACAGAGAGTAGGTGGGTAACAGTGGGGGCATGGCAAGTAAAGATGTCATTAGAAAAGTCACAGAGAGTAGGTGGGTAACAGTGGGGGCATGACCAGTAAAGATGTCATTAGAAATGTCATGCAGAGAGTAGGTGGGTAACAGTGGAGGGAATGGCCAGTAAAGATATCATTAGAAATGTCACGCAGAGAGTAGGTGAGTAACAGTGGGGGGCATGACCAGTAAGTATGTAATTAGAAAAGTCACAGAGAGTAGGTGAGTAACAGTGGGGGCCATGACCAGTAAAGATATCATTAGAAATGTCCCGCAGAGAGTAGGTGGGAAACAGTGGCGGGCATGGCCAGTAAAGATATCATTAGAAATGTCACGCAGAGAGTAGGTGGGTAACAGAGGGGGAATGACCAGTAATTTTGTAATTAGAAAAGTCACAGAGAGTAGGTGAGTAACAGTGGGGGCCATGACCAGTAAAGATATCATTAGAAATGTCACGCACAGAGTAGGTGGGTAACGGGGGGGGGGGGGAATGACCAGTAAAGATGTCATTAGAAATGCCATGCAGAGAGTAGGTGGGTAACAGTGGGGGGCATGACCAGTAAGTATGTAATTAGAAAAGTCACAGAGAGTAGGTGAGTAACAGTGGGGGCCATGACCAGTAAAGATATCATTAGAAATGTCACGCAGAGAGTAGGTGGGTAAAAGTGACGGGCATGGCCAGTAAAGATATCATTAGAAATGTCACGCAGAGAGAAGGTGTGTAACAGGGGGGGAATGACCAATAAAGATGTCATTAGAAATGCCATGCAGAGAGTAGGTGGGTAACAGTGGGGGCATGACCAGAAAGATGTCATTAGAAATGTCACGCAGAGAGTAGGTGGGTAACAGTGGGGGCATGACCAGAAAGATGTCATTAGAAATGTCACGCAGAGAGTAGGTGGGTAACAGTGGGGTCGTGACCTGTAAAGATGTCATTAGAAATGTCATGCAGAGAATAGGTGAGTAACAGTGGGAGGGCATGACCAGTAAGTATGTCATTAGAAATGTCACGCAGAGAGTAAGTGAATAACAGTGGGGGGCATGACCAGTAAAGATGTCATTAGAAATGTCACAGAGAGTAGGTGGGTAACAGTGGGGGGCATGACCAGTAAATATGTCATTAGAAATGTCACAGAGAGTAGGTGGGTAACAGTGGGGGCATGACCAGTAAAGATGTCATTAGAAATTTCATGCAGAGAGTAGGTGGGTAACAATGAGGGGCATGGCCAGTAAAGATGTCATTAGACATGTCACGCAGAGATTAGACGGGTAACAGTGGAGGGCCTGGCCAGTAGAGATGTCATTAGAAATGTCATGCAAAGAGTAGGTGGGTAACAGCGGAAGACATGACCAGTAAATATGTCATTAGAAATGTCACGCAGAGAGTAGGTGAGTAACAGTGGTGGTATGGCCAGTAAAGATGTCATTAGAAATGTCACACAGAGAGTAGGTGGGTAACAGTGGAGGGCATGGCCAGTAAAGATATCATTAGAAATGTCACGCAGAGAGTAGGTGTGTAACAGTGGGGGCATGACCAGTAAAGATGTCATTAGAAATGTCATGCAGAGAGTACATGGGTAACAGTCGAGGGCGTGACCAGTAAATATGTCATTAGAAATGTCACACAGAGAGTAGGTGGGTAACAGCGGAAGGCATGACCAGTAAAGATGTCATTTGAAATGCCATGCAGAGAGTAGGTGGGTAACAGTGAAGGGCATGGCCAGTAAAGGTATCATTAGAAATGTCACGCAGAGAGTAGGTGGGTAACAGTGGGGGCATGACCAGTAAAGATGTCATTAGAAATTTCATGCAGACAGTAGGTGGGTAACAATGAGGGGCATGGCCAGTAAAGATGTCATTAGACATGTCACGCAGAGATTAGACGGGTAACAGTGGAGGGCATGGCCAGTAAAGATCTAATTGGAAAAGTCACAGAGAGTAGGTGGGTAACAGTGGGGGCATGACCAGTAAAGATGTCATTAGAAATTTCATGCAGACAGTAGGTGGGTAACAGTGGGGGTATGGCCAGTAAAGATGTCATTATAAATGTCACACAGAGAGTAGGTGGGTAACAGTGGGTGTGTGACCAGTAAAGATGTCATTAGAAATGTCATGAACAGAGTAGGTGGGCAACAGTGGTGGGTATGGCCAGTAAAAATGTCATGAGAAATGTCACACAGAGAGTAGGTGGGTAACAGCAGAAGGCATGACCAGTACAATTGTCATTAGAAATGTCATGCAGGGAGTAGGTGGGTAACATCGGAAGGCATGACCAATAAAGATGTAATTAGAAATGTCATGAAGAGAGTAGGTGGGTAACAGCAGAAGGCATGGCCAGTAAAGATGTCATTAGAAATGTCATGCAGAGAGTACATGGGTAACAGTTGAGGGCATGACCAGTAAATATGTCATTCGAAATGTCACGCAGAGAGTAGGTGGGTAACAGTGGAGGGCATGGGCAGTAACGATGTCATTGGAAATGTCACACAGAGAGTAGGTGGGTAACAGTGGGATGCATGAACAGTAAAGATGTCATTAGAAAAGTCACACAGACAGTAGGTGGGTAACAGTGGGGGGCATGACCAGAAAGATTTCATTAGAAATGTCATGCAGAGAGTAGGTGGGTAACAGCAGAAGGCATGGCCAGTAAAGATGTCATTAGAAATGTCATGCAGAGAGTACATGGGTAACAGTTGAGGGCATGACCAGTAAATATGCCATTCGAAATGTCACGCAGAGAGTAGGTGGGTAACAGTGGAGGACATGACCAGTAAAGATGTCATTAGAAATGTCATGCAGAGAGTACATGGGTAACAGTCGAGGGCGTGACCAGTAAATATGTCATTAGAAATGCCATGCAGAGAGTCGGTGAGTAACAGTGGGGGTATAGCCAGTAAAGATGTCATTAGAAATGTCACGGAGAGAGTAGCTGCATAACAGTGGGGGACATAACCAGTAAAGATGTCATTAGAAATGCCATGCAGAGAGTAGGTGAGTAACAGTGGGGATATGGCCAGTAAAGATGTCATTAGAAATGTCACGCAGAGAGTAGGTGGGTAACAGTGGAGGGCATGGCCAGTAAAGATATCATTAGAAATGTCATGCAGAGAGTAGGTGAGTAACAGTGGGGGGCATGACCACTAAGTATGTAATTAGAAAAGTCACAGAGAGTAGGTGGGTAACAGTGGGGGCCATGACCAGTAAAGATATCATTAGAAATGTCACGCAGAGAGTAGGTGGGTAACAGTGGCGGGCATGGCCAGTAAAGATATCATTAGAAATGTCACGCAGAGAGTTGGTGGGTAACAGGGGGGGGGAATGACCAGTGAAGATGTCATTAGAAATGCCATGCAGAGAGTAGGTGGGTAACAGTGGGGGGCATGACCAGTAAAGATGTCATTAGAAACGTCACAGAGAGTAGGTGGGTAACAGTGGGGGTATGGCCAGTAAAGATTTCATTAGAAATGTCACGCAGAGAGTAGGTGGGTAACAGTGGGATCATGACCAGTAAAGATGTCATTAGAAATATCACACAGAGAGTAGGTGGGTAACAGTGGGGTCGTGACCTGTAAAGATGTCATTAGAAATGTCATGCAGAGAATAGGTGAGTAACAGTGGGGGGCATGACCAGTAAGTATGTCAATAGAAAAGTCACAGAGAGTTGGTGGGTAACAGTGGGGGGGCATGACCAGTAAAGATGTCATTAGAAATGTCAGGCAGAGAGTAGGTGGGTATCAGTGGAGGGCATGACCAGTAAGTATGTCATTAGAAAAGTCATAGAGAGTAGGTGGGTAGCAGTGGGGGCATGACCAGTAAAGATGTCATTAGAAATGTCACAGAGAGCAGGTGGGTAACAGTGGGGGGCATGACCAGTAAAGATGTCATTAGAAATGTCACAGAGAGTAGGTGGGTAACAGTGGGGGCATGACCAGTAAAGATGTCATTAGAAATGTCATGCAGAGAGTAGGTGGGTAACATCGGTAGGCATGACCAATAAAGATGTAATTAGAAATGTCATGAAGAGTGTAGGAGGACAACAGTGGAGGGCATGGCCAGTAACGAGGTCATTGGAAATGTCACACAGAGAGTAGGTGGGTAACAGTGGGATGCATGAACAGTAAAGATGTCATTAGAAATGTCATGCAGAGAGTAGGTGGGTTACAGTGGGGGTATGGCCAGTAAAGATGTCATTAGAAATGTCACACAGAGAGTAGGTGGGTAAAAGCGGAAGGCATGGCCAGTAAAGATGTCATTAGAAATGTCATGCAGAGAGTGCATGGGTAACAGTTGAGGGCGTGACCAGTAAATATGTAATTCGAAATGTCACGCAGAGAGTAGGTGGGTAACAGTGGAGGGCATGACCAGTAAAGATGTCATTAGAAATGTCATGCAGAGAGTACGTGGGTAACAATCGAGGGCGTGACCAGTAAATATGTCATTAGAAATGTCACACAGAGAGAAGGTGGGTAACAGCGGAAGGCATGACCAGTACAGATGTCGTTAGAAATGCCATGCAGAGAGTCGCTGAGTAACAATGGGGGTATAGCCAGTAAAGATGTCATTAGAAATGTCACGGAGAGAGTAGCTGCATAACGGTGGGGGACATAACCAGTAAAGACATCATTAGAAATGCCATGCAGAGAGTAGGTGAGTAACAGTGGGGATATGGCCAGTAAAGATGTCGTTAGAAATGTCATGCAGAGAGTAGGTGGGTAACAGTGGGGGGCATGACCAGTAAAGATGTCATTAGAAATGCCATGCAGAGAGTAGGTGAGTAACAGTGGGGGTCATGACCAGTAAACATATCATTAGAAATGTCACGCAGAGAGTAGGTGGGTAACAGTGGCGGGCATGGCCAGTAAAGATATCAATAGAAATGTCACGCAGAGAGTAGGTGGGTAACAGGGGGGGGAATGACCAGTAAATATGTCATTAGAAATGCCATGCAGAGAGTAGGTGGGTAACAGTGGGGGTATGGCCAGTAAAGATTTCATTAGAAATGTCACGCAGAGAGTAGGTGGGTAACAGTGGGGGGCATGACCAGTAAGTATGTCATTAGAAAAGTCACAGCGAGTAGGTGGGTAACAGTGGGGGGCATGACCAGTAAAGATGTCATTAGAAATGTCAGGCAGAGAGTAGGTGGGTATCAGTGGGGGACATGAGGTAAGTATGTCATTAGAAAAGTCACAGAGCGTAGGTGGGTAGCAGTGGGGGCATGACCAGTAAAGATGTCATTAGAAATGTCACGCAGAGAGTAAGTGAATAACAGTGGGGGGCATGACCAGCAAAGATGTCATTAGAAATGTCACAGAGAGTAGGTGGGTAACAGTGGGGGGGCATGACCAGTAAAGATGTCATTAGAAATTTCACAAAGAGTAGGTTGGTAACTGTGGGGGCATGACCAGTAAAGATGTCATTAGAAATTTCATGCAGAGAGTAGGTGGGTAACAATGAGGGCATGGCCAGTAAATATGTCATTAGACATGTCATGCAGAGATTAGACGGGTAACAGTGGAGGGCATGGCCAGTAAAGATCTAATTGGAAAAGTCACAGAGAGTAGGTTGGTAACAGTGGGGGCATGACCAGTAGAGATGTCATTAGAAATGTCACGCAGAGAGTAGGTGGGTAACAGTGGAGGGCATAACCAGTAAAGATGTCATTAGTAATGTCATGCAGAGAGTATATGGGTAACAGTCGAGGGCATGACCATTAAATATGTCATTAGAAATGTCAGGCAAAAAGTAGGTGGGTAACATTGGAGGGCACGACCAGTAAAGATGTCATTAGAAATGTTTTGCAGAGAATACATGGGTAACAGTCGAGGGCTTGACCAGTAAATATGTCATTAGAAATGTCATGCAGAGAGTACGTGGGTAGCAGTGGAGGGCATGACCAGTAAAGATGTCATTATAAATGTCATGCAGAGAGTACATGGGTAAGAGTCGAGGGCATGACCAGTAAATATGTCACTAGAAATGCCATGCAGAGAGTAGGTGAGTAACAGTGGGGGTATGGACAGTAAAGATGTCATTAGAAATGTAACGCAGAGAGTAGGTGGGTAACAGTGGGGGCATGACCAGTAGAGATGTCATTAGAAATGTCATGCAGAGAGTACATGGGTAACAGTGGAGGGCTTGACCGGTAAATATGTCATTAGAAATGTCACACAGAGAGTAGGTGGGTAACAGCTGAAGGCATGACCAGTAAAGATGTCATTAGAAATGCCATGCAGAGAGTAGGTGGGTAAAAGTGAAGGGCATGACCAGTAAGTATGTAATTAGAAAAGTCACAGAGAGTAGGTGAGTAACAGTGGGGGCCATGACCAGTAAAGATATCATTAGAAAATTCACGCAGAGAGTAGGTGGGTAACAGTGGCGGGCATGGCCAGTAAAGATATCATTAGAAATGTCACGCAGAGAGTAGGTGGGTAACAGTGGGGACATGACCAGTAAGTATGTAATTAGAAAAGTCACAGAGAGTAGGTGAGTAACAGTGGGGGCCATGACCAGTAAAGATATCATTAGAAATGTCACGCAGAGAGCAGGTGTGTAACAGGGGGGGAATGACCAGTAAAGATGTCATTAGAAATGCCATGCAGAGAGTAGGTGGGTAACAGTGGGGGCATGACCAGTAAGTATGTAATTAGAAAAGTCACAGAGAGTAGGTGAGTAACAGTGGGGGCCATGACCAGTAAAGATATCATCAGAAATGTCACGCAGAGAGTAGGTGGGTAAAAGTGACGGGCATGGCCAGTAAAGATATCATTAGAAATGTCACGCAGAGAGCAGGTGTGTAACAGGGGGGGAATGACCAGTAAAGATGTCATTAGAAATGCCATGCAGAGAGTAGGTGGGTAACAGTGGGGGCATGGCCAGGAAAGATATCATTAGGAATGTCACGCAGAGAGTAGGCGGGTAACACTGGGGGCATGACCAGGAAAGATATCATTAGAAATGTCACGCATAGAGTAGGTGGGTAACAGCGGGGGCATGACCAGTAAAGATGTCATTATAAATGTCACGCAGAGAGTAGGTGGGTAACAGTGGGGTCGTGACCTGTAAAGATGTCATTAGAAATGTCATGCAGAGAATAGGTGAGTAACAGTGGGGGGCATGACCAGTAAGTATGTCATTAGAAAAGTCACAGAGAGTTGGTGGGTAGCAGTGGGGGCATGACCAGTAAAGATGTCATTAGAAATGTCACGCAGAGAGTAAGTGAATAACAGTGGGGGGCATGACCAGTAAAGATGTCATTAGAAATGTCACAGAGAGTAGGTGGGTAACAGTGGGGGGCATGACCAGTAAATATGTCATTAGAAATGTCACAGAGAGTAGGTGGGTAACAGTGGGGGCATGACCAGTAAAGATGTCATTAGAAATTTCATGCAGAGAGTAGGTGGGTAACAATGAGGGGCATGGCCAGTAAAGATGTCATTAGACATGTCACGCAGAGATTAGACGGGTAACAGTGGAGGGCATGGCCAGTAGAGATGTCATTAGAAATGTCATGCAAAGAGTAGGTGGGTAACAGCGGAAGACATGACCAGTAAATATGTCATTAGAAATGTCACGCAGAGAGTAGGTGAGTAACAGTGGTGGTATGGCCAGTAAAGATGTCATTAGAAATGTCACACAGAGACTAGGTGGGTAACAGTGGAGGGCATGGCCAGTAAAGATATCATTAGAAATGTCACGCAGAGAGTAGGTGTGTAACAGTGGGGGCATGACCAGTAAAGATGTCATTAGAAATGTCATGCAGAGAGTACATGGGTAACAGTCGAGGGCGTGACCAGTAAAGGTATCATTAGAAATGTCACACAGAGAGTAGGTGGGTAACAGTGGAGGGCATGGCCAGTAAAGATATCATTAGAAATGTCACGCAGAGAGTAGGTGAGTAACAGTGGTGGTATGGCCAGTAAAGATGTCATTAGAAATGTCACACAGAGAGTAGGTGGGTAACAGTGGAGGGCATGGCCAGTAAAGATATCATTAGAAATGTCACACAGAGAGTAGGTGGGTAACAGCGGAAGGCATGACCAGTAAAGATGTCATTAGAAATGCCATGCAGAGAGTAGGTGGGTAACAGTGAAGGGCATGGCCAGTAAAGGTATCATTAGAAATGTCACGCAGAGAGTAGGTGGGTAACAGTGGGGGCATGACCAGTAAAGATGTCATTAGAAATTTCATGCAGACAGTAGGTGGGTAACAATGAGGGTCATGGCCAGTAAAGATGTCATTAGACATGTCACGCAGAGATTAGACGGTTAACAGTGGAGGGCATGGCCAGTAAAGATCTAATTGGAAAAGTCACAGAGAGTAGGTGGGTAACAGTGGGGGCATGACCAGTAGAGATGTCATTAGAAATTTCATGCAGACAGTAGGTGGGTAACAGTGGGAGTATGGCCAGTAAAGATGTCATTATAAATGTCAAGCAGAGAGTAGGTGGGTAACAGTGGGTGTGTGACCAGTAAAGATGTCATTAGAAATGTCATGAACAGAGTAGGTGGGCAACAGTGGTGGGTATGGCCAGTAAAAATGTCATGAGAAATGTC
This sequence comes from Ambystoma mexicanum, assembly GCF_040938575.1. Classification (NCBI taxonomy): domain Eukaryota; kingdom Metazoa; phylum Chordata; class Amphibia; order Caudata; family Ambystomatidae; genus Ambystoma; species Ambystoma mexicanum. The sequence continues at coordinate 1,307,104,075 of NC_090926.1, read as the reverse complement.
ACACAGAGAATAGGTGGGTAACAGCAGAAGGCATGACCAGTACAATTGTCATTAGAAATGTCATGCAGAGAGTAGGTGGGTAACATCGGAAGGCATGACCAATAAAGATGTCATTAGAAATGTCATGAAGAGAGTAGGTGGGTAACAGCAGAAGGCATGGCCAGTAAAGATGTCATTAGAAATGTCATGCAGAGAGTACATGGGTAACAGTTGAGGGCATGACCAGTAAATATGTCATTCGAAATGTCACGCAGAGAGTAGGTGGGTAACAGTGAAGGGCATGGCCAGTAACGATGTCATTGGAAATGTCACACAGAGAGTAGGTGGGTAACAGTGGGATGCATGAACAGTAAAGATGTCATTAGAAAAGTCACACAGACAGTAGGTGGGTAACAGTGGGGGGCATGACCAGTAAAGATGTCATTAGAAATGTCATGCAGAGAGTAGGTGGGTAACAGCAGAAGGCATGGCCAGTAAAGATGTCATTAGAAATGTCATGCAGAGAGTACATGGGTAACAGTTGAGGGCATGACCAGTACATATGTCATTCGAACTGTCGCGCAGAGAGTAGGTGGGTAACAGTGGAGGGCATGACCAGTAAAGATGTCATTAGAAATGTCATGCAGAGAGTACATGAGTAACAGTCGAGGGCGTGACCAGTAAATATGTCATTAGAAATGTCACACAGAGAGAAGGTGGGTAACAGCGGAAGGCATGACCAGTACAGATGCCATTAGAAATGCCATGCAGAGAGTCGGTGAGTAACAGTGGGGGTATAGCCAGTAAAGATGTCATTAGAAATGTCACGGAGAGAGTAGCTGCATAACAGTGGGGGACATAACCAGTAAAGATGTCATTAGAAATGCCATGCAGAGAGTAGGTGAGTAACAGTGGGGATATGGCCAGTAAAGATGTCATTAGAAATGTCACGCAGAGAGTAGGTGGGTAACAGTGGAGGGCATGGCCAGTAAAGATATCATTAGAAATGTCATGCAGAGAGTAGGTGAGTAACAGTGGGGGGCATGACCACTAAGTATGTAATTAGAAAAGTCACAGAGAGTAGGTGGGTAACAGTGGGGGCCATGACCAGTAAAGATATCATTAGAAATGTCACGCAGAGAGTAGGTGGGTAACAGTGGCGGGCATGGCCAGTAAAGATATCATTAGAAATGTCACGCAGAGAGTTGGTGGGTAACAGGGGGGGAATGACCAGTGAAGATGTCATTAGAAATGACATGCAGAGAGTAGGTGGGTAACAGTGGGGGGCATGACCAGTAAAGATGTCATTAGAAATGTCACAGAGAGTAGGTGGGTAACAGTGGGGGTATGGCCAGTAAAGATTTCATTAGAAATGTCACGCAGAGAGTAGGTGGGTAACAATGGAGGGCATGGCCATGAAAGATATCATTAGAAATGTCACGCAGAGAGTAGGTGGGTAACAGTGGGGGCATGACCAGTAAAGATGTCATTAGAAATATCACGCAGAGAGTAGGTGGGTAACAGTGGGGTCGTGACCTGTAAAGATGTCATTAGAAATGTCATGCAGAGAATAGGTGAGTAACAGTGGGGGGCATGACCAGTAAGTATGTCAATAGAAAAGTCACAGAGAGTTGGTGGGTAACAGTGGGGGGCATGACCAGTAAAGATGTCATTAGAAATGTCACAGAGAGTAGGTGGGCAACAGTGGGGGCATGACCAGTAAAGATGTCATTAGAAATGTCAGGCAGAGAGTACGTGGGTATCAGTGGAGGGCATGACCAGTAAGTATGTCATTAGAAAAGTCATAGAGAGTAGGTGGGTAGCAGTGGGTGCATGACCAGTAAAGATGTCATTAGAAATGTCAGAGAGCAGGTGGGTAACAGTGGGGGGCATGACCAGTAAAGAGGTCATTAGAAATGTCACAGAGAGTAGGTGGGCAACAGTGGGGGCATGACCAGTAAAGATGTCATTAGAAATGTCATGCAGAGAGTAGGTGGGTAACATCGGAAGGCATGACCAATAAAGATGTAATTAGAAATGTCATGAAGAGAGTAGGAGGACAACAGTGGAGGGCATGGCCAGTAACGAGGTCATTGGAAATGTCACACAGAAAGTAGGTGGGTAACAGTGGGATGCATGAACAGTAAAGATGTCATTAGAAATGTCATGCAGAGAGTAGGTGGGTAACAGTGGGGGTATGGCCAGTAAAGATGTCATTAGAAATGTCACACAGAGAGTAGGTGGGTAACAGCGGAAGGCATGGCCAGTAAAGATGTCATTAGAAATGTCATGCAGAGAGTACATGGGTAACAATCAAGGGCGTGACCAGTAAATATGTCATTAGAAATGTCACACAGAGAGAAGGTGGGTAACAGCGGAAGGCATGACCAGTACAGATGTCGTTAGAAATGCCATGCAGAGAGTCGCTGAGTAACAATGGGGGTATAGCCAGTAAAGATGTCATTAGAAATGTCACGGAGAGAGTAGCTGCATAACAGTGGGGGACATAAACAGTAAAGACATCATTAGAAATGCCATGCAGAGAGTAGGTGAGTAACAGTGGGGATATGGCCAGTAAAGATGTCATTAGAAATGTCACGCAGAGAGTAGGTGGGTAACAGTGGAGGGCATGGCCAGTAAAGATATCATTAGAAATGTCATGCAGAGAGTAGGTGAGTAACAGTGGGGGGCATGACCACTAAGTATGTAATTAGAAAAGTCACAGAGAGTAGGTGGGTAACAGTGGGGGCCATGACCAGTAAAGATATCATTAGAAATGTCACGCAGAGAGTAGGTGGGTAACAGTGGCGGGCATGGCCAGTAAAGATATCATTAGAAATGTCACGCAGAGAGTTGGTGGGTAACAGGGGGGGAATGACCAGTGAAGATGTCATTAGAAATGACATGCAGAGAGTAGGTGGGTAACAGTGGTGGGCATGACCAGTAAAGATGTCATTAGAAATGTCACAGAGAGTAGGTGGGTAACAGTGGGGGTATGGCCAGTAAAGATTTCATTAGAAATGTCACGCAGAGAGTAGGTGGGTAACAATGGAGGGCATGGCCAGGAAAGATATCATTAGAAATGTCACGCAGAGGGTAGGTGGGTAACAGTGGGGGCATGACCAGTAAAGATGTCATTAGAAATATCACGCAGAGAGTAGGTGGGTAACAGTGGGGTCGTGACCTGTAAAGATGTCATTAGAAATGTCATGCAGAGAATAGGTGAGTAACAGTGGGGGGCATGACCAGTAAGTATGTCAATAGAAAAGTCACAGAGAGTTGGTGGGTAACAGTGGGGGGCATGACCAGTAAAGATGTCATTAGAAATGTCACAGAGAGTAGGTGGGCAACAGTGGGGGCATGACCAGTAAAGATGTCATTAGAAATGTCAGGCAGAGAGTAGGTGGGTATCAGTGGAGGGCATGACCAGTAAGTATGTCATTAGAAAAGTCATAGAGAGTAGGTGGGTAGCAGTGGGGGCATGACCAGTAAAGAGTCATTAGAAATGTCAGAGAGCAGGTGGGTAACAGTGGGGGGCATGACCAGTAAAGATGTCATTAGAAATGTCACAGAGAGTAGGTGGGCAACAGTGGGGGCATGACCAGTAAAGATGTCATTAGAAATGTCATGCAGAGAGTAGGTGGGTAACATCGGAAGGCATGACCAATAAAGATGTAATTAGAAATGTCATGAAGAGAGTAGGAGGACAACAGTGGAGGGCATGGCCAGTAACGAGGTCATTGGAAATGTCACACAGAAAGTAGGTGGGTAACAGTGGGATGCATGAACAGTAAAGATGTCATTAGAAATGTCACACAGAGAGTAGGTGGGTAACAGCGGAAGGCATGGCCAGTAAAGATGTCATTAGAAATGTCATGCAGAGAGTACATGGGTAACAATCAAGGGCGTGACCAGTAAATATGTCATTAGAAATGTCACACAGAGAGAAGGTGGGTAACAGCGGAAGGCATGACCAGTACAGATGTCGTTAGAAATGCCATGCAGAGAGTCGCTGAGTAACAATGGGGGTATAGCCAGTAAAGATGTCATTAGAAATGTCACGGAGAGAGTAGCTGCATAACAGTGGGGGACATAACCAGTAAAGACATCATTAGAAATGCCATGCAGAGAGTAGGTGAGTAACAGTGGGGATATGGCCAGTAAAGATGTCGTTAGAAATGTCACGCAGAGAGTAGGTGGGTAACAGTGGGGGGCATGACCAGTAAAGATGTCATTAGAAATGCCATGCAGAGAGTAGGTGAGTAACAGTGGGGATATGGCCAGTAAAGATGTCATTAGAAATGTCACGCAGAGAGTAGGTGGGTAACAGTGGGGGGCATGACCAGTAAGTATTTAATTAGGAAAGTCACAGAGATTAGGTGAGTAACAGTGGGGGTCATGACCAGTAAACATATCATTAGAAATGTCACGCAGAGAGTAGGTGGGTAACAGTGGCGGGCATGGCCACTAAATATATCAATAGAAATGTCACGCAGAGAGTAGGTGGGTAACAGGGGGGGAATGACCAGTAAATATGTCATTAGAAATGCCATGCAGAGAGTAGGTGGGTAACAATGGAGGGCATGGCCAGGAAAGATATCATTAGAAATGTCACGCAGAGAGTAGGTGGGTAACAGTGGGGGGCATGACCAGTAAGTATGTCATTAGAAAAGTCACAGCGAGTAGGTGGGTAACAGTGGGGGGCATGACCAGTAAAGATGTCATTAGAAATGTCAGGCAGAGAGTAGGTGGGTATCAGTGGGGGACATGACCAGTAGGTATGTCATTAGAAAAGTCACAGAGAGTAGGTGGGTAGCAGTGGGGGCATGACCAGTAAGTATGTCATTAGAAAAGTCACAGCGAGTAGGTGGGTAACAGTGGGGGGCATGACCAGTAAAGATGTCATTAGAAATGTCACAGAGAGTAGGTGGGTAACAGTGGAGGGCTTGACCGGTAAATATGTCATTATAAATGTCACACAGAGAGTAGGTGGGTAACAGCTGAAGGCATGACCAGTAAAGATGTCATTAGAAATGCCATGCAGAGAGTAGGTGGGTAAAAGTGAAGGGCATGACCAGTAAGTATGTAATTAGAAAAGTCACAGAGAGTAGGTGAGTAAAAGTGGGGGCCATGACCAGTAAAGATATCATTAGAAAATTCACGCAGAGAGTAGGTGGGTAACAGTGGCGGGCATGGCCAGTAAAGACATCATTAGAAATGTCACGCAGAGAGTAGGTGGGTAACAGGGGGGGAATGACCAGTACAGATTTCATTAGAAATGTCACACAGAGAGTAGGTGGGTAACAATGGAGGGCATGGCCAGGAAAGATATCATTAGAAATGTCATGCAAATAGTAGGTGGGTAACAGCGGAAGACATGACCAGTAAATATGTCATTAGAAATGTCACGCAGAGAGTAGGTGGGTAACAATGGAGGGCATGACCAGTAAAGATGTCATTAGAAATGTCACACAGAGAGTAGGTGAGTAACAGTGGTGGTATGGCCAGTAAAGATGTCATGAGAAATGTCACACAGAGAGTAGGTGGGTAACAGCAGAAGGCATGACCAGTACAATTGTCATTAGAAATGTCATGCAGAGAGTAGGTGGGTAACATCAGAAGGCATGACCAATAAAGATGTAATTAGAAATGTCATGAAGAGAGTAGGAGGACAACAGTGGAGGGCATGGCCAGTAACGATGTCATTGGAAATGTCACACAGACAGTAGGTGGTTAACAGTGGGTTGCATGAACAGTAAAGATGTCATTAGAAAAGTCACACAGACAGTAGGTGGGTAACAGTGGGGGGCATGACCAGTAAAGATGTCTTTAGAAATGTCATGCAGAGAGTAGGTGGGTAACAGTGGTGGTATGGCCAGTAAAGATGCCATTAGAAATGTCACACAGAGAGTAGGTGGGTAACAGTGGAGGGCATGGCCAGTAAAGATATCATTAGAAATGTCACGCAGAGAGTAGGTGTGTAACAGTGGGGGCACGACCAGTAAAGACGTCACTAAAAATGCCATGCAGAGAGTAGGTGAGTAACAGTGGGGGTATGGACAGTAAAGATGTCATTAGAAATGTCATGCAGAGAGTACATGGGTAACAGTGGAGGGCTTGACCGGTAAAGATGTCATTAGAAATGTCAGGCAGAGAGTAGGTGGGTATCGGTGGGGGACATGACCAGTAAGTATGTCATTAGAAAAGTCACAGAGAGTAGGTGGGTAGCAGTGGGGGCATGACCAGTAAAGATGTCATTAGAAATGTCACGCAGAGAGTAAGTGAATAACAGTGGGGGGCATGACCAGTAAAGATGTCATTAGAAATTTCACAAAGAGTAGGTGGGTAACTGTGGGGTCATGACCAGTAAAGATGTCATTAGAAATTTCATGCAGAGAGTAGGTGGGTAACAATGAGGGCATGGCCAGTAAATATGTCATTAGACATGTCATGCAGAGATTAGACGGGTAACAGTGGAGGGCATGGCCAGTAAAGATCTAATTGGAAAAGTCACAGAGAGTAGGTGGGTAACAGTGGGGGCATGACCAGTAGAGATGTCATTAGAAATGTCACGCAGAGAGTAGGTGGGTAACAGTGGAGGGCATAACCAGTAAAGATGTCATTCGTAATGTCATGCAGAGAGTATATGGGTAACAGTCGAGGGCATGACCAGTAAATATGTCATTAGAAATGTCAGGCAAAAAGTAGGTGGGTAACATTGGAGGGCACGACCAGTAAAGATGTCATTAGAAATGTCATGCAGAGAGTACATGGGTAACAGTCGAGGGCTTGACCAGTAAATATGTCACTAGAAATGCCATGCAGAGAGTAGGTGAGTAACAGTGGGGGTATGGACAGTAAAGATGTCATTAGAAATGTAACGCAGAGAGTAGGTGGGTAACAGTGGGGGCATGACCAGTAGAGATGTCATTAGAAATGTCATGCAGAGAGTACATGGGTAACAGTGGAGGGCATGACCGGTAAGTATGTAATTAGAAAAGTCACAGAGAGTAGGTGAATAACAGTGGGGGCCATGACCAGTAAAGATATCATTAGAAAATTCACGCAGAGAGTAGGTGGGTAACAGTGGCGGGCATGGCCAGTAAAGATATCATTAGAAATGTCACGCAGAGAGTAGGTGGGTAACAAGGGGGGAATGACCAGTAAAGATGTCATTAGAAATGCCATGCAGAGAGTAGGTGGGTAACAGTGGGGGTATGGCCAGTACAGATTTCATTAGAAATGTCACGCAGAGAGTAGGTGGGTAACAATGGAGGGCATGGCCAGGAAAGATATCATTAGAAATATCATGCAGAGAGTAGGTGGGTAACAGTGGGGGCATGACCAGTAAAGATGTCATTAGAAATGTCACGCAGAGAGTAGATGGGTAACAGTGGGGGCGTGACCTGTAAAGATGTCATTAGAAATGTCATGCAGAGAATAGGTGAGTAACAGCGGGGGGCATGACCAGTAGAGATGTCATTAGAAATGTCATGCAAAGAGTAGGTGGGTAACAGCAGAAGACATGACCAGTAAATAGGTCATTAGAAATGTCACGCAGAGAGTAGGTGGGTAACAGTGGTGGTATGGCCAGAAAAGATGTCATGAGAAATGTCACACAGAGAGTAGGTGGGTAACAGCAGAAGGCATGACCAATAAAGATGTAATTAGAAATGTCATGAAGAGAGTAGGAGGACAACAGTGGAGGGCATGGCCAGTAACGATGTCATTGGAAATGTCACACAGAGAGTAGGTGGGTAACAGTGGGGGCATGACCAGTAAAGATGTCATTAGAAATGTCATGCAGAGAGTAGGTGGGTAACAGTGGGGGTATGGCCAGTAAAGATGTCATTAGAAATGTCACACAGAGAGTAGGTGGGTAAGAGCGGAAGGCATGGCCAGTAAAGATGTCATTAGAAATGTCATGCAGAGAGTACATGGGTAACAGTTGAGGGCATGACCAGTAAATATGTCATTAGAAATGTCACACAGAGAGTAGGTGGGTAACAGTGGAGGGCATGGCCAGTAAAGATGCCATTAGAAATGTCACGCAGAGAGTAGGTGGGTAACAGTGGAGGGCATGGCCAGTAAAGCTATCATTAGAAATGTCACGCAGAGAGTAGGTGTGTAACAGTGGGGGCACGACCAGTAAAGATGTCGCTAGAAATGCCATGCAGAGAGTAGGTGAGTAACAGTGGGGGTATGGACAGTAAAGATTTCATTAGAAATGTCACACAGAGAGTAGGTGGGTAACAGCGGAAGGCATGGCCAGTAAAGATGTCATTAGAAATGTCATGCAGAGAGTACATGGATAACAGTCGAGGGCATGACCAGTAAATATGTCACTAGAAATGCCATGCAGAGAGTAGGTGAGTAACAGTGGGGGTATGGACAGTAAAGATGTCATTAGAAATGTCATGCAGAGAGTACATGGATAACAGTAGAGGGCATGACCAGTAAATATGTCACTAGAAATGCCATGCAGAGAGTAGGTGAGTAACAGTGGGGGTATGGACAGTAAAGATGTCATTAGAAATGTCATGCAGAGAGTACATGGATAACAGTCGAGGGCATGACCAGTAAATATGTCATTAGAAATGTCACACAGAGAGTAGGCGAGTAACAGTGGTGGTATGGCCAGTAAAGACGTCATTAGAAATGTCACGCAGAGAGTAGGTGGGTAACAGTGGAGGGCATGGCCAGTAAAGATATCATTAGTAATGTCACGCAGAGAGTAGGTGTGTAACAGTGGGGGCACAACCAGTAAAGATATCATTAGAAATGTCATGCAGAGAGTACATGGGTAACAGTCGAGGGCTTGACCAGTAAATGTGTCATTAGAAATGTCATACAGAGAGTAGGTGGGTAACAGTGGAGGGCATGACCAGTAAAGATGTCATTAGAAATGTCATGCAGAGAGTACATGGGTAACAGTCGAGGGTATCACCAGTAAATATGTCACTAGAAATGCCATGCAGAGAGTAGGTGAGTAATAGTGGGGGTATGGACAGTAAAGATGTCATTAGAAATGTAATGCAGAGAGTAGGTGGGTAACAGTGGGGGCATGACCAGTAAAGATGTCATTAGAAATGTCATGCAGAGAGTACATGGGTAACAGTGGAGGGCTTGACCGGTAAATATGTCATTAGAAATGTCACACAGAGAGTAGGTGGGTAACAGCGGAAGGCATGACCAGTAAAGATGTCATTAGAAACGCCATGCAGAGAGTAGGTGGGTAACAGTGGGGGCATGACCAGTAAGTATGTAATTAGAAAAGTCACAGAGAGTAGGTGAGTAACAGTGGGGGCCATGACCAGTAAAGATATCATTAGAAAATTCATGCAGAGAGTAGGTGGGTAACAGTGGCGGGCATGGCCAGTAAAGATGTCATTAGAAATGTCACGCAGAGAGTAGGTGGGTAGCAGTGGGGGCATGACCAGTAAAGATGTCATTAGAAATGTCACGCAGAGAGTAAGTGAATAACAGTGGGGGGCGTGACCAGTAAAGATGTCATTAGAAATGTCACAGAGAGTAGGTGGGTAACAGTGGGGGGCATGACCAGTAAAGATGTCATTAGAAATGTCAGGCAGAGAGTAGGTGGGTATCAGTGGGGGGCATGACCAGCAAGTATGTCATTAGAAAAGTCACAGAGAGTAGGTGGCTAGCAGTGGGGGCATTACCAGTAAAGATGTCATTAGAAATGTCACAGAGAGTAGGTGGGTAACAGTGGGGGCATGACCAGTAAAGATGTCATTAGAAATTTCATGCAGAGAGTAGGTGGGTAACAATGAGGGGCATGGCCAGTAAAGATCTAATTGGAAAAGTCACGGAGAGTAGGTGGGTAACAGTGGGGGCATGACCAGTAAATATGTCATTAGAAATGTCACGCAGAGAGTAAGTGGATAACAGTGGAGGGCATGACCAGTAAAGATGTCATTAGAAATGTCACACAGAGAGTAGGTGAGTAACAGTGGTTGTATGGCCAGTAAATATGTCATTAGAAATGTCACGCAGAGAGTAGGTGGGTAAGAGTGGGGGCCATGACCAGTAAGTATGTAATTAGAAAAGTCACAGAGATTAGGTGAGTAACAGTGGGGGCCATTACCAGTAAAGATATCATTAGAAAATTCACGCAGAGAGTAGATAGGTAACAGTGGCGGGCATGGCCAGTAAAGATATCATTAGAAATATCACGCAGAGATTAGGTGGGTAACAGGGGGGGGAATGACCAGTAAAGATGTCATTAGAAATGCCATGCAGAGAGTAGGTGGGTAACAGTGGGGGTATGGCCAGTAAAGATTTCATTAGAAATGTCACGCAGAGAGTAGGTGGGTAACAATGGAGGGCATGGCCAGGAAAGATGTCATTAGAAATGTCACGCATAGAATAGGTGGGTAAAAGTGGGGGCATGACCAGTAAAGATGTCATTAGAAATGTCACGCAGAGAGTAGGTGGGTAACAGTGGGGGCGTGACCTGAAAAGATGTCATTAGAAATGTCATGCAGAGAATAGGTGAGTAACAGTGGGGGGCATGACCTGTAAGTATGCCATTAGAAAAGTCAGAGAGTAGGTGGGTAACAGTGGGGGGCATGACCAGTAAAGATGTCATTAGAAATGTCAGGCAGAGAGTAGGTGGGTATCAGTGGGGGGGCATGACCAGTAAGTATGTCATTAGAAAAGTCACAGAGAGTAGGTGGGTAGCAGTGGGGGCATGACTAGTAAAGATGTCATTAGAAATGTCACGCAGAGAGTAAGTGAATAACAGTGGGGGGCATGACCAGTAAAGATGTCATTAGAAATGTCACAGAGAGTAGGTGGGTAACAGTGGGGGCATGACCAGTAGAGATGTCATTAGAAATGTCATGCAAAGAGTAGGTGGGTAACAGCGGAAGACATGACCAGTAAATATGTCATTAGAAATGTCACGCAGAGAGTAGGTGGGTAACAGTGGAGTGCATGACCAGTAAAGATGTCATTAGAAATGTCACACAGAGAGTAGGTGAGTAACAGTGGTGGTATGGCCAGTAAAGATGTCATTAGAAATGTCACGCAGAGAGTAGGTGGGTAACAGTGGAGGGCATGGCCAGTAAAGATATCATTAGAAATGTCACGCAGAGAGTAGGTGTGTAACAGTGGGGGCATGACCAGTAAAGATGTCATTAGAAATGCCATGCAGAGAGTAGGTGGGTAACAGTGAAGGGCATGGCCAGTAAAGGTATCATTAGAAATGTCACGCAGAGAGTAGGTGGGTAACAGTGGGTGCATGACCAGTAAAGATGTCATTAGAAATTTAATGCAGACAGTAGGTGGGTAACAGTGGGGGTATAGCCAGTAAAGATGTCATTAGAAATGTCACACAGAGAGTAGGTGGGTAACAGTGGGTGTGTGACCAGTAAAGATGTCATTAGAAATGTCATGAACAGAGTAGGTGGGCAACAGTGGTGGGCATGGCCAGTAAAAATGTCATGAGAAATGTCACACAGAGAGTAGGTGGGTAACAGCAGAAGGCATGACCAGTACAATTGTCATTAGAAATGTCATGCAGAGAGTAGGTGGGTAACATCGGAAGGCATGACCAATAAAGATGTAATTAGAAATGTCATGAAGAGAGTAGGAGGACAACAGTGGAGGGCATGGCCAGTAACGATGTCATTAGAAATGTCATGCAAAGAGTAGGTGGGTAACAGTGGAGGGCATGACCAGTAAATATGTCATTAGAAATGTCACACAGAGAGTAGGTGAGTAACAGTGGTTGTATGGCCAGTAAATATGTCATTAGAAATGTCACGCAGAGAGTAGGTGGGTAACAGTGGGGGTATAGCCAGTAAAGATGTCATTAGAAATGTCACACAGAGAGTAGGTGGGTAACAGTGGGTGTGTGACCAGTAAAGATGTCATTAGAAATGTCATGAACAGAGTAGGTGGGCAACAGTGGTGGGCATGGCCAGTAAAAATGTCATGAGAAATGTCACACAGAGAGTAGGTGGGTAACAGCAGAAGGCATGACCAGTACAATTGTCATTAGAAATGTCATGCAGAGAGTAGGTGGGTAACATCGGAAGGCATGACCAATAAAGATGTAATTAGAAATGTCATGAAGAGAGTAGGAGGACAACAGAGGGGGCCATGACCAGTAAAGATATCATTAGAAAATTCACGCAGAGAGTAGGTAGGTAACAGTGGCGGGCATGGCCAGTAAAGATATCATTAGAAATGTCACGCAGAGATTAGGTGGGTAACAGGGGGGGGGAATGACCAGTAAAGATGTCATTAGAAATGCCATGCAGAGAGTAGGTGGGTAACAGTCGGGGTATGGCCAGTAAAGATTTCATTAGAAATGTCACGCGGAGAGTAGGTGGGTAACAATGGAGGGCATGGCCAGGAAAGATGTCATTAGAAATGTCACGCAGAGAATAGGTGGGTAAAAGTGGGGGCATGACCAGTAAAGATGTCATTAGAAATCTCACGCAGAGAGTAGGTGGGTAACAGTGGGGGCGTGACCGATAAAGATGTCATTAGAAATGTCATGCAGAGAATAGGTGAGTAACAGTGGGGGGCATGACCTGTAAGTATGTCATTAGACAAGTCACAGAGAGTAGGTGGGTAACAGTGGGGGGCATGACCAGTGATTAGAAATGTCAGGCAGAGAGTAGGTGGGTATCAGTGGGGGGGCATGACCAGTAAGTATGTCATTAGAAAAGTCACAGAGAGTAGGTGGGTAGCAGTGGGGGCATGACTAGTAAAGATGTCATTAGAAATGTCACGCAGAGAGTAAGTGAATAACAGTGGGGGGCATGACCAGTAAAGATGTCATTAGAAATGTCACAGAGAGTAGGTGGGTAACAGTGGGGGCATGACCAGTAGAGATGTCATTAGAAATGTCATGCAAAGAGTAGGTGGGTAACAGCGGAAGACATGACCAGTAAATATGTCATTAGAAATGTCACGCAGAGAGTAGGTGGGTAACAGTGGAGTGCATGACCAGTAAAGATGTCATTAGAAATGTCACACAGAGAGTAGGTGTGTAACAGTGGTGGTATGGCCAGTAAAGATGTCATTAGAAATGTCACGCAGAGAGTAGGTGGGTAACAGTGGAGGGCATGGCCAGTAAAGATATCATTAGAAATGTCACGCAGAGAGTAGGTGTGTAACAGTGGGGGCATGACCAGTAAAGATGTCATTAGAAATGTCATGCAGAGAGTACATGGGTAACAGTCGAGGGCGTGACCAGTAAATATGTCATTAGAAATGTCACACAGAGAGTAGGTGGGTAACAGCGGAAGGCATGACCAGTAAAGATATCATTAGAAATGTCACACAGAGAGTAGGTGGGTAACAGTGGGTGCATGACCAGTAAAGATGTCATTAGAAATTTAATGCAGACAGTAGGTGGGTAACAGTGGGGGTATAGCCAGTAAAGATGTCATTAGAAATGTCACACAGAGAGTAGGTGGGTAACAGTGGGTGTGTGACCAGTAAAGATGTCATTAGAAATGTCATTAACAGAGTAGGTGGGCAACAGTGGTGAGCATGGCCAGTAAAAATGTCATGAGAAATGTCACACAGAGAGTAGGTGGGTAACAGCAGAAGGCATGACCAGTACAATTGTCATTAGAAATGTCATACAGAGAGTAGGTGGGTAACACCGGAAGGCATGACCAATAAAGATGTAATTAGAAATGTCATGAAGAGAGTAGGAGGACAACAGTGGAGGGCATGGCCAGTAACGATGTCATTGGAAATGTCACGCAGAGAGTAGGTGGGTAACAGTGGGATGCATGAACAGTAAGGATCTCATTAGAAAAGTCACACAGACAGTAGGTGGGTAACAGTGGGGGGCATGACCAGTAAAGATGTCATTAGAAATGTCACACAGAGAGAAGGTGGGTAACAGCGGAAGGCATGGCCAGTAAAGATGTCATTAGAAATGTCATGCAGAGAGTACATGGGTAACAGTCGAGGGCATGACCAGTAAATATGTCATTAGAAATGTCACACAGAGAGAAGGTGGGTAACAGTGGAAGGCATGACCAGTACAGATGTCATTACAAATGCCATGCAGAGAGTCGGTGAGTAACAGTGGGGGTATAGGCGTAAAGATGTCATTAGAAATGTCACACAGAGACTAGGTGGGTAACAGAGGATGGCATGGCCAGTAAAGATGTCATTAGAAATGTCATGCAGAGAGTACATGGGTAACAGTTGAGGGCGTGACCAGTAAATATGTCATTAGAAATGTCACACAGAGACTAGGTGGGTAACAGCGGATGGCATGGCCAGTAAAGATGTCATTTGAAATGTCACACAGAGAGTAGGTGGGTAACAGTGGAGGGCGTGACCAGTAAATATGTCATTAGAAATGTCACACGGAGAGAAGGTGGGTAACAGCGGAAGGCATGACCAGTACAGATGTCATTAGAAATGCCATGCAGGGAGTCGCTGAGTAACAGTGGGGGTATAGCCAGTAAAGATGTCATTAGAAATGTCACGGAGAGAGTAGCTGCATAACAGTGGGGGGCATGACCAGTAAAGATGTCATTAGAAATGCCATGCAGTGAGTAGGTGAGTAACAGTGGGGATATGGCCAGTAAAGATGTCATTAGAAATGTCACACAGAGAGTAGGTGGGTAACAGTGGAGGGTATGGCCAGTAAAGATATCATTAGAAATGTCACGCAGAGAGTAGGTGAGTAACAGTGGGGGCCATGACCAGTAAAGATTTCATTAGAAATGTCACGCAGAGAGTCGGTGGGTAACAGTGGCGGGCATGGCCAGTAAAGATATCATTAGAAATGTCACGCAGAGAGTAGGTGGGTAACAGTGGGGGTATGGCCAGTAAAGATTTCATTAGAAATGTCACGCAGAGAGTAGGTGGGTAACAATGGAGGGTATGGCCAGGAAAGATATCATTAGAAATGTCACGCAGAGAGTAGGTGGGTAACAGTGGGGGCATGACCAGTAAAGATGTCATTAGAAATGTCACGCAGAGAGTAGGTGGGTAACAGTGGGGGCGTGACCTGTAAAGATGTCATTAGAAATGTCATGCAGAGAATAAGTGAGTAACAGTGGGGGGCATGACCAGTAAAGATGTCATTAGAAATGTCAGACAGAGAGTAGGTGGGTATCAGTAGGGGGGCATGACCAGTAAGTATGTCATTAGAAAAGTCACAGAGAGTAGGTGGGTAGCAGTGGGGGCAAGACCAGTAAAGATGTCATTAGAAATGTCACGCAGAGAGTAAGTGAATAACAGTGGGGGGCATGACCAGTATAGATGTCATTAGAAATCTCACAGAGAGTAGGTGGGTAACAGTGGGGGGGCATGACCAGTAAAGATGTCATTAGAAATGTCAGACAGAGAGTAGGTGGGTATCAGTAGGGGGGCATGACCAGTAAGTATGTCATTAGAAAAGTCACAGAGAGTAGGTGGGTAGCAGTGGGGGCAAGACCAGTAAAGATGTCATTAGAAATGTCACGCAGAGAGTAAGTGAATAACAGTGGGGGGCATGACCAGTATAGATGTCATTAGAAATCTCACAGAGAGTAGGTGGGTAACAGTGGGGGGCATGACCAGTAAAGATGTCATTAGAAATGTCACAGAGAGTAGGTGGGTAACAGTGGGGGCATGACCAGTAAAGATGTCATTGGAAATTTCATGCAGAGAGTAGGTGGGTAACAATGAGGGGCATGGCCAGTAAAGATGTCATTAGACATGTCACGCAGAGATTAGACGGGTAACAGTGGAGGGCATGGCCAGTAAAGATCTAATTGGAAAAGTCACAGAGAGTAGGTGGGTAACAGTGGGGGCATGACCAGTAGAGATGTCATTAGAAATGTCATGCAAAGATTAGGTGGGTAACAGCGGAAGACATGACCAGTAAATATGTCATTAGAAATGTGACGCAGAGAGTAGGTGGGTAACAGTGGAGGGCATGACCAGTAAAGATGTCATTAGAAATGTCACGCAGAGAGTAGGTGGGTAACAGTGGAGGGCATGGCCATTAAAGATATCATTAGAAATGTCATGCAGAGAGTAGGTGTGTAACAGTGGGGGCATGACCAGTAAAGATGTCATTAGAAATGTCATGCAGAGAGTACATTGGTAACAGTCGAGGGCGTGACCAGTAAATATGTCATTAGAAATGTCACACAGAGAGTAGGTGGGTAACAGCGGAAGGCATGACCAGTAAAGATGTCATTAGAAATGCCATGAAGAGAGTAGGTGGGTAACAGTGGGATGCATGAACAGTACAGATGTCATTAGAAAAGTCACACAGACAGTAGGTGGGTAACAGTGGGGGGCATGACCAGTAAAGATGTCATTAGAAATGTCATGCAGAGAGTATGTGTGTAACAGTGGGGTTATGGCCAGTAAAGATGTCATTAGAAATGTCACACAGAGAGTAGGTGGGTAACAGCGGAAGGCATGGCTAGTAAAGATGTCATTAGAAATGTCATGCAGAGAGTACATGGGTAACAGTTGAGGGCATGACCAGTAAATATGTCATTCGAAATGTCACGCAGATAGTAGGTGGGTAACGGTGGAGGGCATGACCAGTAAAGACGTCATTAGAAATGTCATGCAGAGAGTACATGGGTAACAGTCGAGGGCGTGACCAGTAAATATGTCATTAGAAATGTCACACAGAGAGAAGGTGGGTAACAGCGGAAGGCATGACCAGTACAGATGTCATTAGAAATGCCATGCAGAGAGTCGGTGAGTAACAGTGGGGGCTTAGCCAGTAAAGATGTCATTAGAAATGTCACGGAGAGAGTAGCTGCATAACAGTGGGGGACATAACCAGTAAAGATGTCATTAGAAGTGCCATGCAGAGAGTAGGTGGGTAACAGTGGGGGGCATGACCAGTAAAGATGTCATTAGAAATGCCATGCAGAGAGTAGGTGAGTAACAGTGGGGATATGGCCAGTAAAGATGTCATTAGAAATGTCACGCAGAGAGTAGGTGGGTAACAGTGGAGGGCATGGCCAGTAAAGATATCATTAGAAATGTCACGCAGAGAGTAGGTGTGTAACAGTGGGGGCACGACCAGTAAAGATGTCACTAGAAATGCCATGCAGAGAGTAGGTGAGTAACAGTGGGGGTATGGACAGTAAAGATGTCATTAGAAATGTCATGCAGAGAGTACATGGGTAACAGTCGAGGGCATGACCAGTAAATGTCACTAGAAATGCCATGCAGAGAGTAGGTGAGTAACAGTGGGGGTATGGACAGTAAAGATGTCATTAGAAATGTCATGCAGAGAGTACATCGGTAACAGTGGAGTGCTTGACTGGTAAATATGTCACTAGAAATGCCATGCAGAGAGTAGGCGAGTAACAGTGGTGGTATGGCCAGTAAAGATGTCATTAGAAATGTCACGCAGAGAGTAGGTGGGTAACAGTGGAGGGCATGGCCAGTAAAGATATCATTAGAAATGTAATTCAGAGAGTAGGTGTGTAACAGTGGGGGCACAACCAGTAAAGATGTCATTAGAAATGTCATGCAGAGAGTACATGGGTAACAGTCGAGGGCTTGACCGGTAAATATGTCATTAGAAATGTCACACAGAGAGTAGGTGGGTAACAGCGGAAGGCATGACCAGTAAAGATGTCATTAGAAAAGTCACAGAGAGTAGGTGAGTAACAGTGGGGGCCATGACAGTAAAGATATCATTAGAAAATTCACGCAGAAAGTAGGTGGGTAACAGTGGCGGGCATGGCCAGTAAAGATATCATTAGAAATGTCACGCAGAGAGTATGTGGGTGACAGGGGGGGGGAATGACCAGTAAAGATATTATTAGAAATGTCATGCAGAGTGTAGGTGGGTAACAGTGGGGGTATGGCCAGTAAAGATTTCATTAGAAATGTCACGCAGAGAGTAGGTGGGTAACAATGGAGGGCATGGCCAGGAAAGATATCATTAGAAATGTCACGCAGAGAATAGGTGGGTAACAGTGGGGGCATGACCAGTAAAGATGTCATTAGAAATGTCACGCAGAGAGTAGGTGGGTAACAGTGGGGGCTTGACCTGTAAAGATGTCATTAGAAATGTCATGCAGAGAATAGGTGAGTAACAGTGGGGGGCATGACCAGTAAGAATGTCATTAGAAAAGTCAGAGAGTAGGTGGTTAACAGTGGGGGGCATGACCAGTAAAGATGTCATTAGAAATGTCAGGCAGAGAGTAGGTGGGTATCAGTGGGGGGCATGACCAGTAAGTATGTCATTAGAAAAGTCACAGAGAGTAGGTGGGTAGCAGTGTGGGCATGACCAGTAAAGATGTCATTAGAAATGTCACGCAGAGAGTAAGTGAATAACAGTGGGGGGCGTGACCAGTAAAGATGTCATTAGAAATGTCACAGAGAGTAGGTGGGTAACAGTGGGGGGCATGACCAGTACAGATGTCATTAGAAATGTCACAGAGAGTAGGTGGGTAACAGTGGGGGCATGACCAGTAAAGATGTCATTAGAAATTTCATGCAGAGAGTAGGTGGGTAACAATGAGGGGCATTGCCAGTAAAGATGTCATTAGAAATGTCACACAGAGAGTAGGTGGGTAACAGTGGAGGGCATGACCAGTAAAGATGTCATTAGAAATGTCACACAGAGAGTAGGTGAGTAACAGTGGTGGTATGGCCAGTAAATATGTCATTAGAAATGTCACGCAGAGAGTAGGTGGGTAACAGTGGGGGCCATGACCAGTAAGTATGTAATTAGAAAAGTCACAGAGAGTAGGTGAGTAACAGTGGGGGCCATGACCAGTAAAGATATCATTAGAAAATTCACGCAGAGAGTAGGTGGGTAACAGTGGCGGGCATGGCCAGTAAAGATATCATTAGAAATGTCACGCAGAGAGTAGGTGGGTAACAGGGGGGGGAATGACCAGTAAAGATGTCATTAGAAATGTCACGCAGAGAGTAGGTGGGTAACAGTGGGGGCGTGACCTGTAAAGATGTCATTAGACATGTCATGCAGAGAATAGGTGAGTAACCGTGGGGGGCATGACCTGTAAGTATGTCATTAGAAAAGTCACAGAGAGTAGGTGGGTAGCAGTGGGGGCATGACTAGTAAAGATGTCATTAGAAATGTCACGCAGAGAGTAGGTGAATAACAGTGGGGGGCATGACCAGTAAAGATGTCATTAGAAATGTCACAGAGAGTAGGTGGGTAACAGTGGGGGCATGACCAGTAGAGATGTCATTAGAAATGTCATGCAAAGAGTAGGTGGGTAACAGCGGAAGACATGACCAGTAAATATGTCATTAGAAATGTCACGCAGAGAGTAGGTGGGTAACAGTGGAGGGCATGACCAGTAAAGATGTCATTAGAAATGTCACGCAGAGAGTAGGTGAGTAACAGTGGTGGTATGGCCAGTAAAGATGTCATTAGAAATGTCACGCAGAGAGTAGGTGGGTAACAGTGGAGGGCATGGCCAGTAAAGATATCATTAGAAATGTCACGCAGAGAGTAGGTGTGTAACAGTGGGGGCATGACCAGTAAAGATGTCATTAGAAATGTCATGCAGAGAGTACATGGGTAACAGTCGAGGGCGTGACCAGTAAATATGTCATTAGAAATGTCACACAGAGAGTAGGTGGGTAACAGCGGAAGGCATGACCAGTAAAGATATCATTAGAAATGCCATGCAGAGAGTAGGTGGGTAACAGTGAAGGGCATGGCCAGTAAAGGTATCATTAGAAATGTCATGCAGAGAGTAGGTGGGTAACAGTGGGTGCATGACCAGTAAAGATGTCATTAGAAATTTAATGCAGACAGTAGGAGGGTAACAGTGGGGGTATGGCCAGTAAAGATGTCATTAGAAATGTCACACAGAGAGTAGGTGGGTAACAGTGGGTGTGTGACCAGTAAAGATGTCATTAGAAATGTCATGAACAGAGTAGGTGGGCAACAGTGGTGGGCATGGCCAGTGAAAATGTCATGAGAAATGTCACACAGAGAGTAGGTGGGTAACAGCAGAAGGCATGACCAATAAAGATGTAATTAGAAATGTCATGAAGAGAGTAGGAGGACAACAGTGGAGCGCATGGCCAGTTACAATGTCATTGGAAATGTCACACAGAGAGTAGGTGGGTAACAGTGGGGGGCATGACCAGTAAAGATGTCATTAGAAATGTCATGCAGAGAGTAGGTGGGTAACAGTGGGGGTATGGCCAGTAAAGATGTCATTAGAAATGTCACACAGAGAGAAGGTGGGTAACAGCGGAAGGCATGGCCAGTAAAGATGTCATTAGAAATGTCATGCAGAGAGTACATGGGTAACAGTAGAGGGCATGACCAGTAAATATGTCATTCGAAATGTCACGCAGAGAGTAGGTGGGTAACAGTGGAGGGCATGACCAGTAAAGATGTCATTAGAAATGTCATGCAGAGAGTACATGATTAACAGTCGAGGGCGTGACCAGTAAATATGTTATTAGAAATGTCACACAGAGAGAAGGTGGGTAACAGCGGAAGGCATGACCAGTACAGATGTCATTAGAAATGCCATGCAGAGAGTCGGTGAGTAACAGTGGGGCTATAGCCATAAAGATGTCATTAGAAATGTCACGGAGAGAGTAGCTGCATAACAGTGGGGGACATAACCAGTAAAGATGTCATTAGAAATGCCATGCAGAGAGTAGGTGAGTAACAGTGGGGATATGGCCAGTAAAGATGTGATTAGAAATGTCACGCAGAGAGTAGGTGGGTAACAGTGGGGGGCATGACCAGTAAAGATGTCATTAGAAATGCCATGCAGAGAGTAGGTGAGTAACAGTGGGGATATGGCCAGTAAAGATGTCATTAGAAATGTCACGCAGAGAGTAGGTGGGTAACAGTGGAGGGCATGGCCAGTAAAGATATAATTAGAAATGTCATGCAGAGAGTAGGTGAGTAACAGTGGGGGGCATGACCAGTAAGTATGTAATTAGAAAAGTCACAGAGAGTAGGTGAGTAACAGTGGGGGCCATGACCAGTAAAGATATCATTAGAAATGTCACGCAGAGAGTAGGTGGGTAACAGTGGCGGGCATGGCCAGTAAAGATATCATTAGAAATGTCACGCAGAGAGTAGGTGGGTAACAGAGGGGGGAATGACCAGTAAAGATGTCATTAGAAATGCCATGCAGAGAGTAGGTGGGTAACAGTGGGGGTATGGCCAGTAAAGATTTCATTAGAAATGTCACGCAGAGAGTAGGTGGGTAACAATGGAGGGCATGGCCAGGAAAGATATCATTAGAAATGTTACACAGAGAGTAGGTGGGTAACAGTGGTGGCATGACCTGTAAAGATGTCATTAGAAATGTCATGCAGAGAATAGGTGAGTAACAGTGGGGGGCATGACCAGTAAGTATGTCATTAGAAAAGTCACAGAGAGTTGGTGGGTAACAGTGGGGGGGCATGACCAGTAAAGATGGCATTAGAAATGTCACAGAGAGTAGGTGGGTAACAGTGGGGGGCATGACCAGTAAAGATGTCATTAGAAATGTCACAAAGAGTAGGTTGGTAACAGTGAAGGGCATGGTCAGTAAAGGTATCATTAGAAATGCCACGCAGAGAGTAGGTGGATAACAGTGGGGGCATGACCAGTAAAGATGTCATTAGAAATGTCATGCAGAGAGTAGGTGGGTAACATCGGAAGGCATGACCAATAAAGATGTAATTAGAAATGTCACGCAGAGAGTACATGGGTAACAGTTGAGGGCGTGACCAGTAAATATGTCATTTGAAATGTCACACGGAGAGAAGGTGGGTAACAGCGGAAGGCATGACCAGTACAGATGTAATTCGAAATGCCATGCAGGCAGTCGCTGAGTAACAGTGGGGGTATAGCCAGTAAAGATGTCATTAGAAATGTCACGGAGAGAGTAGCGCATAACAGTGGGGGGCATGACCAGTAAAGATGTCATTAGACATGCCATGCAGAGAGTAGGTGAGTAATAGTGGGGATATGGCCAGTAAAGATGTCAATAGAAATGTCACACAGAGAGTAGGTGGGTAACAGTGGCGGGCATGGCCAGTAAAGATATCATTAGAAATGTCACGCAGAGAGTATGTGGGTAACAGGGGGGGGAATGACCAGTAAAGATGTCATTAGAAATGCCATGCAGAGAGTAGGTGGGTAACAGTGGGGGTATGGCCAGTAAAGATTTCATTAGAAATGTCACGCAGAGAGTAGGTGGGTAACAATGGAGGGCATGGCCAGGAAAGATATCATTAGAAATGTCACGCAGAGAATAGGTGGGTAACAGTGGGGGCATGACCAGTAAAGATGTCATTAGAAATGTCACGCAGAGAGTAGGTGGGTAACAGTGGGGGGCATGATCAGTAAAGATGTCATTAGAAATGTCAGGCAGAGAGTAGGTGGGTATTAGTGTGGGGGCAGGACCAGTAAGTATGTCATTAGAAAAGTCACAGAGAGTAGGTGGGTAGCAGTGGGGGCATGACTAGTAAAGATGTCATTAGAAATGTCACGCAGAGAGTAAGTGAATAACAGTGGGGGGCATGACCAGTAAAGATGTCATTAGAAATGTCACAGAGAGTAGGTGGGTAACAGTGGGGGCATGACCAGTAGAGATGTCATTAGAAATGTCATGCAAAGAGTAGGTGGGTAACAGCGGAAGACATGACCAGTAAATATGTCATTAGAAATGTCACGCAGAGAGTAGGTGGGTAACAGTGGAGGGCATGACCAGTAAAGATGTCATTAGAAATGTCACACAGAGAGTAGGTGAGTAACAGTGGTGGTATGGCCCGTAAAGATGTCATTAGAAATGCCATGCAGAGAGTAGGTGGGTAACAGTGAAGGGCATGGCCAGTAAAGGTATCAGTAGAAATGTCACGCAGAGAGTAGGTGGGTAACAGTGGGTGCATGACCAGTAAAGATGTCATTAGAAATGTCATGCAGAGAGTACATGGGTAACAGTCGAGGGCGTGACCAGTAAATATGTCATTAGAAATGTCACACAGAGAGAAGGTGGGTAACAGCGGAAGGCATGACCAGTACAGATGTCATTAGAAATGCCATGCAGAGAGTCGGTGAGTAACAGTGGGGGCTTAGCCAGTAAAGATGTCATTAGAAATGTCACGGAGAGAGTAGCTGCATAACAGTGGGGGACATAACCAGTAAAGATGTCATTAGAAGTGCCATGCAGAGAGTAGGTGGGTAACAGTGGGGGGCATGACCAGTAAAGATGTCATTAGAAATGCCATGCAGAGAGTAGGTGGGTAACAGTGGGGGGCATGACCAGTAAAGATGTCATTAGAAATGCCATGCAGAGAGTAGGTGAGTAACAGTGGGGATATGGCCAGTAAAGATGTCATTAGAAATGTCACGCAGAGAGTAGGTGGGTAACAGTGGAGGGCATGGCCAGTAAAGATAGCATTAGAAATGTCACGCAGAGAGTAGGTGTGTAACAGTGGGGGCACGACCAGTAAAGATGTCACTAGAAATGCCATGCAGAGAGTAGGTGAGTAACAGTGGGGGTATGGACAGTAAAGATGTCATTAGAAATGTCACACAGAGAGTAGGTGGGTAACAGCGGAAGGCATGGCCAGTAAAGATGTCATTAGAAATGTCATGCAGAGAGTACATGGGTAACAGTCGAGGGCATGACCAGTAAATATGTCACTAGAAATGCCATGCAGAGAGTAGGTGAGTAACAGTGGGGGTATGGACAGTAAAGATGTCATTAGAAATGTCATGCAGAGAGTACATGGGTAACAGTCGAGGGCATGGCCAGTAAAGATATCATTAGAAATGTCACGCAGAGAGTAGGTGTGTAACAGTGGGGGCACAACCAGTAAAGATGTCATTAGAAATGTCATGCAGAGAGTACATGGGTAACAGTCGAGGGCATGACCAGTAAATATGTCACTAGAAATGCCATGCAGAGAGTAGGTGAGTAACAGTGGGGGTATGGACAGTAAAGAAGTCATTAGAAATGTAATTCAGAGAGTAGGTGGGTAACAGTGGGGGCATGACCAGTAAAGATGTCATTAGAAATGTCATGCAGAGAGTACATGGGTAACAGTGGAGGGCTTGACCGGTAAATATGTCATTAGAAATGCCATGCAGAGAGTAGGTGGGTAACAGTGGGGGCATGGCCAGTAAAGATGTCATTAGAAATGTCATGCAGAGAGTACATGGGTAACAGTCGAGGGCATGACCAGTAAATATGTCACTAGAAATGCCATGCAGAGAGTAGGTGAGTAACAGTGGGGGTATGGACAGTAAAGATGTCATTAGAAATGTCATGCAGAGAGTACATGGGTAACAGTCGAGGGCATGGCCAGTAAAGATATCATTAGAAATGTCACGCAGAGAGTAGGTGTGTAACAGTGGGGGCACAACCAGTAAAGATGTCATTAGAAATGTCATGCAGAGAGTACATGGGTAACAGTCGAGGGCATGACCAGTAAATATGTCACTAGAAATGCCATGCAGAGAGTAGGTGAGTAACAGTGGGGGTATGGACAGTAAAGAAGTCATTAGAAATGTAATTCAGAGAGTAGGTGGGTAACAGTGGGGGCATGACCAGTAAAGATGTCATTAGAAATGTCATGCAGAGAGTACATGGGTAACAGTGGAGGGCTTGACCGGTAAATATGTCATTAGAAATGCCATGCAGAGAGTAGGTGGGTAACAGTGGGGGCATGACCAGTAAGTATGTAATTAGAAAAGTCACAGAGAGTAGGTGAGTACCAGTGGGGGCCATGACCAGTAAAGATATTAGAAAATTCACGCAGAAAGTAGGTGGGTAACAGTGGCGGGCATGGCCAGTAAAGATATCATTAGAAATGTCACGCAGAGAGTATGTGGGTGACAGGGGGGGGGAATGACCAGTAAAGATATTATTAGAAATGCCATGCAGAGTGTAGGTGGGTAACAGTGGGGGTATGGCCAGTAAAGATTTCATTAGAAATGTCACGCAGAGAGTAGGTGGGTAACAATGGAGGGCATGGCCAGGAAAGATATCATTAGAAATGTCACGCAGAGAATAGGTGGGTAACAATGGAGGGCATGGCCAGGAAAGATATCATTAGAAATGTCACGCAGAGAATAAGTGGGTAACAGTGGGGGCATGACCAGTAAAGATGTCATTAGAAATGTCACGCAGAGAGTAGGTGGGTAACAGTGGGGGCTTGACCTGTAAAGATGTCATTAGAAATGTCAGGCAGAGAGTAGGTGGGTATCAGTGGGGGGCATGACCAGTAAGTATGTCATTAGAAAAGTCACAGAGAGTAGGTGGGTAGCAGTGTGGGCATGACCAGTAAAGATGTCATTAGAAATGTCACGCAGAGAGTAAGTGAATAACAGTGGGGGGCGTGACCAGTAAAGATGTCATTAGAAATGTCACAGAGAGCAGGTGGGTAACAGTGGGGGGCATGGCCAGTAAAGATCTAATTAGAAAAGTCACAGAGAGTAGGTGGGTAACAGTGGGGGCATGACCAGTAGAGATGTCATTAGAAATGTCATGCAAAGAGTAGGTGGGTAACAGCGGAAGACATGACCAGTAAATATGTCATTAGAAATTTCACACAGAGAGTAGGTGGGTAACAGTGGAGGGCATGACCAGTAAAGATGTCATTAGAAATGTCACACAGAGAGTAGGTGAGTAACAGTGGTGGTATGGCCAGTAAATATGTCATTAGAAATGTCACGCAGAGAGTAGGTGGGTAACAGTGGGGGCCATGACCAGTAAGTATGTAATTAGAAAAGTCACAGAGAGTAGGTGAGTAACAGTGGGGGCCATGACCAGTAAAGATATCATTAGAAAATTCACGCAGAGAGTAGGTGGGTAACAGTGGCGGGCATGGCCAGTAAAGATATCATTAGAAATGTCACGCAGAGAGTAGGTGGGTAACAATGGAGGGCATGGCCAGTAAAGATTTCATTAGAAATGTCACGCAGAGAGTAGGTGGGTAACAATGGAGGGCATGGCCAGGAAAGATATCATTAGAAATGTCACGCAGAGAATAGGTGGGTAACAGTGGGGGCATGACCAGTAAAGATGTCATTAGAAATGTCACGCAAAGAGTAGGTGGGTAACAGTGGGGGCGTGACCTGTAAAGATGTCATTAGAAATGTCATGCAGAGAATAGGTGAGTAACAGTGGGGGGCATGACCTGTAAGTATGTCATTAGAAAAGTCACAGAGAGTAGGTGGGTAGCAGTGGGGGCATGACTAGTAAAGATGTCATTAGAAATGTCACGCAGAGTAGGTGAATAACAGTGGGGGGCATGACCAGTAAAGATGTCATTAGAAATGTCACAGAGAGTAGGTGGGTAACAGTGGGGGCATGACCAGTAGAGATGTCATTAGAAATGTCATGCAAAGAGTAGGTGGGTAACAGCGGAAGACATGACCAGTAAATATGTCATTAGAAATGTCACGCAGAGAGTAGGTGGGTAACAGTGGAGGGCATGACCAGTAAAGATGTCATTAGAAATGTCACGCAGAGAGTAGGTGAGTAACAGTGGTGGTATGGCCAGTAAAGATGTCATTAGAAATGTCACACAGAGAGTAGGTGGGTAACAGTGGAGGGCATGGCCAGTAAAGATATCATTAGAAATGTCACGCAGAGAGTAGGTGGGTAACAGCGGAAGGCATGACCAGTAAAGATATCATTAGAAATGCCATGCAGAGAGTAGGTGGGTAACAGTGAAGGGCATGGCCAGTAAAGGTATCATTAGAAATGTCACGCAGAGAGTAGGTGGGTAACAGTGGGTGCATGACCAGTAAAGATGTCATTAGAAATTTAATGCAGACAGTAGGTGGGTAACATTGGGGGTATGGCCAGTAAAGATGTCGTTAGAAATGTCACACAGAGAGTAGGTGGGTAACAGTGGGTGTGTGACCAGTAAAGATGTCATTAGAAATGTCATGAACAGAGTAGGTGGGCAACAGTGGTGGGCATGGCCAGTGAAAATGTCATGAGAAATGTCACACAGAGAGTAGGTGGGTAACAGCAGAAGGCATGACCAATAAAGATGTAATTAGAAATGTCATGAAGAGAGTAGGAGGACAACAGTGGAGCGCATGGCCAGTAACAATGTCATTGGAAATGTCACACAGAGAGTAGGTGGGTAACAGTGGGATGCATGAACAGTAAAGATCTCATTAGAAAAGTCACACAGACAGTAGGTGGGTAACAGTGGGGGGCATGACCAGTAAAGATGTCATTAGAAATGTCATGCAGAGAGTAGGTGGGTAACAGTGGGGGTATGGCCAGTAAAGATGTCATTAGAAATGTCACACAGAGAGAAGGTGGGTAACAGCGGAAGGCATGGCCAGTAAAGATGTCATTAGAAATGTCATGCAGAGAGTACATGGGTAACAGTAGAGGGCATGACCAGTAAATATGTCATTCGAAATGTCACGCAGAGAGTAGGTGGGTAACAGTGGGGGCATGACCAGTAAAGATGTCATTAGAAATGTCATGCAGACAGTAGGTGGGTAACAGTGGGGGTATGGCCAGTAAAGATGTCATTAGAAATGTCACACAGAGAGTAGGTGGGTAACAGTGGGTGTGTGACCAGTAAAGATGTCATTAGAAATGTCATGCAGAGAGTAGGTGGGTAACAGCAGAAGGCATGACCAGTACAGATGTCATTAGAAATGTCATGCATAGACTAGGTGGGTAAAATCGGAAGGCATGACCAATAAAGATGTAATTAGAAATGACATGAAGAGAGTAGGTGGGTAACAATGGAGGGCATGGCCATGAAAGATATCATTAGAAATGTCACGCAGAGAGTAGGTGGGTAACAGTGGGGGCATGACCAGTAAAGATGTCATTAGAAATGTCAGGCAGAGAGTAGGTGGGTAACAGTGGTGGCGTGACCTGTAAAGATGTCATTAGAAATGTCATGCAGAGAATAGGTGAGTAACAGTGGGGGGCATGACCAGTAAGTATGTCATTAGAAATGTCAGGCAGAGAGTAGGTGGGTATCAGTGGGGCGGCATGACCAGTAAGTATGTCATTAGAAAATTCACAGAGAGTAGGTGGGTAGCAGTGGGGGCATGACCAGTAAAGATGTCATTAGAAATGTCACGCAGAGAGTAAGTGAATAACAGTGGGGGGCATGACCAATAAAGATGTCATTCGAAATGTCAGAGAGAGTAGGTGGGTAACAGTGGGGGGCATGACCAGTAAAGATGTCATTAGAAATGTCGCAGAGAGTAGGTGGGTAACAGTGGGGGCATGATGTCATTAGAAATTTCATGCGGAGAGTAGGTGGGTAACAATGAAGGGCATGGCCAGTAAAGATGTCATTAGACATGTCACACAGAGATTAGACGAGTAACAGTGGAGGGCATGGACAGTAAAGATGTCATTAGAAATTTCATGCAGAGAGTAGGTGGGTAACAGTGGAGGCATGACCAGTAGAGATGTCATTAGAAATGTCACGCAGAGAGTAGGTGGGTAACAGTGGAGGGCATGACCAGTAAATATGTCATTAGAAATGTCACGCAGAGAGTAGGTGGGTAACAGTGGAGGGCATGACCAGTAAAGATGTCATTAGTAATGTAACAGTCGAGGGCATGACCAGTAAATATGTCATTAGAAATGTCATGCAGAAAGTAGGTGGGTAACAGTGGAGGGCATGACCAGTAAAGATGTCATTAGAAATGTCATGCAGAGAGTACATGGGTAACAGTCGAGGGCATGACCAGTAAATATGTCACTAGAAATGCCATGCAGAGAGTAGGTGAGTAACAGTGGGGGTATGGACAGTAAAGATGTCATTAGAAATGTAACGCAGAGATTAGACGAGTAACAGTGGAGGGCATGGCCAATAAAGATCCAATTGGAAAAGTCACAGAGAGTAGGTGGGTAACAGTGGGGGCATGACCAGTAGAGATGTCATTAGAAATGTCACGCAGAGAGTAGGTGGGTAACAGTGGAGGGCATGACCAGTAAAGATGTCATTAGTAATGTCATGCAGAGAGTATATGGGTAACAGTCGAGGGCATGACCAGTAAATATGTCATTAGAAATGTCATGCAGAGAGTAGGTGGGTAACAGTGGAGGGCATGACCAGTAAATATGTCATTAGAAATGTCATGCAGAGAGTACATGGGTAACAGTCGAGGGCATGACCAGTAAATATGTCACTAGAAATGCCATGCAGAGAGTAGGTGAGTAACAGTGGGGGTATGGACAGTAAAGATGTCATTAGAAATGTAACGCAGAGAGTAGGTGGGTAACAGTGGGGGAATGATCAGTAAAGATGTCATTAGAAATGTCATGCAGACAGTAGGTGGGTAACAGTGGGGGTATGACCAGTAAATATGTCATTAGAAATGTCACGCAGAGAGTAGGTGGGTAACAGTGGAGGGCATGACCAGTAAAGATGTCATTAGTAATGTCATGCAGAGAGTATATGGGTAACAGTCGAGGGCATGACCAGTAAATATGTCATTAGAAATGTCATGCAGAGAGTAGGTGGGTAACAGTGGAGGCCATGACCAGTAAATATGTCATTAGAAATGTCATGCAGAGAGTACATGGGTAACAGTCGAGGGCATGACCAGTAAATATGTCACTAGAAATGCCATGCAGAGAGTAGGTGAGTAACAGTGGGGGTATGGACAGTAAAGATGTCATTAGAAATGTAACGCAGAGAGTAGGTGGGTAACAGTGGGGGAATGATCAGTAAAGATGTCATTAGAAATGTCATGCAGACAGTAGGTGGGTAACAGTGGGGGTATGACCAGTAAAGATGTCATTAGAAATGTCACACAGAGAGTAGGTGGGTAACAGTGGGTGTGTGACCAGTAAAGATGTCATTAGAAATGTCATGAAGAGAGTAGGTGGGCAACAGTGGTGGGCATGGCCAGTAACAATGTCATTAGAAATGTCACACAGAGAGTAGGTGGGTAACAGTGGGGGTATGGCCAGTAAAGATGTCATTAGAAATGTCATGCAGAGAGTAGGTGGGTAACATCGGAAGGCATGACCAATAAAGATGTAATTAGAAATATCATGCAGAGAGTAGGTGGGTAACAGTGGGGGCATGACCAGTAATGATGTCATTAGAAATGTCATTCAGACAGTAGGTGGGTAACAGTGGGGGTATGGCCAGTAAAGATGTCATTAGAAATGTCACACAGACAGTAGGTGGGTAACAGTGGGTGTGTGACCAGTAAATA
Source organism: Ambystoma mexicanum (assembly GCF_040938575.1). Taxonomy (NCBI): domain Eukaryota; kingdom Metazoa; phylum Chordata; class Amphibia; order Caudata; family Ambystomatidae; genus Ambystoma; species Ambystoma mexicanum. The sequence continues at coordinate 1,307,073,945 of NC_090926.1, read as the reverse complement.
TGTCATTAGAAATGTCACAGAGAGTAGGTGGTTAACAGTGGGGTACATGAACAGTAAAGATGTCATTAGAAATGTCACACAGACAATAGGTGGGTAACAGTGGGGGGCATGACCAGTAAAGAAGTCATTAGAAATGTCATGCAGAGAATAGGTGGGTAACAGTGGGGGCATAACCAGTAAATATGTAATTAGAAATGTCACAGAGAGTAGGTGGGTAACAGTGGGGGCATGACCAGTAAAGATGTCATTAGAAATGTCACAGAGAGTAGGTGGTTAACAGTGGGGTGCATGAACAGTAAAGATGTCATTAGAAATGTCACACAGACAGTAGGTGGGTAACAGTGGGGGGAATGACCAGTAAAGAAGTCATTAGAAATGTCATGCAGAGAATAGGTGGGTAACAGTGGGGGCATAACCAGTAAATATGTAATTAGAAATGTCACAGAGAGTAGGTGGGTAACAGTGGGGGCATGACCAGTAAAGATGTCATTAGAAATGTCACAGAGAGTAGGTGGTTAACAGTGGGGTGCATGAACAGTAAAGATGTCATTAGAAATGTCACACAGACAGTAGGTGGATAACAGTGGGGGGCATGACCAGTAAAGAAGTCATTAGAAATGTCATGCAGAGAATAGGTGGGTAACAGTGGGGGCATAACCAGTAAATATGTAATTAGAAATGTCACAGAGAGTAGGTGGGTAACAGTGGGGGCATGACCAGTAAAGATGTCATTAGAAATTTCATGCAGAGAGTAGGTGGGTAACAATGAAGGGCATGGCCAGTAAATATGTCATTAGAAATGTCACGCAGAGAGTAGGTGGGTAACAGTGGAGGGCATGACCAGTAAAGATCTCATTAGTAATGTCATGCAGAGAGTATATGGGTAACAGTCTAGGGCATGACCAGTAATTATGTCATTAGAAATGTCATGCAGAGAGTAGGTGGGTAACAGTGGAGGGCATGACCAGTAAAGATGTCATTAGAAATGTCATGCAGAGATTACATGGGTAACAGTCGAGGGCATGACCAGTAAATATGTCACTAGAAATGCCATGCAGAGAGTAGGTGGGTAACAGTGGGGGTATGGACAGTAAAGATGTCATTAGAAATGTAACGCAGAGAGTAGGTGGGTAACAGTGGGGGATGATCAGTAAAGATGTCATTAGAAATGTCATGCAGAGAGTACATGGGTAACAGTCGAGGGCGTGACCGGTAAATATGTCATTAGAAATGTCACACAGAGAGTAGGTGGGTAACAGCGGAAGGCATGACCAGTAAAGATGTCATTAGAAATGCCATGCAGAGAGTAGGTGGGTAACAGTGAAGGGCATGGTCAGTAAAGGTATCATTAGAAATGCCACGCAGAGAGTAGGTGGATAACAGTGGGGGCATGACCAGTAAAGATGTCATTAGAAATGTCATGCAGACAGTAGGTGGGTAACAGTGGGGGTATGGCCAGTAAAGATGTCATTAGAAATGTCACACAGAGAGAAGGTGGGTAACAGTGGGTGTGTGACCAGTAAAGATGTCATTAGAAATGTCATGAAGAGAGTAGGTGGGCAACAGTGGTGGGCATGGCCAGTAACAATGTCATTAGAAATGTCACACAGAGAGTAGGTGGGTAACAGCAGAAGGCATGACCAGTACAGATGTCATTAGAAATGTCATGCAGAGAGTAGGTGGGTAACATCGAAAGGCATGACCAATAAAGATGTAATTAGAAATGTCATGCAGAGAGTAGGTGGGTAACAGTGGGGGCATGACCAGTAAAGATGTCATTAGAAATGTCATGCAGACAGTAGGTGGGTAACAGTGGGGGTATGGCCAGTAAAGATGTCATTAGAAATGTCACACAGAGAGTAGGTGGGTAACAGTGGGTGTGTGACCAGTAAGGATGTCATTAGAAATGTCATGAAGAGAGTAGGTGGGTAACAGTGGGGTGCATGAACAGTAAAGATGTCATTAGAAATGTCACACAGAGAGTAGGTGGGTAACAGTGGGTGTGTGACCAGTAAAGATGTCATTAGAAATGTCACGCAGAGAGTAGGTGAGTAACAGTGGGGGCCATGACCAGTAAAGATATCATTAGAAATGTCACGCAGAGAGTAGGTGGATAACAGTGGCGGGCATGGCCAGTAAAGATATCATTAGAAATGTCACGCAGAGAGTAGGTGGGTAACAGTGGGTGTGTGACCAGTAAAGATGTCATTAGAAATGCCATGCAGAGAGTAGGTGGGTAACAGTGCGGGTATGGCCAGTAAAGATTTCATTAGAAATGTCACGCAGAGAGTAGGTGGGTAACAATGGAGGGCATGGCCAGGAAAGATATCATTAGAAATGTCACACAGAGAGTAGGTGGGTAACAGTGGGGGCATGACCAGTAAAGATGTCATTAGAAATGTCACACACAGAGTAGGTGGGTAACAGCGGAAGGCATGACCAGTAAAGATGTCATTAGAAATGACATGCAGAGAGTAGGTGGGTAACAGTGAAGGGCATGGTCAGTAAAGGTATCATTAGAAATGCCACGCAGAGAGTAGGTGGATAACAGTGGGGGAATGACCAGTAAAGATGTCATTAGAAATGTCATGCAGACAGTAGGTGGGTAACAGTGGGTGTGTGACCAGTAAAGATGTCATTAGAAATGTCACACAGAGAGTAGGTGGGTAACAGCAGAAGGCATGACCAGTACAGATGTCATTAGAAATGTCATGCAGAGAGTAGGTGGGTAACATCCAAATGCATGACCAATAAAGATGTAATTAGAAATGTCATGCAGAGAGTAGGTGGGTAACAGTGGGGGTATGGCCAGTAAAGATGTCATTAGAAATGTCACACAGAGAGTAGGTGGGTAACAGTGGGTGTGTGACCAGTAAATATGTCATTAGAAATGTCACACAGAGAGTAGGTGGGTATAAGTGGGGGCCATGACCAGTAAAGATGTCATTAGAATTGTCATGCAGAGAGTAGGTGGGTAACAGTGGGGGCATAACCAGTAAATATGTAATTAGAAATGTCACGCAGAGAGTAGGTGGGTAACAGTGGCAGTAAAGTTGTAATTAGAAATGTCATGCAGAGAGTAGGTGGGTAACATTGGAAGGAATGACCAATAAAGATGTAATTAGAAATGTCATGCAGACAGTAGGTGGGTAACAGTGGGGGTATGGCCAGTAAAGTTGTCATTATAAATGTCACACAGAGAGTAGGTGGGTAACAGTGGGTGTGTGACCAGTAAAGATGTCATTAGAAATGTCACACAGACAGTAGGTGGGTAGCAGTGGGGGGCATGACCAGTAAAGAAGTCATTAGAAATGTCATGCAGAGAATAGGTGGGTAACAGTGGGGGCATAACCAGTAAACATGTAATTAGAAATGTCACAGAGAATAGGTGGGTAACAGTGGGGGCATGACCAGTAAAGATGTCATTAGAAATGTCACAGAGAGTAGGTAGGTAACAGTGGGGTGCATGAACAGTAAAGATGTCATTAGAAATGTCACACAGACAGTAGGTGGGTAACAGTGGGGGGCATGACCAGTAAAGAAGTCATTAGAAATGTCATGCAGAGAATAGGTGGGTAACAGTGGGGGCATAACCAGTAAATATGTAATTAGAAATGTCACAGAGAGTAGGTGGGTAACAGTGGGGGCATAACCAGTAAATATGTAATTAGAAATGTCACAGAGAGTAGGTGGGTAACAGTGGGGGCATGACCAGTAAAGATGTCATTAGAAATGTCATGCAGAGAGTAGGTGGGTAACAATGAAGGGCATGGCCAGTAAAGATGTCATTAGACATGTCACGCAGAGATTAGACGAGTAACAGTGGAGGGCATGGACAGTAAAGATCCAATTGGAAAAGTCACAGAGAGTAGGTGGGTAACAGTGGGGGCATGACCAGTAGAGATGTCATTAGAAATGTCATGCAGAGAGTAGGTGGGTAACAGCGGAAGACATGACCAGTAAATATGTCATTAGAAATGTCACGCAGAGAGTAGGTGGGTATAAGTGGGGGCCATGACCAGTAAAGATGTCATTATAAATGTCATGCAGAGAGTACATGGGTAACAGTCGAGGGTGTGACCGGTAAATATGTCATTAGAAATGTCACACAGAGAGTAGGTGGGTAACAGCGGAAGGCATGACCAGTAAAGATGTCATTAGAAATGCCATGCAGAGAGTAGGTGGGTAACAGTGAAGGGCATGGTCAGTAAAGGTATCATTAGAAATGTCACGCAGAGAGTAGGTGGATAACAGTGGGGGCATGACCAGTAAAGATGTCATTAGAAATGTCACGTAGAGAGTAGGTGAGTAACAGTGGGGGGCATGACCGGTAAGTATGTAATTAGAAAAGTCACAGAGAGTAGGTGAGTAACAGTTGGGGCCATGACCAGTAAAGATATCATTAGAAATGTCACGCAGAGAGTAGGTGGGTTACAGTGGCGGGCATGGCCAGTAAAGATATCATTAGAAATGTCACGCAGAGAGTAGGTGGGTAACAATGGGGGGAATGGCCAGTAAAGATGTCATTAGAAATGCCATGCTGAGAGTAGGTGGGTAACAGTGGGGGTATGGCCAGTAAATATTTCATTAGAAATGTCACGCAGAGAGTAGGTGGGTAAGAATGGAGGGCATGGCCAGGAAAGATATCATTAGAAATGTCACACAGAGAGTAGGTGGGTAACAGTGGGGGCATGACGAGTAAAGATGTCATTAGAAATGTCACGCAGAGAGTAGGTGGGTAACAGTGGGGGCGTGACCTGTAAAGATGTCATTAGAAATGTCATGCAGAGAATAGGTGAGTAACAGTGGGGGCATGACCAGTAAGTATGTCATTAGAAAAGTCACAGAGAGTAGGTGGGTAACAGTGGGGGCATGACCAGTAAAGGTGTCATTAGAAATGTCAGGCAGAGAGTAGGTGGGTATCAGTGGGGTGACATGACTATGAAAGTATGTCATTAGAAAAGTCACAGAGAGTAGGTGGGTAGCAGTGGGGGCATGACCAGTAAAGATGTCATTAGAAATGTCACACAGGAGAGTAAGTGAATAACAGTGGGGGGCATGACCAATAAAGATGTCATTAGAAATGTCACAGAGAGTAGGTGGGTAACAGTGGGGGGCATGACCAGTAAAGATGTCATTAGAAATGTCACAGAAAGTAGGAGGGTAACAGTGGGGGCATGACCAGTAAAGATGTCATTAGAAATGTCACACAGAGAGTAGGTGGGTAACAGTGGGTGTGTGACCAGTAAATATGTCATTAGAAATGTCACACAGAGAGTAGGTGGGTATAAGTGGGGGCCATGACCAGTAAAGATGTCATTAGAATTGTCATGCAGAGTGTAGGTGGGTAACAGTGGGGGCATAACCAGTAAATATGTAATTAGAAATGTCACGCAGAGAGTAGGTGGGTAACAGTGGCAGTAAAGTTGTAATTAGAAATGTCATGCAGAGAGTAGGTGGGTAACATTGGAAGGAATGACCAATAAAGATGTAATTAGAAATGTCATGCAGACAGTAGGTGGGTAACAGTGGGGGTATGGCCAGTAAAGTTGTCATTATAAATGTCACACAGAGAGTAGGTGGGTAACAGTGGGTGTGTGACCAGTAAAGATGTCATTAGAAATGTCACACAGACAGTAGGTGGGTAACAGTGGGGGGCATGACCAGTAAAGAAGTCATTAGAAATGTCATGCAGAGAATAGGTGGGTAACAGTGGGGGCATAACCAGTAAACATGTAATTAGAAATGTCACAGAGAATAGGTGGGTAACAGTGGGGGCATGACCAGTAAAGATGTCATTAGAAATGTCACAGAGAGTAGGTAGGTAACAGTGGGGTGCATGAACAGTAAAGATGTCATTAGAAATGTCACACAGACAGTAGGTGGGTAACAGCGGGGGGCATGACCAGTAAAGAAGTCATTAGAAATGTCATGCAGAGAGTAGGTGGGTAACAGTGGAGGGCATGACCAGTAAAGATGTCATTAGTAATGTCATACAGAGATTATATGGGTAACAGTCGAGGGCATGACCAGTAAATATGTCATTAGAAATGTCATGCAGAGAGTAGGTGGGTAACAGTGGGGGTATGGCCAGTAAAGATTTCATTAGAAATGTCACGCAGAGAGTAGGTGGGTAACAGTGGGGGCATGACCAGTAAAGGTATCATTAGAAATGCCACGCAGAGAGTAGGTGGGTAACAGTGGAGGGCATGACCAGTAAAGATGTCATTAGAAATGTCATGCAGACAGTAGGTGGGTAACAGTGGGGGTATGGCCAGTAAAGATGTCATTAGAAATGTCACACAGAGAGAAGGTGGGTAACAGTGGGTGTGTGACCAGTAAAGATGTCATTAGAAATGTCATGAAGAGAGTAGGTGGGCAACAGTGGTGGGCATGGCCAGTAACAATGTCATTAGAAATGTCACACAGAGAGTAGGTGGGTAACAGCAGAAGGCATGACCAGTACAGATGTCATTAGAAATGTCATGCAGAGAGTAGGTGGGTAACATCGAAAGGCATGACCAATAAAGATGTAATTAGAAATGTCATGCAGAGAGTAGGTGGGTAACAGTGGGGGCATGACCAGTAAAGATGTCATTAGAAATGTCATGCAGACAGTAGGTGGGTAACAGTGGGGGTATGGCCAGTAAAGATGTCATTAGAAATGTCACACAGAGAGAAGGTGGGTAACAGTGGGTGTGTGACCAGTAAATATGTCATTAGAAATGTCATGAAGAGAGTAGGTGGGTAACAGTGGGGTGCATGAACAGTAAAGATGTCATTAGAAATGTCACACAGACAGTAGGTGGGTAAAAGTGGGGGCCATGACCAGTAAAGATGTCATTAGAATTGTCATGCAGAGAGTAGGTGGGTAACAGTGGGGGCATAACCAGTAAATATGTAATTAGAAATGTCACGCAGAGAGTAGGTGGGTAACAGTGGCAGTAAAGTTGTAATTAGAAATGTCATGTAGAGAGTAGGTGGGTAACATCGGAAGGCATGACCAGTAAAGATGTCATTAGAAATGTCACACAGAGAGTAGGTGGGTAACAGTGGGTGTGTGACCAGTAAAGATGTCATTAGAAATGTCACACAGACAGTAGGTGGGTAACAGTGGGGGGCATGACCAATAAAGAAGTCATTAGAAATGTCATGTAGAGAATAGGTGGGTAACAGTGGGGGCATAACCAGTAAACATGTAATTAGAAATGTCACAGAGAATAGGTGGGTAACAGTGGGGGCATGACCAGTAAAGATGTCATTAGAAATGTCACAGAGAGTAGGTGGGTAACAGTGGGGTGCATGAACAGTAAAGATATCATTAGAAATGTCACACAGACAGTAGGTGGGTAACAGTGGGGGGCATGACCAGTAAAGAAGTCATTAGAAATGTCATGCAGAGAATAGGTGGGTAACAGTGGGGGCATAACCAGTAAATATGTAATTATAAATGTCACAGAGAGTAGGTGGGTAACAGTGGGGGCATGACCAGTAAAGATGTCATTAGAAATTTCATGCAGAGAGTAGGTGGGTAACAATGAAGGGCATGGCCAGTAAAGATGTCATTAGACATGTCACGCAGAGATTAGACGAGTAACAGTGGAGGGCATGGACAGTAAAGATCCAATTGGAAAAGTCACAGAGTAGGTGGGTAACAGTGGGGGCATGACCAGTAGTGATGTCATTAGAAATGTCATGCAGAGAGTAGGTGGGTAACAGCGGAAGACATGACCAGTAAATATGTCATTGGAAATGTCATGCAGAGACTAGGTGGGTAACAGTGGAGGGCATGACCAGTAAAGATGTCATTAGAAATGTCATGCAGAGAGTACATGGTTAACAGTCGAGGGCATGACCGGTAAATATGTCATTAGAAATGTCACACAGAGAGTAGGTGGGTAACAGCGGAAGGCATGACCAGTAAAGATGTCATTAGAAATGTCATGCAGAGAGTAGGTGGGTAACAGTGGGGGATGATCAGTAAAGATGTCATTAGAAATGTCATGCAGAGAGTACATGGGTAACAGTCGAGGGCGTGACCGGTAAATATGTCATTAGAAATGTCACACAGAGAGTAGGTGGGTAACAGCGGAAGGCATGACCAGTAAAGATGTCATTAGAAATGCCATGCAGAGAGTAGGTGGGTAACAGTGAAGGGCATGGTCAGTAAAGGTATCATTAGAAATGTCACGCAGAGAGTAGGTGAGTAACAGTGGGGGCCATGACCAGTAAAGATGTCATTAGAAATTTCATGCAGAGAGTAGGTGGGTAACAATGAAGGGCATGGCCAGTAAAGATGTCATTAGACATTTCACGCAGAGATTAGACGAGTAACAGTGGAGGGCATGGACAGTAAAGATCCAATTGGAAAAGTCACAGAGAGTAGGTGGGTAACAGTGGGGGCATGACCAGTAAAGATGTCATTAGAAATGCCATGCAGAGAGTAGGTGGGTAACAGTGGGGGTATGGCCAGTAAAGATTTCATTAGAAATGTCACACAGAGAGTAGGTGGGTAACAATGGAGGGCATGGCCAGGAAAGATATCATTAGAAATGTCACACAGAGAGTAGGTGGGTAACAGTGGGGGCATGACCAGTAAAGATGTCATTAGAAATTTCACGCAGAGAGTAGGTGGGTAACAGTGGGGGCGTGACCTGTAAAGATGTCATAAGAAATGTCATGCAGAGAATAGGTGAGTAACAGTGGGGGGCATGACCAGTAAGTATGTCATTAGAAAAGTCACAGAGAGTAGGTGGGTAACAGTGGGGGTATGGCCAGTAAAGATTTCATTAGAAATGTCATGCAGAGAGTACGTGGGTAACAATGAATGGCATGGCCAGGAAAGATATCATTAGAAATGTCACACAGAGAGTAGGTGGGTAACAGTGGGGGCATGACCAGTAAAGATGTCATTAGAAATGTCACGCAGAGAGTAGGTGGGTAACAGTGGGGGCATGACCTGTAAAGATGTCATTAGAAATGTCATGCAGAGAATAGGTGAGTAACAGTGGGGGGCATGACCAGTAAGTATGTCATTAAAAAAGTCAGAGAGTAGGTGGGTAACAGTGGGGGGCATGACCAGTAAAGATGTCATTAGAAATGTCAGGCAGAGAGTAGGTGGGTATCAGTGGGGTGGCATGACTATGAAAGTATGTCATTAGAAAAGTCACAGAGAGTAGGTGGGTAGCAGTGGGGGCATGACCAGTAAAGATGTCATTAGAAATGTCACGCAGAGAGTAAGTGAATAACAGTGGGGGGCATGACCAATAAAGATGTCATTGGAAATGTCACAGAAAGTAGGTGGGTAACAGTGGGGCATGACCAGTAAAGATGTCATTAGAAATTTCATGCAGAGAGTAGGTGGGTAACAATGAGGGGCATGGCCAGTAAAGATGTCATTAGTCATGTCACGCAGAGATTAGACGGGTAACAGTGGAGGGAATGGCCAGTAAAGATCTAATTGGAAAAGTCACAGAGAGTAGGTGGGTAACATTATGGGCATGACCAGTAGAGATGTCATTAGAAATGTCATGCAGAGAGTAGGTGGGTAACAGCGGAAGACATGACCAGTAAATATGTCATTAGAAAGGTCACGCAGAGAGTAGGTGGGTAACAGTGGAGGGCATGACCAGTAAAGATGTCATTAGTAATGTCATGCAGAGATTATATGGGTAAGAGTCGAGCGCATGACCAGTAAATATGTCATTAGAAATGTCATGCAGAGAGTAGGTGGGTAACAGTGGAGGGCATGACCAGTAAAGATGTCATTAGAAATGTCATGCAGAGAGGACATGGGTAACAGTCGAGGGCATGACTAGTAAATATGTCACTAGAAATGCCATGCAGAGAGTAGGTGAGTAACAGTGGGGGTATGGACAGTAAAGATGTCATTAGAAATGTAACACAGAGAGCAGGTGGGTAACAGTGGGGGAATGACCAGTAAGGATGTCATTAGAAATGTCATGCAGAGAGTACATGGGTAACAGTCGAGGGCGTGACCGGTAAATATGTCATTAGAAATGTCACACAGAGAGTAGATGGGTAACAGCGGAAGACATGACCAGTAAAGATGTCATTAGAAATGCCATGCAGAGAGTAGGTGGGTAACAGTGAAGGGCATGGTCAGTAAAGGTATCATTAGAAATGTCACGCAGAGAGTAGGTGGGTAACAGTGGGGGCATGACCAGTAAAGATGTCATTTGAAATGTCATGCAGACAGTAGGTGGGTAACAGTGGGGGTATGGCCAGTAAAGATGTCATTAGAAAAGTCACACAGAGAGTAGGTGGGTAACAGTGGGTGTGTGACCAGTAAAGATGTCATTAGAAATGCATTAAGAGAGTAGGTGGGCAACAGTGGTGGGCATGGCCAGTAACAATGTCATTGGAAATGTCACACAGAGAGTAGGTGGGTAACAGCAGAAGGCATGACCAGTACAGATGTCATTAGAAATGTCATGAAGAGAGTAGGTGGGTAACAATGGAGGGCATGGCCAGGAAACATATCATTAGAAATGTCACGCAGAGAGTAGGTGAGTAACAGTGGGGGCATGACCAGTAAAGATGTCATTAGAAATGTCACGCAGAGAGTAGGTGGGTAACTGTGGGGGCGTGACCTGTAAAGATGTCATTAGAAATGTCATGCAGAGAATAGGTGAGTAACAGTGGGGGGCATGACCAGTAAGTATGTCATTAGAAAAGTCACAGAGAGTAGGTGGGTAACAGTGGGGGGCATGACCAGTAAAGATGTCATTAGAAATGTCAGGCAGCGAGTAGGTGGGTATCAGTGGGGGGGCGTGACCAGTAAGTATGTCATTAGAAAAGTCACAGAGTAGGTGGGTAACAGTGGGGGCATGACCAGTAAAGATGTCATTAGAAATGTCACACAGAGAGTAGGTGGGTAACAGTGGGTGTTTGACCAGTAAAGATGTCATTAGAAATGTCATGAAGAGAGTAGGTGGGCAACAGTGGTGGGCATGGCCAGTAACAATGTCATTAGAAATGTCACACAGAGAGTAGGTGGGTAACAGCAGAAGGCATGACCAGTTCAGATGTCATTAGAAATGTCATGCAGAGAGTAGGTGGGTAACAACCGAAGGCATGACCAATAAAGATGTAATTAGAAATGTCATGCAGAGAGTAGGTGGGTAACAGTGGGGGCATGACCAGTAAAGATGTCATTAGAAATGTCATGCACACAGTAGGTGGGTAACAGTGGGGGTATGGCCAGTAAAGATGTCATTAGAAATGTCACACAGAGAGTAGGTGGGTAACAGTGGGTGTGTGACCAGTAAAGATGTCATTAGAAATGTCACACAGACAGTAGGTGGGTAACAGTGGGGGGCATGACCAGTAAAGAAGTCATTAGAAATGTCATGCAGAGAATAGGTGGGTAACAGTGGGGGCATAACCAGTAAATATGTAATTAGAAATGTCAGAGAGTAGGTGGGTAACAGTGGGGGTATGACCAGTAAAGATGTCATTAGAAATGTCATGCAGAGAGTAGGTGGGTAACAATGAAGGGCATGGCCAGTAACGATGTCATTAGACATGTCACGCAGAGATTAGACGAGTAACAGTGGAGGGCATGGACAGTAAAGATCCAATTGGAAAAGTCACAGAGAGCAGGTGGGTAACAGTGGGGGCATGACCAGTAGAGATGTCATTAGAAATGTCATGCAGAGAGTAGGTGGGTAACAGCGGAAGACATGACCAGTAAATATGTCATTAGAAATGTCACGCAGAGAGTAGGTGGGTAACAGTGGGGGCATGACCAGTAGAGATGTCATTAGAAATGTCATGCAGAGAGTAGGTGGGTAGCAGCGGAAGACATGACCAGTAAATATGTCATTAGAAATGTCACACAGAGAGTAGGTGGGTAACAGTGGAGGGCATGACTAGTAAAGATGTCATTAGTAATGTCATGCAGAGAGTATATGAGTAACAGTCGAGGGCATGACCAGTAAATATGTCACTAGAAATGCCATGCAGAGAGTAGGTGAGAAACAGTGGGGGTATGGACAGTAAAGATGTCATTAGAAATGTAACGCAGAGAGTAGGTGGGTAACAGTGGGGGATGATCAGTAAAGTAGTCATTAGAAATGTCATGCAGAGAGTACATGGGTAACAGTCGAGGGCGTGACCGGTAAATATGTCATTAGAAATGTCACACAGAGAGTAGGTGGGTAACAGCGGGAGGCATGACCAGTAAAGATGTCATTAGAAATGCCATGCAGAAAGTAGGTGGGTAACAGTGAAGGGCATGGTCAGTAAAGGTATCATTAGAAATGTCACGCAGAGAGTAGGTGAGTAACAGTGGGGGCATGACCAGTAAAGATGTCATTAGAAATGTCATGCAGACAGTAGGTGGGTAACAGTGGGGGTATGGCCAGTAAAGATGTCATTAGAAATGTCACACAGAGAGAAGGTGGGTAACAGTGGGTGTGTGACCAGTAAAGATGTCATTAGAAATGTCATGAAGAGAGTAGGTGGGCAACAGTGGTGGGCATGGCCAGTAACAATGTCATTAGAAATGTCACACAGAGAGTAGGTGGGTAACAGCAGAAGGCATGACCAGTACAGATGTCATTAGAAATGTCATGCAGAGAGTAGGTGGGTAACAGTGGGTGTGTGACCAGTAAAGATGTCATTAGAAATGTCATGAAGAGAGTAGGTGGGTAACAGTGGGGTGCATGAACAGTAAAGATGTCATTAGAAATGTCACACAGACAGTAGGTGGGTAAAAGTGGGGGCCATGACCAGTAAAGATGTCATTAGAATTGTCATGCAGAGAGTAGGTGGGTAACAGTGGGGGCATAACCAGTAAATATGTAATTAGAAATGTCATACAGAGAGTAGGTGGGTAACAGTGGAGGGCATAACCAGTAAAGTTGTAATTAGAAATGTCCTGCAGAGAGTACATGGGTAACAGTCGAGGGCATGACCAGTAAATATGCCATTAGAAATGTCACGCAGAGAGTAGGTAGGTAGGTAACGGTGGAGGGCATGACCAGTAAAGATGTCATTAGAAATGTCATGCTGAGAGTACATGGGTAACAGTCGAGGGCATGACCAGTAAATATGTCATTAGAAATGTCACAGAGCGTTGGTGGGTAAGAGTGGAAGGCATGACCAGTAAGATGTCATTAGGAATGTCACGCAGAGGGTAGGTGGGTAACAGTGGGGGTATGGCCCGTACAGATGTCATTAGAAATGTCACACAGAGAGTAGGTGGGTAACAGTCGAGGGCATGACCAGTAAATATGTCATTAGAAATGTCAGCCAAAGAGTAGGTGGGTAACAGTGGGTGCGTGACCAGTAAAGATGCCATTAGAAATGCCATGAAGAGAGTAGGTGGGCAACAGTGGAGGGCATGGCCAGTAAAGATGTCATTGGAAATGTCACACAGAGAGTAGGTGGGTAACATTGGGGGGCATGAACAGTAAAGATGTCATTAGAAATGTCATGCAGAGAGTGCATGGGTAACAGTCGAGGGCGTGACCAGTAAATATGCCATTAGAAATGTCACACAGAGAGTAGGTGGGTAACAGAGGAAAGCATGACCAGTGTAGATGTCATTAGAAATGTCACGCAGAGAGTAGGTGGGTAACAGTGGGGGCGTGACCTGTAAAAATGTCATTAGAAATGTCATGCAGAGAGTAGGTGGGTAACATCGGAAGGCATGACCAGTAAAGATGTCTTTAGAAATGTCATGCAGAGAGTAGGTGGGTAACAGTGGAGGACATGGCCAGTAAAGATTTCATTAGAAATGTCACACAGAGAGTAGGTGGGTAACAGTGGGGGCGTGACCTGTAAAAATGTCATTAGAAATGTCATGCAGAGAGTAGGTGGGTAACATCGGAAGGCATGACCAGTATAGATGTCATTAGAAATGTCACGCAGAGAGTAGGTGGGTAACAGTGGAGGGCATGGCCAGTAAAGATATCATTAGAAATGTCACACAGAGAGTAGGTGAGTAACAGTGTGGGGCATAACCAGTAAGTATGTAATTAGAAAAGTCACAGAGAGTAGGTGGGTAACAGTGGGGGGCATGACCAGTAAGGATGTCATTAGAAATGTCAGGCAGAGAGTAGATGGTTAACAGTGGGGGGCATGAACAGTAAGTATGTCATTAGAAATGTCACAGAGATCAGGTGGGTAACAGTGGGGGCATGGCCAGTAAAGATGTCATTAGAAATGTCATGCAGAGAGTAGGTGGGTAACAGTGAGGGGCATGACCAGTAAAGATGTCATTAGACATGTCACACAGAGAGTAGACGGGTAACAGTGGAGGGCATGGCCAGTAAAGATCTATTTGGAAAAGTCACAGAGAGTAGGTGAGTAAAAGTGGTGGGCATGACCAGTACAGATGTCATTCGAAATGCCATGCAGAGAGTAGGTGAGTAACAGTTGGGGTATGGCCAGTAAATATGTCATTAGAAATGTCACGCAGAGAGTAGGTGGGTAACAGTGGTGGGCATGACCAGTACAGATGTCATTCGAAATTTCATGCAGAGAGTAGGTGGGTAACAATGAGGGGCATGACCAGTAAAGATGTCATTAGAAATGTCATGCAGAGAGTAGGTGGGTAACAGTCAAGGGCGTGACCAGTAAATATGTCATTAGAAATGTCACACAGAGAGTAGGTGGGTAACAGTGGGGGGCATGACCAGTAAAGATGTCATTAGAAATGTCATGAAGAGAGTAGGTGTGTAACAGCAGAAGGCCTGACCAGTACAGATGTCTTTAGAAATGTCATGCAGAGAGTAGGTGGGTAACAGTGGAGGGCATGGCCAGTAAAGATGTAATTAGAAATGTCACGCAGAGAGTAGGTGGGTAACAGTGGGTGCGTGACCAGTAAAGATGTCATTAGAAATGTCATGCAGAGAGTTGGTGGGTAACAGTGGGGGCCATGACCAGTAAAGAGGTCATTAGAATTATCATTCAGAGAGTAGGTGAGTAACAGTGGGGGGTATGGCCAGTAAAGATGTCATTAGAAATGTCACACAGAGTACATGGGTAAAAGTGGGGGTATGGCCAGTAAAGATGTCATTAGAAATGTCACACAGAGAGTAGATGGGTAACAGAGGAAGGCATGGCCAGTAAAGATGTCATTAGAAATGTCATGCAGAGAGTACATGGGTAACGGTTGAGGGCGTGACCAGTAAATATGTCATTAGAAATGTCACACAGAGTAGGTGGGTAACAGTGGAGGGCATGACCAGTACAGATGTCATTAGAAATGCCATGCAGAGAGTCTGTGAGTAACAGTGGGGGTATAGCCAGTCAAGAATGTCATTAGAAATGTCATGCAGAGAGTAGGTGAGTAACAGTGGGGGTATAGCCAGTAAAGATGTCATTAGAAATGTCACGCAGAGAGTAGGTGGGTAACAGTGGAGGGCATGGCCAGTAAAGATATCATTAGAAATGTCACGCAGAGAGTAGGTGAATAACAGTGGGGGGCATGACCAGTAAGTATGTAATTAGAAAAGTCACAGAGAGTAGGTGGGTAACAGTGGGGGCCATGACTAGTAAAGATATAAATAGAAATGTTACGCAGACTGTAGGTGGGTAACAGTGGAGGGCATGGCCAGTAAAGATATCATTAGAAATGTCACGCAGAGAGTAGGTGGGTAACAGTGGAGGGCATGGCCAGTAAAGATATCATTAGAAATGTTACGCAGAGACTAGGTGGGTAACAGTGGGTCATAACCAGTAAAGATGTCATTAGAAATGCCATGCAGAGAGTAGGTGAGTAACAGTGGGGGTATGGCCAGTAAAGATTTCATTAGAAATGTCACGCACAGAGTAGGTGGGTAACAGTGGAGGGCATGGCCAGTAAAGATATCATTAGAAATGTTACACAGAAACTAGGTGGGTAACAGTGGGGGCATGACCAGTAAAGATGTCATTAGAAAAGTCACAGAGAGTAGGTGGGTAACAGTGGGGGGCATGACCAGTAAAGATGTCATTAGAAAAGTCACAGAGAGTAGGTGGGTAACAGTGAGGGGCATGGCCAGTAAAGATGTCATTAGACATGTCACGCAGAGAGTAGACGGGTAACAGTGGAAGGCATGGCCAGTAAAGATCTAATTGGAAAAGTCACAGAGAGAAGGTGGGTAACAGTGGAGGGCATGACCAGTACAGATGTCATTAGAAATGTCATGCAGAGAGTACATGGGTAACAGTCGAGGGCGTGACCAGTAAATATGTCATTAGAAATGTCATGCAGAGAATAGGTGGGTAACAGTGGGGGCATAAGCAGTAAATATGTAATTAGAAATGTCACAGAGAGTAGGTGGGTAACAGTGGGGGCATGACCAGTAAAGATGTCATTAGAAATTTCATGCAGAGAGTAGGTGGGTAACAATGAAGGGCATGGCCAGTAACGATGTCATTAGACATGTCACGCAGAGATTAGACGAGTAACAGTGGAGGGCATGGACAGTAAAGATCCAATTGGAAAAGTCACAGAGAGTAGGTGGGTAACAGTGGGGGCATGACCAGTAGAGATGTCATTAGAAATGTCATGCAGAGAGTAGGTGGGTAACAGCGGAAGACATGACCAGTAAATATGTCATTAGAAATGAACGCAGAGAGTAGGTGGGTAACAGTGGAGGGCATGACCAGTAAAGATGTCATTAGTAATGTCATGCAGAGAGTATATGGGTAACAGTCGAGGGCATGACCAGTAAATATGTCATTAGAAATGTCATGCAGAGAGTAGGTGGGTAACAGTGGAGGGCATGACCAGTAAAGATGTCATTAGAAATGTCATGCAGAGAGTACATGGGTAACAGTCGAGGGCATGACCAGTAAATATGTCACTAGAAATGCCATGCAGAGAGTAGGTGAGTAACAGTGGGGGTATGGACAGTAAAGATGTCATTAGAAATGTAACGCAGAGAGTAGGTGGGTAACAGTCGAGGGCGTGACCGGTAAATATGTCATTAGAAATGTCACACAGAGAGTAGGTGGGTAACAGCGGAAGGCATGACCAGTAAAGATGTCATTAGAAATGCCATGCAGAGAGTAGGTGGGTAACAGTGAAGGGCATGGTCAGTAAAGGTATCATTAGAAATGTCACGCAGAGAGTAGGTGGATAACAGTGGGGGCATGACCAGTAAAGATGTCATTAGAAATGTCATGCAGACAGTAGGTAGGTAACACTGGGGGTATGGCCAGTAAAGATGTCATTAGAAATGTCACACAGAGAGAAGGTGGGTAACAGTGGGTGTGTGACCAGTAAAGATGTCATTAGAAATGTCATGAAGAGAGTAGGTGGGCAACAGTGGTGGGCATGGCCAGTAACAATGTCATTAGAAATGTCACACAGAGAGTAGGTGGGTAACAGCAGAAGGCATGACCAGTACAGATGTCATTAGAAATGTCATGCAGAGAGTAGGTGGGTAACATCGAAAGGCATGACCAGTAGAGATGTCATTAGAAATGTCATGCAGAGAGTACATGGGTAACAGTCGAGGGCGTGACCGGTAAATATGTCATTAGAAATGTCACACAGAGAGTAGGTGGGTAACAGTGGGTGTGTGACCAGTAAAGATATCATTAGAAATGTCATGAAGAGAGTAGGTGGGTAACAGTGGGGTGCATGAACAGTAAAGATGTCACTAGAAATGTCACACAGAGAGTAGGTGGGTAACAGTGGAGGGCATGACCAGTAAAGATGTCATTAGAAATGTCATGCAGACAGTAGGTGGGTAACAGTGGGGGTATGGCCAGTAAAGATGTCATTAGAAATGTCACACAGAGAGTAGGTGGGTAACAGTGGGGTGCATGAACAGTAAAGATGTCATTAGAAATGTCACACAGACAGAAGGTGGGTAACAGTGGGGGGCATGACCAGTAAAGAAGTCATTAGAAATGTCATGCAGAGAATAGGTGGGTAACAGTGGGGGCATAACCAGTAAATATGTAATTAGAAATGTCACAGAGAGTAGGTGGGTAACAGTGGGGGCATGACCAGTAAAGATGTCATTAGAAATTTCATGCAGAGAGTAGGTGGGTAACAATGAAGGGCATGGCCAGTAAAGATGTCATTAGACATGTCACGCAGAGATTAGACGAGTAACAGTGGAGGGCATGGACAGTAAAGATCCAATTGGAAAAGTCACAGAGAGTAGGTGGGTAACAGTGGGGGCATGACCAGTAGAGATGTCATTAGAAATGTCATGCAGAGAGTAGGTGGGTAACAGCGGAAGACATGACCAGTAAATATGTCATTAGAAATGTCATACAGAGAGTAGGTGGGTAACAGTGGAGGGCATGACCAGTAAAGATGTCATTAGTAATGTCATGCAGAGAGTATATGAGTAACAGTCGAGGGCATGACCAGTAAATATGTCACTAGAAATGCCATGCAGAGAGTAGGTGAGTAACAGTGGGGTTATGGACAGTAAAGATGTCATTAGAAATGTAACGCAGAGAGTAGGTGGGTAACAGTGGGGGATGATCAGTAAAGTAGTCATTAGAAATGTCATGCAGAGAGTACATGGGTATCAGTCGAGGGCGTGACCGGTAAATATGTCATTAGAAATGTCACACAGAGAGTAGGTGGGTAACAGCGGAAGGCATGACCAGTAAAGATGTCATTAGAAATGCCATGCAGAGTAGGTGGGTAACAGTGAAGGGCATGGTCAGTAAAGGTATCATTAGAAATGTCACGCAGAGAGTAGGTGAGTAACAGTGGGTGCATGACCAGTAAAGATGTCATTAGAAATGTCATGCAGACAGTAGGTGGGTAACAGTGGGGGTATGGCCAGTAAAGATGTCATTAGAAATGTCACACAGAGAGAAGGTGGGTAACAGTGGGGGTATGGCCAGTAAAGATGTCATTAGAAATGTCACACAGAGAGAAGGTGGGTAACAGTGGGTGTGTGACCAGTAAAGATGTCATTAGAAATGTCATGAAGAGAGTAGGTGGGCAACAGTGGTGGGCATGGCCAGTAACAATGTCATTAGAAATGTCACACAGAGAGTAGGTGGGTAACAGCAGAAGGCATGACCAGTACAGATGTCATTAGAAATGTCATGCAGAGAGTAGGTGGGTAACATCGAAAGGCATGACCAATAAAGATGTAATTAGAAATGTCATGCAGAGAGTAGGTGGGTAACAGTGGGGGCATGACCAGTAAAGATGTCATTAGAAATGTCATCCAGACAGTAGGTGGGTAACAGTGGGGGTATGGCCAGTAAAGATGTCATTAGAAATGTCACACAGAGAGTAGGTGGGTAACAGTGGGTGTGTGACCAGTAAAGATGTCATTAGAAATGTCATGAAGAGAGTAGGTGGGTAACAGTGGGGTGCATGAACAGTAAAGATGTCATTAGAAATGTCACACAGACAGTAGGTGGGTAAAAGTGGGGGCCATGACCAGTAAAGATGTCATTAGAATTGTCATGCAGAGATTAGGTGGGTAACAGTGGGGGCATAACCAGTAAATATGTAATTAGAAATGTCACACAGAGAGTAGGTGGGTAACAGTGGAGGGCATGACCAGTAAAGTTGTAATTAGAAATGTCCTGCAGAGAGTACATGGGTAACAGTCGAGGGCATGACCAGTAAATATGCCATTAGAAATGTCACGCAGAGAGTAGGTAGGTAGGTAACGGTGGAGGGCATGACCAGTAAAGATGTCATTAGAAATGTCATGCTGAGAGTACATGGGTAACAGTCGAGGGCATGACCAGTAAATATGTCATTAGAAATGTCACAGAGCGTTGGTGGGTAACAGTGGAAGGCATGACCAGTACAGATGTCATTAGGAATGTCACGCAGAGAGTAGGTGGGTAACAGTGGGGGTATGGCCCGTACAGATGTCATTAGAAATGTCACACAGAGAGTAGGTGGGTAACAGTGGAGGGCATGGCCAGTAAATGTGTCATTAGAAATGTCACACAGAGAGTAGGTGGGTAACAGTCGAGGGCATGACCAGTAAATATGTCATTAGAAATGTCAGCCAAAGAGTAGGTGGGTAACAGTGGGTGCGTGACCAGTAAAGATGTCATTAGAAATGCCATGAAGAGAGTAGGTGGGCAACAGTGGAGGGCATGGCCAGTAAAGATGTCATTGGAAATGTCATACTGAGAGTACATGGGTAACAGTCGAGGGCATGACCAGTAAATATGTAATTAGAAATGTCACAGAGCGTTGGTGGGTAACAGTGGAAGGCATGACCAGTACAGATGTCATTAGGAATGTCACGCAGAGAGTAGGTGGGTAACAGTGGGGGTATGGCCCGTACAGATGTCATTAGAAATGTCACACAGAGAGTAGGTGGGTAACAGTGGAGGGCATGGCCAGTAAATGTGTCATTAGAAATGTCACACAGAGAGTAGGTGGGTAACATTGGGGGGCATGAACAGTAAAGATGTCATTAGAAATGTCATGCAGAGAGTGCATGGGTAACAGTCGAGGGCGTGACCAGTAAATATGCCATTAGAAATGTCACACAGAGAGTAGGTGGGTAACAGAGGAAAGCATGACCAGTATAGATGTCATTAGAAATGTCACGCAGAGAGTAGGTGGGTAACAGTGGAGGGCATGGCCAGTAAAGATATCATTAGAAATGTCACACAGAGAGTAGGTGAGTAACAGTGTGGGGCATGACCAGTAAGTATGTAATTAGAAAAGTCACAGAGAGTAGGTGGGTAACAGTGGGGGGCATGAACAGTAAGTATGTCATTAGAAATGTCACAGAGATTAGGTGGGTAACAGTGGGGGCATGGCCAGTAAAGATGTCATTAGAAATGTCATGCAGAGAGTAGGTGGGTAACAGTGAGGGGCATGACCAGTAAAGATGTCATTAGACATGTCACACAGAGTGTAGACGGGTAACAGTGGAGGGCATGGCCAGTAAAGATCTATTTGGAAAAGTCACAGAGAGTAGGTGAGTAAAAATGGTGGGCATGACCAGTACAGATGTCATTCGAAATGCCATGCAGAGAGTAGGTGAGTAACAGTTGGGGTATGGCCAGTAAAGATGTCATTAGAAATGTCATGCATAGAGTACATGGGTAACAGTCGAGGGCATGACCAGTAAATATGTCATTAGAAATGTCACGCAGAGAGTAGGTGGGTAACAGTGGTGGGCATGACCAGTACAGATGTCATTCGAAATTTCATGCAGAGAGTAGGTGGGTAACAATGAGGGGCATGACCAGTAAAGATGTCATTAGAAATGTCACACAGAGAGTAGATGGGTAACAACGGAAGGCATGACCAGTACAGATGTCATTAGAAATGCCATGCAGAGAGTAGGTGGGTAACAGCAGAAGGCATGACCAGTACAGATGTCTTTAGAAATGTCATGCAGAGAGTAGGTGGGTAACAGTGGAGGGCATGGCCAGTAAAGATTTCATTAGAAATGTCACACAGAGAGTAGGTGGGTAACAGTGGGGGCGTGACCTGTAAAAATGTCATTAGAAATGTCATGCAGAGAGTAGGTGGGTAACATCGGAAGGCATGACCAGTAAAGATGCAATTAGAAATGTCACGCAGAGAGTAGGTGGGTAACAGTGGGTGCGTGACCAGTAAAGATGTCATTAGAAATGTCATGCAGAGAGTTGGTGGGTAACAGTGGGGGCCATGACCAGTAAAGAGGTCATTAGAATTGTCATTCAGAGAGTAGGTGAGTAACAGTGGGGGTATGGCCAGTAAAGATGTCATTAGAAATGTCACACAGAGTACATGGGTAAAAGTGGGGGTATGGCCAGTAAAGATGTCATTAGAAATGTCACACAGAGAGTAGATGGGTAACAGAGGAAGGCATGGCCAGTAAAGATGTCATTAGAAATGTCATGCAGAGAGTACATGGGTAACGGTTGAGGGCGTGACCAGTAAATATGTCATTAGAAATGTCACACAGAGAGTAGGTGGGGAACAGTGGAGGGCATGACCAGTAAACATGTCATTAGAAATGTCATGCAGAGAGTACATGGGTAACAGTCGAGGGCGATACCAGTAAATATGTCATTAGAAATGTCACACAGAGAGTAGGTGGGTAACAGCGGAAGGCATGACCAGTAAAGATATCATTAGAAATGTTACACAGAAACTAGGTGGGTAACAGCGGGGGCATGACCAGTAAAGATGTCATTAGAAAAGTCACAGAGAGTAGGTGGGTAACAGTGGGGGGCATGACCAGTAAAGATGTCATTAGAAATGTCACAGAGAGTAGGTGGGTAACAGTGGGGCATGACCAGTAAAGATGTCATTAGAAATTTCATGCAGAGAGTAGGTGGGTAACAGTGGGGCATGACCAGTAAAGATGTCATTAGAAATTTCATGCAGAGAGTAGACGGGTAACAGTGGAAGGCATGGCCAGTAAAGATCTAATTGGAAAAGTCACAGAGAGTAGGTGGATAACAGTGGAGGGCATGACCAGTACAGATGTCATTAGAAATGTCATGCAGAGAGTACATGGGTAACAGTCGAGGGCGTGACCAGTAAATATGTCATTAGAAATGTCACACAGAAAGTAGGTGGGTAACAGCGGAAGGCATGACCAGTAAATATGTCATTAGAAATGTCACGCAGAGAGTAGGTGTGTAACAGTGGAGGGCATTACCAGTAAAGATGTCATTAGAAATGTCATGCAGAGAGTACATGGGTAACAGTCGACGGCATGACCAGTAAATATGTCATTACAAATGTCAGGCAAAGAGTAGGTGGGTAACATTGGAGGGCACGACCAGTAAAGATGTCATTAGAAATGTCATGCAGAGAGTACATGGGTAACAGTCGAGGGCTTGACAAGTAAATATGTCATTAGAAATGTCACGCAGAGAGTAGGTGGGTAACAGTGGAGGGCATGACCAGTAAAGATGTCATTAGAAATGTCATGCAGACAGTACATGGGTTACAGTCGAGGGCATGACCAGTAAATATGTCATTAGAAATGCCATGCAGGGAGTAGGTGAGTAACGGTGGGGGTATGGCCAGTAAATATGTCATTAGAAATGTCACACAGAGAGTAGGTGAGTAACAGTGGTGGTATGGCCAGTAAAGATGTCATTAGAAATGTCACGCAGAGAGTAGGTGGGTAACAGTAGAGGGCATGGCTAGTAAAGATATCATTAGAAATGTCACGCAGAGAGAAGGTGTGTAACAGTGGGGGCATGACCAGTAAATATGTCATTAGAAATTTCATGCAGACAGTAGGTGGGTAACAGTGGGGGTATGGCCAGTAAAGATGTCATTAGAAATGTCACACAGAGAGTAGGTGGGTAACAGCAGAAGGCATGACCAGTACAGATGTCATTAGAAATGTCATGCAGAGAGTTGGTGGGTAACATCGGAAGGCATAACCAATAAAGATGTAATTAGAAATGTCATGAAGAGAGTAGGAGGACAACAGTGGAGGGCATGGCCAGTAACAATGTCATTTGAAATGTCACACAGAGAGTAGGTGGGTAACAGTGGGATGCATGAACAGTAAAGATGTCATTAGAAAAGTCACACAGACATTAGGTGGGTAACAGTGGGGGGCATGACAAGTAAAGATGTCATTAGAAATGTCATGCAGAGAGTAGGTGGGTAACAGTGGGGGTATGGCCAGTAAAGATGTCATTAGAAATGTCACACAGAGAGTAGGTGGGTAACAGCAGAAGGCATGGCCAGTAAAATTGTCATTAGAAATGTCATGCAGAGAGTACATAGGTAACTGTTGAGGGCGTGACCAGTAAATATGTCA
The DNA here is from genome assembly GCF_040938575.1 of Ambystoma mexicanum. Classification (NCBI taxonomy): domain Eukaryota; kingdom Metazoa; phylum Chordata; class Amphibia; order Caudata; family Ambystomatidae; genus Ambystoma; species Ambystoma mexicanum. The sequence goes on along the minus strand of NC_090926.1, from coordinate 1,307,050,237 downwards.
TTTGAAATGTCACGCAGAGAGCAGGTGGGTAACAGTGGAGGGCATGACCAGTAAAGATGTCATTAGAAATGTCATGCAGAGAATACATGGGTAACAGCGGAATGCATGACCAGTACAGATGTCATTAGAAATGCCATGCAGAGAGTATATGGGTAACAGTCGAGGGCATGACCAGTAAATATCGCATTAGAAATGTCATGCAGAGAGTAGGTGGGTAACAGTGGAGGGCATGACCAGTAAAGATGTCATTAGAAATGTCACACAGAGAGTGGATGGGTAACAGCGGAAGGCATGACCAGTACAATGTCATTAGAAATGCCATGCAGAGAGTAGGTGACTAACAGTTGGGGTATGGCCAGTAAAGATTTCATTAGAAATGTCACGCAGAGAGTAGGTGGGTAACAGTGGGGGGCATGACCAGTAAAGATGTCATTAGAAATGTCATGCAGAGAGTAGGTGGGTAACAGTCAGAGCATTACCAGTAAATATGTAATTAGAAATGTCACGCAGAGAGTAGGTGGGTAACAGCAGAAGGCATGACCAGTACAGATGTCTTTAGAAATGTCATGCAGAGAGTAGGTGGGTAACAGTGGGTGCGTGACCAGTAAAGATGTCATTAGAAATGCCATGAAGAGAGTAGGTGGGCAACAGTGGAGGGCATGGCTAGTAACAATATCATTGGAAATGTCACACAGAGAGTAGGTGGGTAACAGTGGGGGGCATGAACAGTAAAGATGTCATTAGAAATCTCACACAGACAGTAGGTGGGTAACAGTGGGGGGCATGACCAGTACAGATGTCATTAGAAATGCCATGCAGAGAGTAGGTGAGTAACAGTGGGGGTATGGCCAGTAAAGATGTCATTAGA